>NC_090940.1:538091522-539375272 GCF_040938575.1 Ambystoma mexicanum
CAATATGCACACTTGGAAAATACAAAATTAAAAAAATGTAAGCAACATGTGAGCCTTATATTTATAAGAATGTGAAAAGTCCAATTTTAGCACTGTTGTATAAAGAATTGTCTTTCGATGCAAGTTCATGAATTATCCTCTCGTTGGGAACAAACTGTACAAAAACACTGTTCTCAAAACCGGATTACAGGGCAAGAGAGCATCTTCGCAACATCATCTTTAAAGTTTTTATTGTATTACTTTATCAAAACATGTCCTTTAGGCCAGTAGGATTTTAAAAATTCTTTCGTAGAAACCACACGGAGAGAAGAAATACATTTTCTCCAAACATTGTCCAGTAAGATGGTTTGTTGATTTGGAGATGTCTCCTCTGGTGTAGTTTCACTGATTGTTTTTGGCCTTCGCATGTGTTAAGATGTGAGATTTCAGGTTAGTAGATTGGGCAAACTTCTTATTACAGCCATCAAAAGGGCACACATAGGGCCTGTCTCCAGTATGAATTCGCACATGAGTGCGCAAATTAAAGTCCAATGAGAACCGTTTTCCACACCCTTCAAACGTGCACTGTGAAAGAAAAAAATGGCATTAGTATTTTTTCTTACTTTGTGGGGTATTTTGCATATATAATAAAAAGTAACATCTCCCCCCCCCCCTCAAGCCTTGTGGTAGCAGCCAGATCCAGTTCTCTTCTCCCACACCTGTCTTTAAATATACATCCTTGTACATTCACATAATTTCCAATACACGCAAGTTGTGCGGGCACCACTGTTTCATATAGTCCCCATTTAGGTACACCAGGAGCATCCCCCAATCCTGCTGGAATTTCCCACTGTACCCCGGAATACTATACGTAACTCACTCCTTTGCGAGCATCCCCCAAAGCTTCTGGAGCCAGTCTACTCCCGATGGAGGCTGTTTCTGCTTCCAGCTTTTCGCGATCACCATCCACTCTGCTATCAGCATCATCATGACAGCCTTTTTCTGAGCCTTAGTGGGTAGGCCAATTCCTGGATCAAAAAGGTCCACACATCCACTCTCTGGGACTAAGAGCCATGTCAAACATGACCATTGCTTGTATCTGGGATGTGATGTCCATCCATAATGGGGTTAGTACCGGACAATTTCCACCATATGTACTGCCAGTCCCCTCTTTCCAAACACCCTCTCCAACACACTTGCGGGCCGTGGCGTATACATTATGTAACTTTACCGGGGTATAATGCCATCTCATCATAATTTTATACATAGTCTCTAAGCTGTATAGACTGTCAGTTTGGGAAAACCTATGGGACAATATTCCTAATGTTCGGTGGGGATGTCCGTACCCAGTGTGCTCTCCCATTGTTTCATATATATGTCCATTGTTAGGTGGTCATGGAATCCAGTAATATAGCTTTATAGACCTGCAGCGATGGCCATACCAGGTGTTACGGGGCCTGAGGACCCAGTTAATGGGCTTTCACGAGGTATTAGAACACCGTCAGTGTTTATGTTTAAGTGAAGTACAAATAAATTGCAATTTTTTGTACTTCAATTAAACAGGTCTCTTTTTTATAGGATGGTGTAAGGTGATTGGGTGGAAGGAGTCATATTAAACAGAAATCAGGTGTGGGTATGCCTGCCCAATGTTGTAATTAAGGTAATTTCAGGTGTCACCCCCCCCGCGCGCGCGCTACACAAACATACCTTTCCAATTATTGCACACTTACACAGTTGAACAAAAGCGTGCTATCAACTTATCTTTGTATGCTGGGGTTTCCCATTGTCCTTCCCATACTACTGTGCACCAAACATCCAACCGACGTGAGGAGGCGAGAGCAAGATTCCCTGTGTTTTAATTGCGGTGAAAAATTAAACATGCCACGTAAAAAAAGAAAAATGCAGCTTTCCTTTCTCTGCTTTACATTTCATGAAACGCTTGCCATACGAAGTGAAAGCGGAAAGCATTTCTTCCGGTTTCCAATCAGTGGGCGGGGCTGCGTTGCACACATTGGTCTTGCAACTTGTAATTTGTAACGGAAAGTTAACCCTTTCCGTTCCGAAATTACACAGAGACCAATGCGGCAACAGGAAAAGCAACAGTAATTGCAGGCTGTATTCAATCTGTGGGCTATACCAGTTCGTATAGCCCAGAGATTGATTGCAGCCCTCAAACACCCTCTAGGGTGTTTGAATATCTTATATAGCATGGATATCAATTTCTTGGATCTGGTATGCGTGGTGATAAACGTTTCAAACACAGTCGGTTGCCTACATTCTGATCGTATAACCGTGGCATGTGACAGGCAGTGTCTTAGTTGACAGTATCCCATTGTACCCCCTTCCATGAGCCGTGTTGCTTGTTTTTCCGTTTTATTTAAAAAAAAAGGTAACAGAATGCCATCAAAAGGTTACTTACCACTAGTCGCCAGCCTCTTTCTTCCAGAGCAGGGTATCCAAGTGTAGGCCTTGAGATGGCCAACCAAAAAGATTTAATAACCACTGACTTTCTATTCAATTGCATTTTGTGTAGACATCCTGAAAACATGGACTGCATTGAGGCATGGCCGAATAGATCCTTGTTCTGTGTCAAAGGTATAAGTCACCCAAGGACTCTAGAGCCTCCAAACGCCAACACCTTGATGGTATGATTACAGTTGTGAGCTGTAGGGGCGCTGCAATGTTGAAAGCTTCAAAATGTCCTGGCTTCTCGGCGCCAACTGTTTATTTGAAACACACATTGGAAAAGGGATTCATTTGACCCTTGCTCAATTTTCCAGGATGGGCAACGAGTTATGTTCATGAAAAAAGATGACTGGGATTAGGTGGCAGGAAGCTTGAGTATAGATGGTTGGGGGAAAGTGGTAAACCAGGCAACAGCCCGAGTGCAGTATTAAATCACTAGTGTGGGGTATTGGGTAATAAAATCGCGGCAAAGATGTTGCCGGAAAAAAAAACGAAAGTAGCAAAAATGCTGTGTTTGACCCGGTAAAGGTGAACCCCAATGTAACATTTAAGGGAAGCAGGGGTTGCAGGTGTGTCCCCCGCTCAACTTAAATGGTATAATGGGTCTGGGGATTGCGGGGGTCTCCCCTGCATCCTTTACATGATTGTGGCGGCAAAACCACTGCATTTTTGCCGCCATTGTTTGTAAACACAGCCATTTTTGCTGCGATTTTAAGACATGGAACCTAGTGCGGTGTGGGTACGATTCCTTTAAGATTTCAGCTAAAGGAGTACAAAGAAAACCTAGAGCACCTGCCCTTTCCTTTTTCTTCAGTAGAGCGAGGAGTCTCGAAATCTTGGAGAGTAAGAAGAACAAGTTACTTAACCGTGGTAACGTTCTTTCAATTAGATGTTCCTCCCACAAATTTCTTGACATTTCCTTTCCAGCTGCTTCAGAAAAATCTTTCCTCGACAGAGGCCGCTGTGCACTGGTCTCGTTGACTCTTCTTTTTAGGGCCTCCGTCCAACGTCATCACCATTATATGCAGCACACGCAGCGCCTGTTGGCTTCAGTTCTGTTTGTCCCCTTTCTCTAGAGGAATTACTAGCAACAGCATAGACCGTAGTATACGCTAAAAGAGTCTCAAGTGTAAAACATGTAAATTCTACAGTGGGGTAGGATGGGAGGGGTGATGAGTAATACGTGGGAAGAACATCCAATCGAAGGAACATTAGCATGGGTAAGTAACTTGTTATTCGAATGGATTGTGTACTCCCACGTATTACTCACCTTTTATAGACTCCCAAAGCAGTATTAGTTTTGGCGGTGAGAGTACGAATTTTGACTTGTCCTTAAAGGTTACCATGGACAGAATGAAGGACAGCCTTCCCAAATCCTCCTTCCTGAGTGGAAGTTGAGTCCAGACAAAGTTTCACAAAAGTGTGGATGTTCAACCAAGTGGCTGCCGCACAATGTCCTTAATTGGACTCCCCCTCTACAGGGACATTCCCTGGAGCGCAACAGTTCACACTTCCAGTTGACACTGGTCGCGAACAGATCCACTTGATGGGTTCACCAAAGGGTGAAGATCTCTTGGACTTCCTTAGCTAGTTCCAACTTGTGGCAGACTGTGCTCTGTCTGCTCAGAGTGTCCGGTGCCCTGTTCTCTTCTCAGGCTAAATGAACTGCTGATAGAGACTCCTCCTTGAATTGTCCATAACCAGAGTTGCATTGCCTCTCTGCACAGTGGTAATGACCCTACTCCTCTCTTGTTGAAGTAGTACATGGCCACTGTGTTGTACGTCATTATCAGGACATTCTTTCCCTGTACAGAGGGGGAAAAAGGCCTTCTGCGCTAGTCTGTTTGCCCTCAGCACAAAGTCTTCACATCATCCCACCAACCTCCATTGCACCCCCCCCGACCATGCTTCATTTATCTTGACAGCACTCACAGAATATCTAGACGCCTCAACCATCCTGTCCTGATGAGGGCCCCACAAGAAAGGCTCAGATATGAACACCAGAAGGGCCGAAACACTGGTGTAGACTTTGACTTTTAGAGTCCCAGTGCTGTGACAATATGCACTGTTTTGTTGTAAATGCTGTTTGACTGTACCTACCTTTTATGTTCCACTTGTTCATTCATCCTGACCCCCGTCAGGATGTATTTTGACAGTAGGATGTCCATTTAACAGACTGTAAATTTCAGCCAAAAAGCCATTTTGATATTATACTGGTTGAAATTCACTTTGTTTTGTAAATACAATAATGTATGTTCTGTGCTATGTCTCAAAACAGACATTGATATGTGATTGTTGTTTCAAAATGTATTATTGCAGTTTGGAACAAAGTGGGCATGACCATCATTAATTGAAAAGTGGTTTCTCTCAATAACACCAGGTTGGTGGTAATGTATGTTTTTCTCCATTGACCCGTTTAATTGTGTCTGTTGACAATTTAGCCCTCCTGGGCAGAATAGGGTTGTAACCAGGAGCCCTTTTGTATCGATTCACTGGTGTGTAGTTTGGACACCCATGGAGATCACCACCCCGTGAGTGAGGGGTCCGTAAGTGATACATTACTCACCAAAATAGTATTTCTGGTGCTTGTATCGGCTTAAATTCACATGCTCTGCATAGACCAACATCTAGTATAAGTCGCAGACTATTACAAGATTTGTTATTTCGAAATTCAAAAACTGACGTCGACAGGGCATGATTAGTAATACTATAACTAGTGTGACGTGTACTGTACCCATGGTCCATCACGCGTCTAGGTCCCTCAAACGGTTGGTTTCTGACATGAGGTTGCATGAAGTCCAGCGTGAGTACAGATGTTGTAAAGCAGAAATGAATAGTTACCCACTATAGTGACGTACTTAGTCGATAGTCCCCTTTCCTCCATACTGCATGGGTGTCCCTCGCTAGGGACAGGAGACAACCTTTTTCACCAGAAAAAAACCTTCTTCCCTTTAAAATTTAGAGGCGCGTGGGGGAGGTGCCCAGGGAGCATGCGCTGCCCTGACTCTGCCCTCTGGCGCTGCGCCACACCTTTGTCCCCATTGACGCATGGACAATAGGTTTAACATTGCCTAATGACACCATTGCCTAATGACACCAGTATTATTAGGGGGAAGGTTGGTGGGACGTATGGAGGAAAGGGGACCAACATCTACGTTCGTCACTACGCTGAGTAACTTATTAATTACTCTTACATCCTGTCCCCTTTCCTCCATACTGCATGGCCGATTACAACTGAATGCAGCCCCAGGGTGGAGAGGAGACCCTCCTTAAGTAAATAAGTTCCAGAGAACCGCCTGTTCTAAAGCCGCGTCAGATCTAGAGCCGGTATCCAAACAGTAATACGGTTTATAGTCATAAAATCGAATACAATAATGTCGAAAGTAAAAAAAAAAAACATTAAAAAAAGATGTTTTTTTTTACATGCTGAACCCAAAAAAATATATAAATAAAAAAAGAAAATATTCGACTTTTTTGGGGACATTTTTTCGATTTTTTTGCAATTCAACATTATTTATTCGATTTTATGACTGCACATCAGTAATACTTGAAGAAAGCCGAGGGAGTGGCCCAAGTGGCCGCCCTGCTTATGACTTGCCAAGAGACATAGCGCTGGAATGCGATGGGCGTTGCCTTGTCCCTGCCTGCGTGGGTATGCATGTTGGCCGGAAGCGGTTTGTGCTGGCCCTCGTATGCTTCTTTGATGGCCGAGACCATCCAGCGGGATATGGAGGCCCGATAGCCTGGTCTTGAGCCTCAGAAGGTGACAAACCGTGCATCTGATTTGCGGAAGCCCTTGGTCTTGTCCAAATAGAACTTGGGAAGGACTATTTCCTCGTTCAAGTGGAAAGCGGACGGCACCTTGGGCAGAAATGCTGGGTGTGTCCGCAAGACTAATTTGTCCCTGTGAAAAGTACTATATGGTTCGGAGGCAACCAGCGCCTGGATTTCGCCGACTGTACGAGCCGAGGCCGACCAGTAAGGCCGTTTTGATGGTGACCATCCTGATGCCCGCGGACGCCATTGGCTCAAACGGTTTGTGTGCCAGGGCGCCTAAGACTGTTACGGTCCCACACGGGGTGCAGCCTCTTGATGGGTGGGTAGAGCCTTGCGAGCCCAGTCAAATGTTTGACTATAGGATTGGAGGAGAAGATCCCTGTCCTCGAGTTCCTGGAAGCCCCGATGGCTGCGAGGTATGTACAGCAGGTGTCCACCTGGACCTGCGAGTGGGCAAGGCGTGCTGAGGAGAGCACGTCGTCCAAAGTACATACCAGGGGGAGGGGGGGTCGATTTCCTTGGAGTCTTTTATACTGGGCCCTGGTAGCCTTGCTCCTTGCGCCCTGTACGATTAGCAGATTAGAATGGGAGAGGCTGAGGTGCCGCAGCGTTACCTGCTCAGGCACCACGCTGTGAGGGCTAGTTTCTGAGGGGCGGGGTGGATAACCCTGCCCCCGTGCTGCGCCAGAAGATGTGCTGGGCCCGTTGAGAGGTGAACCGGAGGTATCAGAGAGGCTGAGCAGCTCCGAAAACCATGGCCTGGCGGCTACCATGGAGCTATTAAAATGATGTTGAGTTGGCGAGACTCCTTGATCTTGCAAATCACTCTGTGAAACAGCGCAGTGGACAGGAAGGCGTAAGCCGTCATGCCGTTCCACTGAAGCCGAAATGCGTTGCCCAGGGAGCCGGGGCCCTGTCCCTTCCAGGAGGCAATCTGAGGGCACTTCTTGTTGTGCCACGTGGCAAAGAGATCCACCTGGGGATGACCCCCACTCCTCAGTCCCCATTGAGCAGTCGACAATATTTAACATTGCCTAATGACACCAGTATTATTAGGGTGGAGGATGGTGGGACGTATGGAGGAAAGGGGACTATGGACTAAGAGTACTTCACTACGGTGATTAACTATTAATTACTCATACGTCCTGTCGCCCCATTCCTCCATACTGCATGGGCGATTACAGCTGAAAGTAGCTCCAGGGTGGAGAGGAGACCCTCCTTAAGGAAACAGATTCTTTAGAACCGCCTGTCCGAAAGCTGCATCAGAATTCAAGCCGGCACCCAAACAGTAGTGCTTACAGAAAGCCAAAGGGGTGGCCCAGGTGGCCGCTCTGCAGATGAAATGAAATTATATTTTATTATCGCGCTCGTACACAAGTGTTTCAGAGCACGACCAGGCAAAAAGGGAGGGGGAACGATCTTACTAGGCCCAGTGCATGGAAAAGGGAAAAGGGGGAAGTGCATGGAAGGGAGGAGGGGAGTTGAAAAGTGCAGGAGAGAAAAACAGAATAAATATTAAATAAAAAATAAATAAGGGCGATAAACCATGGTAGGGCAGCCAGCAAGTGGCATGTGAAAGTTCGTCCGATAGGGTATATCTGATAAGTGCAGAAGAAAGTGGGAGGGGGACTGAATGGGTACAGATACAGAATCCTAGTGCAGAGGGTGGCCTGAAGGCAGTGCAGGAGGGTGACAGGGTGAGCAGGTACCTGTGCCCGAATGATACAGGGTGGCCAGGTGCACAATGCCAAGAGGAGAAACAGATCAACGGGGGAGAAGGGGGGCAAAGGCAGAGTCAAAGAGGAAGGTCTTGAGATGCTTCCGGAACTGGAGATGGTTTTCCTCAAGTTTCAAGGTGGCTGGGAGGCTGTTCCAAAGGGAGGCACCAGCCTAAGACAGATTTACCCCCAGTTCGTTTCTTAGCAGAACGACCAACCCTGAGGGAGTTAGAAGTAGTGGAGCGAAGGGCTCGAGAGGGGAGGTATTTACGGAGGGATAGTTGAAGGTATTTTGGACCCAGGCCTCAGAAAGCCTTGATGATCTGCCACAGCACCTGCCACTAGAATGCGTTGGTCGTGGCCTTGGCTCTGACAGAGTGGGCGTGCATGTTAGCTGGAAGCAGTTTGTACTGCCCCTCATAGGCCTCCTTGATGGCTAAAACCATACACCTTGCCATTGAGGCCTTGGATGTCTGATAACTGGGCCTGGACCCCCCCCCCCCCGAAGGTGACAGAGCGTCCGACTTGCAGAAGCCCTTGGTCCTGTCCAGATAGAATGTCAGAGCACGTCTGACATCCAGACAGTGCAATACTCTGAGCATCGTCTTTAGGGTCGGCAAATAATGTAGGTAACACTATCTGCTCGTTTAGATGGAAAGTGGAGGTTACCTTGGGTAGGAATGCGGGGTGTGTTTTCAAGACCACCTTATCCTTGTGAAAAGAATAGGGTTCTGAAGCCACCAGTGCCGGGATCTCGCCTACTCTGCAAGCAGAGGGAGGCCCACCAACAGAGCTGTTTTAATGGTGACCAGCCTGATGTCCGTGTTGGCTCAAATGGTTTGTGCGCCAAGGCGCACAACACTACATTGAGGTCCCGCACAGGGCGTGGTTTTTTGATGGGTAGGAAGAGCCTGGCGAGGCCTGCCGAATGTCGCTTAACCACAGGGTTGGAAGAGAAGACCTCCTCCTCCGAATTTCTGTAGGCCCTTGTAGCTGCCAAATAAGGTGCGGCATGTATCCACCTGCACGCCTGAGTGGGCAAGGTATGCAGAGAAGGAGAGCACATCATCCAACGTGCACGTAAGGGGGTTGATCTCTTTAGAGTCCGCCCAGTGACATAACCTAGTCCATTTACTCTCGTACTGGCTCCTAGTAGCTTTGCTACTAGCGCCCTGAAAGATTAATAGGTTAGCCTGCGATAGACCAAGGTGTTTCAGCATGACCTGCTCAGGCACCACGCTGCAAGGGCTAATTTCTGTGGAGTGGGATGGGTGACCCTGCCCCCCACCACCCGCTGCGCAAGATGAGCTGGGCCCATTGGCAGGTGAATGAGGTATGTCAGAGAGGCTGAGAAGCTCAGAGAACCACAGTCTCAACGGCCATCACAGAGCTATCAGAATGATGCTGAGGTGACAAGATCACTCTGTGGACCAGGGGTGTGGGAGGGAAGGCCTATACTGTCATGCCGTTCCACAGTATCTAGAACGCATTACCTAGGGAGCTGGGGCGCTGCCCCTGCCAGAACGCAGACTGTTGCCACTTTTTGTTGTCCCAGGAGGCAAAGAGATCCACCTGAGGATGCCCCCATCTGCTGAAGATCTCCAGCAGCACCCGATTGTTCAGTTGCCACTCGTAATTGTTCGCTCCAAGTCTGCTGAGCCTGTCCGCCTCCAGGTTGGACTTGCCCAGAAGGTGGATGGCCGTCAGGTAGATGTTGTTCTCCAGGGCCCATTCCCACATGCCGATTGCTACGATGCACAGTGGAGGAGACCTGGTACCCCTCCCCCCTACCCCCTGTTTGTTGACATAGTAAATACTGGGAGTTGTCCGTCTGGATGAGGACGACCTTGCCGCCAATGAGCGGAAGGAAAGCTTTGAGAGCTAGCCAGATGGTTTTCAGTTCCAGCCAGTTGATATGAGACTCCTGCAGGGACCAGACTCCATGGAGACACAGGGCTTGCCCGTCTGATAGTTGCAGTCCCTGGACCACCATGTGAAGTCCGGGTGGAGAGAAGGAGGAATGCTGACGAGCTCCGCTCCAGATTCCCTGAGGCTGCGAAGTGCAGCTGTAGGACCGCTGCCATGATGTCCAATAGACGTTGGTACCACCAGGCCGAGGTCACTTCTCGGGTGAGGAAGTGAGCAGTTGCCCTCTTGAGGGTCGTGACCTTGTCCTCCGAGGGGAAAACTCTCTCGGAGCTCGTGTCGCATATGAGGCCCAGCAAGGTCAGTCTCTGCGTAGGCTGCAGCTGAGACTTCCTAAGGTTGATCGAAAATCCCAGCTTGTGAAGTGTAATCATAAGGTCGGAGGCAGTGTGGTGCACCGCCTCTGAGATCTCGCCCCCGACGAGCCCGTCGCCCAGGTACGGGTAGACGTGGTGGCCCTGAGGAGGGCCGTGACTGCATTCATGAGGCAGGTAAATACCCTGGGGCAGAAGGGTAGTACCTTGTATTAGAAATGGCAGCCCATGACTCGCAGAAAAGAGCGATGCGGCTGTCAAATAGGGACGTGTAGATAAGCACCCTTCAGATCCAGGTAGCACATCCAGTCTCCCCTATACCATGTCTCCGCAAGGAGTACGGGCGTAACCATCTTGAATTTTTGAAGAGGGAGGGAGGGGTTGTGGGTGGAGAGGTCCCACATAACTCTCAGACAAGCCTGGTTCTTTTGTATGGCGAAAATCCTGGAGTTGAAGCCCAATCCTCGCTGGGAGGTTGGGACTTATTGAAATGCCTGGCTCTGGATGAGTGACCGAATTTCCGCCAACAGAGTTGCTGTCCCAATCTGTGGGAGTTTAGGGCAGGAGAGGGAGGGATCGGTAAGCGGCACCCCGTTGATACTACAGGCGATAGAGGGGTCCGCAAACTTCTGATGCCAAAACTGAGCTTGAAGGGCAAGCCTGCCACCCACTGGAGACACGTGGCCCGGAAGGGACGGGTCATGCCCCATTTCCATCAGAGGCTGCTGCGGAGTAGGAGGCCTGAAAAAAAGCCCTTGCTCCGCACCTTTTGTTGCTTGCACCGGTGCCGACTGAGAACAGTCCAGCTGTCTGGACCTCCGTTCTTGGAAGCCGCAGAACCCCCCCCCCGAACCCGCACCCCTTGTTGGAGCATTGATGGGACTGGGTGTAGGCCTTGGGTGTGACCTTCGTAAGGATAAAGACTTCGCAGTTTGCAACATGTGGGCCACAGTGGACTCCATGATATCTTGCGCCACCATTTTAGCCTCTGCCAGTCCCGCCTTGAAACATGACTGGTTCTGCACCGGAAGTTCTGGAAGGAAGTCTGCCATTTCCCCACCAAAGCCTCTGGTTAACGGCTGACAGCATGGCATCTGAGTTGGATTGACGAAGATGCAGCAAAGCATTGGAATAAAGCTTCTTCCTGTACGCCTCCAAGATCTCCTCCTTGCATAGCAGCGCCAAGGACAAGGTGGCCGAGGACGACTGAGGCTTTGAGTAGAGTGACGCTGCATCAATCACTGAAGAGTGCGGTTGAGGGTGGCCGACAGCAAGAGTGGATCCCCTCCATTTGCCTATACTTGCGTCCAGACGCTGATTGACAGGCTGGGCCGAGTGGGGTTTGATTCACCCCTTCTTGGCCAAGGCAACAACGTCCATCTGGATCCCCGTTCTAGCCGCGGGGCATAGAGTGAGGACCTCAGCAAGTACCCCCGCCTCTGGTTGTTTGACTATGTGTTGAGGAAGGTCCAAGTACTCTGCCAGACCTACGAGTCATTCGTGGAAGGCCTGGCTGACGATGGTGTGTCAGGGTTTTCTTCCTAATCTGTGTCCACCAGGGCGTCCGGCTGGTCTGGAGCATGGGGAGGAGTGCTGGGCGCCAAAGGCTGAGGTGTGGAGACCGAAGCCGGAGGTTGGTACGGAACCGCCTGAACTGTGGGAGGCAGGGGAGCTGGAATCGAAGGAGCCACGTGGGCTGCATGGGGGGCCTGCGGCGCTGGAACTATAGGAGGAATGACTATAGGCGCAGGCAGAGGGAGCATGTCCCTGATCATATCCTTAAGGATGGCCCCCATCTGAGGAGATCTCATGAGAGTGAGGAACTTGTCAACAAACCTGTCCTCGCAAGCCGGTGGGGTGGCGGGTGATCTTGACGGGGTAGCGAGTGGCTGCTGGGGCCGGTGCATACTTGCTCTAGCCGGTTGCAAGGTAAACCTGCCCTGTGATGCTGATGAATAAGCTGTTAGCCACGAAGCTGGTTGACACTAGTCCCACTTTGCAACTCGTTCTCCCACCTGCTCCCTTCCTGGGGAGATATCAGACGAGCGGTCATCTTGACGGGCTGCATGCCACGTGCCAACGTCGTGGTGCTAGGCTCACTGGGCCCGGCCTCCTCCAGGACTCTTGGCGGTGAAGCAAGAAACCCATCATGCACCTCAGGCCGAGGCCTGGTAGGCACATCACACTCGCAGCATCGCCGGCAGTGCTGCGTGCAGGCACCCCCTCAGACATGTCGCCGGTACAAGGGTGTGGCCCCTCAGGTGTACACCCGGTAAAGGAACTTTGCGGTCCCATAGCACTCGAAGGATCAACAGACCCCCTCGGCCTGGCGGCCGGTAGCTGAACTAGCCTTGGTACCCCTGTTGGTGAAAGAACCCGAGAGGTTCCTCCGCCCTGGCGTTTCCTTCGGACGGAGTCGCACTTGTGGGGTGCGCTGGAAAAGAGCGGCCCTCCCTTGGGCTTTGACTTATGTCTGACGAAGTCCTTGAAGTCCTCTGGAGGCGACCAAAGAGTTCCCTCCACCTAGCTAGTCTGTTCTTCACAGCATGCGATGAAAGTGCATTGCACGCGGTACAACCCTCCCAACCGTGGTCGGGGCCAAGGCAGCGGAAGCAAAGAGCGCGTGGATCGGATGTACGGAAGAGGCCCTCGCAGGCTGGACTCCCGCTGAAGTCGACCTTCACCGGGGAGGAGCATAGGTCCAGAGGACCCAGTACCTGATTGATTAAAAAAGACAGAAGAAAGTATCCGGGGAAGAGCGCATGCTATTACATGGCCGAAGCCAAACCGAGGAGTGCTGGTGAAATCAGCCCTTTCCTGTCAGCGCAGAAAAAGGGACTGAGGAGTGGCGCTGGTGGGCAGAGTCAAGGGATCGCATGCTCCCAGAGCCGAGACCCTGCACGCCTCTAAATTTAAAGGGGAAGAAGGTTTTTTTTTGGTAAAAAAGGTTCCATCTCCCGTCCCTAGCGGGGGACGCCCATGAAGTATGGCAGAAAGGGGTTGGGACAAGAGTGAATTACTCACGGTCGTGACAAACGTGCTCCTAGTCCATAATCCCCTTTCCTCCATACTGTATGGGCGTCACTCGCTAGGGACAGGAGACAGAGCCTTTTTCATCTGAAAAATCGAATGTAGATGCGCGCGGCCCTGGGAGCATGTGCTCCCCAGACTCCGCCCACCGGTGCCACTCCTCAGTCCCCTTTGACGCATCGACAATATTAACATTGTCTAATGACACCAGTTTCATTATGGGGAGGATGGTGGGACGTATGGATGAAAGGGGACTATGGACTGGCAATAAGTTAGGCATTACAGTGAGTAACTTATAATTACTCCTACGTCATGTCCCCTTTCATCCACACTGTATGGGCGATTACCACTGAATGTAGCCCCAGGGTGGAGGGTGGCCACTTAAGAAAACAAGTTCCTTAACACTGCCTGACCAAATGCTGCATCCGAGCAGTAGTGCTTGCAGAAGGCAGAGGGAGTAGCCCACATAGCCACTTGGCTGATAACCTGCCACGGAATAAGTCTTTGGAAAGCTACTGCCGTGGCCTTAGCTTGGATGGCGTGGGCATACATGTATGCTGGCAATAGTTTGCGTTGTCCCTCATACGCCTCCTTGATGGCCATCATGATGCACCTTTCTATGGAAGCCTTGAGGCCTGAGAACCTGGTTTTGACCCCCCAAAGGGGAGAAAAAGGGCATCTGATCTACGGAAGCTCTTGGTTCTGTCCAGGTAGAATCTCAGTGCACGTCTGACATCCAGATAGTGCAACAACATCTGAGCGTCATCCTTGGGGTCTGTGAAGAACGTTGGTAATACTATCTCACCATTTAGGTGAAAAGAGGAGACGACCTTAGGAAAAAATGCGCAGTGTGTCCTGAACACCACCTTGTCCTTGTGAAATGTAGTATATGGCTCTGACGCCACCAGTGTCTGGATTTCGCTGATTCGGCACGCCGAGGTAAAGCCCACTTAGAAGCACCATATTAATGGTAACTAGCCTGATGTCCGTGGACGTCATAGGCTTGAATGGATTATGCGCCAGGGCGCCTAAGACCACATTGAGGTCCCACACAGGGTGTGGTTTCTGGATAGGTCGGTACAGTCTAGACAGGCCCGCCAAGTGCCTTTTGACTACCGGATTCGAGGATGAAAATACTTCCTCCTCTGAGTTGTAAGCTCCAATGGCTGCCAGATACGTGCAACATGTGTCAACCTGCACCCAAGTGTGCGAGGTGCGCAGGGAAGGATAGTACGTCGTCCAGCATGCAAGTCAATGGAATCATTTCCTTTGATTCTGCCCAGTGACAGAACCTGGACCACATGCTTTTGTGCTAGCTCCTGGCAGCCTCGCTCTGAGCCCGCTGTATGATGGCCAAATTAGCCTGCGACAGGTGCAGATGTTTCAGGGGGACTGTTCAGGAACCATGCTGCAAGGGCTAACTTCTGTGGGGAGGGGTAAATCACTGTGACCCACCCCTCCCCGCTGCAAGAGTAGGTGTGCTGGGGCCAGCGGGAGGTTTATAGGGGCCTGGTCCGACAGGCTGAGCAGTTCCAAGAACCAGGGTCTTGCTGGCCACCATGGAGCTATCAGGATGATCCAGAGGTCCCTCGACTCCCTGATCTTGCAAGGGGCCCCCCGAGTACCAGGGGAGTGTGGGGGAAAGCATACGCGTTCATGTTGTACCACAGGATCTGCATTGCATCGCCGAGCAAACTTCTGCCTTGCCCCATCCAGGAGAAGAACTGGGGGCACCTACTGTTGCTACTGGTGGCAAAGCGGTCCACCTGCAGCTGCTCCCACCTGGTGAAGATCCCCTGAAGGACTTCCTGGTTAACTGCCATTCGTAGTTTTCCGCGCCCAGCCTGCTGAGCCTGTCCGCCTCTAGGTTGGACTCCCCCAGGAGGTGGACAGCCGACAGGTGCATGTTGTTCACCAGAGCCCACTCCCAAATGTTGATCGTCAAGTCTGCATAGGGGAGGAGACCTGGCGCCACCCTGCTTGTTTATGTAATACATGCAGGTGGGGCTGTCTGTTTGAATGAGAATCGCCTTGCCGCAGACCATGGGTAGGAAGGCTTTGAAAGTGAGCCATATAGCCATCATCTCAAACCAGTTGATGTGCGCCAGCTACTTTTGACGGAACCATACTCAATGGACACTGGCTGTCCAGGGTAGCCCCCATCCCTTGAGGGACGAGTCTCTGGTAATGGGTGTATAGACTGGAGGGGGCGTCTGTACTCCTGCTCTCTATATGGCAGAGGAGAGGCACAGAGGACCCCAGCCAAGATTCTCTATTAAATGGTAACATAGTTGAGCAATCAAGGCCTAGCTTCTCAGGAGGCGATGTAGGCTGGTTCTTAAGTAGTGTAGTCCCCAAGCCCCTACAAAGGTTATGTACACAATCACAATAACTCCCTTTGTGCTCAGTAAATCTACCATGGCAAATATATACAGTTCTAAGTGGTACCACAATTAATAGATTTCATTAAAGTGCACCAACTGTACTCTGGTTAAATGTCACACAAATCACTTAATAAAGGTAACCAACAATAGACATAGGAGGAAAACAGTTAAGAACAATTGGCAGAATACTGGCCTCTACCGTTAAGACACAATCTGTGTGGAGATCCCCCCACCCACCTGGGCAACCTTTAAAGTAAAGATATATCACAAGCCCAGTCCATATATTGTTCAATTAGTCTTATTTCCTTCTACAATGTTTCTACCACCCCAATGTACCTGGAATAGCAGTGTTAGACGACGAGTCGTCGACGGATCCTTCTTGAGCGGCTCCCTTTAAAGCAGGAGCCACGGATCGAGATCCCTCGAAAAAAGTGAACTCTGTCGAGGCGGCAGCTTCTGTCCCAACAGGGCTAGTCAATGACAGTTGAAAGACGTCCTGCAAGGAAGAGGCATGCGGGTCACCTCGATGTCGATAGTTCAGGACCGCAAAGAGTTTGTGAAGAACTGTGGCCCAGCAAGGGCGTCGAGTCGTCCGGCGTCTCTAAGGTCTTTGGGTGGCGGGAAACCCACTGGCGGACGCTCCTCGAGCGTTGACTGCATGGCCTTCTCCGACAGGCGGCGGTGCGGACGAGCGCGTCTGTGCATCAAGTCTTAAGCAAAGGAGCATTGCGGCTCCGGTCATCAGCGGCACAGCAACAAATGGCCCCCTCTTCTGGGCATCATGGCTTTGGCGGGCCTCCAGTGGTTATAGCAAACCTGCGAACCCTGGTCAACGACGGTGGACGGAATGTCCGGTGCTTATCTTCATTCTCCTTGGCGGTCCCAGTCTCTGGTCGGCAGCCTGTCGAGGGTCTGACTTCCAGGGAGCTTCAGCAAAGGTTAGCAGAGCTCGATGGTCCCTCGGAGCACGAGAAGAGGGCGTCCAACCCGGTCCTCTCTTGGATCAGTCTCGACGGCTTTCGGCAAAGGGAGACAGCAGTCAACCTTCTTCAGGCTCGGCTTGGAGATTCAGCTTCAGTTTCAATGTTAGTTTCAACTCCAGCTTCTGAACGATTTCTAGCAGTGAGAGGTCCCCAGATATACTAGTTGATCTCCCATTCAATCTGCTGGGTTACACTCAGGCAACCAATCACTCAGAAGGGCATTCAGCAGTCAGTCAGCCAATCAGGCATGCAGTGCATTCAGGCCATTCTCCTCCCTCTCAGACACTCACAACAAGGCATTGGGATTGGGACAAGTACCCAGCCATTCAACACTACACATTGCATTCAAAACAGTTTTGGGCAGGGCTGTCTCAGTTATTGTTTCAAACACCAGAAACCAGACATCCACAACAAGAAGTGCATATTGGTCGCACACTGCATTCACCCAGGCCCCACCCACAGGGTGTACCCACAACATACAGTCACGGGGAAGGCTCCAGCCAGTCTGGCCTGGACTTCACAACAACACCATATATGGAACTTCCACCCAACAGCCAGTCGGGGGGAAGGACAGAGTCAGGGCTTCTCAGGACTTTGAGAAAACAAGGTAACAGGCAAAAGAAAGCAAGGGGCCATAGGGGCCATCTTGTTTCCCATCAGGCATCAACTGATTCCAATGGCAGGGCCTGCGTATCCCAAAATGGAAGATACTCAGAGCAACTGTCAAATTCAGCATGGAGCTACCACCAGGCCATACCCTGCTCTGTGGGCCAGATTAGATCTTGGTGGAGATGCCGAGGTATGTGGACTGCTCCGCTTGAGATCCCGGTTCCAGGCGGCTGAAAAGTGTAGCTGCAGGCTCCTCATTTTGAGCCTTGTATGTGGTACTGCAAGGAGACATGCAGCCATTACTGACAGCAGGTGTTGGTACCACCAGGCCGAGGTCACTGCTCTGCTGAGAAAACACCAAGTGCCACTCTTGGTAGCTGCGATCTTGTGCACTGAGGGGAAGATCCTCCCGGAGCTTGGGTCCCAGATAAGGTTCAGGAAGGTCAGAATCTGAGTGGGCAACAATTGTCCCTTTCTGAGATTGATGGAAAATCCCACGTCGTATAGTGTATCCATGAGGGCGGAGGAGAGCTCGCCCTGACTAGCCAGTCTTCTAGAAACGGGTAAATGTTATGGCCCGGTGTAGGGCCGCCACTGTGTTCATTGGCCTTATTAAGACCCTAAGGGCCGGATTGAGTCCAAAGGGTAGAACCCTGTATTGAAAGCGAAACCCATGATCCTGAACCTCAGGAAGGATCAATGGGGTTACTAGATCGGGACGTGTAGGTAAGCATCCTTTAGCTACAGGGACCACATCCAGTCTACCGCGCAGAGTGTCTCCGCTATGACGGCTGGGGTAACCATCTTGAATTTTTGGAAGAAAAAGGTTCAAGGTGGAAAGGTCTAACAACTCTCAGGCCAGCCTGGTTCTTTTTGTCCATGGCAAAAATTTGAGGCTGGAACTTCTGCCACTGCCTGGCTCGCTACTAGCGTGCAGATTTCCAACAGCAGAGTTACTGTACCAGAGGGGGGGCGGGAAGGAGTAGAAGGAGGAATGGGGAGCCGGAAGCCCGTGGATACTACCGAGAGGATCCAGGAGTCCATGAACTTTGTCCGCCAGTGGTGTATGTGAAGGGCAAGCCTTGCCCCCACCAGAGACTTGTAGATCCGGATGGGCATGTCACAAGTTTTTGCCCGCCTGTGGTAGCTTGGTGGATGGTTTTAATTCTAGATTTAAGTCTGTTGAGTCTGTCAATACCCAGGGTGGGTGTTGTCTTATTGTTTGTCTCTTTAGGTTGGGGAGGTTTGGTAATGTTCAGAGTGGGATTAGGGTTTCTTCGTGCTACTTTATTTATGGTTTTGGTGCTGTTACTAGGGGGTGGGGAAAGAAAGGAGGGAAGGTAGGAATGGGGTGGGGCAGGGGATGGGGTGGTAACGCTGCCATCTCAGTCTAGCTGATCCTTCGTCTATCATGATATAGTATCCTCCTGTGCATGTGATGGAATGAGGCACTATGCAAAAAGGGAACATAATAGAGGTCAGGATGTGCAACATTATATGGGTGGTTGTAGTAGCCTAGACGTAGGTGTAATGGCTGAGAGGCGATGAGGATGTGGGTTTAATTAGCTAAGTGATTATGTATCACTATAGGCATTGGTTTTAAGTGGTTGGACTAGAGGTTAGGCTAATGCGGCTGGGCGCGGCAGCACTTGGGCCAGCAATATTGCAATTGGGTTGGGATCTCGATCAGGTTGAGCAGCAATGCAGTTAGGCTAGTGCATCAACAGTAGTTGCGCTAAACATTATTGCAGTTCGGCTGGGCTCACCATCAGGGTAAACAGCAAAGCAGGTAGACTGGTCTTGCATCATATCAGTCCCTATTGCAAGAGAATGGATTGAGTCAGTAATGGGCTTTAAAGGTGGACTTTGGTGGGCGTGAAGGCGCATCAATGTTTGCAGCCACGATGGAGCGCAGCAATATGTGAGCAAATTTCGCCTTAGAATAATCGATACTGTGCAATGGGTGCAACATCGTGGGAAGGATGACTTACTGGCTGGATGATAAGGCCATCTGCAGTCGCTGCAGAAAGGGCTCTTAGGACGCAGCCCTTTGGAGAAGCGGCTTCCGCCAACGGTTTTGGTCGTAAGTGCAAAAAAAATTCTCGGCGACCAATCGGGGTGCAGAGGGCAGCTCCCTGCTCTTTGGCCATGGAAAATACGTCAGACATTTTGGAATTACAAATTCTATGGGCGAGATTTGTAAAAAAATGCTTCTTCTGAGCACCAGCGCAGTAGGGTATCAGCGCAAGTGATAAGATTTGTGGTCCTTACTGTGAAGTATGCAGGAGTGTGCATGGGGGCATCCTGGGCTGCTGCTGTGCATCCAGGTCAGGATGGCCTTCAGGCTAGGTGGTGGAGGGCTCCTGCCCTTCCGATGTCGGCTACTGGAGTGCTGCGGCCAATGTGGGCCACCGTGGACTATGTCTTGTGCCACGATTTTGGCCTCCGCAAGCCCAGCCTTGAAGTGAGCTTGGCTGTGTGTGGAGAGCTAAGGGAGGAAATTGGCAATTTCCCGCGCAGTTTCTGGTTGACAGCCGCCAACATGGCGTTGCGCAGGTGTAGTGGCATTAGAATAAATGTTCTTCCCGAACGCCTCCAAAAGCTTTTCCTCCTTGCCCAGGAGTGCAGAGGTTGAAGTTGCAGAGGACTGTGGCTTGGAATATAGTGATGCTACCGCTATCACAGAGCAGTGTGGTTGGCGGTGCGCCGACAGTAGGAGGGGGTCCTCTTCCGTTTGATTGTACTTAGCTTTGAGACGCCTATTGGTACGCGGGCAGAGTGTGGCTTGAGTCAACCTTTTTTGGCAAGTGCGACATCTTTTGGAAGCAGAATTCCTATTCTGGAAGTAGACCGTAGCGTGAGAACTTCAGCCAGTACTCCCTGCAACCCCCACCTCAGGTTGTTCCACCAGTGGCTACGGGATTCCCAAGTACTCAGCCAGTCCTGCCAGCCGCTCGTTAAAAGCTTTGGCCGATGAAGGGGTGTCCAGGTCCTCCTCGTCTGTGTCCACTGTTGTGTCCTGCGGGTCCAGGGGAGCCGGAGGAGTGCTGGGCGCAGGCAGCTGTGGCGTGCTGAGTAGGAATGTCGGAGGCTGCTTAGGTGGGAGAGCTGGGGCTGCCGACACTGGGACAGGCATGGTGGCCGCTGCGACTGGTGCAGACATGGCACCCAGGGGCGGTGTGGCCGTGGGTGCATGCAGCGGTACAGGAGGGAGCATGTCCCTGATCACGGTCCCCATCTGTGGCGATCTCATGAGTGTGAGGAACTTCGCAAAAAACCTGTCTTTGGAGGCCGGACGGGTGCCTGATGGTACAGGCATAGGGATCGAGTTCTGAGGCCGTGTCCTTGGCGTGCCCAGGTCCGCTGAATAGGGCGAAGTGCATCTGCTGTGTGATGTAGATGGATAGGATGTGGACAAATAACAGGTGTTGACCAATCCCAGCTGGAAGTTAGTTTCCCCTGCCTGGTCTCCGAAGGGAAAAGGCATCGGGTGAACCGCCATTTTGTTTTGCTCCGTGCCACATGCCTGCATCGAGGGGACCGGCTTTCACCAGTACGCGAATCAGTGGCGGTTGTGGCCTTCCCTGCACCACAGGTCGAGGCCTGGTAGACGGAGTGCCCTAACAGCTGCGCTGCATGTAGTGCTGCATACAGGTGTCCTCTCAGACATGAGTCCGGTGTTAGGGCATAGCCCCTCGGAAAGGGACTCGGTAATAGAGCCTTACGGCTCCTCAGTGGTAGCACGGGTAGGATCTTGCGAACCCCTCGGCCTGGAGGACGGTAGCTGGAGCAGCCTCAGTGTTCTTGCTGGTCTTGGGATCCGGAGCTTGTGGATGTGCATAGATCACATGCTCTGCATAGATTAGCAAGCAGTACCTGGAGAAGGAAGTGGGAAGTTAGACGGTGCAGCGGCAAAGAGATGTTTTAGAACCGCTTGTCCCACCTGTGAATCTGCTTTATAATGTGGGTCAATGCAGCAATGCTGTGTGAACGTATGGACGGAACTCCATGTAACAGCCTTGCAGATGGCGTCTAAAGGGATGTTTGCAATGAAAGCTAAGGTAGCCCCTGTACCTCTGGGAGAGTGTGATCTTGGGGTAAAGGGTAGAAACTTTTTGGATCAGGAATAGCAGAGTTGTATGCATTGGACTATCCATCTGGTGATGGTGCCCTTTGATATGTGATCGCCCGCTCTAGCAGGCGATATGGTCCGTTTTCCTTAGGGGTTTGGTTTTTTTCACATAGTACAAGACCGCCCCCTGTAAATCAAGTGTATGCAGGCGTCTTTCTGCGGAGTTGGATGGATTCTGAAAAAAGGTGGGGATTTCTATCGATTGGTTTACAAGGACCTTTGAAATTAAATTAGGTGAGAAATTATAAGTTACTCACCGTAGTGACTAAAGTACTCTTAGTCCATAGTCCCCTTTTCTCCATACTGTATGGGCATCCCTTTCAAAGGGCAGGAGACGGAACCTTTTTCACCAGAAAAAAAACCTACGGTGAGTAACTTATAATTACTCTTACGTCCCGTCCCCTTTCCTCCATACTGTATGGGCGATTACAACTGATTGTAGCCCCAGGGTGGAGAGGAGACCCTCCTTAAGCAAATAGGTTCCTGAGAAACGCCTGTCCGAAGGCCGCGTCAGATCGAGAGCCAGCATCCAAACAGTAATGCTTACAGAAAGCCGAGGGAGAGGCCCAAGTGGCCACCCAGCTTATGACTTGCCAGGGGACATGGCGCTGGAATACGATAGCTGTTGCCTTGGCCCCGACTGCATGGGCATGCATGTCGGCCGTAAGCGGCTTGTGCTGGCCATCGTATGCTTCTTTGATGCCAGAGACAATCCAGCGGGATATGGAAGCCTTAGAGGTCGGATAGCCTGGTCTTGAGCCTCCAAAAGTGACAAACAGGGCGTTCGATTTGCGGAAGCCCTTGGTCCTGTCCAAGTAGAATTTCAGGGCACGCCCGACATCCGAGGCAGTGCAGCACTCTGTGCTTCGTCCTTGGGATCGGGAAAGAATGGAGGAAGGACTATTTCCTCGTTCAAGTGGAAAGCAGACGGAACCTTGGGCAGAAAGGCCGGGTCCGTCCGCATGACTACCTTGTCCTTGTGAAAGGTGGTATATGGCTCAGAGGAGACTCTACGAGCCGAGGTAAGGCAGACTAGTAAGGCTGTCTTGATGGTGACCAGACTGATGTCGACGGATGCCATTGACTCGAATGGTTTGTGCACCCAAGACTATGTTAAAGTCCCACACAGGGTGCAGTCTCTTGACGGGCAGTTAGAGCCTAGTGAGTCCCTTCAGATGTTTGACGATAGAGTTGGAGGAGGAGAAAATACCTTCCTCTGAGTTCTTGCTATCCGCGATGGCTGCATGGTATGTGCGGCAGGTGTCCACCTGCACACGCCTGAATGAGCTAGGTGCGCCGAAACGGAGAGCATGTCGTCCAATGTGCACGCCAAGCGAACAATTCCCTTGGAGTATGCCCAGTGGCAGGATCTGGCCCATTTGCTTTTGTAATAGGCCCTGGTAGCTTTGCTCCTTGCGCCTTGTATGATCTCCAGATTGGCCTGTGAGAGGCTAAGGTGCCGAAGCGTTACCTGCTCAGGTACCACGCTGTGAGGGCTGCTTTCCCTGGCGCAGGATGGATGACTTTGCCTGGGCCCGTCGGAAGGTTAATCAGGGGCCCCTCTGAGAGGCTGAGTAGCTCCCAAAACCATGTCCTGGCCGGCCACCTTAGAGCTATCTGAATGATGAGTCGGAGAGACTCCTTGATTTTGCAAATTACCCTGTCGATCAGGGGAGTGGGCGGATAGGCGTAGGCTTTCATGCCGGTCCACTGGAGGTGAAATGAGTCTCCCAGCGAGCCGGGGCCCTGACCTTGCAAGGACGCGAACTGGGGACACTTCCTGTTGTGCCAGGTAGCAAAGAGATCCAGGTGGGAGTGACCATGCTGAAGATCTCCTGAATAACGAGGCTGTTTAGCTGCCACTCGTATTTGTTCACTCCCAGCCTGCTGAGCCGGTCCGCTTCCAGGTTGGATTCCCCCGGGAGGCGGACTGCCGTGAGGTAAATGTTTTCCAGAGCCCACTCGCACATTCTGATCGCCAGTCTGCACAGAGGAGGGGATCTGGTGCCTCCCTGTTTGTTGACGTAGTACATGCTGGTCGAGTTGTCTGTCTGGATGAGGACAATCTTGCCCCTGAGAAGTGGTAGGAATGCTCCAAGCACTAGCCAGATGGCGTTCAGCTCCAACCAATTGATGTGGTATTCCTGCTCCTGTCGAGTCCAGGTGCTGTGGACCGAGAGATCGACCAGGGAGGCTCCCCAGCCCTCAAGCGAGGAGTCTCTGCTGATGGTGGCCTGCGGAGAGGGATGCCGAAAGGGCTTGCCCCTCCGTAGGTTGCTGTCCCTGGACCACCATGTTAGGTCCGGGTGGAGAGATGGAGGAACGTTGATCATCACGGATTGCGAGCCCCGCTCACGACTCCATGAGGCAGTGAAGTGCAGCCGAATCCTACTCATCCTTAGTCTCGTGTGCGGCACTACTAATAGGACCGCTGCCAGTAGACCCAGGAGATGTTGGTACCACCAAGCTGAGGTCACTTCTCTGCTGAGTAAGTGGGCGGTAGCCTTCTTGATGGCCGAGATTTTGTCCTCCGACGGGAAGACCTTCTTGGAGCACGTGTCCGAGATGAGGCCCAGGAATGTCAGTCTGCAGCTGTGACTTGAGATTGAGCGAGAAGCCCAGATCGTGCAGTGTGTTCATAAGGGCATGTGAAGAGTGGCGAAGCGCTTCCGGGGACGCAGCCCTGACGAGCCAGTCGTCGGGGTATGGGTAGATGTGGAGTCCCTGCGCTCTGAGGAGGGCCGCCACAGCATTCACGAGTCTGGTAAAGACCCTGTGGGCCGAGTTCAGGCCAAAAGGAAGGAATTTGTATTGAAAATGGTAGCCCATGATCCTGAATCGTAGGAAAGAAATATGGGGCTGCCAAATCGGGACGTGTAGGTACACGTCCTTCAGGTCCAGGGAGCACATCCAGTCTCCCTTGTCCAATGTCTCCGCTATAAAAGCTGGCGTAACCATCTTGAATTTTTTGCAGGGGTAGGGAGAGGTTGAGGGTGAAAAGGTCCAGCACAACTCTCCGGCCCGCCTGGTTCTTCTGAATGGTGAAAAATCCTGGAGTAAAAGCCAAAGCCTTGCTGGGAGGCTGGTACTTCCTCCACTACCCGTTTCTTTACGAGCGACCGGATCTCCACCAAAAGAGTTGTGGTCCCAACCTGTGGGAGGGAAGGAGGAAAGCGGTACCCTGTGGATACTACGGAGACCGAAGGGGCGTGTCATGGTTCCTTTCCCTCGGAGGCTGTCGCTGAGGAGGGGGGACAGACAAAGCCTTTGCCCCCCACCCCCTTTTTGTTGCTTGCGCCAGCTCCGAGACGGCGAGCGGTCCAGCTGCCCTGATCTGTGTTCCTGGATGCCACGGAACTCTCCTTATGTACGATCCCTTTCCGAGCGCTGCTGAGATTGGGTGTACGACTTGGGCGTGGTCTTCGTAATAACGGATAAAGATTTCACCTTTTGTGAGCTGCTTTTCTTTTTGCCCAGCTCCTCCTACGAGTGCACCAACAGCGAAAAATATCCAAGAGGATCTCTGTGTTCAATTCCCACTCGTAGCTGACCATCGTTCGTCGGCTGAGGGCATCTGCAGTGACATTCAGCTGGCCCGGGATGTGTACTACCAGCCAGATACCGTGCTGAATGACCCATTCCCAAATCCGAATGGCAAGATCAACAAGAGGAGACCTGGTACCGCTCTGTTGATATAGAACATGGACACTGCATTGTCGGTGCGTACACTGACCACCTTGTTGACAATGCCTAGTTTGAACGCTTTCAGCACCAAGAATATCACTAGGAGCTCCAGATAATTTATATGAAGCTGTCTTTCCTGTGACGACCAAAGATCAGAAACCTGATGATGATCCAACGTCGCACCCCAACCCAGAAGGGAGGAATCCGTCGTGAGAGTCAACAGTGGGCAGGGGTCCTGAAAAGGAGCACCCACCGACAGATTCCTAAGAGACGACCACCACAGGAGGTCCGTCCTCATGATCGGTTGAACCAATATAATTTTGGAATCTGGATCCACTGCTTAAAGACAGGAGCTCCGAAGAGCCATCTGCGTCCGCTTCATCTTGAGACGAGCAAGAGGAAGAGCCAACACGCACTAAGCCATGAGGCACAGAAGCCTCTGGAACCACCAGGCCGACGTGCTCTCCGATTGCATGAACACCTGACACGTGGCCAACAGATCGCCATCCTGTCTCCAGTCAGGTACACGCTGCAATGGATCATGTTCCAACGAAAATTCAGGAATATCAAGTACTGAGAGACCGTCACGGAGGATTTCCGCCAGTTCACTGACAGCCCAAGGTGGAATAGGAGCTGGAGTAGAGACTAAGGGTTGCTCGGGGCTTTCAGTGGACAAGGACTGCACAGCAGCCAGTCGTCCAAATATGGATACACATGGACACCCTGTAGCTGAAGAAAAGCTGCGATGACCGACATCTTCGTAAAGATGCGCAGCACCGAGCGGAGACCAAACGGGAGCACACGAAACCTAAGCATCCCAAAGGTCCACCACGCTGAGTCATATCGGACATGGAGTGATCTTGAATTTCTCTTGGGGAAGAGAAAGGTTGAAATGGGAAAGGTCTAGGATGGTGCGCAGGCCAGCATAGTTGGGTTTGGGCACCGTAAACAGACGGGAGTAGAAGCCCTCCCCTCGCTCCCCTGGGGGGGGGGGGGGGAGAACGGGTTCCACCGCCTTGAGATCCAGAAGCTTCTGGACTTCGGCTCTGAGAGAGGGCATCCCCGACTGCTGGAAGGGAGGATTGATGGGTGGGGTAGTGGTAAGGGGCAAGCAGAAGCCCGCCTGAGCAATGGACAAGACCCACTGATCCCCTGGTGAACTGCCACGCCTCCCAGTGAGACCCAATGCGCCCTCCCACCAGGGTCTCGTGCGAGGGCCGAAAAACATTTAGCGGGTTTCTCAGCAGCGAGACCGCCAGATCCTGTGGAGGAGGCAGAGGACCGAGAGAAAAACCGGCCCGCTGCTGTCTCCGATGGGAGTTTTCAGATGGAGGATCGACTCTGCGTGTCTTTCGGTCCAGAAACC
This sequence comes from Ambystoma mexicanum, assembly GCF_040938575.1. Lineage (NCBI taxonomy): Eukaryota > Metazoa > Chordata > Amphibia > Caudata > Ambystomatidae > Ambystoma > Ambystoma mexicanum. The sequence continues at coordinate 538,117,891 of NC_090940.1, forward strand.
CTCGAAAACTTTGAGTCTTCAATGGGAGCTTCACCAGCAAAGACAGGGACTTGACTGTCTCAGTGCTGCTTTACGTCCGTTGACGAATGGAACAGCTCTTTGCCATCAAAAGGCAGGTCCAGAACTTTATACTGAACCTCCTTGGAATATTTGTGGCATGAAGCCAAGCCTGACGAGAGGTATCCATCCCAAGCATGAGGCCCCGAGCCGAGGTGTCGACATGATGTGCCGCGTCCTCGGAGCATATCCTGCGCCAGGACCCTGGCGTCTGACAAACCACCTTTAAAATCATCCAGCTTGTCCACGGAAATGAACTCCTCAAATTCCGACAGACCTTTCCACATTTTCATATTTGCCGCCGCTAAAATGAGCTCTGAGTTCGCCTGGCACAACTGCAGAGCCGAATTAGTGAAGATCTTCCTCCCCAAGGAGTCAAGAGTCCTCCTTGGCCAGAACCTGAGCCGCCACTGTAGAAGACGCTTGATTGTAGCGTGGCCGCCGCCACCATTATGGAGGAAGGGAGCGGGCAAGATGCTAAGGCTACCTCCTCCGAAGTGTGAAGCCTATAACGAGTGTCAATCTTTTTGCTAACATGCAGGCCAGAGTTTGGTTTATCCCAGACCTTGCGGACCTCGGCCAAAACGTCCCTCTGAACGAATAAGCCGGTACGCTCCTGAGGAGACAAGTTCAACGCCCCATAATGCACCCCTTCTTGCAGAGCGGGCGCCTCAGGTACATCCAGAAGACATGTCCAGCACCCGGTCATGAAACGCTCTTAACAGAGCGGGGCTGGTCATCAATATCCTGATCCCCTTGCGTGTCGTCTAACGCGTCCGGTTCGAACTGCGTCACATCTGGCTCTGCCGAAGACTTGTCTATTGGAGACAAGGGGAGGGGGCGGGCTGGAGGCAGGTCAATCGGTAGAGGTGTTACGGCTGGAACCATCGGCCCAGCAGTAGGCATTGGAGGGCAGATTCCCCTAAAAGGCCTCTGAAATACTCCTTCATGGGGTCAGAGTGCATGAGCCTCTGAAATTTTCCAAAAAAGGCATCATCTGCCGAAGGCAGATGTAGCAGAAAGCGAGACCGTGTGCGGTAATGGCATCTGAGCATTCCTGTCATAAATTGGATGCAAAGGATTCGCACAAGGAAATCGATGTTCACCTGAAAAAAAAAAAACGCTCCCAATACCCGACGCCGTAGGTGTAAGAGAGGAACCCCAAAATGGCCGCCGTAGTTCCATGGGAACGGGCGCCATTTTGTCAGCGCCTGAGGAGAACTGCGACACATGTGTGAGTGAGGCAGGGGTCTCCACAGAAGGGTCAAGGGTCTTGACTTTAGCCTCGACACAAGGAACCTCAGCAGAGCCGGTACTGTGTGGCCTAGGATGTTTCTGAGACATACGCCGGTAACAGGAATTACGGTCAGCAACCTCACTCTGTGCCCCCTCAACAGAACCGGTATCACTGCAAAGACGGGAACATTGAGGAATCCACCGCAACGACAAGACCTTAACAGGTCTCTCCGTTCTGTTGATCACTTTAGCCTCCGACAGAGGAACCTCGGAACAGAGTCCAGTAACAGCTTACTCACGAGGGGCCTCGAACCTTGGTTCAGTACAGAAAATCTTTACAGAGTCCTCAGGGCTCGCCCCTGTGTCTGTATGGGAAGCTCCAGACAAGGAGAGCTCGAAGCAAGCTCCGATACCCACCGCCTCAGTAGAACTGGGCTGTTGATTAGCCCCCACAGGAGGTGCTTCGGATTGTAATTCGGTGCAGGCAGGCCCCTTACAGAGGCCCTCAGAGAAAACTCTGGTACCTTTTTTTTAGGTCTAAAAGGCACCTCAGGGGAAACCCCGGCAACAGAGGTTTTGAAGCCCCTCCCAGACCAAGAAAATCCCAGGAAGGAGTCCCCCGGTCAGGGTGCCCTAAAAGCTAAAGAACTTACCGGGCGTCTATTCTTCTCGTCGATGAGTCGGAAAATACAGAGGCGGAACGTGGTGAAACACTTCCTCCGACCGCTCCAGACGACGCTGAAGTGCCTGGACTGAAAGGGAATCACAGTAGAAACACGAGTCCCACTGGTGATCCGGACCCAAACACTCCAAAGAGGATGGGGATCCGCCCTAGCGAAGCATCACTTGCAAGAATAACAAGGAAATTCTAACCGATCCAGCATAGAAGGACTACTACGCGACCGCTAAACCGGAGCAGGAGAGAAGGCCACGAAGGGAAAAATCTCCCAAAGGTGCAAGTGCTCCAGTCCCGATCGTGCGGAGAAAAGTACTGATGGACGATGTGCTGGGCAGAGCCAAGGAGGCCATTGTTACGGCCTCATGCGGTACCCTGCGTAAAAAGAGAAGCACAAACATTTTTGAAAAATGTTGATGCTTTTTACAAAGTGCTCCAGTCCCGTCGCACAGGACGGAGGAATGTCCAATAAGTATGGAGAAAGGGGACGGGACGCAGGAGTAAAAGGTTTCTGAAGAAATCTTAAAGTGGTGTCAGTCTATCAGCAACCATCTTTGGTGGAGCTCCAAAACTTGTGATGGGTCTGTAGAAATTCTACTTGAGAAATGGCATTCATTGATGCACTATTGTTCCAAAGTACACTCATGGACAGAATTTTCACGAATGTGCAATGGACCTTCATCAGAGGAACAGAAACGAAAAAATAAGTGGTTGGTGCCATGTTCACCTCCACATAAAGCTCAAGAAGATTGTGTATGATAAAACGCTTTCCAGAGACATGAAGGGACTCAGAATTCTGTCATACTGGAGATTTGGAGGTGTTGCACAATGTGTCTGAAGTACAGGTCCAAAAGGTTGCATTTCGGCATAGAGTGTATGGAGGCCAGAACAAGACTAGCTGTACTTGCGCACAACGAGAACGTTGGGAGGGAACAAGCGCAAGCTGCAGGACATTTCGGGATGCATCGTTACCTGAAGGCCGTCACAAAATGAAGCAAACAATGGGTGGTTAAGCCAATATACTAGGATATGGAATTCACATTTATAAAAGATTTGAGATTGAATGTGTTGGCCATGCATACTCATGGAATCGATCCAGATTTTGTTCCTGGTGCACTTACAGCACCACAAAACATTGCAAATGAGCCCTGTCCAGAAGTACTTGTAGAACAGTTCCGATATAAACAATTAGTAATGGTCTTCACAATCTGCTTACAATAACCTTTTTGATATGTTCCCCAATGTTTGTACATTGTACATCACAATTGAATGCTATTACACTAACTTTCGATGCTACAGACAGTATTAAAAAATATTTAATTATTAATATTGATATTTTATTTCTATCACGCGCATACAAAAGTGTTTCAGAGCGCGGCAAGGGAAGGGGAACAGGGGAGAACAAAAACAACGATCTTACTAGGCCCAGTGACATTGAGAACGCGCAAGGGCAGGGTAGAGGGAGAAGGGGGAGAAGTGCATGGAAGGGGGAACAAAAGGAGAGTGCGGAGCGAGAAGGAAAAACCAAAAATAATAATAAAATAATAAAAAGGCAACAAACAATGGGAGTGCAGCCAGCAAGTGCAGGGTTTATGGCAGCAGGCCATGTAAGTCTGAAAGTGCAGGAAGAAAAGGGGAGGGCTGTATGGGTACAGATGCAGACCCCAGTGCAGGGGGTGGCCCGGAGGCAGTGTGGGAGGGTGGCAAGATGAGCAGGTACCTGGGCCCGGAGGACAGAGGGTGGCCAGGTGCATGGTGCTGAGGGAGAGTAGAATCAACAGGGGAGAGGGGAGGAAAAAGCAGAAGCAACAAGGAAGGTTTTGAGGTGCGTCCGGAACCGGAGATGGTTCTCCTCAAGTTTTAGAGTGGCAGGGAGGCTGCTCCAGAGGCCCCAGCCGAAGACAGATCTACACCCAGCTCGTTTCTTTGAGAAACGACTGACCCTGAGGGAGTTAGAGGTAGAGGAGCAGAGTGCTCGAGATGGGAGGTATTTGCGGAGGGATAGCCGAAGGTATGTTGGACCCAGGCCCCAGAAAGCCTTGTGCACAATGCAGAGGGTTTTGAATTATGCAGATTAAATTTGGTGTAAGATTAATTCATGCATTTAATTCATTCCCTTCATCGATAGTTATGTTCCTCGAACAATAAGACGCATGTCTTCTCTAGCACATCAGTGCTGCACTGCCCATTTCAGTTGCTGAAATAATGATGGGCAAATTGGATATTAGCCATCAGTCAACGGGACACTGAGACCTGGTGTCTGTCAAACCCTTAATTCTTGACCCAACCACACACACACACGTAGTGCTTGGTACGGACACCGAAAGCCTACGTTGGGTAAGATTTTCAAAGCAAAGATCAATCAACTGACCAGAGTCAACCCCCTAACTTTCAGAAAATTCTGCCTTAGCAGTTTAAAAAACATTTTGAACACCTCTGCGAGTAGGCCCCTTTTTACTCTCTTGATACTTACTATTTCAGTATTTTGATGCATCATTTTTTTTAGTTTTCTCCATAGCTATACATAGCACACCATTGCATCCAAAATACCATTTTCAAAAGTATCATATTTGCCAACATTTTGGCAATTAGTGCCTCCTGTTGTTGGGTTTCCATACAGTGCAACTGTTTTTTGCTTTGCACCTCTCCTTGTGTCCTTCCCTTCTGTTTTTCACAGCCACCTCCAACACCATTGCTCTTCTTCCCTCTGCCTACCAACTCCCTGGTGCTCTCTGTCTCTCCTACCTTTTGTAACTGTTTCTCTACCGACTAACCTGTTCTCCTCACTAAATCTGGTAGTATACGAAGGACTTCTTGGTCTCCAACCCCGGCCTCACTATCGCTGATACCTATACCTGTGCTACGTCCAGGCAAACCCACTGCAACATCCTCCGTCATTCCCTCACCACACCTATAGACTCTACATATGATCTCTGTCATTCCTTTCTTTTCTTCTCACATTAATGGTGGCACCCGGCAGGAGGCCCTCTTGGCTTCCTTCCACTCTGTGCAAGGCCATCATTAATGTTTACTTAATGCCTCTTAATTAAGAAGTCTCCTTGTTAGAGTCTCCTTCTTGGAGAATTTAACATCCAACTGGATGCCTCGTGTACTTCCCCAGGACACAAAAAAAACTGCTCTCCTGAACATCCCTGAGGATGTGCTTTTCAAATTTGATTTCTTCACCCCGTGTCCTCATCTTACTCGATCACTACTCTGCCTTTGACATGGTGAACGCTACCATCCTTTTCAACCATCACCATGACCCTGACTTGGCGGACTGCTTTCCTCTCCGATCGACCCTCCCTGTTCCAACTTGGGTCCTTCCTATTGGATTCATTTATTCTTTTGGACTGCTCATACTATGCACTCCTCTGGCCCCTCCACCTTTCCCACAGCACTTTTACCCTTGCCCCACCTTCCTTTTGCGCTTTGCGATATCAATGTCACCTGGACTAGTAAGATCTTTGTCTCCGTCTTCCCTCCCTCTGTCTCCCCTCCATTGCCTCGTCGCGCCTTGAAGCACTTGTGCATATGTGCGTTATAAATGCCATATCATCATATGATATCGTGGTCGGTTTTGTAATGACACAGAAGGAATCCTAGGTTACACAAGGCTTTCATTGCCTTGTACTATCAGTTTTACTTACCTTTAGTGTAACTGTGGTCAAAAACTAATTTGAAGTCATGGCTTCCCCTGCTCTGTGAAACGAAAAGCAACGGTCAATGAATGGAACAACCCTAGGTCCAACTCCCCTCGAATGACAACTATACAGAATACAATTCATAGTTCTATACCAATTCATGGTTCTATACCGTGCCCATTATAGAGTATGTGATTTCTTGCTGAGATTCACGGTACAAAAGGCTAGAGTCTAGCAAAGTAATTCTATGTTTGCTGGTTTGGCCTGTGCTCACCGCCCTTTTTTAGATTTCGGAAACTGATCTGCTGCGAAGGGCACACCCTGCTGCAATAGTGGGAATAAATTCTTCATCGCCTCCGGCACCTTTTCTGACTTGTTACGACCTTCACAAGATAAGCTTTTCGCTTGACCATCGCGATTGTATGACTTCGCGCACTACTGCAATGTTGAGCACAAGGCTACAGACTTCTCAGGTCCGCGTTTGAAAATCAGGTGAAAAAATCTGAAAAATTGGCTAACTCTCATCCGCGTTTAACCTATGCACACGCACTACCGATTGAGACAAGGCATAGTCGGATCATAAATACAACTAATGGGTATGGGCAAGCAATATGACCTGTCTCGCTTGAACCTAGGCAGGGCTGCCTCAGGTGGGATTGATGGTGTGAACGGCTGTCCCATGTTACGCTCAGAACCTAATGAATACAAACCTCTTGTGAAAAAAGCAAAGAGATAGGTTGGAGGGTTTAACAAGGTTAACTTAATTCCGAAATAAAATAATAAATCAGCAAAGGTAGATGCCGTTTGTGAACGTTGAGACTCGACATCCAATGCTTTTACCTATGGAAAGGCCACATGGTTGTGAATGACATCACATATAGGTTCATAACACGCACCAGTGATGGGTGAGACAGTATTCAAGATCAACCGGCATTGGTGGATTCCAACAATTAGTTTATTTTTCTTGTGTTTTTCAAATGCCATGTGCACCTGCTGTGCTCAGTGCTCCATGGAGTGAAGGTCACTTTGTGGGAAGATGCTAGTTCACACTGCAGAATCTTGTCCGCTATTTTTTAATATTGTGGCATTCATTCACAAAAACAAAACCTACCAAACTTAGGCGCTGAAAACAAGCTTCAATTGTTATGCGACCTTGGACCGAAGTGAGCAATTGCCAGACTAGAAGGACAGAAGCTGTGGAATACCCGCAAAAAGAACAAGTTACTTACCATATCTGGTAACATTTTTTCGATGGGATGTGCAAAGCTCTCCTAGGATCCAACCTATGGTGCCTCTCCTCTTCCTTACCAGGAAGTGAAGGAGGATAAAACGGTGGAAGAATCCCCTTCTGGCTCAAATGGAATTACGACACAACCTTCGGTAGAAAAGAAGGGCGCACCCGCAGGACAACCCTGTCCTTATGGAAAACAGTAAAGGGTGGCTTGGTGGAAAGTGCCTGCAACTCACTCACTCTGCGTGCGGAAGTAACCGCAACTAAAAACACCGTTTTAAAGGACAACAGTCGCAACGTACAAGAAAGTAAGGGCTCAAACGGAGCTCCCATTAGGAACTTTAAAACCAAATTCAAATCCCATCCGGGCACCTGGAAAGGCGACGGTGGAAACACATTAGTTAGCCGTTTTAGAAACTGGGAAATCAAAGGGATCTTAAAATAAAAACATTCCTCAGACGAGCGCTTAAATATGGACAGCGCCACCAGGTAACCCTTAATGGTACCCACTTGCAGGCCCTTGTGGGCTAAAGAAAGCAAAAAAGACAAATGGAACATTGGAAAGGATCTACATTCTGTACCCTGCACCAGTCACATAACTTAACGGTACAGGGATTTCGTTGCAGGCCTTCTGGCCAAAAGCAACACCTCCATCACGTCTTCGGGGAGGTGCCAATCCTTATAACCTTTCAGATACCAAGCATGAAGGCTGAGAGACTTGACCTCTGAATGGAGAACCCCCCCCCCCCTTGAGAGCAGATCGACTCGGTAGGGAAGACGCCGTGGAGGGCAGTTGGACATGTCTAGACGGTCCGGGTACCACTCTACTGGCCCATACCGGAGCAATGAGGATCATTCGGGAACCAAAGCTCCGCAACACTTTCGGAATGACGGGGACTGGAGGAAACGCGTACAGCAGTGGGAAGGACCACTCCACTACCAACGCGTCCCCAAAAGCTCCTCTTGGGGGAAATTCCCGTCAGCAGAATCTCGCACTTCCGGTTGACACTGGTGGCGCAGAGATCCACTTGTGGGGTTCCCCAAAGGGCGAAGATCTCCAAAAGAACTTCCTGAACCAGCGCCCACTCGTGAGAGACCGTGCACTGCCTGCCCAGAGCATCCGCCGCGTTTACATCTCCGGCCAGATGAACTGCCGAGATCGAAATTTCCTGCTGGATGGCCCAGAACCAGAGCTGCATCGGAGTGACCCTGCCCCCCCCCCTTTTTGTTAACTAGTGCATGGCCACTGTATTGTACGTCATAATCAGGACATTCTTCCCCCGCACAGATGGCAGAAAAGTCTTCAGGGCTAGCCTGACGGCCCTCAGATCTAACAGATTGATGTGGATGCTGGACTCTGACGTAGACCAACGTCCGCTGGCTGTCAATTCGTTGGCATGAGCGCCCGTGAGGGATGCGTCTGTCACGATCGTCACCTCTGGCCATGGTTGCCAAAATGGTGCTCCCTTCATCAGATTGCCTTTGTCGCCCCACCATAGAAGATCCTGGGCGATCGAGGTCGGAATTTGAATAGGATCCGACAACCTGCCGGAGAACTGCGACCACTGCATCTTGGGAGCCCACTGCAGAGATCTCATCCGCAGCCTGGCCTCTGGCACCAGGAAAATGCAGGATGCCATGAGGCCGAGCAACCTCAAGAATTTGAACGCCGGGAGACTCTGGGCACGTTGAAACTTGTCCAGCAATTGCAGAGTGTGATGAGCCCTCACCTGGGGAGGCGAACACTGCCCCAGGGATGTGTTGAGCACTCCTCTGATGTATTGGAGCCGCTGGTTAGGTGTCAAATTTTAAATTGAGGGAGAAGCCCAGCTTGTGAAGGAAGTGGGAGGTGACGGACAGATGATCCAGGACTTGCTCGGGAGAGTGTGCTCTGATCAACCAATCGTCCAAATAGGGGTAGATGTGAATCCCCCCCCTTTCCTGAGATACGCTGCCACCATCACCATCAGCTTGGTGAAGAAACTCGGGCGGAGGTCAATCCGAACGGCAGGACCCGAAACTGAAAATGTGAGTCTCCAACCTGGTACTTCCTGTGCTTGTGATGAATCGGCACATGAAAGTAAGCATCCTTGAGGTCCAGAGACACCAACCAATCCTGAAGTTGAAGGGCCTGGAGGACTTGAGAAAGAATTACCATCTTGAACTTGTCCTTCCTGAGGAGCTTGTTAACCCAACGCAAGTCCATGATGGGTCTCATCCTCAGTCTTTTTTCGGGATCAAAAAATAAGGGGAATACCATCCCTTGTTCCTCTCCGTTACAGGCACCAGTTCTATGGCGCCTTTCTCCAGCAGGGATAGGATTTCCTGTGCAAGGAGCAGATCCGGACGCTTCAAAGAGCTTCCCCAGTGGATTGTCGTGAGGCCTCTGCCGGAAGGGAAGACAGTAGCCGTGGGCTATGATCTCCAGAACCCACACATCTGAGGTAATGGCCTGCCATGTCTGCCCCCAACCAGCGAACCATGGGACATGGCCTCATGACTGAGCGGACGCGGCTGTGCCCGAGTGCAAAGAGGCAACTGCCCGAGCGGCTTTGGCACCCAGAGTACCTTGTTTTCCACCCCTGGTACTCCTACGGTGGCCCCTTTGACTGGCAGCGCCTCTCGATCTACCAAAGGAAGAGTAGTACCGAAAGGAACCTCCGCTCCATTGCTGTCCCCTAGGACGAAAAGGCGGAGGTTGACGAAGTGCAGCGCTCAAAGACTTCGCTGCAGCTTTGGAGGTCGGCAACCTCTCAAGGCTCTCGTCAGCCTTGCTGCCAAACAGATGAACACCATCAAAGGGCATGTTCAGAAGACGGGATTGCACATCAGGAGCAAACCCCAACTTCCGCAACCACGTAAACCTGCATATCACAGTGCTCGCAGCCATGAACCGGCTGACAGAGTCTGCCGTGTCCAAACCCAACAGAACGGACTCACACATAGCATGCTTGCTGTCTTGCATGAGGGCTAGAAAAACAACCCATTCCTCCCCTTCGGGAATATGCTCAGCCGCCAAAGACGCACAGTTCCACAGAATGTGTGTAAATCTTGCTAAGGCACAGTGGAGTTGGCTGACTTCAACGCCATACCCCCAGCCGAAAATGCCTTCTTCGCCCAACCATCAAAGCGCTTATCCTCCCCATCAGGGTGGATGGTAGGGTACGCAGCCTGCTTCAAGGAGACCGTAGCCGCCTGCACCACCAAATTCTCTGGAGTAGGGTGCGTCGATAAGTAGCAGGGGTCACCACTGGATGGGCAGTATTTCTTCGGAAGCGACTTATTAACTGCCGGTAGACTCTCCGGAGCAGTCCAAGCCGCGGCCTCCCTCGTTTGCAAAGCCATGTGAAACGGCAACATCGGGTCAATAGGCGGACCTTGATCCAGGATGTCCGTCAAATCATCCTGAGCAAAATCAACAGGTGGAGCAGACCACCCCAAGTATTCGGTCACCCTAGACATGAGACGCCAATAGGAGGAATCTGCATGCGCCCCAGGCTCAGGCCAGCCAAACTCCACCTCCAGAGAGGTGTCAACGCCACTAGCGTCATGCAATGACCGACGGAGTTCCTCCATCTGACTATGCCCAGACAAAAAGGTCATCAGGGACATCAGGATGCACAGCCATCTCCTCATCAGACAGTTCCTCAACCTCTGAAATATCCTGTAAAGGTTGGAAAAATCTAGGAGGAGGAACAGAATAGGGCTCAAAAACAGGTCTCACAGACTTACTGAGAGCCTTCCCCGGAGGTTCCACAGCCCTCAGGTGCACCTCTGGCAAAGTTCCACAGCCCTCAGGGGAACCTTCGGCAAATCCTCCACAAACGGTGTCAAGGGTGCCGAGAGAATCGGCGACGACCGAGGTGCCGACAACTTCGAGGGCGGAGCCCCGAGAGAGCCCCTCGACCGACACGGCGCCGACACCTTCTTCAAAGGCTTCACAGGTTCCGACGGTCTTGATGGTGTCGAGGACCGGGACCTGGCACGGCTATGGCAATCTCCCTTGTTAGAGCGGGACCTCGACTGCTCCCAATGATCGCGCTGATCTCCCGAGCCCGAAGGCGTGAGAGTGGTGGACCGAGCCCGTTGCTTGCCGGTTTCTTTCGAAGGCGCAGACAGAACTGTGCCTTGCGACTCGAAAATCGCTAACATCTGCCGGCGGAAAGAACCCCATTGGTGGGACAAGTTAACCGTCTGGCGAAGTCGTCCTCCGACGAGGACGGGGAAGGCGACCGGTGACGGCGCTTCCTAGAATGCCTCAACAAGGCAGAGGAATAGCGGGAACCACTTCTAGACTGAGACCCCCTGGATTTTCATCGACGCAGAGATTCGCCCCTCGAGTCATCTGTCAAAAGCCCAGCGGACTTCGATTTATGGGGCTTAGACACCCTACCTACCTTCAATTTCTTCTTACGTTACCACAAGGCCTTCGATGTCAGGGACTGGCAATCCTCACAGTTTGGCCTTGGCTTTTGCCGAGGCAGCAGAGGAAGATGTCGTGCGTGTCTGATGGACTTTTTCGAACCGCAGTTCTGACATTTTTTTAAAGCCCGACTTCGGGGTAGTAGAAGACGACGAAGACATCGCTTTCGAAGAGAAGAATCGAGCGCGCCGAGATTCCGAAGCAAACACGTTTGTGGAAAAAACAGAACTGAGGCTACGGGCGCCGTGCCTCCTATATGACAATGCATTGCTTACCGTAAAAGCATTTCTGATGCTTGTATCTGCTTAGATTCACATGCTCTGCATAGGTCCGACATCCAGTGGTCACTGCGGAGTATTGCATTTTGTTTTTCGCAGTCGAAAAGGCGTGTCTGTAACACTATCCCTATAGTGACGTGCGTTGTACCCACAATCCCTCACGCGGGGGATGCTTCTAAACGTGAGTGAGTACAGAAAAGAGACAGATGTAGAAAGATGTCTATGTTCCTTCCATCCGAGCGGGGAGGAAGGGTGGGCGCATGTGAATCTAAGCAGATACAACCATCAAAAATGCTTTTATGGTAAGTAATGCATTGTCTTCTGATGTTTGTTAATCTGCTTAGAATCACATGCTGTGCATAGACTAGCGAGCAGTACCCGGAGTTGGCGGTGGGTTATGAGAAGGAACAGTAGAGAAAAGATGTCTTAATACTGCCTGTCCCACCTGGGAGTCAGCTCTAGAGTGTGCGTCTAAACAGTAGTGTTTTGTAAAGGTGTGCACCGAACTCCAGGTTGCCGCCTTGCAGATGGACTCAAGGGGAACATTTGCAATGAAACCTATGGATGCCCCCGTGCCTCGAGTAGAATGTGCTCTTGGCTTGAAGGGTAGTTCTCTCTTAGCAAGAGTGTAACAGAGAGTTATGCATTGAACAATCCATCTAGATATAGTGGACTTAGAAACTGCATCTCCTTCTCTTCCTGCTGCCACCAAGACGAAGAACTGATTAGTCTTTCTCAGTGGTCTGGTTCTTTCCATGTAAAACATGACAGCTCTGCGCACATCGAGTGTATGCAGGCTTTTTCTCCCAGATTTGAAGGGTTTTGAAAGAACGTTGGTAGTTCTATTGACTGGTTCACATGGAATTTAGAGATGAATTTCGGTGCAAACCTTGGGTGTGTGCGTAGAACCACCTTGTCTTTGTGAACTGTTACGAAGGGGTCTAGAACTGAAAGAGCCTGTAGTTCACTTACTCTCCTAATGGAGGTGATAGCTATTAGGAAAGCAGTCTTAAGAGTGAGGTGCTTAAGAGTTGTGCAGGGGTTCAAAGGACGAGCCCATGAGTCTGGTAAGTACCACATTTAGGTCCCATCCGGGAGCTGGGTTAGCTATCGGAGGGTGTATTCTCTTTACTCCCTCCATGAAGGCTTTGATAACTGGGATTTTCCACCAAGACACTAAGTTGGGAAGTGGTGTATGCAGAAAGTGCCGCTAGGTGGACTTTATTAGAATTTAACACCAGACCTGAGTCCAATAGGTGGGTCAGGTACAGAACAATTTGTTTGGGTGAGCTGTCTTTTCCACTTACTAGAATAGCAGTGACGAGTGTTAGGCATTCTAGCTTCCCTGAGGATGTCCATGCATCTCTGCGGGAGTTCTAGATGTCCAAACTCTATGATCTCAGGATCCAGGCTGCTAAGTTCATGTTCTGAGGGCATGGATGCAATGTCCTGCCCTTGTTCTGTGACAGCATGTTGTACGGGCAAGGAAGTTTCACTGGGGGAGATAGGGACATCTCCATCAAGTGAACGAACCATGGCTGCCGGGCCCACATAGGGGACACTAGTATCATGGTGACTTGTTCCTGGTGCATCTTGTGCACGATCTTGTTGAGAAGGGGAGTCGGGGGGGGGGGGGGAAGCATAAACAAATCTCCCTGACCATGGAATCGACAGACCGTTCCCCTTGGACAGGTTCTGGGGGTATCTGGAAGCGTAACTTTGGCATTGTGAGTTCTCCAGAGTTGCAAACATGTCTATTTCTGGGAATCCCCATTGTGTGAAGACGTCGAAAACAATGTCTTCTTGCAACTGCCATTCGTACTCTGAGGGAAGTCTCTGCTGAGCTCGTCTGCTAGCAGATTGAGTTCCCCTGGTACATGTTGCGACAGTAGGAACATGCGTCTGAGAGCACACTTCCATATATTCTGGGACAGCTTGGACAGTCCTGGAGAGTGGGTGCCCCCCTCCTTGTTGATGTAGTACATGGCTGTGGTGCTGTCTGTAAGGACCATCACGGTCTTCCCTTGTAGGTGTTGTTGGAAGGCTTTTAGTGCTTTAAACACCGCCAGTAGCTCCAGTAGGTTTATGTGCTTGGATGCTACGCTCGGAGTCCACACTCCGTGAGCAGTCTGATGGGATAGGTGAGCCCCCCATCCTGTGAGGGATGTGTCTGTGGTTAGAGTGGCTTCCACTGCGGGTGTGGCAAAAGGTTTCCCCATTACCAGGTTTTCCTTTGTCCACCACCGCAGCGAGAGAACCAAGGCCTGCGAGACCACCACTAGATCGTCCCATTGTCCGCTGGCCTGACACCACTGGCTGTTGAGCCACTCTTGCATTGGGCGCATGCGCAGGCACGCGCGAGGTACCAAATAAATACACGACGCCATCATTCCTGGCAAGCGCATCGCTTTGCGCACCGTCACCTCTCGACCTGCCACATATTGGGGGATCTGAAACAGCATGTTTTGGACCCTCTCGTTGGAGGGGAAGACGAGGCCGTCCTTTGTTCGAATTAGAGCCCCTAGGAATTGTTTGACTTGGCTGGGGTCTAAGCTGGACTTCTTCTCGTTGATGGAGAAGTCCAGTTGGAACAAAAGGTCTACAGTCTTTTGGGTGTTTGAGAAGCATGTCTCGTAAGAATCCCCTGTTATGAGCCAGTCGTCGAGGTAAGGGTATACTGGGATGGATAACCTGCGCAGGTGGGCCGCTGCCACTGCCAGTACTTTCGTGAATACCCTTGGTGCAGATGCTATGCCGAAGGGTAGCACTCTGAACTGGTAGTGTTTGCCCTCCGTCATGAACCTGAGGTATTTTCTGTGCGCTGGCAACATTAAAATATGAAAGTATGCATCTTTCATGTCCAGTGTTGTCATGTAATCTCCCTGTCATAGCAGTGGGATCACTTCCTGTAAGGTCACCATACGAAAATTGGGGTTTGACAAACTTGTTCGCTGGGTGGGTACAAGGAAGTACACTGAATAAATACCTTCCATTACCTGAGATAGAGAAACGACCTTTATAGCTCCTTTTTCCAGTAGCTGATCCACTTCTTGGAGAAGGATGGCGAGGTGTTCTGGTGTCATGCGTCGTCCCCTCTGGGGTCTGTATGTTGGGGAACTGTTGAACTCTATACAGTAGCCACGGGCTACGGTGGATAGTACCCAGCGGTCTGATGTTATTCCCTCCCATGCTGGAAGAAAGGATGTTAACCGGCCCCCGACCAGCGATGCATGGGAGGGGACCCGAATCTTCGCATCACTTGGTGTTGTTGGTGGCTTGGGAGCCTCTAGGGGTGGAACCCCGGCCTCTCCCCTTGCCACGGCGTTGGCCTCTCTGATTGTACTGGCCACTATTACCTTGGTAGTTGTTGGCACAATACTGTTGTTGCTGGCGTTGGCCACGAAAAAAGCGCTTGTTACCAAATCCCCGCCTGTTAGGGGGCTTTGAGATTTGGTCCAAGGTCTTTATGGTGTCAAATTCTTTTTTCGCATTTTCCAGAGCATCGTCAACTGCCTTACCAAAGAGGTTAGACTCTTCAATCGGCTTATTAATGAGTGACGCTTGCGTTTCTGCCTTAAACCCGGAATTGCGAAGCCAGACATGACGCTTCAGCAAAATTCCCTGTACCAAAGTACGGCCAGCCGTCTCTGCTGCATCGAGTGTATCCTTAACGATGCTTTGGTTGACCCGAGAGCCTTCATTAATTGTAGCCAATAATCGAGTTTTAAGGGGTTCAGGGGCCTCTTCGATGTCCTGCTTAAGCTTTCCCCATTGAGCATCTGTGTAGCTTGCCAATAATGTATTATTATTGGCAATTCCGGTTGAGAATGCTGCAGAGGTGGTGATTCTCTTGGCCAGGGCATAAAGCTTCTTCCCCTCTTTATCTGGGGGTGCCACGCTGGTAGACAGTGGGACCCCAGTCCTCTTCCTATTGTTGGTCACCACTAAGGAGTCCGGGATTGAATGACCCCTAATATATAGTGGGTCTGACTGAGAGGGTGAGAACAATTTCTCAATTTTCGGATTGACCCCTCTCACCAGTGCCGGAGTGGACAGTGAGGGGGTAATACGTCAAGGATGGGAATTGTTTGGCTAGTGGGAGGTTTTTCCTTGATAATCCTTTCCACAAAGTCAGTATCTGGGGTGATCCCCGGTTTCGAGTTCGAAATGTGCTGCTGCCTTCTACAGTAGCGCATTGAAGGTGGGCTGATCATCAACAGGCGAAGGGTTCCTGACTGGTGTAGTCTCAGTAGACCTGATGACTATACTGTGTCTGTAGACCTAGCTGGTGACTGCCAGGGATTTGGGTCACCCTCGCCTGTGTCCTCCTCGTACCCCTCCTCACCTATGTTAGAGTCCTCATGAAACCCTTCTTCTTCGTGTTGGTCTTCATCATTAATTAACTCATCTTCCTGCTGGAAGCAAGTGTCCTCCTCAGTGAGGTCGTAAGAGTCCATGTCTTCGTGTATGGGGTTCTAGAACCTTGGGTATTTAACCATTGGACTCTCCTGGGGTGCCTCCCTTGGTCTCTTGGGTGCCCTATTTTCTGGGATGGCCATGAACCTGTCTATTTTATCCATACAGGAATGGAACTTCTTTAAGGTCCACTGAGGTAGGCCAGAGGGGTCTGGGAATGAAAAAGGATTTTCTTCTCCCTGTAGTTGCCTGGTTCTGTCCCATAACGTCGAAGAAAGCAAACCTTCGCCTTCTGAGTAGCCTTCCCGCAGGCTTGGGTTTTCCATTGACGGCGGGAGCTGTCCTGACCTGTTTTCCTGCGCCTTCGGTGTTTCTTTGGCCTTGTGCGCGGGTTTCGGCGTATCGCTCGCCGTCCGTCTCTGGGAGTCTTTAGTGGATATACGCGCAAGGCTTTCAGCGATCATTCTCTCTGCCGAGGGATCGGTCACCGCCGCGCTAGGTAACGTCGAGTCTTTACTGGTAACGTGAGCACTCTTACGAGGCGCGTCGCCGGAGGATTTGGTGCTAGCGCCCTTATCTTTAGAATGCCAAGACGCCTGTCGCGGAAGCGGGGAGGGCCGACAACCCTTACGGTCGGCGGAAGACGCCTCCTTTGGCGCTATGGCTGCCTTCGTCTTCGACTAATGCTTGCCGGGGGTATGTGTTTTTGTGCTTTTTTGTGTGCGTCCTTGTCGCCGGGGTGTTCATCCCCATAAGCTAGGCGTGAGCTGGGCTTGTCGGGGCCGGGGACGAGGAGCGTGAATGCTCCTTTGAGAGGTCTACAACCTCCGTTACGGGGGCTGTGTAATCACTGTCCTCATCACATTCGGCGGCAGCGGGCGAGGAGTCAGGCCTAAACATGGCGTAGGCCGCCCACCTTTTGACCTTGCGGTCCTTTAACGTTTTGGGCTTCAGTAACTTACAGGCCGCACAGCCGTCCTTGTGATCGAGGGGCAAGCAACGGTTGCACCGTTTGTGCTGGTCTTTCCAGGTATATTTACCCTTGCAAAGCGGGCAAAACCTAAAGGGCATCCTCTCCATAGCTGAGGGCCAGAAGTGTGATTACGACCTCGAAAGAGAGGGAGGGGAAAGAGAAAGGCATTCTCAAAGAGAAAAGAAAGACCACACAACCCCACTCTCCCTACTGTGTAAGGCCGGCGAGGCCAGGCCACGTGTTCGGCAGCGCCGAAGGATCTCCTCCGCTCGTCCTTCTGTCGAAGATCTTGCTCGGCGACGAAACAGCTCTGCGTCGAGGGAGGGATCTATGTTATTAATATTAATTATAAACGACCAAAGGTCGAAGGAATGATTTGGCAATGTCTCTCGAGGAGCTCCGCATAAAGCCGACCAGTAACTGAGTGGAAGAAAACAATCTGAGGGACCTCGACGCGTGAGGGATTGTGGGTACAACGCACGTCACTATAGGGATAGTGTTACAGACACGCCTTGTCGACGTCCCCTTTTCGACTACGAAAAACAAAACGCAATACTCCGCAGTGACCACTGGATGTCGGACCTATGCACAGCATGTGATTCTAAGCAGATTAACAAACATCAGAAATATATAACATCCGGTGATGTCGACCCTCGACGGAGGCCTTCGAGGGACAACGGATCGACGCAGGATGCCCTCTGCCGAATATGTTCCGAAGCAGCACAGCTGTGGACATTACCGGTCATAGATCTGGAATACGCCAGAGGACATAATCCCCTCGAATGACATTTACTGTTATGAAAGTGGACATTGGAACATTTAGGGCCTGATTCATGGAACGTTTTCCTATGGGAATGCGCCATTATAGAACACTTCATGAATCAAGCCCATAGTTTCAATTCATGCAAACCGTTATTCAGAGCGGACCATGTGCGTTACGTGAAGAGAATGGAACAACCACACAATGCAAGTTGAACTATACAGAATATTTTAGCGATGAAAAAAGGGGAAATTGTTCTTTTTGCATATTGGAGAATTTAGCGACGTGCTAAAATGGCATTTTGACGTAAAGAGCAGACCGAATACGTTGTTCCGTATACCGCTCCATATTTAAAATACTCAGTGCGTAACTCGCGGTTTATTGATAAGTCTACTAATAATGGTCATTGGTGTTTTGGTTAAGTCGGAATGAGTAAAGGTTGGGATTTTTTTCCTGTATTGATTGATGACATTGTTATGGGTTGTTCGTTGGAGCATATTGTGACGATTACTCAGACGAGACAAAAGCACAACGCGTATGCAGGCTAGTGATATCGAAACCACTTCGTACCATGAAATATCAGGGTGTGCAATCAGGGTTGCATTATTGAAAGGGCCGGGGTCAGAACATTTTCCAAGGGTAATTGGTTCGCTTTTCTATAGATAATATTCCCTGTTCCGTTACAATGCCATCTGTCTGTTGTCCCATTTCTGAGTCACTTTATACCTTTGGGAGCTATACCGACTTCTCAGCGCTAACCTTTCATGCACAGTGTAGTCTAAAATAGGCCCCCACGTTGTCGGTGTTTGTTCATTGTGTGTGGTTTGTGCTCGTTATTCTGTTTCATCAGGTGCAGAACTACAACATAAATCAGAAAAAAGAACGGATACTAAAATATATTTGTATTGTTATCTACACAGATATATTGTTCTGTTCTGCGAATGCCATAGTTTCCAGCTGCCGTGGGATGGCTTTTTCAACCAACAAAGGCAGATACGCCCAACTGCATCGTTCAGCATCACCTTCATGTGGGACGATCGACCGGGACCGAGATAAGCACTTTGGCGGTACCAGCGACAAGGAGCTACCCGTCATCGTTGACAGTGAAGCAGGAATCTAATGCGTCAAATCCACATCTTCTCCTGAAAGGAACACCATGTGCGTCATTTTAAATTTTTGCCACTCGAGTCTAAGGAGACAACTTATTGGCGGTTCATCGCAATCAGTGGATCTCAAAGTGGTTTTGGAGCGTTCTTTGATAAATAAAAGCACGTGCGAAATTGCATATTAATGATGTTTTCTGTAAAATTATTGGTAGCAAATTCGATTTGGGAACGCGCTGCGAGAGTGTTGATCTTCTGTGTTCTCCGTCAACTGACGTTATTACGTGGGTGATGACTCGGCACATTTGGCTACGCTGACCACTACCGTCATGAAAATATGTGGAGTATACTGTTTGGATAGTGATGTCAGCTTCAAGGCTTATGATTGAGTGCCGCAGGGGCACTCGACCTTAGTGTGATAGGGCAACTGAGAAGATGGCCGCCCCAGACTCCTCGTTTTCCCATGTGTAAAAGTGAGGAAAACTAAGGTTAAGATACATAGGAAGGTTTTTTACAATCGATCACTGTATGCCTAAAAACACATGCCCGAACGATCGCGACAATAATATTTTTGAGCGCACTATCCCTTTAAGTTCTTCAGTTGCCAAAATCTCGTCAATATACTGGTACGGTTTGGGAATGGATCGTTCTTTAGTCTATCGACCATGGTTATTAGCAAGGCGTCAGCTCTGCTCAGCTTATGATTTTCTAGTAGGTTCTTTTTCTGAGGCGAGGTTTTAAATACCAATGCGAGCGGCATTCATTACTTGTTGCTTTGATCCAGTTTCCTTACCGCATCGAGCGAGAAGGCTTAGGTTGATTTGATGTGGCGGTGGATTCAATCTAATTCTGCTGCTGGGCGTTTTGGACATTTACTCTTTTTTGTTCAAGTGTGAGGAATCTATTTCCGCATATTTCTTCCATGCTTATTCCTTCTTGTTCATCATCTCTATAGGAGTAGATTTCAATTTCAGCTGTTTCAGGAATGGTAGTTGATAAGTTCATCAACTCATAATCAGAAAGCTAATTATTTGTGTTGGAGCGAGCTTTTTTGGGGTCAGGGTCTTCTATATCGAGTTTTGCGGTTTGCTGTGACGTGTGGCCGTCGTTACTTGTTGCAACAGTCTCCTCGGAATTGTCTACTGCAGATAGTAGCCACCCATTTTTCCCCAGAAAGTTACAGCCTGGATCACTTCCTTCCTTGAAGGAAGGGCTATGAGAGTCTTCTCTGATCAGGCCTGTGCTCTCCCGTCCCCCATCCGCTGCGGAGTCCCACAGGGCTCATGTACCTCACCAACCCTTTACAACATTTTCACCTTACCCCTCTTCAACGATCTAGATGAGAATGGCATAGCATTTACAAACTATGCCGAAGACACTCCAGTTCGTCTCCCCCTCTAGTTTCTATGAATAAGATGCAGCCATCCTCAGGGAAACCTACGCCCTTATCCAGGCCTGGATGGCAGCCAATGGTTTGTGTCTCCATGAGACAAAACAGAAATCCTACTGGTAGGTCCCAAGGAAATTCTTAACAAGCTCGACAGTCAATACAGATCCTTCAGCATTGAGGATACCGTAATCACGCCTCTGCTGCAGTCAAAACTCTGGGGTTGTACCTTGACTCCACCCACTCTATAAAGCGTCAAGTCAGTGCCATCTCCTCATCAGCTGCAATTAAGACCAAAATAATTAATGCAGTCAAACCATACCTCGTCAAAAAACTGCCTTACTATAGCCAGAGCCACCATCAGGGCCAAGCTGGACAATTGTAACATATTGTTCCTAGGCACCTCATCGAATAATCTTACATTGCAAAATAATGCCCTTAGAGCGGCACTAAGCATTCCTAGGAGCGTACTCTCTTTAAGACCCTCACTATCACCTATAGATGCCTCTCCACTCTACACCCCTGTATCTGCCAGAAAGAATATACTGGGTAAACTCACACCCAAGCAGGCCCAGTACTCCCACCAGCTCACGGTCCCTACCTTTAAAAGAGCCAAAGTCAGAGGAGCGAGCTTTCCTGTGCTAGCACCCAAAAAATGGAACGCTCTGCCACGCCCACGCAGTAAGGAAACCTCCCTCACCGTCTTCCGAAGAGCTCTGAAAACCAAGCTCTTCATCTAGGCATCTCCTTCAGCCAGTTTCCATGTAACCTTGGAACTTAGCATTTCTAATTCTGTAAATGTCTGTATAAATGCTGGGCTCGGTTCTGTTTTTCTGCACCATACTGTATCTCTGTATGTACCCAAGTGATGAATCTTCTGTAACAGCGCCACGATGCCTCAGGGCAGTTCCACGCTTTATAAATTGAAATTGTTTATTTACACATTTTTTTAGTGGTTGATCTCATGTTTTTTTATTGTGTTTTTTTATTTTGATTTACTTGTTGAGTGTAGGAAGCTTTTGTTATTTTTCCTTTTTTTCCTTCAGGAGAGGAAAAACTTCATAAGGCATCCGAAGGTATTTCAGGGTTCTCTATGTCAGCTCCTATTTCTGAGGTTGTCGCACATGTTACAGAGGTGGACTCAAAGACGTTAATGATTTTGCAGCATATAGATTTATCTGTGCTTAATTCATCGGTGGTAACTGCTTGTGTTTCATGTGAATCTTTCTTCACGTTGATGTCAGATTTAAAAGCAGATTGTTGGATTTCTGAGGGAGTCGCTCTATAACACTAATAAATCGTTGACATTTCTTG
The DNA here is from genome assembly GCF_040938575.1 of Ambystoma mexicanum. NCBI lineage: Eukaryota > Metazoa > Chordata > Amphibia > Caudata > Ambystomatidae > Ambystoma > Ambystoma mexicanum. The sequence goes on from NC_090940.1 coordinate 538,139,389, forward strand.
ACCAGGTCTTGACCAATTGCAAGCTCGTCATTGAAAGAAAAATTCTACTGACACTTGATTTGATGACAAACTGTGCACAAGTTCCAACTTGGAGCATATTATTTGCATAATTACTTGTTGTTCGTTCATTTTCTCAAATAATTTGGTCAAGCTATTTAAAGTGTTATTTATAGCTGTTAGCGCCATTTCGTGTGAAGGATTTAAAGATGGTCTCAATCCAAACAAAGGTCTAGCCGTTGGTTTCGCAAAAGTGCTTTCCGAATGCGCGGGACTGCTAGCAAATTAGACATTTCGGTTTCCATGTAAAGCGGGTGACTGATTAATTCGAGTTTTGTTGGCTGAATCGTTTCGTGTATCATTACAATTTGTATAGACTGGGCGTCAGATTTTGAGGTGTCATATTGCATGGGCGACTTATAGCAAGATTTTTGTCTGGAAATCTGCATTGTTTTGGTGGGAGCAATATTCACTGGTAAGTCATCAGCTATAATAGAGATAGTGGTGCAGTTTTTTAATATTTCCCAGTACAGCGTTATGGTTTGTAATGCTTTAACATTGCGCGAAAAACTCGGATTGAAGAACATTTTCGTTCTATGTGAAGTACTGTTTCTGTATTGCACTTCAGGATTTCCTAGTAGGTGATGGTGTATTCTGGGTTGTTGAGTGTCGGTGAATTAGGACGAGTTAGGGAACACCTTCCTTGAATCAAAGGAGTTTCTTCAGATAATTTTTTGTTGGAAGTTTGTTATTTTGGGTGGGGTTGATCAGAAACCAGAGTTGCCTTACGTCAGACGTCAAAGAAGTTGAACGGTTCATTTTCGAAATAGTTTTCTTTTTTTTAATTCAGCTGGTTAGAGAGAGCAGATAATAAAGTTGCAGATCCCAACGCCACGCTATTCGTGGGCATGTTTGTTTTAAGAGTGCAAACGTTAATTCCAAGTGCTCAAGACCGCGGGGCATTCGACAGGCAGAAGCGTGACGAACATGGCGAGAGTGCCTCTGTCGAGGGCAGTCGGCTGTCAGCTGGCCAGCTGAACAGTCGAACAGCAGCAGCACTCTGGCAGAAGCGCACGCGCAGAAACACTCTGGCAGAAGCGCGCACAAGCAGGCACGTGTTTTTGTAGGCAGGCAGGCAGGCAAGAGGGGCCACGTTCTATAATTGGAAATATAGTGTTTTAGTGATGTAAAAACAAACTTACACTTGTTCCAGAAAGTGTAGGAGCGATCACTAGGAAAACATACCGTTTTAGTCTGTAATAGAGGCTCAGTGACAACTTCTCCAAAGCTGGTGGATCGATCAGAGTTCAGCGAGCAGCGTTCCTCAGCCAAACAGCACTCGGCAGAAGCACTCTACCAAGTAATCCACCAATTGGTGACACCAGTTGTGGTTGTTAACCTGTGACTCTGGGACATTAAAATCACAGAGAAAGACATAATTTGAATGTGCTAATTTGGCGTAGGTCAAGATGTCTGCAATGAAAGGGCTACTCCTGTAAGGTGGTCGGTAGATGAGGTGGAAGGTGATGATTCCTTGTGCGATAGAGGTAACCGGCAGGCAAGGGATTCAAATGAGCTTGTTCTTGCAGAGGGGAGTATGTAGCATGGCCAATCGGTCCTGTGGGTGATTGTCACTTCGCCTCCTGTCCTTACTGGCCGGTTGACATGTTGGATGCAGTAGCCTTGGGGTAAGAGGACCTGGAAAAAATGTGCGTAGGATGGGGTATACCATGTTTCAGTTATTAACAGGGCATCAAGGTTGTCTTACGAGATGAGGTCAGCGATCTCTGCAGTATGAGCAACTGCTGGGGGAGAATTGATCAACATGAGAGGACGTGTGCGCATGTGGTCCGTGGGTGTTTGATGGGGGCAAGGGCAACATTGATGAGGCTCGCTACAGTAACTTGCCAGTGCTGCCCAGGGCACTTGGCCATTTGAACCCTAGTGAGAGTGGGGATGGGCTATGGAAGGAGGAGACACGTGATGTCTTTTGGCGAGGAGCAGTAGTAGCAATTAGGTCAGGCCCAGACAGGCGAGGTCCTCGTCTTTGCACATCCTTTATTATGGACGCTGGCAATTGGGACGTATAAGGAGGATTGATTAAATAGGTGGTGGGTGGAAAATCTGCACAGCAGGTCCTGGTCATGTAACGAGCAGCCTACTTAATGCGGTTATATGCACATTTTTCAGGTGACATCTCAGAAAGTCATCACTTGACACTTTGGAAATCAAGAGTATGCAAATTAGAAGGGATACCTCAAAGGAGACAAGCATGCTGCACCATGTTATGCAGCAAAATGAAACTGGGTATCCCTGTTGGAAACCCCACTAAAGCGAACAGGTTAATTATTTATCCTTTTTTACTTCGTCTCAGGGTTAATTTGTGAAGAATCTATTTAAAATGTATTGTGGACAATAGTTTGGCCCTTTTCTGTTCTAGATCCACACCTCTTACGCGTTACACCAGAGAAGCACTATTGTTTTGCCTGGAGGAAGGATGAACCATAAATGACAGGCTTGAATGGCAGAAACCAAAGTTGTTAAGAAACGACATCTGCATAAACTTAACTATACTTTTATAAATAGTGGAATGCAACAACTCTTCACCATATGAAAATCCATGTATTTGTTCCTTGAAAAAAGTGGTGGCTTGAGGACATGAAAATCCTAATTTTCTCAAGGACCTCTTGCGTTCAAAAAAACTCCTTTGCTGCCATTATGGTATGTGTTATTGTATGTTTGTGACAAATATAAAAATGGTACTGGATGCATTCACATGAAACACTTGTGTATAGGCGCGTTACAAATACCATATCATATCATGTGTGCGAGATATGCAAGATTAGGGCTATTGGGGGGGCAGGGGGAAGAATGTTTTCATTCTTTTATTAGGGGTGTCACGGTATTAGTTTTATGACGGTACAATAACCTTCTTGCCAAATGACGGTATATCATGGTTATCGCGGTATAGCAGGTGGAGCTAACTAATCTTAACAAATATTTTCTAAAAGGTCATAAATTGTCAGATTTATCATCACAAACAAAACCAGGCAACCAGACCCAGAATTGGGCTTTTCAACATACTTTCCACTGAAATGCCACCCCTTGCTTCCACCAAACACAAACACACGTGTGGAGAGGAGAAGGGGGGAGCACTGCTGCGACTGGCAAAGCAAACTGAATAGCTTTTCTTAAGTGGTCATTTAGGCTTTTAGCTCTCCCACTGGCTACTGGTGAAGATGAACATGTTGCCATCTTGATAACCTGCATGCCACAGATCAATGAAGGCTCATGGTAGTATACGCTTGTGCGCATACACACACGCACGCTCTTTATGTTACAGCCTTTAGTTTACTTGTGGGCGAAAAGGTGTTCAGTAATCACGGACATGTTACCCTTTGGTATGGCAGCAGGGAATACCCACAGAGACTACAGAGACTAATTATAAGTAAATTCAATGATAGAACCAGGGAAATCCCCCATTGTCATATGTTTAGAAAACATTATCCATTATAAATATGTAAACCCCAAAGCAGTCAACCCAAAGTAAACCCTCTTCCTTCTTGGCACTGTATTTATCCTTCCTATTGCTAACATATTGATTTTGTGTCAGGCACGTGTGGTTTATGGAATGGCATTAAAAACTGCTCCAACTGAAACTACTTGGCAGACGGCACATCCAACAGTGCAAGACCAAGACACTGCAGCACTTGCTTACTGCAGCCTTTCCAAATTAGATTGAAAAGCACACTGTATGAACGGTATACCGGTATAAACAATGTGACGGTTATTATTGTTCGATTAAGTGGTTCACGGTATCTTTAACGGTATACCGTAATACCGTTACATCCCTATCTTGTATAGATTTTAGAAATGTATGAAACTCTCTTCATTTATGTTCTACTATGAGGATGAAATCCAATAGTGAGTTGTTAAACGTATTTTCGCCCCAATAGGGAGATAAGTGACGTGAGAGTCGCAGTTTCATCTCTGGCGAAGTGATCTGTTTTAGAGATGGGAGATACCGGCTTCACAAAGGTGTTTTGGCTGCCATTACATCATTCGGGTTCAGTGTACCTTCTGGAAATGTTGCCATCCTTATTGTGGGGTACGAGGAGCAGTTAGTGTTTCGAAATACGGCGTGAAGAGCGTGATGCGTCCGCCAAGAACAAGTTTACTGCCAGCTTTAAATCGTGTCTGTCATTTCCTCCTGGCTTTCTCGTTTATATTCGGGCAATTCTTTCTTTGAAGTAAATGCGCTTTTCTGGTATTTTGACAGCCGCCGATAGCTTTCCATAAATATTAATGTTGGTTTAATGTGTGCACCCTGCAGGAGGAGAGAGGGTGCACATACATTCCGGGCACTCAACAAGTAAGTCGCCTATTGATCAGGCGACGCGTCATTGGGCCTTTTTTTTTAAAAACATCTCTTAAACAGCCCGCTGAGCTCTTTTGGGAATTTGTCTAGGAGGGGGATGTCCGTCAATACGCAGAAAAAATGCACGCGACTAGTGTGCCCATATGCTTATAGGGTCTGATCCACTCACAAATTGCCCTCTCTGGCCAATCAGAGGATGCCTGGGAGAAGCTTGGGTGCATCTCGACAGGGTGCAGGATAAAAAGGAGCTAGGCACGGGAAGGGCAGGGACTTGCCACTTGGACCCGGGTAGCAAAGTTTGTCAAAGGGGATCCAGATCTGACATTTGCGAGCCTGCTGGCCCATCCGCCCGTCTACCACAGTGTGCTGCAGCCCGCCCCCCACCCTGAGCCTGCCCCAAGCCCCTGCGCTCTGCCTTCTCCGGACGCACCTTCTTCCTTGTGCCTTCAGGCGGTCAGTCCCAGGCTACATGTCACCCGCCAGCCTGTGCCCTCCCCCCTACCCGGTCCCAGCCTGCCTGCCCGAGAAGGGCCAGACAGACATTCAGAGGAAGGACCAGTTTCAGCGCCCCCACCAAGAGTGACCCTACTTTACTGAAGTTTGGGGTCAATGCCATCCTGACCTCAACCTGCAGAACCGTGACCAACAATATCTGTCCACTCGGCTTCATCACTGCGGTGCAGGAGTCACCGCATTATAGAGGGTAGAATAGAATAGCTCAAAGGGTTGAAGGTGCCTGCCGCTAACAAGAACGATTTGCTATTTTGTGAAGCGCATCAAGGAGCTGCTTTTTTTTTAAAATGTATTTTTCATTTGTTACAGACCCAGACCCTTAGGTATCACGGCAAGGGTTACAGACAGCTTATCACGTATCTTATAGTGTGTTACAATACAACAATTGGAATAACAGTAGGGCAGATGTCTCTAGGAACAGTGTAGTTGCACACTTCACAAACAGTGTGATTCCCACTAGGGTTCTGCATGATTCAAGGCTAGTCATTAAATTAGTAAGATGAATCTGTCTGGGTAGGTGAAGGTGGGAGGGCTTAGTCAGTCAGTAGTCCGTATTGGTTAAACAACCACGTTTTCAGGGATTTTATGAAGCTGGCAATGGTTTCCTCATTTTTTATTCTAAGTGGTAGAGAATTCCAGAAGGTGGTGCCAGGACTCTGAAGCAGTCCCCCCCCACCCCCTGCTTTGGTACTTTTGTGGCGCGGGATTTCTAGTAGTGCCTTATTGTTTGATCTGAGTGCTCTGTTTTTTCTTGATAGCATTGTTAAGATAGCTGGGGGCATTGTTGGTGAGACATTTATATACAACAGTGTTCTGCAAATGATTCTGGCTTTAATGGGCAGCCAATGATTTTCTCACCTTATGTTAGAGTATGGTCTGATTTCTTTGGCATTTTTTGTTGTAATGTTTGGCACGGCAGCTACCACAATTCTGGCACGTCTGCTATAAATGGCTGCAAAGTGTGTGGCTGCACAACCTGGTGGATATTACAGTGATTTTCCAAGGAATCACGTGAATTACCCTAAAAGCTGATCCTGATTTAAACCTGCGGTCGGAATACCCACGTCTGTGGCTTAGTCCACAGAGCAATCCTGTCTTTAGTTCACTTCAGCTATTAAGTTAGCTCCTGTGTCAATCCACCTGCTGCACGGGGAAAGGAATCTGGGAACAACCAATTTGATCTAGTTTGGTATTAATTGAGTGTGTGGTGACCCATCACAGCACAGACAATTAATGCTCGATCTTTAAGTCTGAGATTTCACCTTCCAGTTACAGGTCGAAGTGGCTTTAGGGCCTTCTTAGCAGTTTATCCTTCTGAGGCAGACAACGGTTAATCCCAACAGCTATTAGAGCGACTGGAGATGGTAAACACTGCTACAACTAGCACCGTTTGCGCGTCGCTGTTACTTCGCAACAGGCCTGGGAGGAAGCAAGCGACAGCTTTCACAGGTTAGAGACCGTCGGAAATGGATGACAGTGGCATCAAACACTGCGCTTCCTCGCTGTGCAAGCCAACAGCTCAGTGGGTCAAATCCTCTCCTGTAAAGAAAGATGAACTTGAGTTGTATATTCTTAAATTTAATCCAGCTGTGATTTATTAACATAGGTCAACTTTCGCTATAAAATAAGCTATTCTTTGTGTTTTCGTTACTATTACAGCCTGTTCCGTGCATGGAAACGCATTGTTTGTCTAAAAGCACAGTATGCAGATATTAACACCTAGTAATAATCATGATCATAACTGATGTCTTATACAGTGAAAGTTGACCTATGTTTAGAAATCTCACCAGATTAGAATGTACAATGTAGAATGTACAATCTGTAACATAAGTTAATATTTATTTGTAGCAGGTGGATTGACCACTGAGCAATTTCACCCGGCTTGGTGAGAAACTATCCAGAGTGTTTGAGGTCAATGGGATCCACACCAGACAAGTCCCTACCTTGTGAAAGGTGTCACTTATTTCATCCTACAAAGGCTCCCGGCCCCTAGCGCCCACCGTGTTACCTGGGCTGGTTTCCATCGGCGTAGCTTCTCATTCGCAGGACAAGGGCTAGTCACATCAGTGTGAGCCCAGGGGTTTAAGAATGGGGTGGGGAATACACAAGAGCAATCCAATTAACTGGGTCCCCCTGCGTCCCACATCCACAGCTGACATACAAATGGCAGCAGAGTGTAATATGAAACATAGTAGCATGTACCTCTAACCCCAAGGCTGACTGTTTCACATAGGTTTGGGTTGTCTTTTCTAGACCACGCCCAAGGTCTCGCTGCCAACCCCCACGTCACGTAATCCACTAAATCAGCCATACAAATTCAAGCAACATCACTTTGCATTCTGGGAATTGTAGTTTAGACCCTTTTCTCCCTTCATATTAAGCATAGCGAGTCCCTGCATAAAAAAGGACAGCTGACCAGTGCTTAAAGTGGCCGGGGCAAGCCAAGCAGAGCCCTGGCAGTCTCCAAACGGTGCTTCAGAGCTGGGGCTCTGTAACCCCAAACCCCCCCCCCCCCCTCACTGCTGCTTCCTCCTGACTAGCCCATGATGCGCCAAGCCCCTCAGGCAGCCCTTTCACTCCACAAAGCTGCACGTTCTTTAAACTTTAACACTGACATTTTCGCATGTGAGCAAAAGACATTTCAATCATATATTAACAGCATAAGTATATAACAATGTATTCTGGGATTTATTATAATAGGTTCACGTGAGGGGGGGAGGGAGGGAAGGAAGGAAGGGGGGAAAGCAAGGGGGGTGGAGGAGGGAGAACACCTAGGATAGAGTATCATTCGGGGATGCTGCGGAGTCCATAATTCTTCTCGTCTCTTCTTCCTCAGCGAACAGGTTAGACCTGAGTGGGGACCATATATCCTTAGGTCTCGAGGTCGAAATTAATCCCCGGGACATATGTCTTCACATTCCTGTGTGTTGATTAAGCCTCTTAACCAGTTTGGGGGGAGGGGGGTGGGTGGTGTGCGTGTGCCTTTTGATTTCCATTTCTTAAGGATATTCCGTTTGACCACGGCGCCTCCCACTGCGAATAGTCTTCAGGTCTTGACGGAAGCCTTTCCAATAGCTGCCATGTAAGGGGCCATTTCTGGGGGGGCAGAGGGGGGTCCGGGGTAGGTGCTTTGGAGGATTCTGCATGGTCATGTTCTTGGCTTGAGGAGTTGGAAAAGGCATCCATGGGACCCCTTTTTTGTCCTTATTTTTGGCACCACCAGCCATGTTTGCAGAGGGTGGGAGTACAGGATGTATTGCTGCTGGACGTTTGTTCGGTGCGGTGTGTTCCGTGGGGTACTTGGTGTGGATCACTGTTTCCTCCGGTATATAGCTAGGTATTAAGGGCTGGTGGTCTTGGCGGCAACGCGGTTCGCTTCCCCACCGTCTTTTGTCCAGTGGTGGCTGGGTTTTATTGGCAGCTGTTGTGGGTGAGTTAGATTATGGCCAAGTATTTGTCCGGTGTCCAAGGGGGGAGATCCAACCCTGAGTTTAGCTGATGAGGTAGCTTCTGGACAGGCGCGGGCAGCTATGGTATTGTATATAACTGCCAACGTGCACGTAACTTGTTTGTTGCGCTTCGTTGATCTTTGTGTCGCACCTCGTGCCGGGGAGCGGGCCACCCCAAGAGATGGCTCGGGGGTGTGCAGGAACGTGTGCCCGCTTCTACCCTGTAGCCAGTCCGTGCGCGTTTCTCCAGGGATCAGCAGGCTGGAGCAGGGGTGTTATGTGTGAGAGAAGCGGCCCCGCCTCCAGGCCCGTCCAGCGACAGGGCGCGGGTCCGCCCAAGGTGAGGAGCAGGCAGGGGAGATCCCCGACCGGGACCAGCAGGGCAGGAGCAGAGACGGTGAGCGTCAGGGGCGGGGGAGGAGGTCGTCCAATCCAGCCCCAGCCGTTGGGCAGCACAGATCCGTGGGACCAGCAGCAAGATGAGGAAGCGGGCAGCAGGTAAGGGTGTGCTGGGTCCACCGCAGGCTCCGGAGGTGCTGGGAGAAGAGGCGGCAGGCGCCGGGGTGGTCCGGAAAGGGGTTCCGGGCTGTGCAGGCTTATGTCTGCTTCAATCCAGCGTGTAAGCCGGTTCAAGGGTTGCTGGTGCCCGTGACCATTGCCGGATAAAAGATTAGATGAGACCCGCTGCAGCGGGGGCAGTTCAGCACGAGGTATCGGCCGAAGTCGCGCTGATTCTGGTCGTTTGGGTCCCTAGTGTCCCTTGCGGCCGGGGCCTAGCACGGAATCACTCTGCAGTCAGGCGGGACCCCTCCCCCACGCGACGGCGTTCCCCCACAACGGGCAGGCGGATTTCTCCCAGACTAGCTCCGAACTCTGCAGGGGGGGGGGGTGGGTGGGAGGTGTGGTCAGGCACTCTCTCCGGTATCTGGCATTCACAGCAGCGCAGTGTATCCGCAGGATTTTTATCTTCAGGGGCTTGCTAGTCTCGGAGATCAGGAGCTAAGCGGCCATCTTGTTCGGCGTGTAACAGTGCCCATGGTTAAAGGGCTGCCTGCAGGGGTAGACGCTTCCAAGAAAAAAGGAGACACAAGACCCCCAAAAATCTGTTAATATTGCACCTGCATCTCCTTTTGTTTTTTTAATCAGAGACTCAGACCCCCATAGACAGCCCGGCTATGTGGAGTTAAACAGCTATCTGGGACGGGCGGTGGGCATCTCTTCTGGAGGAGAAACAGGGCACATTTATTGCTTTTGGTGTGCGCCCCTCTCCTTTCGTTTCTTATTCAAAGGCTCCAAACCCCAGTAGGCAGCCAGCTGGCAAGGGTTGGAGCCTGGGTTTAAGAAACAAAACTAGAGGGGCGCACCGAAAGTAACGATTCCACTCGTACCGCCCTCCCTGGGAAGAGTTGTTGCATTGTGGATCACTTCCTTAGCACCATTTGGTTCCCATCATGGGCCATCCATATGCAGCTTAGCGCAGAGCTACTGCAGCCTCTCGCTGCAAAGGTCTCACTCTATCCCGCTAGATGTCATCAGTGCAACCCCCCACAATTAAAGAAATTGTCTCCACTCCTCCCATTTCAAGCTATCACTGTCCTACAGGTTGTGAACACTTGCAGCTCTGCCAGCACCTGGAATGTAACGTCCAGGATGGGATATTCTGAAAGACAGTCTGATAGCACAAGTAGAAAGCATACTACAATATGCACCCACCACACAAACTGCATTTCTGAGTTTTTAAATACATTTTGCAGGACTGTAAACAAATGTGTGCAGAATAATATTTAAGTGGGTCTACCGCACATCTTTAATGTTGGTCTTCCCACATGCACACACACATTATCAGGAATTTTAAGATATTAGTTTACTGAACTCATTAAAGGCACTTTGCTTACAGCGGCACAGCTCGAATTTAACCAGCATTTGCACCGGGACTAACATTTCACCAGTGCAATGGATTCCCCTTCTCGTTCTATTGCACATCTGCACCCCTTATCACCATCCTCCTTTCAAACGTTGCACGCTCCTCTTTGCACCCTGGTGCCTATGAATGCCTAATACAAACAGTAAACGCCCAAACTATTGGCATTGCCAATGCTCGTTTTACTAGTATCAAAGATGCTTTGGGGTTTGTTTTTCCCGATTGCAAACCAGATGGTACACCAGGGATGCATAAAGGAGCTTTTTTTTTTTTTTTAAACGAATGGGAGAAGGGCGTCTTAAATTATTATCTCAAATCTACAATCAGGGAACCCATTGACATTTGAGAAATGCAAGACAAAATTCCAGATAGGAAAGAGTTATTTGGTTCACAAATTGAAAAGGAATTATAGTGAGCAATGCCTTAAAAAAGTTGACACTAAACCTCAAATCTCATAATACAATGCAATAATGTCACATTACAAGGAATGTTACACCAAAGGAAAACATGAAATAGGTTACCTGAAAAGGCTTTTCTCCAGTATGCACTAACTGATGTCGTTTTAACTTGGAGCTTTCCACAAAGGCCTTCCCACATTCTGCACATACGTGTACTCTGGGGCCATGAGTATGTAAATGTTTTCTCATTGCAGAGTTGTCCCTGAACATCTTTGTACAACCCTAAAAAGAGCAATTGAAAATGTATTAGCAAACAGCATACAAACAAGTTACTTACTAGGCCATGTTTCACTTGATAACCAGCCCACTTAACTATGCACCCATTCTTTTATGTACTGCTTTTGAGTGCTTTCTACTAAATTCGATTTTAGACCCATTTACAAACTTGTCAACGATCTGTAAATCGGGGAATTTCCAGCGCACCCACTGATTTGTCTTCATGGTGTTGTTCTATTGTTGCATAGTGCCTCTGGCCCCCTCCCCTTGCTATCCTATGACCCCCCCTCTCCCTCTTGCCCCTGCCCCCATGGTGCTCTCCATCTCCCTTATCTTTTCGAACTGCTTCTCTATCTCCTATCCTCTCGCTCTCACAAAGTCTGGAAAGAAGAAACTAAAAAAGGCACTCCTGAGATCCAATTCTGGTCTGCCCATCGCAGATACCTACATCAATACTTCCTCCAGACTATTATTGAAACTTTCACTATCCCCTCGTCTAACCCCCCCCCCCCAGATGGTCTCTGTCCTCTCCCCTTTCTCCTCCTCACCCATTACTGGCGGCACAAGATGGGAAGTACTTTTGGCTCACTTTGCATCTTCCAAATGCACCATTAATGTCTATGGCACTGTCATGGCCCAGGCTTCTCAGCCCAACCTTCGCCTTGACGGGAGTCTTCCGTCTCTCTTCAACTTACCACCTTCTGCTTCGGTTTCCGGCTTGAAACCAGAGTTCCTGAGCCAAGCATGCCGTTTGAGCAGGGTGCCTTGAGCTAGGGATCTTCCCGCCGTCTCCGCAGCATCCAGAGTGTTTTTCAGTATGCTCTGGTTGACCTGCCTGCCCTCGGCCACAATGGCGAGTAATTTGGTTCTAGCGGGTTCAGGCACCTCCTGGAGACCTTCCTGCAGTAGATTCAACTGCACATCGGCATAACTAGCAAGCAACTTAGTGTTTGCTATGCGAGCAGAAAAGGCAGCTGCCGTGGTGATTTGTTTTCCCAAGGCGTACAGCCTTTTCGACTCCTTATCGGGAGGTGCCTCTACTGTAGCAAGGGGTACCCCGACCCGTTTCCGGGTGGTGGTAACCACTAGGGAATCAGGGGTGGCATGTCCCTTAATGTATTTAGGGTCAGTAGGCGATGAGCGAAATCATTTTTCCACCCTCAGATTTACTGCCCTAGTCTGGGCTGGTGTGATCAAGGAAGGAGCCAATCTCCTCTTAATGGAATTCAGAAGAGGGATGGCTTGGCTGGAGGGGGGCTTTTCTTTGAGGATATCCTCCACAAAGTCCTGTTCAGGCAAAGCCTCCTGGGTGGCGATTTGAAAATATTCAGCCGCCTTTCTCAAAATGGCGTTGAACGCCATCTGGTCGTCCACTGGGAAAGTCTGGCGGGCTGGAGTGGAATTCAAACATAGGACATCCTGATCCTGGTTGTGAGTAGGAAGCGCCCATGGTTCCGCCTCAACCTGGTGACTGTCCTCCCCTTCTCCCGTGGGATCCGCCTGGTCATCCACAGTGTAGTCTTGTAGGATGGTAGTATCCTCCTCCTGATAAATGTCCATTTGGATCTCGTCTTCAGGGAGAATTGAAGTGTAATATTGATAAAGTCCTGGAGTCCTTTGAAATTTAGAAGCAGGCAAAGAGGGAGAGTCCTCCCGAGGTCTCTTGGGGGTAGGGTGTTCTGAAAGTGAGAAATTTCTCCAATCTATTCATACACCCTTTGAATTTTTCACTGGTCCATCTAAACGAACCAGAAGGGTGGAAAATGTTCATCTTCCTCCCTATGGCGCCGACATCTCTCCAATAGCGCTGGACAAAGGCACAGGACTCTATGTAGCCCCTGCGAGCATCGGGGCGCTGTGGCACGTCTTTCGGCGCATCCGCAGGCCGCCCCTTGCGCTTAGACGTCTCTTTAGACCTCTCCTTCAACCCCACTGACAAAGCAATCATAGCGATGCTGTCAGATGTTCAGCGAAGCTGGGCGATGTACAGGTTGACTAAGAGGCCTAGCGGTACATTTGTCTCCTACCAGGGCCTTAGGGGGCGTCAAAGTGTCAGCTAAGCGCACTTTGACGGCTGGATGTGTTTTGGAGGTAGCGCCCTTTGGTGTAGAAGGCCCAGTCACAAGACGCTGCTGCGGATGCGGGGAAGGCTGTTGATCGAGGATCCCGCCAACGTTTTTTCGGTGGTCCAGTTGGCGCTTTCGCCCTTTTCGACGTTACCATCGAAACCAGGGCTGGGGTTCTGTGTTTAGTGCAGCAATCTTGTACGTCCGTCGCCGGGTGTTATCCCCATACTGTGACTCGCGTCAGGCGTAGCGGGGACAGGTGTGGTGGACCTAGGAGTGTCTGTCGAGAGGTCGATGGCATCTGACACGGATGCCTGGTCATCACTAGTCCCCCCCCCCCCATCACTTTCGGTGGTGGGGGAAGAAGATCCAGCCCGTGACATGCTGTAGGCTGCCCAACGCTTAACGCAGCGCTCCTTAAGTGTTTTAGGGCGCAGGAGTTCACAGGCCGCTCACCGCGCTTCATCATGGTCAAGGGGTAGACAATTGTTGCACTTAGAGTGCTCGTCCTTCCAAAGGTATCAATAGTTCCCTATTGATACTGTCAAAAGCCTGCGACAGGTCGATGAAAGCCAGATATGACAATGCATTACTTACCGTAAAAGCATTTCTGATGGTTGTATCTGCTTAGATTCACATGCTGTGCATAGGTCCGACATCCAGTGGTCACTGCGGAGTATTGCATTTTGTTTTTCGTAGTCGAAAAGGGACGTCGACAAGGCGTGTCTGAAACACTATCCCTATAGTGACGTGCGTTGTACCCACAATCCCTCACGCGTCGAGGTCCCTCTGTTTGTATTTTTCTGCCCTGAGGGAGCCTTCTAGACGTGAGTGAGTACACAAAAGAGAGATATAAAAGGAAGTCTATGTTCCTTCCATCCGAGCGGGGAGGAAGGGTGGGCGCATGTGAATCTAAGCAGATACAACCATCAGAAATGCTTTTACGGTAAGTAATGCATTGTCTTCTGATGTTTGTTAATCTGCTTAGAATCACATGCTGTGCATAGACTAGCGAGCAGTACCCGGAGTTGGCGGTGGGTTATGAGAAGGAACAGTAGAGAAAAGATGTCTTAATACTGCCTGTCCCACCTGGGAGTCAGATCTAGAGTGTGCATCTAGACAGTAGTGTTTTGTAAAGGTGTGAACAGAACTCCAGGTAGCCGCTTTGCAGATGGACTCGAGGGGAACATTTGCAATGAATGCTATGGACGCCCCCGTGCCTCGAGTAGAATGTGCTCTTGGCCTAAAGGGCAGTTCTCTCTTAGCAAGAGTATAGCAGAGAGTGATGCATTGAACAATCCATCTAGAAATAGTGGACTTTGAAACTGCATCCCCTTCTCTTCCTGCTGCCACCGAGACGAAGAACTGATTAGTCTTCCTCAGTGGTCTGGTTCTTTCCATGTAGAACATGACCGCTCTGCGCACATCTAGTGTGTGCAGATTCCTTTCTCCCAAGTTGGAAGGATTTTGAAAGAACGCTGGTAGTTCTATAGACTGGTTTACGTGGAATTTTGAGATGAATTTCGGAGCAAACCTTGGGTGAGTGCATAGAACCACCTTATCTCTGTGAACTGTAACAAAGGGGTCTAGAACAGAAAGAGCCTGAAGTTCACTTACTCTCCTGATGGAGGTGATAGCTATTAAAAAAGCAGTCTTAATAGTGAGGTGTTTAAGAGATACTTTGTGCATGGGTTCGAATGGTGAGCCCATGAGTCTGGTAAGTACCACATTAAGGTCCCATCCGGGAGCTGGGTCAGCTATCGGGGGGTGTATTCTCTTTACTCCCTCCATGAAGGCCTTTATAACAGGGATCTTCCACCACGACACCTTGAGTTGGGAAGTGGTGTATGCAGAAAGTGCCGCTAGGTGGACTTTAATGGAACTGAACACTAGACCTGAATCCAATAGGTGGGTCAGGTATAGAACAATATGTGTGGGAGAGCATTCAATCGGGTTGATGCTCTTACCCCTGCACCAGATGACAAACCTCTTCCATTTGCTAGAATAGCAGTGGCGAGTGTTAGGTTTTCTGGCTTCCCTGAGGATGTCCATGCATCTCTGCGGGAGCTGTAGATGTCCGAATTCTATGATCTCAGGAGCCAAGCTGCTAAATTCATGTTCTGGGGGCATGGATGTAGGGTCCTGCCCTTGTCTTGTGACAGCATGTTGTACGGGCAGGGGAGTTTCACTGGGGGAGATAGAGACATCTCCATCAAGTGAGCGAACCATGGCTTTCGGGCCCACATTGGGGCCACCAGTATCATGGTTACTTGTTCCTGGTGCATCTTGTGCACCACCTTGTTGAGAAGGGGAGTCGGGGGAAAAGCGTAAACAAATTTCCCTGACCATTGTATCGACAGACCGTTCCCCTTGGATTGGTTCTGGGGGTACCTGGAGGCGTAACTTAGGCATTGTGAGTTCTCCAGGGTTGCGAACAGGTCTATTTCTGGGAATCCCCATTGTGTGAAGACATCGAAGACGATGTTTTCGTGCAGTCGCCATTCGTACTCTTCGGGCAGGGGGAAATCTCTGCTGAGTTTGTCTGCCAGCAGATCGAGTTCCCCTGGTACATGTTGTGACAGTAGGAACATGTTTTGTTTGAGAGCCCACTTCCATATATTTTGGGCCAGTTTGGACAGTCCTGGAGAGTGGGTTCCCCCCTGCTTGTTGATGTAATACATGGCTGTGGTGCGGTCTGTAAGGACCATCACTGTCCTGCCTCGTAGGTGTTCCTGGAAGGCTTTTAGCGCCTTGAACACCGCTAGTAGCTCCAGAAGATTAATGTGTTTGGATGCTACGTTCGGAGTCCACACTCCGTGAGCCGTCTGATGGGATAGGTGAGCCCCCCATCCTGTGAGGAATGAGTGTGGTTAGAGTGGCTTCCGCCGCGGGTGTGGCAAAGGGTTTCCCTTTTCCCAGGTTTTCCTTTGTCCACCACCGTAGCGAGAGAACTAAGGCCTGCGAGACCACCACTAGATCGTCCCATAGTCCGCTGGCCTGACACCACTGGCTGTTGAGCCACTGTTGCATTGGGCGCAGGCGCGCGTGAGGTACCAAATAAATACACGACGCCATCATGCCTAGCAAGCGCATCGCTTTGCGTACCGTCACCTCTCGACCGGTCACATATTGAGGGATCTGAAACAGCATGTTTTGGACCCTCTCCTTGGAGGGAAAGACGAGGCCGTCCATTGTTTGAATTAGAGCCCCTAGGAATTGTTTGATCTGGCTGGGGTCTAGGCTGGACTTCTTTTCGTTGATGGAGAAGCCCAACTGGAACAAGAGGTCTACAGTCTTTTGGGTATTGGAGAAGCATGTTTCGTAAGAATCCCCTGTTATGAGGCAGTCGTCGAGGTAAGGGTAAACTGGGATGGACAACCTGCGCAGGTGGGCCGCTGCCACTGCCAGCACCTTCGTGAATACCCTTGGTGCTGATGCTATGCCGAAGGGTAGTACTCTGAACTGGTAGTGTTTGCCCTCTATCATGAACCTGAGGTATTTTCTGTGCGCTGGCAACATTAAAATATGAAAGTATGCATCTTTCATGTCTAATGTTGTCATGTAATCTCCCTGTGAAAGCAGTGGGATCACTTCCTGTAAGGTCACCATACGAAACTTTTGGGGTTTGATAAACTTGTTCGCTGGGCGCAAATCTAATACAGGGCGCATGGTTAGATCCTTTTTGGGTACAAGGAAGTACACTGAATAAATACCTTCCGTTACCTGAGATAGAGGCACGACCTCTATGGCTCCTTTTCCCAGCAGTTGTTGTACTTCTTGGAGAAGGATGGCAAGATGTTCCGGTGTCATGCGTCGTCCCCTCGGGGGTTTGTATGTTGGGGAACTGTTGAATTCGATGTAGTATCCGTGGGCTACGGTGGAAAGTACCCAGCGGTCTGACGTTATACCCTCCCATGCTGGAAGAAAGGATGTTATCCGG
Source organism: Ambystoma mexicanum (assembly GCF_040938575.1). Classification (NCBI taxonomy): domain Eukaryota; kingdom Metazoa; phylum Chordata; class Amphibia; order Caudata; family Ambystomatidae; genus Ambystoma; species Ambystoma mexicanum. The sequence continues at coordinate 538,156,327 of NC_090940.1, forward strand.
CCCCCGACCGGTGTTGCATGGGAGGGGACGCGAATCTTCGCGTGACTTGGTGTTGTTGGGGGCTTGGGAGCTTCTGGGGGTGGACCCCCGGCCTCTTCCTTTGCCCCGGCGCTGGCCTCTTTGGCTGTACTGCCCACTATTGGTCTGGAAATTGGTGGCAGGGTACTGTTGCTGCTGGTTTTGTTGTTGGCGTTGGCCACGAAAAAAGCGTTTGTTTCCATAGCCGCGCCTGGTAGAGGGCTTAGAGATTTGGTCAAGAGTTTTGATAGTATCGAACTCTTTTTTAGCCATCTCCAGAGCCTCATCCACCGCTTTCCCGAAGAGGTTTGAGTCTTCAACAGGTTTATTTATTAAAGACGCCTGTGTCTCCGGTTTGAACCCTGAGTTGAGCAGCCATACGTGGCGTTTTAGGAGTATTCCCTGAACCAGGGAACGTCCCGCTGTTTCTGCAGCATCCAGAGAGTTCTTTACAATGCTCTGGTTGACCTGGGTTCCTTCGCCAATAGTTGTAAGCAGGCGTGTACGTAGTGGTTCCGGCGCTTCTTCGGCGTCTTTGCGCAGTTTGGCCCACTGCGCATCCGCATAGCTAGCGAGCAAAGAATTGTTGTTCGCAATTCTTGCCGAAAAGGCAGCCGAGGATGTAACTCTTTTTGCAAGGGCATATAACCGCTTGCCCTCCTTGTCAGGTGGTGCCTCACTGGTGGAAAGTGGTACCCCTGCCCTCTTTCTTGTATTGGTTACTACCAGGGAATCCGGAATGGAATGTCCCCTGATGTACAGCGGGTCTGAGGGTGAAGGAGTGAAAAGTTTTTCAATTCTAGGATTGACCCCTCTGATTAGTGCGGGTGTGGACAGCGAAGGGATGATTCTTCTCTTCACTGAAGCGAGGAGGGGAATGGTCTGACTGACCGGGGGTTTCTCCTTAATTACTCTTTCCACAAAGTCTAATTCAGGAGAGAGCTCCCCAGTGTCCAGTTTGAAATGTGCTGCTGCTCTGCGCAACAGAGCATTGAATGTGGGCTGATCGTCAATGGGAGACGTGTTTCTAATAGGTGAATTGTCAGGAGGATTTAGGTTCAGGACATCAGTGTCGGAATATATTGATGGGGATTGCCAGGGGTGAGAAGGTCCTTCTTCTGGATTTTCTCCGAAGCCTTCTCCTACCAAGTCTGGGCTGTCTTCCAGACCTTCCTCCTGGTTCCGTCCCTCTTCATCGTCCATAAAATCATCCTCTTCCTCAAAGTAATGTTCTTCCCCAGTGAGGTCATACACACTATGGAAGTCTGAGGCTGTGTCCTGGTGGGGATTGACTAGTCTCGGAATTTTGGCCCTGGGGTCCTCCTGAGGCCCTTCTCTTATTCTCTTGGGAGTGGGAGGGTTCTGGGTATTCATAAACCTCTCCATTCTTTCCATGCAGAGATGGAGCCTTTCCATGGTTTCATGGGGTACCCCTGAGCGGTCTAGCGGGGGAAAAATAGTGTCTTGTAGCTGAAAATGGCTCGACCTCTCCCACAACGTCGAGGAAAGTGTCCCGTCGCCCTCCGAAAAGCCTTCAGGTGTGTTGGGGGTCCCCTCGACTGAAGGGGGTAGTCCCTGCCTTTCTTCGGGCTTTTTCGGCGTGTCTTTCGACCTTTGCGTAGCGCTCGACGTGTCTTTCGGCGTACGCTTGTGGGCGTCGGCTACCACGATCCTTGCCAAGCTCTCAGCGACTCGTTTGTCAGCGGAGGGCTGTGGTTTCGACGTTATGGGTGTCGATCGCTCTACGGCGGCATGCGCTTTCTGCTGATGCGCGCCGGCCGATGATTTGGGGGCGGCGCCCTTATTTGCCGAAAGCCCAGTCGCTGGTCGCGGCTGCGAGAGGGGCTTTGAACCCGAACGGTCCGAGGAGGCCGCCGGTGGAACCTGCGTCTCCTTGGGCGCTGATGCTCTCTTCGCCTTCGACGAAGAAGAGCCATGGGTTGTGTGCTTTTGTGTGGTTTTGTGTGCGTCAATGTCGCCGGGGTGTTCATCCCCATAAGCAGGGCGTGAGCCGAGCCAGTCGGGGCCGGGGACAGACGACGAAGCGCGCGTGCGCTCTTTAGGGGGGTTTTCAACTTTCGTAGCGGAGGTCGTGTTATCACGTTCCTCGTCACTGTCGGTGGTAGCAACGGTGGGGGAAGCGTCGGCCTTCGACATAGCGTAGGCCGCCCACCTCTTGACCCTACGGTCTTTTAGAGTCTTTGGCTTAAGAAGCCGACAAGCCGTGCAACCTTCCTCTTTGTGATCGAGGGGCAAGCAGCGGTTACACCGTGAATGCTTGTCCTTCCAAGTAAACTTGCCCTTGCAAAGCGGGCAAAACCTAAAGGGTGTCCTCTCCATAGCCGAGGCAATAAATCGTGATAACCACCCCAAGGGAAAGGAAGGGGAAAAGGAAAGGCATTCTCAGAAAAGAACCAGAGATGTCCCACGACCCCCACTCTCCCTACTGTATATGGCCTGCGAGGCCAGGCCACGTGTTCGGCAACGCCGAAGGATCTCCTCCGCTCGTCCCCTCCGTCGAAGATCTTGCTTGGCGGAGACAGCTTCACAACAGCGTCGAGGGAGGGATCGATATGTTCTATATTAATATAGGAAAACGACCAAAGGTCGAGGAGATGAAATCTGCAATGTCTCTCGAGGAGCTCCGCGTAAAGGCGACCAGTAGCTGGGCGGAAAAAAACAATCTGAGGGACCTCGACGCGTGAGGGATTGTGGGTACAACGCACGTCACTATAGGGATAGTGTTTCAGACATGCCTTGTCGACGTTCCTTTTCGACTACGAAAAACAAAATGCAATACTCTGCAGTGACCACTGGATGTCGGACCTATGCACAGCATGTGATTCTAAGCAGATTAACAAACATCAGAAATGTTGTTTTGAATGGCTTCCATTTTTAAGAGATTGAGGGTCAACAGATTTAAACCACATCCCACACCCTTCACAAAACCCGTCTGTCGACTGTCCAGATGACCACTGACGTTACCCAATTCAGCAATTGTTTTTGAAGCTAAATTGCATACATCTTACCAAAACATCTAAAAGAGCTATGGCTCTGTAGTCCTTGGGGTCCGCTCGATTGCCCTTTTTAAATATTGGGACTACAACCGTGCTCTTCCAACTCACTGGTGTTTTTTGGTGCTATATTTGTAAATAATGTTAGGCACATTGACACCCACTCCTCTGGGTTTTGTTTTAATTTATGGTTTGTCAATCCATCAGGACTAGGCGCACGAGATGAGCTACATCGCTTAATGCTTTGCACAATGTCATCTACATCAAATTGAAGGCCCCATTTTGCTAGGACTGGCAGCTTTGGTTCTGGTACAAGATCTATCTGTTCATACACTTTTTCAAAGTGTTGAACCCACTGGGATTCCAACACCATAGTTGTTTGTAATGCTCGTTGTTGGCAACTATTATGGTTTATTAGTTTCCAGAATTCCTGTGGTTTTTTATTGTCTAAGCTAGCCATCATCATTTCTGCATCTCGTTGTAGAAGAATTGCCTTATGCGAAATCAACCAATTTTTGTAGTTTTGTCTGCTTTTTTTTGCTAGCTATTTGCGTAACTGTTGCCTTCTCTTTACAAGTTCTTTATCGTACTGATTGTTAAGATGGATTTCTGAACTCTGTCCTGGAGGGGCAGAGGTTCAGAAGGCCAGCCTAGTTTCTTGGAACAGGGTAACCTCTGGACAAGCCAGACCAATCAGGGTAGCGATCGCGGCGGTCAAGACTAGGTCTCAAGACGGGTGAGGGTGACTGAAAGCCCGCAATGAGCACACAAAGAAAGGACACTTACAAATTACTCCAAGCAGGTGTTATATTAAAAATATATACACATTTATTACAAGGCCTTTGTAACATTGACCGTAGCGAGAGATCACAATAAAACTCTAGTAAACCAACACATACCAAACCAATACAATATATATACAAATACAAACGAGTCTAACGAGTTAGACGCACGAAATGTGTAGGCCACCTAGATGGGGAGGAAAACAGGCAGTGCGAATAATAATTAGACCCAGTCTGCTTTCAGAGGCACCTAACTAAAAGGAAGTCCAAGCCCTACGAAGAGTGGAGCCTTGTGCTCAAAAGTACGTGCACACGCGGGTGCCAACAGGCAAAAAGGGGAGTCTCTTTGAGGGAATCAGGCAGTTTAGTTCGGTGAACAAATGAAGATGAACAGAGCTCCGCGACTCAAGCGCAGCCTCCACTGTGGGCAGAAGCAGAGCGTGAGTACGGAAAGGCGTGCTGTTAGACACAGCGGGGAAAAGGTATGGGCTCCTGCAGGAGGGCCACCAGTTCCTAGCGATGCTACTCACCGGTCCCCGATGCAAGCAGACCCAGGCTTCTCCGCGTCAGTTTCAGTGCTGGCCGGTTCAGATACGAGCAGGGGACGACTCGGCATCGTGTAGATTCCGCAGCAGCAGAAGATGAGTTGAGGATGTCCCAAACGCAGTGAACCCGCACAGTTTGTTACCACAGCAGGGCAACGGAGCGGCCGGGTGTATTTCAGCCAAATGTACACTACTCACTTCAGACCTGAGAATGCCAAGTGTACGAATCGTGTGAGAGTGACAAAGACTCGTAATACAACACAACCTGACGGCGGTTACAGAGCAAGACTCCTGGGTAGCCTGGTCAGTCTGCTGGATGGCCCAGAGACACTTCCGAAGGCTTACGTGCAGGAGATGGTGAAGATGCCAAGAATAGTTGTTCCCACTATTCCAAGGGTCGAAGTACCAGTACAGGCCTTCTCGTTCGATCCGAGGTAGAAAGGGTTTCACAAAGCCACAGCAGTGCAGAGGAGCAGCCCTTCAGCGGGTCACCAGCGATTCCTCGGTTCAGCCTTGTGGTTGCAGGATACTTGGCTCCTGTATTCCTTTGCTCGTGCGAACTCAGGAGATCGACATGGTAGTGGTGTTTCCAGCCCCCTCTTATCCACGGTTCCCTTCGCGCCAAAATGGAGGGGACCCAATGGGAGATCTGCTCACAAAAAACTCACACCATAACGTGGACCTATCACGGACGTCCCAGGCATTCACACCACCCTAGACTCTCTGGCGCCCAGGATGTGTATTGGGACCAGACATCCCAGCCCACATCCTGGAGGCACACACAAGGCCTGTAGAAGCCCGCGAAAGCATCTGTGTTTCGTGGGAAGTACATGCCCAAATAAGGAAGGCCCCGGGTCGGCTCGATCTGAGGGAAGGTGAAGGGGGCAAGACGGTCAGCGGACAGGACAAAGAGCCTCGGGGTCTGGCCATTTTGGGAGCAAGGCCACCATTTTGAGCTAAGCGCGAGAAACGCGCTTAAACGCCAAAAGGAGCTCAAAAACACAAGAAACAATTGCTGCCACCAGTCCAATGTGTGATTCACTTGCACCGTTCATTATCAATCCAAAGAGTATCTAGCGCCTGTAGAAGACTAGAGACCCAAGAGAGAGGTACCTTAGCTTACAGTGCCCTATTGTGCCATGTTGCGCGAAAGCTGCAACATGATAAAGAAACTATGGAAAACAACGTTTCCCGGTACCGACTGTCTTAAGGGAATGTCAGTTTCCCTGTAAGAATGGAGTGAAAGCCCAGAGGAGTGCGGCAGAAGGCTGCACTTCTCTGGCAAAGTCTAGACCCTGGTGAAAACAACAGCAAAAAGTTTAGGGGTTGCCACATGGAAGGAAAATTACCCACAATTAAGAAATCTTTCCTAACACTGATGCTGTGCTTTGAAGGTGCCTTTCCTTAGGCCTTGTTGTTGATACATGTACTGCGTCAGCAAATAGGAATACTACACTTTATTTTCCATGGGACCACTTGAGTGATTTCTGTATGCGTCAACAAATGACTTCACCTCCGTGGATTGATTTTAACGTCTTGATTAGATTCTACTACAACACTCTGCTCCCATTTTCCCACCTTGCTTCTCTCTGAGCACAAGAGTGATAACTTAAGTTGGCTATGGTCACTCCAGGACGACATCCATATTTTAAAAGGAGACAATTTGACCATTCAAGTTTTCAGATACATAAATGTAATCAATAATTGAAGACTGTTTCTTGTTGCTCCAGGTTATCTAAGCCGGTATATCACCCTTAGTATTACCATTTGCCATCATTAGATTTCTTTCATTCATCGCAGCACACCATTTCGCTAATATGCCTTGCCGCCTATTTTTAGCACCCATAGTGCATCTCACCACTTTTCTACAATCCGGATGATTGAAATCACTGCAAAGAATAATATTAGCATTTTCATGAGTGCCATTAATGTCATCAAGTATTTCACACACCATTCGTTGTACTAGCTAGAACATGGTGCCAATAGACATTAATTAGATTGAGTCGCTTATTTTTCTTGGTTGTGCTACATTTGGATTCAATCACTGTCTGCTGAATCAAAGCAGAGTGGTTGATCGATTTCACAATTTTCCACCCTGATTTTTTTCTGATTAATGTCAACAAGCCGGCAGACGGACGTCCCTTTTTTCTCACTATAGCGGAATTCATTGCCAGTTCGAAATCCTCCAATATCAGACAGCAAGACATCTGACCATTTTAAGGAATCCTTATATAAATGAATGAATCCTCTGGTGTTCCAGGATATGATGTTTAGTTCGCAGCCTTCGGACTCCTTCTAGCATTAACTTTTCTATCCTCCCAAAACGCCAAATAGCCAGTTCCAGCGAGTTGGAGTTTCAGCTGGGCTTGGAATTTTTGCTACATCCTCTATTTGTGCCTCAGAGATAGGTTTGCACACGAAGGTAATTTTGATTCTTTCACCAGGGATGGCTTCGTTTGGACTTTCGTCTATATTGTCCATAACACGTTCACGAACCATTTCATTTGCCATCTCAGTTCTGGCTTTATGGTCTGCAGTTGGCGATTGCAGCGCGCTCATTTTCACGGCGCTGGCTCTGTCAGTTTGTGTGATTATCGAATGTACACCTTCTTGAGCCTTTTTTATGTGATCATTACCTTCTTCATGCATGTCAAACCCTAAAGATAAAATAAAGGGGATCGCATTTAGTAGGAGGTCGCATATCGGCCTTACATTTATATGCAGACAAGCTCTGTCATTATGAACTTCAATGAATTACAGTTTGTATATCGCTGGATTCAATTGATCTTAGTCCAGGAACATGATCTAGCAAACGTAGTACATTATTACGATTCAAAATCAAATCGTCCTTAACCGTCAGGATTCTTTCAAGTATGAATCTGTATTTTGCGTTATTGGAATGATGCTTGCTCAATTTATTCAATGGCAGAGCTTGCTTTCTTTTATTTCCTACGACATTTAGACCTTTTTTGTCATCATTGTTAGGGTCTGTCATTCGGTTTTCTGTAATCCTTTTTTTCCAACATGTTTTCACTCAAGGCTGGTGAGGAAATGCCGTTTATGGTCTGCGAACGTCTCTCTCAAATGATTGTCGCTTTTTGTTTGCTCTGTTGTCTTGTTTGCAATTGTAAGGAGATTCCTTTTTTCATCCATGGTCACAAATTTTTCTTCTTGCTCAGGAAGATTGGTCAATTTCACGCATTCGGGGTGGTGGGGGGTAGGGGGGGTGCGGGTGGCAGTACTAGCAAGCACACTCTGCCTGACTCATGGTCATCACTCTCCTTAATTTCTTTTGATGGCTCACTTCTCTGAAGGTTCATGCGCCGCCATGTCACAAGCAATGTCCATGTTTCTTCACCCCAATCTTCCTCATTCACGTCCATGGTTACGTCGTTCTCGTATATAGAGATGTTCATTAACTCATTAATGGACGTGTCTACGCTTGAAATCGGTTTAGGTTGAGCCATAGCGGGTGGTTCTACATTTTGTTTAGTAGCTTCCTCATCCTTTTTCGACTTGGGGCCTTGACTTCCGGTGTTGACAAATACGTTTACCGATTTCAAGTTTCTAAGAAATTTTCTTGAACCCAAATTGTTCCTTTTTCTTGTACTTTAATTTTTTTGTTTTTTTTCTTAGAGTGACTTATGTAGGCTGGCATTAATCTTTTGAAATATTCAGTATGTGTTATCGATCGCTTCAGCTATTTTGCATTCATCCGCGTCAGGATTACCCATGATGCCTTCCCCATTGGCAGATGTTGAAGGTCTTGAGGGACTCAAGGCAACATTTTGCATTTTGATCCGTCCACCCCCACTTGAGCGTTTTTCAGCTTCGTTTGCTGCAGCTTGAATGACAGGCTCCACCTGGGATTCATTGCTTTCTTCCAAGTCAATAACTTTGCTCTCTTTTGTGCCTGTACCTCTTAAATTTAAAGCTCCAGTATTCTGATTTGTTTCAGGATCAGATACATTTCCTGCACTCATCTCAATCGCCATGCTCGGTTTTGCATTCATTTTCGTTTGTTGAGGTTTTTCAATGAGCTTGAGGTTGGGTTCATTGTGCACATTCTGATTATGTTTAAGGAGTCCCAAGGCTTCTCTATCAACTTTGGCCAGAAGTCGCTTGTCTTCACCATTATTTCTTTTTTGGTCTACCAGCTCTTTGAGTGACAGATCTATTCTTTGTATGTTGTCCCAAATCACTACTTTTGCAGAAGTGTTGTCCAAGTCACTCGTTACCAGTTTTGAATTCATAAGTGCAGACAATGTTGATTGGTCCTTTAGATTTTCGTTGATTTGTTCATATAGTTTAGTCAAAGGTGCAATTGAAATAGCCAAAGCAGACATAATGTATGGTCTGAAGTCATTTAACAATTCTTTGACAAGATTCTGCATATTCTGCTCTTTGCAGGCCTGGTTAGCATTAGCTTTGTATTGAAAACGTCTTACTTTTTGGATATTGCCGTTCCATGATGGACGATTCCGATGAAGTTTCATCTGAGGAGGATGGGTTCTGATTTCCTATGGCATGCTCTTGTGTTAATTCTTTGTGATTGAGATGTTGCTTGTTAACACTTCTATCAAGCATTTCATCTGGAATATTGGTTGAATTGTTCCGCCACTTGACTCTATTTTGAGAACAATAGATCACTGGTAGCGGGCTCGAATCCAATCAACGACGTTTCCGTGATCCAGGGGGCCATTTAGGGGCCTGGCTAATCATGTTTGTACTACTGGAAGCTACCACTGGCACTTCCTTGTCTTCATTTTGATTGGCCAAGCTGCCATCACAAAGTTGTTTAGGATTTTGCATTCAGGTCACCATTCATTCTGGTTAAGTCTTGTAGCAGTTTATCAAAAACTGCCAATGAAACACAACGTTTCTTAGGACTAGAACTCGTGTTCATGCTTCCGTTAAGTCCATTACTATTTTTTATTTGTATAGAGGAATCCAGATTTGCATGACACGGAATAGCAATATCCTTGTATGCTTTGTTGTTTATTACATTTTGCTCCTCATCTTCTTCACTGTTTGTTATTGATGATGGCGGTGGCTTGGGAACCTCTACTGAAATTGTCCTTGAGTTTTTATAGTCCAATTGCCTTCTTTTTTCCATGTCTATTTCTTGTTCCTGGGGGAGAAAAATGTGTTCATTTGTTTTATTTGAAACGCTTACGGATTCAAACCAAGCACTAGCGATTAGACGCTGCGTCCGACTACCGCGCCTATTTTCAAAAGCATATGCGTCCTCTGCTAGAACCAAAAGCATTTTTAAAGTTTGTAGTTCAGCCCACGCTAGCGTCCGTAGTAAATGAATATGATTCAATTTAAAAATTCATTGGATCATGCATTTTCTCTGCAATAAGACATCATTTTTTCCAACTTTTTCTCATTTGTAGATTTTCGGCAAGGAAAAGACAGTTCGCCTAATCGGGCGATATCATTGTCGCATTCGCTGATTACGCTGTTTGATGTATTTAGCAGATGGTGCACGACTATATTGCTAGCGGCACGCAATGCCGCCATGTCCTGTTGAAAAGGACACACCTTCTTTCCCCTTTTGTATCACGTGTTCATGCTCATGGTTCAATGCGTTTACATCAGTGTACATTGGTGTCATATCACAAGTCAGTGTGCTCAAAGATTGAGTGACAGAATCAGGGGCAAAAACAAGCATGGAGCATTGAAGCCTTACTTGGGGTTTGCAGCGATCGAGTTCCAAGCCGCTTGAAGGTGGAGGAATACAGGCCAAGCTTACCTCTGCACCGCAGTTGTAGGCGTGTGAGAGGCTGCCGATGTTTCTGCGTCGGCTCTTTATCCTGTTCCATAGAAAGACTACGTGCACAAGCCTCCAGAGACTCACAAGACTCTGCGCCGTGGAGTACAGGGGTTTTTGCAGAAAGCTCCTCCCAGCCAGTCAATGGAAACGAAAAGCAGACTGTGCACACCGCAGCCCTCAGCGGACTCACGAGACTCTGCACAGACTCCGCGCTTATTGCTATTTGCTGAACCGCAAGGAGCTGAAACGCAAAACAGCCACTGAAAGGAAAGTTTGCTGGTTGCCAGCTTCGACGGTTCCAGTACAGTGCAGGAGTCCCCCCACACCCCCCCTGACGTCCTCCCTCTTGTCCCCACGACTGAGGCGCAGGAACAGTGAGATCTGCAGAGCTGTACAGGAACAGAAGTCTTCAGCTGTATCTTTTTCTTCTTTACTAAGGTACTGTGAAACTAGCCTAAGAGAACTTACCTCTTACTGTAGCAGTGCCTGTAGCTTCTGCAACTCACAAGTCTAATCAGCTTGTGGCTCTACATTTGATTCTGCTTTTTACCAAAGACTCCTAAGAGATTGTGCAAAGAGTTTTCCATTTACTTACCTGAAGTGCTGCATCATATACAAAGACTTTGGCCTATTGACTTTGGCTTAGCCTATTGAATTGAATGACTCTTCTCTTGCTATCTGAAAGTATTTGCCCTGCTTATTGTGTTCTAATAACTTTTGCCTTTTACTTACTTTTTAAAGAGTATTCTGTATGCTAACAGTAATGTCCCCAGCACCCTTGTTACTGAAGTCACCTGTGGGTGTAGGTTGTGTCTGTGGGCCATCCCGAAAGAGCCTAGTCTGATCCAGAAACTCAGAGTGTACAGTATTGAAGTATATTTGTGTGTTACTATTCTATTGCTCCCTTCTGAAGAAGGCTTTATAACTGCTTGATAAATTATTGTTTATGCAAGAAATCTTAAGTGTAAGAGTTGGTTTGAATACCTGTAACTGTGAAACGTTGTGTAACTCCACTACAGCTCACATTGCACTTCTTGAGACAAACCTGGCTGCTCAACAAGCTACCAAAACTGTGTAGTACAAGCTTATACCGAAGGTTGGGTTGCCTATACCTGTAGTCATAGTTGTTTGTAGTGTTCCCAGAGTGTATTGCATGCAAACCTCGGCTAACACTTGTGGCAGGCGGTGAGGATATATTGTAGGGTTGTTACATTTAGAGTTTACTTTACCTTTGTTCAAATAGTAACCTTCACAAGGCTAAGCTCCACTAGAAAAGCAATTGTAACATGCCGGATATGGATAACTTCAGACAGGAAGCCCTGATCATTTTGCTGAAAGAAATGTGTAAAGTCAGGTCTCTCCCGGTTAAAGAAAAAAAAAATAATGAACTTATTGCAAGATTTTTAGAAAATCAAAGTCTGGGTAGTAAGCCTGTCAGACCTACTACAGGGAATGTGGAAAATGATGAGGATGATAATTATTCAGAGTCTAACTCTAATGTTATTGAAGAGTCAGAGGAGTCTCAGGAAGAGAGCCCCTCTTTACCTCAACACGCTCTTAGGCCTCAACCTTTAGCCACAGGGACCCCCCCCACCAGGTCCAGTAATGAGTGCAGAATTTGTCTCTCTTGAAAAAATGAGACTTGAGTTAGAGTTTAAAAGATTGCAAATCCAAGCTGAAGCCAAACATGATCTCAAACTAAGGCAAATGGAATTACAACATGCTCTTGAAATGAAGAAATTGTCTCTTCAAAATGTTTCTATCCCAGAGTCTAGGTCTTCCAGTCCTAAGAGACCTTGCATGCCTAAGGAAGCTGCGAGTATGTATGAGATTAAAATTGATATTTTGGATTGGTCGGGTGCTTTTGAATATAACTATGGCATTCAAGGTTTCACAGGGAATCAGTTGATTCCTTGGCTTTTGTCTAGGCTCCCCCAGGTTGCAACTGATGCTGTAATGGAGGTGGGGGAACTTGCAAGATTGGAGTAAGAAAATGTGAAACTAGCTTTGATAGCTAGGTTTGGGAAAACTCCTTCCCAGTACCTTAAGAGGTTTAGGACCCTCTTAAAGACTGATGGTACCCCTTGGGCTACCCGGGTGTGTGAATGTTTGAAAAACGTAGATGGTTGGGTTAACGGTTGCAGAGTGAACTCTTTTGAAGGAATGAGACATCTGTTTTTGTTAGAATCTATTTTTGATGCCTGCTCTCCTGAGCTGAGACAGCATTTGGCTGACTCTAAAGAGATTGATCCCAAGAAGCTAGCAAAGGCTGCTGACTTGTGGGTTACAGGGCTTGATCCCAAGAAGCTAGCAAAGGCTGCTGACTTGTGGGTTACAGGGCTACTCAAGGATTCTGGGCCCACTCATAAAAAGAAAAGGACGAAGGGAAGCAGCACAAGAAAGATGGCAAAGAGAATTCAAAAACCTCCAAAACAAAAGAGAGCCTCAAACAGAAAAGGGGTAAGCCACATGGGAAACCAGGTCAGTCTAGTGAAACCTCTGGTGCCGAACCAGAGTGAGGTCAGCAGAAGCCCCCATTTGTGGAATAGAACTCTATGGAGTACCATCTTGCTTTATAGCCCATCTGGCTGAAGTAGCCCTTACCAAACACATTTTCTTGTTTAACTACTGCTTCTACCAACAGATCTCCAGCACAACGAAGGGAGCGGCCCCTGTAGGCCTGCTGCGTGGAGAACGGTGAGGTTGCCTAAGATGCAGAGAAAACTTTGGACAATCTGCTCGACTTTCCCCTGGAGGAGCGAAAAGAAGACGACCGATGCAGCTGAAGGGTGCCCAGTGAACACGCTGTCTCTGTATCTGTTTTTATGGCTTGAAGGGACTCGTCGACTGCCTCCCCAAACAGATTGTCGCTGCCGTAAGGCATTTCCAGCACCATCGCATTAAACGTCCAGATGAAAATTTGTGGCTTTCAAACATCCCTGACAACGAAGGCAGACTCTGCTCTCCATCTGCCGGAAACCCATATAGGTGATGTCCACTGCCACCGAAATGGCATGGTCCGACGCCACTTCCACTTCCCCTTCCTGAAAGAGGGCAAGATCTTCCATTTTATTGTCATCAGGAAGAAACTCCAGGATCGGGCACAGCTTATACCACAGCTCCCTTTTGTGCCAGGCCAAGATAGCCAGGATGTTGACGGACTTTAATATAGATGCCGCCGTGTAGATTACCTTCTTCCCCATGACGTCCATTTTTCCCCTCGCGGTCCGGGTGGACTGATGACTGAGGTCGGGTTAGCCGAATGTTTCCTTGCGGCAGCCGACACTACCGAGTCCGGCAAAGGTGGAGACCTCAGGCACGCTGTACTTCTCCAACCTGTCTCGCTTAGCTGGAGCCGTGCATGGGTTCTTCAGGAGCGTCAGGCCCTCCTCCCAAATGTCGTCCAGAAAGGGTACCGCCATGATGGTCTTCCTCTTCGATTCTCGCTGCTGATCCAAGAAACCCTCCTTTGTTTCCTCAGGCGCCAGCTGGAACAGATCGGAGGCACTGGAGATCATGGAGTGGAACAAACCCACCCTGTTCGGTGGAGAAACTATATGCCTATACTATATCTGCCGGGATGAAGGCCTCATCTTCGTCGGCTGCTGTCTTTGTACCAGTGTACGTATCCGGGTCCGCTTGAGGAATTGGGGTCCTGACGTGGTGGCGGAGGCTGATGCTCTTTTTTACATATAGGTTGATCAGGAGCCTGTGGCATCATGGGTGCCGGTGGCAACCTGTGTTGAATCTGTCACCAGGGTGTGGAGAGTCAAGAGAATGTCCACAGAAATGTCCCTCGGCTGAGGATGCAGCGACTGAGTACTAGAACCTGCACTGCTGCCATCATAGTCATCCTCGTGGACCTCTTGACCGGATTCTTGGTCGGCGTCGTCAGTGGATGAAATGTCCATGGGTTGAACGTCAACCTTGGAGGGCTGTTTCGGGGCCTCTTTGCCCCTTTTTCCACCCAAAGGTCCATGAACCAGGACCTGGATAGGTGCTTTTACCCCTCCTCGGGTACTTACATCCTTTGCTGATGCCTCTCCGGTTGTGTCACTGCAGTTGTCGACAAAGTGGCCGACAAGGACTTTGGTGGCATCTGTGGAGCCTGTTTGGGCTAGGCCTGTGACTTCTCCTGCAACTTGGCTGGGGTGGGTGAATTCCTCTTTGAGGAGGAGCTTGATTGCCTGCTGGTTATGGAGGCGGACGCGGATGGTGATCATGGTCTATTACCTGGAACTCGCGGCATCGACTTGCAGCTCTTGACCTCATCTTATACCCCCACAGATGGGACAACCTCAAAGGACATAGAAGAGTGCTCTTCGGACCGGCCAGAGGCGTGCCACTGCTCGGAGCACGGGGCAGAGGCCTTGTTAGCATTGAGCCATGCCGCCAGCCTGCCGTGACCGCCTTTCATAGTCTTCTTTGAGAAACCCAGTCATATCTCGCGCTTCCCCTCCAGGTGGTCCGATGCAGAAAGTAAAGACACTGCAGATGTTTGCCTTCCACAAAGACATTCCGTAGCCCACACTTGGTGCAGGGCCTGAAGAGGGTCCTTTCCTACTTCTCCTCCAACATGGTTGGATGGCACAAAGTAGGCACAAGGGGGCCTTTTGGAGACTTTGAAGTGGCCAGACACTTCACAGATAATGGATCCCCCTCTGCCGGCCGATGAAGAAAAGAGCAGATGAATCAATGCCAGACCCCATGCTGGAGAAACTGATAGTCTACATGCAAGTGCCAGCAGATGGCAGAAAGAAAAAACAATATGAGGGCGTCTAAGCGTAAAGTATAAGGAGTCCCTATACGCATAGGGTAGCAATCGTGTGACGGCAATGCCCCCGCCACCACACACACATGCACACTGATAGAACCTATTACCACAAATCGTTAGTCTTTTAAATCACAATCAAGATGCTTACTTTGTGAGGACATGCTATCGTTCGTGGAGCATCGTCTTCTTTAATTTTCCTTGGCTTCATCCTTTAAAACAAAATTTTTATAGTGTGAACAAAACGTTTTGTTCCTCAAACTTTAATACATTTACAATATAAACCAGTATGAATTTCAATGTTATACATTACCACGAATAGGCTCATTCTGGTGAACTGTAAAGAAACACTGAGAAGACAAGCAGCCACTACCTGATAGCGACCGAGGTCCATCTCTGCAAATCAATGAGCCCTTTAAAGGCATGCAGTGAAAGGTATGAGAACCTGGGATCCAAGTTGGTTTCCTTTCACATAAATGTCTCCCAACTTGCTTTGCTCATAAAGAGCATCCAGGAAATGCTGTGTGACTGATACAGGAGTGCATTAAAAGCAGAGAGCAATACACATGTGCGCATAGCACTTGAACTGCAGAGTGAGCCAGACGGAGGCTAGAAACCACGTTGTAAATATGTGCAGAGAGGAGAAATGCAAAGAAACCGGTCATCAAGCATGGGCTTGAAGGCACTAGGTTCTTTGGGAGAAGAGGCACAGGAGAGGGGCCTCTCAAAAAGACAAAGATGGACAGTTTAAAAAGGTGGCATGAAAAGACAGAAATTAAGGAAGGAACAAGTTATTTACCTGTAACTGTTCTCCAGCATGGGTCTGGCATGGATTCACATGCTCATGAACATTCCCCGCCGTCAGGCTGGGAATCCTCGGTAAAGAGAAAAAAAAAAATCAGTTTTGTTTCTGAACTGTCTTTCTCCTAACAACCAATCACTGGTCTCTGGGTCATATTGTCCCCAGCCAATGACTGCCCTCTACCTATGCCCCTTCCCTGACAGCCATCTTCAGATTTAGGAGCACGTAAAGTGGCAGTAGGACCAAGAGAAGAGCCCTAAAGGGGTAGGCGGGAGGGTTTGCATGTGAATCCATGCCAGACCCATGCTGGAGAACAACACTCACAGGCAAGTAACTTGTTCAATCTCCAGCATGGGTTCTGGCATGGATTCACATGCTCATGAATAAAGAATACATAGCAGTACACACATGCACAACCACGGGAGGTGGCAAGGCTCAACATTAAGCATCTCTTACCTCCTCACCAGGCTCACCTTCAAGGTTGCGCAGCACTGCCTGGCCGACTCTGGACTCCTCCCTGGAATCCCTGTCGACACAGTAGAACTTCGTGAAGGTGTGTGTCGACCTCCACGTAGCAGCCTGCAGATGTCCAGAAGGGGCACACCCGACAGGAACACCGTAGTTGCAGCGATTGCTCTGGTCGAATGGGCTCTCGGACGGCCAGGCAATGGGTCGGTTTGCCAACCAGTGACAATGGGTGATGCAGCGGAGAGCCACCTGGAAATGGAAGCCTTGGAGAGGGCCTTCCCATGGTTCACACAGGGCCAAAGTTGACAAAAAGTTGCGACGTCTTCCAAAAACTCTTTGTGCGGTCCACAAAGAACTTCAGCGCTCTAGCCACATCCAGCGAGTGCAAAGTCCTCTCAGCCAGCGACGAAGGCGTCGGGAAGAATACAGGTAACACCAAGGGTTTGTTTGGATAAATGTCCGACGGCACCTTGGGCATGAAGGAGGGGTGCGTCCGTAGCACCACCCTCGTCTTGTGGAATGTCAGGTAAGGTGGTTTACAAGAAAGGGCCTGGATCTCTCCCACTCATCGTGCGGAGGTGATGGCCACAAGAGATGCTGTTTTCCACGACAAACATTTCAGTGGTGCCGAATGCATAGGCCCGAACAGTGGACCCATAAGCCTAGTAAGCACCACATTGTGCTCCCATGCCAGGACCGGAGCCTTCACCGGTGCGAACGAGCGAAAGTCCTTTGACAAACTCCTTGACCAAACGGTGCGACCTGAAAGATGATCGTCCAGGAGATCTGGTGTAGCAGGAGATAGCCGCCAGATGAACCTTGATGGAAGCATGGGCCAGTCCTGCCTTGGCCAACAACAACAAATACGGAAGCACCTGCGGAGCAGTGACTCCGAGGGTTTATCTGGGGGAACCCCCTGTCGGCAATGTCCGCGGCCACCATAACGGCGTGGTCCGAAGCCACCTCGCCTTCCTGTAGAATCTCCAATGCCTCAGCCCGCTTGTCTTCAGGAAGGAAGTCCAGGAGGGGAGCCATCTCGAACCAAAATTACATGTCGTAACGCGCAACAATGGCGAGGGGGTTAGCGGCCTTGGTGGTCGTTGCCGCCGACAAGATCACTTTCGCCCCATGGCATCCAACTTCTTTCCTTCCCCATCCGGGGGAAGGGTGAGGAGGAGGCTGCCGACGAGGATGAGCCCGAAGACTTCTTCTTGGCCGCCGCCAAAACCACACAGTCTGGAGATGGCTGGGACCATAAACACTTGGGCGCAGAGTCTGGCACTCTGTTACTCTTCTTGTAGCGATCCCTCTTCGCCAGAGCTGAAGAAGGGTTCTTCATAAAGGGACAAACCCTCATCCCAAATGTCATCCAATAACGGGATCGAAAGTACTGCCTTCCTCTTCGCCTGACAGCGCTGGTAAAGGAAACCATCTTTCTTCTCCTCCGGGGTCGAGCTGGAACAGCTCTGAGGTCCTGGAGATCATGGCGTGGAACGAGCCAATCTCGTCAGACGGTGAAGATCTGGCCGGCGGAGACGGGAGATCCCCCCCCCCCCAGGCTGCCGTCGTCCATGCCAGTGCCCGCCGTCGCTGTGTCCGGTTCTGTGTCATCCCTCGGTGGGGGAAGAGGGAGGCAAGGGGTGTAAAGACAGAGGGGGTGAACGCTCCTCTTGGGTGGCAGTTCCTCCGATGGCCTCTGTGCCGCAGGTGGGGCCACCGGTGCAAGAGGCATCCTCGTTTGGATTTCCGAGCACAGTGTATGCAGAGCCGCCAGAATGTCCACCGAGATTATCCCCAGGTGGCTGCTGGGGTGGAGGCGACGGGGACCGGGGCGTTTGCGGCTTAGGCTGATCCGCTCCATCCCCGCCCTGTTGCTCCTAGTCACTTTCGTCATTGCCCTCGTCAGGATCCTCCCCCAAAGGGCCTGTTCTCGACACATCTCCCCTCCTGGAGGACTGAGAGGCTGGTGAGCTCTTCCTCCAAGGAAATGTGTGCTCTGGAGGACTACCGTGACCACCCCCCCCCCCTCCTCCTCCTCTCTGTGACCAGGGCAGACGGGTTCAGTGACATGATGGGCATCACCTTCTCCGGAGTCTTCTCGATCGGCTGGCAAGAGGACTCACTCCTGGCAGGCCGGGATACCCTCACCTTAGGGGCTGTGCACTGCGAATCCGCCCCATCGGCCTTCGCGACGGACACTGCCACTACTTCGATGGAAGTGTGGGTCTTGGTCTGATGCACCTGGGCTTTGTGGTCTTGACCGCGTCCTTCACCTCAGGGGGAGGGTTGTGACCCTGCTCCCCCTTGGCCTTTTCCGTCGGTCCGGCTTGGGTATTCTCCAAAAGCTTGCCCGGATGGTCCGACTTCCTCTTTTTTGAAGAACCTGAGCGCTGGGTCGTGGTCGAAGGTGCTGGCTACGCTGAACTCGCCCTGGCCGCAGTGGACGGCGCTCCCAGAGGCAGTGGACTCGCGGTGCATAGCTTCATGTTGGGGGGGCCCTCAAAGGTCTTAGAAGACCGCTCCGCTTTCTTCTTCTGGACAGGGGAGGCATGCTGCTAGGACTGACCCAGAGAAGGGGCCTTGGCCTGCACCCACTCGAGGCGCTTGCGTCGGTCAGCCTGCGTGTGCGGCCCCATCTTCCGACAAGCCACGCAGTCGTCCTCCAAATGCGTCTGGTCCGAATGCAGGCAGTAGAGGCACAGGGAATGCACATCGTCCAAAAAGATGTTCCGTAGGTTGCAGCCAGGGCAAACCGAGGAGCCGAGTGCTCCTCCTCTGCCATATCCACGTGGTGTAGGCCTCGAAGAAGCTTCTGGAATCCTCCAAAAAGAAAACTCAATGAAAATCCGCCCTTGGGGGGGGGGCTGAAGAATCCGAAAACGGGCCCCCGTTAATCGGAAGGTTAATCGGTGGTGCTTGAGGCTCGAAAGACTGAAAAAAAAATAGAGCAAAACCCTTTAAAAAAAAATACAAATTAAAAAAATATATATCGGAAAACGCTGTAAAAATCTGAAGAAGGCTGCTAGAGGAGGGGCTTAGGTAGAGGGCAGTCATTGGCTGGGGGCAGTATGACCCAGAGATCAGTGATAAATTGTTAGGAGAAAGACAGTCCAGAAGTAAAACAAACTGATTTTTTCTTTATCAAGGATTCCCAGCCTGACGACTGGTAATATTCATGAGCATGTGAATCCATGCCAGACCCCATGCTGGAGAACGTGGACTTTGCCGAGAGGCATTCAAAGGGCAGCACATTTTGTAGACAGCTTGCAACAGGTGGTTCATTAAGAAAGAACCATCAGGTTTCCGTGTTTTTCATAGCAGAAGTGTTGGACAAAACAGATATCTGCGACGGCACCTGCCAAATGTCAAGCAAGTTGACAGTCATTGCTCAGCAGATTCCTTCTTTCTGCTCACTCATCAGGGACCATGCAAAAGCACGGATACAGGGGAAAAACACAATGTTTTGGCCATGCTTTTTATCAGCACGAGCATGCCATTCAGAATGTGGAATTAAAAATATGAATTATTATCAAAACGTATTTCTTCAAAAGCCAAATTAAAAACCTATGGGTGCATTGCACAGTCACTTTGGGCTTACAGATTCCAAGCCCTAAATTGGGATAAAGAAAACTTAACACTTTTTTAAAATTAAAACAAATACACAACTAAATAGGAGCTTGAGGGACAAAATTGGGCAGGTAGGGATACAGATTAATAATTGGAAGCTTGATCATGGAAGGGTATGGTTATGTTTGGAACCTTGGTTAAGGCTCTTGATCCGTAAATTCTTCCTCTTGTACCGGGATCATTCAGCACACTGTGAATAAGAGACAGTCAATGTTCTTCATCAGGACGGGGAATAAAGAGCATGTAGGCCATGTGAGCATAGACCATCTATTTATAAGACCTTCATGGTATAAACAACTGGTTGAAATAGTATTCACTGCAGTGATTAACTAAGTTGAAAGTCCCTTTTCCTCCATAGTTATGGAAGTGGCCAGAGTGGGTACCGGAGCCTGAGCACAGCGACTTGCGCTTCCTCCTTTAAAAATGTGCAGGTGAAAGAGCTGCAGACATGCAACTTGGCCAAGCCCTGCTCACATCCCTAAACGCTCCAAACCCAAAGTCCCTTTATCCGTGGAGTAGAAATGAAGGACTTTTGCATTTCAGGGGACGGAGGATGGTCGTATGGAGGAAACGCGATTTTGGGCTAGGAGTAACCCAAACTGGGAGTCTGCCCTAGAGCTGTCGAACGGGTAGTACCTGCAGAAGGCTCATAGGGATGCCCAAGTGACCGACTAAGAAATTGCATCCCATGGGACATGCTTTTGAAAGGCTGTTTTCCCGAAAACAAGCTACAACTTTGCAAAATCCATACTCTCAAATGGTTTGCGGGCTAAGGCCACAGAGACCACGTTCAGATGTCACACTGGAATGGGTCTGTATTAAGATGGGAAGAGTTGAAACAGCCCAACAAGGAGTCGCTTTATGAATAGGTTAAGAATTCCATTACCTTTTGGTCATTAGACAGGTACGCCCACAGAGCTTCCAAGTAGGTCCTGCAAGACTAAACCTGTGTCACTGAGTGTACAAGGCTTCAAAAGGAAAGAAAAACATCTACTGATGCTCGGGAGTTCAGGAACTTGCTAAGCATCCAATGGCAGAATCTAAGCCTGCTCTACCAAAACAATGCGATTATGAGAATCTGACAATTGTCAGCCCTCTGAAATCTCTATAGAACTTTGGTGGATCAGAGGGCGAGGAGGGAAAAGGCAGATACAGACATGCTGTCTCAAAAGAACAACCAGCGCATTCCCTAGGGAGTTATCTCCCTCCCCCAGAACCGTAAAGCTGGCACTTGTGGTTCGCTTCTGTAGCGGAGACCCACCTAAGGGGTGGTGTGCTTGTAAAAAAAAGTCTTCCAGAACCTCAGAGTGGGGCTCCTATCTGCTGTTGGAGCACTCCACCCTGCGAAGGGCATCCACTTCCTCGTTGTCTGTCCCTGCCAGATCAGCTGTTTGGAATAGGACTTTCTTCAGGGCTTATTTCCAAATCTGTATTGCAATAGCACAGAGATTTCCTAACTATTACCTCCTCAGCTTGTTCAGATAAGACATGTTCACCAGGTTGTCTGCAAGGATCATGAGTAAATACTTCTTTAGAACAGTCAAGAAGCCTCAAAGGCCCCAGAACACCATATAATTGCAAACACCAAAAGTTTCCGATAATTTATAAGAGCCTCCATTTCCTGCAACCCCAAGATGTCGTGGATTTGCAACTTTCTTAGGGTGGCTTCCCTTCCCAAAAGGCAGTAGTCCGTCACCATACTGATTCGATGTGGAGAATCCTGAAAGAGTTTGTAGCAGAAAATGTCAATCGTTTGCCCATCATATGAGACTGGTCTTGATCGAAACTGGGATCTGAATTGGTTTGTCCTTCGGTAGTCTTATTTGTTTCCATTGTAAAGACAGGTGGAACTGAATCTGACATATGCAGTCACATCATGGGGACTGCCAGACTGCATGTCCCGACTGAGCATGCATGTCACGATTAGCCGTAGATGGCATTGAAAATAGCAAGGGGCAAACCGTTTATTACTAATGATTGGTTCTAACGGATGGAGGAGGGGTGGGGTCAACAAGACAAAAAAAAAAGAAAAAAAAAAAGGAGATTCAAATCTTTGCAGGTACGCATCCAAGAGAAGCATCCGCCCACTGGGGTTATCTTGAACTTTTCTTGAGCTAAAAACTAAATGAAGTCGAAAGAGCAGCCCAGAACCATTCCCAATATCGGTCTCTGTTCATTTTTGAGACAACAAAGAACCTCAAATAAAAGCCTGATTGCCTCACCTCTCTCAAGCCCCTCCCCCACCCCCACATCCCTTTCTCTGACAGCGGAACATCGATCATTCCCACCTGTAGGAGGTTATGAATCTCTTGCTGCAGAGGTTGTGAATGCCAGAGAAGGGCGGAGATGGAAGAGGATAACCCTTGCCCATCACCAAAAGAAAACAGGAATCAGCAGTTATTGATTTCCAGTAAGTACTGTGGTGGCAGACCCTGCACCTTATGGGAGTGCTGTGGACATTGACCCTCAGCTCATTTATATGTCTTAGGGTCCTGGGCAGGAGAAGGCGGAGAGAAATCACTGGGAAAAGGGAGAAGCCGTTTATTATTGCTGGAGGCACTGGTGGAAGTTCCCGCCCAGTTTGTTCGCGCTTGAACATCTCTAAAATCTCCCATGTACATGGAGGGAAAGGCAGTTAAGCATTTTGCAGGCGGACTGCTCATTTTCTTCATATTGAGCTTCCCTCATCAGTTTCTGGACTGAAGAGCTCAATCTCAATCCAGTTAAATGGCAGGTCAAGAATTTTCTTTTACGTTATGTTATGTGAACTTGTTTAGCGCACGGTCATCCAAGGGTATCATGGCGCTGGAGGAGAGACGAAGCAGACGCCAAGGAGAAGGGGTATTTAGTCAAGATATGTTTTGAGCACTTTTCTAAAAGCCCAATGATTTGAAAGATTCTGCATGGCCAGGGAAGGCTGTTCCACAATTGAGCCGAGGTGACTGAAAAAGCCAGGTCTCTGATGCGAGCGTGACCAAAGGAGTGGACTACAAGTAGATCTGCAGCTGCCAATCTTAGTGCCCGCCTGGGTAGATTGCGGGTGAACTTGTCACAAAGATACTCTGCCCCTTGATCATGCAGGGCACAATAAACCAAGCATAGGGCTTTAAAAACAATGCGCTGTTTGACAGTCAGCCAATGTAGCAAGCGCAAAACCAGAGAAATGTGAGCTCCATGGGGGGAGCCCGTAGCCACCCGGGCAGCCATATTCTGAAGCCGCTGGACTAAGCCCTTAGGTTGGGCCAGGTAAAATGAATTGCAATAGTCCAGGCGACTTAGTACTGCAACTATTGGGGAGCGAAGGTGAGGATGAATAAACAGGAGAACCTTCTTTAATATTTTTAGGTGAAAGTGGCCCGACTGGCAGACAGATCAGGATCGGTGTGGCGTCGGCATAAAAATAGCACGGATGCCGAAGGAGCGGATGAGACACACAAGAGGCCAGATGTAAATATTGAAGTGAATAGAATGGGAGACAAGGCAGATCCCTGAGGGACACCACAGCACAGAGAGAAGAAACCAGAAAGAAAATGAGGAAGAGAGAGTCTGGGTTCTATTGCCCAGGAACAAGGAAAACCAAGAAAGAACATGAACGGAGATCCCAACTTGGACAAGGCGGGTGAGCAGGATGGGGAGGGGGGTCTTATGACATCAGCCTGAAATTTAGCAGCCCTTAACAGAGAAAGTCCCTACACTATCCTATGGTTAGTAATCTAAAAAAGGGACTGACATTTTGCCCAATTTGGTCTCCTTTCGATCACACCCATGTATTACTCTTGCACTCACTTTCTGGTGTTTTTCTCACTACTCTCCTATCTTCCTACACCACCCACCTTTACTCTTAACTCTGTGGGTGCCTCCTTTGTCCCTCCAATGTCTAACTTCATCTACACCCAGCCTCCACCCATTGTAACTACTTCCTTCAGCCGGATTCTACAGTTCCCTCCTTCGCACTACAGCTCTCAATCCTACCTCAACACCATCCTTTCACTTACTACTCACTTCATATTTATCCTCTACACTTCCTCTCCTAAACACAATTGCCACTCACAACGCAGTGCCGCTTGCACTCACTAACCAATGTCTGACCCGCTCAAAAATCACCTCTGCAATCATTTCCAGTCCTACCTCCTGCTGGTACGTTGGTCTGCCACCTCCATCGGAAACCCCCCTGACCCCCCGCCCAACACCTTCCTGTTTCCTTTAGCCCCCTCTCTAGCTCTGTATTGGTCCCCTGACCTGCGGCAATCAGGCCTGGTCCTTCCCACCCGGGAGGGATCAGCGTTACGGGAGGTTTTAAAATACGGGTAAAGCCTCACCCATTTTCTCTGTGTGGGGCCACCTGATCAAGGAATGGTGGCCCGCACTGCATAGTGTTCATGCCCATGTTAGGGGATCGTGGCTCAGTGCCCCTTGAGGAAAGTAGAGTCTGTTGGAGCGGCCGCTGTTTTATTTCAAGTCCCTGATTGTCTAGAGGGCCTGCCCTCCACTCCACATCCAATGCTATCAGGCTGGCGTAAGGTGTGTGCATAGGTGCTCCAGTCTCCGTAAATCCCCTTGCCACAGTGATAATTGCATAGCGCTTGCGTACGCTGGCTTATTTGGCACAAGGGTCCCTCTCTGGTGGGTTTCTTTCTCTGTCAAAGTCACCTCTGCACAACATCACCATGTTGTAACAGATGTCGGGAATGAACATGAGCTTTGAACATGCCCAGTGCCACACAAGAGCTCCTTCAGAGGTTGTTAGGAGCATCTAAGCAAAGGCACATGTTTGCACTATTTCATTTTGCATGAAACCGTTATAAAAGGTTGGGTCCGATTAGAAGACTTCTTCAGAATTACCTGCATCATTTTAATAAAAAGAAAAAGTAAGTGATTTTCAATCACAGATGGCAATTTGTGACACCTGCCCACTGCATACATTGCAGAAAAATTATAAGTTACTCACCGTAGTGACTAAAGTACTCTTTGTGCACAGTCCCCTTTCCTCCATACTGCATGTGGAGACCAAACCTTTTTCACCAGAAAAATCTTCTTCCCCTCTAAATTTAGAGGCGCGCCCAGAGGAGGGTTGCCACCGCATTCATGAGTCTGGTAAAGCCCTGGGGGCCAAGTTGAGGCCAAAAGGGAGGACTGTGTACTGAAAATGGCAGCCCATGATCCTGAACCCGAGGAAAGACCGATGGGGTTGCCAGATCGGGACGTGCAGATAGGCATCCTTCAGATCCAGGTAGCACATCCAGTCTCCCCTGCTTAAGGTCCCTGCAATAAAAGCTGGCGTTACCATCTTGAACCTCTGGAGAGTTAAGAAGAGGTTGAGGGTGGAAAGGTCCAGTAGAACTCTCAGGCCAGCCCAGTTCTTTTTCTGAATCGCGAAGATCCTGGAGTAGAAGCCCGATCCCCGCTCGGAGACTGGGACTTCTTCCACAGCCTGGATCAGGACGAGCGACCGAATCTCTGCTAAAAGAGTTGCTGTCCCAACCTGCGTAAGAGGGGGAGAGGAGGGAGGAGAGGCAGGAATAGGTAGATGGTACCCCGAGGATACTACTGACAGGATCCAGGGGTCCGTGAAGTTCTGTCGCCAGAAGTGTGCGTGAAGAGCAAGCCTGCCCCCCACTGGCGACACGTTGACCGGAAGGGGGTCTGTCATGACTTCTTACCCGTGGAGGAGGGGGGACTGGAAAAAGCCCTTGCCCCTACCCCTCTTGACGCTTGCGCAGATTAGGGGTCGGCAGGCGTACCGGCTGCCTATACCTTCGTTCCTGGAACCCACGGTAGCCTCTAGATGAGCAACCCTTATCCGAACGTTGGTGAGACTGAGAGTATGCTTTGGGCGTGGTCTTTGTCAGAATGGATAAAGACTTAGCGCAAGAGCTATTCTTCTTGTCCAGCTCTTAGTCTGTGCTGGAGTGAAAGAGGTCGCTGCCCTCGAAGGGCAGGTCTAGATTACGTTCCTGGACATCCGGGTGGAACTTGGTTGCCCGAAGCCAGGCCATCCTTCATGTCCATGGCAATACAGATGGCACGTCCAGAGGTATCAATATGTGCTAGAGTGGACTCCATGATATCCTGAGCCACAAGCTTTGCTTCGGCTAGCCCCGCCTTGAAGTGCAATTGGCTGTGGAGTTCCGGGAGGAAGTAGGCAATTTCCCGCCATCATCTTTGGTTAGCGGCCAACCCCCCCGTCCAATCCAAAACCCCCTGCAACCCCCACCCAATCCCCTTATATTATTTATAATCCAAAATCAACCCAATACATATATAAAATAACTAAAATAATATAAACGTCAATTGTGCAGAAGGTCAATTGGGACCACTGTAATTAGGTAAATTGTGCAAAAGGTAAATTGTAAAAGGTCAATTTGGTTAATACCGCCAGCATGGCGTCTGTGTTGGCCAGTCGAAGGTGCAAGGAAGCATTCGAATATAGCTTCTTATCGTATGCCTCCAAGGTTTTCTCCTCCTTGCCTAACAGTGCTGTAGATGACGAAGACTAGGAAGATTGAGGCTTGGAGTATGGTGATCGCTGCAGCATCACTGAGGAGTGTGGCTGAGGGTTGGAGGAGAGCAAGAGTGTATCCCCTCCATCTGCCTGTACTTGGCGTACAGGCGGCGGTTGACTGGCTGGACAGAGTGGGGTTTGAGCCACCCCTTCTTGGCGGGCGATACCAGGTTGGACTGCAGTGGAATCCCCATTCTGGCTGAAGGGCGCCTCGTGAGAGCTTCAGCGAGGACGCCTTCTGCCGGCTGTTCAACCTGGGGCTGTGGGAGGCCCAGGTATCGCGCCAGGCCCGAGATACGTTAGTGGAAGACCTTGGCCAATGATGGCTTGTCAGGATCCTCCACCTCATCAGTATCCTGGGGGTTTGAGGGATCCTGTGGAGGAGTATCCGGAGCCGGAGGCTGGGGCATGGGGGCCACCGCCGGAGGCGGAGGCTGGTATGGAACCGCCTGTGGAGTAGGCCGAGGAGCCGAAGGAGGAATCTGTGGTGCCGCTAGCATAGCGGGAAGGACTTCCCTGACTGTGTCCTTGATGATAGCCCCCTTATCTGGAGACTTCATGAGGTTGAGGAACCTCTCGAAGAGCCGGTCCTCGCTGGCTGAAGAGGAGGGCATTGAAGGAGTTACTAGAAGCAACTGAGGCTGCTGCCGACCCTGTACATACGGACGCAAGGGAAAACAGCCTTGCGCATGAGAAGGGTAGGCCGTAGGCCACGTACCTGATTGATGCCAGTCCCATCTCGATACTCATTCTTCGCCGAAGTCTTGGAGAGGTGTCGAACGGGTGTTCTTTTCTGTCCCGTCGGCCATTTTGTTGAGCTGCCTACTACGTGGCTGCGACATGTTGGTCGGCTCCTTGGTGCGAGCCTCTGCCAAGTCTCTTATGTGAGAGGCGTGCGACTTGCTCCGCTCCTCGGGCCTGTGCCCGGTAGGTGTATCCACTTCAACCCCGGGGTCGATAGAGCTGCGTTCAGGCACCCCCTCAGACGTGCTGCCGGTAGCAGGACGTAGCCCCTCGACCCTGACACCGGGAGGATCGGAGGACCCCACAGCCCGATAGTCACGCACCGAGGCTGTCACAGCTAGGTATAAGGACCTGACCGGTCCCTCCCACGTAGGAGAGTCCCTGGGAAGGAGTCTCCCTTGCGAGGTGCGGATGAAAATATAGGCCCTACCTCTGGCCTGGAACGTCTCACAAAACTCTTGAAGTCCTCAGAGGGAGACCGCTGAAAGAGCTCCCTCCACCTGGCTAGTCTGTCCTTCAGCGCTTTCGAGGACAGCAAGCCGCACGCCGAACAGGCTTACCAACCGTGGTCTGGGCCAAGGCAACGTAGGCAGAGGGCGTGGGGGTGTGAAGTTGGAAAAGGCCCGTTACAGGATGGGCACCTGCTGAACCCTGTCGAAGTCGACATGCGCAGGGAGGAGCTGTGGCATCTGAGGACTGAGTACCTATTGAAAAAAGACAAAAAAGACAAAAGATAGAGGAGGAATCCGCACATGGAATTACATGGCCGAAGCCAAACCCAGGAGCGCTAATGAATTCGGCCTGTTCCAGTCGGCGCGGAAAAGGGGACTGAGGTGTGGCACCGGAGGGCGGAGTCAGGGCAACACATGCTCCCCAGGGCCACGCCTCTACATTTAGAGGGGAAGAAGATTTTTCTGGTGAAAAAGGTTCTGTCTCCCGTTCCTCTCGAGGGACGCCCATGCAGTATGGAGGAAAGGGGACGGGACGCAAGAGTAAAGTCTTACTACATCTAGAGCCATCTTTGCACAAAATAAGGGTACAAGAAAGTACCCTTCTGATCCTTCTTGAGGGTAAAGAGCTAACCTCCCATTTTCATCTGAAGACTAAAGGTCTCTTCAATCCTTGCTATGCATGCCACCGATTCCTCTGCAAGGTTTTGAAACAGACATCCTTGGAAGTAATCTAGCCCTCTCTTAGGTCACCTTGTAGGGAAGGTGTCGGCAATGGTATAAATTAAATAAATAATTAAAATTCAAAAAACAGGGTTATCAGACCTTCCAGTATCTTTGAGCTTGCCTTAATGTTTCCAGTTTTTAGGGACCAGCAAACCTTTTGTATTGAATATGCATATTCTCTAAAGGGCTCTACACTGGGCAGGGCAATGTTGATGCGACCTGGGGATTAAAAGTCAAGACATCAAGTGCATGCTGAGACTGCTTAATGTCAGACTGTTGGGGGGAAAAGTAGCTGCTATAACACGGTCGATTCTGGTGGCAGTAGCTAGCCCAAGTGACTGTAAAACTGATACCACTGGAGCGGGATGTCGCTGTGCTGGTCTTCCCTGTTGTCTGCACTGCTGGCCCAGCGGTGCAGTGCCACCGTGTCTGCTGAAAATGGTGAACTGTCCTGACCCGAGTGGGGTGGTTGGACGCTCGCCTGTCAGCCATTGGCTTGAACGAACTCGCAGACAGAGGCGGGCCTCGTGTGTTGAGCTGCCTTCTTGCGGTCCCCGCTGGCTGGGGGCGGGGCCATGGTGACTCTGCGTCGGGACCAGCCCTTGCTGGCTCTGTCCCATCCCAGCTGGCACTTATTGCACTTTCGGCGAGCCGACCCGGCCTGAGGGGGGGGGGGGTGTGGGGGGAGACCCTGAAGGGGTGTCTACTACTGTTGGATTGTACACGCGAGACCGCGGCTGCTGGGTATACCTGGCTGCGGTTTGCCTTCTGCCTACCACTCATCTTTCTCTGCTGGCATACATACTCCTGCTGCGGGCCGCAAAGGAGGCAGACATGTCTGGGCACCGGCCCGCTAGGGTACGGTGTGGGAGGTGGCTCTGGAGAATCTGCGAGGGCTCATTCACCACAAGGGCCCTCCTGGCTTATGATTGGACCGCATGGTTGGGGCTCATGGGGTGCTATGAACATCATTGTGACATTGCTGGAGGAGTTCTGGGCGCCTACATCTTCCCAGATGTCTGAGGATCAGCTCCTCTGGGGTGCTAGGAGGGGCCTGCACCCACCAGACATCACTTGATCAGTCCGCTGTTCTTCATTCACCGGAAATACCCTCTAAGAGGTCAGCATCAGGTGTCATCCGACTCCTCCCAGCCTGCGCCCCCTACCGCTCTGCGACGGATACTGGAGTGGGGCTGAGAGCTTGTCCCCGGCTGTGTGTGAACCCCGCTCTGGGGATGCTGCCTGCTACCCTACAGCCAGACCAGATAGACAATATCCTGTGCCTGAGGCGCTTGGGCACAACCCCCACCCTCCAGATTGGAGTGGCTGATGCGAGTACATACCCCCTGCTGATTGAGGCCACAAGGCCCCCTTTCCCACAGTTTGTTCGGGGTTCCTGGGCGGCTGGCCAGACGTGCCGTGGTTGCATGAGAGGTCCCCCCCTGTGGCTCTGTGGGACTGAAGTACGTTGCGGGCTCTGCGCTACCTGCCTTGCTAGCACTGGATGGTGTGTCATTCCCCGATTTACGGAGGTGGTCTGGGGGCCCGACCTGGACTGTGACTTGCTGTGAACGTCTGCTCCTGCATAGATCAGGGCCACATCCTTACTACTACAAAGCCCTTACGGTTTTTCTTTTTACTTCCATGCGGGTGACCGTGGCCATAGTGGCTTCAGAGCGCACTAACAGTGTCGCTTCGCGCCATCCTAGTGTAACCTGGTGAGGTGGCTGTGGTGTCCCATGCACCCCTGGCGGGTGGGTCAGGACCCATTGATCCCTGCAAGATTTTTCTCCTGCACGCTACCTGGGATCCGCCTGGTGCACTGCCCTGCGATCATGGCCAAAGGGGGCAGCAAGAAAAAAAGCTCAACAAACAATACTAAGGCTGCACCCAAAATCCAGAGTGGAGCGGAGGGGGGTGGCGGCGAGCACTTCGCACCGGAGGAACGCACAGAATTACAGTGCATGATGGACTACATGCGAGAGGGGTTTACTGCCCTACTCTAAGCTAGATGACATGAGTGGCACCATCAGCGCCATAAAGTCTCGTATAAGAAGACTGATACTTGGGTTGCCGAGGTGGAGACCAGAGTGTTAACAGCCGAGGACGACTGATGGCGGACGTCTCCTCACTCACGAGGCAGGTGCAGTCAATCAGCAGGAAAAAACGAGGATCTGGAGTCACGCTCGAGACGCAATAACCTACGCATCATTGGCGTACCTGAGAACAGTCTAGATGGCCCTATGGAAGATTTTGTGGAGCACATTTTGCTAACTCTGCTGGATGGTCCAAAACTTTGCCACAGTTTGCTATTGAGCGTGCTCACCGCTCACTGGCTCTCAAGCTCAGGCCCGGGGCTCCCCCGCACCCAATTATTGCTAGTGCTAAACTACTGCGACATGGGCGCCCCTGCCGAGAGGGGCCAGGGCTAAGGGTGAGCTGATGTTGGGCTCCAGCAGGATCCATTTCTACCCCAATAGCTCGATTGCAGTACAGAACAAGTCCAAGTCCTTCCTGACTGTAAAAAAGAAAAAAAAAGAAAAAAAAAAAAAGCTCTGTGGCTTGGGGGTCAAGTATGCTGTGATGTACCCGGCTAAACACTGGATCGAGCATGCTGGCAAGGTATACTATTTCATGATACCAGAGGAGGCTGTGAAATTCTTGGACAATTTCCCCAGATGACCCCTTCACGTCAAACTACCGCGCTGCTCCTTATGTGCCTCTGCTGGGAGATGGTTCTGGGATTGTGAAATGATTGTGAAGCTACAGTTTGCTAAATACACTTGGTGTAAGTTCTGCTATGATCTAGATTAACATGTCGCTAACGCACTACAACACTTCCATTAAAACTAATGTGTCGTAGGCTGGGCTGAACTGGCTTGCAGCACCCCACATTCAAAGCTGGAACAATGTTCGGGTTGCTGGGATTGGGGGTGGGGAGTATTCATGCCCTGATTGGGAGAGGGATGGGGTGGAGGGGAGATGGGGAAATCAAAATGTGCTCGACACATGGGTTCGGTTAGGGGTACGGCAGTATTCACGCAGCGTTAGCTCTGTGAGGGGCTCAAACTGCACACTAAGTGGCTGCGACCAACTTGGAGCACAAACTATACGGTGCATAATAATTTGGGATTTAGGAGCTGGAATGTGCGGGGGGTTGGGCAATCCAGTTTCGATCCGTAGGATCCAACTGTATGTTGAACGCCATGGGATTCAGGGACTCTTTATACAAGAAACACACACCGCTACTAGGTGAAGTGTCATGTTTGCTAAGTCCGGGGGCACACAACGCCACTACACGACCTAGTCCTCCCAGGGCTGTGGGGTCATGACGCTTATCCATAGATCTGTACCATACCTATATAAAACGGCACATATTGACCCGATGGGCCGCTATGTCCTTGTACATGGGGGTCTAATGGGTAAGGAAGTAGTTATGATGAATGTATGAAGGTCCAAATATCGATGACCCGAACTTCTACGCCCAGGTCATTAACCTGTTGGCGGTTTACCCTTTGGTGCCCATACTTTGGAGGGAGGGGGGGGGGGGGGCATTTTAACACTATTATGAACATCAAGCTCGACAGATCCGGGTGCAAGGCCCAACAACTATCTAGTAGTGGGTGGAGGCTGGAAAAGTGCAAGATTGCAGTGTTGTGCTGTTGGCAGCCTCAGCCCGGTGGTTCCGTCGGCTGGGCCTTGGGTGTATGCGGCCGGTAGTCGTCGTGTGCTGATGTGCGAGTCTATGTGTGTTTTTGTTTTGTTGTTGCAGTGTAGTGAAGTTCGTGCGGTTTGCTGCGCTAGAGATTTGTGGTTGTGTTTGGTTTGGAGTTTGAGAGGTGTATGCAGAGAAGGAAATTGTTAATGGTATTGGTGGCTGATATCGGACACCATCACCTGCATCATCATAAGGGCTGGTGTTTTGCCTAGGACCTGCTCAGACCACTCTCCAGTTACGCGGTCACCTGCTTAGGGGAGCGACGGCTTTGGAGGCTCAAGCCACTGGCGATGTCTGACCCGGTATTTGCAGCGAAGATTGAGAAATGTGTGGAGGAATACTTCACTATCAACACCGGCTCAGTTGAGACTCAAGCTACCCTATGGGATGCCTTAAAGGCATACATTCGGGGCATGGCCATGGAGGCTGATTTGCTTAAAGCGATTCATCGCAATATTAAAGCATGCAAAGATACTCTTTCGACTGGAGGCACAATATGCGATAGGGGCGGCATCAATCGGGCTTTGCAACATCAAACGAGAGTTAGATAGCCTCAGGGAACACGCAGAGAGAGAGAACGGAAGTTCTTAGATAACCCTGGAATGGCGAGGAGGTATGGCGAGGTCGAGCGTCCCGGCAGACTCTTGGCCAGAGTGGTGCAGCTTGAGAGGAGGAGCCAACACAATCCAGTGATCCCAGATACATCTGGGGATTTGTTGCCGTCTGACGTGAATTGGGCATTTCATTTGTTTTATGCTACATTCTACGCAAACTCAGACTCACGTACTGTCCCCGAGGTTGACATTGAGGGACTGCAACTATTCATCCTGTCAGACGAGGCGAAGGAGACACTAGATGGCCCAATGACTAGGGTGGAAATAGAACGGGCAGGGCGCTGGGACCCGACGGCCTGACCATGGAATTCTATAAACATTTTAAATCTCTCCTAATTCCACATTTAGTCACCCTATGGGATGAGGCATGCACATTCGGGGTTCTCCCACCTACAGTACCAGGGGCCGTCATAATGTTATTGTTCAAGCCTGACAAGCCAGCGAGGAACTGTGCATCATATCGGCCATTGTCACTAATTGTGATGTAAATATATTCGCTAAGGGAATGAGCCTCCGTCTTGCTCTGTATAGGTCATATATTGTCCAACCGGAACAGTCAGGATTTATCCCCCGGCAGCTCTACTGCTTTAAATCTGAGACGTCAATATCTTGGCTCAGATATACCGGGGCGCATGCTGTGGCGGCTGCGTTCGACATCCAGAAGGCCTTTGACTCTGTATCCTGGAAGTTCCTATGGGCAGTGCTTGAGAAAGTGCACCCCAAAACTGCACCTATCTCCTGGGTGAGGTTGCTCTATACACTCCTGAGTGCCAGGGTCTGCACTAACTAGCGGCTCTCAGATCCTATCCCCATCAGCAGAGGGACTGGTCAGGGCTGCCCATTCTCGCCTTTGATCTTCGCTATTGTGATGGAGCCTCTGGCTGACTATCAGGAATATACACCCGCATAGAGAGATTAGATTGACAAGCGCGCCGGAGATTATCTCCCTTTATGCGGACGATGCTTTGTTCCTGCAAGATCCAGAGAACCAGTTAACACCAATCCTTCACAACATCCTTGCTTTTGGCGCCGTCTGGACTGAAATAGAATCTTTCTGCTGACAGACTACAGTTGCTCACCCCCCCACCCCCTTATTACCTCATGGGATTCACTTGGGCATCACAGGAGGTTAAATATCTGTATGTTGGTGTGAGACGGCAGCAGGCTTCGCTGTACGACTGCAACTATGGCAGATACTTGCTCCAGCTCTCGCATAAGCTGCGTAACTTCCCCTTACCATTTCTGGTAGAGTGGTGCTATTGAAAATTATTGTGTTGCCCAAGCTGCTGTATTATTTTCTGAATGTTAGAATTTGGCCGGGCCCCGAGCTCTTTCACACATTTATGAGTGAAATCAACAACTATGTGGCATTCGGGTGCAGTGAGACTCAAGTGGGAAACATTGGCCAGACCATACAACCAAGGCGGCCTGGCTTTCCCGGATCTTGTGAAATAAAGGATTGCAGCTCAGGCACAATTTGCAACGTACTGGTTCAACAATGACCCCCCCTGGTCTACATGTTAAACTAGAGCGGTTGGCGGCCGGTATGCGCAGACTGGTGCTCCCACCTTCCTGAAGATGTTCTGGCTGCATCAATCCTGTGGCTGCGACCGCCCTTGTGTGGGGCAAGATATGGGAGCTGGTGGGCAATCCCCAACCATTCCATGGGTGACCATAGGTAAGGGTCACGCAGACAACTGAACTCTGGGATGCGGGGTGATGTGCCACGGTGGGAGTGATCTATAACATGGGAACCGTGATGCAGTGGTGCAACCTGCTGGAGACCATATGGGGGCTGTCTTCTAGCTGGCTGCATTATGCTGGCCTGAGACACGAAATTTGAACTACATGGGCGGCCTTCCGACACTGCCCCCCAGATGACCCGCTACTTGGCCTGGTGTTGGGAGGGCTACTCGGCCTGCAGCCGAGTTATCAGAATATATGGGATCCGTTACTCACCGTAATAGTATTTCTGATGCTTGTATTTGCTTAGATGCACATGCTACGCATAGGCCGACATCTAGTGGAAGCTGCAGAGTATTACAGTTATTTTCAAAACTTGAAAAGGGATGTCGACAGGGCATGCCAGCAATACTATCCCTAGTGTCCTCTGTACGCATGGTCCTTGACGCGTCGTGGTCCCTCAGATTGTTTTGTTTCCGCCATGAGGTGTATCGCGAGTACAGGTGTATTAAAGCAGATATGTATCAGATAAAGCTCAGAAAAACATCTATGCACCTTCTACTCCAAGGGGAGGAAGGGTGGGCGCATGTGAATCTAAGCAGATACAAGCATCAGAAATACGATTATAGTGAGTAATGTATCCCTTATGAGCCTTGTGGAATCTGCTTAGATTAGCAAGAAGTATTAGGAGAATAGATGTTTTAAAACCGCGTGTCCCACCTGTGTGTCTACTTTAGAACGAGTGTCAATTCAGTAGTGCTGATTGAAAGTGTGTACTGAGCTCCATGTAGCTGCTTTGAAAATGGTGTGCGATAGAGGCCAAAGTAGCTCATGTATCCCTTGTGGAGTGAGCTCTTGGTGTAAAAGGCAGCATTTTGCTTCATAATGAGTAACAGCTGTATGCACCCGACTATCCATCTGTAGATGGCATTTTTGGAAATGCGGTATCCCTCTCTGCCTGTTGCTACAGAAACAGTTGGTCTGTTTTTTCTGAGCTGTCTGGTCTTGTTCACATACTAAAGGACCGCCCTCCTTACATATAGTGTATGGAGTTTTTTTCTCAGCTGAGCTGGATGGGTTCTGAAAGAAGGCCGGTAGCTCAATGGATTGGTTTACGTGAAATTTGGAGATGAATTCAGGTGAAAACCTAGGGTGTGTTCGTAAAATGAATTTGTCCTTGTGGATGACAAAGCAAGGGTCCTGCACTGGCAATGCTTGACGTTCACTGTCTCTCCTTATAGAAGTGATAGCAAGGCAGTTTTATAGGTAAGGTGTTTAAGACTTGCTTTATGCATAGGCTCAAAGCAAGGTCCCATTAGCTTTGCAAGTACTACACTGAGATCCCAGCCCGGCTGTGGGTTTGAAATTGGAGGGTGGAGTCCCTTTGCTCCCTCCATGACAGCTTTGATGACGAGGACTTTCCACCACGATACTTCACTCTGTGAGGTGGCGTACGCTGATAAAGCCGCCAGGTGAACCTTTATTTCATCTATCTAAATGTACTTGTTTAGTTTCATCAAAAAAAAAACAAAAAATAATAATAATAAAAAAAACACTTTACTAATTTATATTACATCTAAAATCATATGAAAATGACATACACATTTACATTTCATATGTTTCATTAACACTACACATTAGCATTTTGTGTGTTCACTATTATTTCCTCATCTCTTAATCTAATAGTATCATATTACACATCGGTCATGTTACATAGTTTGATTCTATGCAGCAACCCATCACCGTTGTCTAATACAAGTTTGTACCTTGTGTGAACCTTTATAGAGTTGAATACTAACAGAGTCTAACGAGCAGAGCAAATAATGAAAAATGTGGGATGGAGTACATGCTACAGGGTTTATTTGTTTAGACTGGCACTAAATTACAAATCTCCTCTACTTGTCGAAGTAACAGTGCCTGGTGTTTGGTTTCCGTGCCTCCCTGAGGATGTCCATACACCTCTGTGGCAGGTTTAGATGTCCAAACTCTGAGACTTCAGGAGCCATGCTGAATGAGGTTGCGCATGCACTGTTATTCCCCCGTGTTGGGTCTGTAAATTGGTCTCGCACAGGAGTTTGATGGGATGGCACAACGACAGTTTGCGCAGATGTGGATACCATGGTTGTCTCGCCTGTTAGGGAGAATTCTCATTCTATGGCTAATTTCCCCTCACCTAGTGAGTCCCCCAGCAGCTTTGCTGGATTTCTGGAGTTTATTTTTTTCACTTTGTGAGAGTGAGAGCCTTTTTCCCACTCTTATCAGTGTTTTGCCATGTGTATTTCTACTGTTTGTGTGATCTTGGGCTCTGGAGCACACCACTCCATGAGCCCCACTTTCTGTGTGTTACACAGCACCTTCAGTGCAGTAACACAGGGGTGTCTATGAGACTTCCCCCTCACTCCCTTTTTCTGGGGCGGACTACGGTCCCCCAGAAACATTGGCCAGGATGAGCCATTCAATAATTGTATAATCGGATGTCTCTATTCTGGCCCCAACACTTCAAGCTGAATAACCAGGTTACTCACCATAGTGACCACCTTACTCCTAGTCCATAAGTCCCCTTTCCTCCATACTTGGGACATCTCTCCGTCCTGTGGGACGGGACCGGAGCACTTTGTAAAAAGCACCCAAAAATGTTTCCTTCCTCTTTTTCTTGCGCGGAGCCCGGCACGCGGCTGTAACCCCGCCCACCTTGGCTCTGCCCCACGCATCGCCCATCAGTCCTTTTCTCCGCTTGTTCGGGACTGGACGCACTTGCATCCTCGGAAGAGTTTCTTCCCTTTTTTCCTCTCTGGCTCTCGCGAGCGATCGTGTGCTGGTCTTTCTATGTCGTTCAAACTAGATTTTCCAGATTGTTCATAGTGTCACCGTCGTTTCACGAGGGCGGATCCCCATCCTCTTTGTTTAGAGTGCTTGGGTCCGGATCACCGTTGGGACTCCTGTTTTTACTGCGACTCCCTTTCGGTCCAGGCACTTCAACGTCGGTTGGAGCGGTGGGAGGAGGTGTTCTGACGAACTCCTCCTTCGCATTTTCAGGCGTTCATCGTAGGAGAAGAAACGCCCGGTAAGTTCTTTACTTTTCAGAGCACCCCGGCCGGGGGATACCTTTTCGGGTTCCCCATCGGGCCGGGAGGGGCGTTGATCGCTCTGCCACCGGGGTTCGCCCTGAGGTGCCCGTTGGGCCTAATAATTGTACCGAAGTTTTCTCCGATGGTCTCCGTAAGGGGCCTGTAGATACCGGAGTGCGCTCCTAGGCCCCTCCTGTGGGGGCTGTTTGTAGCCCGGTACCCCACGACTACTGAGTCGTGGGGTACTGGAGCTCGCTCTGAGGCCGTTCTGTCGGCTTCCCTCAAAAATAAGACCAGAGTGCGCCCAGAGGCCTTGGCTGGGCTTGCTGTTACCAAACGGATGCTCGAGGCCCGCGCAGATAAGGCTGTTACCAGACCTGGGTCCGAGGTCCCTCGTTCAGAGGCTAAAGCTACCAGCAGTTCTGAGAGGCCTGACAAGGCCTTGTCGGTGAAAGCTGTTTCTCACCGTTCCCGCTCTTGCGGGGACACCAGACCTGTTGAGGGGGCAAGAAGCAAAGTTCTTCTTTTACCGGCAGTGCCGAGGTCCTTCCTTCGAAGGCTAATTTGGCCGTTGGTATGTCACAAAAACATTCCAGGCCTCACAGTACTGGCTCTGCCGAGATCCCTTATGTTAAGGCTAAAGTTAAGACCCCTGATCCATCGACGGGGACCCCTGCCTCACTTCCTCACATGCCGCAGTTCCCCTCTGCTGATCGCTCGACACACGTGTCGAGTCTCGGGAGGGGTTAGTGTGTGTAGGTGTATCTGTAGCGCTCATGCTGCCGGGTGTGGTCCCCATAACTGCCCCACCGGACAGTCCTCCGAGGTCGGGGCTCACGCGTCTAATGACACTCCAGTGCCCTCGCCGTCCGAAACAGCGGCCTTGCTGCCATCACTGAAGGATCCCACAGCGTCCATGGCCTTGAGTTGCCTGGCGTAATGAGCCCAACGTTTGGTGGAGCGGTCCTTAAGTGTTTTAGCTTTAAAGAGCTTACACGCTCTGCAATTGGCTTCGGAGTGGTACCTAGGCAAACAGATTACAGGTGTTATGCTCATCTACACAAGGGAACTTATCGTTGCACTTGGGGCAGAATTTAAATGGAGTACTCTCCATATGTTAATATACGGCAGCGGGCGAGTGCATGTAGGAAATAAACGAGTGTGAGAATGTCCGCCCCCCCCCACTCTCCCTACTTGCAGGGCCGAGGCAGAGGCCTTCTGAGGCCCAAAGTCTGTTGTGCAGTCTCGACGGCTGTTCGTTCTTCAGTACCGGCGTCGATCTTCGGAGTCTCGACGTGGGATTAGAGAAACAGGGAAATTTTGAATAATTAATGACAAATGGCTGAAAGCCAGGGAACTCCGCAACTATGCTTCCGACAAGTATGGCGGGAAAAAACAATCTCAGGGTCCTGCACGCATGACTGATCATGGGTACAGTGGACACACTAGGGATAGTATTACTGGCATGCCCTAGGTCGACGCCCATTTGAGTTTCGAAAAACAAACTAATACCCTGCAGCTTCCACTAGATGTCGGCCTATGCACACAGCATGTGATCTAAGCACATTCCACAAGCCTCAGAAAAAAAAATAATTATATACATACATACATATACACACACACACACACACACACACACACACACACACACACACACCGTAATCGTATTTCTGATGCTTGTAATTGCTTAGATTCACATGCTGTGCACAGGCCGACATCTAGTGGAAGCTGCAAGGTATTACAGTTTGTTTTTCAAAACTCAAAAATGGGCGTCGACACAGTGTGTGCCAGTAATACTATCCCTAGTGTGACGTCCACTGTACCCATGATCCCTCACACATCTAGGACCCTCAGATTGTATTTTTCTGACATGAGGTAGCATGAGGAGTAGCGGGAGCACAGATAATCCAAGCAGATAGGAGATAAGACTACAAGCATCCATGCGCCTTCTCTCAGAGGGGAGGAAGGGTGGGTCGCATGTGAATCTAAGCAGATACAAGCATCAGAAACGTGATTACGGTGAGTAATGTATCCCTTCTGAGGCTTGCGGAATCTGCTTAGATCACATGCTGTGCAGATTAGCGAGCAGTGTTAGAAAGAGGTGGGATGTGAGAAGGGTCATGAGCAAATAAATGTCTTAGAACCGCTTGTCCCACTTGAGTATCTGTCTTGGAATGGGTGTCAATGCAGTAGTGCTGAGTAAAAGTGTGAATAGAGCTCCAAGTAGCTGCTTTGCAAATGGTGTCAAGGGGTACATTTGCAATGAAAGCCAGAGTGGCCACAATGCCTCTTGTAGAGTGAGCTCTCTGCGTGAAAGGCACATTTTTTTCAGAAAGGGAGTAACAGCTGCATACAGTTAACAATCCACTTCGAGATGGCACCTTTAGAGACGCGATCTCCCTCTTTGCCTGTAGCTATGGAGACAAACAGTTGGTCTGTTTTCCTTAGCGGTCTGGTTTTGTTTACATAGAATAGGACCGCCCTACGCACATCTAGGGTGTGTAGTTTCACCTCAGCCGAGCTTCGTAGGTCTTGGAAGAAAGCCAGAAGCTAGATGGACTAGTTCACGTGGAATTTAGAAATAAATTTAGGTGAGAACGTAGGGTGTGTACGTAAAACCAGTTTATCTTTATGAACCGTAAAGAAAGGATCCTGCACCAACAGAGCCTGAATTTCACTGACCCTTCTTATAGAAGTAATTGCTACTAAGAAGGCCGTCTTATAAGTCGGGTTTTTGAGACTGCTTTTAGGCATGGGCTCGAATGGGGGGTCCATGAATTTAGATAGCACCACGTTAAGGTCCCATCCTGGTGGTGGGTTTGAAATTGGAGGGTGAAGTCGCTTTACTCTTTCCATGAAGGCTTTAACCACTGGTACTTTCCACCACGACAACTTGTTATGGGAGGTGGTGTATGATGACAGCGCTGCCAGGTGTACCTTTAGTGAGTTAAAAACCAACCCTGCGTCCAGCAGGTGGAGCATGTATGTGACAATTGTGGAAGGAGTGCTATCAACTGGGTTGATTTGCTTATTCTGGCACCAGATAACAAATCTTTTCCATTTGTCAAAGTAGCAGTGCCTCGTGTTTGGCTTTCTAGATTCTCTTAGGATGTCCATACATCTCTGCGCTAAATTGAGATGTCCAAACTATGACCTCAGGAGCCATGCTGCCAGGTTCATTGAGTTGGGTTGAGGATGCACTTTCTGACCTTGGTGCTGAGACAGTAGATTGTACCAGCCCGGGAGTTTGATGGCTTCGCACACCGCTAGTCTGCGTAAGTGTGGGAACCACGGTTGTCTCGCCCACATGGGAGCAACTAGGACGAGCGTCATCGATTCTCTGTTCATCTTGTTGACCACCTTCCTGATGAGGTGTTGGTGGAAAAGCGTACTCAAACATCCCCGACCAGTTCACCCACAGGGCGTTCCCCTGGGAGTCTGGTTGGGGGAACGCCCTGTGGATGCGAATCCTGGGCACGGTCTGTTTTCGCTTGTGGCAAATAGGTCTATAGTGGGGAAACCCCACTAAGAGAAAAGATCTACGATTTCTCTGTGTAGACACCATTCATGTTCCTCTGGGAGGGGATCTCTGCTCAAAACGTCCGCCAGAGAATTGAGATCCCCTGGAACATGTTGAGATGACAGGAAGATGTTCCGTCTGAGTGCCCATATCCAGATTTTCTGGGCAAGCTTGGATAGATTTGGCGAACGAGTCCCTCCTTGCTTGTTCAGCTAAAACATGGCTCTAGTGCTGTCCGTCAGGATCTGCACTAACAGGTTCAACAGGTAGGGCTCGAACGCCTGAAGCGCTCAGAGTACTGCCAGAAGCTCTTGGCCACCGAGTGAGAACAGAGACCCTGAGATGTGTGGTGGCGATGGTGAGCTCCCCACCTTGACAAGCATGCGTCCGTTGTGACTACCGCATGTATCTCGGGATCGTAAAAGGGTTTCCCCTTGGACAGATTTTCTCTTGCCAGTGAAGGCTTTGTACAAGTGTTGGCGAAACGAGCACTAGATCGTCCCACCGACCACTTGCCTAAGACCACTGTTGCCAACCATTCTTGCATGGGACGCATGCGCAGGCGCGCGTGGGGGACCAGGTAAATACATGACGCCATCATGCCCAGCAAACGCATAGCTTTGCATACCGTTATCTGGCGACCGGCCTGATATTGCAGAATTTGCAGCAGTATATTCCAAATTCTTTCCTCTGATGGAAAGGCCAGACCCTCTTGTGTGTTTAGGACAGCTCCTAGGAACTGTTGGAGGAGCTTGACACCAGACTTGACTTTTTCTCGTTTATGGAGAAACCTAATTCGAAGAGGAGCTCGATCGTTCTTTGAATGTTTTTTCTGCAAATTACTGGGGCCTCCCCCGTGATGAGCCAGTCGTCCCGGTAAGGGTACACTGGGATTGCCTCTCTGTGTAGGTGTGCCGCCGCCACCGCCAGTACCTTGGTGAATACACTTGGAGCCGAAGCTATCCCGAAGGGCAGTACCTTGAACTGGTAGTGCTGACTGTCCACCTTGAAGCGAAAGTATCTTCTGTGCGCTGGGAACATGGAAATATGACAATAGGCATCTTTCATATCCAATGTTGCCATGTAATCCCCTTTTTTTTTT
This sequence comes from Ambystoma mexicanum, assembly GCF_040938575.1. NCBI lineage: Eukaryota > Metazoa > Chordata > Amphibia > Caudata > Ambystomatidae > Ambystoma > Ambystoma mexicanum. Next base: position 538,198,259 of record NC_090940.1, read on the forward strand.
TAGGAGGGGGGGGGGGATTACCTCTTGGAGAGTAGTCATGCAAAATTTTTGGGGCTTGACATACTTGTTTGCAGGCCGCAAGTCCAATACTGTGCGCATTGTCAAATCTTTTTTTGGCACAAGGAACTAAGTTGAATAAATACCCTTGTTTACCTTGAGTTCCAGGACGAGTTCTATCGCGTCCTTTGCTAGAAGATTGGCAATCTCTTCGAGGAGGATCTTCTGGTGGTCTAATGAATGTACTTTTTGTCGTGGAGGGTGGTTTCGGGGACGCTCTAACAGTTCTATGCAGTATCCTGCGGACAGCACCCATCTGTCTGATGTGATCCCTTCCCAAGCTTGGGTGAAGATGGAAATTCGTCCCCCCTACTGAGGGATGCGTGAGAAGGGACCCTGAACGGAGCGTCACTGTTTTGGTGGAGGCTTGCCCCCTCCTTTATTGGGACTGCCTCTACCCCTACCATGACTTCTTGTTACCCCTGCCATAACTCTGGGTAGACTGCTGGTCAGTGTTCCATGGAGTACCCTGGCCTTGGGAATAGTTTGAGCCTCTTTGGGAGTTTTGTCCGCGAGGCCGACGAAAATTGCCATTCCCTCTCTGGTTAGGGGGTTTGTTGGTTAGTTGCCCTAGGGACTTGAGTGTCTCGTACTCGTTCTTGGCATTCTTCACCGCGTCCTCGACCGACTTTCCAAACAATAGATCCAGCTCCAGCGGCTTATTTATCAATGATGCTTTGGTCTCGGCCTTGAAACCAGACTGCCGTAGCCAAGCATGCCTCTTGATGACCATGCTTTCAGCATTTAATCTGCCGGCGTTATCCACGGCATCAAAGGTTGATTTTAAAATGCAACCTGACACGGCTCTCCCCTCTGCTGAAACTCATGCCAATTGGCTTTTTAAGGGTTCTGGGGCGGAGTCTATGAGAGCCGCGACTTCTTCCCACTGGTGGCAGTTGTATCTAGCCAGCAGGGTGGTGGAGTTGGAAATCCTTGCCTGGTAGGCAGAAGTGGAGGCTACTTTCCTGCCCAAGCCATAAATCTTCTTGCTCTCCTTGTCGGGGGGAGCTTCTGACGATGACAAGGGTGTTCCCGCCCTCTTACGGGTGTTTGTAACAACCACGGAGTCCGGTTTGAGATGTCCCCTTATGTACAGTGGGTCAGATTGGGCTGCCCTGAAAAGCTTTTCAATTCTGGGGTTTACTGCCCTAGTGAGATTGGGGTTAACAAGGGAAGGATCTATCCTCCTTTGTATTGACTTAAGGATAGGGATGGCCTGAGAAACAGGTCTCCTTTCTCCCACCAATTCCTCTGCAAAGTCCCTCTCTTCCTGAGCACCTTGGGCGTCAATGTGGAAGTGCTGTGCCGCTCTGGACAGGACCTCATTTAGGAGAGGCTGGTTGTCGACAGGGAAGTCGGTAACCGTGGGCTCTTTCTCTACCGGGGAACCTACCCTGTATGTATCTGGGTTGTCGTCGTCCTCCTCCACATCCCCATAATAGCCCGTCCCAGTTTGTTCTTCGAACATGCCCACGTCTGGATCCTCACCAAAGGATGGATCTTCCTGATATTGAGAATAGGGCTGTACATAGAAGGGGTCTGAAGACTGAGTTGGTGCTTCACCCCGGGACTTCTTACTTGGGGGTATTGGATCCTTAGAGCCTGAGGGAGTTGACCCTTCTGGGGTAAAAGAGAGAAAGTGTTCCGGGTTTTTGGCATAGAAATCTGCCAATGATGACATCCTTGACATTACTCTGTCTATGTCATCACTGGACCATTCCCTTGAACTGGGAATAACTCTATTCTGGAGTGCTTTCCCAGTTTTATCCTGACTAGACCTACTGGTTTGAACAGCGGTTTTAGGGACAACAGACAGATTTGTCCTGACTAGACCTACTGGCCTGAACAGGGGCCTTAGGGACAAGAGACAGACTTGTCCGTCTGTTTAGGTGGAGTAGAATGTAGTTTAGGAGTGGATGTAGGCTGGGACTGCTTACTTCGTTGATTTCCCCCCTCCCCGTGGGTGGAAGAGTGTTTCCCCGATTTTTGGGCCCTATCAGAGCTTTTCGATGCCTGGTGCCGAGATTCGGGGGTAGAGTCCCTGTCTCTGGAGAGTGTAAGGGATTCGGTAGCAGCATTCCCGGCGCCTGCAGACGCCGACTCCTGAAGTGCGGCCTGGGGGTAGAGGTCGGCGTCGTCCTCCGACGACCGAACCTCAGTCACTAAGGGGAGCGAGGGACTCTTAGCAACAGTGGAGGGTTGCCTGGTGTCATGAGGCGATCTCGAACGCGAACGCCCAGAGGACACGGACTCGGTGGACCTTTCTCTACGTGCCTCTTTCCGAGAACTCGACGTGCGCTTCGAGTCTCGGTTGGACCTTTGTTTGCTGGAAGTGGTGTGGGTAGCGCTCGTGTCGCCGGGTGTCGTCCCCATAGCTGCCCTGCCGGACAACCTTCCGAGGTCGGGGACTCGCGCTTGGCTGTCCATCGACGCCACATTGCCCTCGCCGTCCGAAAGTACGGCGTCGCTGCCATCGCTGAAGGCACGCTCCGCGGCCATGGCCTCTTGTCGCCTGGCGTGGTGGGCCCAACGCTTTGTCGAACGGTCCTTAAGGGTCTTCGGTTTGAACCGACTGCACGCTCTGCAATTCGCCTCGGGGTGGTCCCTCGGCAAGCAGAGGTTACACATGGCGTGTCTGTCAACCCAAGGATACTTGCGGTTGCACTTGGGGCAGAATTGAAAAGGGGTACCCTCCATACGCACCTTGAGGCAGAGGGCTGTTAAGTGTAGGAAATGTATAAGGTGTATCTATATACCAAGAGTGTAGAGTATGTCCAACCCCCCACTCTTCCTACTTGCAGAGCCGAGGCCAGAGGCCTTCCAAGGCCCGGGCCGAGGCCAGAGGCCTTCCGAGGCCCAAATCCGTCGTGCAGCAGCCGACGGTCGATTTCTTCTCCAGCCGGCGTCAAGTGTCGAAGTTGGGATGGGGAAGGATGTAAATAAATTAATATTTTAGCAAAAGTATGGCTAAGGCCAGGGGACTCCGCAAAATGCTTCCAACCAGTATGGCGGAAAAAAACAATCTGAGGATCCTAGACGCGTGAGGGATCTTGGATACAGTGGACATCACACTAGGGATAGTATTACTGGCACGCCCTGTGTCGACGCCCATTTTCGAAAAACAAACTAATACTCCGCAGCTTCCACTAGATGTCGGCCTATGCACAGCATGTGATCTAAGCAGATTCCACAAGCCTCAGAAATATGAGAATGCATTACTTACCGTAAAAGCATTTCTGATGGTTGTATCTGCTTAGATTCACATGCTGTGCATAGGTCCGACATCCAGTGGTCACTGCGGAGTATTGCATTTTGTTTTTCGTAGTCGAAAAGGGGACGTCGACCAGGCGTGTCTGAAACACTATCCCTATAGTGACGTGCATTGTACCCACAATCCCTCACGCGTCGAGGTCCCTCTGTTTGTATTTTTTCTGCCCTGAGGGAGCCTTCTAGACGTGAGTGAGTACAGAAAGAGAGAGAGATATATAAAGGAAGTCTATGTTCCTTCCATCCGAGCGGGGAGGAAGGGTGGGCGCATGTGAATCTAAGCAGATACAACCATCAGAAATGCTTTTACGGTAAGTAATGCATTCTCTTCTGATGTTTGTTAATCTGCTTAGAATCACATGCTGTGCATAGACTAGCGAGCAGTACCCGGAGTTGGCGGTGGGTTATGAGAAGGAACAGTAGAGAAAAGGTGTCGTAATACTGCCTGTCCCACCTGGGAGTCAGATCTAGAGTGTGTATCTAGACAGTAGTGTTTTGTAAAGGTGTGCACAGAACTCCAGGTAGCCGCTTTGTAGATGGACTCAAGGGGAACATTTGCAATGAATGCTATGGAAGCCCCCGTGCCTCGAGTAGAGTGTGCTCTTGGCTTAAAGGGTAGTTCTCTCTTAGCAAGAGTATAGCAGAGAGTGATGCATTGAACAATCCATCTAGAAATAGTGGACTTTGAAACCGCATCTCCTTCTCTTCCTGCTGCCACCGAGACGAAGAACTGATTAGTCTTCCTCAATGGTCTGGTTCTTTCCATGTAGAACATGACCGCCCTGCGTACATCAAGTGTGTGCAGAGTCCTTTCTCCCAAATTGGAAGGATTTTGAAAGAACGTTGGTAGTTCTATAGACTGGTTTACGTGGAATTTAGAAATAAATTTCGGAGCAAACCTAGGGTGAGTGCGTAGAACCACTTTATCTTTGTGAACTGTAACAAAGGGGTCTAGAATAGAAAGAGCCTGAAGTTCACTTACTCTCCTGATGGAGGTGATAGCTATTAAAAAAGCAGTCTTAAGAGTAAGATGTTTAAGGGATGCTTTGTGCATGGGTTCGAATGGAGAGCCCATGATTCTGGTAAGTACCACATTAAGGTCCCATCCGGGAGCAGGGTCAGCTATCGGGGGGTGTATTCTTTTTACTCCCTCCATGAATGCCTTTATAACTGGGATCTTCCACCACGACACTTTGAGTTGGGAGGTGGTGTATGCAGAAAGTGCCGCTAGGTGGACTTTAATGGAGTTAAACACTAGGCCTGAATCCAAGAGATGGGTCAGGTATAGTACCACATGTGTGGGAGAGCAGTCAATAGGGTTGATGCTTTTACACTTGCACCAGATGACAAATCTCTTCCACTTGCTAGAATAGCAGTGGCGAGTGTTCGGTTTTCTGGCTTCCCTGAGGATGTCCATGCATCTTTGCGGGAGTTGTAGATGCCCGAACTCTATGACCTCAGGAGCCAAGCTGCTAAATTCATGTTCTGAGAGCATGGGTGCAGAGTCCTGCCCTTGTTCTGAGATAGCATGTTGTACGGGCAGGGGAGTTTTACTGGGGGAGATAGAGACATCTCCATCAAGTGAGCGAACCATGGCTGTCGGGCCCACATTGGGGCCACCAGTATCATGGTCAATTGTTCCTGGTGCATCTTGTGCACTACCTTGTTGAGAAGGGGAGTCGGGGGAAAAGCGTAAACAAATTTCCCTGACCATTGCATCGATAGACCGTTCCCCTTGGATTGGTTCTGGGGGTACCTGGAGGCGTAACTTAGGCATTGAGAGTTCTCCAGGGTTGCGAACAGGTCTATTTCTGGGAATCCCCATTGTGTGAAGACGTCGAAGACGATGTCTTCGTGCAGACGCCATTCGTACTCTTCGGGCAGGGGGAAATCTCTGCTGAGTCTGTCTGCCAGCAGATTGAGTTCCCCGGGTACATGTAGTGATAGTAGGAACATGTCCTGTTTGAGAGCCCACTTCCATATATTCTGGGCCAGTTTGGACAAGCCTGGAGAGTGGGTGCCCCCCTGCTTGTTGATGTAGTACATGGCTGTAGTGCTGTCCGTAAGGACCATTACTGTCTTGCCTTGTAGGAGTTCTTGGAAGGCTTTTAGCGCCTTGAATACCGCTAGTAGCTCCAGTAGATAGATGTGTTTGGATGCTACGTTCGGAGTCCACACTCCGTGAGCAGTCTGATGGGATAGGTGAGCACCCCATCCTGTGAGGGATGCGTCTGTGGTTAGAGTGGCTTCCGCCGCGGGTGTGGAAAAGGGTTTTCCTTTTTCCATGTTCCCCTTTGTCCACCACTGTAGCGAGAGAACCAAGGCCTGCGAGACCACCACTAGATCGTCCCATTGTCCGCTGGCCTGACACCACTGGCTGTTGAGCCACTCTTGCATTGGGCGCATGCGCAGGCGCGCGTGAGGTACCAAATAAATACACGACGCCATCATTCCTAGCAAGCGCATTGCTTTGCGTACCGTCACCTCTCGGCCGGTCACATATTGGGGGATCTGAAACAGCATGTTTTGGACCCTCTCTTTGGAGGGGAAGACGAGGCCGTCCCTTGTTTGAATTAGAGCCCCTAGGAATTGTTTGATTTGACTGGGGTCTAGACTGGACTTCTTTTCGTTGATGGAGAAGCCCAGTTGGAACAAAAGGTCTACCGTCTTTTGGGTATTGGAGAAACATGTTTCATAGGAGTCCCCTGTTATGAGCCAGTCGTCGAGGTAAGGGTAAACTGGGATGGACAACCTGCGCAGGTGGGCCGCAGCCACTGCCAGTACCTTTGTGAATACCCTTGGTGCTGAAGCTATACCGAAGGGTAGCACCTTGAACTGGTAGTGTTTGCCCTCTATCATGAACCTTAGGTATTTTCTGTGCGCTGGCAACCTTGAAATATGAAAGTATGCATCTTTCATGTCCAATGTTGTCATGTAATCTCCCTGTGAAAGCAGCGGGATCACCTCCTGTAAGGTCACCATACGAAACTTTTGGGGTTTGATAAACTTGTTCGCTGGGCGCAGATCTAATACAGGGCGCATAGTTAGATCCTTTTTGGGTACAAGGAAGTACACTGAATAAATACCTTCCGTTACCTGAGATAGAGGCACGACCTCTATGGCTCCTTTTTCCAGCAGTTGTTGTACTTCTTGAAGAAGGATGGCAAGATGTTCCGGCGTCAACCGCCGTCCCCTCGGGGGTCTGTAGGATGGGGAACTGTTGAATTCGATACAGTATCCGTGGGCTACGGTGGAAAGTACCCAACGGTCTGACGTTATCTCCTCCCATGCAGGAAGAAAGGATGTTATCCGGCCCCCGACCGGTGTTGCATGGGAGGGGACGCGAATCTTCGCGTCACTTGGAGTTGTTGGGGGCTTGGGAGCCTCTGGGGGTGGATCCCCGACCTCTCCCTTTGCCCCGGCGTTGGCCTCTTTGGCTGTACTGCCCACTATTGGCTTGGTAATTGGTGGCAGGGTATTGCTGATGCTGACCTTGTTGTTGTTGCCGTTGGCCACGAAAAAAGCGCTTGTTGCCATAGCCGCGTCTGGTAGTGGGCTTAGAGATCTGGTCAAGAGTCTTGATAGTGTCGAACTCTTTTTTGGCCATCTCTAGGGCTTCATCTACCGCCTTTCCGAAGAGGTTGGCGTCCTCGACAGGTTTATTTATTAAAGACGCCTGTGTCTCCGGTTTAAAGCCTGAGTTGCGCAGCCATACATGGCGCTTTAGGAGTATTCCTTGTACCAGGGAACATCCTGCTGTTTCTGCCGCGTCCAGAGAGTTTTTTACAATGCTCTGGTTCACTTGTGTTCCTTCGCCAATAGTCGACAGTAGGCGTGTACGTAAAGGCTCCGGTGCTTCCTCTGCGTCTTTGCGCAGTTTGGCCCACTGCGCGTCTGCGTAGCTCGCAAGCAAGGAATTGTTGTTGGCAATTCTTGCTGAGAAGGCAGCCGAGGAAGTAACTCTTTTTGCAAGGGCATATAGCCTCTTGCCCTCCTTGTCAGGGGGTGCCTCACTGGTGGAAAGTGGTACTCCTGCCCTCTTTCTAGTATTAGATACAACTAGGGAGTCCGGTATGGAATGTCCCCTAATGTAGAGCGGATCTGAGGGTGAAGGAGCGAAAAGTTTCTCAATCCGTGGATTGACCCCTCTGATCAATGCGGGAGTGGACAGCGACGGGGTGATCCTCCTTTTCACTGAGGCGAGGAGTGGAATGGTCTGGCTGACCGGGGGTTTTTCTTTAATGACTCTTTCTACAAAGTCTAATTCTGGAGAGAGTTCTCCCGTGTCCAGTTCGAAATGCGCTGCTGCTCTGCGCAACAGTGCATTGAAAGTAGGCTGATCGTCAATTGGAGACGTGTTCCTAACTGGAGAATTATCCGGAGGAGTTAGATTTAGGGCATCAGTGTCGGAACACACTGATGGTGATTGCCAGGGGTGCGAAGGTCCTTCTCCTGGGCTAATCCCGAAGCCTTCTTCTATCATATCTGTTCTGTCTTCTAGACATTCCTCCTGGTCCATGAAATCATCTTCTTCCTCGAAGTATTGTTCCTCCCCAGTGAGGTCATATACATCTTGGGAGTCTGAGGCTGTGTCCAGCAGGGGATCGACCAGCCTCGGTTTTTTGGCTCTGGGGTCGTCTTGAGGCCCTTCTCTAGTTCTTCTGAGAGTTAGAGGGGCTTGGGTACTCATAAACTTTTCCATCCTCTCCATACAGAGGTGGAGTCTCTCCATAGTTTCATGGGGTACCCCAGAGCGGTCTAGCGGGGGAAAACTCGAGTTGTCTACCTCGAAATGGCTCGACCTCTCCCAAAGCGTCGAGGAAAGTGTCCCGTCGCCCTCCTCAAAACCCTCAGGTGTGTCGGGAGACTCCCTGACTGAAGGGGGTAGTCCCTGCTTTCCTTCGGGTGTTTTCGGCGTATCCTTTGATCTATGCGCAACGCTCGACGAAATCTTCGGCGTACGCTTTTGGGCGTCGGCTACAACGATCCTGGCTAAGCTATCGGCGACATTCTTGTCGGCGGAAGCTTGAGTTTTCGACGCTATGGGTATCGAGCGCTGTACGGCGGTCTGCGCCTTCTGTTGAAGCGCACCGGCCGATGGTTTGGTGGTGGCGCCCTTGTTTGCCGAAAGCCCAGTCGCAGGTCGCGGCTGCGGTTGCGAGAGGGGCTTCGAACCCGAACGGTCCGAGGAGGCCGCCGGTGGAACCTGCGTCTCCTTGGGCGCCGAAGCTCTCTTCGACTTAGACGAAGAAGAGCCATGGGTTGTGTGCTTACCTTTATGTGAATCTTTGTGTGCGTCAGTGTCGCCGGGGTGTTCATCCCCATAAGCAGGGCGTGAGCCGAGCCCGTCGGGGCCGGGGACAGACGACGAAGCGCGTAAGCGCTCCTTAGAGGGGGTTTCGACTTCCGTGGCGGAGGTCGTGTCATCGCGTTCCTCGTCACTGTCGGTGGTAGCAGCGGCGGGTGAACCTTCGGCCTTCGACATCGCGTAGGCCGCCCACCTTTTAACCCTACGGTCTTTTAGAGTTTTAGGCTTCAGAAGCCGACAAGCCGCGCACCCTTCCTCTTTGTGATCGAGGGGCAAGCAGCGGTTACACCGTGAGTGCTTGTCCTTCCAAGTGAATTTGCCTTTACAAAGTGGGCAAAACCTAAATGGTGTCCTCTCCATAGCAGAGGCAATAAATCGCGATAAACACCCCCAGGGAAAGGCATTCTCAGAAAGACCCAGAGAGGTCCCACGACCCCACTCTCCCTACTGTATGTGGCCAGCGAGGCCAGGCCACGTGTTCGGCAGCGCCGAAGATTTCCTCCGCTCGACCCTCCGTCGACGATTTTGCTCGGCGGAGAACAGCTACACTGCGTCGAGGGAGTGCTGTATTAATCTTCGTAGAAGAAACGACCAAAGGTCGAGGGTTGCAATGTCTCTCGAGGAGCTCCGCGTGAAGGCGACCAGAAGCTGGGCGGAAAAAAACAATCTGAGGGACCTCGACGCGTGAGGGATTGTGGGTACAATGCACGTCACTATAGGGATAGTGTTTCAGACACGCCTGGTCGACGTCCCCTTTTCGACTACGAAAAACAAAATGCAATACTCCGCAGTGACCACTGGATGTCGGACCTATGCACAGCATGTGATTCTAAGCAGATTAACAAACATCAGAAATATATATATATACACACACACACACACACACACACACACACACACACACACACACAATCTCTTCTGCTTTTGATTCAGTAGTTAAAGAAATGTTAATGACCCACTAGATCCCAACGCTTTACAGATCAATAACTCCCTTGAGGAACTAGGATTCACCCAAAAGATTACAGAACCTACTCATATCAAAGGAAGGACCATCGATTGGGTTGCCGAACACAACTGCCCTACCACTATCACCTCTATAATACCTCAGCCTTGGTCCGACCACTACCCGATATCCTTCACGTTAGAAGCTATACCTCCCATGATTACTAGCAGTGTAGCATCTGCTGCTCCTACTATAAACAAAATAAATATTAACCCTGAAAACCTCATCCCCCTCATCCTTCCTACACTGAACTCCATCTCAGACCAGACCGACCCATCCACCATGGTAGAAATGTACAATAAAGCGATGCTCGCATCCTTAGACACCATCGCACCGCTGAAGGTTAGAAAAAGCAAACTGCGCCAACACCTAAACACTTGGTTCACGCCCCATCTGAAAGCAATCAGACAAGAGAAACGTCTAAGCGAAAAAACCTGGAGACTAGACCCCTCTGACCTCAACAAAAATAACCTGAACAAACTAGCCTCCCTATACAAAAAAGAAATCATTCTAGCTAAACAAACGTCGTACAACTCCCGAATCTCCCAAGCCAAATCAAATACCAAAGGATTGTTCGCCATCCTTAAAGAGGTAGAGTCCCCCATTCAAGTGCCCGATTCCTGCATCAAGGACAAAAATAGGTGTACGAGTATACAAGATGCCCTAGCCAACAAGATAACTCTCCAGGTGAAGATCAATTAAAAAAAAAAAGATACCCTTATTGCCCTAAGACTGGTATCAATGTTACTACTCTCACGACTGACACGAACACTATACCACCACCCCAGACCTCTCGGACCCCACCTACCCAAGTTTCTACTTTCACAAAGTTTCTATCAAGGAAGTCGAAAAAGTTATCCTCACCCTTAAACCGTCTCATTGCCATGGCGACTCATGTCCAGCCCAAATCATAAGAGACGCTGCCCGTGAACTCTCCCCCATTTATCACCAAACTCAAACGCCTCATTCACCTCAGGTACCATACCTAGCAACCTAAAGCATTCTTGGGTTCTCCCTCTCCTTAAAACACAAGCCCTGGACCCCTCCATCCCCACAAATCACCGTCCCATAACACCAGTGCCATTTCGATTGAAAATCCTGGATAAAGTAGCACATCTACAAATCCAGTATCATCTGGAACAAAACCACCTTTTTAGGAGTGTGTCAGTCTGGCTTCAGACCTCAGCATGGCACGGAGACTGCACTCATAGACCTCAAGGCACAAATAGACTCACTGAGAGACAAAAGGTAAGACGGCACTCCTGCTACTCCTTGACCTGTCAGCTGCGTTTGACTTGGTAGACCACTCTATACTCTGCAACCACCTGGTCTCTGTAGCCTGCTTCTCTCAAGAGGCAGTCGCCTGGATCCAGTCCTTCCTGGAGAATAGGACAATGCGAGTCTTCTCCCCTCTAGCAGCGGCGGACCCTGCACCTATAACATGCGGTGTGCCCCAAGGTTCCTGCGTTTCTCCCACTCTGTATAATATTTTCACAGAGCCCCTCTTCGATGATCTAGATATCACCTACACTAATTATGCCGATGATGAAAATGCATTACTTACCGTAAAAGCATTTCTGATGGTTGTATCTGCTTAGATTCACATGCTGTGCATAGTCTGACATCCAGTGGTCACTGCAGAGTATTGCATTTTGTTTTTCGTATTCGAAAAGGGGCCGTCGACAAGGCGTGTCTGTAACACTATCACTATAGTGACGTGCAGTGTACCCACAATCCCTCACGCGTCGAGGTCCCTCTGTATTATTTCTGCCCTGAGGGAGCCTATTAGACGCGAGGGAGTACAGAAAAGAGATATAGAAGAAAGTCTATGTTCCTTCCATCCGAGCGGGGAGGAAGGGTGGGCGCATGTGAATCTAAGCAGATACAACCATCAGAAATGCTTTTACGGTAAGCAATGCATTGTCTTCTGATGTTTGTTAATCTGCTTAGAATCACATGCTGTGCATAGACTAGCGAGCAGTACCCGGAGTTGGAGGTGGGTTGTGAGAAGGAACAGTAGAGAAAAAGAGGTCTTAATACTGCTTGTCCCACCTGGGAATCAGATCTAGAGTGGGCATCTAGACAGTAGTGTTTTGTAAAGGTGTGAACAGAACTTCAGGTTGCCGCTTTGCAAATGGACTCAAGAGGGACATTTCCAATGAAAGCTATGGAAGCCCCAGTGCCTCGAGTGGAGTGTGCTCTTGGCTTGAAGGGTAGTTCTCTCTTAGCAAGAGAGAAACAGAGAGTGATGCATTGTACAATCCATCTAGAATTAGTGGATTTCGAAACTGCATCTCCTTCTCTTCCTGCTGCCACTGAGACAAAGAACTGATTAGTCTCTCTCAATGGTCTAGTTCTTTCCATATAAAACATCACTGCTCTGCGAACATTCAGTGTATGCAGGCTCTTCTCACCTAAGTTTGAGGGATTTTGAAAGAACGTTGGTAGTTCTATTGACTGGTTGACATGAAATTTAGAGATACATTTTGGTGCAAACCTAGGATGTGTGCGTAGAACCACATTGTCCTTGTGAACTGAAACGAAATGGGTCTAGTACAGAGAGCGCTTGTAGTTCACTTACTCTCCTAATGGAGGTGATAGCTATTAGAAAAGCAGTCTTAAGAGTGAGGTCTTTAAGTGTTGCTTTGTGCATGGGTTCAAAGGGAGACCCCATGAGCCTGGTTAGTACCACATTTAGGTCCCATACGGGAGCGGGGTTAGCTATGGGAGGGTGGATCCTCTTCACTCCTTCCATGAAGGCTTTAATAACTGGGACTTTCCACCATGACACTAAGTTGGGAAGTGGTGTATGCAGAAAGTGCAGCTAAATGGACTTTATAGTTAAACACCAAGCCTGAGTCTAGTAGGTGAGTCAGGTACAGAAAAATGTGTGTGGGAGAGCAGTCAACTGGGTTGATGCTCCTTCCCCTACACCAGATGACAAATCTTTTCCATTTGCTAGAATAACAGTGACGAGTGTTAGGCTTTCTAGCCTCCCTGAGAATGTCCATGCATCTCTGCGGGAGGTGTAAATGTCCAAATTCTATGATCTCAGGAGCCAGGCTGTTAAGTTCATGGTTTGAGGGCATGGATGTAGTGTCCTGCCTTTGTCCTGTGACAGCATGTTGTACGGGCAGGGAAGTTTCACTGGAGGAGATAGGGACATCTCCATCAAGTGAGCGAACCAAGGCTGTCTGGCCCACATAGGGTCCACCAGTATCATGGTAACTTGTTCCTGGTGCATCTTGTGCACGATCTTGTTGAGAAGGGGAGTCGGGGGGGGAAAAGCGTAAACAAATTTCCCTGACCATGGTATCGATGGACCGTTCCCCTTGGATTGGTTCTGGGGGTAACTGGAGGCGTAATCTTGGCATTGCGAGTTCTCCAGAGTTGCGAACAGATCTATTTCTGGGAATCCCCATTGTGTGAAGACGATGTCTTCGTGTAACCGCCATTCGTACTCTGAGGGCAGAGGGAAGTCTCTGCTGAGTTTGTCTGCTAGCAGATTGAGTTCCCCTGGTAGATGTGACAGTAGGAACATGTGTTTGAGAGCCCACTTCCAGATGTTCTGGGACAGCTTGGCCAGTCCTGGAGAGTGAGTGCCCCCCCTGCTTGTTGAGGTAGTACATGGCTGTGGTGCTGTCCGTGAGGACCATCACCGTCTTCCCTTGCAGGTGTGCCTGGAAGGCTTTCAGGGCCTTGAACACAGCTAGTAGCTCCAGTAAGTTTATGTGCTTGGATGCTACGCTCGGAGTCCGGACTCCGTGAGCTGTCTGATGGGATAGGTGAGCCCCCCCATCCTGTGAGGGATGCGTCTGTGGTTAGAGTGGCTTCCACTGCGGGGGTGGCGAATGGTTTCCCTATTACCAGGTCTTCCTTCGACCACCACCGTAGCGAGAGAACCAAGGCCTGCGAGACCACCACCAACTAGATCGTCCCATTGTCCGCTGGCCTGACACCACTGGCTGTTGAGCCACTCTTGCATTAGGCGCAGGCACGCGTGAGGTACCAAAAAAAATACATGGCGCCATCATTCCTAGTAATTGCATTGCTTTGCGTACCGTCACCTCTAGACCGGCCACATATTGAGGGATTTAAACAGCATGTTTTGGACCCTCTCGTTGGAGGGGAAGACAAGGCTGTCCTTTGTTCCAATTAGAGCCCCTAGGAATTGTTTGATCTGGCTGGGGTCTAAACTGGACTTCTTCTCGTTTATGGAGAAGCCCAGTTGAAACAAAAGGTCTACAGTCTTTTGGGTATTTGAGAAGCATGCTTCGTAAGAATCCCCTGTTATGAGCCAATCGTCAAGGTAAGGGTATGCTGGGATGGATAACCTGTGCAGGTGGGCCGCTGCCAATGCCAGTACCTTCGTGAATACTCTCGGCGCTGATGCTATGCCGAAGGGTAGCACTCTGAACTGGTAGTGTTTGCCCTCTATCATGAACCTGAGGTATTTCCTGTGCGCTGGCAACATTAAAATCAGTATGCATTTTTCATGTCCAGTGTTGTCATGTAATCTCCCTGTGAAAACAGTGGGATTACCTCCTGTAGAGTCACCATACGAAATTTTTGAGGTTTGACGAATTTGTTTGCTGGGCGCAAATCTAGTACAGGGCGCATGGTTAAGTCCTTTGTGGGTACAAGGAAGTACACTGAATAAATACGTTCCGTTACCTGGGATAGAGGCACGACCTCTATAGCTCCTTTTTCTAGTAGTTGGTCCACTTCTTGAAGAAGGATGGGGAGGTGTTCTGGCGACATGAGTCGTCCTCTTAGGGGTCTGTATGTAGGGGAACTGTTGAATTCTATACAGTAGCCGCGGGCTATGGTTGATAGTACCCAGCGGTCTAATGTTATACCCTCCCATGCTGGAAGAAAGGATGTTAACCGGCCCCTGACCGGCGAAACATGGGCGGGGACCCGAATCTTTGAGTCATTTGCTGTTGGTGGCTTGGGAACCTCTAGGGGTAGGACCCCGACCTCTTACCTTGCCACGACGTTGTCCTCTGGTTATATTGTCCACTGGTGCCTTGGTTAGAGGACCAGTTACCTGTAGAGTATTGCTGGCGTTGGCCTTGAAAAAATACATTTGTTGCCATAACCACGTTTGTTGGGAGGCCTTGAAATTTGATCTAGTGTCTTGATTGTGTCAAATTCCTTCTTTGCGGTCTCTAGTGCCTCATCCACCGTCTTACCAAAGAGGTTTGCATCTCCTATAGGTTTGTTAATAAGAGATGCTTGTGTGTCAGGTTTAAAGCCTGAATTGCGTAGCCATACATGGCGTTTGAGTAGGATTCCTTGGACTAGGGAACGCCCAGCCGTCTCTGCAGCATCCAGAGTATTTTTACTGATGCTTTGGTTGACTAAGGTCCCTTCAGTAACCGTGGCTAGAAGGCGAGTACGTAGGGGTTCCGGTACCTCCTCAATGTCCTTACGTAGTTCGCTCCATTGTGCATCTGCGTAACGTGCCAGCAAAGAGTTGTTGGCAATTCTTGCGGAAAAGGCAGCTGAGGCTGTAATCCTCTTTCCTAGGAAATAGAATTTTTTACCCTCTTTATCTGGTGGTGCCTCGCTAGTTGACAGCGGGACCCCTGCTCTCTTCCTGGTATTTGTCACCACTAAGGAGTCTGGTACAGAGTGGCCCTTGATGTATAACGGGTCCGATGGAGAAGGACTACATTTTTCTATCCTCGGGTTGACCCCTCTGATCAACGCAGGAGTGGATAGTGAAGGAGTAATTTGTCTCTTTACTGAGGCGAGGAGGGGAATGGTTTGGCTGACAGGGGGTTTCTCCTTAATGATCTTTTCTACAAAGTCGATGTGAGGAGAAGTTTCCCCGGTCTCGATCTCAAAATTTGCTGCTGCCTTGCGTAGGAGTGCATTACAGGTAGGTTGATTGTCTATAGGAGATGTATTCCTAATAGGTAAGTCTTTGGGTGGGGACAGGTTTATGGCTTCAGGGTCTGAAAACACTGATGGGACTGCCAGGGCTGTGAGGCGCCTTCTTCTGGGTCTTCTCTGAAGCCCCCCTCACCCATATCCGGGTTGTCTTCAAAACCTTCCTACTCTAGGTTTTGTTCCCCTTCATTGCCTAAGAATTTGTCATCATCCTGGAAGTGGGGGTCCTCTCCAGTGAGGTCATATAGATCTACATCCTCTTGGGGGGGTGGGGGCGGGATCAAACAGCCTGGGGTACTTGGCCCTGGGATCCTCCTGGGGTCCCTCTCTTGATCTCTTGGGTGTTGGAAGGTTCCGAGTCTCCATAAACCTCTCCATTTTGCCCATGCAGAACTGGAGTCTTTCTAGGGTTTCTTGAGGTACCCCGGAGCGGTCAGGGGGAGAAAAGGGAGGACCTTCCGTTAGAAAACGCTTCGACCTATCCCATAATGTCGAAGAGAGGTTCCCCTCGCCTTCTGAAAAGCTTTCTGGTAGGCTAGGAGTCCCTCTCGATGGAGCGGGCGGTTCCTGCCTTCCTTCTGACCTTTTCGGCGTTTCCCGGGCCTTATGAGCGGTAACCGACGTCTCTTTTGCCGTCCGTCTCTTGCTATCGGTGGAAATTATCCTCGCCAGGCTCTCGACAACTAAACGGTCTGTCGAGGGTACCTCCGGCGTCGACGTTACAGGCGTCGCTTGCTCTACGCTGACGGGCACTCTTTCCCCGGTGCGCGCCGTCTGGCGGTTTAGTGATAGCGCCCTTATCTGGGGGTAGCCCAGTCGCTAGTTGCGAGGGGGGCTTCAGACTCTTACGGTCTGAGGAGGCCGCCGGTAGGACATGTGTCTCCGTTGGCGCCAATGCCCTCTTCGTCTTCGAAGAGTAAGAGCCGTGGGTAGTATGTTTATGGGAGTGTTTTCTGTGTGCGTCCTTGTCGCCGGAGTGTTCTTACCCATAAGCAGGGCGTGAGCCGAGCTTGTCGGGCACGGAGGACGAGGAGCGTGAACGCTCCTTAGAGAGGGCTACGACTTCCGAAACGGACGTCGGGTTGTCACATTCCTCGTCACTTTCTGCGGCGGTGGGTGATGAATCAGACCTAGACATGGCGTAGACTGCCCACCTCTTGACCCTACGGTCTTTCAAAGTCTTCAGCTTAAGGAGCTGACAGGCCGCACAGCCGTCTTCTTTGTGGTTGAGGGGCAAGCAACGGTTAGACCGTTTATGCTCGTCTTTCCAGGTAAATTTGCCTTTGCAACGCGGGCAAAACCTAAAGGGTGTCCTCTCCATAGCTGAGGAACAGATTGCATGTGACAACAACCCGAAGGAAAGGGAGGGGAAAGGGAAAGGCATTCTCAAAGAGAAACAATAAATGTCCCACAACCCCACTCTCCCTACTGTATTTGGCCGTCGAGGCCAGGCCACGTTTTCGGCGAACGCCGAACAACCTCCTCCGTCGAAGGCACCACCGTCGGAGATCTTGATAGACGGTGATCAGCTTTGCAGCTACGACGCCGAAGGAGGGATGCAAGTAATATAAGTTAAGGGCGACCAAAGGTAGAATAAAGTTTTTTGCAATGTCTCGAGGAGCTCTGCGTATAGGCGACCAATATCTGGGTGGAAAAAAACAATCTGAGGGACCTCGACGCGTGAGGGATTGTGGGTACACTGCACGTCACTGTAGGGATAGTGTTACAGACACGCCTTGTCGACGTCCCCTTTTCGACTACGAAAAACAAAATGCAATACTCCGTAGTGACCACTGGATAGCGGACTATGCACAGCATGTGATTCTAAGCAGATTAACAAACATCAGAAACACAGATCCTCATCCCGTTGACGGGAGATTACGACACGGATTTGGCCTTTGTGAACAGAGTCTACCTCATCATCCAGGCATGGATGGCCTCTCATGGTCTATGCCTGAATGATGACAAAACAGAACTCCTGATCCTTGGTAACCCATCTAACATCAAAAAACGAGGTCCCAACTATGCATCCTTCACAATTGACAACAATATCATTACTGTGGCCAAGGTAGTCAAAACTCTTGGCTTTTACATAGACTCCACGCTCACCTTTGGTAAACAAGTAAACGCTATGGCCTCAGCTACCTCCTGCACTTGCAAGTTGATCAGGGCAGATAAGCCGTTCCTCTCACCCAACAACTGCATTACTCTAGTGTTAGGCAGAAACCTGTGCAGTTCCCTCTGGGACCACTGCAAAAGATTTAAGACTACAGGTGTTGGCAGTAAACCCACTTGGTAGCAGTCTGCACCGCACAGATTCACTGTGGTAGCTGTGGCTGAGCAGCCAGACTTCCCTCAAGAAGAGTTAGGCAGTATACAGAGGATACATAATAGGTACAGAGGCACAATAGCACAAGCAAACACTGACCAGAGCTAGGTGTAAAAGTATAAACTTATTTATTAAAGGTACACTCATAAATTACACTAGCACATTAAAAAAGGTAAGAAAGTCAAACACAGTTACTATTACTCATATGTACATCCCTAATCGTTGTTGGACAATTCTAAGTTAACACCACTTATTTCCAACCAGAGGTGAGCGCTTAACGTTAGATGGTACTCCAACAAGTATTACCAAAAGGGAGGGAAAAGGTAGAAATAAAGAGAGCAGTAAGGTAAAACACTTTTCACATAAGGTGAGCGAAGACAGTCAATGGTGGAACAAGGGGAATTAGTTCGGGGCCCGCTTTAGAGGGAGCCAGGCGAAAAATGTGCCCAAGATCACACAATGTCACAGGTCTTTGCAGGTGAGTAAAAAAGGTTTTACTACGGTTCTGAAAAGTTTAGTTAGGGTGTCCCAGACCTACCCAGGTTCGAGAGCCGAGGGCTAAATCTACCCCGTACAATCGGTGGCAAGGGAGGCCGGGCGGAACAGAGTACCTTTAAAAGTGGAAAGATTCCTCCAGCGGTGGTAGTCGTTCCTGGTAGTGGGTGCAAGTCGCGGCGTCGTCCCAAGGAAGAGGTGATCTCGACGGGGAGGAAGGCTGCAGGTCGTTGCACTACCAGGGATGAGGCCAGCCGTGGAGTTTTCCGGTCACAAAGGATTTTACCCCTCTTTCGCGGTTGAGGTAAAAAGTGCTATCCCGATTGCCGGGGTGCTTGGCACAGGCAAGGCGGCCACGAGATGCTTCGGGACGGCGAAAAGAAGGCAGCAACTGGTTGTCCCCACCAGCTAAGGGAAGAAGACTCTCCGGCGGGAGATCTCCTCTGTCGTCGGGAAAAGTGGTGAGACGATTCTGCAGGGCTTCACCGGTGGTGTCGTCTTGGCAGGTCGGCTCGGCTTCTCCCTCTTCGGCTTCTTAGGTCCTGTGGCGACTTCTGAAGAACCAGTCCCAAAAACCCTGCTTTTATGCAGCAAACCCCCATTCATACAGCCTAGCTGTCACTCAAACATGCTAAGTGGTGAGCGGGGTGGCTCACCACTTGGGCCAATCACACTAGAGTGCGACATGAGTTGGCAAGGCAACTCAGTCCAGGGTGCCTAAACCCCCTCCCACACCCCCTGTGGTACCCAGACAGAATGGCACCACTTTGGAGGGCTTCTGTGCAGAAGCCCGCCAAAAGTGGAACAAAGGCTCGACTCGGGTTCAGGGTTACTGAAGTGAACCTAGACGCCATTTTGGCGGCGAGTTCCGGCAAAAGATCCCAACCGGTGAATTTATATTAATTAAATAAACCGGCGGTATCTTTAACATTGCACCAAAAAGTGGTGCATCAAAAACAATGGGAAATCCCATTGGGAAATATTCCGGTGGAATATTTCCGTGGTATCCACTGCCACCAGCCAGAACTCGGCAAGGGGGGATGGGACAGTACCCCCTCGACAACAGACCCAGGGGCAATCTAATTGCCCCTACCAGTACTTCCACAGTAAGATGGTTTGTACTGGTTAAGTTCCCAAGTTAAGACTAGTAAAGTCAATGGTAACTTTACAGACCCAGGGAGACAGTAGTCAGTCCCAGGGTGTAGAGTCTATGTTTGGGGGTTTCTAGGACACCCCTGTGCTACTGCACTGTGGGTGCTGTGTAACACATTCAAAAACCAATGATGGCCTATGGGGAAAATTACCCCCTAGCCCATAAGCACATAGCAAGTCACAGAAAACTCTCTCAAGTCATGTCCAAGAGTGAGGGTAAAAGAGTCTCACTCTTGGCAGGAGAAAAAAATAAACCCCAGAAAATCCAGCAAAGTTGCTGGGGGACTCACTAGGTTAGGAAATTCAGCCTAAACAGAGAATTCTTCCTAACATCTAGCAAGAGCCTTAATCTTATCCAAGCTGGATTATTGCAATGCCCTATACATAGGCAGCAATAAATATATTACGTCCAAAATTCAGACTCTCCAAAACAATGCCCTGAGAGCTGCCCTAAGCTTCCCTAAAAATGCCCATATTTCTGACCTCAGGAGATCCGTTAATTGGCTCTCGACGAAAGATAAAATCCTCCTCAAAACTGCCTCTCTAACACAAATGTCTTCACCAAGCTGCCCCACAATACCTTACAGAAAAATTCACCAGACAAACAGCTTCCCCCGTCCCCTAAGAAAAAATAACTGGAACATAGTATTAGTACCTAGATTTAAGCTTACTAAATCTGGAGGGAGCCGCTTCCCTGTCAAAGCAGCAAAACATTGGAACTCCCTCCCCCCCCTGCCTTAAGGGAAGATCTACCTTACACACAATTCAGATCTAGTCTGATTCACTGGCTAAAAGGAACACAACGTTTGACCTTACCTGCAATCATCCTAGTGCTATTGTATATATGTGACTTCACTGTTTTTTTGCCTATGTGTGTGACTATTGATGCCGACTGTATATTACTGTACTATTATTACATGCCCTACTGCTTATTATTGTTCATGCATACAGCATTGTAGCTTCAGTTGTATTCATTCCTGTGCTCCATGTAACTTAAGCTTTACAACCCTCTTTATGCCCTCGCGCCCAAATACCTCTGGGTCACGTGCACAATACAAATAAATAAACAAACAAACAAAAAGATGCTGAAGTTTGGCTTTCCGAGTTGCCTTGTACAGCTTGTAGCAATGCTCTACACCAACACCACATTTCAAGTTTGTGGTACGCAAGACGGCGCCCTTGCTCCTCCAATTCCAACTATGACTGGAGTAAAGCAGGGATGCAATCTCGCTGCTACTTTGTTTCATCACTATATATCTGATATGGAAGAGTTATGGGTTGATCCTTTAATGTACCCAGCGAAATTGTGGAAACTAAATCTACACTGCATGTGTTTCGCAGACGACATTCTCTTTGACAGGCCCCCTCATGGTATTCAGCTCAAGTTAAATGAATTTTTCAAATACGCTAATAGTCACAACTTGCAGACGAACCCTTCAAAATCCAAGATCATTATTTTTACTAACAAAAAGAGGATAAAGTCATACCAAGGGAACATAGCTGGAACAATAATCCAATGTGTGAAGTCTTTACGTTACTTGGGTTACGTTCTTTCAGATTCAAACTTAATAAAATCTTGGTCCGATGGATTAAAAATTAAAGTTCGCCCTTTGCTCTCACAGATGAGAATTGTGCTTAAAAAAAAATTGCAAATTCTCTTGTTGCCCATCATTGATTTTTATTTGTTGAAGGTCGAACCTAGCCCATTGTTTGGTTTGGACTTATGTCTTTTGGACCTGGATTCTGGTTTGAACTGTATACAAGGCCAAATTTGGAAACAAACCTTAGGACTGGCTTCGGCCGTTAGTAACTCAATCATACGGCACAAATTAGGGCTTCTTTCTCCTTCTTTGAGATTTGTATGGCGAAAATTATCCATCTATGCCAAGATGTTGGATCCGCCTCCTAACTCTCTACCAAGAACTCAATGGACTTTTGTTAGATAGCGCTGTCC
The DNA here is from genome assembly GCF_040938575.1 of Ambystoma mexicanum. Classification (NCBI taxonomy): domain Eukaryota; kingdom Metazoa; phylum Chordata; class Amphibia; order Caudata; family Ambystomatidae; genus Ambystoma; species Ambystoma mexicanum. The sequence goes on from NC_090940.1 coordinate 538,219,722, forward strand.
ACTGTTTCTTCGGTATGAATATTGAAATGATTAGTAGCCTTCTTTAATAACTCATTGTAAAACAATTGGGGAGATGTGAACACTCTGGTGCAACATCTGGAGTGTCAATAATGGACGCATCTGGGTCATCCCAGAGGTCTCCACACAACCATAATATATGTGTGCTTTAGATCCAGGGCACGTATATAAAAAGACGCCATTTTGTAGTCATGATCGATTTATCGGGCCTGCATGGCTAAGCGGTGTTCAGTGTGCTAGACACAGGCTGCAAGCTGGAAGGAGGAATTTGAATAGGCCCAAGCACTGATGAGGGGCTCACGCTGCTTCTAACTTTCACAGAAATCCCCCCCCTGTTCTAAAAAGTGCACCTCAGTGTACGCGTTATCATAGCCAGGACAAAGCAGGCCTCCTACCTCCACCCAGCCAACCACAAGTTAAGGCCTTTGCTTCAGACCCAGTCCCAACATCGATATTAGTCGAACCCAGACCACCAACCATAAACCAATAAACAAAAGATCTAATAATATGGTCCCCTTTACCCCTCTTTATGCCCTAAAGCGTGATTTGTAATGCACGGTATTGGAGGGATAAATAACAGTTCAAAAGCGAGGGTGAAGTCTTGGAAGTCAAGAGACGCGAACAGGTGTTGGGGGCGGGGGGTTGGTGTGTGTGCACGTGTCCTTTCCTCCATACTTGCAGAACATTTCGGAGCACTTTTGTCAAAAAGCATTTTAAAAAAAACATGTAATTTGTTTCCTTTTATTTTTACGTGAGGCCACAGCACATGGCTGTAACCCAGCCCCTCTGAGCTCCACCCATCGCCCTTCAGTCCTTTTCTATTGCCAGGTCTGAGACCATTTAAGCAACAATAGAGGATACTTTTTAGAGGGGATAGCGGGCGGGCGTATGGGGGGGGGGAGGGGACTATGTATTAGGAGTAAGATCGTCATTACGGTGAGTAACTTTGTTATACTCCTACGTCCCGTCCCCTTTCCCCCATACTTGTGGGAGATTCCCAAGCACAACCAGAGGTAGTACGGGTGGATGGAAAATCCCTTCACTGAAACAAGTTTTTAAGGACAGCCTGGCAAAATTGGGCATCAGCCCTGGAGCTCAGGTCTCAACCGTAATGCTTGCAGAAAGCGGATGGGGAGCCCCACGAAGCCGCCTTGGCGATGGACTCCCAAGGAACATCCTTTTGGAAGGCAACTGCTGCCACTTTGCCACGGACCAGATGTGCATGGATGCCCTTTGGAGGTTGAAGGCCTTGGATGTTCTAGGCTTCTGAAATACAATTGAAAAACAAATACAAGTCAATGCAGCGGGAAATTGATGCTTTCGAAGCTGGTTTCCTTTTAGGGTCACCGAATGTAACAAAGTTGTGAGGAACTTCTGCCTTCATTAGTTCTATCGTGGTAAAACTTAAAGGCTCGCCTGACGTCCAAATTGTTCTCGCCATCAGATGCCGGGTTCGGGAAGATTGGTAAGGAGCTAGATTGGTTCAAATGAAAGTCAGCAACCACCTTAGGAAGGAATGAAGCATGAGTGCGAAGCACAACTTTATCCTTGTGGAAAGTGGAGAACGGATGTTTCACCGAAAGCGCTTGAAGGTCGCTTACTTGCCTTACAGATGTTATTGCAATCAGAAAAGCAACCTTCCAAGAAAGATACTTAAGATCAGTAGTGTCCATGGTTTCAAACGACGGGAAGAGATTAAGCAGTCCCACAAAATACCTTTTTATTAGTGAGTCAATGAAAAGGAACATCCGTTCGTGGACAGGTAGGCCGCAATGGCAGATAAATAAGTCCTACAAGACAGAACATGAATGCCAGAAGCGGCCAGGTGAGACACAAAGGATATGTGTTGACGGTAGCATGCCCGGGATTGAGCCGTTTAGCTAGGCCCCAGTGGCAAAAACAGCCATTTGCTCCTATATTGGGCCCTCGTAGAAGGTTTCTGGCCGCTTGGATAATGCACATATTGTCTTCGGACAGATAGAACTGTGCTAAAGATCTGCCACCATGCCGCCAAGCTGAACGATTGGGGGAGGGGTGCCACAGTTGGGGATCGCTCTAGTGAAGATTGTTGGGCATCAGCAGCAATCTGATCGGGGGGAAGAATTGACAGATGCTGTAGCACCAACAAACAGAATCTGGCTGGCCACCAAGGAGCTATGAACAGGAGCATGCAGTTTGATGCAGTCCTGAGCTTGCAGTGTGACCGATGAATCAGTGGCAATGGAGGGAAGTGTAAGCCTTCATGTTGTCCCACAGAATCGAGGGCATGCCCCAGGGAGAACGCTACGAGCCCGTCCATGAATGCATTAAGTGGAAGTTTGCTGAAGTTACAGAGGTCCACCTCTGAAGTGCCCCATTGATGGAAAATGTTGGAGGACATTGCTGTTAATTTCCCACTTGTAACTGGCTGCCGACTGAGTGAATCTGCAGTCACATTGATGTGACGCGGGATGTGTACAGCCTGCAGCCAGACCTTGTCCCAAATTTGTATGGCAAGATCCACAAGGAGAAGTTACTTGGTGCCGCCATTGGTGTTTGTTGATGTAAAACATCGCCACAGAATTGTCTGTGCAAATACAGACTACCCTGTTGGTGATAGATGGTTGAAAAGCTTTGAGCGCCAGGACCACAGGCAGGAGTTCTAGGTAACCGATATGAAACTGCCTGTCCTGAGGCATCCACAGGTCGAAAGCTTTGAGGCGACGCAGCGTCGCTCCACACCCCACAAGCGGGGAGTCTGTGGTAACTGTCACTTGGGGCAGGGCTCCTGGACGGAGGCCACCACTGAAAGGTTGTTGGTCGAGGACCACCATTGCGGATCTGCTGTCATGCAGGATGGAAATGGAATTCTTGGAATCCAGATCCGATGCCCGAGACCAGCAGCTCCAGAGAGCAAGCGGAGTGCGCCTCATCTTCAGACGTGCAAGAGGTAGAGCTAGCACGCAAGAGGCTATGAGACCCAGAAGTCTTTGGAACCACCAGGCTTCATGTGCAAGGACTGGAGGAAGATCTGACAGGTGGTTATCGGTCTGAAATCCTGTCCGCCATTGGTAACACCTTGGTACAGACAATATTCCAACGGAAACCCAGGAAGATCAGGTCTTGAGAGACCGTCATGGATGATTTCCACCAATTCACCGACAGCCCAAGATGGAACAGGAGCTGATGGAGAGACTGAAAATTGGTCAAAGCAGTCTGTGGGCAAGGACTGCGCAGGAGCCAATTGTCGAAGTATGGGTATACATGAACCCCTTGAGGAAAGCTGCGATGACTGACATCTTCGTAAAGACACGTGGCGCCGAGTCGAGACCACAAGGGAGTACACAAAACTGGTGTTCTGCTCCCACGGAGAACCACAGATATTTTCGATTCAGGCTCCAAATCAGAATGTGCATGTATGCATCCTGGAGGTCTACCATGCTGAGCCAGTTGCCCTTCTGGATAGAGGACTTTATCTGGCAGGGATTGATCATCTTGAATTTCTCTTGGGGAAGAGTAAGATTGAACTGGGAAAGATAGAGGATGGTGCGCAGGCCAGCCTGGTTGGGTTTGGGCACTGAACAGACGGGAGTGGTATCCCTCCCCTTGCTCCCAGAAGGGAACAGGCTCCACCACTCCGAGGTCTAGAAGTTTCTGTACCTCGGCTCTGAGGGAGGGCAACCCGGTGAGGGGGTTGAAGGGTGGGAGGGCGGAGCAAGCGGAAGCCCGCCCGAGCGATTGACAAAACCCATCGGTCTTCGGTGATGGTTTGCCACTCCTCCAGATGAGACGAAATCCGTCCTCCCACCGGAGTCTCGTGCGACCGGCAAAAAATATAATTGGGATGATTTGTCGGCAAGGAGACTACCTGTCCCTGGAGAGGAGGCTGATGGCAGAGAAAAAACGGCCACCTTGCCGCTGCTGCTTACAGCGGGGCCCACCAGCTGGAGCCTCAGATCGGCGCGCAAAGCGATCCTGAAAACCACTGAAACCAGAGAAGGACAGAGTTTGGGACCCTGACCTCTTGTGTATAAGGAGCCTTAGCTGGAGTTTTTGCCAGGACCGATAAAGACTTGGCAGTTTGAGTGCTCGCCTTAGTCTTTGCGAGTTCCTCATCTGTGGAGGAATAGAACAACTCCTCACCACCAAAAGTAAGATCCAGCACCTTGTGCTGCACTTCCTTTGAGAACTTTGTAGCATGGAGCCAAGCTTGGCGGGAGAGGTCAACGTCAACCATAAGGCCTCGAGGGGAGTTATCTACAAGCTGTGCTGCAGACCCCCAACAAATCAGGTGCCAACACTTGGCATACACAAACCGGCTTTGAAGTCCTCGAGCCTATCCGCAGGAATAAATTCCTGGATATCGGCTAGCTCCCTCCACAGCTTGACATTGGCCGCCGCCAAAATAAGCTTGGTGTAAGCTTGACGAAGTTGGAGCGCTGAATTAGAAAAGACTTCCTTGCCAATGGCGCGAAAAGGCTTGTCCTCCTTGGAGAAGATTTGGGCAGCTGCCATGGAGGATGTAGAGGCCGGCTTGGACTGTAGGGTGGCTGCCGCAACCACGGTTGACGATGGGAGCGGAAAAGCCGACAAGGATATCTCCTCCGCGGTATGAAGCTTATATCGAGTGTCAATCCTCTTGTTGAAATGCTGCCCAGAATTAGGTTTTTCTCAGACCTTGCGGGCCTCAGCCAAGACGACCTTCTGGAGGAACAGGCCGGTGTGCTCTTGAGGCGATAAGAGTAAAGGCTCCAGAAAGCACCCCCTCCTGCGGAGCGGGGGCCTCGGGACAGTAATGTCAAGCAGGGCCATCATGTCCAGCACCCGGGGTGGTTCATCACTGTCCTGGTCCGCCTGGTCCTCATCCAGTGAAGCAGGAACAGAAGACTGATGCGCTACACATGGCGCCTCAGTTCCTAAAGTGATGTCTGGCAGAGCACCCAATGTTTTTTCCATCAGGGAAAGCTGAGACAGAGGAGGAAGTGGTGGATGAGGTCCTGCAGGAAGAGGTGGCATCACCGGGGACTGCGTAAGATCTGCCAAAGCAGGAGGCGTTACAGGAGGTCTAAGATAGATTTCCCTAAACAGAGCCATAAAGTACGTCTACATGGGGTCAGAAAGCAGGAGCGCCTGAAATTTCCCAAAAAAAGAATCCTAGGACGAAGGTCTAGACGCTGGAGTGGGCAGAGGCCACTCGGAAGGGGCATAGCCCCCCCCCCATGAACATAATGAGGATGGTTGCCAGGAAGGACCTCCACCAATTGGGTCCACATAAATCAGGGGAACGGAACCAGGAGGAAGCGGGACTATATGAGCCTGAGCACGCCAATCGATTGAAGGGTGGAAAGGGTTCTTGTTATCCACATGGCGTGGAACAGGCTGCCCTGCCCCAAGAGAAGTCCTCCCACCCCCAGCACCAGCCGTAACTAACATTGGCGTAAGAGTTAGTCAAAATGGTTGTCGTAGTCCGGGGAAGTTGGTCGCCATTTTGTCGACACGGAGGTGAACTGAGTCACAGGAGAAAGTGAGGCAATGATCTCAGGGGAGTCGGGGCCTTATTTGACCTCCTAGCACCTTAAGACAAGGACCATCGGCAGAGCCACTACTGGCAGATCTAGGGTGTTTACTTTACACCTTAGGGACTACCTCAGAATTAGCCTCCAGTGGAGGAACCTCAGCAGAGCCGTTACTCGAAGGCCTGTGGTACGTAACCGCCTTCTTTGCCCCTCGACAGAACTGGTACCACCACGCCCTTGCGCATGGGAAGGTTGAGGAATACACCTCACTGCCAGGACCCTGAAAGAGGATCCCTCAATTCTGCCGCTATTGGATTTAGCCCCAAGAAGGGGAACCTCTGGATGAAAACCGGGTATGTTTAGCTCCCTCAAGAGGGGCCTTGAGCCGAGACTGTGTGGAAAGCTCCAGAAGCGACGACCTCAGGGCGAACCCTGGTACTCAGAGCCACAGAAGAACTGGCCTCAACTTTAGCCCCCAAACGGGGAACCTCGGAAGATTTTCCGGTTTTGGCAGGCCCACTGCAGGAACCCTCCGAGGAAGCTCTGGTGCGCCTATTAGGCCCCTTGCAGGACCCCTCAGGGATACCCCTGGTAGTAGAGCTACTTGAGCCCTTGGCGCTCTAAAAAGTTAAGAACTTACCGGGTGTTATTTTTTCTCGTCGATGAAGAGCTGCAAATGTGGTGGATTAACACGTTGAAACTCCTCCTCCCACCGGACAAGACGCTGGAGTGCTCGGACAGAAAGGGAGTCGCAATAAAAGCACGAGTGCCAACTGTGTTCCGGGCCTAGACACTCTAGGCAAAGAATGGGGATCTGCACTCACGAAACGGCATTCGCAGGATGAACAAGACACAAATCCCTGATGCTCCGGCATAGACGGAGGACAAGATGACCGTGGAACAGGAGCAGGAAGGAAGGACAAACGGAATAAAAGAAAAAAATCCCAAAGATGCTAGTGTGTCTGGCCCTGACCAAGCGGAGAAAGGGACTGAAGGGCGATGCGGAGTTCAGGATTACGGCCACATACTGTATCCCTGCACAAAAATAAAAAGGATATTTTTATTTTTGATTCTTTGACAAAAGTGCTCTGGTCCCGTCCTGAAGGACGTAATGTCCTACAAGTATGGAGGAAAGGGGACGGGACATAGGAGTATGATGGATATACCTCCTATTTTAGTCACGCCAATTAAGGTGAAAAGGGTAGATCATATGAGGGCCTGGCTACTTGGTTGCCAATGTTCTACACTCCTTTGAGTGTACCTCTCGAGTGAGCAACCATACTTTACTAATGAAATTAAGTTGAAAAGTGATTTAAAAATGTTATTGCTCAAGGTTTATGGCCCTCCCGGTGAGGACTCCACAGTGGCAATACAGCTTAATAGCTTTGAATGTGTAACTGATAACTACGCAACATGTGGAAATGTCAATCTTAGTTGGAGGCCTGAATGCGAATAATATTGGTGATATAGAACCAACTAATGGTAATAATGAAGCTCTCACTAGAGGAGATCTGAAAACTGAAAAAAGGAAAACCTTTATTGCTGACCTGGACCTACAGATTGTGAACGGGTTTGGCAAGGATAATCCATTTACTGTTACCACGTGGTCCAATGGTGTATGCTCATCTACCTTGGACTGTATATGCGTCAGTGAAAATATATATTCTCTGTTAATGGATTTCCAAATCCTCTCTAATCAATTCAGTGACCATGCTATGTTGATTTGTAGTTTTGCTTTAGAATAGACTGGGTGGGTCTGATAAAAACTGGGACAAAGCTAGCATTTGGTGTAGAGGTCTGAGTTGTGAATACATGTCTTTGGCAACTGCAGATGAGATAGTTTGCTGGATATCTTCTTGCATGTATGGATTTAGATCTATGTTTATGGGAAAACAAATTCTTACCCAGGAATCGGGTTTCTTATTGTTTGGATCCCTTTGATAAAATGATGTTTAAAAAATAAAAAAACAGGGCAATTATCAGAGTAACGTGCATTTAGATGTAGCTATCCCAGAGCAATTATCAGAGTAACATGCATTTAGATGTAGCTATCCCCAAGAAACAAAAAATAGAAAATGCATATAGTAACTGGCTTAGAAGAAACCATGCCGCTGAAGACAACTTAAAGGGCAAATATATTAAGAATATTGGTTGATGGGATACCAAAACATTCTGGCCCTACTACAAGAGAGTTAACAACAACTGTCAGCATGAATTCATCACCAGTATTGATGGGTCAACATGGAAAAAATATCTTATTGAAAAGATAAGTTCTCTGGTGATGTGCCACATCTGGAGAAAAAAGAAAAAACACATCCAATATTACAATAGACTGATGATATGATCGAAATCATGAAGAATTTAAAATGTTTTAGGGGATCCTGGCCCTGACGGCCTTTGTAATTTATTATCAAAGATGAGTGCTGGTCTGACATCCTTGTAACACTCTATGGAAAGATAAGTGCTTAAATTCTTCAAACTGCTATGTGCTATCAGAACTCATGCACCAGACACTTAATTGCCATTTCATCCCTCAAACCATATAAATTGTAGCTTTTAAGAAAACTTCCATTTTGAAGCACTGCAATTATGTGGTGTTATTCACAATTAAAAACTATACTCATTGTATTAAATTGGAAAAAGAAGATGTCTTACAGATCGAAATTACGATTGGCTAAGCAGGGAGCTAAAAGCCACTCCAGAGTATCCAGCATTAACCAGGCAGCAGGCGCTACCACTGGGGAACGAGGAGCTAGTACACAGTGTTCTGGAAATCTAACTTCCACATCCAATGCAAACTATCATTTTGTCCATTATTCAGGATTCCGTATGCTTTAAATATAGAGATTTTGCCTAATATTTATTGATCCAGTGTCCCAAAACACGCAACATTAAGTTCACATAGGTGTGTTTGGTCGACAGAACGTGGTCTGGTTATCCAAAATTAACTCCTGGTAGCTTTCGGTGTGACGCCAACTAGGCTCTTCTAGGCTACAAAGCAGGAGCTAAATAGCTCCCAGATGCCCATAATTTTGAATCCTGTATTCTGATGGTTCTGCTAGGGTTCAAATCTCTGCAGGTCAGAGCTTACATTGTTGAGCTACCTACCTTACTGGCATTAGTCAAGGTTTTAATTATCTCATGAAATGTAGCAGGATTTGGGGGGATCCTTGTGCTATAGAAGACAGGGAGAGAACCTGTACTACTTTGGTCTCATCACTTACCGAGCAAATTCTGCCAACTGCTTTGGGTCGGAGAGGTCAATGCCAGGTATACCCCCAGGTGGAAGTTTCTTTCCAGTCATGTATTCGGAATAATCTGGAGGGGAGTTTTCGCCAATAATCTGTTCTTCAACCACCGCCTCATGATCAATATCTTTTTTGTCATCTGAAAAAAGATGCGCTACAGGTTAATGTTTGGCAGCATTGTACAGTGCATTGCACATGCAGTAAAACCAGTTTAAAGTTTTTCCATTTAATCATGGAAAAACATCCTTTCAGAAAGTAATGCTTTTCTATTACACTAACTGCCACATCAATTAAATCTCCAATTAAAGTCAAAACATAAACATAACAACAAGTCTACTCTGAATCACACTGGATACAATATATTTCCAGCCTCCATTTTACAGACTGTGACCCCATATTTGATAGGGACGCATATATTCCTTCCCTTGAATTATTTGGTGAAAATGTTGACAGAGGATATAGTCATCATAATAAAGAAACTTACAACTTTCCTTGCAACGGGACCAGAAGGATTAGCGAATATCGTCATGAAAACGAATCCTGGATTCCGGGCAAAGGCCTTACTCGAAATATTCAAACCGGTTGAAAGAAGCGGCTGCCTTCCGGAAAGCTGGTGCAAATCTATACTGATTGCAGTCCATAAGAAATGTGACGGGCACGACCCTTCTAATTATAGACTCTTGGCAATGATCTAAACAAGCCAAAAGATAGTTTGTAAGGTCCTCTTGTCAAAAGTGGGCACAGGCCAGATCTACTGAAGCCTTTCCAGAGGGGTTTTAGAAAAGCAAAAAGCACTTTAAATATGTGTGTTGTACAGCACCTCAAGGCAGAAGTAAAAAATGTCCTTACTTTTCAGTCTATAGTTTCTTCAGCTCCATCAATGCACTACACTGGCTTTTCGTCTCACCCAGGAGGGCGAGCTTACTAAATTTGTTTCAATTAAAATCAAAGAATGTGGCAGGGGTGTGTATTAGCACATTTGTTATTCAACCTGTACATAATCAGATATGTCTGGGTATAGAGAAATTAAGAACCCCCCCGGTATAGAGAAATTAAGAACCCCCCGCCCCTGAAGATTAACGGGACACTCCTATTATGGCTTGGATATGCAGATGATACCGTACTCTTCGATTAGACCCCCCCCCCCCCGCTTGCTTTACAGCACTCGGCAGATTATCGCATGTTAATTAATAAAAAAAAAAAAAAAAAAGTGTTTAGCTGGCAAACGACTGAAAAAAAAACTTGAATACTTGGAAATTGGGAAAGGACAAACTGACCAGTGGTGGACAGTTACATTTATCTCAGTTTCCCTATTAAACTCTTTCCACCAACCACTTTTTGAAGGAGATTACAATCAGCAAAAACTGGAAAAAATGGCTGATCGTCAGGATATATGACCAGTAAGGGTGGCAATAATTTGGAGTGCCTGCTGACCATTTACCCAATGAGTATTGCACCAGCAATACTCCATGGTCTGCAGGCCCTACCTTTGAAGCAGGTAGATTGGCTCGATAAATTGGAGGCCAAAATCTCACGCTCGATAATGAATTTGCCCAGCTCAGTCCCGGTAGAGGCTTTGAGAGTGGCATTTGGTCTCTGCTTGCTATGTCGCTAATATAACGTGTTATCTTAATAATTGGCATTCCCTTTGAATAAACACTAATAGATTGCTGGGCACATTAGCAAATAGACAATGGAACAATAAATAATCCCTTTATGCTGGATTTAGAACATTCAGCTGTCTCATTTTTAACATCCCTGGGAATAACACTGGCCTCCATTTGTGGTAATAATAACAAAGACCAAATACTGAAGTTGAAGGACAGTCTGGGATAGAAGTAGTAACCTTGACAAATTAGCTGTAAAAAAAAAAAGAGATACAAGACAATCTCTTCACAAAGCTTTCTACTTAATGCACCTAGCCCATACCTTACTAAATCTTCCAGCTCCGCCCTAAAAAGGTTCATTGTATAATCGCTGTTTAATCTGCTTCCCACATTAGAATATCTGGGTGCTTGGAGAACATTCCTGCCAATGCTAGACTATGTTGTGTATGTCATTTAGAGAGTCTGATCGGCACATCCTCACCAGCTGCCCACGCTTGCAACCCTTTTATGTAACGGGTTATGGCAATTTCATAGAGCATAGTCACTTCATTGGAACAGACCAATTTTGGAACAACCTTTATAGAGCGCAATCTAGAGTTAGTACTGCAGCTGCACATAATCTATGGAACACGTTTTTAGCTATTCTGAAACCTATCTGATTTTATTTATGGATTTTGGAAATAGAGAACATTTTCATGTGTGAAAAAAAGGTAAATCTTGTATGCACTGTAATGTGGAATATTTTAACTAAAATTAATTGAAGTCAAATCTATTTTTTTGTTAAATTGACTTGCATAATTAACAATGACATGGTATTATTGGTTTTTATTCCGTCTGGTTTGCAAAATATGAAAAGTTGTATATGTTGTAATCGTGCTTATGGTTTTATTTCAACAAAATTCACAGTAAAGGAAAGGAAAAAAAAAAAAAAAAACAGGACTCTAATGTTCAAGTGTCACTTTTGATGCCAACTCCCAGCGATTCAAAGACCAAATCATTGAGATGAGAAAATATTGAGGGTTAGTCCAGGAGGTATAAAAAAAATTCCCATCATCCAATAAAATGTTATACAGATGGCAATTCATCTCACTATATCAGTGCTTAGAAAGGGGCAGATCAATTGTACAGAAAGAAAGAGCACCAAGGAGCTACATTACTTTCTTGAAATCCTACTTCTCCTTAACGGGCATCGCCAGTGTATTAAATATCTACTGCTGTGCGGGATCTCGATACACATGCACATAATAGAGCAAGCTATTTCTCAAAGAATTGCAGAAGTGAAAGAAAATGCTTAACTGGCTTTGTTTTCTCAACTCTCTTCAGAAAACCATATTTGTGAACTGGGACGAATCCAATGGCGTTCTGACAAGCGCACCAACAAATGTTTGAATGGTACGAACTTGTCGATGCAGAAAATACCCGAAGTTGGTTTGAATGCAGTCAAGGCAAAGCACAAATTCAACCTCTAGTAAGAAGAATGTTTGAATCTAGACGAGGCAAAGTGCAAAGACAAACCCCATTCCAGTACAGATGCATGAGATGTCAGTGTGGGGGAGAGGTTTGAGCAATGTTACCATAGATAGATATACCGAGCACTGCATGGTATATTATTGCGGTAGAGTCAAAGAACTGTGAAACAAATATGTCCTGACAGGCAAGTGCACCAGGTATTCCAGGGAGGGGAAGAGTATCATGCAATATGTCAAGTTAAAAGAAATTCTACAGAAAGACTGTTACAGAACTTTAAAGAGTCATTTTTGCCATCCTATTTAAAGAATCCAGCAGAAGGATACCACCTTCGCATCTGCAAGGAGCTGGCCAACCCTGCTGCAGTCTCTACCTCTCCTGTCCCCTCCCAGGCCCTCTGCACTGCACTGGCCTCGCACTTCATCTCAAAAACTCAGGACATCCTGTCCTCGCTCTCCTCCTCTCACCTCCCTCCCTCTCTTCCCTGCTCTTCCTCTTGCTCTCTTGCAGCCGCCCCTCCGCCCTCCTTCTCTGCTTTTCACCTTTTTCTGCTGATGAGGTTTCCAGACAAGTCCGATCTATGAAAACCTCGTCTAAACAGGTTCACCCCTGTTCCTCCAAAACCATCAAGGACCACATCGACTCCCTGGCTCCTGCCCTAGCTGACTTTTGCAACCACTCATTCGCCTCTGGAGTCTTCCCATCCCCCCTCAAGCACTCCCTTGTGCACCCCCTCCTCAAGAAACCCTCTTCCGACCCCTCCTGTCCGGCCAACTATCGCCCAATCTCCATTACTCCCTTCCTGGGCAAGCTCCTGGAGAAACTGGCCATCTCCCAGCTTAACCTCCATGCTGAATATGTTGGTAATCTTCATGACCATCAATCCGGCTTCAGAGCGGCCAGAAGCACGGAAACAGCTCTCCTGAACATCCGTGAGGACCTGCTCCTGAACCTCGATTCCAACACTCCCTGTGTTCTCATTCTGCTCGATCTCTCCTCTGCCTTTGACACTGTCAACCATGCCATCCTGCTCAACCGTCTCCGTGATAACCTGGATATCACTGGTCAGGCTCTGGCATGGCCGACCTCTTTCCTTTCCGGTCGACCCTTCCAGGTCCAAATGGGCTCCTTCCTCTCTGACATCTTTTTCTCCACCTGTGGTGTCCCCCAGGGATCCAACCTCTCTCCCTGGCTTTTCAATCAGTATCTGGCACTCCTTGCCCACCGCATCGCTGCTCTCTGCCCCCACTTTCAGTGCTATGCGGACGATACCCAGCTCATTTTCAGGCTACCCTCGGCCTCCTCCTCTCCTTCCCTCATCTCCGACTGTCTGTCTGCTATCCAGGAATGGTGTGCCGCCAATGACCTCTGCCTTAACGCCAGTAAGACTGAGATTCTACTCATCGGCACACCCACTCCCTCCTTTCCTGCAGCTCTCTGGCCGGCCTCCCTTGGCCCTCTTCCTGCCCCTACCTGCAAAGCTAAAAACCTCGGGGTCATCTTCGACTCCACACTCTCCTTCTCTCCTCATATTTCTGACGTCTCTAAGAAGTCAAACTACCAGCTGCACCTCCTCAGAGGTATTCTTCCCTTCCTCTCCTTCCCCCAGAAGCTCACTGTCTCCCGAGCCCTGGTTCTCTCAAGGCTGGACTACTGTAACAGCCTCTATCTTAATCTGCCTGCCTCCACTCTCCGCCCTCTGCAACTTATCCAGAACAGAACTGCGAGACTTGTCCTTGGCCTCAAGCCCAGGGACCGTATCTCTCCAGGACTGAAATCTCTTCACTGGCTCCCAGTGGCTGCGAGGATTAAGTTCAAAACCCTCTGCATTGTCCACAAGGCCTTCTGGGGCCTGGGGCCACAATACCTTCAACTCTCTCTTCCTAAATATCTGCCTTCACGAGCCCTTCGCTCATCCGTCTCCAACTCCCTCATGGTAAGCCGCTTCTCGAAGCAACGAGCTGGGGGTAGATCTCTCTCCGCAGCAGGGGCGTCCCTCTGGAACAGCCTCCCTGCCTCCCTGAAACTTGAGGAGAACCATCTCCGGTTCCGGAAGCACCTCAAAACCTTCCTCTTCGCTTCTGCCTTCTCTCTCCCTCTCCCCTGCTAAACCTGCTAAACTCCCCACTGAAGTTTGCACTAAACCTGCATCTGGGCCACTCTGTGACCTCGGTCCAGGGCCCAGCCACTCTCCACTTGCACTGCCTCCCTGGCTCCCCCTGCACTGTGGGACTGTCACTGCATCCCTACAGCCCCCTTCCCAGCACTTGCTCTGCACTTACCTCGCACTTGCCACCAGCTGGCCCTTTTATTATTATTTATTATTTTATTACGCTACTTACCTTGTACTGCACTTTCCCCCCCACCTCCTCCCCCTGCACTTTCTCCTTTTCCCCTTACCTCTGCACTTGCGCGATCTGAATGACACCTGGCCTAGTAGGATCGTTTGTCTGTCTTCCCCTTGTTTCCCCCCTCCCTGCCTCGTCGCGCCTTGAAACACTTGTGTATAGGCGCGTTACAAATACCATATCATATCATATCATATCATATCATAACAGGTCTTTACCTTGGAGAACATTTTTGTTGCGAGTCATTCTTATGCTTTTGATTTTGAACACTTTTGTTGCCAACATCAAGTCAGACATTTCCTTGCACCCATTGACATTTTTTTAGTGTGAGGGTCAGGATAGGACTTTTGGACACAAGGACACGTGTTTTCATTCAGGCCTGCAACAGCCTGATGCTCCCTTGATTGGCTGATGGATCAACAGCCAATAGGAAAGCCGTCAGGCGAACACCAGCTTCCCCTCCAAAGGCCCAACTCCTAATGCTCCTCACGTCTGTGTGATCCGTCCCCTGGCCTATTACTGGACTACTTCACTACCACTGGTTCTACGGCCATCCACGATCCCTGCAGTCATGACAGTGAGTTTGGCGGACCTCCAACACCAATTCTCATGAGGCGTCTTCAGTGCCTCTCACATCCTTCATCCTCACCTCAACTAACTCCCTTCCTTTCACTGCATTCACTCTTTTGTGTTTAGCAATAACTGTGCACCATCGGCTTTGCATCGTTTGCTACCTCCATTTTTAAAACCGTTTATAGGTGTGTATAGTATATACATCTCTGTACCACTTATCCAATGTAATTGTATACCTTCTGGGTTTCACTTATTTTCTCTGACTCAAATCAACTATGCCTACTATTGAGTTTAGTCAGAAGAACAAGTTACTTACCAACTGTGCGTTCTTTCGATTGGATGTTCCTCCCACGTATTCCTCATCTTAGATATATCCTTACCTTCAGCTTTGCTGCTTTGGAAAAGTTCTCCACCAGAGGGCGATCCACTCGAGGCTGCAGCGTCAATGTCCCTCGGCGCCGACCGCCGACGTCATCTGCTGTATATAGGTCTCGAGCGTGCCTGTTGGCCCCAGTTCTGTTTTTTCGTATATTGTAGCCAATGGATTGTAGTTAATGGCATGCCTCTTTTGACCCAAGCCTGAAAGGAATTTTGATTGTAAACTACGTAAACTGTACTGTGTGGTATAGGCTGGGAGGGTCGATGAGGAATACGTGGGAGGAACATCCAATCGAAAGACCGTTCCAGTTGGCAAGTAACTTTTTCTTCGAATGGATTGTGTCCTCCCACATATTCCTCATCTTGGAGAGACTCCCAAAGCAGTTTTGTATCGGAGGTGGGAGTACAGAAATATTAGTCACGTACAGAATGAAGTACTGATTTATCAAAAAGACCTCCTTGCGAAGAAGTCGAATATAGAGCATAATGCTTTATAAAAGTGTGCATGGATGACCATGTGGCTGCTGCGCAAATATCTTGCACTGGGACACCCCTTTGAAGTGCTGTTGAAGTCGCCATACCCCTGGCTGAATGAGCCCTCAGCCCATCTGGAGGATCTTTCCCAACCAATCTAACATTCAGTTATAGCCAAAATTATCCATCTAGATAATGTTTGCTTAGTCAAAGCCAGTCCCAATTTGCAGCCAGTGTATCCCACAAAAAGTTGGTCACACTGACATAATTTTGCCAATCTTGAAATATAGAAGCTGAGAGCCCTTCTAGGGGTCCAATCTATGTTGCCTTTCCTCTTCCTTACTTGCGTGAGGAGGAGATTAAAAAGTAGGTAGTGTTATTTTTTGAAAGGTGAAAATCAAACAATGTTTGTCAAAATAACCAGGTTACTCACTGTAGTGACCACCTTACTCCTAGTCCATAGTCCCCTTTCCTCCATACTTATGGGGACATTCCTCCGTCCTGTGGGACAGGACCAGAGCACTTTGTAAAAGCATCAAAAGTTTGCAAAAATTGTAGTCCTTCCTCTCTTTTACGCGGGGTACAGATGCTGCCGTAACCCCGCCCATTTTAGCTGCGCCCCGTACATCGCCCATCAGTCCTTTTCTATCGCCAGGTCAGAGACCTAAGCAATGGTAGCGGAACCTTAATAGAGGGGACGGCGGGCGGGCGTATGGAGGAAAGGGAACTATGGACTAGGAGTAAGGTGGTCACTACGCTGAGTAACCTGGTTATACTCCTACTTCCCGTCCACTTTCCTCCATACATATGGGAGATTCCCAAGCACTCCTCACAGGAACTACGGGTGGATGGAAAACCCCTTATTGGTACATATTCTTCAGCACAGCCTGGCCAAACTGAGCATCAGATCTGGAGCTTGGGTCTACACGATAATGTTTACAAAAAGCCTATGGTGAGGCCCAAGTAGCCGCCTTTGCGATGGTCTCCCAGGGGACATAGTTCTGAAAGGCAACTGCGGCTGCCTTGCCCAGCACCAGGTGTGCATGAATACCTTTAGGAGGCTCCAGTCCTTGGACAGTGTAAGACTCCGTAATACAGGCAGCAATCCATCTGGAGATAGTCGCCTTAAAGGCCTGTTTACCTTGTGGATTACCAAAAGTCACCAACAGTTGATAAGAGCTCCTAAATTCAGATGTTCTGTCCAGATAGAACTTAAGAGCCCTTCTAACATCCAAACAATGTAGAACCCTTTCCACTTCTGAAGCTGGGTTTGGAAAGAAGACCGGCAGGGAGATTGACTGATTAATATGGAAATCAGAGACCACCTTTGGCAGGAAAGAAGGATTTGTCCGTAGGACCACGTTATCCTTGTGGAAAACCAAAAAGGGATTCTTCACCGACAGCTTGGAGCTCACTCACCCGCCTTGCTGAAGTAATGGTAACCAAAAAAGACACCTTCCACGAAAGGTTCATAAGGTCCACCGTGGCCATTGGTTCGAACGGCTTATGGCACGCCGCCGTAAGGACCACATTCAGAACCCACGTCGGGTGCTGCTTGCGAACCAGAGGATAAAGACGCGTCAAAAACGCAAAGTGCCTCTTAACCATTGGATTTGACAGTGAATAAGAGCACTGATCCGTGGACAGGTAGGCACCTACCGCCGAAAGATAACTCCTGCATGACAGAACATGAACGCCCGATTCTGCTAGGGGAGCCACGAAGGACAGCACCACGTCAATCGTCGCCACCCTGGGGTCCCAGCTGTTTGACTAAGCATCAGTGACGGAACCAAAGCCACTTGCTCTTATACTGAGACCTCGTCGAGGGCTTCCTGAATTATTTGCATGTTATCAGCAGACAGGTTGTAATGCTCTAAAGACCTATACTCAGGCACCATACCGCCAAGTTGAATGATTGTGGGGGTGCCACAGCTGTTGATCCTTCTGGTGAAGCAGATCGGGACTCACCGGTAGCCTGATCGGTGCACACACCGACAGATGCTGAAGTTCTGAGAACCAGAACCTGGACAGCCACCACTGGGCTAGGAGCAGAAGAGAACAGTTCACTGTGTTCCTCAGCTTGCAAATCGTCCGATGAATCAGAGGCAGAGGCGGGAAAGCATAGGCTCTCCTGTTGTGCCAAAGAATCACGAGCGCATCCCTCAGAGAGGAGGCTCCCAGACCATTTCTAGGCATACAGAGGACATTTCTGGTTTGCCGATGTCGCAGAGGTCCACTTCCGGAGTGCCCCAACACAGGAATAACCGTGAGAGGATCTCCGTTTCAATTCCCATTTGTAGCTCACTACTGTCCGCCGATTGAGGGCAACCGCCGTGACATTCAGCTGGCCCGGGATGTGTACTGCTACCAGCCAGACGCCATGCTGAACTGCCCATTCCCGAATCTGGATGATCAGATCCACAAGAGGGGGAGACTTGGTGCCCCCCTGCTTGTATATGTAATACATAGACACCACATTGTCCGTGCGGATATGGACCACTTTTGTTGGCAATGACCGGCCTGAACTCCTCGAGTGCTAGGAAAATCGCCAGAAGCTTCAGATGATTTATGTGAAGGAGCTTGTCCTGGGGCGACCAAAGGTCCAGGGCCTGAAGAAGATCCAACACCGCACCCCACCCCAGAAGGGAGGAGTGTCGTGAGGGTCACCATCGGGGCTGGGTCTTGAAACCCTGCACCCACTGACAGGTTGCTGAGAGCCGACCACCACGCCAGGTCCGCTCTCATGGAAGCCGGAATCAATATCAACTTGGAGTCCGGATCCACAGCCTGACGCCAAGAACTTCAAAGAGCCATTTATTTCTGCCTCATCTTGAGACGAGCAAGAGGTAGAGCTCTTTGCAAGAGGCCCAGAAGCCTCTAGAACCACCAGGCTGACATGCTCTCCAACTGCGCAAACATCTGGCACGTGGCCAACAGATCTGCCATTCTATCGCCGGTCAGGTAAACTCTGCAGTCGATCGTGTTCCAGCGAAAACCTAGGAAAATCAAGTCCTGAGAGACCGTCATGGAAGATTTCCGCCAGTTCACCGACAGCCCGAGGTGGAACAGGAGCTGGAGGAGAGTGAAGATTGCACACGGCTTTCAACGGGCAAGGGCTGCGTAACAGCCAATCATCCAAATACGGATACACATTGATACCATGTAGACGAAGATGGGCTGCATTCGTAAAGACACGCAGTGCTGAGCGGAGGCCAAAAGGAAGCACTCAAAACTGGAAATGCTCCTCTGTGGATTCCAGATCAGAATATGCATGTACGCATCCTGAAGGTCCACCACGCTGAGCCAATCGCCCATCTGCAAAGAGGACTTTATCTGGCCAGGCGTGATCATCTTGAATTTTTCTTGGGGTAGGAAAAGATTGAACTGGGAAAGGTCTACAATGGTACGCAGGACAGCCTGGTTGGATTTGGGCCCCGTAAACAGTCGGGAGTAGAAGCCCTCTTCTCGTTCCCCTAGGGGAACTGGTTCCACTGCCCCGAGATCCAATAACTTCTGAATCTCGGCCCAGAGGGAGGGCGAACCAGACTGCTGGAAAGGAGGATTGATGGGTGGGGTAGGGGAATGGGGTAAGCGGAAGCCCGCCCGAGCGACTGACAAGACCCCACCGGTCCTTGGTGATAGTCTGCCACGCCTCCCAATGCGTCCTCCCACCGGGGTCTTGTGTGAGCGCAGAGAACCCTAATTTGGCAGGTTTTTCAGTGGCGGCAACACCTGAACCTGAGGAGGAGGCTGAGGAGCAGGTTAAAAACCGACTGTTGCTGCCTCTGGCGGAAGTTTCTCAAAGGGGTATCGACTCTGCTGGATTTTTGATCGAGAAAACCCCTGAAACCAGAGGAGGGCTGGTATTGTGACAACGGTCTCTGCATTCTAAAAGGTGGTTTTACCAGGACAGACAAGGATTTGGTGGTCTGGGTGCTATCCTTCGTTCTGGTCAGCTCTGCATCCGTCGAGGAATGAAAAAGCTCCTTGCTGTCCAAGGGCAGGTCCAAAACCTTGTCCTGTATCTTCGAGAACTTGGTGGCGTGCAGCCAAGTCTGTCGAAAGGGTATACACTCCAAGCATAAGACCCCGGGCCGAAGTGTCAACATGATGAGCCGCAGCCTCCAGCAGATCTTGAGCCAGGACCCTGGCAGCAGACAATCCTGCCTTAAAGTCCTTAAGTTTTTCAACCGGGATGAACTCCTCAAACTCCGACAGACCTTTCCACATTTTCATATTCGCCCCCGCTAACACCAGTTCTGCATTAGCCTGTCATAGTTGCAGGGCCGAGTTAGCAAAAATCTTCCTCCCAAAGGAGTCAAGAAGCTTATCCTCTTTCCCCAGGACCTGAGTAGCCGTCGTAAAAGAGGATGCTGCAGGCCTGGACTGCAAAGTGGCCACAGCCACTACCGTGGAGGAGGGAGGGGGCAGACATGATGCCAAGGCCATCTCTTCCAAAGAATGCAGCCTGTAGAGCGCGTCAATTTTCTTATTGACGAACAGTCCAGAGTGTGGCCTCTCCCAGACTCTACGGACCTTGGCCAAGATGTCCTTCTGCAAGAACAGGCCGGTATGCTCCAAAGGAGACAGAGTGAACGCCCCCGGAAGCACACCCTTTTGCAGAGCAGGTGCCTCGGGCACTGAAACAGCCAAACACACACATCATGTCCAGCACCCGGTCGTGAAAGGCTCTGATGGAGCAGGGCTGGTCTTCGCTGTCCTGATCGGCCATCGTGTCATCCGACAGGTCAGGGTCTGGCTGAACCACATCAGGCACCACAACAACCTTGTCCACTGGGGACAAGGGAGGCAAGGGTGGAAGAGTAGGGTGAGGCCCCGCAGGCAATGGCGGCGCCGATGGAACCACTGGAGACGCAGGTGGAACCAACTGCGCTGGTGGGCATATCTCCCTAAAAAGACCCTTAAAATACTCCTTCATGGGGGAGGAAAGCATATGTTTTTGAAACTTGCCGAAAAAGACTTCCTCCGCTGACGCTTTTGGAGCGGCCGGAGGAGGCCTCATGATGAGGGTAATTCCAGGGACGCAGGGTAGAGGTGTCCACATAAATCAAGGGTGCCGACGCCGCAAGCAGCGAGACATTGTGTGGAAGGGGCATCCGGGCGTTCCAGTCATAAACTGGACGAAACGGATGTGCACAAGGAAACCAATGTTCACCTACAAAACCAATCTCTACACCATAGGCCAATGGCGTAGTTGTAAGGGATGACTCCTAAATGACCGCCGTGGTCTTGGCGGGAACGGCCGCCATTTTGTCGGCACCTGAGGAGAACAGTGACACGTGTGGAAGTGAGGCAGGGATCCCCACAGGTGGGTCAGGGGTCTTCATTTTAGCCTTTACACAAGGAACCTCGGCCGAGCCGGTACTAAGCGGCCTAGGACGTTTTTGTGACATACTAATAGCCAAACTAGCCTTCTCAGGAAGGACCTCAGCACTGCTGGTAAAGGAGGAATTACGGTTCGAAACCTCACTCCTTGCCCCCTCAACAGCTCTGGGGTCACAAGAGCAGGAACGATGAGGAACACCTTTCACCGACAAGGCCTTAACAGGCCTCTCAGAACTGTTGGTCACCTTAGCCTCTAAACGAGGGACCTCGGACCAGAGTCTGGTAGAAGCCTCTTCACGCCGGGCCTCAAACTTCCGTTCGGTATGAACAAGCCCAGCCGAGGCCTTGGGGCGCACCCTGGTACTTTTGAGGGAAGCTCCAATCAAGGAGGCCTCAGAGCGAGCTCCGATACCCCACGACTCAGTAGAACTGGGCCTACAAACAGCCCCCCACAGGAGGGGCCTATGATTGTAATCCGGTGTCTACAGGCCCATTACGGAGACCCTCGGAGAAAACTCCAGTACACTTTTTAGGCCCAGAGGGTACCTCAGAGGAAGTCCCGGTAACAGAGCCCTTGACTCTCCTCCCAGACCGGGAAGGAGTCCCCCGGCCGGGGTGCCCTAAAAAGTTAAGGAACTTACTGGGCGTTTCTTCTTTTCGTCGATGAAGGATTGAAAATGCGTAGGAGGAGTGCACTGAAACACATCCTCCCTCCGCACTAACCGACATTGAAGTGCCCGGACTGAAAGGGAATCACAATAAAAACACGAGTCCCACCGGTGGTCGGGACCCAGACACTAAACACAGAGGATGGGGATCCGCCCTAGCGAGGAAAAGGCGTAGACTATCATGCGATCGCTAGCGAGAGCCAGAGGAGGAAATTGGAAGAAAAAAAACCTTCCGCGAATGCAAGTGCGTCCTGTCTCGAACGAGCGGAGAAAAGGACTGATGGGCGATGCGGAGCTAAGATGGGCGGGGTTACGGCCGCGTGCAGTACCCCGCGTAAAAGAGAGGAAGGACTAAAAGGATTGCAAAATTTTGATGCTTTTACAAAGTGCTCCGGTCCCGTCCCACAGGACAGAGGAATGTCCCAGAAGTATGGAGGAAAGGGGCGGGACGTAGGAGTAAACAGGGTTTTACTCCAAGAACCACTTTATCTTTATAAAAGATGGTGTGAGGAGGCCCGCTAGAAAGTGCCTGCAACTCACTGACCCTGCGGGCTGATTTAATTGCCACAAGAAGTATTGTTTTTAAAGTAAGGAGCCTTAACCGACAAGAATGTAAAGGCTTAAATGGAATGCATGTGATTAACTTTAGTACCAAGTTAAAGTCCGACACAGGTACTTCAAAAGGTATAGGAGGAAACACATTATTTAGAACTTTTAAGAATTGAGTGATCAAAAAGGTATCTTGAAGTAAGATTCTTCCTCTGAGGAACGCTTGAAAATAGATGGCGCTGCTAAATAATCCTTTATAGTGCCAACCGGGAGCCCCAGATTAGCCAAGTATGACAGAATTACCAGGTTACTCACCGTAGTGACCACCTTACTCCTAAGTCCATAGTCCCCTTTCCTCCATACTTATGGGGACATCTCTCCGTCCTGTGGGACGGGACCGGAGAACTTTGTAAAAAGCATCCAAATTTTTTTCCAAAAATGTGTCCTTCCTCTTTTTTGCGCGGGGCCCGGCACGCGGCCGTAACTCTGCCCCGCGCATCGCCCCTCAGTCCTTTTCTATCACCAGGTCAAAGACCGATTAGCAATAACAGAGGAACCTTATTAGAGGGGACGGCGGGCGTATGGCGGAAAGGGGACTATGGACTAGGAGTAAGGTGGTCACTACGGTGAGTAACCGGGTAATACTACTACGTCCCCGTCCCCTTTCCTCCATTCTTATAGGAGATTCCCAAGCACTTCTTACAGGAACTACGGGTGGATGGAAATACCACTCACTGAAACAAGTTCTTCAGCACAGCCTGACCAAACTGAGTGTCAGCCCTTGAGCTCATGTCGAGACAATAATGCTTACATAAAGCATATGCGGAGGCCCAAGTAGCTGCCCTACCGATGGACTCCCAGGGGACATATTTCTGAAATGCAACCGCGGCTCTCTTGCCTCGCACCAGGTGTGCATGAATACCCTTAGGAGGTTTCAGCCCTTGGACGGTGAAAGACTCCGTGATGCAGGCGGCGATCCACCTAGAAATAGTTGCCTTAGACGCCTGCTTGCCCTGAGGGTTACCGAAGGTCACAAAAAGTTGAGAACAACTCCTAAATTCGGAAGTCCTGTCCAGGTAGAACTTGAGAGCTCTTCGGACATCATGACCGTGTCGAACCCTCTCAGCCTCAGAGGCAGGGTTCGGAAAAAAGACCGGTAGTGAAATAGACTGATTCAGATGGAATTCAGTCACAACCTTCGGCAGAAAAGCCAGGTTTGTCCGAAGGACTACCTTGTCCTTGTTAAAGACCAAGAAAGGGTGCTCCACCAGCAATGCCTGGAGCTCACTTATTCTCCTTGCTGACGTAACTGCGACCAAAAATGAAACTTTCCAGGACAAGTACTTCAGGTCCACAGTAGCCATTGGTTCAAAGGGTTTATGGCACAGCGCCGTCAGGACCACATTTAGGTCCCACAGCGGGTGCAGATTACGAACCGGACGGTAGAGGCGTGTGAAGCCAGCAAAATGCCTCTTCACCACTGGGTTAGTCAGGGAAGAAGAACACTGGTCTGTAGAAAGATAAGCGGAAACCGCTGAGAGATAAGTCTTGCATGACAGAACATGAACCCCGGACTCTGCTAGGGAGGACACGAAGGATAGCACCGTGTCAATCGTGGCCACCCTTGGATCCAACTTCTTCTCCAAACACCAATGACAGAACCTGAGCCATTTACTCCTGTATTGGGATCTGGTTGAGGGTTTCCTGGCTGCCTGGATAATACGCATGTTATCCGTAGACGAAATTCAGATGCTCTAAAGACTTGAACTCAGGCACCATGCCGCCAAGCTGAGCGATTGAGGGGTGGGGTGCCACAGTTGCTGTTCCCCTTGGTGAAGAAGATCAGGAGTTACTGGTAACCTGATCGGCAGATACACCGACAGATGTTGAAGCTCTGAAAACCAAAACCTGGCCGGCCACCACGGGGCTATGAGCAGAAGGGAACAGTTCACCGAATTCTTCAAGCTCCAAATTGCACGGTGAACCAGAGGCGGGAAGGCATAAGCTCTCATGTTATGCCAAGGAATCTCGAGAGCATCCCCCAGAGAGGAGGCTCCCAGCCCCCCTCTGGAGGCATACTGAGGAAGCTTCTTTTTTACCGCTGTCGCGAAGAGGTCCACCTCCGGTGTGCCCCAACGCGAGAAAATCCATGAGAGGACCTCTGCCTTCAACTCCCACTCGTAGCTGACCACTGTCCGCCGGCTGAGGGCATCATCCGCCCTGACATTCAGCTGGCCCGAACAGGTGTACTGCAAGCAGCCAGACACCATGAAGCCCGGCCCACTCCCATATCTGGATAGACCGGTCCACGTGGGGCGGGGGGAAAAGACTTCATTCCCCCTTGTTTGTTGATGTAATACATTGACACCACATTGTCCGTGCGTATGCGGACCACCTTGTTGGCAATGAGCGGTCTGAACGCCTTGAGCGCCAGAAAAATCGCGAGAAGCTCCAAATGATTTATGTGCAGGAGCTTGTCCTGAGGCGACCAGAGGTCTGAGACCTGAAGATCTAACGTCACACCCCACCCCAGAACGGAGGAGTCCGTCGTGATCGTCACCATGGGGGCCGGGTCCTGAAACCCCACGCCCACCGACAGGTTGCTGAGAGATGACCACCAGTCCAGGTCCACTCTCATGGAATCTGGAATCATTATCCGCTTGGAATTCGGGTCCACAGCCTGACGCCAGGCACTCTGAAGAGCCATCTGGGTTCGTCTCATCTTGAGACGAGCAAGAGGAAGAGCCAGCACGCACAAGGCCATGAGGCCCAGAAGCCTCTGGAACCACCAGGCCGACATGCTCTCCGACTGCACAAACATCTGACACGTGGCTAACAGATCCGCCATTCTGTCCCCGGTCAGGTACACTCTGCAGTCGATCGTGGTCCAGCTAAAATCCAGGAAAATCAGGTCCTGAGAGACCGTCATGGAAGATTTCCGCCAGTTCACCGACAGCCCAAGATGGAACAGGAGCTGAAGGAGAGACTGGAGATTGCCCGCTGCTGCTAGCGGACAAGGGCTGTGTAAGAGCCAGTCGTCCAAATACGGACACACATGGATACCCTGGAGACGAAGATAGGCCGTAATCACCGACATCTTCGTAAAGACGCGCAGCTCCGAGCTGAGGCCAAAAGGAAGCACTCGAAACTGGAAGTGCTCATCTCCCAAAGAGAAGCGGAGATATCTCCTGTGTGGGTTCCAAATCAGGATATGCATGTACGCGTCCTGTAGGTCCACAACACTGAGCCAGTCGCCCGCCTGCAAGGAGGAGCGTATCTGGCTGGGCGTAATCATCTTGAATTTCTCTTGGGGGTAGGAAAAGATTGAACTGGGAAAAGGTCTAGGATGGTGCGCAGGCCAGCCTGGTTGGGTTTGGGCACCATAAACAGCCGGGAGTAGAAGCCCTCCCCTCGCTCCCCGAGGGGAACGGGTTCCACAGCTCTGAGGTCCAGAAGTTTCTGAACCTCGGCTTTGAGGGAGGGCGAGCCCGACAGCTGAAAAGGAGGGTTTGAGGGGTGGGGTAGGGGGTAGAGGTAAGCGGAAGCCCGCTCGAGCGACTGACAAGACCAATCTGTCTTCTGTGATGGTCTGCCAAGCCGCCCAATGAGACGCAATGCGTCCTCCCACCGGGGTCTCGTGCGAGCGCGGAAAACCCTCATTTAGGTTTATCAGTGCCACCTGAACCTGAGGAGGAGGCTGAGGAGCGGGAGAAAAACCACATCCGTGGTTGCCTACGGCGGTTATTCCCCGCAGGGGTATCCATTCTGCGAGATTTGCTGTCGAGTAAGCACCTAAAGCCAGAGGAGGGTCGACTTTGTGACAACGGTCTCTGGGTTTTGAAAGGAGCCTTAACCAGGACAGACAATGTCTTGGTGTCTGCATGCTATCCTTCGTCTTGGTGAGCTCTACATCCGTTGTAGAATAAAGATTGCCAACACTGACAGCTCAGGAAGTCTTCATTCTATTAAAGACAAGGAGGCGGGCATTATGCTTTATCTTTGTTTAATACTGCCACAACAGCTTTTCAACTTCTACTTTTAAACATCTATTTTTGTGCTTTTTTTTTTTACAAAAAAAAAATAGCCAATCCGAAGTTTAAAAGTTTCAAACCAGCGTCTTACATCTCGAAAAACTCCCAAACTTAAACTCCCATACACCTCCGGGAGTGCCGCAGTCCTGACCCTATCCCAAGCTCCAATGCGGTGATAGGTCATCATATAAGAACCCTACTGTCCCAGGTCCTTTCCTCTTTCTTTTTGCTGCCATGAAATAAGTACATCATAATTCACTCTTGTTTAAGTAATAGTGATAGCAGCGTAGTATAGAACTTTGTATTAGAAGGCGTAAGCCGCACAAATGTAAACTATTTATCAGAAAGTAAATACAATTCTTACAGTGAACTAAAGAGTACTTCAGTGCGTTAGTTTCGTTTTCTCTCACGCGTTCGAGTCGAGCGCCGCAAGATATTTCTGTGAAGAGGAGGCGGGGCAGGCGCCGCGAGCGAACGCGCTCGCCTCAGGCTCCCTGCCCCGCTCCTTGGTTCCGCGCAGTCGAACATGACGTGTGACAGGACTCAGGGGAGCGAGAGGAGCTGATTTCCCGTCATCCCCTAGGAGGTCTTCCGCCGGCAGCGTAAAGTTTTCGTTGCGTTGCGTATGCCGAGTGAGGAGAAAGCGGAGTGACACGGTCTTAGAAAAAAAAAAAAAAGTATAGTCACATTTTCCACCGGAGAAAAAAGGGATTCAGACTAGAATTGTCAAAGGTGTCTAACTTTAATCCCTTGCTGACAGCACAGCAGTTAGCCTTGCTAACTCTATGGCTCTTTACAAAAGTCCCGGTGCTACTCCCTCTACCTCACCAGAATGGTCAGAAAGGGAGTGGGAAGAAAGTCCTTACCAACAGGACTCGGACATGTCACAGAGCTTCAAGCAGGTACTAGGAGATTCCTTGACCAGAGCGGTTTCTCAAGGCGTGCAGCCTATTACCCAAAGGCTGGATATACTGAAGCTGTTTTTAACGAGCAGCAAGCTCTGCTTGCAAAAAAGAGAAAGGCAGAATGCCAAGATAAAGACCTGTCAGCCAGACACCCCGAAGATGGGGTTGAACCCAGGGGGGAGGAAAGCGGCTCGCAAGAGTAAACACTCTGTGACCCCCCCCCCAAGCAATCTGAATAGGGAGGATTCCACGAGAATAGCAACCCTGTCGCCAGATTTAAAAGAGCCTTCCTGGAGAAGAAAAGAAGCCAGGACAGACCCCCTAACCCAGGGGTGAGTAATCCAGGGGACAACGATGAAGGCTACATGCCGGATGATGAGGGTGATGAAGTAGAAAAGGATCATCTTTTCCGAAGAGGCGATAGATCCTCAAGAACCTGAGAGTTCAACAGATATGTTTGACCCAGAGGCTATCAGACACCCTAAGTCATCAGAGTGGGTCCCATCACCCAGAGTGGCACCTACATGGCTCAACATATACGCAAGCCACTGGATAGAGAAATAAGATCGCGGATGCGGTCAGAATGCCCTAGACCGGAGTTGCCAGGCAAGCTGGCCGACACTCCTGAACTTGACCCCAAAATGGTCACCTTTGCTACAAAGACGGCGAAAGACATACGTAAGGGCGTAGACCGAGCCTGGCGAGGGTGCCAAGATAAGCTCCTCGACCTAGCCGGCTCATTGGCAAAGATAATGGATTTCACGGAGAAAGCGAAGGACACAGGTACTCCTCTAGATGCTTCCGTGTTAGCCAGTTGGGCTCAGAGAGCCGTATGCATCTTGGGAAACGCGAATTGCGCATTATCAGCCGAGAGAAGGTGTTCTTCTTAAGATCGACAGTAAGCTAAGCGACTTAGCGTCGTACGAGGCAGGTGAAGGAGCAAGAGGTCTACTTTTCGGCAAGGCATTCGCTAAGGAGATGGCACAGTTCGTGGGAACTTATTCAGCTCTTGAACGAGCACAAAGCTCAATCAAAAAGATTTTCCCCACTCAGTTTTTGCAGGACCGGACGTTACAAGGGTCGTACGTCCGGTCGGTTTAACTATCAATGAAGACTCCAAGGGCTGCGCGCCCAATATTGGGAAGGAAGACAAGACACATTCTTCCCGGCCAGGTCCAGATTTCCCAGAGGACGAAGAGGGAGAGGTGCATACCGGCAACCAAATGCCTCAGGAGGTGAGTGCAATGAGAGTTCGAGTAGGAGGGAGAACCCTCCAGTTTCTAAGCGCATGGCAAGCATTATTGCGCGATGCATGGGTACTGCGAGCAGTAGCAGGATTACAGCTAGAATTTGTGGGGAACCCAGTTCAGAGATCAGAACCCCCCATTTTATTCAGATGCCTCGAGAAGAGGCAAGGTTGTTGAGTAGCGAAATTCTCCAATTAGCAGACAACAATGCAATAGAAAATGATACGCAAGGAGGGCCAGGCTTCCTCAGCAATTTATTTCTTGTTCACAGGGGTGACAAAGTACGCCCTGTCATAAACCTGAAGAAACTGAACGAATGAGTGGTTTACAATCATTTCAAGATGGAGGGATTCATCTACTCTGAGATCTCCTCCGGACCGGGGACTGGTTAGCGCGATTAGACCTCAAAGACGCGTATCTAATGATTCCGATAGCTCAAGAGTTTCGGAAATATCTGAGGTTTCGGCGGGAAGGAGAGATATGGCACTTCACGTGTCTTCCGTTCGGACTAGCATCGGCGCCTTGGGCATTCACCAAGTTGATGAAACCCGTTGCAGCAGCCATAAGAAAACGAGGCATTCGCATAATCATTTACCTAGACGACATTCTCGTCATGGGTACAGACAAAGTCACGCTTTCCAAGAACGTGCAATTGATATTCACGCTCTTGACCTTGCTAGGATTCCTAGCAAATTTAGACAAATCTCAGCTAGTGCCAGTGCAAAATATAGAATTCCTGGGTTTCAGTATAGACACAAACAAAGCAACCCTAGAGCTACCACATCACAAAGTGAAGGCTATAAAGAAAGAGCTCAGAAACAGTTATAACAAAGAAAGTCATAGCTCTGCGAGCTCTCGCAAGGGTAGTTGGCCTGCTAGCGGCTTCGATTAAAGCGATTTTTCCGGGTCCGCTCCATTATCGAGCTCTACAGAGGCTCAAGATAAGACACCTACAAGAGGTGATAGGATATCACCAGCTAGTGACCCTAGACCCAGAAGAGATCTCGGAACTCCACTGGTGGCTCGCCAACATGGAGGCCTGGAATGGCCGTGCGATTTTCGGAGGCTCACCGGACATCGTCATAGAATCAGATGCAAGCAGGTCCGGATGGGGAGCCAGATTCGAGAAGGGGGGGGGGGTGGGGGGGTGGTCTTAACAAGAACTAGAAATGCACATAAACTGTCTCGAACTTTTGGCAGGGTCCTTTGCAGTGCGAGCATTTACAAAGGACAAAGTTCGGTGTTGCGTTCTGCTCAAAATGGACAGCATTTCAGCAGTGCGTTATATCAACAAGCTGGGAGGAACGAGATCGAGGATGATAGCAGAACTAGCAAAAGATTTTTGGCACTACTGCCTTCAGAATCAAGTAGCAGTCACAGCAGAGTATCTGCCAGGGACGCTCAACGAGAGGGCGGACTGGAATTCAAGATATCTTGTAGATTCAAGCGATTGGAAACTACACCCGAGTGTGTTCAACAGATTGCAGAACCTCTGGGGTTCCGTTCATATAGATCTATTTGCGTCCAGACTGAACGCTCAGAGGCAGACTTATTTCAGTTGGAGATTAGACCCAGGGGCAGCGGGCACAGGCGCCTTCCTCCAACCTTGGAACTGAACTCTGAATTATGCCTTTCCTCCGTTTCTCTCGATCTCGAGAGCACTAGCGAAAGTGCCCAGGGAGCGAGCAGACCTATTGATAGTCCTTCCCCTCTGGAGGTCGCAGCCTTGGTTTCCAGTAGCGATGGAACTTTCTACGGATTTTCCGAGGATAGTACCACAGCAGCAGGACCTTCTACTAGACCCAATCGGGAGAATTCACCCCCTAGTATCGACAGGCACCCTGCGATTGATAGCTTGCAAGGTTTCAGGAGAAAGTGGGAATTGCCAGGCATTTCGCGACTCGCTGCAGACTGTATCAGAGATTCATGGGCGCCTTCCACCGTCAGGAGCTATAACACGGCATAGAAGAGTTGGGCTTACTGGTGCACAGAGCATGGTTTTGATCCCATTTCTGCCCCTGTAGTACAATTATTGAACGTCCTAGCAATGAAATTCCAAGAAGGTAGTGCCTTCAGGACGATAGGTGTACTGCGGTCCGCGATCTCTGCAGGTCATGACATGGTAGATAATAAAGCTATAGGAGAACATCCGTCAGTCTTGTGTCTTTTGAGAGGAATGAAATTAAGAAAGCCCCCAGAACCTAAGTATACGACATTATGGGATGTCAGAAGTTTTTCAGCTGTTTCTAGCATGGCCAGACAATAAAGATCTATCTCGATTGCAACTCTCTGGCAAGCTGGCAATGTTGTTGTGTCTCGCATGCCGAAGACTTTCCGATGTAAAGGCGCTAGAGATAAACAGAAGATATTCTATCCAGAGGGAGTAGCATTTTCAATAGCTAAAAGAACAAAAACAGACACTCGAGTGATTTCATACCCCTATTTTACAGAAAATAAGAAACTGTGCGTAGCCCAATGTATTAAAGATTTTGAAACAGCCACAGTACTGCTGAGCCCGCGAGGTGTAACGCAGCTGCTAATAGCGCGTAGAAAACCTTTTCATGCAGTAGCAACAGCGACAATTGCGAGATGGGTACACGAGATAATGCAATGGGCAGGCATAGACTTTTCACAGTTTGGGGTGCATTCAGCTAGAGGGGCGATGGCATCTAGAGCATTTGCAGCGGGAGTGCCACTCAAGATATAACGAAAGCGGCCGACTGGTCCTCCGAGTCTACTTTTAAGACTTTATTTCAAAAGAGCTCCTTCCCATCGAACGGAAGGTCCAACACCTTGCCCTGCACTTCTTTTGAAAACTTAGTGGCATGCAGCCACGCCTGCCGTGAGGTATCAACCCCCAGCATAAGGCCCTGAGCCGAGGTGTCTACATGAGCCGCAGCCTCCGGGAGATCCTGGGCCAAGACCCTGGCATCGGATAGGCCTTCCAACTTCCAACTTCTTGACCGGGATGTGCTCCTCAAACTCCGACAGACCTTTCCACATCCGCATGTTAGCTCCCGCTAATATCAACTCAGCATTGGCCGGCCTGAGCTGCAAGGCTGAGTTGGCAAAGATTTTCCTCCCTAGGGATTCAAGGAGCTTGTCCTCCTTACCCAGGACCCGAGTAGCCGTCGTGGAAGGGGATGCTGCAGGTCTGTATTGCAAAGTGGCCGCAGCCACCACTGCGGAGGAGGGAGGCGGACTAGACGACAGGGCCACCTCTTCCGAGGAATGTAGCCTGTACCTCGCGTCAATTTTCTTATTGACAATGAGTCCCGAGTGTGGTTTTTCCCAGACTCTTCGGACCTCGGCCAGAACGTCCTTCTGCAGTAACAGGCTGGTACCCTCCAAAGGAGACAGAGTGAACGCCCCAGAAAGCACACCCTCCTGCGGAGCGGGTGCCTCGGGCACTGGAAAATCTAAGAAACTCATCATGTCCAGTACCCGGTCATGAAAGGCTCTGATAGAGCGGGGAAGGTCCTTGTTGTCCTGATCGCCTTGAGGGTCATCCGACAGGTCAGGGTCCTGCTGAGCCGTGTCAGGCACTGCCTTGTCCACTGGGGACAACAGAGGCACAGGCGGAAGAGCCGGGGGAAGCACCATGGGTAAGGGAGGTGCCGGCGGACCGGCGGAACCACCGGAGGAACGGACACAGGTGGACATAGCTCCTTGAAAAGCCCTTTGAAATATTCCCTCATGGGGTCGGTGCGCATAAGCGCCTGAAATTTACAGAAAAAGGTGTCCTCAGAAGATTGTTGCGGAACCTGAGGAGGCCTCTCATGAGGTGGACAAATCCAGGGACGTAACGGGGAAGGGTGCCACACCGGCCCCTCCACCAACATATCCACATAAATCAAGGGTGCCGCACCCACGGGCAACGAAACATTGTGCGGAAGAGGCATCCGGGCATTCCAATCAGAAACCGGCCGGTAAGGAGGCGCACAAGGGACCGAGCCCTACACTAGAGGCCGATGGCGTAGTTGTAAGGGTAGCACCTAAAATGGCCGCCGTGGTCGTCTGAGGGGAACTGCGGCACGTGAGGAAGTGAGACAGGGGTCCCCGTCGATGGATCAGGGGTCTTAATCTTAGCCTTAACATAAGGAACCTCGGCAGAGCCGGTACTATGAGGCCTGGAATGTTTTTTGAGACATACCAACTGCCAAATTAGCCTTCGAAGGAAGGACCTCGGCACTGCTGGTAAAAGAAGAACTTTGCGTCTTTGCCCCCTCAACCGGTCTGGTGTCACCACGAGAGCGAGAACGGTGAGCAACCGCTTTCACCGACAAGGCCTTGTCTGGCCTCTCAGAACTGTTGGTAGGTTTAGCCTCTGAACGAGGGACTTTGGACCCAAGCCCGGTAACAGACTTATCTGCACGGGCCTCGAACATCCGTTCGGTAACAAGCCCAGCCAAGGCCTCGGGCGCACCCCGGTGTTTTTGAGGGAAGCCGACAGAGGCCTCAGAGCGAGCTCCGGTACCCCACGATTCAGTAGAACTGGGTCTACAAAGAGCCCCCACAGCAGGGGCCTCGGAGCGTACTCCGGTGTTCACAGGCCCCTTACGGAGACCCTCGGAGAAAACGCTGGTAGGATTATTAGGCCCAACGGGCACCTCAGGGCGAACCCCGGTGACAGAGCGATCAACGCCCCTCCCGGACTGAGAGGAACCCGGAAAGGTATCCCCCGGCCGGAGTGCTCTGAAAAGTAAAGAACTTACTGGGCTTTTTTCTTCTCGTTGATGAAGACCTGAAAATGCAAAGTAGGAGTTCGTCGGAACACCTCCTCCCACCGCTCCAACTGACGTTGAAGTGCCCGGACCGAAAGGGAGTCAGTAAAAACAGGAGTCCCAACAGTGTTCCGGACCCAAACACTCTAAACAAAGTAGATGGGGATCCGCCCTCGCGAAGCGACGGTGACACGATGAACAATCTGGAAAGTCTAACTTGGAAGACAGACAGGCTAATAAACGAACGCTAGCGAGAGCCAGAGAGGAAAAAAGGGAAGAAAATCTCTGAGGATGCAAGTGCCTCTGGCCCAGATCGAGCGGAGAAAAGGACTGATGGGCGATGCGGAGCCAAGATGGGCGGGGTTACAGCCGCATGCCGGGCCCCGCCCAAGAAAGAGGAAGGACACATTTTTGGAAAAAATGAGGAGGCTTTTTACAAAGTGCTCCAGTCCCGTTCCACAGGACGGAGAGATGTCCCAATAAGTATGGAGGAAAGAGGACGGGACGTAGGAGTAAAGACAATATTGTGGGAAGATTACACTGAAACAGGTCCACATTCTTATCTCTGCACCAGTTACTGAACTTGTTCCAACGACACTGATAGAGATGTAGTTGCTGGCCTTCTTGCCGAAAGCAAGATCACCATGACGCCATCCGGAAGGTCTCAATCTTTGGATCTCAACCTCTCAGAAGCAATGCGTGAAGGTTGAGTGTCTTGAGCTCTGGATGGAGAACGTGACCTTCCTCTTTGCGAGAGAAGGTCCTCTCTTTTTGGCATACATATTGGCGGGCAGATGGACATGTCCAGAAGGTTCGGGTATCACGTTCTCCTGGCCCAATCCGGGGCAATTAGGATCATGGGTTTCCTAAACTTTCTCAACCTCCTGATAACGTGAGGGATCGCGGCTTGAGGGATCACAGGGACTGGAGGAAACACATACAGAAGTGGAAATTCCCTGGCCACTACAAACACGTTCCCTAGAGCTCCTCGGAGTAAATTCCCATGAGCAGTACAGTTTGCATTTCCTGTTGACCATGGTCGCAAACTGATCCACTTGCGTGGTTCCCCAAAGGGCGAAGATCTCTTGAAGGACTTCCTAAGCTAGTTCCCACTCGTGGGAGACTGCTCTGGCGGCTCAGAGCGTCTGCCGATGTGTTTTGCTCTCCGGCTAGATGAACTGCCGACAGAGAGATCCCTTCTTGTATTGCCCAGAACCAGAGCTGCATTGCTCCTCTGCACAGTGGTAGTGACCCTACTCCTCTCTTGTTGAGGTAGTACACAGCCACTATGTTGTCCGTCATTATCAGACATTCTTTACAGAGGGCAGGAACGCCATCAGCACTAGTCTGATGGCCTCAGCTCCAATAGGTTGATGTGTAGTTTGGACACCAACGAACGCAGATTGTCAACTCGTTGGTGTGAGCTCCCCACCCGGCAAGTGAGGCGCGGGTCACTACGGTTTTCTCCGGCCATGGTTGCCAAAAAGATTCTCTCCCGACGATATGTTCCCTGCAAGCCCACCATTGCAGATCCTGTGCTACTCTGGTTGGAACTTGCAAAAGATCTGACATTTTCCCTGAAAATTGGGACCATCGAGGCCCGAGGGCCCATTGAAGCGATCTAATCCACCTTCTGGCACCAGAAAAATGCAGGATGCCATAAGACCGAGCAACCTGAGAAAATCGAAGGCCAGTAGATACTGGGCATTCTGGAATTTTATCACCATCTGCAGAATGTGGTGAGCTCTCTCTTCGGGAGGCGAAGCTTTGCCCGAACAAGTATCCAGGACTGCTCAGATAAATTAGAGTTTCTGAGATGGTATCATGTTTGACTTTTTTAAATTCAGAGAAAAGCCTAGTTTATGAAGGAAGTGGGAGGTCTACGACAGATATTCATGGGCTTGTTCTGGAGAACGTGCCCTGATCATCCAATCGTCCAGGTAGGGGTAGACGTGAATCCCCCCTCTCCTGAGACTCGCTGCCACCACCGCCATCAACTTGGTGACAACTCTCAGGCGGAGGTCAACCCGAAAGGCAGAACTCGAAACTGATCGTACCAATCGCGAACCTCAGGTACTTTCGGTGCTGGAGATGGATTGGCACATGAAAGTAAGAATCCTGAAGGTCCAATGATACCAACCAGTCTTGGAGTTGGAGAGCCTGAAGGATATGAGAAAGTGTGACCATCTTGAACTTGTCCTTCCTGAGGAACTTGTTCAAGCTTCTCAAGTCCAAGATGGGTCTCAATCCTCCGTCTTTGTTTGGTATGAGGAAATATGGGGAATGCCAAACCTTGTTCCTGTCCGCTACAGGTAAATGTTCTATTGCACCTTGATGTAGCAGGGTTAAGATTTCCTGCAACAGGAGCGGGTCTGGATGTTTGACAGAGTTGTATCCCATCGGGTGATTCTGAGGTTTCTTTTGAAAAGGAAGCCAGTAAACCTTAGGATACTGTTTCCAGTGCCCAAGCATCTGCAGTAATGCCCCGCCATTCTTCCAGATGCTGTGAGATCCTGCCTTCCACTTGGGCATTGAGGGTCAAAACCTCAGTGGTTTAGCAGCGGCTGAAGGGACAGTTGCCGTTGCTGGGGCAGATCTAGTACCTTTTCCTCGCCCCAAGGAAATTTAATTTGCCCTCTTTGACTGGCCTGTCCCCTTCCTTTTCCAAATGAGGAATAAAAAAAATCGAAAGGGGCGACTCCTCCAGGAAGATGAGCCTGAGTAGGGGCGTTGTGGAGGTTGTCTTATGGTGGCACAGTGATTTTGCTGCCGCTTTGGAAGTCTGCAGCTTCTCCAAACTTTCATCCGCCTTGCTGCCCAAACAACCTCAAGCCGTCAAATGGCATACTGAGAAGCCTGGATTGCACATCTGGTGGAAAACCAGACTTGCTTCGCCACACAAATCTGCGTAGCACCGTACTAGACGCCATGGACCTTCTAATACTGTAAGCTGTGTCCAAACCTGAATGAAGGCATTCCCCCGAAGCCTCCTTTCCATCCCTTACTATGGACAGGAACCCTTCACGTTCCTCACCTTCAGGGATGTGTTCAGCTGCCGCTGACATACAGTCCCACAGGGTATATGTAAATCTTGCAAGGGTGCAAGTTACATTTGTGGATTTTAAAGCCATGCTCCCCGACGTAAAAATCTTTCTGGACCATGCATCAATCTTTTTACCATCCCTATCTGGAGGAAGTGCAGCATTTCTAGGTAGCTGCTTGAACTGCCAGACTTTCAGGCGATGGGCGTTTGCTCAAGTATTCGGGATCTGAGGAACAGGATCTATATTTTGACACATGCATCTTATTTGCTGCCAGAATAGATTCAGAGTTTTCCCATGCAGTGTTAACCTTCCTTTGAAAGGCTACATGAAAAGGAATTATGGGGTCTTGCTGAGGTCCTCCTGAAAGGATGTCAGTCATATCATCCTCCTGATAGGTGAATTTCTACTCCATGCCATGAATTCAGTTACCCTGTTCATCAATTTTCTATATCCTGCATCAGCATGCTCAGCCGGGTCAGGCTTTTCAAATTCATATTCTGGAGATGTATCCAGACCACTTGCTGACTGCAAGCACTCTTAAGTCTTGCATCTTAGATTGAGGGTCAATTAACTCCTCAGGGACTTGCTTTGTACCAAATTTCACACCAGCAGGTGAAACACCATCTGCTAATGAATCTCCTTCATATATGGAGGAGATGGTTGTAAAGAAATCATGTCTATTGTCTGGATGAAACACCTTTTCAGGTGGCATAGACTTCGACACAGGTGTCGATTTTATAATTGAAGTGAACGAAGACGTCGACAAAAGCGTGGACGGCGTCGACGTTGTAATCACCACCTTTGAAATCATCGAGGTAACTTTCAGCACCATCGAAGGAATTGAAGAGACTGTCGAAGAAGCCTTCGACAACTGTGCACCCGACATAACCTTTTTGGGTTGTCGACACCTTGTGCTCGACCGCCTTCGTTTGAGGATTCGAGGACGTTTTAGATGAGGACTCCGATGGCGTATGAGAGTCTGACACCATTTTCGTGAGTTCTACCTCCGATTTACGCACCGGTAGGCTTCTTTTTATATGATGTGTCGGGGAAGATTCCCTGGAGGACACCCTCGACGATTTTTTGTCGGATTTTCTCGTCTTAGATCTTTCTCCTGTCACTTTTTATGAGTAGGGGCATGATCTTCGCTAGACTTTTTTTGAGGGGGTCGGGCCTGATTCTCAAAAATCTTTAGCATAGATGCTCTGAAAGCTTCCCACTTTCCTTGGGAATCAGGTCTTGACGGACATGATATGATTTCCTTAGACGACGTAGAGGAAGAGGGAGACTGGGGTCGTCTTTTCTTTGCCTTTTTAGAGGAAGAAGAAGAGGACTTCCTGGATCTACTCCTCGACCTAGATTTTTTTTTACGTTTTGAAGAAGACTCATCCAAGTCTTTTCTCCCTCTCGAAGAAAACTTCGAGGATTCCTCCCACACCGCCAGGAACCACACTCATCTATACGGTGGTCCGAACCGAGGCACCAGAGGCAATTCCGATGGGGGTCAGTCAGCAACATCTTTCTCCCACATTATTGGCATTTCTTGAATCCAGTCTTCAGTGTGGAAGGATTAGATGAAGACGACATTTTCGTACGAACTGACGCACAGTTTTATTCAATCCAAGCGAAGCTAACGGAAAAACAGAACGGAGAGCAATGGGCGCGCTCGAGGCATTTATACAGCGGATGACATCGGCGCTCGACAGATATCGCTGAGGGACATCTATGCCGTGGCCTCATGGGAGCACCCTCTGGTGGAGAGAGAAAAAAATTCTGAAGCAGCAAAGCTGAAGGTAAGGATATATCTAAAATGAGGAATACGTGGGAGGACACAATCAATTCGAACTACGCATTGCTGCCACTACTCCCTCACTCCTTGGCTAAACCTCTGCCTTCCTATGGCTCTCCCCATCTCTACTATAGTGTAACTGCTACACTACTGCCCCCCCCCACCCCCCCAAAAAAAGAATTGACAAAAAAAAAAAAAAAAACACCCCATCCCGAGTGCAAGCACAGGACTTCCCACTGCAGACACCTATGTCAGTGCTTCCTCTAGAGGGGTTTTCAATTATACCCTTTTCTATGTCCCCCTCTCCTGATCTTTGGACCCCCATCTTAGCTCCACTCTCTCCTTCCACACACTCCTCCATTAACGGTGGCACCAAGTGGGAAGTCCTCTTGGCTGGTTTTGCATCCTCACATTGCTTTGTTAATGTCTGCACCCTTCTGGTTCGGGGTCCACAACCTAACCTCCATCCTGCCTTCTCTCGTTAACTTCCTTTGCCTGCATCGCCCCCTTCTACTCTCGCTCTACCTCCTCTGAATGGCGTGTACCCCTCAGAAAACCTTCAAAAGCGCTGACCGCCTCCACCTGGTAACTTAACGCCTGCTCAACCAACAAACAGTCCTCTGACATCTGTCTCCTTCTTGAAGACAGACCTCAACATTCTCGCTCTTACCGAGACTTGGTTCAATGCCAGCTCAGTTGCTGCCTTGGACTCTCTCCTCCCCGACGGCTTCAAGATCATCTCTAAGCTTAGACCTCACTGCACCGGTTGGGGTGGGGTTGCCTTTATTATTTATTTGCATTTTTAAAAGCACACATCAGCCCTGGGGCATCGTGGCGCTGTTACAGATAAAGACATCAAGCTGGTTACAGTGGAAGGCAAATGGTTACAAGGCAATTTGCATTACAGGATAATGTATACATATACTGTTATTACAGACACATATCCTTACAGTACTGCTGAGGGCAGGTGAAGGAAGGGTATGTCATGATACCTACCTCCAAGGAGCCAGGCCCGACCCAGCAACCCCAGAGGCAGGCATCATTTCCCCCAGGGGAGTGCCAGCGGGCCCAAGCTGGACTCGTCTGTCCCTGTGTAGCGCTGCTGGGCCGCCTACAAAAACAGGGGATAGAATAAGAAGAGATGTTGGTCTAACAAAATTTCAGCGTGTCTGCAACCTGACTTTGTGGTAGTCCTTTTAAAATTCACAGTGGACGGGGTGTGACAAACAATCCTTGGGCAAATAAACGTACACAGCCCAGTGGATGATTGTTCGCCTCATCACGTAAACACTGTTTTTAGATCGGGTATTTGTCTCTCCCCATGCTAACACATAGGGGGAGAGAGTGGTTGACGGGCACATTGATGCAAGGCTGAATGGTGCATAACATCTAGAAGAAGTTAGTCTCTTCTTATTCTATCCCCTGTTTTTGTAGGCGGCCCAGCAGCGCTAAACAGGGACAGACGAGTCCAGCAGGAAGGGACATTTAGAACTCAAATCTATCCTTTCCTGTCTTCCTACACAGCCTTGCCCCTGTGGGCGTTAAAACCCACAGTAGTTTCTCTGTGAGAAATAACTGTACCCTCAACCACAGTGGTTTTATTCCAAAGAACAGGCTGCCTACCTGGCTTTGAAAACAGACTATTCTTTGGTTACTCTCACTTCAACTTGAATACAGTTGGTAAATGTCCAAACCTTCGTGTTACACCCCAGAGATCCAACATGGTGAAAACAACTGTTACTGCCTCCAGAATGTCCGAGATCAAGGGTAAGGATAGCGATCCTTAAGGGTGCATTGATTTAGACCTCGACAGTCCAGACACGGTCTGAGTTCCTTGGTGTCTTTCTTGGGAACAAAAAAAGAGTGAGGCCCCATTTAGAGGGTCGTATGGTGCCATTTGCAAGATTAGTATCCAGGTATTCTCGAAGGGCTTTCTTTTCAGGTTCGGATAAGATGAACATCCTTCCAAAGGGAATCACAGCGGATGGTTCCGTTTCTATAGCACAGTCTTCTGGTCTATGGGGATGTAACGCCTGGACTATAGCAGTGGAGAAAACATCAGAATATTCCTGGTAT
The DNA here is from genome assembly GCF_040938575.1 of Ambystoma mexicanum. NCBI lineage: Eukaryota > Metazoa > Chordata > Amphibia > Caudata > Ambystomatidae > Ambystoma > Ambystoma mexicanum. Next base: position 538,259,709 of record NC_090940.1, read on the forward strand.
ATCTCCGGAACCCGGATAATGTTTGAGACAGAGCTTGTACCTTGGTGATTCGTAGGAGGTCCTTCTGATGGTGTCGGAGCAAGGTCTGACATGCAGTGGGACATACAAAATTCGGAGCCCAGGAACAAGGAACCCGCTGCCCAATTGATGTACAGATTGTGTTTTTGAAGCCAGGGCATTCCCCAAAACCATTGGGTAATGGGCTGACTTGATGTAAAATTTTATCCTTTCTCGATGGTGGTTTATGGCAAGTTCGACGTCCTTGGTCTGAAGGGTTATGGGTCCTGAAGAAAGGGGTCTTCCATCAATTGCTTCTACAGGATTCGCAAGGAATATGGTGCTTAAGAACCCATTCTTGGTCTATGAAAATCCCCATAGCTCCACAGTCCACCAGTGCCAGGATGGGATATGTTTCCTTCTTGGATGGCGATAAGAAGGCCTGTAAAATCAAAGAATTTTTTCCAGGAGAGTTCAAGGATGGAATTGATGTGGAGCAGGCATCTCTCTCCCGAACCTGTGCTCCATTTAGGATCGGGAGCTGGCGTTTCCCCGAGCGCCGTGGGGGGCTATTGGGCACTCTCACTAAATGTTTGCCTGATGCACAATACATACACAACCCGGTATGGATCCTACGCATTCTTTCTTGGGAGGATATGGGTCCACTGAATGCCCCTAGCTGCATAGGTTCAGGCTCGTTACTCGAAGTGGAAATACCTTCGGGGTTCGAGTGTATCCAATTGGGGTTCTTCTGGAGTGGCGACTTGCTTTTCTTTTTCTCTGCCTTTCTCTCCTGAATGCGAAAGTCAATCTGCAGGGCAAGATCCATCAGTGCATGATAAGAACTTGGGCGCACCACTCTGGCTAGTTCATCCTTGATGTCTTCGTTTAGCCCTCTTCGAAATAGGGTAAAACAAGCTTCAGAGGACCAATCCGCTTCTTTAGCCAGCTGTTTGAAGCGTGTGACATACGTAAGCATATCCTGGGTACCTTGTTGAAAGTCGAGTAGACGTTCCTGGGCATTGTAGACCTGCTCTGTGCGGTCAAAAATGGTCTCAAGGGCCTGTATGAAGCCATCGTAATCATCCAGGAGAGAATCCGCAGAGTTAACCAGTGGGGTGGCCCAGGTCAAGGCATTGCCAAAAAGATGCAAAATAATAAAGCCCACCTTAGCCCTGGGCGTAGAAAAATAATAAGGCTTGAAAGTAAAGTGGACCAATCCACGATGGCTCTTTGCGGAACCATATTTAGCAACAACGCCGCCCAGTATTACACTCTCTTTCGTAGTGGATTCACAGGACAACACCAATTGCTTTAAGGCAGCGTTCTCTGCCTTTAAATTTTGCACTTCGGTCGTCAGGTCTTGCATGCCGCGCATAAGGTCCTGGATGGCCGCTTCCATGTCTGTGTCGAATTCACAAATTCAATCAGGTGGCGTCTCAATCTGTCACAGGTTTCCTTTTTTCTTACCTGTTTTTGCTGCCTTGCGGGATCCTTCGCCGGGGTTTTCTTCCGTGCGGTTCGGGTCTTGTCTTGGCCGTCGTCGGATTCCAGGATTCGTTCAGCTTCTTCGTCCGGGATCTAGGAAACTCCAGAAAGACCAGGAAGGAAGGCAGCCCACGGGGCGGTCTGCGCGGGACGCGGATGGATACAGGTACAAGGGAAAGGGAAGGAGAAAGAGTGGGTCCGGGAATTCGAGCAGCAACTCAGTTCCAGGAGCACGACTGCGACGCACGTCTAGCCTCAGCTAACGATAGTGTTGAGATGCGCAGAGCCGCAGGGGCGAGGTTAATTTATGGAACGTGCTGCAAGGATGTAAAGGTCGATAGACCGTGTTCTGTGAATACGGCCATGTTGGGTGTACTACAGCAAGTAACCCCAGACGTGCCAGGGACCAGGAGGACCAAAAGGGGCGCGATCGATGGATCATGACAGCGGGTGGATTGCTTGGTGGGTGTAAGAGGGCTAGTTTGTTGGTTAGAGAGTTTGTTCTTTCGAGAGCAGTGGTGAAGAAGTGGGGGAGAGAGAGAGAGAGAGAGAGAGAGAGAGAGAGGCAGAGTGATTGTGAGGGGGTCCGTTGGGTGGTGGTACATGATGGTTTGGTGAATTCGGAGATGACTTTGTGGAGTTCTTTGCTGGGGTATTTACGGTTTCGTGAGTTGTAATGGCTTTGTTTAGCTTTCCGGATTTCAGCGTTGTAGTGGCGACGGTGCCGGGCCAAGGTGGATCTGCTCAGGGTGGTTTTGTCTTTCCGCCATTTGCGTTCAAGGGATTTATATAGTTGTTTTGTGGTCTTCAGTTCTGGTGTGAACCATCTAGGAAAATCTTGTTGGAAGTTGCTATCGATTTTCATGGTAGCATTAGCAAATCGCATTTCTTATGTTTATGTATCAACTGCCTTCCTGCAATGTGTCGGACAATAACTGTTTGCCTGAAACCGCCAACCACTTCTGTTGCAACCACACATGCTTTCATGATGCAGGAAAATGGCATCAAGGACATTATGGTCATAGATATTACTGACTAATGTTTTGCCACTCACGTATGCGCATAGTTGAGTTCTTTAGTTCAAAAAAGGTGAAGAAAGAATTGATGTTCAAAGGGCCGTTTGGGAATCTAGCTCGAGCATATGTGTGATTACTTAAATGAACAAGCAGTTCTTTCAGTGTGTCGCGGGGAAAACAGGAATACACTTGGTGGGCTAATTCTGTTGGCCTAGCTTGCCGAAGCACATTTGAAACTGAAGCGACAAACCAGGTGGCCCACTGACAACTGTGTGCCAAGTATATGTCTTATGCATATTATGTTCACTGTGCTCCTTTTTATGTTAAAACATGTGTCATGTAATCATGCCGGTCAATATGTATAAATAGGAAGACTTTGTTGCCAGAAGGCAGGGGTACAGACAAAGCCTTTGCTGACGTTTACGCACAGCTTAAGCGCATTCTGAATGAATAAACCTACGACTGCCATAATAGTGTTGTGCCAGTATCTCATTCTTGGTGTTTGTGAACACGAGTAGGGATTATGAATGGATAATTTCCCACATGAGATTTTACCAAGTGTTTTATTTAAGCAATATAACCTGAGCAAGGCAAGCCCCAGGGCATTAACTGACCGGTAATGCCCCCACCCCTGCGAGGACCATCTTGCTATTAGTACCCCAGCACGTTGTACCAGGGTACCAATAGTGTTTTCTTCAAATTGAGAAAACTGTTTGCCCTTTATCAATTGGGGTGGGGGACTACAAATCAAGATGGCTGCCATGGATCTTGGAGAAGGGAATTACATGTAGTCCCCTTCTCCCTTTCCATAGTGGCCATTGCCGTGACTGGGACACGCCGGAATACTGGTGTTTGAGGCGCCAGCAAGGGACAAGACAGCTCCAGTTAAGTGTGGTGGGTGGAGGTGGGAACGCTGGGAGGGAAATCGGAGATGTGGAAAAGGTGGGTGGGGTAGACGTGGGTGGGAAGGGGACACAGCGGCACGCACCTACCCGATTCCCGACAAAGGAAGATTGCAACCTCCAGCTCAGAGGATAAAGCTGCACCTCCTGATTGGCTGAGGATGCCACGCCCCCTTCGTTGGGTATGAATAAAGATTAGAATAAGGCCTATCTTTCCAGATCACTATGGGGCGTCCCTGCCTACTTTACCAACTACGGTGCTCATCAATCGTGAGTAACAAGTCCAAATAAATCATTCTGTCCAAATTTTAACCTAACCGACCCTACCATTATAATAATCAACTAAGGTCAGGAATAGGATTCCCTTCCCCCGAATGCCCAGTCTTGTCCCAGATGCTTTCTGAATGTTAATGTACTATCCAGTAGACCATATGCAACTAGTCTCTTGTGACTTGTTGAATTAATTTCTGCAACTTCCGCTGGAGATTGTACTTTTCTCCTACCCCCTCAGAGGGTTTTCTTGGTCCTAGTAAGATTACTTCCCTCGGTCTTATAGGACACACAAGAGGTTCTCTTGTATACTATCCCTCTCTTGGTTGGTGATGGATTCTCAAATTATTAACAGTGACCCCCTCTCAAAGTATTCCTTTATATGCACAATGTATTCTACTAACCACAGTGGGTCTTGGTCCCACATGTCTCTTGGATCTACTTCTACTTATTTATTGGGTAATCTTTCCCTTTTCCCACTGTAATAAAGTGCAGTTGTATTCTTCCCACACTCATTTATCAGAATCCCACGGACACAGTATTTACTCATCAACTTGTTCACACTCTTCTCTCATGGGTACTGGGACAAGTTTCGTTCGGCTTACTCTTGGTATGTTACGAAAGACCAGTTCCACTTATTCCCACCTGCAATGTAAGGGTAACGTCTCCGGTACCTGTAGGGGTTTTCTATCTTCCTCAGCTTAGCTGCTCCGCGGTTCACTCCCTGCGGCATCTGCTTCATATGCAGTAAGCTCCGATGCAGAGTCGGATCTGCTCAGGAGTTGCTTTCTCCCTATGGTGGGTTCGCATTGTTCCACGGGCCGGCTACCCCCACACAACCAGTCGTGTGGTCAAGCCAACACCAAGCTCTCCATTTGAGGGTTCTTGGGCTCCTCCTCTTGCATGCCGTCCTCTCAGCGTCTCTCGCCGCCAATATAAATTATACAGACTGCGCTTCTCGCCAGCTCTGCCTCCTTCAGCCATATTACGCACAGGAGGCTTCCCCGGTCTCTCAGCTCTTTGACTGGTGAGCTGTGTCTTTTTAACTTCGTCACAGTCCCTTGCGAATTATGTTTTAAAGGGATAGCATCAATTTCATCTGGACTATTACATTGGTTCACTTTATCCTGGTTTAAATCCTGGAAAGCATAATGTCCTGGTGGTTCAGACATGTCCATATAAGTCATCACGTGAAAGGCATTAGGGAGCTCCTCACAGGAGCTGGAGTCCTTGTCCCCAAAGGGGGACGTTTCTCCCGGTGAGGTCCCACTTGCTTCGACCCCTAGGGAGGTTCTTGCAGAGTGGGCTCACCTCCCTAGCATGAAAGAGGTGGACTCCAGAAGGGACGAATTCCCTCGAGTCTGTTAAAAAGCAGGTTCCAGGCTCTAAGATTTCTTCATGTAAGTTTATTTCCAAGTTCTTAGTTACATATCCACATGAAGACATAAAGGACATAAGCTGTGACAACACCGGCTCCCATCACCCAGGGCCAGCCAGCTGTAACCGCCTCACACACAGAACACTCACTCAGAATATTCCATCATCCACACATAAACATTCCACATGACATCTCAAGCTACCTCACCTCAGACAGGCACAATACAACACACCTCCCTCCTTTACTAAACCATACATGCACCGAACAAGTCACATACCAGAACACCACAACTAGCACCTTCCAAGATATATGCACACGTAACGCTCAACTGGCAGACAGACACTTCCACGGCCAAACCCAACCATCAAAACATCACACCCTGACAAACTACATTACATGTACCAATAACAAAAATACTGTCATCCATCTGCCTGCTCCTGCGACAAACAAGCAACTGGGCTCTCACCCCAGGACCTGGCCAACCCTGAAACTGGGCTACTTCACCTACATTCCTGAACAACCACAAGACTGCTACACCTCCTACCACCTGACCCGCCTACAATAACGCGGGTGTCCAGGCTGCCACCCTGGAACCCCAGCAGGCCTCTAGACTGCCACTCTAGAGAACTGAGACCTCAAAGCCTCCAAAAAGACAATCACAACCTCACTCCAACAGGGATTCACAAAGTGGAAACATACAACATCACTGAGATCACAAACACCCATGGTCTTAATACCATACTCATTACACCAGACCAGGATGTACAAGCCTTCCAAACACATTGGGAGCGGTGGCCACGCACTCCCAATGCCAACATCAATGACTGGTAAAAACTAAACAGTCTTATAGCAAGGAAATCATCCTAAGCCAAAACAAGCTGTTGAACCCATGGATACAACGAAATCCACAATAAATACCACAAGTAACGTAGAAAACAATTTACTCATCATCTCAGGACTTACCACACTCAATACCGACGGGTCATTACCAGGCGTCCCCAGCTACCCCTTTACCATCAGCTACCTACTGTCCAATGTGATGAGAAGGATAAAAAAAACCTAGAGGAGGCGCTACCTCCCGCACAGAACAACCTCATCGCTGTTCAACCTTTACCGGAATCAGGTAACCCCTATAACCAGACCAATCCCCTCACATGAAATTAGAAAATCCTTACATCCTTAATGAAAGAGTCGAGGCGCTACCTTACTCTAGAACAATCTGAACATGGGTGTTCAACTTTTACCACGACAGGTAACTACCCAAACCAAAACAATGTAAGGAAAACTATATCCCCCACTGACATTACCCAAACAATTCGAACCATGCATTTCACACTGCAACACTTCCATGCTGAATGTGAGTCCACCCAATACCCAACACTCACTGACTCTCTCCAACCTATCTGAGTCAGATTCATCATAACATGCATTCCAAAATCATAGAATGCTGCAACCATATTCTGTAAACAATACATAAACCGCATTGAAAACATTTGCGTTGTGTACATCTGAATACAAAACCATGTTGCTCATAGTAAGTAAAATCCCCAAAACTAACACTTTCATGAACTAAAACGTCCATAGCCATTTGTAGGCTCTTAAGCGAGCCTATGAGTCCATAGCCATTTACACAGGCTCTACTGACATGTGCAATATAGCTGAAAATCCTCAAAATGATTAAAGCTATCGCAGTCATACACATACCACCCATCGTACACTAACAGCAACGATTTATGCACATTAGTGTCCATGTGCCATGGTGCTTGGCACTCGAAACCTGCAATTCCTCAAAAGAATTATGCTAAATACCCTTCAATATAACATATTACCACACTATATTGTCACTGTTTCACTTACCCATTTACATAACAGAACAGCGCCGTTTAAGATGCATGGATATCTTCTATAAACACGAACTCATTTGCATCCTTGCAGTGCCCCCATCCTACAGATTCACATCGCACCAAGGCACTCACCATCCTGCACATGCAAAATGCTCCGTCAGTTTTAAATAGGTATATTAAAGTTCCAAACTACCCAACATTATGGCTGTTACTCTCTGCACATGCCTATACCTCACCATACTGTCATGACCTAAAAATGTCACCTTATTTGTTGGCCGCTACCTGTGGCCTCACTAACTGAGACGGAGCGGCATGCCAGCATCACAATCCGCTGAAAATGTCTCTTTTGCCAAGCAGAGACCACAGCATTTGGCGCCTAAACAAACCATGTCTCTTGGATCCGATTCGTATCATAGGGTTCCCATGTTCTAAGCCAAATGTCAGATTCCTTAAAGTACTTTCCCTTTTACATCCTCAGGGCAAACAGCACTTATAATACGAAGCTCTAACAATAGCACATTCCAAAGTACATTCTATGCTTCACCATCTCCCCCTGCTGCATGTGTGACATCATCAGTCACTACTGCTCAGCAGGGCTATGCAGAGCTTCATAGGCCAACGGTTGTTCACTTCCCAGGAGACCTCGCCACGAAAGGCTCATAAATCTTCAGAGTTTCAGACAGCCAAAAACATGATGTGCACGATAAGCACAGTACGGTGCTGCCAGGCTCCCATAACTTCAAAGCCGGCAATTATCTCGTGAGAAGGACACCGTTTAAAACAACAGCTCCCCATTGCTATGAGTGCACAAGACATGGGAGTGACGTGTAGTCAGGCAAACAATCCTCCTTGTTCATGTCAAATTCACATCCATTTCCCAAACACAGAGCAGCGTCTCTTTTTTTCTATTGCCATTCTAACTTTTAAAAAAAACGTAGAGTAGCATCACATTCATCCCAGTGGGCTAGCTCTTCATTACATCTCACGGAGGACCAGGGTACAGCGTTTGCTTTCAACATCAATTTCCCAGTATTGCCAGTATTATCTTTCACCTGCTGGTCCAGCTCCATCTCCAGCCCCCAGGGCAGAGCTCTGCCTCCTACTTAGGAGCTGCCCATCCAAAAGGGGGCCTCTTTCTTCCCCTGAACCCTGGGACGTAGTCCTCCTTCCTGTTCCTGGAGCTGATCCCTCTGCAATGGGGCCCAATTCCTGTTCCTGCCCCTGCGCTCTGGGGAGCCATGTCAGGGATTCTCCCTGAAGACTCCCTGGGGCCCAGCTTGCCCACTACTTATGTGCGCTGGTCCCACCAAAGATGGGACTTTAATCCCCCGGCTCCCCCTGCACCCTGGGTGATGGGACTTACAGTTTTTGGGGGCGGTGTTGTCCTTCTCCAGAAGCTTGTCCTTCCTGCACCCCCGCAGCATGGTCCTCAGTCCATCAGCTTGTTACCAAAGACCGACTCGTCGCCATTGTTAAAAAGCAGGTTCCAGGCTCTTTAAGATTTCTTCAGGTAAGTTTATTTCCAAGTTCTTAGTTACATATCCACATGAAGACATAAAGGACATAAGCTGTGACAACACCGTCTCCCATCACCCAGGGCCAGCCAGCTGTAACCGCCTCACACACAGAACACTCACTCAGAATATTCCATCATCCACACATAAACATTCCACATGACATCTCAAGCTACCTCACCTCAGACAGGCACAATACAACAGAGTCGTCACAGCATCTTTACATATAGTAGAAAAATGCCCCAGTCACTGAGTTCTTGAGTCCCACTATTCACACTGTGCTATCAGGGACCCAACCGTGTCAAGAGGTGATGGGAACCCCTCAACCTGTGTTTTTGCCCGAGCCAGTCCTGGACCGGAGACAGGATGTGGGAGCTTGGAGGGTCGCAGACTATCCCTTCTACTTGTGCCTGTTTCCATAAAATGAGTACCAACTTTTCTTAACACGTTTCCAGAAGGCCTAGCAGCAGAGTAAAAGGAGCAGCCACTAATAGATTGAGCTGGTGCCGAACGGTTGCTCCGCGAAACAACCTGAAAAGCAGCCCAGCGGAACACTACGTGTCACAAACTAGCGCAGGAGAATTAACCTCACCTTTCGATTGAATACTGTACATGGGCAGCAGCACTAGAGAACTCACTGTGCCGTATATGTAATTAAGAGCCCAAACAAAATCAGAGAGGCCCAAGACCACCAGGGACCAAAACAGGGAGCCAACCCCACCTGCTTCCCATTGCACTTAACGGGGTAAACCAGAACCCAGAACCTGAACAGAAACCCTTCCTAGGCTGCCATACATTCTACTCTAAGGCCACACAGAAAGGGAGCAGAACTTTGCACCTATTTAAGATTTTCCACCCCAATCATCCCCATGGGAGGGAAAAGCCAGGGTTAGGGATTACAACCCAATCCTATACAGAGGAGGAGTATAAAAACCGACAACAGGAAGCAGGGCGGTTTGGGTTATTTGGGAGAGGTCAGCAGTGGCAGAAGAGGGCAACAAAGAGACCAGCAGGAGGGAGAATGGAGCAGTGGATTGTGGAGCAGGTGTGGTATTGGCTAGGGAGGGAAAGCAGTACTGCAGTTGGATTGTGTGTAGGGTGGCAAGTGTTTTAAAAAAGTTACTCACCGTAGTGACTACCTTACTCCTAGTCCAGTTTCCTCCATACATGTGGGACATTCCGTCCTCCAGGACGGGACCGGAACACTTGATAAAAACATCAAAATTGGGGGAAAAAAAGTGTCCTTTTCTTTTTACGTGGGGTACCACACGTGGACGTAACCCCAACCTCCTGAGCCCCGCCCCGCGCATCGCCCTTCAGTCCTTTTCTTTCGCCAGATCTGTGACCATTTAAGCAATAATAGAGGAAACTTACTAGAGGGGACGGCAGGTGGGAGTATGGAGGAAAGGGGACTATGGACTAGGAGTAAGGTAGTCACTACAGTGAGTAACTTTGTTATACTCCTACGTCCCGTCCCCTTTCCCCAATACTTGTGGGAGATTCCTAAGCACTCCTCACAGGTAATACGGGTGGATGGAACTTCCCTACTGAAAAGGGTTCTTCAGAACAGCTTGGCCGAATTGAGCATCAGCACTGGAGCTCAGATCCAAGCAAGCACTAATGTTTACAAAAAGCTGATGGGTAAGCCCACGTAGCTGCCTTGGCAATGGTTTCCCAGGGAACATATTTTTGAAAGACAACAGCAGCCGCTTTGCCACGTACAAGATGGGCATGAATGCCCTTCGGAGGTTGAAGGCCCTAAATGGTATACGCTTCTGAAATACAGGTGGCAATCCATCGGGAGATAGTAGCCTTTGAAGCAGGTTTCCCTTTTGGGTCGCCGAAGGTAACAAAGAATGGAGAGGATGACTGGATTGCCCTTTAGGGCGTGATTCCCTGACCAGCTCCCCCCCACCGCCCGACCCCTAGGGCCGTGTGGAGTGGGCACAGAATCAACAGTCTTAAGTTATGATGAGAGGTACCTCAGAAGTTCGGCTTAGCGGGTTGACAGTTCCGAGTGTTTGCACCCCTCGACATAATTGACAATACAGCCAGAAAATGTTGTGTAGCTTGTTTTGACTCAGAGACCTCACCATGAAGCATTACTCACAAATATGAAGCTGACACTCAAAGGTAGCAAGTCACAAAGATCAAGTACAATTCATCATTTTAAGAAACCAACCTGAGCAACATGGAGTGTATGTTATGGTGGTCTATACTAAGCTATGTTATGATCAGGAGCGGAGTGACATAATAAAACACGTCTTCAGTCTCATCTATCCAAACAGTTCAACCTTCACATTCAAACTCACGTTTGTCATGCCTTGCCGTGCTGCATCCGAAGTTACCATGACTTCCTATCGAGGGGGCCTGCTGCTCAGGTACCTGCGATGGATGGCTCTTCCCACACTCCCACCCCCCACGATCTCTATGTCTGCTGCTCCCTTGTGCATTAGTCTGTTGTGCTTTTTATATTAAAGCAAGACTTCATCTGCATAAACTATGTGCGTCATTTCCTGTCTGGAAAGTTAGCCTAGAGCCTGAACCTGCTTTGGTTCGCGTTGCTTACATTATTTACCTATGCATACAATTAAGCGGCATATGCTGCTCTTGACCCATGGTTTGTTTCCATTAGAATAAATGGGCTTCCGCTTGGCAAACAAGCAAAGCGTGTTGTTCTCTCCTACCCCACTATAAAACTCCATTATATTAAAGGAGTTTCTGAAGAGGCTAAACGTGACAATTGCTTTAGGACACTTTAACCGGATGTGTGTATTCTGGTGTCATGCTTCATGTCCATGGCTGCTTATAGGCATACAAGCATCTCTCGACTTTGCTACAAGCTCATCTAAAACAGGAAGTTGCCACTTGTGGTTGGCTTTCTTCTGTTGGAAAGGGGAAACTCTCCTTTCGCTGACCCTAGATGGCAAGTGTCTGAGTTTACAGCTTGCAGGCACATGTGTTTAGTCATATTTAGTTAAGGAACTCATGTTAGAGGCTAGTGTCTGTTCCTGTCTTTTGAACGCCACACTTGCACTGTGTGCGAGTGCGTGCTTTCTGCTCAATGAACATCTATAGCTTCTTACTGTGATGGTGCTAAACCATGTGTGTTTCAAGGCATTATATTTTCCTACCGCAAGTGCCTACAGTTATCTGTTGCCACTAGCTCTCGCCTTATGTGCCACCGTGTACTTTGTATACACCACTGTGTACTTTGTATGCACCACACAGTAGTGGTCATTTGAAGTCGAGTCGTCTGATCTGTGGCTTAACCGTTTTAGCTTGTTCGTACCATTATTCATAAATCATGACAAGGAGGCCCCGAGTTCAGTTCTGTCCAGATAGAACTTCAGAGCTCGCCTGACATCTAAATTGTGTAATGCTCTCCCCGCGTCTGAGGCAGGGTTCCGAAAAAAAGACAGGTAATAAAATCGATTGATTCAAATGAAAATCAGTCACTACCTTAGGAAGAAAAGAAGGATGAGTGCGGAGCACAACCTTGTCCTTGGGGAAGGTAAGGAACGGGTGTTCCACGGACAGAGCTTGAAGCTCGCGTACTCGTCTTGCCAAAGTCACTGCAATCAAAAAGGCAACCTTCCAAGAAAGATACTTCAGATCAGTCGTAGCCATGGGTTCAAATGGTTTATGGCATAAGGCGGTCAGAACCACATTTAAATCCCACTTTGGGTGAGCTTTACGTACAAGTGGAAAAAGATGTAATAAACCCGCGCAATGCCTTTTAATGACTGGGTTCATCAAAGAAATGGAACAGGCGTCAGTCGACAGGTAGGCTGCAATAGCCTACAAATAAGTCCTTCAGGACAAGAAGCAGCCAGATGAAAAATGAACGAAAGGACAGTGTCAATCGTAGCATGTCTGGGGTCTAATTGCTTAGCTAAGCACTAGTGACAAAACCTTGCTCCTGTACCGAGACCTCGTAGAAGGTTTCCTGGCCGCTTGGATAATGCGCATATGGTCTTCAGATAGGTTTAACTGTGCTAGGGATTTGAATTCAAGGACCAGGCCAAGCTGAAAGATTGTGAGGAGGGGTGCCACATCTGCTGATGCACTGGTGAAGCAGGTTGGGAATCGACAGCAGTCTGATCGGAGGACCATTCGACAGATGCTGAAGTTCCGAAAACCAGAATCTGGCTGGCCACCAAGGAGCTATGAACTGGAGAGTGCAATTCGATGCATTCCTGAGCTTGCATAGTGACCGATAAATCAGAGGAAGAGGCGGCAAGGCATATGCCTTCATGTTGTGCCACGGGATCTCGAGAGCATCCCCCAGAGAAGAGGCCCGAGACCGTTCTTGGGTGCATAAAGGTGAAGTTTCCTGTTGTGGCAGTCGCAAAAAAGGTCCGCTTCTGCAAATGTTGGAGGACTTCCATGTTCAGTTCCCAATCGTCGCTGGGTGCTGTCTGCCGGCGGAGTGAGTCTGCAGTCACATTGAGTTGCCCCAGAATGTGTACCACCCGCAGCCAAATGATGTGCTGGATGGCCCATTTGCAAACCTGAATGACAAGATCCACCAGAGGTGGTGACTTGGTACCACCCTGCTTGTTGATATAAAACATCAACACCAAGTTGTCCGTGCGGATGCGGACAACCAGGTTTGTGATGGATGGCTGGAATGCTTTCAGCGCCAGAAAAACAGCCAGGAGCTCCAAATAATTTATATGAAACTGCCCGTTCACAGATCGAAAACCTGGGAGATGATCGCGTCCCACCCCAGAAGGGAGGAGTCCGTGATAATCGTCAAATGTGGGCAAGGCTCCAGAAAGGAGGCCCTCACAGTAAGATTGTTGGTCAAGGCCCACCATAGAAGGTCCGACATCATGCAGGATGGAACTGGCATCATCTTGGAATCTGATTCCGAAGCCTGACACCAAGAGCTCAGAAGAACTAGCTATGTACGCCTCATTTTGAGACCCGCAAGAGGAAGAGCAAGTACGCACAAGGCCATGAGGCCCAGAAGCCTCTGGAACCAACAAGCCGTCATGTGCTCCGACTGGTTGAAGAGCTGACATGTGGCGAGTAGATCCGCAATCCTTTTCCGCCGTCAAATACACCCTGGAGTCGATCATGTTCCAACGGAAACCCAGGAAGATCAGGTCTTGGGAGACTGTCATGGAAGATTTCCGCCAGTTCACAAACAGCCCAAAATTGAACAGGAGCTGGAGGAGAGACTGGATATTGCTCAAAGCTGTCAGTGTAGAAGGGCTGCATAGGAGCCAGTCGTCCAAATACGGATATACAGGAACACCCTGTAGCCAAAGGAAAGCTGCAATTACCGACATCTTCATAAAGACACGCGGCGCCAAGCTAGACCAAAAGGGAGCAAACTGAACTGGAAGTGCTCCCCTCCCAGGGAGAAATCGATGTAGCCTCCATATCAGGATGTGCATATACACATCCTGAAGGTCCACTACACTGAGCCAGTAGCCCTTATGAAGAGAGGACTTTATTTGGCAGGGTGTAATCATCTTGAATTTTGGGTTTGGGCTCTGAGAACAGTCTAGAGTAGAAGCTCTCCCCTTGCTCTGCAAGGGGAACAGGTTTGACCGCCCTGAGGTCTAGAAGCTTCTGAACCCCGGCTCTGAGGGAGGGTGTCCCGACCTGTTGGAAGGGAGGATTGAAGGGTGGGGTAGGGGGGAAGGAGTAAGCGAAAGGCCGCCCGAGCGATGGACAACACCCACCGATCTTCGGTGATGGTCTGCCACGCCTCCAGATGAGACGAGATTCGCTCTCCCACCGGAGTCTCGTGCGACCGACAAAAAATATAATGCAGATTTGTCGGCAGGGAGACTACTTGCCCCTGGAGAGGAGGCTGAAGGCAGAGAGAAAAACCGACCCTGTTGCGGTTTTCAACAGGTGCCGCCAACCGGAGGTTCAGTTCTGAGTGCCCGGCAGTCCTGAAACCCCCTGAAGCCAGAGAAGGACCGAGACCGAGACCCTGACCTCTGTGTATAAGGAGACTTGGCTGGGACCTTTGCCAGGACAGACAGATTTGGCGGTTTGGGTGCTCGCCTTGGTCTTTGTAAGTTCGTCATCTGTGGAAGAATAAAAACTCCTTTCCATCGAAGGGAATGTCCAGAACTGATCTTGCACCTCCTTCGAAAACCTCTTTGCATGGAGCTACGCATAGCGGGAGGCATCAATTCCCACCATCAGGCCTCGAGCTGAGGTATCCACATGGTGCGCCACAGCCTCCAAGAGATCCTGTGCCAACAACCTGGCATCCAACAACCCAGCCTCGAAATAGTCTAGCCTATCCGTAGGAATGCACTCATGGAAATCAGCCAAATCCTTCCACAGCTTCACATTAGCTGCCGCCAGGATCAGCTCGGTATTTGCTTGGCGAAGTTGAGTGCTGAGTTGGCAAAGACTTTCTTGCCCAAGGAGTCCAGAAATGTGTCTTCCTTGGAGAGAATCTGAGCTGGTGCTGTAGAGGTTGCAGAGGCTGGCTTAGATTGAAGCGTGGTCGCAGCTACCAGCGTCGAGGAAGGGAACGGACAAGACGCCAAGGCTATCTCTTCTGAGATGTGAAGCCTGTAACAGGCGTCAATTCTCTTATTGATATGCAGCCCATTGTGGGGCTTATCCCAGACTTTACAGGCCTCAGCCAAAACATCCCTTTGGAGGAACAGGCTGGTACGCTCTTGTGGTGACAAGGTGAACGCTCCTAAATGCACCCCTTCCTGCGGAGCGGGGGCACCCGGTACTGGAATGTTGAGGAGGGCCATCATATCCAGAACCCGGTCATGGGTTGCTCCGACAGAGCGGGGCTGCTCATCGCTACCCTGATCTGCTTGAGGGTCCATCCAGCGAATCGGGAGCAGACAGCCGGGCCGCCACAGGTTTTAAAGTGCTATCCCTTTCTACCAGTGTCTTCTCTATTGAGACAGCAGGGGTAGGGGAGGAAGCGTTGGAGGAGGACAGACAGGAAGAGGTGGTACAACCACAGGAGCCGCTGAAGTGGAAGGTGGAGCCGGAAGTTCAGGGTAAATTTCCTTGAAAAGACCCTTAAAATACTCTTTCATAGGGGCAGAATGCATGAGCCTCTGAAGTTTCCCAAAAAATACATCCTCCGATGAAGGTTTAGGCGCTGGGGTAGGCATAAGCCTCTCATATGGGGCGTACCCCACAAACGCAATGAGAAGGTTGCCATGAAGGCCACCCACCAATCGGGTCCGCATAGACCAGAGGAGCAGAAGTAGGCAGAAGCAGGACAGTACGTGGCAGCGGCATCCGAGCATGCCAGTCATAAGAAGGGTGGTATGGATTTTTACATTCCAACCAAGGTGAAAAAGGCTGCTCAGCCCCAAAATTAAGGTTTCCAGCACCTGCCGTCGAGAACGTAGGTGTAAGGGAAGAATCCAAAATGGCTGCGAGGACCGTAAGGGGTGGGGCGCTATTTTGACGATGCCCGAGGAGAACTGCTTCACATGTGCAGCTGAGGCAATCGTCGCCTCAGGCTGATCAGGGGACTTTTAGCTTCCAGGGGAGGAACCTGGGCAGAGTCTGCAAAAGAGGTGTTACGGTGCATGACCGCCCTCTTTGCCCCCCTCAACAGACCCGGTATCACAGCGATGAGGCGGGAAAGCTGAGAAATCACCCTTACAGACAAAACCATAGGAAAAGGGTTCTCGGTTTTGTCGGTACAGACCTTAGCCTCAAAGTGAGGAACCTCTGGCTTTGTCCCGGTATCCTCAAGCCGTGGCTTGGTGCAGAAAGCTCCAAAAAAGGAGGAGTGTAGTAATGGGGATGATGAGTAGTAAAGGGTGAAGGCTGATATACGAGAAGTAGAACATCAAAAGGAGAGAAGCAGGGAGTAGTAAGTAGGAGGGGTGAGAAAGGTAGCATAGTAGGCACAAGGGAAGCAGGCTTCAAGGGAGGGGGTGAACTTAGACAAATCCGTTGAAGTGCAAGGCCCCGCCCCTAAAACGCTCTTTAGAACACAAACAGAGTAAGGAAGTCCCTGATGGAGGCTAGAGAGAAGGCCCAATGCCTTTAAGTAATAATTGTAGCTCATCTAGAGACTTCACATACTAAGAGGGAAACAAACAGTACCACTGACCTGGGGAAAAGACAGCTAAGCTAAGGAGGAGGGAGAAGGGGGGTGGGGGGGGGTTTCTTTAACTGTCGCCAAGGCTCAGAGTGATTCATGTGCCATCTGTGAAACTGTTTAGATAAACACTAACAGCCAACAGCTCACTTTGACTATCCATCTGGAGCCAAGCATACTTTGGTGACATTATTTCTATCTAAAGGAGCATTAGGACATGTCTAAAAGACACTTAAAAAATAGGTCATACATATATTTGAGAAATGTTAAAGGCTGCATCTTAGGTGAGTGTCAAATGTGGCCTGGGGTTTCTACTAGCACATCGTTCTTCATTTGAAATGACTGCACACCCAGGAGCTACTTTTAGCTTCTGCTAAAAAATTACTTATTACACTACCTGAACTTTCCTCCATCATGGGTTTGCGCTGATATTTGCAAACAGATTAGAATGGCAAGCCTATCCTCTAAAAAAGGGCAGCGGAAAAGCAGAGGCTAGGCAAAAAGATCAAACCTTACCAACAAGAAAAACAGCAGAGGGGAAGACAAAGCACGCTAAAGCCCTTAATCAAACACGTTTAAGACTGCTTTTCAGAATAGGATTTTGTATCAGATTTCAGGTAATACTGTAAAGAGAAAATGGGTACAGATTTTCAAATGCCAGCTTTACAGATTCTTGCTACCAAACTATTCCTTAGAAAGGCAGTGGTCTCTGAGTCCTCCTTCAAGGGTATGGGTGGCTTTCTGATAACAATTCTAAACGGAAGCATGTTTAACTAGCTATTCTCTGCTTGGAAACAGGAAATCTAGTGTCAATAGCACCATAGCTTAAAAAAATAAAAGCTGCTCAGATTTTCAGAGGTCTTTATTCTCGTTTAGTTCCTTAATACAGATCTTCATTTTTAGGCAGGATGTGGACCTTTTATGCTTCAGTAGAATAGCAAAGCTAAGAGCAATGAGGATGGACTCCTCAAGGTAAATGGTGCAATTTTCTCCGTACCACTCCCAACAGCGGCCTGTGCCCAAGGCCACCACCAACCTACACACCTCTCACCCCACTCTGGAACATAACCATTATCACCACGGATCAGCCGACCATCTCCTCAACTCACTCCCAACACTCTCCCTCTAGGAACCACCTCCCCTCACCACTATCAAATTCTGACCAATGGCTCTCCAAAGCACTTGCACCCCTCACCCCAACAAAACAACACTCTCAGAGATAAAGCCCCACACTCAGGAGGTACACTGCCAACCTCAAATCAGTAAAAACCTTCAAGCAGTCTGGAATGGACGTGGAAAACCAACCCATCCACCCAAAACAAAACCACCCTAGCAAGACTAACAAGGTCCTACAGATTGGAAATAAAAAAATAAAAAAAAACAAGAAAGCATTCTATGGGAACAGAATCTTGAACTCTCACAACCCAAGCAAGAAACTCTATAGAATTTCTAGATTTTGTTTTTTAAATTGTGTCTGGTGTCCCCTGCCCCCCCACCCCTGCTCAGTGCTCCCTTCGTGGTTCCTTCCCCGCGTTTGTTCCGCCCGCCTCCCTCCCTTCCTTCCTTCCTTCCTTCCTTCCCTGTCCGCCCACCCAGCCCTCTCCCAGATTGGCTCCCACTTCAAGGCCCTCCCAGGGCAGCACCCCTGCCCGGCAGCCCCACAGCTAAGGGCCACTAGGCAAAGGGCGGCTCCTACTGGCGGCTCTAAGTGTCTGCAGGTGTCCGCAGGAGACGCCAGCTGCTAGTCACCTGCCTTCGGAGTGCCTTGCCTACCCTCCTTACTACCTGCAGGTGGTCCTTCCACTGTGTCTCTAAAAGTGACTGAGTACTATAAAGAAAATTGCATCGTGTAACCTAGTCCATTCTCCCTCTATTCAGAATTCTCAAACTTAGGTGCGTCTCCACTCCTGTTTTAAATGTGCATTTTGTGATCTCTTAATCCAGAGTGTCGTCTTATCCCGTTGCTCTAGTTGCTTGCCTCTCGCTGTCCTGTCTCCCTGCGTTAGTTGTCATTTTTAGTGTCTCCCCCTCTCCATTCCACCTCTGCCCTCTCCCACCAACTCTATGGTGCTCTCCATCTCTCCTATCTTTTCTAACTGCTTCCCTATTGACTATCCTGCTCTCCCCACTAAATCTGGTAGGAAGAAGTTTTTGAAAAAAAAAAAGACATCCTGGTCTCCAACACCTACACCCGTGCCTCCAAGGAAACTCACCGACATCCTCTTTGTCGTTCCTTCGCCAGGCCTATGGACCCTTCATATTGGTTTCTGTGCTCCCTTTGTCTTCCTCTCCCATTGATGGTGGCACCCGGTGGGATGCTCTCCTGGCCTCCTTCCATTCCTCTAAGGTAATCATTAAGGTTTACTCTATTGGGACCGTCTTGGTCCTAGGCCCTCAGGCCAACCTTCACCTCTTTGATACACGCCTCATCAACTTCCCTTCTTCTCCTGCTGTCCCCCCTCTCCCATCCGTGACTACCTCGCCTCCCCCTTCTGCCTCCTCCTCGGCTACCTTGCCTTCTCCTTCCCTCTCTGCCACTTTTCGGGTTCCTTCTACACCTCTGAAGGACACACCCCAGACCTGTAACCCTCCCCGAAGTCCTTCAAGGATGGCAACTTTCTCCATATTGCCACTCATAACTCTTGCTCTGCTGTCAAACACTCCTCAGATATCTGCCGCCTTCCTGAAGCACTTGACTTTGATGTCCTCTGTCTCACTGAGACATGGTTCACGGCCAGCTCCATCACTAGCTTTGACACGCTCCTACCCGAGGAGCTACAAAATCCTCTCTGCACCCAGGTCCAACCACTCTGGTGGGGGTGTAGCCAGAGTGGATTCCTGCCTCTGTCAATCGTACGCAGGCCTACTCTTATTTTGAATGCCTAGTCTGCAGGCTCTCTCCCCTAACCATTCCCTTACTGTGGCTACTATCTATCGGCTACCTGGTCAGATCTCCTTCCTCTCGGAGTGGGCAGACCTCTCCTCCTGCTCACTCCTGGACTCAACCACTCAACTTCTCCTGCTTGGGGACTTCAAATGGGGGGGGGATGCCTCCTGTCCTCCCTCTACTCTTCTGCGACCTCTGCGACTCTCACTCACTATTCTCCTCTCTGGCCCGACTCACTCTACAGGGCACACTCTAGATCTTCAGACCTCCCACTCTCTGTTCTTCTCTCCACTCCTCTCTCCCGGAGTGATCACTGTCTCCTCTCCCCCCACCTCACCCTCCCTACCCCTCAGGCCATGCCCCTTCCATCACTGCCACCCACCTTCTAGTCATCCAATCCATGAAGCGCGTGTCAGCTGAGGCTTTCACCGCCACATTCTCACCCCCACCTCCCCCTTTGGCTGACTCTTCCCCCAAACACAGACCACTCCACGCTCCACTCCGATATATCTGATACTCTGGATATCCTTGCCCCTGTCATGAGAATCCGCCTGAAGGCCAAAGCCAAGTGCAACTCCTGGTACGACTCAGACCTTGTCACCCTAAAACGCAAGTGCAGGGCAGCCGAGAGGAAATAGCGTGCTTCATCTACGTCCTCTGACAAACTGGCCTGCCGCCTGCTCCAGAGGCAATACTGGCTCTCTGCCCTAACCAAGAAGAGATCATATCCAAGCCCGCATCTCTGCGGCATCTAACAACCTGGCTGAACTCTTTAAAATCTGCAAGGAACTGGCCAATCCTGCCGCAGTCTCTACCTCTTCTGTCCCTTCCCAGGCCCTCTGCACGGCACTGGCTTCTCACTTCATCTCTAAAACTCAGGACATCCTGTTCTCACTCTCCTCCTATCCCCTTCCTCCCCCTACTCCCTGCTCTTCCTCTGGCCCTTCTGCAGCCACCTTTCCCCCTCCTTCTCTGCCCTTCCCTTCACTTGTTCTCTGCTGATGAGGTTTCTAGACATGGCCGATCTATGAAAGCCTCTTCGAAACGGGTTCACCCCTGTTCTTCCAAAACTATCAAGGACCACATCGACTCCCTGGCTGATTTCTGCAATCATTCCTTTGCCACTGGAATCTTCCCATCCCCCCTGAAGCACTCCCTTGTACACCCTCTTCTTAAGAAACCCTCTACCGACCCCTCCTGCCCAGCCAACTATTATCGCCCAATCTCCATCACTCCCTTCCTGGGGAAGCTCCTGGAGAAACTGGCCATGTCCCAGCTTAATCTCCACACTGGATCTGTTGGTTGTCTTCACGACCATCAGTCTGGCTTCAGAGCTGCCAGAAGCACGGAAACTGCTCTCCTGAACATCCGTGAAGACCTTCTCTCCAACCTTGACTCCAACACCCCTTGCGTCCTCAGCTTGCGTGATCTCTTCTTCCTTTGACACCGTCAACCATGCCATCCTGTTCAACCGGCTTAATGATAAATTGGGTATCGCTGGTCAGGCTCTGGCATGGCTGCCTGCTTTCCTCTCCGACGACCCTCCCAGGTACAACTTGACTCCTTCCACTGCCATCTTTTTCTCTACCTGTGTTGTCCCCCAGGGGTCTAACCTCTCTCTCTGGCTTTTCAACCAAAACCTGGTACTCCTTGCGCAACACATCGCTGCTCTATGCCCCAACTTTCAGTGCTATGCGGATGACACCCAGCTCGTTCACAGGCTACCCTCGGCCTCCTCCTCCCCTTCGCTCATCTGACTGTCTGCTATCCAGGAGTGGTGTGCCGCCAAAGACCTCTGCCTTAATGCCAGTAAGACCGAGATTCTCCTCATCGGCATACCTGCTCCCTCCTTCCCTGTAGCTCTCTGGCCAGAGTCTCTTGGCCCTCTTCCTGCTCCCACCTGTGAGGCTAAAAACATTGGGTCATCTTCGACTCCACACCCTACTTCTCTCCTCACATCTCTGACGTCTCTAAGTAGTAACACTACCAACTACACCTCCTCAGAGGTATTCTTCCTTTCCTCTCCTTCCCCCAGAAGCTCGCTGTCTCTAGAGCTCTGGTTCTTTCTAGGCTGGGCTATTGCAACAGCCTCTCTGTAAATCTGCCTGCCTCTACGCTCTGCCCTCTGCAACTTATCCAGAACAGGACTGCGAGACTTGTCCTTGGCCTCGAGCTCAAGGATCCGATCTCTCCAGGACTGAAATCTCTGCACTGGCTCCCAGTGGCTGCGAAGATCAAGTTCAAAACCCTCTGCATCGTTCACAAGGCCTTCTGAGGCCTGGGGCCTCAATACCGTGAACTTGCTCTTCCTAAGTATCTTCCTTATCGAGCTCTTCGCTCATCTGCCTCCAACTACCTCCGGGTCAGTCGCTTCTCCAAGCAACGAGTTGGTGGTAGATCCCTCTTCGGCTGGTGCCTCCCTCTGGAACAGCCTCCCTGCCTCCCTTAAACTTGAGAACCATCTCTGGTTCTGGAAGCACCTCAAAACCTCTCTCTTTGCTTCTGCCTTTTCTCCTTCCCTTCCCTCCTCTGCTCTGCTCTGCCGACCTCCGGGCTGTAACTGGAACTGCACTGGCTACCTGGACACTCTCTAATCTCGGGCCCAGGTCCCTCCAGCGTCACACCTGCACTGCCCACCTGGCAACCCACGCACTTGGGGACTGTTACTGTATCCCTAGAGTCCCCCTACCAGCCCTCGACACCTGATGCCTGCACTTACCCTTGCAATTGCCACATGCTGGCCGTTATTTATTTACTATTGTTATCATCTTTCCCCATGTACTGCACTGTCCCTGCCCCCTTCCAACGCACTTGCGCAATCTGACTGACACCTGGCCTAGTAGGATCGTTGTCCGTCCTCCCTTGCCTCGTCGCGCCTTGAAACACTTGTGTATAGGTGCATTATAAATGCCATGCCATATCAATTCTCCAGGATGCTCTACAGCCCACACCTCCACCCAACTCCCAAACCCTACGCAATGCCTTACCAGAACACTTCCACAACATTGCCATCGACAAGACACACTGCCATTCTCTCCAAATTAGAAATAGCCCACCCATTACTCGCAGCGCCCATTCCCTGTCCAAACTCCCTCCCGAGTCAAACCTTGGCCTCTTTCTCTTCAATCTCACATCAAGAGTTCCTCTCGCTCTTAGCGCAAAGCTACCCGCCAGGTCCCCCTAAAGACCCTTGCCCGCCCACCCTCAGAAACATCCTAGCCTCAACTTATGCAGGCAGTATCGCACACTCAATCCTTAACCACTCCCTAATATCAGGAACCTTCCCAGAAGCCTTAAAAACATCCATCAAACCCTCCTCAAAAAAACCCACGCTCGACCCACTCTTCCCCCAGAGCTACTGGCCAATTTCCAACACCAGCTTCATGGCCAAACTCATGGACGGCACAGCATACAAACAATTCAGCCATTTCACTGAAGCCAACAACCTCCTTGACCCTGCCTTACCTGGCTTCAGACCACTCCGGGGAACCGAGTCCTCCCTAGTGTCTGTTCGGGACTACCTAAAAAAAACAGCAGCCTTAGAAGGGTGCGCTGTACTCATTCTCATTGACCACTCTGCCACCTTCGATACCATTAACCACACCATTCTCCTAGACAGGCTACACTCTCTAGCAATCAAAGACAATGCCCTCACTTGGATCTCCTCTTTAATCTCCAATCGCTTGCAAATCATGCGCCTCCACCCTTTCATCTCTACATCCCGATCGGTGCCAAATGGGGTCCCACAGGGAGCATCCAATCTCCCTTCCTTCCCCTATCTGAACCCACTCCCCGCATTCATCAGCCCCCACAACCTCACCTGCTACAACTACAGACAACACCCAGATCATCCTTAAAATCCCAAAATCACTAGGCACCAACCGTCCAGATCTGCGATCATGCCTCTCAGATATGGACCTGCTGGATGGCGACCAACTACCTCATCCTCAATCCCGTAAACCCCTAGCGGCCCCCTCCATCCCCCGGCAACCTCCATCTCAGGGAAAAACCTTGGATGCACACTGGACAGAGGTTTCGCATCCCATCTTCCCATACCTCACCTATCCTCTGCCATCATGCCCTCCCGCTTAGACTATGCAAACTGCCTTTACTTAGGCACACAGGTGTTTCAGTTAAGGAAACTGCAAAGAATCCAAAAAGCTGCGGCACGCCTGCTCATTAGCCTCCTTCCCAGAAAACACAGCCCTACACCAAGTCCTCCATTGGCTCCCTATTGGTTGACGCACTACCTTTAAAGCCATGTGCATCACTCACTGTGCCAATCGACAACACTGACCCGGAATTCCCCAAGGCAAAGTCACTCGCTACCACCGCTCAAGGTCACCCGAATCCGGCAGAGCATCTCTCCTAGTTGTCCACATTACAACTGCACCAGACTAGGTAGATCTCCCCCCCCCCCTTCTAGACCCAAGCACCGGGAACTCTCTGCCCCTGGACACCCGCAACATTGACATCACTTTTCAGTCAGAAAGGCCCTCAAAACCTGGCTCTTCCCTTCCTCCTCTTGAAACCTTCTCGCACTCTATACTGTTGATACGCTCACCGAAACACTGGCACAAACCCAACAACACATCCATCCACCCAAACCTCCACAGATGCTGGCGGCGGTCGCAGCGGCGAACCTTCATAAATGTGTACCCCGTGCCCCACAACCACCACCCACAGACTTATCGTATATCACTCCCCAGTCCCTCAGGCCCCCTCTCCCACTGCTCAGACTTTCAATCTAGGGAGACCACAACTGGTGAGACCAGCCAAAAACGTTTGACCTGGAAAAATAACATCGAAGATAAACTCCTTTAGAGTTTAAGATATGTATAATTTGCACCACATCTGTGGACACAAGCCACAGGCACAGCCAGCCATGCACTTTAGTGCAGCTATGGCTATGCAATTCTGGTCAAGCAGCTTGTATAGCCGTCCACATTCTGCCATTAGTATACAGCAATAACCTACAAAACCCTTCGGTCTAGCTGGGCACACAAATCTCGGGCACTACCAATCTAACCTAATCCACTAACAGCATCCACCCACCTGCCTGACCTCTGGGCTGCTAACTAAAGCTTAGTCAGCCCACCCAAGCCCTAACGTGGCAAAATGCACACACATCTTATACATCAACTCTTAGAATCTCCCACACATGGACTACAGTCCCCGAGGGCATTAGAACCACAAAGCGCATTGCGGCCATACAAATGAGGAAAGGGCGCTATATAAATGACTAATACAATACAGAAGAACAGTTAGGGGAGACAGAAGATAGAGATGGGCCACTTGAAAATCAGAACCACTTTGGGCCCAAAAGGAAGTGTGATCTCAAAGCTCCCTTATTTTAGTGGTAGGTTGTGCACATTCATCAGTATATTAGAGCTTTGCCTCACTAACTAGTCTAGCTGATAATACAATAAGGCTACTTTCCGCGTCAGATTTTTGAGAGTCTTAAACATAGGATCAAAATGGAGGACCCATACATTTTCCAGGACAATGTATAGAAAAACAAGTTAGCGACTGCTGCACTCCTAGTTCATAGTCCCCCTTCCTCCATACTTGTGGGATTGCCTGTCCGCAGGGACAGGACTGGTCCTATTTGGTGTACAGCAAAGAAATACGCTCAGAATTTGAATGGTCAAGTATATCCGGCCACGGCCCTCCAGAACCTGTGTCACACCTAGGCACAGCCGGACGACTAGTACGAGTGGGGAAATTGGGAGGTTTTTGGGGAACAGGGGACTATGGGCTAGTACAATAGTAACTACTGTCAGAAACTTGCTCATCTCTGTCTCTGGCCCACTTCCTCCATAATTGTTGGGGCACTAACCAGCAGGCACACACTGAATTGGAGGGGGACCAGATACTATCTTAACCAGACAAAATGTGTCAGGACTGCTTGACAAAACCAAGAAAGTTTTGTCAAAACTGATCTGGCACTACCAGAGTCCAAGCAATACTTTGAGCAGGAAGCAAAGCCCATTGCACAATTAAAGTTTACAAATCAAGAGTTCAGCTCCGCCCCTTTACTCCACGTGAGATCACCATGCTGCAACAGTGGTGGCCAGCATTACCAAGTGTCTCAATTTGTGTTAGGGGTCTGTTGTGGCGATGCCCAATGTAGCTAAAAAGTAATGGCGGAGGTCGCTCAGCAGGAAGTCCATGTTCTGATGGCTAAGTTAAGTCTGATGCACCGATTAGTGCTATGCAGGCGCCAGTGCAGAGTGTGATGCGTGGTGTGCCTTGTGGCTGTGCAGTCCTTCATTTCAGTAGTTTGCCAGCTCTCTCGCTCAGTGCTGGTTCTGGCACTGGAGTCTTCTAGCATGACATGCTTGGCGTCCTGCAGTAGTTTTACCATACTTAATCTGCCTCATTTCCTTTTTTACAAAGTAAAGAGAAACGGGCCAGCATGGTTATGAAGTATCATGGGGTGCAGCAACTGTGTACTGTTCATAAAGTCAATCCCAAACCCTTATAGGTGGCCCGCGTCGCTAAACAAATCTAGGAGAGGCGAGTCATTTTCTAAAGACAGACTACACAACATTGTCATTATGGACAGATTTGTGGTGCTCTAGAAAATAATCTTAGCGTCCCGCGTCAACACTCTGAATTCATGGAAGGAGAACAGATTGCTTCTGTCGAGGAATCTCTCAATCGCCACATGTTCGTGGCTTTGCTGGACCTCCCAGTTTGTTGAAGTAATTCAGTCTTTGTGTTGTCTGAATCAGGAATGGGAAGGATTTGATAGAAGGTAGAAAAACCTGTATGGTTCGGTGCAAAGTCTCATTTGATGGAGACTCTCCATGTCGGATTAGGTTCTCTGGGTGTAGAGGTTCTGATTGCGAACGCCAGAACCCTCCAAGGAGACAGCAGTCACAAATATTTGCTGTCTATATACATTTTTAAAAAATGGTTCCCTTGCATTAAGTTTTCCTTATTGCACCACCATAGGGAATATTAGGACAATTGGGAAATTATTCGTATTTTCACCTAGTGGTTCGACTGAGACTACTGATTTTGCACACACAGGGATCAAGTGAAGATGTGAGCATGGTACAACATGTAGAAGCACAATGCTAGAGACCACTGGAGCATAGCCACCTTCCTGGCTATGATACGCACTGATGACATTTTCTGGTATTTTGACCTGATGGAAAACAGCAACTTCTCCAAAGGAAACACTTCCTAGTACTCTGGCCAGCGCAGCCCCGGAAAGTTAATCCTTTGGATGAGTTTAGTCAAATTTTATACTGATTTGCAAGCAGAATTTTAAGGACTTGAGCAGCAGTCAGATTGTCCCAAGTTGATTTCCGCAGTTTGCCTTTATCGAACAATCTTCTACATACAAGAGGCAAAGATTTTCTTGAGCTCTCACTCAGGTAAGTCACGATTGCTACAATACATTTTGAGAATGACCCGGGGAGGGAATATCAGCCTAAAAGGCCATACCTTAGACCCCTAGAAAATCGAGTGTGGGTGGGCACTGCTTTGTATACAATTATTACTGAAACTGTAAAAGACTAATACTCCTATTTAATGGTGTGCATGTCCCCAAAGTGTCGCCCGCAAGCGACACATTTTGCAATTCAAGACAAGACCTAGGCCCAGTGCCATTGGTGAGGATTGCACACCCTGTCAGAGCCTGTTCAAGTCATTAATATAATATTAAGCCTCAAAATCAAACAGCAATAGGGTGTTATAACATAGCATATCTCAGTTGATAAAAGATGTCCAATTTAATTACCACTAGTAGCAGATGCCATTCAATGTCTGTTACAAGGATACCAAAAAGGCAGAGCGAACAATGGGTCGCCCAGAACAAGAAACCAACAGTGATAAAACCACCATATCCTAATAGGCATGTGACCTTTAAGATACGATAGTTCAAATCAACGCATATGTCAAGTATGGTAAAATCAGGATGAGCAGGTGAAAAGAAGGTCCAATTACATCAAACCGGCGATTAAACAAAACCAATACAAGTAAACGGAATATTGATGCCATTGACAGCACGTTGATACAAAGAATATGCACATATTCGGAAACCATTCTAAATGACACGGTCATAATAAGAAGCGCATTGCCATAAAAAAAAAATAGAAAACAAAAAGAGAAAAATCAATTACAATGATGTAATGACACCTGGTCATGATGAACAGTTCAGTACAAAACATCAATGGAAATCGTGGTGAACAGTATATGGCAGAAAAATGAAAATGTCTTGAAAACGAAGGATATCTGTATAGAACACACCAAACTAAAGAGAAATAGAGTTGTGATGTGAGGCTAAGAAAATCCATTAAAAGCACCCTTAGATGGTGACCAACATGTTCTAATGGGGCAGTGTACAATATTAAAACGTCAATTCTTCACCTAGATGAACATTTATATGGAACCTACCTAATTGAGCCATGTCTCTGTGGCAGCATTTGTACCATCCTGCCAGGCCTCCAGATAAGGGTCATACCAGGCCTTTTTACGCAAGAAAGTCTTGTAAATATAAGTAATGGTTTCTTTACATTGAGCTTCCGTGTTGTGTGTAGATGCTCATGGAGCAACCAGAAGCACAGTGCACATTTTCTTTCCCAGGATTTTAGGATTGTTAGAATTGATGAGATGGAAAACCAAGTTGCAATCTTTTCTAACAAACTTTGCTTTTTCCCCCCCAATGAAAGCAAACCAGCATTGAACAATTGTTTTTTTTTTCTTCCCAGAGTTCCGGTGCTGTGTGCATAATCATGCGGAGGCCGCTAATTTTTTGCACTTAAAATTTAATTTACACTCCAATTATAAAAACAGTGTAAAATTATGACTATGCCTGGTCTAGTTAACATCCATCCAACTTGGCAGTCAATGGGGTACATTACTATAAATGGTCAGTGACAGCCATCTTTGCTCAAGGGTGAGTGATTGTCATTACACCAATCACAGGTGTTACAGCCTCTCAAATCTTCAAGACTACAATCCGAAATCTGACTCCAGGAAGTGCAAGCGCGGTTCAAAAACAAATGAAAGTTACATTCGTAATTGAGATAGAAACTCAGCAAAACCTGTCCCTGTGATAATCCAGAGAGGTATTTAACTTGATGTAGCGCTTCATACATGGTTCGTCCAACATCCAGGCACTGATTATTATACCTTAGTTGATACTCAATTTACAGACCTCTGAAGGATGTTTGCCAATAAGAGCACCCATTGCTGCAATTTGCGCTTTATCTGTAGTTTGCAGGTTCGAACCCCGGCAAGGCCAACTCAGCCTTTCGAGGTCGATAAATGAGTACCAACTTCGGTTTGGTGAGAATTGTGATAAATATGTTCCATGTACAGCGCTTTGCCAAAAGCGCTATATAATTAACCATTTGACCATGAGATTAGGAGTAGAATTTAGCATGGAATCCTTGCCTCTGCATTTTTGTATTAGAACGTTGGCTTACCATTAAGTAGTAATAGCCCCAGGAAATGTGGACTTTCATGAAACATCAAAAGACAATTCTGCTATTGCACCTCAAAACACAAAATACAATTCATGTTTGCTTACTATTTAATTGAAAAGGTTTTTGTGTTTTCAACAATTAAATATATACAGGAGAGATCAAAGGGCCAGACCGTAGAGAAATAAAGGTGTATTCTGTCTCAATGCAGAAATCTGCTGCATGGTAATAATTTCCATATGTTTTTGGCAATGGGAGGAAAAAGAGCAAACAGAGAAGAGAGTGGGCACCACTGATTATGAGTCTTTTCCAATCTTACAATCAATGTGGAAGTAGAAGTATGCAAATTATAGTTCAGAAGGAGCTGGCTGTGACAAGTCTGAAGACACCCCGACTTAAAAATTCAACAAAAGCTAGAGACCGAGTAGGAATACCAGTTCACACAGCCGCTCTCAATGGGGCCCAGACAAGGGCTGGTATTCTTTCAAGGTTCGAAAATGTAGTTCTTTTTCAGGTATCAAAAGTACAAAGTAAAACATAAAAAGGAAGTCTGTTGATTTTTAAATAGCAATTTATCCGAAGAAAAACAAAGCGGTCACTAATATCTTCTTAGTGAGAGAGCAGTTGCCACAACTCATATGTAATACAGACTAAAGCCAATGCATTTCAGAAATAATACCTTCTTCAGGGGAAGTCTGATCAATTGCACATCAACATAATGCACCAATATCAGCATAACAATTGCACATATTTGTGAAAATAATAACAATGTCAACATACCAGTCAGTAGAGTTTCCAAAAGGATTCAACGAGAAATAAAATAGAAAGAAACAATAAGTAAATTGTATTATAGATAACAAAAACGTCAGCGTAACAGAAAGGGATTTCCAAAACGGTAGTTTGCAAATATTGCGATCGCGTCTCTTACCTCTTGACAACCGCCTAACACGGCAGTCTGAGATTCAGCCCGGCAACTGCACGTAGGAGCTCACACGCTCCGTGTACTTAGAGGTACGAGACGCTGTCTCACTCACACTGGACCTTTCCCTCCATTAGATTCCATTCACAAATACGATTGTGTTTAACAACATAGCCGCTGTATTCACAGCTCATCGTTGCGACCCATGCTGCTGTGGGCATTGACAACGAACGTTCTCATCTGTGCAACGCTATCAAGGTAACCACAGTTTCTCACATATCTTTCCGTTTTTGTCATCTACAATACAATTTACTTATTGTTTCTTTCTATTTTATTTCTCATTGAATCCTTTTGGAAACTCTACTGACTGGTATGTTGACATAGTTATTATTTTCACAAATATGTGCAATTGTTATGCTGATATTGGTGCATTATGTTGTTTATGTGCAATTGATTAGACTTGACCTGAAGAAGGAATTATTTCCGAAATGCATTGGCTTTAGTCTGTATTACATATGAGTTGCGGCAACTGCTCCCTCACTAAGAAGATATTAGTGACAGCTTTGTTTTTCTTTGGATAAATTACTATTTAAAAATCAACAGACTTCCTTTTTATTTTGTACTTTTGATACCTGAAAAAGAACTACATTTTCGAACCTTGAAAGAATACCTGCCCTTGTCTGGGCCCAATTAAGAGCGGCTGTGGGGCCTGGTATTCCTACTCTTGTCTCTAGCTTTAGTTCCATATGTTTTTGCACATGTCGGCTGGATGCAACATACATTTTACTCTTTCAAGTTTAAAATAGTGAGTAAAATACTCCCAGCTCAAAATGAGCAGTGCATCCTGCGTATGGTACTCTAAGGACACATGGTTTCTCCCCTCTATGTTCTAGCAGATGGATACTGGGACCCACTATTCTTATCCATCGTTAGTTTCTCATTTAGTCTTGGCTTACCAAATTTCATTACAGGCATCGGTACTAGCTGAGAATAAACTGCAAAATAGCCTCAGATGGCCGCCATATATTAATTTTCCTAGTCTCCTCAAACGGGTTCATTATTATATCTTCGGTGGTGTGTGTTAGGTTGGCATCATGGCAGGAGATACAGACAACAGATTCAAAGTTCAACAGATTCAAAGTTGAACAATGTTTCATTAAATAAGATGGATTAAGGCCCAACTTGCCGTATACTAAAAAGGTGAGGTTTCCATACCTAAAGAAATTAAGGAACGTAAGTGTCAGTAAGTTCAACATAAACATCTGTCTGGGTCCGAATCCTATACCATCCCCTCACAACTAACACAAACATATGTTCAGGGACATTAATCATAGCTCAAATAGTGTTCCAAACATATGTTCTGAGCTACTTTCAGCTCTGGCTTGTCAGCCTTCTTTCCCAAATTGTCATTAAGTTCACCACAAAGTTCAATTTCTCCTCCTTTGAATGTTAGAGGAAATAAAGTTGTATCAAAGGAAGTGTACCCTTCCCAAGTTCAGCACAGTTCAAAGGCAACAAACTCTCAGGACACCAAAATTCCCGGTTCCCTTCCCCAAGCTTAATGTCGCTATCAAAATCGAAATAGCTTCAAGCTTCGAGTCTTTGAACTGGACTTACAAATCTCAGGGTTCACTTCCTGAAGTCTGAAGATATGTTGTTTCCCTGCTTTCACCACAGTAAGCTTCCTTTTTCATAAACAGAAAATCTCTGTTGAAGGGGCAGTTTCAGACCACCCGATCCACCATTACAGGCCACGCAACAAGGTCAGGTTTCCTTCAGACTTAATGCCAATTTTCTTGAAGTGCCGCTTCAATTTGAACACATTGGTATCGTTCCTTCCGTTTACCTTACTTTCGATTTTCAATTCAATGTTCATTAAAGTTGGTTCATCTTATACCATTGCATTAATATATCAATGTCTTTTAGATTCTGCCTTTCAATTCTGTATTCAAAATAAAGGTCAGCTTACGAAAAAGGGGGTACTTTTCCGTCATCACAACGTATTGCTTGCATTTATTTCACTTTATTCAGTATATTTCATTCCGTTCGGTATTCAATAGAAGTAATGTAATGCGTTTCATTCAATGTGGGATGTTTCTCAATCAGTTTGTGCGCCTCAATCAAAAATACCTGGACTGTTACTATCTGCACTGCCTTTGAGCGCCCCAGGTACAAGTGTCCCTGAGATAGTCTTGGCAGCGCCTTTCCTTCTTCCTACCGAGGGCCTGCCAAATAGCCGGGAGCTTCTCGTCAAACTTGCCAACTAACGAATGGAGCTTCACCTCTGCATGTATGCAGCAACTGCTGCTAGTCCTCACCACAGGTGGGATCTCCAACCCGCATTGCCAGCTCAGCTGGATCCCAAGGGTTTCCTCTGGCATGCTGGCATCTCGGCTTCTCCTCTCCTTCGGCTTTCACTCTGGTTCTCCCGCTGATTCAGACTCTCGCTCCGCCCATGCTCTGTTCTTCCTGCTGTCACAGCTTTTATACACCTGTGTTTGCCTAACAGGATACAGGTGGTGGTCAAGGGTTTGCCTTGACGGAACATAATGAAATGAATTAGTGGGACGGAACCAACCACCAGGCCACTTTTTTGTCCCAGTACTTGCATGGGTAATGGAGTCTTCATTGCTCCTAGTTGTTTCTTCTTCGCCTCAGTATTTAAATACAATTCAAATGGGGAGAGAATGGGAATACATTTACAGTGACCCATAAATGTCAGGGGAAAATCAGGTTAACAATCCTGAGGAAAAGTGGGATCCCATACCTTGCCCAAGGGTACCTCACTCCCAATCGCCAAGGCTCCTCCACCCAGGTGATCCTCCCTCACTTGCCCACCACCAGGGTCAGGATCCAATAGCGATGGTTTTTCCTTGGCCACCTGCATAGAGGATCCCATGGGAGTAGGAGTGAGAGAACCCATAGGTTTCTCACAGGTGAACAACGGAATATACACTGCAGAATTTATTAAGTGGGGAAAGTTCATCCATGATCGAGACCAATTGCAATAGCAAGGCCTTTAGCATGTCCTCTGCTATACCCTCCCTTTCTCCCAACTTTATCCCCAACACAACCTCAGGGACTTGGCATGCTCTTTTTTTTTTTAGCATCAACAGTGCTACTCACACCTCTGAAGTGGTGCCCTTGTGTAATGTTTGTGTCTGCAACATCACTGGTTGGAAAGGTCCCTCGAGGTCTTCCAACACACCTCTCTACCTTTCCCTCAGCCCTCGACATTTTTATTTCTTCTAAATTCTGCCCTTCTCCCTTCGTGGACAGTACCACTGCTTTGCTATTTGAAGAACGCCCCGAATATAAGTATTGACTGATGAATCCCATGACTGTCCCCGATATTAAGTCATTGGGAGGAAACCGCACAAACTCCCCCCCCCCCCCCCTCGACAGTCATGTGGCCAACAACAATGAGCCGCTACACCAGTGTTTCAGGGACAGGAAAAATATGAACATAAATCAATGCCCCATGAGAAAGGAGGACACACAAAGGCATTGGTGCTGCACACTCGAGGGCATGGGCTGCCAGCAATATCAGAAACATCCTTGAATGCCCTGTTATGAAGTAGACAGACCACTGAATTAAAGTGAAGAAACTGAGACACTTGGTGACAAGTTGATTTCAAGTTAAAGAAATGACGGATGGGGGAAATTTGCAAATGTGTGGTCTGAGAAAGGTAGTACCAAAGAACAAGGTAGACACTGAACCGGTCCATCCCGGGAAACTTAGCACCCAAGAACTGAGCAGTCTAAAGATGAAACTCAAATTCTGGAAATTAATGCTGGAATTCTACTTTGCGAACTAGAAATCTTAAATACTACCACAGGAATAAAATAAATTAAACTGATAACCATCCTAAACACCATTGTTTTAATGAAGCCATTGGAATGTACCTGGTGCAGTCAGATTGCGAGACTGACAGTCACACTTAAGAGGACACTCTTTGCACAACATTCCAAAATTGTACACAGCATGGATAGTCAGCCGAGAAAAATGTGTATCGATGCTTGCTACTGTCAGGGGGCTTAAGGACCGAGATGTACCCACAAAGCTGAGGGGAGAAAAGCGTGCAAGAGACAGGAGTGTAAGGAATCCTGCAGACAAAGAATAGGCAATAACTACAGAGAGGCAACAAAGGCAGTGAACAGAAATGGGTCAGGGAGTACAAGAGACAAAAACAGGATGGGGGGAAGAGTTTGCCAAAGAGCCAGTGGAAACTCTAGCCTTCTGAGCTGGTCACTATTATAGGGCCCCACTCTGAATATTCATGCAAAGGAGCAGTAGGAATGGGTCTCTGTCTTGACCGCAAGCACGAACAAGGAAACCGTATTCGCAAGACTGAAGCATGTACGGGTCTAGCAGGAACTGAACAGCGACTGCCTCCTGTGAGGGGTCAGAAATGAAAGCCGAACACAAAGCGGTCATGTTTTTGGTGACTGTATACAACTTAAAATGGGTTGGAAAAATGCCTCTCTGACCCCATTCTAAAAAGGAGTTTCCCCTACCTAAAAACCAAATAAATAAATAGGTCTTTCTCAGGAGGTCATAAATCAAAAGCCTTCCTTGTGTACAAACATTTTATCCTGACCCACATACTACAAACAAAATAAAGTGAAAAGGGAAAGGTTTTGAACACGGTATTTGCAAAAGGTGTTCTCAGAACAGCCCCAACATAACTGTTCTCCAAAACGGAAAAGGCCTGTATTACAGAGGGTGATTCCCTTCCCCTGGATTCTTCACTGGTGTCACAAATGTCTTGCCGTCTTTCTTGGCCCACAACAATCCTGTAGGATAAAACTTGTCCGCCTGGCAAGTTCTTCTTTAACAATAGTTCCTTCTTTTAACACAGGTTTGTTCCCGTCTTTTCCAGGTGGTTTCACATTTCCTTTTTTCATTCCTTAAGGAGTGAACCAGGTGCCCCTTACTCCCCCCAGCCATCTAGATTTACTTTTCCAATTCGAAGAAAAAAAATGATTCGAAGACTTCTGATTAAGTGAAATTAGATTCTCCTGAGCTCCCGGTTACCATTTTTAAAAGGTCTCACACACTGGTGTTTTCACCCAACAACTATCTCATTACACTGGACGCTCCTGCTGCTGTGTCTCAATTCCTTCATCATCCTCAGTAGCTAGGCGGCTGTGGGAGTTTTCGTCCACTGATTAACAGAGGACTTGCATGGTTGTGGGAATTGAGGTCCATTGATGGTTTCTGATGCACAACACTTGGAGCCAGTCCATATGGAAGATCATTTCCACATGAAGGAAAACTAGAACTGGGAGGTTTTACTCTTCATGTCACAAATGGGAGTTTGGCCTAAAAGGTGTTGGGAAAAGGTCAATTTATTTTCCCTTTGGAGAGGGGAGTTCGGGGGGGGGGGGTAGAATAGACGCATGGCAATAGGCCATTAGGATATTGGAGAACAGGGGGTCTTCCTCATGGCAAAATGGGAGATATCACGCCTCATCCAATGAAGACATGATATCTCCCTGATGGCTGTCTCCTTGCATGCGATCCTCCCGTAAATAGCCTCCCCCAGGTTTAGAAACAGGTAACGGCTGCCGTCCCCTGGCCATATGGGAGTAGGTCACTGCCGGGGAATCTGTGATGACTCCATTGGATTAATCATACTACTGAAATAGGAACCACTGTTAACAATATGGCAGATGGTACAATACTGAAAAGGGGCAGAGATTGCCTTCTGGGAAACACAGCATCCAAACTAAACAAAGGAATTACACAAGCACATGTGAGGACAAGAACAGTAACAGAAATAACCAGGGTATGAATAGGAAGTCAAGTGAGCAAGGTTCAGGACAGAGAACAGGAAGAAAAAGGAAAAGCAAGAAGAAAAGAATTTAAGTGCAAGAGTACAGGAGACTGAAACTGCAGATTAGAAACTCATAGAACAGCGGACTGAACTATAGACCAGGAACAAGACAACCCAGGACCGAAACTCTGGACTAGGATAACAAGGACTGCAGACTAGTAACAAGGAACTGTAACTTTGGACTGGAATAACAAGAGCAGGACTGCAGGCACAAAAACCGAGGACTGGAATCTAAGAAGCCAAAGCCAGATAACACTGCCCACGGGCACAGTTCAAGGAGCTGCAGGCAGAGAACAAGATAATTGGTGGTAGAGAGCAAGGGGCTGCAGACAGAGC
Source organism: Ambystoma mexicanum (assembly GCF_040938575.1). NCBI lineage: Eukaryota > Metazoa > Chordata > Amphibia > Caudata > Ambystomatidae > Ambystoma > Ambystoma mexicanum. The sequence goes on from NC_090940.1 coordinate 538,295,608, forward strand.
AGCAGGACTGCAAGGTTGAGAGCACAGTGCACTGGAACAGGACACAGCATAATGTTATGAATTGAGGATAATGGAAAAACGAGCCAAGACAGTTATTCACAGATCAGGTGACTTTTTAACAGTAAGAGACTGCAAATGTTTGTTGAGCAGAAAGCACACGCTCACACAATGCAAAAGTTGCCGCCAGGGACAAGCATAAACACATGCTCCAGATAATATAGGTTCCTGCTGCTGGGCTGTAGTGAAAGGCGAGCAACAGGATATGGTAGCTTCCTCTTTCCAGAAGAAGAAACGTTAACCACAAAAGGGCAGCTTCTTGCTCAAACGGCAAATAGCGAGTTTGAGAGATGCCTTTTTTTCTTTTTTTTACACCAGTTACATCTGATAAGACAGGAAGCACCAATAGACACCCAATGCATGCACACAGGTGTCACTCTTTACCTCTACAAAAGCTCAGTTACTATAATGGAGTTATGAAGTTGTCTAGGAGTAAATGACACGCTTTGCTCTTTCCCCCCCAAGCAGCAGCCCATTCACACTAAGGGGAACGACCAATGGTCAAAGACAGCACCCGTCTCTTGATTTTGCACATAAGTAGATCATGTGTTCAACGTGAAGCAAAGCACAGGCAGTGTTAAACTCTAGAAATTAACTTTCAAGGTGGCGGAAATGACGCACTCACGTCTTAATGTAAAAAGCACAGGCTGACGGGGCAAAAGTAGATACACAGCGTAGCAGGAAAACTCGAACCCTGTGGGGATGGGAAGGTACATCCATCTCAGGTCCTCGAGCAGAGGCGCAAGCAGGCCCGATTGACAGGAAGCCGTGGTCAATTCGTATGCAGCCCAGCAAGCCCTAAAAATAAATGTGGAAGTCGAACTGTATGCATTTTTGTGAGACTACAAGTGTTTTGGATTGTTATACCACTCCCATCCTTACCATGGCTTAGTGTAGACCAACATAACAAATTCTATGTTACTCAAGCTGGTATCCTAAAATGATTACTTGTACTTGTTCTTTATTAAATGTAAATCATGCTCTTCGCTTATGCAATGGTGCTCTTCATATGTATGGCAATATGCTAGGTTATAATTGCTACTTCCATAGCAGGTGCCATGAGAATTGGAGTTTGTAGGAACTAGATGTCAGATTAAATATATTAACTTACTACCTTCCAAGAGGTCTCCGAGTCCAAAAGAACTTGACAAAATACAGCCAGGAAATATTGTATAGTGTGTCAAGAGGTGTGAACACTCAGGGATACTGTCCAAGCACTAGACCGAACTTCTGAGGCACCCCTTATTAAATATGATTTTCGATTCCATGCCCACTTCACACAGCCCTACCCGGGGTGGGGGGGGGGGGAGGGGGAACAGGGGCAATCAAGTCAGGTGGCACCTGTACAGATGTGACGTCTTAGAGAGGACCAGGGCATTACTAATAATTAAATAACCTCATGTCCCAGTCACGGTAGGAGAACATGGCAATTTTTCCTTCTTCTAAAAAGCTTTAGCAAGAGGAGTGTGTACAGGAGATGGCTCACAATTAATCAATATTCCCATCCATTGCAGAACGGCAATATATGAATAGCTCAGGTGAGCTCACTGCCATACAGCGAATACCAATTTCACAGTAGCACAACTTGGTGGATTGCCATCAGAATCTCTCTTTACTTACTTAAAGACCCCAGCTAACAGGACAAATAATGTATATGCAACTCTCTTGGTGAGGGTAGACTTGGACACCATCCATTATCGCCCAGACAAGTATCCTGAATTGGCTTTAACACATACAAATCATGTCAACTGGTTTGGAGGTAATCTAATTTACCCACAAACAAGTGCAAAGCATGGCCCGTTAGCCCCACCCAATCCATCCAAGAATTCTTGGCCCGGTTTCATCCAAACCGTGGAGGTCCCTATTTGCAGACTACCAATTGCTAGCCACCCATTTTGACAGTGTGCAATATTGATCTTCAATATGCAGCAAAGCAGGGTGCAGCAACAAGGACGGCTGGATGCAGGTGGGATACAACTACAAACATTGAGAATAATATTAGGATCTTGTCCGTCCAAGAATGAAGACATACCCAAGTGGTATTCCGAGAAATTAGGGAAATTACATGCCGCCTATCCACAATTTACCACCACAGCAAAGGTATAGGGCCCTAGCCATGTTCCTTCCATCTGGCTGCACATTGCCTTTAGCGAGCTGTGACAGCTGGATTTCAATTTATAGCTGGCTTTATTTACAGCCGATAGGCACGCCGTCCATTACATCACTAGCACATATACTAGCAGACATTATGGCAACACAAGGCACGGCTGCAGCCATGTATTTAGGCCTGTCCATAGCATCTAATTATCAGTTGGTTGAGAGCATAATTCTACCCTTATTAAAAGGAGAGCCTGCAAGGTTAGAAGTCCATACAAAATTGTCCCAGTTGAATGAGCAAGAGAAAAGGGAGCAATTTGGGGACATGGTGACATCTACTTATCAATCATTGGGCAGGGATCACTTAGGCAGGAGACCTGCAGAGACACAGAAAAAGGTTAACAAAGATGTTAAGCCAGATAAGAAAACCCACCACGAAGGAATGCCCTCGAAAGGACGAGGATTGTTCCATGCTAAAAAGAGCAACCAACCACAGAAGCGACAATTATCACCATTAGGAGGAAGAAAAATATCCCGAGAACAGGAATAAAAATGAGAAATCCTCAGGAGATGGGCAGAGCCCGCAGTGGCAAGGCAATCGCAGGGGTAGACGATCACGGGCTATGCCTGGGGGCCAGTCCCATTTCATACCTACCGACTATGATTTTAGGGACAGGAAACCCACGAAGAGTCCGCAAAAATACACTGATGAGGGTCCGTCTCCTTCCCCACAGACAAGGACGCCAGATCGTGCTAAGGCTGAGAGGAAGGAAGTGAAGGTTGAGAAATAAAAACACAGGGCAGCCATAGAGGTTTCACAGAATGCAGAGCCCACGCGCTCATCGCATCGTTCCCAAGAAAAGCGACACGGGTTGGATCGAGGTCCCATTAGACTCCGGGTCTGACATTTTCACATTTGAATTCAGCCACTATTGGCACACACAGAATGCACAGATCACCAACTCCCACTGCGCAGACATTAGCACATAATGAAGTGTATTTTGTAATAATTCAGCTAGAAGGCGACCACCCCAAAAAGATTGAAGCACTGTTTTGGCCACAGTTACACATTCAATATAAAAAGGGCGGTTAGCATTTCAAGATTGGCCACCATTGTATGTACGGCAAGCGCCCAGGGGTGAAGAGGTGGTAACGCCTGCTTTTTCAAAAGAAGTGAGTGGGGAACTAATGCAAGAAAATGGTCAGCACCGGCAGCATTGCAGCCGTTTAAAAATCATGTAGGACATGATGGGGAATGTCCAGCGCATGAGATTCCAGACCTGAAACCACCAACGCCACAGAGGAAAGACCCAGTTAAGCCACAGGCAGTTGCCCACATGCAAATCATAGTAGACCAGCTAATGGATCGGGGGTAATCATAAAACAAGCTCACCAACATAACAGCCCAGTGTTCCTAATTTTAAAACCTGATGGTACCTACCGTTTTATTGAGGATTTTCAAATTTTGAATGCACATTGTGCAAGACAGAGGCAGTCCAGAACCAACACAGTTCTGGATTACTAGCCAACACACAGATGTAAATATAAAACAAACCTTGATCTAGGCAATAGGTATTTCACACAACCTTTAAGTGTAGAAAGCCAGAAATACACTGCATTCACGTTTAAGGAAACAAATTTCCAGTTCATTAGAATAATGCAAATGTATAAAAATTCACCTAGCATATTCTCAAGTAGAATACAGAGCTTACCCGCAGACATTCCTAATTGTTGGCAGTATATAGATGATATTTACATCAGCCATGAAATCTCAGTGAACACTTGCAATAAGTGGACAGAGCGATTCACACACTGGCTGCAAAAGGTTACCTTAATTAAAAAAAAACAAAGCAAGAATAGCTCATCGTGAGGTTAACTCTGTTACCTTTCTAGAATTCACTCTTTCAGATGAGGGCAAACGTTTGTTAGCAGATTTTCTTGAGAAGTATGCCAATATAAGACAAGCCACTATGCTAAGGCAGTTACAGGCTATATTCTACGGCTGTTAAACTTAGGCAGATTATAGGTTTCTAATTTTGCTGAGCTAGTGAAACCATTGCATGTTTTGATAAAACCAAATGTCAAGGCAGCTAACCACTGGCTGCCAGAACGCACTCACATTCTGCACCAAATTATATTCATTAATGACTCACACTGGTCCTTTGCATGACAGGAATACAGAGAAAGACTTAAAGATAAACCTGGTGGTGGGAGACAATGCTTTCACATACACATTGTGCAATCTAGGGGAGACTTAACCAAGTCATGTATATTCCACACCCGAGTTAAAATTTAAATTTACACCCGAGGAGAACATTCTGGCTTCAGTTCAGATGATTATTCAGAAAGAGGCCACTGGTAACAAATAGAACCATACACAACCACACCTTTAGCTCAAATTGAAGCTGCCGCAAAAGCTAGCGTGCCAAAGGCATCACACACTAGATGGATTCAACGGTCAGCATCTCAACATGCTCCAGATGTAAAGTACCATTATAAGCCAGAATTGCAAAGACTGAGTGGATTGAGTTGGACAATAGACACAGAGCCAGACACCTCACGGCCTGACATGCCATCGATTTTTTCCAGGTAATTTACTGCGATGGGTCGGCAATTCCAACAGTGGGGACAGGGTCCAAGTCCGCTGTCGCGTGCGCAGCAGTCGTAGGACACTTCACACATGAAGAAACATTTATACACACCGATATTGCAACAAAGCATCTGGAAGACATGTCTGCCAAGACAGTTGAATGGCATGGATTACTGGTAGATTCAGGGAAGCCCACACTAGTAGACTCAGATTATATTGTCAGGGCTTATAAAACTGATTTGCATTGGTGGATTCAACAGGACTTCATAAACATTAGGCATAAAACTGTTGCGTCCAGGCAGCTCGGAAAGCAGGTTTGGGATCTTAAAACAGACTTGCCTTTTGCTATGGGTGATGCATACAAGAGCACATACCAAAGGGCACATTCATAGCACTGGCAATGCATTGGCAGATAAATATGCCAAAGAGGACACAGTGAGAAAAACAATAGCAGCCATAACTCGCTCAGCGACTGCAATGGATGAGGAAATAAAAGAGGCTTGTTTCCCCAGTAAATATATTTATGACATTGAAAATAAAGCAATAGTCACCAGTCCTATGAAAAAAGAGGACCCTATTCAAAGATTATTCCCTAATAGAACAGACAGGGAAAAGCTGATTGCAGCCACACACGCTGGACTTGCATCTGTCCATTTTCAGGCAGAGCACAACTGTACAGCTGCTCCTTGACAATTTCTGGTGGCCAGGGCTTCAACAGCAGGTGATTGTATATATAACTGCGACGCCCGTTTAAAAGACCACAGCAAAAAACCAAAGGAGGGTCATTTGAGAAAGGCAACCTTGCCCTTTGAGATCCAATATATGGATCATTTAGGCCCACTACCAGCAGTGTACTACAAGTACATTGTAGTAATAGTGGACTCTTACACTACGTTTACCTGGACGATTCCTCAAAAGAAAGCAGACTGGCAGGCACTTGTGTGTAGTAGCAATGACTGCAACCAAAACGTTCCATGCGGATAATGGTCCTGCTTTTTCAGGGCGGGCCCTGAAGAAGGCTTTGGAAGCATGGGGAATTGAGTTGCACTTTTCCAATTCTTTCCGAGCCGAAAACCACCAGAAATGTAGCAAGAGTGAACCAGACCATAAAAGTGAGCCTGACTAAATGCATTTAGTCACTGAGAGGTAACTGGTTAGACCATGTGCCATTAGTAATCAGGAGTGTGAATAAAGTACCATGCCAGTATCTATGCAACGGTAAGACTCCATTTGAACTCTTGTTTGGGAGAAAGATGTATATGCCTGATCTGCACACTCTTCCCAGCCCTGTCTCCAGGCACAAGCAACTGCTGGCGACAATGCAGCTGAGGGAATCCCTCCAGGTGGAAGCTGATGAGACCAGTCCTGAGAACACTCTCAAAGCAGGAGATTGGGTCCTGGAAAATATCCACAATACATCCAAGGATCAAAGCTCCTTTGGGAGCAAACTCAATGCAAGAGCCCTGTGCCCCTGCAGGCAACTGCTTAAATACAAACCTGCCCGGTGCTGAAGCAACCCCATTAGCAGTACCTGGAGCACCACACCTGATGGTAATGCTTCCTGCCTGCCTGGTCCTGAGAAAGCAGCACTGATCTCTAAGGCTTTTGGGGATTGTTGTTCTAAGACGGCTGCATAGGCCAGGGAATGAGAATGGCCACGTTTGGCATTATGGGATATGTAGTTTGTAAAATTAAATAAGAAGTACAAAATTCTTGCAAACGGATAGTAAAGACAAAATTCTGGGTGTTGCCCGAAGATAATTATGGTGAGGAATGAGTCCCCAAATAGTCCACAATGGGTGCCAATTAATGCTCCAGTGCAGGGTTCGAAATTTAAGGGAGCTGGGAGCTAGATAGGTCCTGCTTGTAGCCTAGCAAAGCCTGATTAGCTCGATACCAACAGGAGCTACTTTTGGCTCCCCAACCCAGCCAGCTGAACAAACACACTCATGTGCACACAAGCTATAAACATTTAGACAGATCTATACAACATTTAAAGCTAAAAGGTTAATGAAGGATTGAACCAATTGTACATTTGCATCTTATGTGGAAGTTACATTTGCAGAATGATATGTACTAGCTACCCCTCCCCCTGCAGTGATAGCTCCTGGACACTGGTTAATGCAGGATAACCAGGAGCCGCTTTCAGCGCCTGCTTTTCCAATCTTAATTTCAAACCCTTCAAGTGGCACAGTCGTAACAGCTACTGGTGGTGGCCGACTTGGTCACCTGGCAGCATTCATGTAGGTTTACTCTAGGCTTATGAAATTAATAGTGCTTTCACTATCTGAACTCACCAGTAATGCACATTTCGAGAACTATAATGTTAAACGACTGCACGCAACAATAGGAGAGGATACATTCCAAAACTCCGTAAAATTTTTCCAGGGATGATAGGGACTATAGAGAAGATCTGGTATACACTTTCCAAGCAAAATAGGATGATGCAAAGAATGTGGGATCACAGGATAGTACTACATCTTAATCACAGAGAAGTGCACACAGGGAAATAATACATTTCTAAATCAATCACATAATTTGATTGACACATTCGACAGAGTTAGTTTCAGATATACACAAATATTTATATAGACAAACGACCCAATAATATAAAAAGGAACAATCTTAAATGTCATCATCAAGGAAGCAGAGACTTGAAATATAGTTCTATTGAACAAAGAAGACTACATCAAGCAAGGGCTGACACCTGCAAACTCATGTAATATCAAAGTAAGGATAATCCCATCATATTAATCATCCATAGTAAAGACCAAATACTTAATGGTACCCCTCATACCCTTTTGCCAACGCCAAAGAAAGCTTTTATTGACAAATGAACATTCAACCATTGAAACAATACATTTCCTACCCAAAATACATGACAAATAGCATTTATTACCTAAAGCAAGAGCAATTAACGGTGGCATCGACTGGGTGATGGAAAATCACACCCAAAGTCAAGGAACTGACATTATGCAAGAGATTAAATGCATATGCTGCACCATTATAGACCAAATACCCTGGGAAACCAATACATACTTTAAACTTTAGATATTAAAACACTATACACATACATAGAACTTAATCTGGTACTCCAAACCATCAACTATTCACGGATGGGATAACTGTCATATTTCTTGCATTTTTGGTATTTCTCAGGTTTATAGTGGATAGCATGTGTGTACTCAATGGAGAATACTACAAACAAAAGGCAACACGATGGGCACATGTTAAGCCCCATCACTTGCTAATTTCTTCATGGGACAATACCAACAAAGATTTGTCTCACGAGAACCATTGTAGCATGGTACATTAATACCATCTCTGTTATATGGAAGAGTAGGGCACAGAATCATCATTTTAGGGATACGACAATAAAAACAAGCTTCGGGGTTTAAAATTATAGGGAGCTATTTTTATCATGCTTAGAACCTAAAAGGGCCCGATTAGCTTGACAGCAACAGCTACCAGGAGCTACTTTTGGTTCCCACGGCCAAACGACGCTGACTGAGCAAATAGGATGTCCATGATTTCACTGAATCCACTTCAACTAAAATGTGAAATCTTTTAAAATAACGTCCTTTGGATTGTTTCATTATGCGGGGAGAGGACCCCCCCTACCATATCCCCTTACCCTCCCTCCCCCAATCAATACTTACCATACCAATCTACAGTTTCGAGCAAATACACCTGTCATTGTAACTCTCCGCATTTGGGAAAAATCAAACACATTAGGACACATCTATACTTTCAAAGCATAAGGGACCACAAATAATTGACAAAATGATGTTTGCACATTACATGGAAGTTAGATTTGCGGAACACTGTGCTAGGTACTCCTTCCCCAGTGATCGCTCATAAGTACACGTTAAAGCTGGAGAACCTTTAGTTCCCGCTTATCCAATGTTAATTTCGACCCCTGCAACTTTGAGATCCAATTGAGTAGTATCTTCCGCAATACTAATGTGGATTTTTGGGATCCCACTATCTATCGGTAGAGAATAACCAATTACACACAAAGACATTCCATAAAAACAAACTGAGGTCAGCTCAAGTGTCACAGGCACCTAGCTGTCATTGTGTAAGTACCATCAACAACATTCCAACTGCAGCGTTTTTAAGGGTACACTCACGTGCTAGTGGCAAGAGTCCTTTGACTTTTCTGCCCTCTGCTATGGCAGACTTGATGCTACCTCGCAATTTAATTTCTGTGTGGTCTGTTCTCCTGTCAGCTACTCCCTTGTGTTACTCATCTCCCTGCTGGTTTATAATGGGGGCAGCAGTGTTCTTCTGCGTTTCCCCATCTCTCGGCTCTGCGCGTTCACAGGACGGATGCCACCAATCTGGTTTTCAGCTTTGTCCATTGGGCACTGGACACATGGCTTACTCTGATCCTTCTTCATGGCACCCGGGGTGGTCCTTTCCAGATTACAAACCGCATCTTCCATTCTGTAAGTGTGTTGGGTGGCATCATGGTTTTAAACACACACCACAGTTGTATGTTACCTTTACAGCCTTTGTTAGCCTAGGTTTACAATTGATTTAAGACATTACCTGTGATTATTCCTATATGTATGGTATGACTCTCGCACTATAGCTTCTATTGCTGTTTTATGCGATTTCAGAACTGGCGCAATGGTATGCTACGTCACTGCTCACTTTTTTTTTTCTCTTCGCACAGCGCGTCTGCTAGGTTGTGAAGAGTGTTGTGATGAGCGGGAGGGGGCAGGTTTACGACCTTTGGCTTTATTTTGGTTAATTACACGTGATTTAACACTAATGGACCATGCCCATGTCTTATTGTCACTAGTTGCGGTATGGATGGCATGTTTCTTTTATACTTCTGTAGCATTTGATGACAGCAATGTCCTTTTGAGATAGGTTGGAGGGAGGGACATTCAGCTGATGAAACGTTGGCCGTACCGATCTCCTATGGGGTGTTGGAGAACTTGGGGGGGGGAGGGGGGAGTCATTGTTTACGGTTTAGTGGATGGTGCACATATTTACTGGTTGCAGAACGGTGTGGTGTACCAGGACATCTTGCACACGGGAGGATATTCTGTGCTGCTGATGCACATATTGTCCTCTTAGTGGTGTGACTCAGTATGGTGCATCCATAGTGCGGGACTTTTTGGTTAGATTAAGGGGGTGTTATAGTGTTGAATTTCCAAAGTGTTGGGTGTTTTACAGTTTTGTTAACTTAGTTGGATCTTGTTGGAATAGCCTAGTTGCAGGCATATTTGCATACAATTCTATGACACCATGAATGAATTAGTAGTTTTCTATACTGCATAGGAATTCATGGACATATGTACAATTGGTCATACATATGGTGGGAAGGATAGTGTTATTTCTTATTTATTAGGGCATAGGCTACGGGGGTATGGTTAGGAATGTTTTTCAATTTGTATATAATAGTACTTTGACTAAGTCTGACTTGTGTTGGGCTTTTTACAGTGGATATTTTTGTATGTCTTTGTGTTCGCCCATGTTGGGGAAAATATGCTAGAACTCTGAATTAATGTCTTACAAATGGATCTAATGAGTAAATTCATCACTCACTGTGTCGGGTTCTTCTACGGTTCTGCTTCATACTGCAAATACCAGGGGAAATCAGTCACGTGGTTACAATGTTTGACCCAAAATCGAGGTTTAGAATCTTGAACTTGTAAGGTAAGATGGGGTTATTGTCATGGAATGTAAAAGTTTTGAATTGCCCTGTGAAAAGAAAGAATTGGCTAAACTTTGAAGAGCTAGAATTGATGTGGTTCTTCTGCAGGAAACTCATTTGGAGGAAGGTTCTGAGAATATTTTGTCTAACTCAAAATACTCAAAGCAGTGTTTAAATTGCCATTCGTCAAAATCAAGAGAGGTACGAATTTTGATGTGAAGTGGGCTGGGTCTCCATGTGAATATGGTAGCTATGGATGGGGAGGGGCGGGTCATTATGATTGACTTTCTTTACGAAGGCAGGCTTATCACTCTTGGTTCCATTTATGGTCCCTGTGCCGGAGGAGGTAATTTCTTTGAGAACTTGGCCAAAATGTTAAATGATATGAATGGAGAATTGGTGGTCTTGGAGGGGTGGGGGGCTTCAATTGGGTATTAGATTATAAACTTGATAAATCTTCGACATGTTCCTTCACTGGACGAAAATCAAGTAAAGACTTCTGGGAATTTATTGACATGTTGGACTTGGTAGATGCCTGGCGATATCTGCACCATGGGGAGAAGGTTTTCTTGTTTTACTCCCTGGTTCACAATACTTTTTCTTGATTAGATCATGTCTTTGTTTCTGATACACTAGTTGAAGCGGTAATCGAGGCAGATATTGGTGAACGACATCGCTCAGATCATTCATTGGGATCAAGCTAAATATGGGACCTAGCAGAAAGGACTTTGGTAGGTGGAGACTTAAACCTTTCATCCTGAAAGGGGAAGATGCCTCGAAGGGTCTATGTAATTCTGTTGTGAACTTCTTTGAGGAGAATCGTGGTTCGGCGGATAGTCTAATGGTATGGGACACAAAGTGTTTATTGGGGGGGGGGGAATTAATGAATTGGACCGCTAGAATAAGAAAAAAGGGAGAATAAAATTGGAAGGAACTTGAATTGGAGTTAGGAGACTTGCAAAAAACATATGCTGAAATGAGGTCTGCAGAAGATCGCATTAATGTTGACCAGGCTAGGGAACTGTTGAGATGTGAAGTTGATGCTCAAGCGGATAGGGGTGCTTTTTACTTGAAACAACTATATTGGGAAAAAGGAGACTGTGGGGGTAGTTTGCTGGCTAATAAATTGAGGGGTTTCTATGAGAGATCTTTTGTTCAGAAAATCGATAATGGTCCGGATAGTGTAGCGGTTAAAAAGGGGATTAGTGAATCCTTTTGCACATTTTATGCTACCCGATATTCTGAGAACCACATTCCACATGAGCATGAACTAGCTGACCTTTTTGGAAAAATTGATGTTCCCTGCCCCTCTACTGAGGGTTGTTTGTTTCTAGATACTCCAATTTCTGTAGCAGAGGTTTTGCAGGCTATTAATGGTCTCAAAATTGGGAAATCTCTAGGGTCGGACGGACTACCAACAGAATTTATGGAGGTGGTTGATGTCCAATTGGCGCCAGAATTGTGTGCTCTAATCGCTTTTTAGTAGAGGGTTCTTTATGTCCCTCTACGAAAGAGGCTATAATTACAGTGATCCCCAAGGCAGGACGAGGTGCATCTAAATACTGCAATTATCGCCCTATATCACTGCTCAATGTGGATGTGAAGATCTTTACGAAGATTCTGGCCAACAGATTGGATAAGCACGTTGGGGATCTGATTGACAAAACACAAGTTGGTTTTTATAAAACAACGTTATGGATATGATAATCTTAGAACACTCCTTGAGGTTTTGAATTAACAAACTCAGAAATTGAAGCGCTAGTATTTATTTTTTAGATGCTGAAAAGGCCTTCGATAGGGTTCGCTGGACTTTTCTGAATTATACGTTGATGAAAATGGGTTTTGGACCCTTGTTTATTAACGCTGTGGGGGCGTTACAATTGGACATTAGTGCTAAAGTTTGGGTGAATGAGGAATTATCAGCCTCTTTCAATCTAGTCAGAGGTACACGACAAGGGTGCCCACCGTCTCCTTACCGCTTTAATTTGACGCCGGAACCCTTTTTGATGTCGAATATAAAAGTCTACTTTTGAACGGTTTAAAAGTTGGGGAGAAAGAAATCATGGTTCCTTCTTCTGAAGATGTCAATACTGTTGTTGGTAATCCAATTGAGGGGGTGCTCTTTTCTGAAACAAATTGAGGTTGGGTTTCTTTCGGGTTATAAAGTTAATTTAGAGAAAACAGCGGTTTTTCCTGCCAGAGATACTCCTGTTCGTAATTGCTTGAGGGAGTGGAACTGCAAATGGGAGAATGGTAATGTGAAATATTTTTGGGTATATCTTGTGAGAGACTTGAAGAGACTGGTTGGATATAATGTAGACAAAATAATAGAGACTCTTCGTAGAGACATCTGCAAATGGGGAAGACTTCTGCTGAGCATCTGGGCGAAAATTAACACGATCAAAATGGTGCCATTACCAAAAGTCCTGTATATCATTCAGTCACTCCCTATAAAGTTTACAAAGAAAAACTTGGGACGTATTGATAAGAAGTTCCAGGAATTTGTGGGGAGCTGGTAAGAAGCCGAAAATACCTTTTTTTGTACTGGTTTGTAGTGTGCAGGAGCGGGGGGGGGAAATTTGACTACTCTATCCTTGAAAATTACTGCAAAGGATTTTTTTTTTTTAAATCAGTCTCTTATTTCAACATGGATAGTTCCTCGACTCTGTTATGGGCACAAATAGAAAAATCTAAAAATTAGGCCTCATCGGATTGAGAGTTTATATTCACTGGGAAATTTACCTAAACTTATATCTGGCTTGCAGACAGTGGTTGCTACCAAGGATGTTTTAACATTAATGATACTGAGAAGTGGACAATAGGGAAGCTTCCATTTGGCAAAATCCAGGTTTGCAGATCAATAGCAAAGTGTTATGTTGGAGAAGTTGGATTAGTAGAGGTGTGTTGGTTGGAGATGTCTGGTGTGATGGTAGAATGGCAACTTTTGAACACTTGAGACGGAAATTTGGCTTGCAAGGGAGTTGACGAGATATGGTTTGTTGACGGCTTTGATCCCAGAAAGACAACAGATGTTAGAGGTTCCAATGACGCAGAGGCCGGAAGGGTGCAGCTGCCCAAAGTCTGCGTCGTATAAGGTGTCAACTTTTTTTTAAACTTTCCACTGGAGACTTATCTGGGAGGGTCATGGGATAAGTGGAGACATACTTGGTCTGAGGAATTGGGCAGGATTATTTCAGAGAAGGAATGGGAGTCTCTGGAAGGTTCCTCTGTTAGGGCGAAGGTTGACTTGAATCTGCGTTATATTCACCAGAAGATACTGGGGCGCCTTTATTGGACACCGGTTCGGATGCAGATTGGAATTGGTAGAAACTGAAAGTCGCTGGGGATGCCAGAAGGAGAAAGGTACCTCGTTACATATGACCTGGAATTGGGCCAGGGCGAGGGATTTTTGGAATGATGTGCTGGATAAAATTGATTTGATATGGAATATCATATTTCCGCGAACTCATCTAGAGTGCTTTTGAAAACTCCACCACAATGTAGGTTTATTGATTATGCAGCGTTAGGTTGGATTAATAAAGTCCTCTTGGTCGCAACCAGGCAAATATTAAGTCTGGAAAACCAGAAGAAGAAAAAACGTGTGGCAGAATGGCCTGTTAATGTACAAGTTCTCTCAAATTTTGAGATAAGTTTGAAAAGCAACACAGGGAGGATGTTTATATGGAACAGTGGGGACTGTTCAAGAAGATTAGACAATGTATGAGAATTTGCTTGATGTTGTCTGGCGGGGTGGAGTGGGTGTTTGTATTGGGAGTACGAGTCTTGTCACGTCTCATGTTTCATCCGTTTATTGTACTGCTTTTAAACCATTGTTAGATATTAGTGATTTAAATCCACTATTCGTTTCATATGAGCTATTGTTTTTGATCTGATTGTTAATTGCTTGAAATAATGGTTTTATCATGCTGTACTGCATATGTTACTTATGTATTGCTTGTTACTTTTGTGAAAAACGTTAGTTTAAAAAAAAAAATTCAAAATAAAAAAAATAAACCAAAAGTAGGATTACCAGGAAGTACTTTTTAGTTCACGATTATCTAGCATTAATTTCGATCCCTGCAACTTTGAGATCCAATTGAGTAGTATCTTCAGCAATACTAATGTGGATTTTTGGGATCCCACTATCTATTTGTAGAGAACCACCAATTACACACAAAGATATTCCATTAGACTGAGGTCAGCTCAAGTGTCACAGGCACCTAGCTGTCATTGTGCGAGTACCATCAACAACATTCGAAATGGGGAGTTTAAGGGTACACTTGGAACTGTAGCCAAGACTACATTCAATAATGAGTGCCAGCTCATTAGGAGCAGGTTTCTAGAAAGAAGCTATGGGGGGAAAAAAAAAAGTTAGCCAAACATTTGGATACAGAGATCAGATTACTAAATGCTACATATGAAGGAGCACTATACACAACATTAAACAAACACTGGGATATTGACAATGGACCCCATTGACACCCTCGCTCAGGCCCTTGCTAATTTTTGCAACCACTCCTTTGCCTCAGGGTCCTTCCCCTCTGAAGCACTTGATTGTGCATCCTCTTCTCAAGAAACCCACAGCTGATCCTTCCTGTCTGACTAGGGAATGTGTGTACGACCGATCACTGTATGCTTAAAAACACATCCCCGAACCACTGGGACAATAATATTTCTGAGCGCACTATTCCATTAAGAACAGCAGACACTGGATTAAAAAGGCAGGGCATGAACTTGATGCATCCTTTTAATTTTCATATGAATAGAAACGGACCAGTGACCTATACCACGCACATCATAACCATCTTTGATGAAATATAAATAATTTGCACACAGAATGCCAAGATAACAAAGTTGAATAGAGCAGGGGTGACAAAATCCCAATTTATACGCAAGTTTACAAATATCAAACATACTCACATGTTTGATAATACTATATTGCAACCAGGCTATCTTACTCAAAATCCAAATAGATGTGAACACAGCACAGCAATCTCATTAGAATTAAGTGTGAATGACAACATAAGCAGGAACCAATTTGAACACGGGTAAGCCAATTAAGACTCTTAGTTAATCAATATGGGAAATTTCAAGTTCGGGTCAAATGTAAAATTGAAATTTGTTCGATATTTTTATACTGAAGAAAAACAAAGGCAGAAAAAAATATCAAAGCCCAAATGCCGTTCCTCCCCATTTCATTCTGCCTCCTTTACTAATTTTTCTGTCTGTGCGGAAGCACAATTTAATACAGTGATTCATGAAGATTACAAATTATATCACATTAGGTATTGTTAAATTACAGGGTTCGAAATGGATGGAAGATGGGAGCCATTTAGCTCCTGGCTACAACGTAGAAAGAGCCTGGTTACCACACAGGGGCTACGGTTAGCTCTGTGGACCAACTGATGCCAAACAAACAAGACCAAATTTAACTCTGTGCATTTGATATAATCTATTAATTAACATTAGGACACATTATATTTGTTTTAATGTTATTGTGCATTCGTTTAAAAAAACCAAAATATTACATAAATCACCATTGCCATAATGCAATCGAATCTTCAACAAAAAACGTTAAAGGAGACAACTGTCCCCCAATTTAAATAGAATGAGAGCACAATCGAAATGCCAGTTTAAAAATCGCATACACATAAAATCAAATGTCAAGTACAAGTAACTACCACCTTTTCTGATATTATAAAACAACGGAAGTGATTATACATAAAAGCAGCTATCAAGTACAGCTCAGAGCTTAAAGGTGTAAAAAGTGCTAAAGCCTCCTTCCAAAACGTTGAATGCAGCTGCTGTAGTTAGCAGATACTCTGCCCCAAATATAGCACGCCAGAATTCAGTGGTTGCAATTCCTATAGTTTACCAACCTCGGATATCCCTTTAAATAATATGCTTTTATTACTGGACAATAAGAACATGACCACTGGTCTCTATGATGACACAGCCTTTTGTTGTAGGGTATATCAGCCCAGATGCCAATGTACGCCTGTGTGGGGAGCAAGTTAAAACAAAGGTAGGTGATACATCTCAAGTTAAAAGTACACCATTTGGACAAATAAGTGCACGGAGAAGTCAGATGGAAGCCTTATGTACAATATTCAAAGAAACTTTTTCACATATAATTTGCACATATGGTCAGCTCTGTCCCATTTGTTCGTTTTTTTAGTAAAAGGTGGCCATTTGGAGAATCCAAAGCTTGTTCCAGGGATAGGCATTTATAACATTGATGTGATAATCCTGAGGATTTCAATTACTGCAAGAAAGAGTTGCGACTCCTTTGAGAGATGATAGGCGACCAGCCATCAGAGAGTATTAGGCTCAAGCTGATAGATTTTATTTTAAGGAACAGTTTACAAACGGTGTAAAAAGCCATAAAGATCTACTAGATGGCAAACTAAGTTCACATCTTAGTGCCTCAACAGGTGCAGCACTCGGGACACCCAGCAAGGATCAGATCAGTTTCCCCTAGATTTTTTCCAGTACGTATTGAGTTGAAAGAGCTTCCAACCCATACGTGATGAAGTCACTGTAAAAGGCGAGTGCAGGGCTGGAGATCCCAGATAGTTCTAGCCATCTACCACTTCTAAAGCAATTTGGTCAATTTTCCAATCAAACTGCGTATCAAACTGCGTGTGATTGCGCATATGCCTCCAATCACTGTAATTTGAGATTGAGATTTTAATTTTGAAAATTAAATAGTAAAAGCGGAGAGTGTTTCAATGGAGTGCTGGAGTCCTATTGGTGTGAAGCCAAAGAGCATGGTGTCGTCAGCATAAGCCAATCAAGTAGCAAACTCACCTCCAATACAAGGGGTGGGGAAATTGAGGGCAGATCCAATTACCTCGCCCATGTCCGAGACATACAAGTTAAATAACAAGGGACGTGAGTGCACACCCATGTTTAAGCCCCCTGGATCCCAACAATAGGGCGGGTAATGGCGCATTCCTGCTTTATCCGGATTACAACAGGTATCTGTGTACCTAGCTTTTATGTAATGGGAGTAAAAAAGGATCAATACCCCACTGGCTAAGCTTGCTCCACAACAATGGGTGAGACACTGAGTCAAGCGCCTTAGAATAGTAGATAAAACAGAGATAGTCACTTCTGTTAGGGCGTCTAGAAACCAATGCCATGGTGTAAGGTGCTATGTGCTCTTCTGGAAACCAGTTTGGAATCTTTAACAAGTCCTTTTCCTCCACCGATTTTTTTTTGTTAGCTTAACGGAGGAGAGTATTTTTGAGCTTGTAACAAGCATGGATGGTAGTCTGTAATGGAGGTGGTCCATCCTGCCCCCCTTTTTAAATACAGGAATCGGGATGGACTCCCTCTGGCTTGTAGGAGCAATGCCATTTCAGGAAACATTGATGAAACTGCTGTAAAATAGATGCCCCAAATTTGGATTCGCTTTGGGGACATTTGCAAAAGGAGTCAGGGCCAGGGCCCTGCAAAGCCTTTAATTTCTTATCGATTTCTAGAGTGTCATCAACTATAGAGCCTGTTGTGATCCGAGCAAAGTGACTAATGGCATTGGGTGTGGATTCCATTGAATTGCCATTATAATGAAGTTCTGCAGTGGGGCTAGCCCATGTCGCCTCGTGATAGATGGAGAAATTTCCTATAATGAAACCAGCATTTTTTATGATCATCTCTTACCAATCCGAAGAGGAACTTCCAATTAGCATCATTAGTTGAGTGTTTATGCTGGCAAGTTGACAGATGCAAGGTATGCCGTTCTATCACCATGAGACAAGTGGGAGGTCCCCCTTAACGGACGTGGCCGCTCTGCTTTTTTTTGGTGGTGTACCACAATATCAAATAAAGTCGAGTTTATATTATAATAAATACTATGCCACGTTTAATTCATGTGCAAGAGCCCTGAAAGAATTTCCATCAATCATGCCTCATATCAGCCAACGTTCTAGCTAAAGATGGTCAGTACAGATGAATACGTACATTTTTAACATTGCAATTCAACCAAATAATACTATTGCCCTGTAAATTCACTTTGATATCCAAACTACTCGATCGATTTTTCATGGATGAAGCAGGTCCTGGGTCCAGGATAAAAGCGCATTATCATATAGTGTTGTGTAATGAGGGATGCAGCGAATCAAGTGTGTAAAATCAATATAGACGTAATCAATACAGGAGATGGCTTTGTTGTTCATAGTAGGTTGTCGTGGATTGTTGCCCCTGTCCTTATTGTTCAAACATCTTAAATCAGAAGTGTTTAGAAATTGTCCCCACCCATAGTCCCCCTTGTTGTTAATTAGACTTTGTGCCATACAGCTCACCTGTATAGCTTTTAGCCATACTTTTAGAGGCTAAGTCACCTACAGGACCATAAAGATTGACGATTAGTATCCTGCTAGAGGGAAAGGAAGGGTCTTGAAATATGACAGACAATGCATGGTGAGAACAGGCTCTGCTGAAACACCATCAGGTTAAACTGAAGCCTGGCTCCAATGGCAATCCTGCCACCCCCCAGTGAGGCCCCTTTCCTTTTGTATAGCAGGTTGACATAATACACGGTACCGATTGATGCTAAATTCCCTAGTCAACCAAGTTTCCTGTAAGAGGAAGACGTTGCCAGCAGTGATAAAAGAACAGCCATGGGGAGGCCTTAGGAAAGAGTTATGGCCTCGTAAAAAGAGCCATTTAAGACTCTAAAAAGGACAGGACGACTCATGATCAGGGGCAGGACACTGGGTGTTAATTCCCATAAGAGGGTCTTGAAAGGTTGGGCTCTGACATGGCATAGTTGGCGAACTGCTTTAGAGTGCTTTAGAGTAGGCATAGGCTTTTGTGGATTGGTACACTCTACCTTCTTATCATGGCCGCCTGCATTGGGTCCTCTTGAAACTAACTTGCAGGGCTAGGCTTCAGACCACATCTTCCTTTTAAGCCCCGCCCCCTGGAGGTCCGTGCTTCGCGTCGTGACTGCTACAGCAGAACAACGCTTACCGTGAGTTCCGAGTTGCCACGGAAGTTTCCTCAGAGAATTCCAAAGTCTATTCTGTTATTTTCTGTCACTGTTCACAGTTCCTAACCTGCCCCCATATTTCCAGTCAGTCCATAGTTTATCTCTGTTACTAATCCCGTTAGTTCAATTGGCACCTTCGTAGTTGGGTTCTTGGAACAAAAATCAAAGCCCTGTTCTCATGGTCACGCAAGTACATTTTACTTTTATCTTGGACTATACATGCGCATTTTTATTGCTTATTGTATTTAGCGTTCGAGTGCTTATTTTAAAAGTGCACTGCAGGGTTTTTCTGCATATCTGTGACGTTGTTTGGAGATAAATTAGCGCTCTTCGCTATGGTTTAATTACGGTCATTGCTAAGCTTCCTGCACTTGTAGTGGTTAGTTTTGGGTTTGTGACAAGTTTGGTTAACGAACCTTTCCTTATGGTTGTCCACAGATGATGCACATTAGATACCTGTTGCCAGCGCCAACCCTGTAAATGCTCATTTAGGATTTTCATTTTCGTTCTCACTGCATAGCATTCTCCTTTCCTATCACTTAATCCTGTCCTGAGGTCCACTTCACAGTATTACTTCGCATTTTCTTCAGAACTAGCGCCCCTGCTTGAGATCAGGATGGATAGCCCCACAAAATAATGGTTAAGGTGAGCTTGGTGAAATTCTTGAACAATAAGGGGATCCTAATGTTAAGGGTCTTGGTTGAGATAAACAGTTTAGTTAGAGAGCTTAGCCTTCCATGTTTTTTCTTACAGAATTAACCTGATGGTCTAAGAAAGAAAATACCACCTAGAATTTCCAAGGCGCTTCTGCAGAGGTTTCTCAGGTAAGCGTTACAACGCCAGTTCCATTAACACCTAGCATGTCAGGGATCCACAGGTCTCCCACTCGGAGGCCGCTACGCCTATCCGCTGGTTTGACAAAGAGGCTAGCAAACTTTCAGTGGTGTGAATATTTGGTGCAGTTAACTTGGCGTTTTGATTAGAGGAAGACAGCAAATCCTGACTGGAGTGTATGCCAACCGTGTGCTTACGACACATGGTCAGTTAATAACCCAGCGCTTTCATTTCCGCATGACACAAGCTCAGTAAGGTCACCACAACTGGATAAATAAGTTCCATTAAAGCCCAATTAGGTTGCGCTATCAAGTTCCGTTTTCCGCCGAGAAATACTACGCAATAAATCCAGGAGGAAACAGCGGTTCATGAATGGACTCTACAGTTGGGTTTGTTCCTTCCAATTTGGCCCATTTCCCCAACGGTAAGGCCTCCTCCAACGGCGGCTGTATCGATACACTGGCTAAACCATGATCTTGGTCGTTTTGACATGCATTTAAAGGCAAAAGAGCATCCTGACTTTGAGATGGGCTGTGGCCTTGAATTACACAAGTTCGACCATAGCGTAAGAACAGAGGATGGCCGTTTCTGGTGGTCTGTGCTATTTTGTTATGTCAAATTACCTTGAGGTTCATTTTAAGTGATGGAAGCCATATGTGAGCCAGTAGGGTCCGTCAATGGTCCAGAAATGGCCACGGATGCCAATCCGGTTGGAGGCACTTAACCATAGGTCCATGAAGTTGCACTTGCTGAACCATGCCATCCTCCAATACTCTTCTAACTGATGTATTCGGAAGAGGATGCTCTTTAGTCCTACATTTGCATTATTTTGAGAACAGTACACTTCTTTGCGCTTAGCCTGATTGTTGTTGGTTTTCAGAAACATGCGCTCTTTGCATCTTTTCTGGGCGACTTGGTTGGGTAGCAAGGTGTCAAAGATGTGACAAAATCATCTCCCGAAGGTGAAGAAGTTTCACCGGCCACTGCAGGGATCGCTCTTGAACTGTATCAGCAAGAGGCATAGCGATGTCACATGCTATCTATGAGAGGGGAAAGACACTTAGTGTTTCTAGCATAATAAAGCCCTCTGACCCTCAGAACTTTGGGTTTATAGTGATAATGTAGAAAGACAAATGTAGAAAGTCAAAATGTCGAAAAATAAATGTAGAAAAAAAAAGTCGAATTTTATTTTATGACGTTTTTTATTCGAAATGGGGGGGTTCCCCCCCAACCCCCCCCTTTTTTTTCTTTTTTTTTGTTTTACCTATTTTATTTTATTCCTGGACCCCAAAATAAATATGTAATTAAAAAAAAGGGAATTCAAAATTTTTTTTTTCTACATTTATTTTTCGACATTGTCATTCTACATTTAATTTTCGACATTTTGACTGACCACCAGAACTTTGATGTGAAGCTGGCATGGAATCAGAGGCATCATTTTATTTTGTGAACCGCCCGCTACAGATCTAACTTTCTAAAATTGTGTCGACCATTTTAGTCATATTGGAGTATAGCGCAACATGTGCATCAACAGTCAATGCTACTGCATTCAGAGTACGGGTGGAAAACACCACCTCCTCAAGCAATGTTTCTAGTGAATGGGGAGGAATCCTCCTCAAAGTCGCTGTCTGAAGAGGACATCAGCTTTTCAAAGTCTGGGGTGGCTGATAAATTAGTCCCAATGATATTGTTGCAGCGCCCAGATGAGTTAATTGCCCTGCCCCGAGCACCCAACGATTCTCTTTGCTAGATCGAGTAGGGCGTTATCATTAGAGGGGAAAGCAAGAATACCCTTCTCAGTGCCCCTTTCATTATTGCACGGAAGAGGGTAATGGGACCAATGAGTCGTCCACCTTCCATTGCCAGGGGTGCTGCACTGAAAAAACAGTCAGGATTAGAGGAAAAAAAAAAAGAATAGAAGGGTCTTTAGATGGTGACAAAAAGCTAGATGATCAAACGTCATTGGCAAGGAAAGGGGGAGCTTGTTCCAGAGGTGGGTGGCACCAACAGAGAAAGCTTGGCCGCCAGTTCTACATCAATAAATTCTGGGAGCTTGAATCGGAAAGTCTGATGAGCGGAGTAGCTGTGAAGGAACATATACAGAATTGGAACTGAATGCACCCAACACATTAAAGGCTCTGTGCACTAAATGGATTTAAACTGAAAACAGTGAGCCACAGGCAACCAATGAAGGTTGCATATCACTGGGGAAATAGGATCGCAATTGGATACACCAGACAACCAGAGCTGCTGAATTTTGTAGCACCTGCAACGTATCTGGGAGTACGGCTGCAAGAAATATAGCGCATTACAATAATCCAAAGTGCTATATGCATATGGGTGATAAATAATACAATTATGTTTGCATTTTATGTGGAAGTTAGATTTGTTTAACGCTATTTTTCTTGCTCCTCGTTCCCCAGTGGTAGCTGCTGGTGTCTGGTTACTGCTGGACCCCAATTTCAAGCCCTCGATCCTAATTTCAAACCCTGAATTACCAAGGATTATTGCAACTACGCCAGTTGTCTGGCCTTGTCAAAAGGGAAAGAGAATAAGGGTAGCGACCCAGTGTCCCGAGGCAGCAGTAAGGAGAGGCTGACAAGAGTGGTGTCCCAGGACCCACACCACTACACACCATCAGCACTCCACTCAGGCACAGGGGTCAGTGTTCCGCCCGAGACTTATGTTTAAACCTAGAGCACAAGGGACAAGAGGGGCCAGAGCCCAACCGGAGACTATGGGCGAATGACTGCCATGGAAATCACAAAACAGACAGGGATACTAATCTGGAAGACCTGCCATGGACAACCTGCAACAACTGCAAGAGGGTATAGGGGTAAGCTTAAACCACTGTATAGGCTTTATAAGCGTACCACCAACCAGGAAAGGAATAGAAGAACACTGGCATGGGACAGCTGATCAATCCCTGATGGAGGAGAAACAAAAGAGGAAGGGAATCGGAAGTGGTGGGTTGTTGGGGTGAGGTCAGAGGTGGAGGACCAAGAGACCCACAAGTGGAAGGAAGGAGTGGCGGAGTGT
This sequence comes from Ambystoma mexicanum, assembly GCF_040938575.1. Lineage (NCBI taxonomy): Eukaryota > Metazoa > Chordata > Amphibia > Caudata > Ambystomatidae > Ambystoma > Ambystoma mexicanum. The sequence goes on from NC_090940.1 coordinate 538,318,891, forward strand.
GGAGGCGTTCTTGGAAAAGCTGAGCTATTGTTTTAGTGAGGGCAAGGGTACTGCAGTGTGTGGTCAGGCAAGCTAGCGTAAGGAGTGAATGTGAAGGGTATGCTATTGCAGGTGGTTGCGTAAGAGGTGGGTGGAGTGGTAGGTGGTTTGAAGAGTAGTAATTTATATTAATGGGAGGAGAGAGTTCTGAGAGCAGTGATAGTGAAGTAGCATGGGAGAAGCAACAAAGGGTAGAGGGGACCACTATTCCATCCAACTATAGGTCAGGAGAACAGTTTACTTCTCCTGGTGGTTGTTTCTTGTATTAATCTTTTACTTGCTTGTTAATTCTCTGGTCAGCTTATGTTCTCAATTCTTCTAACTCTCTGACAAGGCTTTACCTTCCTCTTTAGGAATTACTTTCCATACTTTCATTCTTGACCTTTGCTGTCTCCTTTAATTCAGGTCAAAGGACCCTTAGTAGTATTGTAAAGTTTGTTTTCTGTGAGATTATAGTGCACCCTTTTCTGGATGGTTATGTTGTGTGTTTTATCTTATGGCCACCTCTTTTCATTGTTTCAGAATAGTCCCTCTGAAGTGTTCCACGCTGCGCTTCTTGAATGATGGGGTACCTTCCTCTCTTCCTAGGGTAGTATTACTCACTTATACTTATCTGTGTGCTAGTTGTGGTAATTATAGTTCACCCCTTTCAGCTTTGGTATCTTCTTTATCCTATGGACTTCTCTGGTCTTTCTTTCATAGTATTCTCCCTCTGTGAAATGTTTAACCCTGTGCTCCTTGAATGACACGGTGCCTTCCCCTTTTCCCAGGCTAGTGTTAAGACAACTTTTACTGATCTCCCTCTCTGTGGTAGTTGTGGTAATCTCTTACATTACTTCAGTTCGAGTTCATCAACTTTTCTTTCAAGGTTTCGTAATTTATACTGGTACGAGTCTCATAGATAACAAGTCATCGGCGGCCTCCCGACACCCCCCCACTTCTCACAGTTGCCTTCAAGACTGCCGGGGGAACGTTTCCAGGGCCTGTAATTGCAGGAGACATTTGCTTTTTGTCCCGTTTCTCTATCAGTACACTCTCTGAAGCGTCCTCTCTCAACGTCTTTGTATCCCTTCTGGCAACTGGAGCATGTTATGGTTATGCGGGCAGCCTGCTCACCACGAAGTTCAAGTGGTCACGCCCCCAACGGGTATTGGCATGCCGATTGCTCCTCTTCTCAGGATCTGCACCCACCGGCTCGCTGGTGTTTGCGTCTCACGTTAGGGAAGTTTGGAACCCTGCGGGCTCCACGGCTCTCTCTAGCTCTGCATTCTACCAGGTCGCTTCCAGGAGGGTCTTGTGACGAGGGCTCACCTCCCTGTCGGTAAAGGAGGCGGCTTCCTTTCAGGGAGCAAAGACCCTTGATGTGTCACAAGCACTAAAAAGGGGTTACGGACGCCCGAGTTCGGGAGGTGGTACCATGGGAGACTAGAGGGACGGCCAAAGGGCCCACAAACAGCATTGCAATAAACATACTTGAACCGCCAGAGACTAAGGTTGATTCTTGGGCCATCTGTGGCATTATGTAAATCCATCAGCATACACTAGGATAACAAATATTTGCACATGTCATCAATGTACCATATGCCTTGAACAAGATTATCAGATTAAAACAAACATCCAAAAGTGTTCAATGTATTGTGGGCGGGCAGACTATAAACTTTCAGGTTCATTTTGTTCAAGAAATCTTTGCAAGTTGGTGGCTGATATGAACTAGGTCAGGAATTTCTTTTCTTGAATACACTAACTGTAAATTGAACTAAAGCTGCACAATATCATATATAGGAAGTAAACTACTGATAAATTCCTAAATGTGTTCCTCAGGCAATTATAACAACTGGCTTGATACAGCTTTAGCTAATATAAGGTCTACAGTGCATGGAAGATACTGAAAGAATGAGCACATTTACCACTGATCCTGGTAAAAAAGAAGACTCTCGTGCTGTGCTGCAGAGAATGCAGACTTCCTTCAGGACACACTTAATGGAAAGGTAACCCTTTGTGCAACTGGGGTGACTTGTCAAGAATATCATGACAATGATGAATCACACTCCATAACATCGTATGTTACAATCGTTCCCTCCAGACAATACACAGATATTTGACAGGCTTAATCTTCTACAATGGTCAAAAGCCTGGGTACAGTTCTTAAGGACCTGATGTTAACAGAAGAGCTAATGATTTGAAATACTTTACTGGGGTAGATTTAGCATGGTGTCTAGGAAACCTAAGTGCAACAAATTGTTAGTTTGAATGTTGAGAGCATAGAATCTGCAGGTAAGCAGGATGATGCAATTTCTACAGACTTCCACAATGAACCTAGAAAAACAAGTGTTTTCTCTTGTGAAATGTTCAATGTTACATTGCAAGTGCCAAAGCAAATAACATGCACACATGTTCGTCCAATCATACAAGATATGCCTAATTGAGTTTTGGCATGTCGGGAAAATGTAACAAAACATATTTGTAAACAGATTAAACATGCGTTTCGACATTAGATTTAGTTCGACCCTCCAGTGCAAAAACCATAATGGCTAAAATGTCTGTGGTCCGTTTGCCATACAACCCTGTGAACGGTGATGGACTATGGCACGATTTCAACTACTAGCCTGAAACAAGGCGTGTCTGTAAGAGTGAGAGCATCCACCTGGGCAAACATTCGACATGCAGAAATAGCACACAAACAGGCTTCTTACACTGTACACATGCTGCCTGTAAGTTTGAGAAAAATCCATATGCAGAGAATCTTAATAAAGGTAGAAGAATTATTAACAAAGCATACCACAACCTGCTAGCCACCATGGAGAAATGTAATACGTCTGGGAAAAAAAGCATTTGATAATGTTCCTGGCAAGTCTTACTCATTTGAAATTATGTGGGATACGGCGACAGTGGCATATTTTCTGCAAATAATAAGCCATGTTAGGTGGTGACTGAAATGCACACATTTCATCAGCGGAAGCACCTTATTATTTCTTTGCATTAACCTTTCATAACCACGCTGGAATTATGGTATACCATCTTGCAGAAATTCGAGTTTTGAAAGAAAAGAAAAAAACAGCTCTAGGTGTATCGTAGACATAACAGAGCACTGTAGGCCACGTGTAAGCCTTTATTTTATTTTTAACAGCGCGAGTACGTCAAAAGGGTATTTAGACATGCAAAGATCTGGCTAAAGCATTCACACAAAAAAAGTAGCTGAGTATAATGAAACTGTTTTGATGCACACAAACAGTAGAATAATCCAAAAGAGACGCCACGGAATTGTGCCAACCCACCACTAAATTTTGGACATTGCAAACATAGCCTACTAATTCAGATTCAATGAGCAGGAGCTAAAACCAGCTCCTGGCTGTCAGGCAGGGGAACCAGGAGCTACCAGAGGTGTGCCTTTAACTTTCTGACCATTCTATATGAACCATTGTGTATATACTAATTCTTCTTTATTAACATTTTCAGATACTCCCAAGTTAATATCACAGTTGGCCATAGAAGCCAAACGTACCTGGAATTCGCCAACGACCTGCAACCAAGCTGACCAATCAACCAACAATGATATAGATAGCTCTCTTGCTCTGTGACATTCTTTGTGGTACAGGCTTCATTCTGCGGTTAAGATGTCGGGTGTAGATGTTTAGCGAACAACTTACCACAGAGACATTAATTGAGTGTGGAGGAAACTCAACTAAGTGACGATTCCTAAACCATACTAAACTTAGTGAAGATTACGAGTTCAGCAAACATTATGTTGAGCACAATTAGCACCTCTGTAAAGGGTGCCAAATTAAGGCTACATTCATGTTGGTAAAGTCAACAGTTCTGCTAGTATAATCAAATTACCACAAGTATCAATTGCACGTTTTCATTTTTAGATGTTTTATACAGGAAATAACCCTCAATTAAAAGTTGAAATGAGGTTTGGTAACATGAATATAAAAATATGTTGGACATCACTGACTTCAAAGTAAATGTTTTAGGTCCGAAACTAGCTTTCAAATGAGAGTTTAACATTTATTATAATTAGTGTATAAGCAGACATTAAAGATGTAATGACCTTGAGGACATCAATACTACACGCCAAGCACCACGGAAATGATTAATGTATTGACAGTTCTGACACGAGACAAAATCAGCTGCAACCGTCCTCCCACCAAATTGCAAAAAAATGCCCCCTCTACCGCGTAGAGATAATGACAAAATAACGCATTAGAGCACAATCAAACACCGTTTCAAGATGATATGGCGTAGTTTGGGGGGGCGCTATCCGTTGCAGCAAGCTAACGGTGTCGAGTCCACCTACAGTCAGTCAGCAAGCGCCGCGGTGACAGCACAAGTGCCACTCACCTTGCCGAAGGGAGAGAAGGAGGGCCGCCGCGCGTACAACAGTGCGCTCCCATGAAGGGAAAATGCCGAGCAAAACAAACAACTGATAGGCGAAGGGTATGTTCATTTCACACGTGAAACTTGAGAAGTTTAAACAAGCCTACCAAGCAGAGACATTCTACCATTGCGAAGTTGCGATGGGTAATGTTAATCTCTATAAAAGACATGCTTGAGCTTTGGTTGGTACGAGGTAGTGACATATGCAAGGTTTCCATTTCTACAGAGTAAAGGAAGTTATGCTTCTAAGCAACATATCGCAATGCCTCCGCTTCGGGTGCGTTCTTCTCTAAAATTATTCGTGATCCCTTATGCTCTTGGCAACGATAGCGCTCGCCAACAACCCACAAGGAGAAAGAGCGATAGCGAGGAAACAGAGCGGGCATTCATGCCATGCTACGGCTGGTATTCACGTGCGCTCTGCCTCTGGAGCCTTCACTGACAGATCCCCCGCCCCTTTTCCCACACAGCCGCAGTCCGAAGTGCGCCACTGCGGCCTAGGTCTGAAGAGACAGGAGAGCCGCGCGCTCGCGCCCGCCTGCGCCGCCATCTTGGCCGGGCCGCCATGTTCCCCCCCGGACCCCGCACGGCCATCTTGCCCGGGCAGCCATGATTGCCAGGCGAACATGGCGGCGCCCAGCCGCACATAAAACATGGCTTCCCTTCAAAACAAAAACACGCCGGTCAGCTTTGCACCCCAGTTAACCAAGACTGACAAGTGTCCCGCGAGGCGGGAAGGCAGCGGGGCGCGGCTGAGACGCCCCCGGGGGCAGCGGACATGTAGGGTGGAAGAGGCAGCTTACCTGACGCCCACATCGTGACAGAGAACTCCCCTTCCAGGGTCTTGATCTGGACCTGCTTCTGCTCCCACTTTCTTCCGCCGTGGTCTCCGCCGGTACTGAGGTAGCTTTTCTTGTTGCTCCGCTTACTGCTGCCGCCTTTCTTCATGCGACCCGAGCCACCACTCTTACCAGCCATAGTTACTAGGGTTTGTTCAATATACTCATCCTCGCCCGCCGGGGTGGGCACGGGAATTAAAATATGGTCCTCATAACCATCGTCTGCACGCAAATCCGAGTCGTCGCCACCCACAACCTCCTCACGGGTCTGCACCAGGATCACCTCCTGGTGATGTACCTGATGGTGAAGAGGGTGGTGTTCGTCCAAGGGTTGTAGGGCAATCATAGGCTGATGGTGGTGCCGGTGTAAGTGATGACCCTCGTCCTCATCGTCCTCGTCCTCCAGCTCGTCGTCGTCTTCATCGCAGCCTCCTACCACCGTGGTCTCAATAGTCTCCATGGTCTCTACCGGAATAGTCTCCACTTCGATCTCATGAAGCTCCACGATCTCCGCCGGCATCTCGGACCCGTCCGTGGCGATGTACAGCGTGTCTCCGGAGGCCATGGCTGCGGGGCTGGGTCCGGGGCCTCCGCCGCTATCGCTGATGGGGTCACCCGGGCTGTCACCGTACTCCGCCGCCTCCCCTTCCTCCTCCCTTCCTCCTTCTTCACAACACAGATACCAAGTCAGGCCGCCCAATCCCGAAGCCACGGTCAGATTCGGCATAACCTCGCGAGACTTGGCATACCCTTACGAACCGGGTCTGTGTCGGACGAACGTCGGTGGCAGCGGTGAAGGCTCTCCCGGTCTGCTTCAGGCGCGAGCCGCGTTCTGCGCCGGTCGCGTCACAATGGGAGGCCGTTAGGAGGGGGAGGGAGGCAGGAAGCGGCCGTTACGGGTTTGTTTTGGGCGCGAAGCTGCCGCTTGGGGGAGCACGCGACGCGCGCGGCGGTAGCTGCGAGGAGAGTAGAGCGAGGGCGGACGTTGCTGTGGTCGACGGGAGCAGAGGCAGCAGCGCTGGTCGCGGGCGGCGCTTATACGCCGTGTGTGGTGTGGCAGGGAGTCAGTCTTGTCTGCATCCAGGGCGGGCCCACAATACGCTGGAAGGGGGCGGCTGTGAACAAACCGAGCCCAGCGGCGACGGAACCTCTGGATTAGGTCTACAGCAAACCTTTGCCGTGTGAGAACTATACTCTGCATCGAATCTCTGCCTTATCCTCTGGGGGAGGGTTAAGTCAAGGTGCAAGACTTGCAAGGAAGTTCACAGCTATCAAAATAGTGCGTCCTCTAAATCGGCATGTTTGACAGGTAGGCGTTGCAAACTGATGGGGATCGGAAAAAGGGGTGGTCCCTCGACCACCAGATCAGGTTTCCACGAGTATTTAGCATAAAAAAAACGCCCGTCAATTGCATGGGTATAACTGCCTTTGACATTTGAACTAGAGAAGCACTTGCATGGCCAGCACATCTTGGAAGTCTGCACAGGTTCGTTTTCCCCACTTTTCCATCCAACCACTCTAGAAATCAGACGGTTAAAATGAGATGCATTTATGAGCAAAGGCGTTTCTTTACCATTACCTCCCTAGCGAAAATTGTCCGCCTAGTTTTCTTTACTTGGGCTTTCTTTTAAACATACTGGATGTAATGGTATGGTATGATTGGTTTATCTTATCTGTGTGAATTTGTATTTAAAGAGATCTGATTTGTTGATCATAAAAGTAGTTTTGTATGAATTTTGAAAATGTAAATCGAATTTTAGTATTGAAACATGTTAGCATAGATTTAATATTAATATGATGCGTATAAGGATTTTAACAATTGCATTTTTTAATGTATGTGTTGGAAAATATTTTATCCATTATGTCAGTTTTTCTATTTTGTGAGTTTTGATCAATAAAACATGTTATGGTAACTTCGAGTGCTATAAAAAAATAATAAATGCATTTTTGTTGTTGCTGGTAGGGTCTCCAACACTCCATATAAAAACAGTGTTGGAAATTGACCCATGCGCATCCACACTAACACACATTACTTGTCAATGATGTTACTTTCACATCCCTCTTAACTCTTTACTTTTGAGACATCAGCCTCTGATGGGAACCTATCCTTTCGAGTTGGGTAAATCTCACCCCACCTTCAGCGATCACTTTGTTTGAATTTTTTTATTTTTTTTTCCTGTCGCCGGGACCTTCAACTTCTTGCTGTTTTGGTTTTGAGGGGCACACGGTCCTTATGAAAAACGTTCCCCACCACAATGTAGAGAGCACCTGGTTTGAATCTCGGGGCTAGGAATAGCCCTGTGATCGGAAGGAGCTGATGTTTGCAGTGGAAGCCAGCTAGATGGGATATCCCGCCCAGCTTCCTGGCTGATGGTGTTTGTTTTTTGTTGACACTTTCTAATACAGCCACGGGGGCCTCCGCCTGGATGTTCTTTAGGCCACCTTTGGAACTGGATCTGTAGATGTACAGACTGGATGAACTATTGATCACTACTTTGCGTAAACATCTAGTTAGCTTTGTGTCTTAATTATGTAAGAGGAAAGGAAGTAAGACTAAGCGAGTGCCTGGCATAGCAGGCAGAGAACTGGACAAACTAGGGGGAATAATGTAGTTTGCAGGCTCACACTTTCTTAGTATAAAGCAACAGGTTGCTAAGATGTCATGGAGTATGGGATAGGCTCATTTGTTTAGCACCAGTTCCACAGATGTATGCATCCAGCAAGTTACAGACCTAGTTTTGCCATCAAAAGAATTTGGCCGTTTGATCATGTCCATTTTCAAAAGTGTTCACTTGTCAATATGATGCATCTTCCCCAACAAAATGTAATATAGTTGACACTGAGATTGAGGTATAGTAACCTAAAGTTTACTGCATAGCATGGAGATGATGCATTGTTTAGGGTACCAATATTGTAATTATGCTTTATGTAACAACTTACATTTTTAGGAATGAAATTGCATGACTGTCAAGTTAGCACCTACTTATCTTTGCCAGACAGGATATGTTATGTTGCTTATGTATCATTGGTATGATCTCAAAGCGCTGGTAGATTGAACGCCCTCGGGAATCGTAGTTCAAGTCAGGAGAGCGAGAGAGAGTCATAAGGGGTGTGGGTGTGCCGGATATGTGTGCAGCCAGAGTGGCAGTTGCCTGACAGCTGCTTCTTAGCGGTAGGTTTGGTGGTTGGGAGGTCAGGTGGATGTGTTCATTCTGGGGGGTTGACATCCAGACTGATTTCTGGCTGCGTTAGGCCTGAGGAGACGCTTAAGCTAGCAGTGTGTGCTCAGCTAGCTGTGTTTAATTAGGGTGGTGATGAGTATGTGGCAGTTGTTAGTATGAAAACAGCTATACCAAATGTTTCATAGTATCGCTGTGTTCTAGTTGAGTGGCGGTGTATAGGAGAGAGTAAGCGTGGTAGTGTGATATGGTGGTTATCAGTAGGCGCTTGAGATCGAGCACTCCATCTGTACCATCTATTCTATTAGTTTTATTTACTCTGTCCATTCATTACACTTAGTCTGTTCATCCATTTAATCTACTACTCATTCCATCCACTCAGCCCTTCATCCACATGATCTACTCCATCCATTCTGTAGACCCATCGCTTCATCCGCTCCATCTTTTTTGTCTACTGTATCCGCTTTATCCACTCGATTTGTTCTAAACTACTTAATCCGTTCCCCTCCTTATCATCTACTCCGTCTGTTCCATCCACTCCACGTGTTCTATCCACCTCCTCCATTACTACCGTCCGGTAGAGGGCATTAGCATAGTCCAGTCTTGACATTACAATTGATTGGACCGCAGCGAGTCTTTTAGGAAAGGATAGGTATGGAAAAATGCACCTAATTTGAGGTGGTAATGGCAGGACTTAGAGACATTGTTGACTTGGTGCGAAAGGGTTAGGTCAGAGTCGAGAGTGCATCCAAGTATTTTTTACTGAGGTTGTCAGGGAATTGCCCATGGATGATGGCCAGGGTAGAGGGTGCGGAAGAAGTTTGGTGTTGCCACACACCATGATTTCAAGTTTTGGTGGGATTCAAAAGGAGGTGGTTTATGATCAATGTCAAGGAGGCAGGCAGTGAGGTCAGGCTTGCAGCTGGGTTTTGAGTTATGGAGATTTAGGATTAGCTGTGTGTCGTCTGCGTAGTTGTAGCACAGGATATTGTGCAAGCGGATTATTCGTGGGAGGGTGGGCATATAGAGGTTGAACAGGAGGGCTGATGGGCATGCTCCTTGTGGAACTCCGGTATTGACTGGTTGGGCGGCGGAAGCAAAGGAGGAGAGGAGGGTTATTTGGTTCCTATTATTGAGGAAGGATGCAATCCACTTGAGCGTTTCCACGGATTCCTAGGGGAGTGGAGGTGGTCGAGGAGGGTTGATTGAGTGGTTGATTGTGTCAAAGGCAGCGGATAGGTCAAGAAGGATTAGTGCAGCGCATCCCGCAGAGTCTGCAGTGTTCGTAAGGTCATCCCAGATCGAGGTTAGGATGGTTTTGGTTCCGTGTCGGGGTCTGAAACCTGATTGAGCGGGGTCTAGGAGATTGTTGGCTTTGACAAAGGCATTTAGTTGGGAGCAAGCGGTTCAATCAATGAGTTTAGAAAGGAACCTGGCGTTTGAGATGGGGCGGTAGTTTTTGGGGTCGATGGAAGGCTTTTTTAGAAGGGGCTTGACAGGAGCAGTTTTGAACACGTCGGGAAAACTTCCTGAGGAGAGGGAGTCATTTATGATGGTTCTCGCGTATTCTCCTGCGCAGGGAAATGCAAATAGTTTTTTGAGGCTTGGCAGGGGTCCAGCGGGGAGCCAGATGGTTTCCGGGTGTAGAGAAGTTTGAGAAATTGGTAATTTAATATTGGTGTGAAAGAGTCGAAAGTTGGGTGGGTTGCAGTTGCAGGCGGTGAGTTGGCAGATAGGGTTGCTGGATTGTCTGTTGGGTGTAAGGGGCCAGTTTGTTGATTAGGGAAGTTGTTCTTTCGAGAGCAGTGATGTAGAAGTGGAGAGAGTGAGTTGCATAGTGACTGAGAAGAGGTTGATGGGTGGTGGTACATGGTGGTTTGGTGAATTCAGAGATAATTTTGTGGAGTTCCTTGCTGGGGTTCTCACAGTTGAGGATTCGAGAGTTGTAATGGGCTTACTTTGCTTTTTGGATTTCGGCTTTGTAGTAGCGATGGTGCCGGGGCAAGGTGTATCTGCTCAGGGTAGTTTTATCTTTCCGCCATTTGCGTTTGAGGGATTTATATAGTTGTTTTGCAGTCTTCAGTTCTGGTGTAAACCATCTGGGAAAAGGGCCATGGCGAGTGGATGATTGCCAAGTGGGGGTGAGCGGGATTAATGAGGTATTGAGCCATGAGTCAAAGGGGTCGGTAGTGTTCATTAGGTGGAGGGGTAGGGGGGGGGAGACTGAAAAAGCGCGTCGGCTAGGTCGGGAAGGATTTTTAGTTTCTTCCAGCAGTTGCAAAGATTTGGAGGTTCTGGTTCGGGTACGTGCAGGGGGCAGCGGTTGAGCGAATGTTGAACGGGACAATGAAGTGATCGGACCAGATGATGGGGTGAGGGTGGGGGTTTAGATGTATCTGGTTGTGGGAGCTGAAGATGGCTCCAAGGGTGTGTCCTTTATAGTGAGTTGGGCCGTTTATGTGGGCACGAGGTTAATCGTTTCTGAGTCGACCAGAGAGTGGGTTATAGGGTTGGTGGGGATGTCAAGCCAGATATTAAAGTCTCCTAGAAGAGTGAGGGTGGGATGGTTTAGTTGGATGGTGGCTATCGAATCGCAGAGGTTGCTTGAAAATTGTCTGTCGTAGCCAGGGGTCTGTAGATGATTAGGAAGCTGTGGGAGAACGTTGGGGGGAGGGATAGTTTGACGAGAAGTGATTAGCAGGAAGGGATGATTGGCTGGCTGTATGATTGAGGCAGAGAAGTGTGACTTGAAGGCGATTTTTGCTCCTCCTCCTCTAGAGGGTCGATTGCCTGGGATGAGGGAGTAGTCTTGGGGGAAGGCTTCATTGGCGATATGGGCAAAGTCGTTGGAGAACCAGGTTCCCGTGATAAAGACTAGGTCTGGTTTGTCTGAGGTGAGGAGGTCAAAGATGATGTGTCTGTTTCTTGCTACAGATCGGACATTAAAAAGGATGCATCTTACTTCGGTACAGGAGGATGATGTGGAGGTTGCAGAGGTGGAGTTTGGGAGGGGTCAGGGAGTGGGTCGAGGGGTGGTGGGTGGGTGGGTGGAGGGGAGTGAGGGGAGAGGGTGGAAACTGGGGATCAGGAGGGGGGATGGTCGATGGGAAGAGTAGTCAGGCAGTTGGGGTGGGGGGTTTTGATGGGTGTGTGAGGTTGGTTGGATTTGGGTCAAGGGACTCGAAGGCGGGGTGTAGGAGGGTTAGGAGTTCCAGTTGTGGTTGGTGAGAATTCAAGAGACAGGGGTTTAAGGCAGGGTGCAGAAGGGGGGAGGGTGGTGATGATTGAGATTGGGAGATTGAGGTGGTGGGTCGAGACAGGAGTGGCGAGGAGTAATGAGAGGTTGAGGGAGACCTGGTACGTTTCCTTTTCAGGGTAGGGGGGGTCGGATGGTGAGAGGGATGCAGCTACTGTTCTTGCCAGGGCGAGACAGGCAGTTTTTAGAGGGGGGAAGGAGTGGGGTCGGAGGATGTTTGGGTGAGTTGATGAGAGGAAGGGGGAGGGGGTGGTGGCAGGGCTGGGTGTGCCGTTAGTTGGATGGGCCAGGGGTGCAGGCATGATGATGGTGGTCGGGTGGGTGGAGGGGATGGGAGGAACAGGGGTCTTAGGATGGTCGTTTCGCTATCTGGCTCCTCTTGGTTGGTGTTTGGATAGGGGTTGGGCTGGATTGGGATGGGATGGTTCCTCTGGCTTGAGGGTTGGACAGCGAGTGGGTTGAGTGTGGTGGCGGGTGGGTTGGTTTGGGATGGGTTGGTTCTTCTGTCTTGGGAGTTAGATATGGAGTGGGCTGAGGATGTGGTGGAGGGCGGGATGGTTTGGGGAAGGGAAGTAGGGTGAGGGAGTTGGGGAGAGGCGGGCGCGAGTGGGTCTCTCTTGGCGGACCTTGGTGGGTCAGATGGACTCATAGCATGGCTTAGTTTGAACTATGCTACAGTCGGCATAGGATGATTTTCTTCACACTATCCAAGTTCAACTATACCAGAGGATGTTATTCACACTATCCAAGTTCAACTATACCAGAGGATGTTATTCACACTTTCTAAGTTTACCTATACCACAGTTAGGCACATTTCAACTGCACCACAGGAAGATATTATTCAAATTTTCAAAGATCAGCTATACCACAGGATGATATTATTCACACCTTCAAATTCAACTATACCACAGGGTGAGATTACCACACTTTTTAAGTTTACCTATACCACAGTTAGGTACACTATCCCTATCCCACTTTCTAAATCCCTAACAGCTGTCGCACAGGATGATACTAGTCACATCTCCACAGGATGATATTATTCGCATCACCTTACTATACCACGGGTGAGATTATTCACAGATTCCGAGTTCAACTATACCATAGGATGATGTTATTCACACTTTCCACCGTTATGCTATTAGGCACACTTTTAAATTCAGCTAAACCTCAGTTACGCTATTAGACACAACTTTCTAAATTCAACTTTGGCACAGTAAGGTTATTAGGCACACTTTCTAAATTTAACTAGACCACAGCAACACTATTAGGCAAACTTTCTAAATGCAACTTTGGCACAGTTACGCTATTAGGCACAGTTTCTGAATGCAACTTTGGCACAGTTACGCTATTAGGCACAGTTTCTGAATTTGTGAGGTTTTTGCAGACTATCTAGATGTGAGATTCAGCTCAAGGCGCAATCAATGTTGTTGTGAGTACAGTTTAGATGAGGAAATTTACAACAGTAGGGCTTGTAGGTTTGAGTGATAGGGTTGTAGTAGTTGCTTCAGTCCCCGCCCTTTCCACACTTACTTTTTGGTGGGTGCTGGCTTCCTGCGGATACCTGCAGATACGATCGGGAGCTGTCTTTTGAAGGAACCGTCCTTTGCCTCGGTCCTTAGCCGAAGGAGGCTGCCACGCAGAGGGCTGCCCTGGGAGGGCCAGTTAAGACCACTAGGGATAGCCAATGGGAGTTGGCGTGGGCGGTGGAATCTGGAAGAGGGTGCGGGTAGGGAGTGGAGAACGCGGCAAGGTAATCGGGGCCTGGTTGGGGGGGGGGGGCGACAAATACAATTTCAACACTAGCATGCTGTAATCAGCTGGGCACAGGTTTGTACTCTTGGGCAACCACGACGCAAAAGTGGACCTTGTGGGTTTACGGCGGTCGCTAGACCCAAGGTACAGAGATACACTGACCAATCAGGGTAGGGATGGCGGTCCGGGAGGCGGAAGGAAGGGCAACCAGGAAGCGGGTGCAGGGAGGGAAGAGGAGAACGCAGCAAGGGAATCGGAGCCTTGGGGTGGACGACAAATCCTAGCTGGCTCTAATCAGTGGGGCACAGGTTTGTACCCGCGGGCAACCACAATGCAATATAGTTGGCTTAGTAAAAGTATCATCTCGATTACTTCTGGTTTGCAATTATTTTAAAAACAATACATTATTGCCTAGCACTCCGAAACAGGGCACTCAGTGGAGATGATTACTGCTGCACTCTCTCTCCATTAGCCGCTTTGAACTTGCAGTGAACAGAGAAAAGAGGGTGAAGATAGGCTTTGAGGGCAAGAGAGAAATGCAGAGCAAGCTGCGCTTTCATTCAACAGGGTAAATAGATGGCCCTGCGACACAAGTGTCAATTTGATTAGCAAACTTACAGAATTGCATAGCAAATTGCCATGCAACACTGCTTATTTTATGCCTGGGCTAAGCAGTGTTAAAGGCATAAACGCCAACCATCCCGATTAAAAAAAAAAGAACTTAAAAAAAGTTGTTTTTCACTTTCTCCCATCTAAATTTGAACCCCAATGCAATCTGTAGTAATGTGCTTGGTCTCTACATTGCATGTGTGGTGTTTGAGGACCAGAGGGAGGGGTGTAGTCATGTGCTCACTGCACGGTAAGTTATGGCTGCTGTGTGTATGGAATGTTGTGTGCTGGTTGAGTGAGTGTTCTGTGAGGGGCAGTTGGTAGAAGCTGGCTTGGTGTGTGTGAATGGGCCTGTGTGCCGCATATGTATTTAAGCTACACGTGTACATTAGACAGAATAAACATACATATAACTCACCTGTGGCTTCATGCGCTAAGATGCACCGGTGCTCCTTCACTGTTGCCTGTATTGACTATTGTGTTCTAGGCTGCTTTCCTCTGTGTAGGTGCTATTGCTGTACAGCTGGAGTTCTGTGCCTGGTTGATATACCAGGGTGCAGATAGTTTACTGAGTTTTGTTTTCAGTCTGGGAGAATGAGCTGATTGGTAGAAAAGCGGGGCCATGTGATGATACTTTTTCTTAGGAGCATTGACTCCTGTGTCTGGTGTCTGTGACAAATGCCACCTGGTAAGCGTGGGAAAGCCTTTTTTTTTTATTTTTATATTCTAAAATGATGGCTGGTAACTCTGTTTTGGAAAGTGTGCTTGTAGGAAAGACTATGAGCTAAAGAAATGGTGCAGCACTTGATGTGTAGTACATGGATTACTAATATGGTGTCATGATGCCTACCCCCGGGCATCAGGACCAAGCCCATCAGCTGCGGGAGCAGGCATCCAGACACTTATTTAGGTTCAATCCTGGCGCCTTAGGCACCAGGCTCATCATAGGAATCGGTCCCTGGCGCCTTAGGCGCCAGGCTCATAGAATTTACTTACCTGATGCAGACCATGCTGCAAGTGAGTCCAAGCCAACATGAGGCCTGGATGGGACTATTTTATTACATGGACTTTTTTTACTCGGGCGTGGTTCTGGGGAATCTTCTTACCTGGAACTACTTTGGAGGCTATTTAAACCACACCCGAACAGCAGCACACGCTTCGCGTTATTCTGCATCCAGCAGCGTAACGCTCACCGTGCCTGCAGCCAGCATCCAGTCTTCTGCCACGCCAGCCTCGAATCTGGAGCTCCTAAAAACAAGAGGAAAGAAAAGTACAAGGTTAGAAAACAAACTATTTTCGAATTCCTCACCTTGATTCCGGATCCATCTCGCCTCCGGACCTGGAAAGAACATCATTTCAGTACGCGTTGCATCTCCAGCTGCAGCACCGCGCCATACTCACCAGTCCTCGCAGCATCTTCCGATTCGGCGCTGCCTCCATCATTTCTTCACCGAACTCCGGCACCTGGGGGACAAAAGAAAACAACAAGGTGAGCCGAGAAAACCAACAAATATAATTCTTATCACCATAGACTAACCTGAATTACCACCGGAGGCATTATTCTATAACTCTCCACATCTTCATGTGCCGCACCTGCAAAGAGAGTGAAAACAGCACGTTAAACACGTGCAACATTTACCGGACAGCGGCGGGCTATACAGACTCTTACCTGAGCGCCACCAGCTACCACGAGAGCATCTTCTCACGAACTCGGCTGCAAGACAAGGAAGGAAGGGGGGGGGGAACAAGAGTAAACATCGGACATATTGAACTCTATGAACTTGATACTTACTGGTCCTAGCCAGGAACCTCAGAGTCAATACTCTCCGGAACTCTCCCACGCCTTCAAACCAGTGAAGTAACTGGCATCAACGCGCCCCTGCAATCCATGCAGGATGGAGAGCTCCTCTTTCAAGAGTATAAGGTGAGATTGCTGAAAGGGCATTTCGGAGTGATAAGTGAGGAGGACTGTGGGGGGGTGCCATCACTTGAATCCACGGGTGGCTAAATCCATCTCTCCACTTGCAGGAGAATACTTCTACGGCTCAAGCAGACAAGATTCGGAGGGCCAGTCCAGTCAGTCATCTCTGCTCTACGCATCACATTGGTGGAGACCGCAGCTGTCCGGGTCCGACCGACGCCCCTGTGGGAGCCAGGTGAGCGTAACATATGGGTACTAGCGTAGCATTCGGGACAATAAAAGGGCAGGGTGACTTTAGGTGCTAACATTTAGTAAAGGGGTCAACATCAGGGGGGCTAAAGTGGTAGGGTGTAGGCCCTAATAGTACTAACATTACATCAGACACCTGAACAAACAGCATTGCTGGTGATTGCTATGTAGCAAAGACTATGAGCTAAAGAATTGGTGCATCACATGCTTTGTAGTGTGTAGTACATGGATTACTAATATGGGTACTAGTGTGGATTGGGTACTAGTAAAGAGGGGGGTGAAAACCAAGGGGGCTAAAGTGGTAGGATGTCGGCCCTAATAGTACTAACATTACAACAGGCACATGGACAAACCTCTTTGCTGGTGATTGCTAGTTTCATAAAGCAAACATTGAAAACTGAACTGCACCGTTTGAACATGCCATTGTTCGTACAAAGCAAGTGCCGGAAGAAAGGATGGGAGAATGTTTAATTTCCATCCGAGCTGCAGCAAGAGACCATGAGCAGGGATGCAGCTTGAAGGTGGCCAAGAACAGGGATGAGGGAGTCGGAAGGTGCTGGAAAGTGGATGCAACTTCATGGAAGGGCCTGGAAATTATCTGAGGTGGTGCTATGCTACCTCAGAGGATAGGAGGAGAAAAATCCATTGGAGCCATATCGAAAGAGGCTGGGTTTGCTGGGAAGGTTTAAAAGGGGGAGAAAGACAGAAAGGTGGGATCAACTGGTTCTTCCTGGCCTTGTCTGGTATACATAATTTCCTCTGATGAATGAATAGACTATGAAATTGTGTGGTGGCTATTCTTGTGTCTGGTTTAATTTGGTTTGCACCTAGAGTAAATGCCCATCTAGAACAGAAACTCGCAGTACAAAGTGTGAGGGAGCAGAAATGCGAAGGAACTTGATTAAGGTTTTTCACAAGTAGCCATTTTAGTAACTTATAGGGGTGTGATAAACGACTCTCAATCCCTAACCTAAAGAGAATTGACCTTCCTATCGAACTAAGACTAAAGGAAAACACTCTAATAAAAGGAATCTGTCCTTCACACTTGGGCATACAACAAACTAATATGGCAGTTAAAGTTGAGCAAAATAACAGACGCCGAAAAAAAAACAGACACACCGAACCCCTACAATCCATAACTACAGTCACTATGCAACCAATAGATCCCACGCCTAACCTTACTGGTGCACTTACCAACGCACGCTCACTTGGAGCCCATGCCATTGAGATCCATGGCCTCATCATTGACCAACAACTAGATAATCTAATTGTCACTGAAACATGGTTACACCTGGCTTCAGGCCCACTACTAGCCCTCGCCTTACCACCTGGTTTCAACATGCTCAGCACTAACAGATCTAACGCACAAGGATGCAGAGTCGCCATAATAGCCAAAAAAAACCTGCAATTTAGAGCAAACCCCCTCGAAGAAATGGATGGATACAAACTGCTAGCCAAATTCACATCCAACCACAATTAACTTTTTGGTCATATAGAGATCACCGAACAATAATACTCACCATGATTTAGACATCCCCCCTCCTACTCTCCCCGCACATCAAGCCTAACACCAGAGGAATCATTCTTGGTGACATCAATCTAGGCTATAATGATCATCAGGTAGTAAGTAGTAAATACTTCTACCCATAACCAGGCATAAAATAAGAAGTGTCGCAGAGCAATTTGCTATGCAATTCTGTAGGTGTGCTAATTAAATTGGCACTTGTGTAGCAAAGCTAGCCATTTGTTACCCTGTTCAATGAAAACCCTGCATTCCTCTTTTGCCTCCAGAGCTCTCTCCACCCTCTTTTCTCTGTTCACTGCAAGTTGGAAGGGGCTAATGGAGGAGTGCAGCAGTAATCATCACCTTCAGTCATGTGCCAAAACGTCTGTGTGGGAGTGCTATGCGCTTTTAAAAAAAAAAATAAAAAATAAGTATTCTTTTTCCCCAAAAATTGCAAACCAGAAATAGTCAGGATAAAGCCAACTGTATCCTGTCTGTCAAAGACCAGTATGTGTTCGTTTGTATATATTTTTTATTTTATTTTTTAAAGGCTTTCAATTTCTTTTCTAAACATTTTAAAGGTTACATAATGCATAATTACAGTATCGCTACTGTGAAACACTGCATTGTCTCCATGCTTTACAGTGAATCTAAACCTCAATGTCAACCAGATTTTATTTTGTTGGAGAAGATGCATCATATTGACTAATGGACCCTTTTGAAAATGTACATGACCACACGGTCAAATGCTTGATGGCAAACCCAGTCCTGTGGCCTGCTGTTTACACTATTCTCAAACGGCATGTACCATGCTATGGGGATCAACACACTTCTTACCACATGGATAAGATCTATAATATTCAAAAAGAAGATGTATTAACAGATGTCTACACCAAAAGACAGAAAAAGAACCGATGATTTATCAAGTATCCACATCAAAACGTATTTTTATTAAACCTATAGAATTTAACACTCATAAAATGATCACATTACATAAAACTCGATGTCAAACACAATCTGTAAAACAGATAAAACATACTTTACAAAACACAAGGAAAACACATACTGTGGGTTAATTTCTAGTAATTGTAACACTCCTCCGTATGAAACTTCACACTGGAGTAATTTATCGTATTCTGAGATGTTATTGGTGTATTTTCAAACCCAAAGCGGTTTAGACAGCTTCCAACTTGTGCTCAACCCATGAGCTGTTCCCATACTCCTTGACATTCTATTTTGCCATGTTGCTGCTAGCCTGAGTGAGATGGCTGCACTACAATATTCTGCCTAGTTTGCCCAGCTGCCTGCTACGCCATCCACTCTGCTCAGTATTATACATAATAAATACACAAAGCTAACTTGGCGATCAATAGTTTCATCCAGTCTGTACATCTACAGACCTACTGCAAAACTGTACACTGTAGTTGGCCTCAGAGCTCCTTTTGCTCTACTATTATGATTGCATTATATATTTGCACCTGCAGTAGAGAGAGCATATCTATTTATTTGTGTCCATTCATGCAGCTAACCGTTTTACAGACACTCAACCAGGGCTCAACGTTTTTTCCCTCACTAGATTTTAGGAAGGGCCAGTACCATTTGCAGGGGATGTTGGAAATTTTATTTAAACTTTACTCTGTTTTCCCGAAATATCAAATACAAGTTTCATTGTGCTTGGCTAGCCTCTAGCTGGTGGATAGCTCAGCGGCAATGTGCTCGCCTTGGAAGCAAGACAACGCAGAGAAACACAGGTTCGATCCACGGGTCCACACTTAGAAACCTCTGGGTATTAAGCGCGTGTTATAAATAACCTATCATATCTCGGTGGCAGCAGTGTGCCAAACTAAAGCGGGTTTGTGGTGACATGCACCATTTTACAGAAAGTACATTCAAATGGGTTGTCTCCGTTGCCATGGGTCTAGTGCATGTCTCTTCAATTAAGTGGGTAAAATAAGTTACTCAACTTGCAGGTCTAGTGGAATTTTAAAGAATTTGCAAGGCCTGACTCATCTCACTAATTAATGTCTTACTTCCGCTGTACACAAAACTGCTGTATTGTTGCTAATTTTATATATTGGGTACAAGTATCTTCTGGTGGCATTAAAAACATTAGTACAAAATTGCCATCAAATGGGGTTGTTGGCTAATCGAGCAGAATTTAATTGGCAAACTCTATCAATTTCTGAAAACGAATGTATGCCTTGCATAAAGAAAGGCAGAACGCTTGATTTGATCCTTACCCTCAACTCACAATTATCCATTGATTCCGTTCTACCTCTTGATTGGACTGACCACTACATTATTAACTTCACAATAACCATCAGCAACAGAGACCCTCCTTTGACCAAAAGAATGGATACCTAAGAAGCAAGAAATATCAGAAAACTCAGTGGATAACTTCTCTCCTATCCTAAATGAAGCTCTGGCCACTACCACCTTAACGAGCAACAATCCCAAGTATCTGCCAGATTATCAGAACTGCCTTACAACCATTATTTACTTAGTAGCACCGATCACAACCAAAACTCGACGTGTTGACAAACGCACAAGCTTTTTGTTTAATGATGAACTAGTATCGCTAAGACACAAAACACAAAAAAAAATCCCTTGAGCACACTCGCAAAAAATAATACTCCAGACTCCCTACTCCAGCTACTCATTGTAGGATCCAAAACTAAAATCAATGCTCTACATCCTGACTACTCGACATTCCAAATTGATGGCACTATGATACCAGTACTCAAACGGGTCAAAACCCTAGGTGTCTATCTAGACGCATCTAACTATGACAAAACGAGTGAACGCCCTATCCTCCGCTACCCCTTATTAAGTCGCCAATTCCTCACTCCCAAAAACTGCATCACCCTAGCAAGGGCCTTTATAACTATCCAAGTTAGACTACTGTAATGTACTCCTATTAGGCACCTCCAATACTAACCTTGCTAAACTGAAACTTATGCAGAACAAAGCACTACCAGCAGCACTAGGAATAAATTAAATCGGACCACATCAGACTTGAAACCCATTGGCTAAGGCTAGGACCATCTTTAAACACTCTGTATTACGCATAAATGCCTTGCCAATAAAGCTATGATATGGCCTTTATAACACGCCTATACACAAGTGTTTCAAGGGGTGACAAGGCAAGGGAGGGGAACAAAGGGAGGATGGACAACTATCCTACTAGGCCAGGTGTCATTTAGATCGCGCAAGTGCGTGGGAAGGGGGCACGGACAGCGCAGTACATGGAGGGGGGGATGATAACAATAAGTAAGTAAATGGCCGGCATGTGGCAAGTGAATAAGTGTGGGCATCAGGTGTCAAGAGCAGGTAGGGGGACTGTAGGGATACAGAAACAGTCCCCAAGTGTGAGGGTTGCCAGGTGGGCAGTGCAGGTGTGTGACGCTGGCGGAGGAAGGACCTGGGCCCGAGATCAGAAGGTGTCCAGGTAGCCAGTGCAGTTCTGGTTACAGCCAGGAGGTCGGCAGAGGAGAAGAGGAGAAAAAGCAGATGCAATGAGAGGTTTTGAGGTGCTTCTGGAGATGGTTCTCCGCAAGTTTAACGGGGGCATGGAGGCTGTTCCAGAGGGAGGCACCAGCAGAAGGAGATCTACCACCAACTCGTTGCTTGGAGAAGCGACTGACCCCGAGGGAGTTGGAGGCGGATGAGCAAAGAACTCGAGAAGGGAAGATATTTAGCAAGAGAGAGTTGAAGGTATTGAGGGCCCAGAAGGCCTTGTGGACGATGCAGAGGGTTTTGAAATTAATCCTCGCAGCCACTGGGAGCCAGTGCAGAGATTTCAGTCTTGGGCTTGTGGCCAAGGACAAGTCTTGCAGTCCTCTTCTGGATAAGTTGCAGAGGGCGGAGAGTAGAAGCAGGCAGATTTAGAAAAAGGGTATTACAATAGTCCCGCCTAGAGAGACCCAGAGCTCTGGAGACAGTGAGCTTCTGGGGGAAGGAGAGGAAAGGAAGAATACCTCTGAGGAGGTGCAGCTGGTAGTGTGACTTCTTAAAGACATCAGAGATGTCAAGAGAGGAGGAGAGTGTGGGGTTGAAGATGACCACAAGGTTTTTAGCCTTGCCGGTGAGAGCAGGAAGAGGGCCAAGAGAGGCCGGCCAGAGAGCTACAGCGAAGGAGGGAGCGGGTGTGCCGATGAGGAGACTCTGTCTTACTGGCATTAAGGCAAAGGTCCTTGGCAAGCACACCACTCCTCGATAGCAGACAGTCAGAGATGAGTGAAGGAGGCCGAGGGTAACCTGAAAAATGAGCTGGGTGTCATCCACATAGCAATGAAAATTTGGGCAGAGAACGGCGATGCAGTGGGCAAGGAGTGCCAGGTATTGGTGGAACAGCCATGGAGAGAGGTTAGACCCCTGGGGGACACCACATGTAGAGAAAGATCGCAGAGAGGAAGGACCCAAGTTGGACCTGGGAGGGTCGGTCGGAGAGGAAAGTCAGCCACACCAGAACCTGACCAGTGGTACCCAAGTTATCACGGAGACAGTTAAGCATGGTTGACAGTAGGGGTGTCACAGTATTCGTTTTATGGCAGTACCATAACCTTCTTTCCAAATGACGGTATATCATGGTTATCACAGTATAGCAGGTGGAGTTAACTAATCTTAACAAATATTTTCTTAAAAAGGTCATACATTGTCAGATTTATCATCACAAACAAAACCAGGCTCCCAGGGCCAGAATTGGGCTTTTCAACATGCATTCCACTGAAATGCCACCCCTTGCTTCCACCAAACGCGTGTGGAGAGGAGGAGGAGGAGGGGGGAGCCCTGCTGCGAATGGCAAAGCGAACTTAATAGCTTTTCTTAAGTGGTCCTTTAGGCTTTTAGCTCCCCCACTGCCTACCGGTGAAGATGAACATGTTGGCATCTTGATAATCTGCATGCCACATATCAATGGAGGCTGATGGTAGTATGCGTTTGTGCGCATACACACACACACACAAACACTCTGTCTCTTTACGTTACAGCCTTTAGTTTACTTGCGGGCCAAAAGGTGTTCAGTAATCAGACATGTTACCCTTTGGTATGGCAGCAGGGAATACCCGCAGAGATGAGTGAATTTTGCGGTGTGACTTATTATATGTAAATTCAGTTAGAACCAGGGAAATCGCCCATTGTCATGTTTAGAAAACATTATCCATTATAAATATATAAACCCCCAAAGCTGCCAACCCAATGTAAATCCTCTTCCGTCATGCCACTGTATTTATTCTTCGTATTACTAACATATTGATTTTGTGTCACACGTGTGGTTTACGGAATGGCATTAAAAACTGCTCCAACTGAAACTACTTGTACCAAGAACTTTTCTTTTTTACATTGCCTTTTTGCATTTGAATTTCTTTAACTTACCATTAAGTGAATGCTTTTTAGTTAACTTGCAAATATGCAGGCAGGATTTTCCAGCTGTAGCAAGGTAGCATTTTGAAACTGGTTTCTGCACATATTCGGCTGATCCTCCAGGAATCTAAGGCGGCTGCAGAATTGGTCTTTCATGGCGCTCAATCGTTGATCGCCTTGAATGAAAGAGTGACTAGTGGAAGTGTTATAATGCACATTTTGAGCAATGAGCTTGCTGCTCAGTTGCAGGTCATCGCTTTGAAAATTGGCCTCGACTTGCATTTTTTTGGAACCACATGGCATGGGCATGATGACACTTCGCTGCGACAAAAACTTTGTTTTGACAACTCTTTATCCCATTAAAGGGAGAAAAGTCACTCATGTGCGGTCTGAAAGCCCATGTCATTGTTTCTTTTGTCAATTGTCATAGCCAACACCGACACACCGAAAGGTTGCATAGTGATCACTATAGCTTGTTTACCATCTTCCTGGTGTATTATGAAGGTCTGATGTTGGAGTCACCACTGACCATGTAGTCCTAAAGGGACTGCGTTCAGTGGGCGCTGTTGATTTATTTCTTGATTCTTGCAGTACATGTTAATTTACTTTCTTAAAGATAGTGGCAAAAAAGTTTGAAAATTAAAAAGTTAAAATATCGGCACAAATATGGCCTAGACCATCACCTCACCAGAGCCCCATCATTCTCGTTTTCCCCAGGTTTGAGTGCATTAGGACCCTTGCGATGCGAGTTCAGAGGGAGGAATGCTTTCATGGGTGGTTTCACAAATTGAGAATAGACCTAAGAAATATTTCACCCACATTGCTCTGGATACTTCTGATCAGGGCTGGACTGGCCCGTCGGCCAATCGGCCCGTGGCCGATACGTTCCGAGGCCCTGGGGGCCGGTTTGCTGGCTGGCTTGCACGGCGCACAGCGTGTGCATTCATTAAAGAGAGGTAACACGCGAGTGTTGCCTTTCTTTGGTGAATGCACTGGCCTGGTGGTGCCCTGGGCTCTGGGCCGATCCGCCGACAGTGTGGCGCCAGTTGTTGCAAATGCAGTGGGTCACGGCAAGGGGAGCGGCTCCTGGGCCAGGAGCCGCTCCTTTTGTTGTGATTCATTGCATTTGCAATGGCAGGTTGTTGGGGGCTGGGCCGGTCATGTGAGTTCCTGAAGTCTTCCTGGTGCTGAGAGGGCTGAGCGGCTGCGTTCTCTCTGTCTAGTTCCCCTCTTCCCTTGTCTGTTTCATCCGTCCACTTCCCCCCACCTCTCTGCTCTGCTCCCCCCCCCCCGCCCCATCTCTCCCGGTTTCGCAGTTAATCCTCGGGCTGTGGCTGCCATCGATTTCCCCTCATATCCAGCCTCAGTGATCACTTCTACGGCTTGAAATCGCCTGCAGCCGGAGCCGAGCCATCAATGGGCCGCCGACACGATTCAATTAACAGCGAGCAGGGCCGGGCGGGGGGCGCCCAGGGCTTGAAGAGGGAGGAGGGCAATGGGGAAACTCTGGGGATTAGATTCGGGTGGGGAGGTGACAGAGCCTGAGTGACCCGAAGGCCATTCAGCCCGTGGCTGCTGGACCGAAATCATGGATGAGGCACTGGGCCTGCGGCCGGTTGCTGAAGCCCACGTCTGGGCCCGCAGTCGGCGGACGTAAGTTACACATTTCTTTTTTTTTTTTTTTTTTTTTTTTAACTGGCTGGTGTGATTTCCAATACACCAATCATGCAGTGTTAATAAGTAACGCTGGTGCGCACAGAGTAGTCCTCCATTACGTGTTTGTGATCAGAGGGAATAGTCATGAGGATTTCCAAAATGTGACCGACTATTTCTTATGGCCTATTTGGCGTGGCCTGGCTGACCCAGAGTCATGGCAGGGCAGGACAGGACACAGGAAATAAATAGTGCCCTCGGCTGCACAATTAACACAAGCCCGGCAATTACTAATGTAACACGTTTCACTGTTAGTACTTGCGTTCTTATACATACGTTTGTAGACAATTGAAATCGGGATTGGTGGGGGGTGGGTCGGGGAGTTAGTACTTGCATGTCAGTGGAGGGATCGGAAGATTAGGGGGTTCAGACCACTCATTCTCACTGCAGTTATTAAGTGTGTGTGGTTTCAGATATGAAGGGGAGAGTTAATTGCTTGTAACGTTGCGAGTGCACTAGAATAGTCTCTTTTGAATGTGTAAAGAAGTTAGCTTCCCCCACACAAGGAAGTGTCCCCCCCCCCGGCCCCCACACATTCTGTGATGTTAGCGCCCCTCCCAAAGTTTGAAAGGTTAGCCCCAGCTCTCCCGACAAAATGTTAGTGTAGATGCACCCCTGCCTAGTCCTACTCTGTATTTCCAATTGCATGCTGGAACTTGTAGTTTGTTTTTTCCCATTGTAAGGAATAGCCTACAAGTCCCAGCATGCAGTGGGGAACAGAAACAGGACTGGCTCGAGGAGTCGGACATGTATGTGGGCAACTTGGCAGCTATGCGAGTTCAGGGAGTAGGGTCTGCATGAAGAGTTGCGTGAACGTGGTACTCTCCAATCAGGGTGTCAACAGTGAAGTCCCTTAATGTGCGCATGCGGGGCTGGCTATGCAGGAAGCTTTGCATAGATTGCAAGGGAACATGAAGGCCCTGACTCGGTGCTAGGGGAGTGAAGGTACGCTGACAGGGGGCGAGGTCTGTTGCTGCCCCAGGTGCCCTTGTGTTCGGTTGTGTGAGTGTCCACACGCAGTCTGTGAGATTGTGTGCCTCGATAGCCCTCTGCACAGATGACTGGGGTGTGTAACCATTTCGATGATTGTGAACTTTCCGCCTCTCTCTCTTTTGGCATAGCATTTTCTGTAAAGTCGTGAATTGATGCGATTCAGGGATTATGGTTTGAGGGCCACTTTTTTGAGGCGAGGGGTGGGCCACTTTTTTGAGGCGAGGGGTGGG
This sequence comes from Ambystoma mexicanum, assembly GCF_040938575.1. Lineage (NCBI taxonomy): Eukaryota > Metazoa > Chordata > Amphibia > Caudata > Ambystomatidae > Ambystoma > Ambystoma mexicanum. The sequence continues at coordinate 538,344,913 of NC_090940.1, forward strand.
CCACTTTTTTGAGGCGAGGGGTGGGCCACTTTTTTTCGGACGTCCGGGCCTATTTCTTGTCCCAGTCCGACCCTGCTTCTGATTGAATGTAGTATCTGTCCTGCCTGCTTGAGTCCAGTGCCGTATGCAGAAGGCAGGTAGGTGAAGGATCAAGCGAAGCAACAACCCTTGTGCCAATGTGCAAAACGACAGAGGACGGGGGTGGGCAGTTTTACTAGCAGAAAGCACTGATAGGCCCAGTGTTCACACAGTCTACAGCAGGGCCGGACTGGGATATAAAATTGTCTTGGGCACCAACATAAAAGTGGCCCACAGCTGCAAATGGGAATTCATTCCTTTTGGAACACTGTTTGAATAGTACCCAAGGGGGAGATTTTTGATAAAATGTGATGCAAATTGTATATTTAAAAGAATATTTATTTGGCAACAGTGGTCAAACTATTAGCCGCATAGTGAAGTCACTCGTCAAACTGGCCCACTTTGGCCAAAAAAGTGCCCCAATTTGACCCAAAAAATTGCCCCACACAGGCATTTTGTGTTTTTGGTTCGGTCATGGGCTTATTGCCCTAAAGGCCAGTCCATGCCTGGTCTACAGAGCTAAAGATGTTTGTGTACATGCATCAGAAGGGCATCCAGTTCATTCCCCCTTTGAATTCTGGGATGTGTAGTTCCCCATCTTTCAAATTGGCGGGAAAACTACAAATCTCTAAGCTAAAACAGAACTGGATGGCTATCCATGACCATGAGAAACTTAAGTTCCTTGAATCTAAACCTTGGGAAAGAGTAATTAGATATGCATGACTTCACTGGGTGGTTTTATTATTTATTTTTTTAATTATTATTTTTTTACAATTTGCACAGGCAGAGCAAGAGCTGTTCCAATGTGTGTTTGCTCAGTGCAGTAGGACCTTAACTAACTTAACTAAAGGCACATGATGCCGGGCCAGGCTGAATCAATACATTTCTGATCCTGCTGGTTGAGTGATTGCTAAGGAAAGTGCTCCTGGCTCCACTGTTTTACAAGTCGCTGAATGTTTTATTACATTTGTTTACATACGAACAAAAGGAAAAATAAAATCATCACTTTCAGTTCAGGCCCTCAGCTCACCCTAGTGATGTCCCTGTGGCATTGCTAATTGCAAATTGAAAATCGGGACAATCACCATAGAAGATCTTACCTGTAGCGCGGAGCAGCATGACTGTGTGAAAACGTTTAAAATCTGTATGCTGCTTTTAAAATAAATAATACCTGAAACAAAATAACTTTGTTCTAGTTTTCTCATGAAATCCAGGTCTGGCGGAGTCTATGAACGGGAGTCTCAGGTATGCGTATAGAGCCAATCAGTCAGCTCATCGTTACCAGCTTTGCATGGGGACCATAAAGGTTCAGGCACTGGGCAGCTTTCAACACAATTTGCACAAAGTTGGATGATCTTTGATCCGACTCTACTGATCACAGAGAAAGAGCGGTCACAGCAGCAAAGCTGCATTTACTAATGTGGCTTCACTTTCCCTATGCTCTTGTTTGCCTAACAAGGCCCCTTTTATAGATGGCACACCCAACAGTGCGAGACCAAGACTGCGCAGCACTTGCTTACTGCAGCCTTTCCAAATCAGATTGAAAAAGAACAGTTAACGGTATAAACAATGTGACGGTTATTATTGTTCAGTTAAGCTGTTCACGGTATCTTTAACGGTATACCGTTATACCGTTACATCCCTAGTTGACAGTGTCAAAGGCAGAAGAGAGATCAAGCAAGATGAGGACGCAAGGGTTGTTATGGTCCAGTTTGGAGAGCAGGGCTTCATGGGTGTTCAGGAGAGCAGTTTCTGTGCTCCTGGTAGCTCTGAAGCCAGACTGATGGTCATGAAGACAACCAACAGATACAGTGTGGAGATTAAGCTGGGAGATGGCCAGTTTCTCCAGGAGCTTTCCCAGGAAGGGAGTGATGGAGATTGGGCGATAGTTAGCCAGGCAGGAGGGGACGGGTTTCTTAAGAGGGTGCACAAGGGAGTGTTTCAGTGGGGGATGGGAAGGCTCCAGTGGCCAAGGAGTAATTGCAGAAATCAGCCAGGGTAGGAGCCATGGAGTTGATCTGGTCCTTGATAGGTTTGGAGGAACAGGGGTGAACCTGTTTCGACAAGACTTTCATAGATCGGACTCTAGAGACCTTGTCAATGGAGAACAGGGGAAGCGAGAGAAGGAGGGAGGAGAGGCGGCTGGAGAAAGGCCAGAGGAAGAGCAAGGGGAGGGAGGCGATAGGAGGAGAGTGAGGACAGGATGTCCTGATTTTTAGAGATGAAGTGAGAAGCAAGTGCCGTGCAGAGGGCCTGGGAAGGGACGGGAGAGGTAGAGACTGCAGCAGGATTGGCCAGTTCCTTGCAGATGAGTCAGCCGAGTTGTTAAATGCCGCAGAGACGCAGGCTTAGATATGAGCTCTCTTCTTGGTTATTCAGAGAGCCAGTATTGCCTTTGGGGCAGGCGGCAGGCCAGTTTGTCAGAGGATGTACATGAAGCACACCATTTCCTCTCGGCCACCCTGCACTTGCATTTTAGGGTGACGAGGTCTGAGTCGTACCAGGAGTTCCACTTGGCTTTGGGCTTCAGGCGGATTCTCATGACAGGGGCAAAGATATCAAGAGTATCAAATATAGCAGAGTGGAGCGTGGTGAGGGCTTTGTCTGGGTGAGTCAGCCAAAGGTGTATGGGGGTTGAGAAGGTGGCGGCGAAAGCCTCGTCTGACACATGCTTCATGGGTCGGATGGCAGAGAAGGTGGGGTTGGCAGTGATGGAAGTGGCTTGGCCTGAGGGGTAGGGAGGAGAGGAGAAGGTGATCACTCCAGGAGAGAGGAGTGGAGAGAAGGACAGAGGGGGGCAGGTCTGAGGACATCAGAACATCCAGGGTGTGCCCTGCTCCTAAATATATCAACAATATATTAGCTAAAAAAAGCCTCCACTAGAACCCTTGTATCCAACAAAAATGAATTCCTTGAAATCCTGTGCTACAAAAGCTCCAGAGCAGGGGGTAGTAGCTTTACAGTCCTGGCCCCTAAACACTGGTACACACTCCTGATAAATATAAAACTGAAGAGTCATTCCAATGCTTTAAAAGAAATGTGGTTATTGAACCAATTTTAATGGATTAAACATGGCCTCGAACGCTAGACTTTTGCCTCAATTGTATAATACAACCCGGATAATGCTAACTACTACTTTATCTTGTAACAATTGTGTATTTACCTTCACTGATGTAACAATGTTTGTGTAATTCTGTACCATTGTGTTAATTGTATCTTTGTATAATAACCAAGATGTCTGTAACTACGCCGTGATACCTCAGGGTATGGGCGTATAACAAATGCAATGAATGAAAAATAAATCTTGCAATCAGGGTCAGATTCCCCATCCCCAGGTTTAAAGCAGGATTTTCCAAACTATAATAAAGTTCCTTTTAGTAGCCAACCTCTGTTCTGAATAATACAGTCCTTCTCACTCAGTCTTTCACTTAGAATTTGTCAACGTTTTCAGAAAACTGAAAAAACGTTGTCTTCACACTTAATATTTCAACATAACAAACACTTTCGCAATTCTTCAACAACAATTCTTTTGTCAGGATGGTTTCATTACAGTTCATCAAACACATTAGTGGTCTTGCCACTTTTTTCCATCATAACCTATAACCACAATGCAGAACTGCAATGTCTTATTCCTGGTCCACTAACCTGACAGGACTACCACTAATAATCCCTTTCTTGTTATAGTCGCCTGCCAGGACACAACTCCTAACTTAAGTACCTCGTGGCAAGACATTGAAATTCACAACTCTTTCTGAGAGGATATAACACGCATTGATGCTGTTCATTCCATCGACTTATTTGCCACATGCAATGTAGGTTGTTTCTCTCCTCCTTGATGTTCTCCACAATGAGGGTCTCTCCTGCCACTTCTAAGTTTACACCAAGTAGCTGCTGGCAATGTCTCTTGGTTATACTTGCCCTTCTTTGGCGTTGGCAATGCTTGTTTTCTTGCTCATATTGCCTGTTCGATAGTTTGATAATAATGGTTACAATCTTTCTGCAAAATTGCCCCCTCTTTACTTTGGCAATGCTGGTTATAGGTTTTCTGATTGCCCTTTGTCAGTGAGGGTTACTATTTTGGTTCAATATTGCACTCTCTCTGATTTGGCTGTGATAGGTTTAACCTTTCTTCTCTTGCCTCGTTTCAAAACGAGTAGAACGCTGACGTGACTTTCGTTTATTAGTTCGGTATTCAATTTGTTAAGTCAGCGGGCGACAGTGTCCCAGGGTCACTTAATAGAGGCCAACTCACCTACGCATCTACTTGCTCCGCTGTCTCTTCTGTTGAATCCTGAGCGTACGACCGCTTTAGTTATGCTCTTGTGGCCTGCCATGCTTTGGAAAGGAGCCTTTTAACCATGCGCTCCAGTGTTTGCCAGCCACTGGACCACCGCTCAAAATAAGCAAAGCTTCTCTCTCCCACAGGATAGCCTCTCCAAGCAATGCACAACCTATGCACTTCAGGTTTTTCCAACCTCGAAACCCCACACAGGACTGCTTCAAACACAGTGGCGGCTCTGATGACTTCATTTCTTTGCTGTTGCAACTTGCAACCATTTCTCCTTCTACTGCTTCTTGTTCTGGCCTGGTGTGGGTCATTCACTAGACTTCATACTGCAGTTCTGTGCATCTGAGCCCCTCTTCCCAGCATTTGGAGCATTATGGGATTTGACATCCCTACTGTTCGATTACATTTTAATATCAAAGCCTCAATTTTACAATATGCCATCAGCATTGTAGGATCTTTAGGGAAATTAGCTAGCTAGGGGGTTCTCCCAATTCTCCTTGTCTGAGTACACCACTCCCAGGTTCTGGATCGGGAAATGTCTGCCTTTGCCTGGCCACAGGAGAAGGGTCCCATGCTAGGGGTTTTGTGATCATTGCTTCTGATTCATCACAAAGGTCTGTATGTGCCTAGCTAAACTCGCAGGGAATAAATGGCGGCCAAAGAGAATGTCTGGAAATGTCTGACATATTTGGTGCATTTGACAGGAATCAAACCCAGGTCCTCTGCTTGGAAGCCAGCTATGCTCACCAACTCCCAGGGAATGGCCAAAGAGAAGTGTCAGGAAATATCCGACAAGCTCTGACAATCGGTCCCAACTTTCATAGTCATCCATGCCAAAAAACTGTATCTTACTGGCACTCTCGGGAGCTGACTTGGAAGTGGCAACGGTTAGGAAAGATTTCATGATTGTAGGTAATTTTCCTTCCATGTGGCAACCCCCAAACTTTTGCTGTTTTACACCCTGATCTAGACTTTGCCAGAGAAGCGCAGACTTCCGCTGCACTCCTCTGGGCTTTCGCTCCATTCTTACAGGGAAACTGACATGCCCTTAAGGCAGTTAGTACCGGGAGACTTTGTTTCCCTTAGTCCTTTCCTCATGTTGCAGCTTTTGAGCAACATGAAACAAGAGTACACCGTAACTTACATTACCGCGCTCTTGGGTCTCTAGTCATTCCAATGGCCCTAGAAACTCTCGCTGGACTTATCATGAAATGTGCAAGTGTGTCACGGACGGGACTGGTGGAAGCTATCGTTTCTTTGTGTTTTGAACCCCTTTTTGCCATGTTAACTGCGCTTCCCGCGTTTGGCCCAAATGGGTGGCCTGGCCTCCAAAATGGCCATGCCACGAGGTTCTTTGTCCTATCCGCTGACCGTCTTGCCCCTTCACCTTCCCCCAAGTCGCGCCGACCCAGGGCAGTCCTTATTTGGTCATGCACTTTCCCGCGAAACACGCTTTCGCGGGCTTCTGCATGCCTTGTGTGTGCCTCAAGGATGTGGGCTGGGATGTCTGTCCCCAGTACACATCTTGGGTGCCAGAGAGTCTAGAGTGTCTTGAATGCCTGGGACCACCGTGGTCCGTGATGGGTCCACGTATGGTGTGAGTGTTTTGTGAGCAGATATCCCATTGGGTCCTCTCCGTTTTGGCGCGAAGGGAACTCTGGCTGAGAGGAGGCTGGAAACGCCACTACCATGTCGATCTCCTGAGTTCTCACGAACAAAGGATAAGGAACCAAGTATCCTGCAACTAAGAAGCTGAGTCGAGGAATCGCTGGTGACCTGCTGAAGGTTTGGCATCCTGCACTGCTGTCGTCCTGTGAGACCCCTCTGCCTCTGATCGAACGAGAAGGCCTGTACTGCCGCTTCGACCCTTTAGAATAGTGGGAACAACTATTCTCGGCATCTTCACCAAATCCTTTACGTAAGCCTTCGGAAGCGTCCCTGGGCCATCCAGTGGACTGACCAGCCTACACAGTAACCTTGCTCTGTCACCGCCGTCTGGCTTACTGCTAATCCCGTGTCCTCGGCACTCTCACACGATTCGTACACTTGGCATTCCCAGGTCTTAAGTGAGACGTGTGCTTTGGGACCGGAATACATGCAGTTGCCGAGTTGCCCTGCTGTGGTAACAAACCTGTGCGTGTTCGCTGCATTTGGGACACCCTCGACCGTAACTCCTGCTGTCGCGGAATCTAAACAGCGTTGAGACATCCTGCTGATCGCATCTGAACCTGCCAGTACCGAAACTGAACCGGAGAAGCCTGGGTCTGCCTGCATCAGGGACCGGTGAGTAGTCAATACCCTAACCAGTCGCCCTCCCGCAGGAGCCTGTGGCTCTCCACCGCTGTCGTAAACAGCAACCTTTTTCCGCACTCGCGCCCTGCTTCTGCCCACAAGTGGAGGCCGCGCTTGAGTAGCGGGGAACTGTTCATCATCGTTTTGTTCACCTCTCTGAACTGCCTGATCTCCCTGAAGAGACTCTCCTTTGCCCGTTGGCACCCACGTGTGCAGGTACTTTTGAGCATAAGGCTCCACTCTTCGTAGGGCTCGGACTTCCTTCTAGTTAGGTGGCCTCTGATGTCGAGCTGGGTCTAACGATTACTTACACTGCCTGTTTTCCTCCCCATCTAGGTGGTCTGCATATTTCGTGCTTCTAACTCTTTAGACCCCATGGACTTGTATATACATTGTATTGCTTGTGATGTGTTGGTTTATTGGAGTTTTACCGTGATTTACTATGGTCGAAGTTACAAAGGCCTTGTGATAAATGTCTATATATTTAATTGAACACCTGTCTGGAGTAATTTGTAAGTGTCCATGCTTTGTGTGCTCATTGCGGGCTTTCAGTCCCCCTCACCCCTCTTGAGACCTAGTCTTGACCGCCGCCATCGCTACCCTGATTGGTCTGGCTTGTTCAGAGGTTACCCTGTTCCAAGAAACTAGGCTGGCCTTCTGAACCTCTTCCCCTCCAGGACAGAGTTCAGAAATCCATCTTAACAGCAACAAACCAAAAAAGTGATGGGTGGAAGGTTTTGAATTGATCTGAACCACTGGGACTGCTCTGGGCAACCTTCCACACCACAGTTTATTTTAGCACGTCTGTGCCATTGCAAAAGGGGTCCAGCCATATATCAGTCAGAAACTGCCACCAATGGGAGCAGCCCTGCCAGAACTGCTAGGCCAGGTACCCTCTGCACGGAAACGCAAGCAACCCCAGACATATTTTGGCCTTGTTGGACTTAATCAGTGAGGTATGGCTTGGTTCCCTATTGCGCACCATGCAAGGAATCCACGTCTTGCATACCCCGTTTCACATAGGCAGACAAACTTAAAACAAAACAAAAAAGTGATTGTGGAAGGTTGCATGCACTCCTGGGCACATCTGCTGGAATCTACAGTTCCAACACACAGCTGTGTTTTTATTTTTTTAATTTTTTATTCTACAACATTCGGTTCCAATGGCCTCAGAAGCCTGGTGGCAGTTGGGCAAATTTAAATAGAAGTCATGTTTGGTTGGGACATGGCTACTGGGATTACACAATTATACAGCCACAAGCCACTCCGTGAACAGCAAGTCATTCATGACAGAGCCTGGTGTATATGAAGCTGACTGTACAAGCAACAACCACATGGGTCTCACCACAAAGCCGTCCCTTTTCATCCCTCTGAGGGGCGGGGAGGGGGATCTTGTAATATCTGTTGGAATTGGAACACTCCCTGGGGGTTCAACTGGTACGGGTACTTCAAAGATATTCCTCTCATAATGGCTACCTCTCACCACTGCTTACAGGAGTCCTTTTGATGTAGAGTAGCCTAGGTGGGAACTTCAATCCATTGAGTGGTCCTACCATCTTCCATTTTGCTTGGGCGCCCACAATTCCTGTCCTCACTACCTGCAGAATACATCACTCTGGGTATGATGTCAGAAGGCAAACTACATTTGTTACAGCAGCTTGGATTGGACCCTGAAAAGGCTTGCTATGGACCAGCTCGCTGTGGCATTTTGTCTACATGAGGTGTGGAGACTGTCCCCATTGTTGATTCGTCCCTGGACAGTTCTTGAACAAGGTTTCACCTGGTACTTTTGGGAGCGAGTACAGTCTGTCTCTGCAATCGTGGTGAAGATGGAGCTCAAAGCAAACGGAAAGCTCTTATACCTAAGACTCCTACGTGTATATTAGTGAGGACCAGCTGGCTGGACAAGGCCTACTGCAATTGAGACCACTGCTTCCCAGGCCTTTGCTCAATGGAAGTCACTGAAACCTGCAAGTGCTCTCTACAATCCGTCCTGGTTGGGAAGTGTTAAGAAAGATCTCTCTTTACTGCACCTTTCCTTCCATCTTTATGGAACCCTCCCCCCCCTCACCCCAATACTCCCCCTCACCCCCAAACCTTTTTTTATTTTTGACGGTGACCTGCACTTTTCGCTGCACTGGCTTTTGCTCATGTCATGGGGAAACTGATATGTCGTTCAGGCTGTCAGTACTGGGAGACTTGTTTCCCTTAGTCGTGTTACTATGGTTACTACTTTTTGTTACTTTGTATCAATTGTGGTAACGTTTATCATTGTGCACCGCCGCTTACACTGCAGTACACTTTTTGTTTTGCTCTAGACTAACACTCATTTTTGGTTACTCTAGGTGTGCTAGAAGCTGGTGGCAGCAGTGACTTTTTTCCACTTTTGTTATTTCGTTTCGTGTTAGCCTTACTGCGTTTACCACCTAACTGTGGCTACTGGTCAAACATGGCCACCCTATGAGATGTTTCGCTTGTCCTTTTGCCATTTGTTCTTTAGACTTCTTCCTGGCCTTCTAAGGACTTCCAGTGCCTGGGAAAGCAGAAGCTTTCGGCGGGCTACTGGAGGGCTGTATGTGTTGCTGGCAGGATGTGGGCTGGGACTCCAGTGACCACTGTCCGAAATTGCTTACCTGACCCGAGTCCAGTCCTGAGAGGGGTCCTGCATCGTGTTTTGCTGCATCTTCCATCAAGAGTCTTTGCCACAGTGAAAGGCTCCAACCGGAGATAAACTAGCACCTGCAACCCCTGTGAATCGAGGACTGCGACTTTCGGCGGCAAAAGTAACCTCAAACCCTCTTCATTTGTCCTGTCAAGTCTGGGGAAGAATCTGAGTAAGGGGGTTAAGTTACAGAGCTTCTAACGAACCCCTATAACAAGTCAATGGGCTTATAATAAACCTTTTATTCTAACAATTTTGGCTTTGCCATTGCTTGCTGGCGCAAGACCTCTGAAAAGTTGGAGCTACTTTTGGTACTTTGTTTTACTCTAACCCTTCACTGGACCACCCCAGAGACCCAACTTGCATTTTTTCTTTTTTTTTCCTGCTTGAAAGATTCTGCGGAACTTCTACCTGAACTATTGGGCAAAAGGCCCCAGACAACTTGGGGGCTGGACAATTTTAGTTGGGGGAATCCTTCTCTGTGGACTTGCGTGCAAGCATAATACAAATATAACTTTTCCTTTGCAGGAGTTCTAATTTGTATTATGCCCTATAACAAGTGAATGTATAATATGTATCTGTTTATTAGTCTTGTGTGATGACCCTACTTGCTAGTCATTTTTCATAGTGTGTTTTGGCCAGGAAATGATAACTATTTTTATACATCTTGGCAAAGTGTACAAACTCACCACCTGTGAAGAACTTAGCCTAGACCGCCGATCACTGCTACCTGAACTGGTTTAGCTACAGCTCTCCAGAGTTGTCTGTCACAAAAAAGGTTGTCCACCAGGCCAGAGTATAGAAAATCAGTCCCGAGTCACATTGCACAGAGACCTGGACTCGCGTCCAGGAGCAGCCTAAAGCCTGTTTTCCATGTCAAAATTCTCTTTGAGCCGCTACAGGACCTGCAGTACTGCCTTTGCCCCTCTTAGTGCTTCAAACCCTTTAGCTTCTTTTTGAGCTCCCACAATGCCGGCTTGGCTCTGTGGCAGCAACCCACTCACCTGTCTCAAACGCCACTTAGTCTACTGGAAGACCTCGATTCAACCAATCTCAAATAATCAATTGAAATGCTCAGTTCAAATCGTCTTGACACTTGCCAACTGCAGTGCATAGAAGCCTGGTGTGACTCAGTTGAGCGGCTAAGGCAATCATGACAAAGTATTTGTAGTGTCCCTGCAGGCATTGAAATTACAAATGGATAAGCGGAAGCTAAAAGCAGCTTGTGGGTTTTCAGCATTAGCCAGTGACCAGGAGCTGCCACTGGGCAACGAGGAGCTAATATATAGCATTCTGCAAATTTAACTTCCACATAAATTGCAATCCAAATGTATCAATCTGTCCAATATTTATGAACCTTTATGCTTTAAATGTTGTATAGATGTGTCCAAAATGTATTTATAGGTTGTCTCAAATGCGCACAGCTTTACATTTACAAAGGTGTTTGTTCAGCATCATTTGTGCTGTGGAGCCAAAAGTAGTTCCTGATAGCTTTTGGTGTCAACCTAACAAGGCTCTTCTAGGCCACAAGCGGGAGCTAAATTGCTCCCTGCTCCCCTCAATTTCGATTCCCCTTCTCCCTAAAGGCCCCATCAACTGATCTGACCCGCTTCCTTTTTATTTATTTTTAAATATTCAGTAACTGTTCTTAAGGTAAGTGGGTTTACATAGAACCTGTCTGCCAATAAAGTTGTTTACCCTTGTAACATGTATTCCCAAATTGACCAATCTGTGACTGTTTTTGGGAGGGATGATATACAGTTGTTATGATTGTTATTTCTTGACTTCAGGCCTAGCGTCGGGAAGCAATACAAAGCTTTACATATTATAGGGGGAAAAGTACACTGCAGGGGTAGCAAATTACGAGCTGCCCAGTCAATAAAATGGAGCAAGGAGCCAACCATGGGGATGGGAGGGAGCTGGGCCAGGCAGCACCCGAGGTAGAGGTGCTTGCTGTGGGCTCTGCTGCAAAATCTCAAAAAAAACCTTAAAGGATAGTTCCGGGACTTTTTTTTTAATTGTCCCTACGGTTCGGCCATGTGTTTTTAAGCATAAATCGGTAGATCGTAGAAAACTTTCCTATGGACCTTACCCGACTTTTTGTCCATTAACGCACTCGAAAACATCCGCCATTTTATGATAATCCTATCATTTCCCCCCATCGCCCTGGCTCACCTGCTTTTGCGGCACTAAATCAAATCCCCCGCCCCTGAAACAGACTTGATCAAAACATTCATATTCCCCGCCTCTATCCGTGACGTGACTGAGCTGCGTAGGCAAACGCGCCCAGGCGTCTTCTACGCGACTCCACACAGAACCAGGAAATCAACACAGATGAGCTCACACAACACAGCGCGCCACAATTGGGAATATGAAACTGTACTTTTAAATTAAACCGCAAGATTGTAAATTTGGTAAAGTACATTTATTTGACATCAAATGTTTTGAGAATATTCAGCGATTTGCATTTTTATTTGCTCACGTTCCAAAAAGTTTGTTTCGAGGCACACGATGTTCCTTTGCTGTACACAGGGTCTTAGATCATCTCACAATACAGCGCCACAATTCGGAATATGAAACTGTGGTTTAAAAGCAAACGGCAAGATTGTACATTTGGCAAAGTACATTTATTTGACATCAAATGTTTTGAGAACATTCAGCGATTTGCATTTTTATTTGCTCACGTTCCGAAAAGTTCGTTTCGAGGCACACGATGTTCCTTTGCTGTACACAGGGTCTTAGATCAATGAATTTTTATTTGCTCTCGATCCAAAATATTTCGTCTTGAGGCAAGCGATGTTCGTGTGCAGTAGACAGGGTGTTGGTTTACGATAAAATAAGCTCTTCGGTCGCACTGATAATCGCATGGCTGTTCCAACAACGAGGCACTAGGCCACCACAACGGTCTGTATGTTGCATCTAGCCGTTAGTACCACGTAAGGGCATACTTGTACTTGGCGATCGTCCCACAAAATGGTCACGGTGCTAACGTTGTTCATGCGGAGAAGCAACTGGCGGTTAAAAAACCCATCCGCCGGTGTCTGGTACTCGCGACACAGACAATAATGGACGATGTATCTATTTGAAAAACATAAAAAAAGGAAATTAGTCCCACCATCAGATCTTTATTAAAATTATTCATTTTATATATTAGGTCTGGAAATTATTTCATAGCTAGGACAGTGCAACTGGGTTTTATACGTCAAGGGGGGGGCTGTAGGATACTGAGACAGTCCCCCAGTGCAGGGGTTGACTGGGAGTGCAGGTGGAGAGTGGAAGGGCCCAGGACCGAGGTCGCAGACAGTGCACCAGTTGTAGCAGGGGAGAGGGAGAGAGAAAGCAGAAGCAAAGAGGAAGGTTTTGAGGTGCTTCCGTAAAAGGAGATGGTTCTCCCCAAGATAGTGCGCGGTACAAAACAATATGACACATAGAATGAACAAGTACAACTTAACCCGTCTTTAAAGCTACTGTATAGTAATTAAATTGCGGTATAAACTCATCTAAAGAGTTACTTACATTATATTTGCATTTTCCATTGTGTCTGTGCGTAGGGCAGCCCCGAAATACCACTCCTTCTATGCCGACGTTTTATTTCTTCTAATGAACGAACATGAAATGGCTTTCGTTTCTGAAATTATATTCATTATCGTTTCTTACGTGGTCCCGGCCTGTCAAGGTCAAATAACAATAGAACCTTATACTGAGTCGTGGGCCATTCTGGCACCCGAGAAAAAATCAAAGCAGCTGACCTTCACTTTGATCGAACACACGTTCCTAGTTAGCTACGTTCAGTGTAAGGCCGTCTTACAGGACTTGAAATTTACACTCCATCTTTGCATTTTGTCTGCGTGCTTTGCAGCCCCACAGAACCATAAATACGGAGACATTCTATATTTTTTGAAAAATCATTTATATTACTGTTTGGTTTAATTTAATGCGCAAATGAACAAGGTTGGATAGATAAACATATTCAATAGGCCTGCGACATGAGGAGACTCGAGAGAACAGACAATCAAATTACAATCATTTAAACCGTGATGTGTATTTCTCAATGAGCTCTTCTTTAGGTGGACATGGAACAGAGGCAATGTTGGGTGGCAATGCAGTTGTCACCTGCACAGGTTCGTTCACAACTCCATTTATGTGCCTATCTAGGACGTCAACAATAAGTCTCTCAATAAACTCATATTGCATATCCTCAAACACTGGTTTGATCACCCATTGTTTACTTCTTTTAGTGAAGGCCTTATTGTAGCGAAGCGTCCCTAAAGTTCCGGTCGTCCTACTTTGTTGACGGCCAACATTATGGTTATGTGCCAAGACCGCTAAAGGAGTCCGATTTATCATGCCCTCCATGCCAAAATGCAATCGTTTTGGCCTGTACTTTAGGCACATATTGTGGAACACCTCCAAATCTCCTGTGTGGCAGAATTCCGTGAGTCCCCTCAAAGCTTTTGTTATAGTTTTATCAAATACAATCTTTTCAATGGCTTTGTGAGTGGGTGATGAAGGAATCAACCACTTCTTCTTCCGTGCCTCCTCTGTGGACAAATGGCCATGTTCACAATTGTGGAAATGTTGGTTCGTGTTCCAGCGGTGCACGTTTGTACAGTGTAGCATTACTGACCGCCATTTTTCCAGTAGAATTTCCAACGACCCTCCACATGTTTTTGAGCTCCACCAAAGATGGTTGCTGATTGACTTGGACCACTGTGAAATTCCTTGCATATCTTTTTTTTTACCTGCAGCCGACAATTTTTTATTGATTGTTTTTGCAAGATGCCAAACGTCAAATTGGTGATTTATATTTTTGTACTCTTCTCTCATTGTCTTGGCAATTGAAACGTGTCTGTCCGTGGCTATCAGGTCGATCACCATTCCCCGCGATTGTAGTTCTTGCAATGATGCTACAAAGCCAACTTTCTCCATGGCCACTGAGGATGTACTTTGTGACACCTGCACGACCACCGAACTCACAATTTTCTTACTTTCCATGTCCTGAAAGTGGTAGATGCAGTACTTGGCTGAAAATCCTGGGCTGTCGCACTGTCCATCACCGGCTAGCCTGAACCGTTTGCCCGCGAATGTACTATCAATAGACATTTTTTCCATTCTCCAAGCTTCGCTAATGGCTGGAAATAGATAATCGGTTTGGTATTTGTAGAACTGAGTTTTCGCAATGAAATGGATTCCCACAAACTGAAAGAAAGACTCTAATTTTTTAAAACTTGAACCACTAAAAAGTGCAGCCGCTGCACAAAGTAGATTGCCTGCTGGCAGTTGTCCCAGCATGGGTTGTGCAGACCATGAGAAAGGATGATATTTTGTACAGGTGGCATGTATTGTAAGGTTAGTGCATGAGTCACATTAATCAATGGCTCCCCACATACTTCCCCACCTACCGAATGCCCACATTTCAACCGAATAATATCACTCAAACAACTATCGAATACAATGAATTTGGCCTCTTTCCTTATACTGTCACTCTGCATCCCAGCTGGTTCGGCCTGTAACGTTGAGGACATGTCACTCACATGAAAGGTAGAATCTCTGATATCGTCTTCCGCTATGTTCAGTGATATTGAAGGTGTTTCATTGTAGTCCACTTCATTCTCTTCCATTGCAACATCTGTTCCTTCTCCGGCAATGGGTGAATAGGACAATTTCTTCAACTTTCTCGCGGTCATAGTTTTTGCGGGTGTGGATTCTGTGAATTTATCTCCGACTGCATCCGAACTACCAGGAGGACATTCACTATCAATGGCTGCATGTGGTATAGCTCCGTTGTCAATCACTTCATATTCTTCCCATTGGCACGATGCATCTCCAGTCTCAAGTCCCTGCCAAAAGGTTTGACAAGCAACATCTCTCGTTCGCTTCACTGTCTGTGTAGATCTAGTTCGTACACCCACTCGCAACGAGAGGACAGATTGGAAAAGGGATGTTCAGTTTAAACACAACTTACAGTATTGAACTATTAACAGTGAAAAACAACATAATATAGTGACCAGGACACTAACCTTCTTTTGCTTTCTTTTCTTTGAAACTTTCTTGCCTCGCACTTCAACATCAGGACGCTGTTGCTCCGACTCGTGTGTGCATGTCTCCACTTCCTCTTGCGCTGCAACGACTATATTTTCAAGATAAGCACATCCATCACGCACTGACGCTACATCGACTCCCTGAAACATAGAACTTTCATTAGTATGTATAATAATATCGAAAACACAAAATGTACTTGGGGACCAATACCCACGTACATCTCAATAGCAAAACACGAATGAACGCTTTGTGTAGAACATTCAAACGACAATTATTCACGCATTGTTGATCTAGTTAGATGGAACTGTCAAGATCCATACCTCGGGCTCCTCATAGACTTCCATTGATGATATTATTGAAGATGATGCTTCAGTGACTCCCTGAAACACAGTAATTGCATTAGTATGGTTTTCTATTTTGATAAAAAGAACAGAAACTTTGTGCAGGCGTGAACGGCTCATCTAAATAGACCTGCACAAATGATCAGTTGTCTAAAATAAATAATGGATATGTAAATATGATTCGATTTGCTCGATCGTTTGAAGTGTCACCACCCAGAGATCTGCATCAACTACTAGGGGTGATCTTGTAGAATAAGCTCCGTCATCTCCCTGAAACATAGTACTTGCGTTAATAAAGAAGGAAGTATAGCGGATGTAATCACGTCCTATGATTTAGCTTGATCGAACTGTCAGTATCCATACCTCGAAATGCATAAGAACATCCAGGGACGATGTAACTGCGGTGCACACTTCTGCAAGCTGTTGCACAGACCCGTAACTGAATGCTCCCCCTTCTTCTTGGACTAATGCTCCATCGACTCCCTGAAACATAGGACTTTCATTAGTAATGAACACAAAATTGAAAAAAGAAGACACATAGGAGGGCGACGGAACTGTCCTGAAACGTACCTCAAGCATCTGAGTGACATCAACGGTAGTCGTCAATACGTTGGACTCCTCAGCATCTCCCTGAAAGACAGTACTTGCATTATTTTGGATAACAATAATTATAACTGAAAACAAAGACTAGAGGACGAGTACAAGGGTGTACCATTAGGTAACATAATTACACGATAAATTAAAACTATTGATTTACATGCCTAAAACAAGTCAGTGGCAGAATAGCCAAGTAAGATTACCCGATAGGCGCTTGAAGTGGCTGATGACTGCAATAACGACACGGATGGAGAATCTTCCGCCTTCATATTGAGTGGATACATAAATGGGGAAATTAGCTACACACTACCGCAAGGCCGAGAGATAAATACGTAAACTTGACTCACCAGTGGAGGGATGTGGACGAATAGAGTGGGAATAGCGGTTGAGAGCAATTTTCGCCTCGCTCGCGGTGTGTTCTTCTTTATTAGCAATGATGTGGAGTACATGTCAGAGGTAAAGTGCCTGCTGCAGATGCGGTATCGATCACCCCTCTTGTCCGCAAAGACCTCTAGGACTCTACTTTCAAGCTCAGACGGTGGATATCCGCAATATCGGACCCATTCTCTTATCTGATCTATTGTCTTAGGGAAAACATGCATTATAGTACCTTCAGATTTATTATGGGTCTTCGAAGGGCAACCGCCAATGGAACAGGCAGGCATTGTGGAAAGTTCTGAAAAGTAAAGATCAACAATTCTCTATGAATACCAATGTAAACTCAGAACATGTGACTAGTTCCTTGCATGTACTGTCTTGAACGAAAAGAAATTGGACGCAAAATGATTATGGTACATGGCCTTACCTTGACGAACAAATAGTTAGATGCAGGGATCAGAGTAGTTTCTTGTCGTAGAACAGGGAGCAGTTCACAGGTTGCAAACTGACGAGTTTCCTCGAAGTGGTCACGGAAGTTCACAGAGACGAAGAGCAGATAACCAGCACCTTCACGGGTTGACTAGCAAAGTCCAAAGAAGTGCTCATTAGAAATATGAAGTGGGTTATAAAGAATTCGAAACAGGGGTGTGTTTGTGAATGAATGACGTGTATATGTCGTGGCATTATGTGGATTGCAGGGGGCCGTCCAGCATGAGGGGGGATGCTTGGCAGGAGACACGGGGTCTGGAGGTAGACCTGGGAACAACAACCCATGCTCTATAGACCACTTTGAAGTGTACATGGTCTTTGGCACCTCTTGGCCTTTATCGCTCCCTGACTGCTCCAGTTGCCAGCACAAGTACCCCGGTGCGAACTGCCTTTGATAGGGCGGGGGGTGGATTAGGGCGGTGGTCGTGCAGACAAGACTCGTTTGCCGCAGGGCCTCACCAAGGAGAGGCCATCTAACTGCATGTAAGAGGCTGGCTGCAGGATCTAGTACATGGAAGGCAGGGGGGTGAGTTTATAAATACCTCACCCTCCCAGGAGAATATATGGGTGCAGTTCACCCTGGAGACCCTGGATGCCTAGGCAGTTAGTCAGCAGCAGGCTGGCCTGTGGTGGCAAGGCGGCACGGGCCAGAGGTGGTCATCTCTGTACCCGGTGCCCAAAAGGATGATTTATTATGATCAACCATATTTACCTATAACCATGTTTTGTATCAATAAAATACAACGGCCTTCCTTTTATTGCCAACGCTTGAACAAATCAAAACAACCATTGTTAAAATATATGTTGGGTTTTATTTTAGATCTTAATTTCAATTGAACATAAATAATAAACATTACACATTGTAAATTTGCGGTTGCAGCACATCCAGGGAAAATCCGCGGTATTGTCCACTGTCGCTGGGGAAATGTTGTCTAATGGCAAGTACCGCACAGGCAGGTATTACTCTCCGAACGCGGTGTCCGAGCCTCCCGTGAAGCCACCAAGTGAAGCAACGATAGGCCACCAGCCTGTACCACCTGTGAAAACGAAAGATGCAAACTGTATTAAAATGACAAAACTTTCTTATCACTGTCGATTCAGGTAGAAAATGTCATTCTGCTTTGAAAAAAATTCTATCTAGAAAATGCACAATATGGAACCAATTTACATGCATTCGAATGATATGTAGATGTAATTTTATATGTGGGAGACGACCATGACATAGTAGTGGCATCACTGACATCACAACCAGAGTATACTTACTCGTTACTCGGATTACGCGGACGAACAGTGCCGCGAAGTTCGTGCATCATCCTCAACACGGTCCGTGATAGGCAGGCTTCCCTGAACTCTGGCAGCTCAGTGATGCATTGCGGACTTGGCTCGCCTTCCGAAATGTAGGCCAGGCATCCCGAGTTTTCTCGGCAGCAGCAGTTCTCCTCCTCAGTTGGCATTAGCTCGCACCGATTGCACGTGCACCAGGTGGAGACGCCGTCCATGCGACATGGTCCAGGCTCTTCATCCGTTGACTGGTCCTCCCAACTGCCGTCCGAATCCCCATCGTTTTCGCGTGCTTGCCTTTCCAGTAGTTCTTCCTCGGTGTACTCGGGCTCGTACATATACGGCATTATTGTAGCCATTGTGTGGTAAAGAAAGTAAAATAATTTATAGCGGTGGTACTTGTATCTGTTCACACGGGCTACAATCAACAAAGGTAGCTGACCAGAGCACAGAAACGAGTCACAGAATACTCAAAGTAACACAGAGAGAGGAATGGATTCGAAAATCTGCTGCTGTGTGTTGTGAAACGGTCTGTTTATACTTATTGAGGAAAGAGGCGTCCTGCCATTTCCATGGCGACACTTCATTAGCTGAGGCGCAGCGATTGTTGACACGAAACGGGAAATGGGCGGTACGCGTCTGCTGATGTCAGGCTCAGGGGCGGGGGATTTGATTTAGTGCCGCAAAAGCAGGTGAGCCAGGGCGATGGGGGGAAATGATAGGATTATCATAAAATGGCGGATGTTTTCGAGTGCTTTAATGGACGAAAAGTCGGGTAAGGTCCATAGGAAAGTTTTCTACGATCTACCGATTTATGCTTAAAAACACATGGCCGAACCGTAGGGACAATTAAAAAAAAAAAAGTCCCGGAACTATCCTTTAAATGCCGCTTTACTAAAGCAATTACTTCCCATAGTGTGGCAAAACCTCCCTGGAAACCCAGAACTTGGTAGTGCTCGGGACCCTTACTCTGCTCATTCACCAAAGGGAAAGTGAATCCCACACCCGGCAGGCGACGAAGACAACATGGCGGCCGCCATGTAAATCTGCGCCACACCCCCGAGTGACTTACTTCGGTCCGCTGAACCGCTCCTCTACAATGAGCAGCGCAGTCGCCGGGAGCGGGATTGAGTGTCGTGGTTCCCAGGGCAAAATGACTGCACCAATGAGACGGGAGGGAGTCCTGGGGCGCTCTCCCACCCTACGCTGTGCCATGCTGAGCTGAAGAAAGCATAGCAGCATCCCAGCCACCTGCCCGGATATTCGCCTTGAAGGCAGCTGGCGTTCCCTTAGGGTGAGTGCAGGAATGGGGACACGGGGTGGCACTGGATTACAGGAACAGTGCAGACTGTTGTGATGTGGCGGTCTGGAATGGTGACAGAGGGGCACAAAGGGGTCACCATTCGCTGCTGCGTCAGCATAATGACACCCTCATGGCCTGGTGCGATTATACTCCCAGCCGTATACCCTTGAAGGCCTCTGCTGCAACACCACGGAATGAGGCTTGGCTTTGTGACTCCAGGCTGGTGGGCGACAGTGCTTTGTTTATTTCAGTTCGTGCTCTGGACTACCAGGGAGGCCCTCACCCCCGTTAAGCAGTAGCTTTTCGCTCCTAGTGCCCGAATTAGCTTGTACTGACTGGCTGCAGGTAGCAGAGAGAGCCTGAACTGCTGGTGGCGCTGGGTATTCAACAATACATACTGGGACCCTGAACGCAGTTTAGGGCCGTGTGGTTGGGGGACAGCACTGCTTTTAGAACCACCTACAAAGGGTCCTTGAGTGAGACCGTATAACGCTGCAGGCCGAAATCACCCGCTACCGTTGAAGGATGGCAAATTCTGGTGCAAAGCCCAAAGCAAGCAACATCAAATCACTACTAGGCATGCAGGACAAGGAAAGGACCGCCAAAGAAACCCAGGTGGAGATGCACTCCCATCTCCCCCCTGCAACAGCTTGTTCTCCTTTGTTCACCAAGGAGAATCTCAGAAATGATCTCCAAGCTACAAAGGAGGCACTGGTCAAAACTGTTGTAGACCTTTACTCACATATGCTGGGGCTAGAGTCACAAGTAAATGAAGTTGAGGACACACTGTGCAACCAGGCGAGCAGAGTGGTGGGCATTGAAGAACAGCTGGAGATTATCTGAGCCAAGCAGGACGATTTAGAGAACATATGGTGAACACCCGGATCCGAGATATCCCGCGGCACGTACAGGACCAGGATCCTACCGAATATGTGCAAGATTTGTTTCCGGTTCTTATTGGACTTCTCAGACACCACAGCCCTCAAACTGGATAGAACACATAGTGTGTACTAGATGTAGCAACAGCGTAACCTAGAGCCCGATGTGCTCTCCTGGGTCTGCTACTTTCAACAGAAGATGGGAATCATGATGGCGGCCTGGAAGAAAGAGCCAGTTGAATTTTGGGAGACAAAGCTCTTCTTATACCAGGATTTCTCACCTCAGACTCTGGCGAATAGGTGAAAATTACACATAGTCCTGGCCTGGCTGCGATCATGGAAAACCCAACACCGCTGGGGGTTCCCCAGCAAATTGCTCTTTGAATATCATAACCAACGATACATGATTAGCTCGGAGGAAGAGGCCTCTGAATTGATGCACACTACACCGGACCACGGCCTCAAGGACAGGGACCAAATCAGACATGGGCACCAAGGAACAGCACCTGGAAACCCAGGAGGAGACAAAACTGTCAATAGATGATGTAGGGTCAGGCCGAAGTTCCCCTACCTGATATCCTGGTCTGCCATAACTTCGACCGCTGGTTCAATGCTTAAGGTTCAATTCAGCTTTGTCAGCTGTCGCCTCGAGATCATGAGCGCAGGCCACCAGAGATGGCGCAAATATGTTGCTGTTTGTTTGATGCTATGGGGTGATAATTGGGGTGGTGATGAGGATATCACAGGGGATTTGCGCCCGTGTAGATGTTTGGCTTCCAAAAAGCTGTAGTAATATTAGTTAGGGGAGTCGGAGGTGTATTAATTCGACCTTAGGGTTGGTCTGATAATTCGACCGCCATAGTTTGATTAACAATTCATAACAGTATCTACAAATCTGTCTTGGACATGAGGTAATAGTCACTTTTTTTTAATATAGAATCAGTTTCTTTTTCAAGTCCTAAAAAACAGTTAACATGCATGGGACAGCAATTCCTTCAGTAGCTAACCTTTTTATGTAGTCATTTGAAATACTGAATATCTTCAGTGATAGAAATGCCTTTGCACCACATCCAATTGTGGAAAAGATATATTAATGGTTTGGAATGGCAATGTCACAATGTTTAAATTTCATGCTCTTGTTGAAAACTTCAAAAATTGATTTTGATTATTCTTCTGCTGTGCTCATAGCCCATCTGAAATGATTTTTTTTTTTTTTTTTTTAAGATATTACAATTGGGCTGATAAGACTAATCTGAAAATTAAACCATTCCATAAAGCAACCGATAGGAATTACCATCTCTTGTTCAGCAGTTGTCACCTACACCATACAAGCGAGCACCTCCTGATAGGTCAGTTACTGAGACTTAGATATAACGGCTCTAATAAAACCTTTGAGTCTGAGTCGTCTATTCTGTGCTCTAAACTACAAACAAGAGGATGTTCTAAATCGATAGTCAAAGGGGCATGTAAGAGGGCTTCCAAAAATAACCGTGAAGCCCTACTTGAATATAAAAGTAAACATGTAAACAATGAGAACTTAACTTTATTTCTCTAATAAAATAAATAACATTGTGAAACGGGCATATTTTGAATGGAGGGAAGTGGCCATTTATGCGCCCTCTGTGTGCATTTAAACGGAGCTACAACGTAAAGATTTATTGACTAAAAATGACATATGTGAACCTAGTGGAAAACAGTTGCATTTGTTTATTAATTTCTAATGCGCACCAAACCCAAAGGTAACGGGGCGCAGCCATAAGAAGATACAAAGCTTACATAGTTACAGGTATGGTTACAATGAGGCATATATAATTACAGGTGTATTACAGTAAGACATAAATACAAGTAGTACAGGTTAGAACAGGTTAAGGACGGGAGGGATAGGTAGGCACAAAAATCCTGGTTACAATGTGATGAAAGTCTAGTCTAGGGTATCCTGGGTTGAGCTAGTACACGGCAAAGGTTAGTGGTCAGTTGAATTGAGCATGTTAATGTAATAACTTCTAAAATTATGGTTGATCTGCTCTGAATTGATGTGGCAGGGAGTTCCATAGTGTGGCAGCTTTCACAGGAAAGCTATTGCCGCCAATCTTGGTAAGTCAGTATCTTGGTACAATGAGGTAGTTGGTGTTACTGGCTCTCGTGGACTTCTGTGTAGTCTGTCTGAAAGATAACTAGGGCAGCGTTCTTTAATGCTTTGTGGGTAAGGGAGACCATTTTTAAAATTTGTTGTGGGTGGTGAGCCATTTGTATTGGCGTCTAGTTACAGAGATATGTTCTCTTTTTTATTCACGCCTAGTGCAGCTCTTAGAGCCTTATTTAGGAGTGTTTGTAGCCTCTGGATAATGGCCTTGTTGGCGCCACTGTAAAGAGCATTACAGTAATCTAACCTGGAGAGTATTGGTGCTCTGGCCAGGATCATACAACTGTCATTTGAGAGCAAAGGTCTGCCTTCCCTGATAAGCTTGCAGGTATAAGAGGTGGTAGAGGCCAAGGATTTGACTTGTTTATCAAAGGACATAGTAGAGTGAAGATGGAAGCCGAGGGTTTTCACCTCTTTAGCTACCATGATAGTGTTTCCATCGATGGTGAATGTTGAATATTCGTGGCCTAATTTCTTGAGGTTATGGTGGGTGTCCAGGATGATGAGATGCACTCTATTCATCAATGCTAAATCCTTGCCATAATCCCCCAAAGTGGGAGGACAATCTGAGTGTCATCTGCTTAGTTAGTGTAGGTGATACCCAGAAGGTCCAGATCATGGAACAAAGGCTTAGTGAATATATTGTATAATGTGGGGAAGACACAGGAGCCCTGTGGTACACCACATGTGATCGGGGTGGGGTCCGCAGCAGCCGATTCTTGGGGAGAGGGGTTGAGGGGGGTGGGGCACTCATTGTTCTGTCACTCAAGAATGATTCTATCCGGGGGGCGTGGCTGACGGGCAAGCGATGCAGCCGTGATCCTCGTCGCTCCCGGGCCTCCAGCCTGATACTGTGTCCATCCTGCCCCAAAACAGTATGGGAGATACCCAAATACGCCTCAATGAAGCGTGACATACTGCTCCAGCAAAGCGCGGCATTGCGGATTACAAACAGTGTACAAATTAGGAGATACACCATGTGAAACTACGGACGTCTTTCTGTGGAAGGACCAGCCAAGATGGCCGCCGAGACCCGGGCATAGAAGCGGGCCGCGGCGACGCGAAGAGGGAGCCACCTGGTGCTGAGACAATGCCGTCCCCGGCGACACTGCCATCGTGAGCGGGGGGAAAAACAGACTCTCCACTTGCTGCGGTGGGCGAACGGTGCCGGACTGCGCCCTCCGGCCCCCGGGGCGTCCCTGAGGCGGATCATCCCAGTGGACGGGGCCTGAACCGAAGGGGTCCCTTCCCTCACCGCCGCACAGCAGCAGAGAAAAGACACCCTCCGGGGACTCGAGAGGGTGCAAACAACATCTACGCCGCCAGGGCCCGAGATGACTGGAGAACGTGAGGGCAGCACTCTCCCCTCCCCCGCGACACAAGAAGCGGGTGCTCCGCTCTGCGTAGAGCACCCGCCAACCTTTCATCACAGCGGCGATATCCCCCGGAGTTGCAAGAAACCGTGATCAGAGCCAGCGGTAAGGAGGAGGGTGGGGAGGCTGGCAGGTGGTGGGGGGGGGTCCAGGTCCCTGTCCATCGCCTGATCAAACCAGTACTGCTGCAGTGCACCCGCAAGCTCCGGCAGCCCCTGCCTTGGTGCAACTAGATCGGGACCAGGATCCTCCGTTAGTATGGACACATAGGCACCTCGCCTTCAGAAACTATGTGGCACTTTCTTTTTTTTTAAAAAGGGTGATGGCCCCTTGAGGCATTGTAGCTGGGACACTGAGGCCTCAATATAAACACAAGACGAATAAGAAGCGCTACACATTGCGACGTGGAGGACAGTGAAAAACTACAATCATGCTGCAGCCTATCCCGCATGGCCCTGGCCACTGTCGCCCAGCAATACCGGAGGCGATCCAGCATGTGCGCCCTGCTGTCGTTTTGGGTAACGCACCACACCTCTAGACGAGCCATCCAAACGCCACAATCGGAACAAGTGTGACCACACACCTGCGACTGCCGCAATCCCAAACGGAGCCCTCTGGCTGGTGCCTACTCCATGCACAGAGCAAAGAGGGAGCACAGGTGTCCTGCATGCTTCTGGTCCACAAGATTAACAACTTACTGCAGGAGGGCCCAGAAGCAACTGCCCCCATATCCATAGATTCAGCTGCTTACCTGAGCCATCGCTGCCTCCCCCACTCCCTCCAGGCAAGACCTCCAGCCCCAACGTCGCCTTGCCAAACAAGCAAAATGGGGAAAGATAAACCTAGGAAAACATCAACGCAAAGTAGGATTGAGCAATACGCAACACCCGTGTCTCGCTCCCCGGAGAGGCTGTCATCGACGGAAGTGAACTGCGCTGAAGATATCTCCCTCGGGGACATAATGAGCGCCATCGCCAGCTCCCGAACTTCGATGGAAAAGAAAATAGACAGTATTGGTGCGGACGTGCCCCTGCTAAGACACGATCTGCAAAAACTAACCTCACGCATGGGTGAAGCAGAGGCACAGATCTCGGAGGCTGACGACAACCTGCGAGGAGTAAACCGTCAAATGTCATGCTAGCCCGTACTAAAACCCTGAAAGCAAGAGCAGACGACAGTGAGGGCAGATCCCGACGGAACAACACTCGCATTGTTGGCCTTCCCGGGAAGGCAGAGGGGGATTGCATGGAATTGTTCCTTGAAGAATGGCTGACAAGCACGTACGACGCAGAATCCTTCTCTAGATTCTCCTCCATCGAACGGGCACACCGCATACCAACTGGCAGAGTCATTCCTGGGGAAATCACTGCGCACAATTATTGCGAGATTCCTGAATTACAGGGATAGGGACACTGTGCTGCAATTAGCAAGATCAAAGGGGACAGTCACGTACAATGGATCAAAAATCACTTTCTTCCCCGACTTCACCAGCGAGGTCCAGAAAGCCCGCCAGTCCTTTGACACGCTCAAGACGCTTGCACTCACTGGGAGTTGAATATGGGTTAATCTTCCCTGCTCAGCAAACATTTTTCCACAACGGTACATTTCACTGATCCGAAAGAGGCATGGAACTGGGCTGAAACACACATAGACGGTGACTGGAATGCCGAGGGAAGAAGGCGAAGAGAACACAACAGACCACACCCTGAATTTGAATGCAGCAATTGCAATTCAAGGCACCTGTATCCTGCATTATATCTCAAGCACACAAAGGCTGGCGGCCACCCGGGTACCACCCCCCCCCTAGACAAAGCAAAACTTATAGAGCGGACAAAAGGCACTTTATCACTCAGTCTTACATTGTTTCCAGAATTGGAAATCCCGGCTACGGCAAAGCGGGCATATGCAAGCTAAAGCTTAACTGTTTAAGTTTACGTTGGGCCGACAGATGCTTCCGTTGTGGGCAAAGTATGGGGAGGGGGGAGTTGGGACTAATAACGTTATTCAATGTTTAGCATACAAAGACACTATGAGCTTACTATACGAGGCAACTGCTGCACTAAAACCTGACGTGTTGTCTCCAGCACGAATACAATCTACAAAATGCATCCGAGAACCTCACAACCAAAGACCTGATGGCACCTGTGTCGACTCCAAATAACAAACGCCTAAAGCTCCTGACCTGGAATGTGAATGGGCTGGGCTCCAGCATTAAAAGAAGACTTGTTCTGCAATACATAAACGGGCACTCCCCGGATATAGCCCTCCTAACAGAAACGCA
Organism: Ambystoma mexicanum; assembly: GCF_040938575.1. Classification (NCBI taxonomy): domain Eukaryota; kingdom Metazoa; phylum Chordata; class Amphibia; order Caudata; family Ambystomatidae; genus Ambystoma; species Ambystoma mexicanum. Next base: position 538,371,339 of record NC_090940.1, read on the forward strand.
CCTGGCGGGAACCACATGTAAATTATTCCAGAGATCCAACTATTGCACATCGATACATGCAGGATTCTCCATGGGGGCGAGAGGAGTACTGATACTGATCCATAAGAGACTTCCACTTGAGATCAACCACATTAAGCAAGACAGTGGTGGACGTTATGTTCAGTTACAGGCTACACTATGGAACCAAACCCTGGCGATTATGGCAATATACTCTCCACTGGCCCTCCTTAATAATTTGCTAGCCGACATCACCCCCCATCCTAGCAACAAGTATTGCAGACATATGCGTGATAGAGGGGACTTCAATGAAGTAATGAATAATGCCCTGGACCACACGCATCTGAGGTCCAGAAACCCCACCACTGTCACCAGACTTGCCGCCTTCGCGTCCGGACTTGGGCTCCGAGACATGTGGCGAGATCTGCACGGAGAGGAACGTGAATACTCCTTTCAGTCAGGAGCGCATGCCTCAATGTCCAGGATAGATGACCTCTTTCTTCCATCCCAGATCATTCACAAAGCCTGCAGTGCATCCTTCCTTCCATGAGGCATATCCGACCACTCTCCACTAATACTAGAACTGGAAACGGAGAGACCACGCCCACCGCCCACTTGGCGTCTTAACTCCTACTATCTGGTGTTCCCGGACCTACTGGAGAAAATAGAAGCGGCCACCTCCAACTACTTTGAGATAAACACAGGCTCGACAGATGATCCCTCTATTCTATGGGAAGCATACAAACCAGACCTACGAGGCGAGATCATATCATGGACCTCTGCCAAGAGAAAGACCCAACGTGAAATGATTACTGAAGCCGAAAAGGAAGTTGTGACCAAAGAAACAGAACATATCTCCGGCGACACCCCCCAGACACACAGAGCCTTAATGTTGGCGCAGAAAAAGCTACATAATTTGTAATTAGATTGTGCCCAAAAAGCCCACAGTGCCATGAAAACACGGCTATATGAAACCGGAGAAAAAGCAGGCAAGATGCTCGCATGGTTGGAGAAACGCGATGAGGGACAGCGTACAGTAAAAAACATTAAGACACGAGAGGCCAAAATAGTCTCCACCGATGCGGAAATGGCAGAACGCTTTGCTGATTTCTACGAAGCACTCTATGCGCCTCCCATTGACACAGTGGATGATCTCGTATTGGATAACACCTATCTTCCATTCCTCACCATGGAACAAGCTGAAGCGCTAGATTGCAAAATAACAGAAGAGATCTCAACAGCCATTGCACAACTCCAAGCAGGCAGGACCCCAGGTCCCAATGGTTTCCCAATCGACATTTGGAAAAGACTAAGCCATCTAGACTTACCTACCCACCTACTCGACCTATTTGAATTTTGCCTAGCAAAAGGCGAGCTCCCGCCAGACCTTTGCAAAGCCACAATAATAAACCCCCAGGATGAAGGTTGTTCCTACAGGCCCATATCATTGATCAGCAGCGAAGCGAAAATACTAAGTGTTAGCAAATATACTCCAAACGGTCATCACGGCGCTGATCCACCCGGACCAGTGCGGCTTTATGCCCCAAAGAGCAACAAGAATGAACATTTGCAGACTGCATCTGGCACTAGAGAGGGCGCCCACCTTACAGCAATCCGCAGCGTTGTTAGCCATAGACTTTGAAAAAGCCTTTGATTCAGTGTATTGGAAGGCTTTATGGACAATTATGAGGAGGATCAACTTCGGTGAACCATTCATAAAATGGGTCCAGCTTCTATACAACAACCCGCTGGCAGAGGTGAGAGTAAATGGTTGGCTTTCGCGCACCTTTCAATTGGGGAAAGGTACCAGGCAAGGCTGTCCCCTCTCAGCAATGTTGATCGCCCTAATAATTGAACCACTGGCAGTCATTCTACGAGATGCAACCACATGGACAGGGTTCCGCTGGAACTCGGAATGTCTTTAGTGGCCTCAGGGTGACCTGGCCCAAATCTGTGCTCTTGCCAGTGAAGGGTGTGGACTGTATACCACCACAGGGCTCCCCATATCAAATCGAACTTACACAGTTCCGGTATCTAGGCATTATAATCACCAATGCACTCGATACTTACACATCCCGAAATGTATACCCTCTAGGTAAGAAATATGCACAAGATATGATCCACTGGGAAGCATTACCGCTGACACTACTTGGTAGAGCCGCGCTCTTCAAGATGTTGGCTTTACCCCGCTTCTTGTACATCCTTCAAAACGCCCCTCTCCACATCCCCGCGGAGGTATTCCGTAAAATAGACAAAACGACATGCAAACTGCTGTGGGGAGGGAAACACCCGAGGATAGCTCTTAAAACCCTCCAATGATCAATCCTAGAGGGGGGAATAAGTCTCCCCAACATCCAAGTCTACTACTGGGCTACCCAAATGGCGACAGTAAATGACATACTCCATGGCAATCCGAAACTCCCCCACATACAGGCGGAAATAGCTGCACGACACATGTCCACGATTGAAAGTCTTTACAGAAAGAAATGTCACCCTCCTGAGTGCTCGATAGTGGCGCAGACTGCCCAAATCTGGAAAGAAGCACACAAACATATTGGTTTGGATAATAGAATCACCCCAGTCCAACCCATCTGGAATAACGCCCACCTCACAGGCCTTGGTCAACTCCCCAAATGGCCTAGGTGGACAGCAGCCGGTATACAAACTTTACAACAAATATATGTGAACAACCAGCTTATCCCATTTGCCGAGATCTGTTACGTATGGCCTCCCAGCCGCCGAGTGCTCTCCGGACAGCTACATCACGCACTCTCATTACAAAGGGACCAAATGACAGACATGCCGGAATGCACACCAATAGAAACAAATATAGTCATAGATAGTGTAGATAACAAAGTCACATCCACCATGCATAATGCCATCACCTTTTGTTTGCCACGCCAGAGCTGTCAGGCCTGAAGCTGAAATGGGAAAAGAGATGTAGGCCCAATACTACCCGAAGAATGGATTTCAGAATCAGGCTTATTCAACTGAAGATCCTCCACAGGATATACTACCCGCAAGTAGCACTATATGGGGGGGGCACGTCTGACCCAACTGCCTACGCTGTAAACAGGAAGAAGGAACCTTTTACCACATCCTATAGAATGCACGCAAATACAGCACTTCTGGCGACAATGCACCGAAAGACTCGAGAGTCATGGGCCGTCCGATACCAACCGACCCCAAACTTCTCCTCCTGGGGATTGAGGAGGAAGGAGATCTGTCTCGTTTTGAATAACTGCTACCCTCAACCTGTACAGGAATTGCCAAAAGAAACATTGCACAACTGTGGGGGTCAGAAACAACCCCAAATTATGACCAGTGGATTACGGACGTAGATGCTATCATCCTAATGGAACGCCGAATATACCAAGCACGTGGCTGCACAGGCAAGGCAGATAAAATCTGGGGAAAATGGTAACAAATATCATGATCATACAGAGACTGTCCGAATGTATTTTAACATGTACCCTCGCCATTACTCCAGGACACAATATAACCACCTGTTAACACCCGGTTGTGAAAAGCAAGAATGTCCCGTAGCTGGCCTCGTACATGCATAGTCCCTCCTCGCGTGTGTATGTGTATGTATATGTATATGTGTGTGTGTGTGTGTGTGTGTGTGTGTGTGTGTGTATATATATATGTATACGCAAATAGCCTTTGTACGCAATGCTCTTTCATATGTATGCACAGTTATTTTCTTTTGTTTGGATATTGAATGTTTTGAATGTATGAACAAAACCCAATAAAATGTGTTATCCCTAAAAATAAATAAAAAGATTCTATCCATCTGATGGCCTCTGTAGAGAAGTGAGCTGCTGAGTCCAAGTGATTGCAGAGGACCTTGTGATCCACTAGGTTGAGTGCCGCTGAGAGATCCAACAGTAGGAGGAGGGCAGTATCTTTCAGCTCATCAACCTGTGTTAAGTTGATGAGGGCAGTTTCCATCCCATGTAGTGATCGAAAACCAGATTGTCTTACTCCTAGGAGCTTATGCAGTTCTAAGTAATTTTGGATCTGAGTATATGCGACCTTGTCAAGTATTTTGAGTAAGAATGGTACCGTTGTGATAGGATGGTAATTAGTAGGAATAAGTGGGTCTAAGGATTATGGAGCACCCAAGATTGTTTCAGGTTAGAGGGAATAGTGCCAGATGTGAAGGCGGCATTGATCAGTTTAGAAATGAATGGTGCAAGGTCTCTAGGCGCATCCTTTATAAGCTAAGCAGGGCACAGATCGCCTTTGCAATTGGACGGTTTTTTTTTGGGCAATTTTATTTTGGAGAGTGGTTATTTTATCAGATAGTGGATGTTGGATGTCTCGGCACCATGTCTTATTTTTGATGCAGCTATCAGGTGTGGGAATCGGAGACTCTAGCTCTTGTAGTATGGTGAATAATTCTTTCATACTAGAGTTTGCTTTGGCAATGCGTTTGTTATAGGAATTTAGTTTTGCCAGGCAAATTTAATTTTTGTATTGTGCAGATATTTTGGCTAGCTTAGATTTGTTGTCATTGGATAGGAGTAATCTCCAGGTGGTTTCACATTTCCGTTTTAGAGGGCGCAAGTCCTTTAACTGGGGGGGGGGGGGTAGGGCTAAACCACTTATCTACATGAGATTTAGGTTTGCTCGGTCTCGGTTTGAGTGGAGCAATTTTGTCTGAAGTGGTAAGCATAATTTTATTATATTCTTGGACCAGTGTACCGGGGTCTAGGTTGTCATCTAGTGAATTTAAGGTGGGTAGAATGGCAGGGTTCCGATTGTCCACTGTGATATTCTTTTTATTCCTTGTGGGGCAAAGGGGGGGGGAGAACAGGTAAGGTCAGCAGAAGAGGTCTAATGGTTGATGGTGTGGAAGACACGAGGGAGTGGTCTGTCCACAGTTGCGGTGTGATAGAGGTGATGGTGGCCGTGCAATTGTAGTCAGCTACCCCATTCTAAAGGTCTCCCTTTATTATGAGTAGGTTCATTCATTTTTTTATGACAGAACTAATTCTGCAAGGATATTAGCTAATTTGAGGGCATACTTGTCTGCCGGATCGTTGACTCCTAGATTGAAATCACCTAGTAATGGCATTTGGGTAGTTGTTTTAAGATTGTTGGATAGTAGACTGTAGATATCCTCCTCAAATGTCCCAAGTGGGCCGGGCGGTCTGTATATTATGTGGATAGTAAGTGACTGTGATTTAATTAGGGAGAGTTTGACAGTGAGAGCTTCACATGATTGCGTAATTTGTAGGGTGGCTAGTCTCAGGGAGAGGCTGGATCTAGATATGATGGTGATGCCTCCGCCTCAGGCTTCATCTCTGTCTTGTCTAGTTATAGTATATCCGTCAGGGATTGCTAGCATAAGTGCGGGTCCTGCTCCGTCATGTAGCCAGGATTCCGTTGTAGCGAGGAAGTCCACATTGCCAACTAGTATTACGTCAGAGATGTCTGTTGCATGGGCAATCAGAGATCTGGCGTTTTATGAGTGCACCTTTAAAGATAGGTGACTCAATTTTTGCTGTGGCATGGATGGGCGTGGGTAGGTTAAGGTCAGCTAGTTTAGGTTTGTAAACAATTTGCTGGTTAGTGTTATCGTGAAGGGGCGGCAAGGAAGTGGCCAAAATGGACTTATTGAACTTCACGCCGGTGGGGTAGTTTGTTCTCTTATTTTCCGAGGGGAGTGATCTCGTAAGTGGATCGTACAGTTGGGCGAGTCTGGCACGGAGTTTAAGGTTTCTGTCATTTGTGAAACATGGTTGAGTTGCATAGGAGCCTGAGCCTATTGCCGTAGAGAGGATAGGTTGGACAATACTAGGGTTATTGACTGCCATTTTAGTCAGAGTGTGGTTGATTTGTACCACCTCCATTGAAGGGAGCAGCTAGTCACCGTTCACTGAGAGGCTAGTGTGAGGAGTATAATGACAGCAAGTAAGCTGTACATACTGTGTGAGTTTGGCATAATAAGCGGGTAATAAGCTAGGCGTGGGGTAAGCCTGTAGGTAAGATGGGCCTAGTGAACAAACTTAAAGCACCGGACAGTAGGAGCAATAAATGGCATGCACGTGGCAAAGTAGGGCAAGGAACAGGTTCAAGTGGTACAAGCGAATGCAGCTAAGAACAATAAGCCGATTTGGCTATCAGCTGAGCACAGTGTGTAGTTTCAAATGACCTGTGGCAGACTAAGCAGAATCAAATGGCAATGGGTAGTGAGAGCGCAATCACAATACATCTCAGAGCAATTAGTAAACTTAAGAGGCAGCAGGTACTAAAAGCGGAGTCACAATGTGGCTGGGAACAACAGGTAAATTCAAAAGGCAGCGGGCAATTGTCCGTAATGGCAGGTGAGCAGATGCACCAGACAAGAGGTGAGTGGACACAGAGTTATACAATATACTGGCTGGCGTGCAGTGTCTCGGCAGTACTCGGTCCCGAAATATGCAGTTTTGCCTTGTGAATGAGAAACTGCAGGTGATGTTGTATTATAGTGCACGTATGGCAATAGGTAGACGGAGCACATAAGCACGCCTGTGGTGTGACCATGTGAGAGATGAAAGTTACCTTGGTTATATAAATTGGGCCACATAGTCAGGCGTGTCTGGGCCAAACTGGACAGGAGGTCTGGCTTACGGCTGTGGACAGGCTTGGACAGGCACCAGCCTTTCTGCTATGGTCCTTCCTGTGGGTGGGCCGGATCGCGCCCCCGTCGAGGATTGGTGTGGAAATAGAATGCTTCCACCAATGGCAGCACAGTTAGTGCAACTTGAAACTGCAGCTGTGATACAGCATGTGAGTTGCCGCCATCTTGGACTGGGTCGAGCCTCATTACGGAAATATGGGGCCTTACAAAACCTATAGGTCATAGCCCCTGCGGAACAAGCAGTTGCTGTAGTTACAACAAAAAGAATAAAAGACGTAAACATTGGTCTTGCAAGACCATGTTCACAGAAGCAATTGACAAACCAATTGCAATTCCATTATGGTGATTTATGCCATATGGTGCTCCTGCGGGAAACTATAAATGGGTGAAACAGAGTGAAAAAACGAATTGCACATAACGGAACACAAATGTTGTATTAGGAAAACAGTATTGACAGCACCTTTAGTGGGAGATTTTTATCATGATGGGACATACTAATGATACTTTAAGATGGACAGTCCTATTACAAATCCCAACAACTGGCAACTTTGTGTACAATTTAAATAAAAGACTTAATGAAAACGAACATTGTCTCATTTTCCCATGCAACAGTGTAGAACACGGCCTAAATATGATGGATCGGTTGGCATAGTTTACAGTAAAAGTCCATTCCCACAGGTTGTTCTGAGATTGACACTAATGCTGAGTTTGGTATTATAAGCATGTTGTAAAACAAGCATTTAATACCAATGAATGAAATCGGTGGTTATCATGCTTTACTAATGGGTGATTTTATAGTGACGTCCTTGCTCAATTAGAACATTGGGTAAATCATTCCTTTTGTTAAAGATTGGATCAAGTTACCTTATTGAAGACGGCAGGAGTGTAGATGTTGTGCACCCCTTTCCAAAATGGCAGATGTTGATTCCATGAATAACCAAAGAGATTTAGTGCCATAATTCTAAAGTGGAATGAACCCATCTATCCATGGGCTTGTCGCTCTTAACGACATTACCCAAGGCTCTAACTCCGCTTTTTTGACATTTACGCCAGACACCCCAATTGGATGAGACGCAATATACCTACTTGAAAGTGTATACCAAAAGGCTTACTCTGAGCCGTTCTTTGGGTGCTTTTTGTGTTAACTTGGACTACAATCCTTTTTGTACTCTTGATAGCCATGCTCGATACGCCGGGTTGAGACACCAATTTTAGCAGATGGTACATCGATTTTGAAAAGTAAGAATCTAGGAGTATTTAAGTGGACTTGCCGTTTTTTGACTTCGGTTTCTTGCCAATGTCTAAGGGAGGCTTTCTGAGTAGATGTGCATTTTATCTTTTGTAATTTTGCGAGCTACACTCGTAATGCCGGTTGAGGACATCAATGCAAACAGATGGTGCATTTACACTATGAACAGCGCTCTTGTAAAAGATTCCAATACTGCGTAAGTGCGCTCGCTGTTATTTAATTTTGGTTTCATTCATATTCTGATTTTCTTTTTTTTTTTTTTTTTTTTTTTTTTATAAAGAACTACCAGTACTTTTAAAACTGCAAGTTGACGACTAGTGAACGCCGTCAAAGTGGGAAGGAATTTCTTTTTAGACAACAGGAAGATGGCGGTTATGTAGACAATTGTGAAAGGTTCAACCCTGATTGAGGTTGACGAGGTCCCAACTGTTGTCTCAAAAGTAAACCAATGTCTTGTGGTTACGAAAAAATATTGTTTGGATGTGATCAGACTTCTGCACATTTTTGTAGTGTGTGGTTCACTCACTACATTATTGTTGTCCTTAATTGTACACGCAGGTGCAGGCCTAATTATAATGCCCCTTGACCTTTCTGCAATATGAAATAAAGAGAGTGCGATAAGTACTCTTCAAGTTATTTAATTTCTTGGTGAGTCCTAAATTAAATCGATAAGGGCACTAATTGAAGCTGTTTGCACTGTATTCTTTAGGTAGGTAACATCAAAGGATTATGAGGTCATCCGGTTTAAGAGTCCATTGCTGAGAACTTATCCCAACGTTATTGTAATCATTTCCCCTGAAGAAGTTCTTTTATTTATACACAAACCTATTTAAGAACGAAACATGCTGGATTTTTGAGAACTGCATTAATTAGCAGTTGATATTAATTTTCTATTGTTTTTTAGAGGGGCCTTTGAAATAGGCTTACACTTTACTAATTGCTTGTTTTAGTAAAAAACATATGTTACTTATTCTGCTATTAACGTTTTTGTGTATAAACTGATTTACGCTGAGGTTATCTTTAAAAAGTAACCTTAGTCCTCAATATTTGTATTAAATCACTGGCATAAAGCACTTGCCACTTAATTGGTTGTATTTTTAACTTTTTTATGACTTTAATTTGAATAATAAATTGTGTTTCTTTATGAAAATTTGACTGACTGTGTTACCTCGTGTCCGAGACAGATTTGTAGACAATGGTATGAATTGTTAATCATCTATGGTGGTCGAATTATCAGACCAACCATAACTAAGGTTGAATAAAATTCACATATAAGTGAATACAGGTGTTACTAACAGTGCAGAGTTGCTGGGATCATTTTGTATAGTGCTTTGGGTGTGATCCTAGATCTCTTATGAGTTATTTGTGTGTAATAAACTGTACCCACGTGCATATTTTGCTACTTGTGGCCTTATAAAATAGGTGTGCGGGGGGTCGCCATCGCCTGCATTTGAGTGTGTTGCGAGACAAAGAAGGGAGGCTCCTACTACTCTACACTTGTTTAGGAGATCGTAGGATTGCAATGGCGGTGGTACATGGCCCTAATGATAAACCAGCAGATTTTCCTGCAAGGCTTTTGGATACTGTGGCTGAATTCTCTGAAGGGGATGTAAGTCACTGGCTCCCACTGCCAATGATAAGTGAAACTTCAATGCTATGACGGCCTTATTGAGAGAAGATTTGCTGATAGTCATGCCGCTTTTTCCATCCGGGGAAGGGATTACACCTTTAACTCTGCTGTCCATAAGGGCTTCTCCAGGTTAGATGTGTTCTTGCTCCCTAATACCCTCGGTCAAGGGGATGGACATTCTACCAAAAGCATTTTTTGATCACTCTCCCCTTAGTTCCAAGCTAGTCTTGGGTCAGATTGACCCGCAACATAAACCCTCCTGGAAGCTTAATGATGCTGTGCTGTCTGATGCAGCAATGAAAGCCCACATAGAAGAGGCCATTCCAGGACAATAATACTGGGGACCTAGACTCTGGGATGATATGGGATGCTGGGAAAGCAGTAATCCGAGGGGTTATTAATGGGGCAGTCAGCAACGTGAGGGAAGAATCCAGAGACTCGACAGGCCGCATTGTAGGGAGTAGTCCAGGAGAGGGAAAAGGAACATATGGTGATGGGATCTTGTCAGTCCCTACCGGACCTCTGCATAGCTAGACAGGCTCTGGCGACACACTTGATGGGGAAGGCTTCTCAATCAATTCTTTTGGCGAAACAAAACATTTATTCCAGAGGCAATGAAGCTAATAAATTGTTGGTGGCTAAAGAAAATGGCTACTGTAACTACAATGGAGCCTTTGGGGATGTAGACGGGAAACTGGTTACCACAGAGGCAGGGAATCTGAGAATAATGGAGAGCTTCTTCTGTAGGGTTTCTGCCTCTCATCAAGGAAACTCAACCCATATTTGAGAATTTATTAACCAAGCACAACTTCCCCAGATTCCGGAAGAGGCGAATGAGGCACTGGAGACTGCCATAACCGCTCAAGAAGTGGCTTGGGCTATTTGGTATCTCCTGACTGACAAAGCCCCTGGCCTAGATGGCTTCGATAATAGATTTTATAAAACCTTTGCAGGTCCTCTAATCCCACAACTCATGGTTCTGTTTAACTCCTCCACTTTTTTGTTTATTATTTCTAATGCACACCAGACCCAAGGGTATCGGGGCGCAACAGTTACAGGATATGCAAAGCTTAGTTTCAACAGTTCTCCACTGAGGTAATTACAAGGCATAGTCAAGTAGATACATAGTTGCACAGTGGAGATATTACAGGGAAAACAAATATATACAATAGATGAAGCATCGATGCCCTGCATGATGCTCGCATGGACGGGCTAAGAATCAGTGCGCATGAGCCAATTTAGATAGTTAAGTCAGAAATTCAGGTAAGGTTGATCTTCTCTGATGGTGTGTGACAGGGAGTTCCATAGTTGGGCGGCTTTGATGGGGAAACTACAGCCGCCAACCTTGGAAAGTTTAAATCTAGGGATAATAAGACAGTTGGAATTGGCCAGTCTCGAGGGTCTGGTAGAGGTTCTCTTGTGGAATCTGTCCATGAGATAGGTGGGGGCTGCATGGTTCAGTGCTTTGCGAGTGAGGGATGCGGTTTTGAGCTGTTCCATGGAAGAATCCACAACAACCTTGCTACTGAAACCTGAGGAAGACCCTGAAGACTGCACATCGTACCGCCCCATAGCCCTCTTAAATACAGATGCAAAACTCTACAGTAAAATCTCAGATAATTAATAGTGATCAAACAGGCTGCATCAGGAATGGGGGCGCTCCTGACAATATTCAGTGAGTGATGGACTTAGTAGCCTTAGCTCCTCAACTCCCAGGGGGACTATCCCTCCTCTCTTTAGATGCGCACCGAGCATTCAACAGACAGAATGTCATAGGATTTTTTTAGAGGCTCTCTGACCTGCATATGGGTTCGGCCCTCTCTTTAGCAAGGTGATCATAGCAAATTTCCAAATCCCATCCACCAACATTAAAATGAATGCCCTTAGGTCATCCCCACTTCACCTGGGCTGGGGCGTGAGGCTAGACTGCCCCTTCTCTCCATTAGTTTTTGCCTGCATTTTGGGTCTGACTTGTAGGGGGGAGAGGGCGTGATACACAAAGTGGGACTATACGCTGATGATATCCTTTTGCTTCCTTCATAATCCCTTGGCTTCAATTCCACCACTTCTTGAGCTACTGGAGAGGTTTGCTTGATATCGGGCTTCAGCATTAATGTCGGTGGGGCTGGTGATAATAGAATCACCTGAAGTTGTTCACGCTCTACCATCGGCCTTTCCCTTCAGGTTGGGAGACCGCAAGATCACATGTTTGGGGGTTCACATTACTAATACATACAGGGCCCTCATAGGGGTTAATCTTCCTGCACTGTGTAAGGAGACTATGGGAGATCCAGGGAATCGGTACAGTCAAAATGACAATACTTCTGAGACTCATATATACCTTACAAGCATTACCAATCTCTGTGCTGGAGCGAGATTTATTAGACATACAGAAGGCAGTGGGATGATTCATCTGGTGGGGTGAACCTAGAATTCCTTGTAAAGTGCTTATTAGGTCAAAAGGGCTGGAGGGCAGAGGGGGGGGGTCCCCATCGATACATTACTTTCAAGGCGCGCAGGTTGCATCAATACTAGACTGGGCATCGGAGGAGTAGCGGCTGAAGTGGAAGATATTAGAACAGGTCAGCCCACCTTATCATTTGGCTCAATTACTGTTTCTCCCAAAATCCACTTGCTCTACCCTGGGTCACTGGGACAAGGCTTGCTCCCAATTAGGCATTTGAACAGGATTGGGTCCCCTGTCTCTGGTACTACAAACTCTAGAGTTCTCCCTGGGAATGGAGAGCGGGATCTTTGCCCAATGGGAATTACTGGGAGTATTGCGTCTCAAAGACCTATACAAAGAGGGCCTACCACTCGCATTTATAGAATGTAGTGGGAAGTTTGGCTTGTCTGAAGCAGAGCACTTTTGATATTTTCAACTCAGACATTGGGTATCCAATACTTGGGTAAAACCAGCAGGCTGCCATCTGCCAATGAGGATAAAACTCAGGATTTTGGACGGTCAGGAATTGTGTGAAATATCCACCTGATACCGGCTGTTAGAAAGGATTCCTACGGAAGATAAATTCTCCAGCATTGGATCTTTCATGGATTCACATGCTTAGAATATTCCCCGTCGTCAGGCTGGGAATCCCCGGTACATTATATAGACCCTTTCCCGTAGGAAAACTTTTTCGACGCTTATGCGTCCTATCCACCTTGTTTTGTATCATGCGTGCCCGCGCCGTCAGGGCGTCATGATATAAATACAGGCCCCGTCCCCGCGCTCCCTCAGATTTCAACCGTTTTTCAAAGTAGTGGGATCCTCGTGTTTTACTACTAGTGAAAACTAGGTTGTTTTTTTGTCTGTTTCGCTTCGGCGAAGTTCAAATTCTGGAGAATTATGTCTGGAAAGGCGTTATTTCGCCCGTGTGCAACCTGTGGCCTCAAAAAGTTTTATGAAGGTGATGGCCACATGGACTGTATCTACTGTCTCCACCCGCACCACTCGGTGGATACATGTGAAATTTGTCAGGGTTTCTCCCAAAAAAACCTTAAGGACCGAAAAAGAAGGCTGGTCGACTGGCTTAATGACGGAGCAGGGGCCTACCCGGCTTCGGAAGTTGGCTCCACGGCATCCAGGAGTAAGTCGGAACCTCCATCGAAGAAGGTGCGACCAGCTGAAATGCGCTCTGAGGACCAGCATAAGAGGAAACAGGATGGATCCTCCTCATCACATAAAAAGTCCTCCTCCTCCTCATCATCTAAGACGGAGAGGCTAGCGCTGTCGAAATCCTCCTCAGGGGACCTTCCCAGGTCTTCCATGAGTCGGGAAGCCTCAGCCGGGAAGTCGGCATCCAAATCGACGACGAAGTCTAAGGGCTCGACGACGACTTGCTCGTCGACCTCGGTGTCATTGACGATGCCTATTACCGTTCAAGCAGCAGCGGTGGGCATTCCCCCGTCGACGGAGACTCGGTCCATGGCTTGGCTGCCCGAGGTCTATGACCCGATCCCCCCGGAGGTCTTACTGCAGCCAGACACGGCCGGCTCGGCGGAAGGAGAAGGTGATCTGGTTCTGCAGCCGTCGGATTTAGGCTTACGGCCTTCCACGTCGACTACGACGGCGACGAGTGCAAACGGGGGTGTGGTACCGCTATCGTCCACGTTATTGACCCCCCCAGACAGTTTTGTCTCTGGATGTGCTTAATACTCTTCAGAAGCTCCTGCAGCGGCTGGATACGCAGTTCCCTCAGCCCGGGACGTCATCGTCACTTTTGTCTGTACCTTCTGTCGACGAGCAAACTTGTACGGCTCGATCGACGACGAAACACCCATCGGCTCCCCAGGCAGTAAAAGATCGTCCTCGAGCACAGGAGGAGGGTGAGTTGTCGGAGTCCGATTCTGTACTGGGTGACTCAGGGTCAGACATCTCCCTGTCACCTTCGAAGGACCCAACATGGCATTCGGATGTAGAGGTAGAGCCTACGAGGAGCCAGTCACAGCCGTCTCCCCCGGATGATGTGGGAGCCTTCCATGCAATGATGGGGAAAGCTTGTTCCGAATTCGGCTTGATTCCGGAGGAGCAGAAGAAAGACTGTTTCCTTTTTGACCATATGGGTCAAAGGAGAAAATCGGTTTTTGCCATCCCAATCCTAGACCACGTGTGGCAAGAAGGTCTCAAAACGATGCGCCATCCGTTCTCGGAGCCCGCCATAAAGGGACGGATCGAGGAAAAAGTTTAAAGCTCCGGAGTCCACTCCAAAATGTCTAACATCACAGCCTCTGTCTGACTCGGTGGTGTCGGCGGCAGCGGCTAGGAAGGCCAGGGTCCAGCAAAAATGTTCAACGCCACCTGAAAGCGAGGCTAGGAGACAGGACGCCTTTGGAAAGAAGGTGCTCTCGGTCGGAGCGACGACAGTAAGAGCAGCCAATTCCTTAGCAATCGTGTCACGATATGATAGGGAAATGTGGCACAAATTAGCCCCTATCCTAGAACCCCTGCCAGACGAACACCGGAAAGCAGCTATGTTACTGGTGCGGGATGGCGAAGAGGCCTCGAACCACGCTATCAATATCGCAGTTGACCTAGCAGAATCTGGGTTCAAACAAATCAACCATGGAGTAGTGCTTCGTCGGCAAGCGTGGCTCAAATGTACTACTTTCCGTCCTGAAGTACAGTACAAAGTCCTTGACATGCCATGCGAAGGGGAACACCTGTTTGGCGAAAAGGTTGATGAAGCGCTGAAAGGGATGAAAGAAGACACCGTTACTGCTAGGTCCCTCGGCGCCCTTCAAACGGGTAGAAATTTTCGTTCTTTTCGCCCCTTCAGGGGTGCTTCTGGAAACTCCCGCTTTGGAGCCTCGAGGGACCGTGGATTCAACAGGCCCTCTTACTCTTCACAAGGTTTCAGAAGAGCGTCCCAGTCGGCACGTAGAAGCAGGGATTATCAAGCCTCCAGACGGCGAGGCTCAGGTCTGTCGTCATCGAAGACCAAGCAAACCAGCAACCAATGACGGCCTTCGGAACGTCCTGGGGGGTCGAGTCTCTCATCACTTCGACCGATGGAAATGCATCACCACAGATCGATGGATCCTAGACACGATTCGCATGGGTCATGCACTGCAATTCAAAGACAAGCCTCCGCGTCTTCCTCCTTTATTCTCGACACAGCCCCACCTCCGAGTCCTACGACAAGAGGCGGCGCTTATGTTGCAAAAAGGGGCGGTAGAGAGAGTTCCTGTAGCACAGGAAGGACAAGGAGTTTATTCCAGGTTCTTTGTTGTAAAAAAGCCAAACGGCAAATGGAGGCCCATTCTCGACCTGAGGGTACTCAACAAGTGGCTAAAGAGCCTAAAATTCAAAATGCTAAAGCTCCAAGAGGTTATCAGGTCGGTGCAACCCATGGATTATCTATCATCACTAGACCTTCAAGATGCTTATTTTCACATTCCAATACGCCCACGACACAGGAGATATTTAAGATTCGTCGTCGGGAGAAAGCATTTTCAGTTCAAGGTCCTCCCTTTCGGGCTCAAGTCCTCCCCCAGGACGTTCACCAAGTGCTTGGCCCCTATAGCGGCCCATTTAAGGAAGGACGGTCATCATGTCTATCCATATCTAGACGACTGGCTGGTCAGAGGTTCATCCAAGGAACAAACACGAGACAGTCTACGAGCCACAATGTCCCTCTTACAGGAACTGGGCTTCGCAATAAACTTCAACAAGTCCTCCGTAGAGCCTTCGAGGACCTTGGTCTTCCTAGGAGCGGAGTTTCATACACACACAAGCCTGGTGAGACTTCAAAACAAGGCGTCGGAATGGAGAGGCGGTACCAAGGTCTCGGTGCGCAAGTACATGTCCCTGCTAGGAACCATGTCGTCCTGCATTCCGCTAATAAACAACTGCTGTCTGTTTATGAGGCCTTGCCAGGAATTTCTAGCGGACCGTTGTGCGCAGAGCCGAGGTCGCTGGTCCGACAGACTGGTCGTCGACGAACAACTAGTTCAAGCACTCGGCTGGTGGAGAGTGTCTACTCATCTAACGAAAGGGATGCCTCTACTGGAACCAGAGTTTCAAAAGACGGTGGTGACGGATGCATCGCTGAGCGGATGGGGAGCTCATCTGGGTACGTTACAGGTACAAGGCCGGTGGTCCGTGCAGGAGTCCTCCCTGCATATCAACCTGCTAGAGCTGAGAGCAGTGCGATGGGCTCTAAAATCTTTTCTTCCGCAACTGAGGGACTCGGTGGTGCGTGTCATGACGGACAACACCACTACGATGTTCTACTTGAGAAAACAAGGAGGGACACGTTCCAGATCCTTATCGACGGAGGCACAGAAAATCTGGCATTGGGCCCTACAACACAACATGAAAATCTTAGCGTTCCACCTACCAGGCGTGAGAAACGTGGAAGCAGATGCCCTCAGCAGAGAAATGAACGAAGTTCACGAGTGGGTACTGAACGACCAGCAACTACAACAAGTATTCAAGAAATGGGGACACCCGTCCATAGACCTGTTTGCAACGAAGAACAACAAAAAATGCCATCAGTACGCAAGCAGATGGTCTCAGAAGGGCTCTCTGGGGGATGCGTTCTCCTTCCCATGGACGAACAAATTCATGTACGCATTCCCTCCATTTCCCCTGGTCCGGAGGACATTGCAATGGATCCTCAGGTACCCATGTCGTGTAATTCTGGTGGCCCCATACTGGCCCAGACAGGTGTGGTTTTCAGACCTGCTACACTTAGCAGCGGCGGAACCGATGAGATTCAAGAAGACCCCCGACCTTCTGTCTCGACAGGACGGTGTTGTTTGGCATCACGACCCGGACAGCCTCCAGTTGACGGCCTGGCTCCTGACTTCGTCGAATTTGGTCGGCTAACGATTCCGGAGGACTGTCGGCGTATCCTACAAGCGGCAAGAGCACCTTCTACAAACGCCTCATACGCGTACAAATGGAAAAGTTTCTGTCAATGGTGTGAGGATCAACCAGGCTTGGCCCCGCAATCGATTAAGCCAGAACAGCTCCTTCCATACTTGCTGCTCTTAGCTCAAAAGGGCCTGTCGGTATCTTCAATAAAAGTACACCTAGCAGCCATTTCCAGGTTTACTCGTCGACGGCACTCGGCGCCTTTGTTCAGCGACCGCCTGATTAAACACTTCCTTAAAGGCCTCTTTCGGAGTTTCCCTCCAGAGAAGAAATTTCCGCCGGAGCGGAGCCTCAATCTGGTCTTAACATCTCTTATGAAGCCTCCTTTTGAGCCAATGTCATCATCGTCTCTAAAGTTTCTGTCGTGGAAATTGGCCTTCCTAGTGGCCATCACTTCAGCACGACGTATTTCAGAAATTCAGGCTCTAATGGTAGACCCACCATACTTACGATTTTTCAAGAACAAGGTAGTCCTAGCCACTAACCCGCAGTTTATACCAAAAGCTCCTTCGTTGTTCCATAAACACTCCTCTATTGTGTTGCCTACGTTTTTTCCGGAGCCATGCTCGGGAGCGGAGCGCATGCTACACACATTGGATGTAAAAAGGGCTCTTAAGTTTTATCTCCATCGTACGCAACCGTTCAGAGAAACGAGACAACTGTTCGTGGCCTATGGTTTGGGTGCTAAAGGAAAAGCCATTTCAAAGCAAGGACTGTCAAGATGGGTGTCATCTACCATTTCGTACTGCCATTCTAGGGCAGGGAAGCCTCTTCTACGACGACCAAGAGCTCACTCAACTAGAGCAGCCGCATCGTCGACGGCACTGTGGGCCGGAGTCCCTCTGGGGGACATTTGCATGGCGGCTACCTGGGCGGCTACACACACCTTTACCCGCCATTACTGCCTGTCGCAGCAACATGCCGAAGATACCCGGATGGGACAGGCGGTGCTTCGACACCTATTCCAGTAAGGTAAGCCCCAGTTGAGGGGTTGCATCCTATGGAATTTGTGACTGTATGTGGTTCGTTTTCCTGTGTTAACTATTACTGATGTATACATGATCATAGGGAACGGGCTTTTGCGAACAAAGTATATTATATGGGTTTGCATGCACGCCTCCTCTTTGGGGGTGGTACTGCTGTGTAATCTATTCTAAGCATGTGAATCCATGAAAGATCCAATGCTGGAGAAGGGAATAGTTTCTTACCTGTAACTCCATTTCTCCAGCATTGGTATCTTTCATGGATTCACATGCGCCCACCTGCCTCCCCTGAACATGCAAACCCGTTCCCCCACTACTTTGGGGGCCGAAATCTGAGGGAGCGCGGGGGCGGGGCCTGTATTTATATCATGACGCCCTGACGGCGCGGGCACGCATGATACAAAACGAGGTGGATAGGACGCATAAGCGTCGAAAAAGTTTTCCTACGGGAAAGGGTCTATATAATGTACCGGGGATTCCCAGCCTGACGACGGGGAATATTCTAAGCATGTGAATCCATGAAAGATACCAATGCTGGAGAAATGGAGTTACAGGTAAGAAACTATTCCCTTACCACATATGATGCGCTGGGAGACAGAATTGGGGATGAAAATTCCTTTGAAATCCTAGCAAAAGATTTGGTCTTGAACCCAGAAAAGCTCCTGCTGCACAGTAGTCACGGAGTGTGGCGGTAAGCTTTACTACCGATGTATATGACCCCTACAGAGACTACACACAATGCGTCCAGACTACTCAGATTGTTGTTGGCATGGATGTGGGCAACTGGGTGACCTTACGCTTATGTGGTGCCCTGTCCAATCATACAAACATACTAGCAAGAGATCTGCTGAAGGATAAAGGACATCACAGGCAGCTTCCTCCCCATGTGCCCACTGACTTTACTTTTGGGAGATGCCCCTGAGGATGGCACCTTCCCACTAACAGGAGCCAGTGCAGACCTAATAATCTAATAATGCATCTGCTAATGGCGGCAAAGATAAACCGTGCATGCTTTTGGAAGACTGCGGAAGGCGCTTGTATGTCACATTGGTGGGTCAAGGTGTGGGAGATCGTAGCCATGGATACGTGAACTGTTCGCTTTTTGGAATGAGAGGTGCGCTTCTTCCACACCTGATTTTGTTCAAGGGAAGTAACATATTTTTTTTTCGACCACAGAGCCTGGAGCGCCTATTTCACAAGGGTGCAGGAGTGCGTTAAATGACGTGTGCAAGGTGGTGGGAGGTCATTCGGGTGTGGGTAAGGAGAATGGGATGATGACATCTGGTTGAGCTGACTTATCTAGGAGACCACAAGGCAGATGGAGAAATACTTGCATGACCATATTATTTATTTTATTGCCTTAGTTATTACTTGAGGTTTATGCAAATGTAAAGTTTCGATGTTTTTGACCTGTGTGTTTTATTGCACTGACATTATACTATGTTAATACACAGTTCAATAAAAATTAATCTTTGTGGGGGGGCAATGGGGATGGGAGAGTGGGACAGAATGCCACCTAGCGAGAGTGGGAAAGCTGTGGCTTTTATTCAAATTGTCAGTAATTCTATTCCTGAAAGCTGGTCCTGCTATTCGGCCAACTTTCATAAATTCTCCATGCCAAAATTATAATGCATCCGTGTGTGGGGACTATATCTTCGAGATAGTTTAGACCTCTTCTTCCCTTTTGTGCCACAGGGAAGATTCAAAGGTCCCATGCAAAACCTGTTGCTGATAGAACTCAAAGTTCCTGCAAGCATATCTGGCTTTTTCATCTTCTGCACCGTTGAATTTAATTCAAATTATTGTATGCATTAGTCAGTCTGGTTGCAGGTATGTCTTTAACTGTAAGCCATGCCCAGTTGTGGCATACTGACTGCCAATGACTCAGTTATACAGCCAAAGCGGTTTGATATTACACCAGTGTCCGCTCTGTGAGCAGGGACAGCTATGATAGGGCTGATGTATATTTGCTATTAGGCTGACGGTCTTCACAGTTACTATATTGAACAATAGCTGGGTTGCTGCCCTTTTGATTCTCATGCTGGAAGGAACACCCCAGCCAGGGCCAGCAGGCATAGGAAGGGGTGTGGGGTTTAAAGTAGCCAAAGAGGAAAGGTAGACCTGGAGAAGGGTTCCTCCATCTTGATTCTGTTAGCACTCTTTTCCTTTTTCCGGTCCCCTCCATTTCTTTCAGGGGAAGGTATTCTGGGGATGTTGTTGTATAAGGCAAATGGCACGATGATTCGGCCCTTTACAGCATGCTTACCTGGGACCAATCCCCTATGGATTATTCATCTTGGGCTCTGTTTGGGATACAGTCTATCCCAAAGTCCTCTGCCAGAGAGGTGAAGAAAGAAGACCCCCCCCCCATGCCGAGTTTAGCTCTGTCCGCCTTCCCCCTCTGCCCCCCCCCCCCCCAACCATCCCCAGGAAAAAGTGATGGTGACTGCTGTTTGACCAAGATCTCATTGTTTGCAGCACTGAAACCAGGAACTGGTGCACTGGTGGTGAAGGATCCCCTGTAGTTGCAAGCCAACGTACTGGACTCCAAGTGTAGAACAGAAGGACAACTGCTTACATTTTCTGGGTATTTACTTGTGTTTTTGGTTCGTTATTTGCAGTTTTAGGGTTGAATTCCTATGTTAGTATAGCACCTTGTTATTTTCTTTTTGGTCTGTACTTTTGCAGTTTGGATTGTGTGAGAAATCTGAGGGCGTTCTCACATTTAGCCCTCTGAGCAGCCCCTCCCAGGTAACCAAGAGAAAAGACGAGGCTGCCAGATCCTGACCCCGGGATTGGATCTGCGAGGGACGATCACTTGGGTGGAAGGTCCTTGAAGAGCAGGAGTGGGGTGCCTTTTGACATGGTATTCTCCCCCACTTTCCCAACACTGACCAACCTTGCCCACCATCAGCCTTCATGAGGTATTTTCAATCAAGCCCTATTGATTCCCCTAAAATCCAACACAATTCTTTCTGTGAAATAAAAGACAAAAAGAGTAGTACAACTACACTTAGAAAACTCCACTACAGTACTGGGATTAAGAAGAAGGACCAGACTAAGTACAGATTGGAAGGTCAGGCATGTCACGCTGATTGGCTTAATTACAGCCAGGCAAGACAATCCAAGAACTCTTACCTGCAACCTGTTACTCAAACACTGCTTCATAAAAGGTGGAGCACAATTGAGGAATGAGAGCGAGCTGCAGGGAGGATGACAGTGTACAACCAGGAGGCCAAAGCAGACTGTGGTGAGAAGGAGGAGACTGAGATACAAAAACTGTCGAGTTGCAGAGGGACTGAAGTCTGCGGAAGCGTGGAGAGGGAGCTGGGTCTCCAAGGAGCCGGTGAGGTCTGAAAAGGGGTGCTGTGTGTCATATCAGCCCCATTTAGTTGGTTGTGTGATGCTTGTTGTCCTGGGCGGAAGAGCTGGCCAAGTAGTGTCCGTGGGGCAGGGACTGAAACCCTGACATCTGTTGTAAGCTGTGAAAAGGAAGAATCCCGACAACGCAACCAGTGAGTTTCTTTTAACTGGGAAACCGGGGTTGCGAGCGCAGGCTACAGTGTAACTGGAAGTGATTTAGAACGACTGCGATGAAGCCTGAGAGTGACAACCATCAAATGCAACATACCGGAGAAGCACACACTTTTGAAAGCCTCTGTGAACAATGGGAAATTAATGGAAACATGTCAGATGATTGCAACCAAATGGAAACTTTGAATAACTGCATACACTATAAAGGGGGAGCAGTGAAGTGTGAGCAGAAGGGAAATCCTAAATTTGTGAACCCTGTAAAAGGCAGCGGAAGTAAAAGGTAGAAGCTAATAAGATAAAGTGACAGACACCAAGTACATAAGCTTGGACAAACCTATTTCAATCCTAGGGGCAACTGGTTGTGTGACCTGTGATGGGTGAACCGTGAAGTCAGTCAACAGCGCCTAGACCAAAGTACCTCAATACCTGTGCAATCTGTGAACCAAAGAAGCAAGTATCTTGAGTTTGGGAAGGGAACCCCCTAGGAGCTTGGGGAAATTTTCATGACGATTTGTGAACAAGTACTTTGAACTTGGTGGGGGTGGAGGGGGACGGGTCGTAACAAGCAAAGGATAGAAAGCTTGGGGGAAGGGAACCTCTCTGGCTTCTTGAGAAACACAAGAGTATTGATAAACTAAAATACATCTTGGGTTTGGGGGGGAAAAGGACCCTGAACTACCAGTGAACTGTTGAATCGTTATATATTGAAGAGAGAGAGTTTGAAGATTGTTTTTTTGGAACCAAGAGTGGTTCAGAACTTGGGGAAGGGAGCCTTGAGAGTTGGTAAACATTTGTGAACTTGCGAGTATTTGCACTGCATCCTGAATTTGGCTCACCTTTTTGTTTTTCACTGTTCAGTTGATTAAGAATAACCCTACACTGTAATTATTATTAGATGTGGGGGCAAGTATAGGTTTTGACACGGGAAGACTTTTAATTTGGACATTGACTCCTTAGATAATTCACTTGAAGGAAAACCCATCAAAGACATAGGGCAAGTTAGGCGTTACTCAACATTTAATAAAAAGTCTTGTTAAATATTTGAAATCTGTGGTATGTCTCATCTCTTGATACCATGCCTGTATCACAGTTGCTACTGTTGTCAGCTCGGACTCTTGAAGACCTAGGGCCTCATTACACGGTAGGCGGAGGACCAAGGGGCTATTAGCACCTTGGTCCATGCCGGTAAAATACGGGCACCGCCTTGGTGGAAAGGGGAATTACCGTCCTATTCCAAGGTTGGCGGGGCGGTAATTCCCCCTTCCCCCATTGCCCTTCCCCATTCCCATTTTTGCCCCATAGGGCTCTATGGGAATGGGGAAGGCGCTAATTACGGTGCCGCAAATTGCAGTACCGTAATTAGCACCCTGGTCCCTTTGCGGGATGGTTTTTAACGCCTGCTAAACAGCAGGCGTTACAGTATCTACCCGCAAAGGGACCTCGTAGTAAGGCGGTAAGGGTTAACGGTCACCGATACCATTACCGGTGACCGTTAACCCCTACCGCCTTCCGTCTAATGAGGCCCCTAGTCTGCCCTACAAGTGAAGGAGGTAAACCTTTCAGGCTGTGCCCGTATCATATTTAGGATTGTTATCTCTGTTACTAGTAGTGTGGGGCCAAGTAGACTGGTTAGCCACTACTCCTCCCTGTGCTCCTGCAGAGCAGTTTGTAATTTTTTTCAGGGAAGGTATGCAATTTGGAAGCAAGGGATCTACAAACAAGTGGGAGGAAATGGGAGTGTGGGAGTGGAATGAGCAGATTATCTTGTTACGCAGGGGAGTAGAGGGGTGTGGACCCTAGTGTTGAGGTGGGGGGGGTCAATTCCTTGAAGAGGATGGTCTTGAACTCCTTCCAGAAATGTAGAGGCGAGTCTGGCGTTGATGGGGAGGAGGTTCTAGAATGTGGAGCATAGACTGAGAAGAACTCCCATTTTTGGTCAAAAGTAAAATGGTCAACTTTTTGTTACTGCTTTCTTTTGACTACAAAAAGGTTGATGGTGGGTTGGGTTTAGTTATATAGTATGTGGGGTAGGCGAGTTCCCCTGTATTTTGCTTTAAAAACATTTGATAATTTTACTTTCTTAGAAAAAGAAATGCGTTGTTCTAACAGAGCACTGTGAAGGCCTGCCTTCTGGTTCTTTCTTTTCATCTACTGGTGGCGTTAAAGTTTACATGTCTTTGCTTCTGGTAGATCGTTGCCTCAGGAGATGCTCATCTTCTTAGCACGGTAGCTTGGGTACCCGAGGGTGATAGTCTTGTAGATGATAATGCAGGATTTGAACGTGCAGTTTGAGGATTGGTGTTATGTGGTAGAATTTGCAAAGTAATTTGCTGAGTTGTGCTATATAATATATCACGTAAAACACATCTCGGGTGTGCATCCAGGTGGGAGGACGAGCAGAGTTAATTAACAAGTTGGCTGTAAGTACTTTGTTAGTGCATGGTCTGTTTGGTTGACCCTGTGGGTATAGTGAACCATCCAGTGGGCAGAAGTAAGGTTGCTAAATTTTGGCATTGAGAAGTTGGTTGTTGTTAGGTCACTTTCTGGGTGTTGGTGGTAGTCTTTCCTTGTGCGTGAGTATTGTGGCCTGATCCAGTGCCATGTGGCCTAAGGATCAGTGTGCATCTTCAGTGTGGAAGAGTCACTAGTTTGACTTGAGTATAATCAGGCGTTAGAATTCATTTTTACAGTTGCTGAGTATAATTGAGCAATAGTAGTTTGATATGTGACATCAAAGTTCTTTTGTTGGATGAGAGGTCTTCTAAACAGTACTCAACAGAGTTAATAGTTTTAGATTGGTTTAGTGGACCAATCCTGCATACTTCACGTGGTTGCATGTTGTGTGGCTTATTGATTGGTTGCAGTTTCAACGGAATAGGTTAGTTGACAGGCCATGCCTCCAGTTGCTTCCTAATTGTCATCTCTTGAATGCACAGGTGTCTTGTTGGGGTATTGAGTTGCCAGAAGGGAGAATGTGAATCCTTTGTATTGTTTTCTATTGAAGTTCAGGCCTCTCTGTGTGGGCCCTTTCAATGTTTGAGCGGTGGGTGATGCAGAGGGTTTTAAAATGGTGGCTTCCCGTCAAGAGTCAAAGCGTGTGTAATGCTGGGGAGATTTTCAAATCTTGTAATCCTGAAAAGTGTGGGCGCTATGTAGTTCTTCTTTGAGGAAGTACAGCTACCCTAGACAGTGGCTGTTTACGTAGCCTTGCAAGCAGTTAGGGTTCTGTGGTTGAATGTTAAGTATGATGTAATGTTCTTGAGTGAATCAGTTTGTAACAATGGTGGTGACCTGTAGTAGGAGTGTGAGCTCAAAGTCCATTATGGTTCTGAGATACTGTGCCGTGGACGACGGTATTGTATGTGCGCCCATCTCGTCTGGCCAGAGGATTGAGGCAATGTTACAAGATCCAGGATTAAATCCTGTTTGGTTTTGGTGGAGTTGAGTTTATTTGTTGTCATCCATGTGTCTATTTGTGCTAGGCATGTTTTATGTCTGAGGGGATTGTTATTGCATTGAGTGTCCTCGGATGGTTACTGCGCAGCTAATGAGGCCTTGTAGGGTTGACCATATTGATCCTTGGATTACTCCAAAGGGCATGGTTGAGGGCATCCGTCTGTCACAATTCAAGGAACACTCTCGGAGCAATGAGCTTACCAGAGAGAAGGTGTAGATCGCCCCAATATTATTAACCACTCTGGCCTAGGTGAAGGACGAGTCACAGACAGAAAGATGTAGCAGTTTGTCTCAATAACAGACCTTCCAATGATACACCCCACCAGCTACTAATAACAAGAGCCAGAGGAATGCATCAGTTGAAAGGGCGTGGGATCCCTAGTGCAAAAAACACCAGCCTGTAAAGGATAACCGCTATCAGACTTAGCTTATAAGGAGGCGCGATAAGATCACCAGATCTTCTAGACTGACCTGGAATTAGGGTCCTACGCGTGGTTTGACACTTTTTTCTTGACTCCCTAAAAGGTAATGAACCATAAGCTAAAAAATATGTAGTAGCATTTCCCTACCACCCTGTACTGGGCAACCATCAATTAGAACTCTTACTGTTATGGTGTCTGGTGGTGGTTCAGTAGAAGGTCTGGGGAGCAGCAGGAAATAGTAGCAAACGAAGAATCAAGGTAAGGTTTGTAAGGAACTAAACCCCATACGGCACAAGGGACGCACTAGAGTCGAGTTGGTGCACCGTAGAAGAAGCTGCGGAGCGTTCATAAGTTCTGTGCACTGAACGTGGAAAAAGAAACCGGATACCGGAGCATGAATGTTCAGCTAGAAAGTGGTGGTTCCCTGTGGAATAATTGATGGAAGAATCAATGTTCTGAAAGTCAGTCCTTTGATGCAGTTAATCCTGGCGGCGTGATGGCGAGATGTCTTACACCAGAATGGAACGGATAGCATGCGTGGTCAGAGGGTGCAGCGATGATTAGAATCTGCCAAGAACTGAAGGAAAGGAAAATGTTGCGCCGGATGGGAATTTCAGCACGGAAGCTGTAGCAGTCGTGCTGATGGTTTAAATCCACTTGCGTGGAATGCTGCATGGGTGTTGCTGCAAACGCAGCAAAATGCTCGAAATAGATTAAGCTTGAAGGCGTAGCTGGAGAAGTAGGAGGATCCAAACTGTGCTGCAAACACGATAGAATTGCTGAAAGCGGGTGACAGTAGCTTCAGTAAGAACGATAATCAAAAGCACCGGTTTCCGCGGGGGTAAAGTTTTAAATAGTATTAGGATGACCCGGTACGCAATGCGCAGCGCACTATGCCATGTGACCAGAAATGGGTGTGGATTCCAAGCGTCGTGACTGCGCTGCGCCGCACAGCCGCCATGGCAACTTCCCAAGCAACCTCCACCTTGTATAGAACGGCCTGGCAGCGGTTCTGTGAATGGAATGTTGCCCGGCATGGTGTGTAGAAGCAGGAGAATGGAGGCCAGGGAGACCAGGAACCATGGCATGCAGGACACAGTCACACGATTCTCTCATCTGGTGATGTCCCCAGACGAGTGACATGCCACCTCCAAGATGGTCAGTGTTTGGTCAGATTTCCAACCCAACATGGTTCCCGCCATCACGCATTGATGTACGGCCGTTACCGGAGAGCCGGCACAGTGAAAAACCAGGAAACCACAACGCACTGCGTCTTGCAAACGCAGAACCTGTTTGATGTCTAGTATTTGGGATACTAGGCATTTATCTTATTATTGTCGTAGTCCCATCTCCCGTGTCTCCTTGGTTCCCTCTTGTTACTTTCTAATGTTCCCATGACGAGACTTTGGTTTTCCTAAGCCTCGTACTCGTAGACTACATTGAAGAATAATCTGGGGTACCCCGTGGTTCGAGCTCCAAGACAGGAGGTCAAGCTCCTGCCTGAGATACCAGAACATACGAAGCACATGTTAAAGTAGCTTCTGCTTGGGCATCATATCGCCTCGCTGTCAAATCGTAGTTGGGAGTGGTCTTTGATTGCCAGGGAGAAGGAGACCCGGGAGGTTGTTGCTTCTCATCAAGACCTGCAGATCTGTCAGGAAGGTGGCCTTTATACGAGACGGAAGCGTAGTGATGAGGTGTGGGGGATGGCTCATGCAACATTTTTGATATGTTGTCAATGGAGGTTGGTGAGCCTCTAATAGAATCTGTGTGCCAACTGTACCCCACATCTCCTGTGGGTACAGTTGGCACATTTTATCCTGTAGGACAGGGAGTTTTCATGAAGAAGAGTCGATCAATTTGGAGAGAAAGTGAAATGAGTGCTTGGAGATTGATGTGATGAAGGTGCCTCATGTGCCCATCATTCCAGGGTAGGTGCAGTCCATTGGATTTAGTTGGCAACTCGTCTGTGGTTATTTTCATTTGTTTCTGGGTGCTTATGTTGAGGATTCCAATTGAAAGGTGTTTTATTTTTATTTTCTTGGGATTAGGTCATCTTTTTGTCTTCCATGTGGTGTCGAATTGGGTGGTGTGAGTTGTCTTGAGATGAATGGCGTAGTAGACATTGATTCTAGTGGCAGCAGTGTTCTGTTATTTTGTTTGCCTAGAGTTGCAGGGACAAGGCTGTTGGGTTGGTGGTGTGCCTTGTTTCATTGTTCAGGGATTACGAACAGTAGTTTGGTCTGTGAATGGGCGGCCTGCCACAAATAGCCACGCTGACTCTGAATAAAATCAGAAGATTTTTATTGAAAATTACATTATCAGAGTAGCTGTTGCTTGATTCCTTTGCGATGTAAGGAAATGGGTAATAGTTGGCTTCGAGCCGTCTCTACTTCCCTGGGCCTGGACTCACCTCCCAGCCCAAGACGTTCCTACCGGGCTGTTAGTGACTATGGATCGGTAACCCCTGGCTGTCTCTCTTCTCACTACGTCTAATGGTGGTGTCCCCAAGTTGTTGGCTATTTGTCTCCCTAGGGAACTTCTAAATCTGCTTCTCCTATTGTTGGTTAGTTGCTGGGAAAATAAGGAATCGTGCCTTCTTTCACTGTCACGTACACTCCTTTCACCATCTCTCACGCCTGGCAGATCACAAATCTGATCTCGTGAGCTTTTCTCATTCCACCATGTTGCTGTCCCTTCCTCTCACTCTGCCTTTCGACCTGCACTCTCCAATCTTACTTTTCTCAACTATCCTACTTCCTTTATTACTTTTCTCTCATTGCACTCTCTACTTCCCCACCTCTTACTATTCCCTTGTTTTTCTATCTCACTTAATGCCAATAACCCCTCCTACTCTGCCACTCACTGTCGCACTTCCTGCT
Source organism: Ambystoma mexicanum (assembly GCF_040938575.1). Lineage (NCBI taxonomy): Eukaryota > Metazoa > Chordata > Amphibia > Caudata > Ambystomatidae > Ambystoma > Ambystoma mexicanum. The sequence goes on from NC_090940.1 coordinate 538,399,501, forward strand.
CTACTACTGTTCCTATTTCCCTGCTACCAGTACCTCTCTACTACCTTTATTGATCCAAGATACTAGCGGATATGGTGCCCTGCACACCGCTCTCACTGTTATAGAACCCGGGGAAATGGTGTTTTGCTCACCCTAAGGGACCTCCAGGGCTATGGTGCCCTGCTCGCCCTTCTACTACTAACTCCTGCTCTACCACTAATGTCCTTTGCTCACTACTTCCACCACCTACTACCTTTACTCCCAGCAACTACTGCTGCCACCAACACTCCTACTACTATCTCACTCTACCTCTAATACTCACAATCTCCTCTCTCTAACTCCACAGACGACCTCCTTAACTATAACCTCTGCTCTCCGGTCACTTTAGCCGCCTCTGGTCTCTTGGATGTCCTCTTCCATTTCCTGTCCTCGCACAGCTAACCCACACTAGCACATTCATACACAGCTCCTTAAAAACCCCACACCCTCCCAGCACTGGCCTCTTACCCTGTCCAATCACTTACCTGGCTCCAGGGGGAGTGTTTATGGAGACTTTACAAAGGGCTTGTAAGCCCCATCCCCTTTTCTGGGAGCATCTCTGGCAAGGAAAGTGGAAGAGTTTCTGAGGAACTGGAGTCCCTGTTCCATGCGCTCAGATGCCCTGGGGCAAGGTGCGCACTATAAATAAACAAAATACAAATACAAAAATACAGAAGGTCTTCAATCTTGATATCGCTGGTGAGAATGTGGGAGCCTCAAGCACTAAGGCCTCTAAGGCCTCCTTTTCTGAATGGTGCGTAGATTTCGGGAGACTTTGCTAAACCGTTTTCTTGCATGGCTGGTGTTTGGCTGCTGGATGTGCGCTGCCAAGAAGTGCAAGCTGCTCCTGCTTGGTGGCTCCCTCCCCTTACCCCCCTCTCCCCCCCCAACCCCCTGTGTTCGCCACAATAATAGGTAAGGTGGGGGTGGGATTGGGGGGGGGGGGACTGACGCGAGTACCAGGGAATGTTTGGGGTGGATTCCCTCCCTTCCCCAGTTCATAATGGCTTGCTTCCAGTATGAGCCTTAATAGGTATTTGGAGATGAAGGTACTTTAGCAGTATTTTGCGGTGAGAGTGTGGAACCTTTTGAATCTCTCGTTGATCAGGAGGAGTGGTTACAGCAACATCTTCCTGTCTTCTTCTTCTGCTGTGTGGCATGATGCTTTGTGCCTAGTAGATCTGGAAGAGCAGGGTAAGGAAGGGGGTAGTGTAGATCGAGAGAGAAAGGGTTGTACTTAACTCTTATTTGTATAGCGGACATAAACTGAGATATGCTTGTTTAGGAGTGGGGTGGATTGCCATCTGGTAAAGTTGTGAAAGCCATGACTTTATTAGTTTCATAAATAATAAAAGTGTGGGTACCAGCTCTGAACGGGCGTTCTGCTAACAAGCCCTCGCCCCCATAGTTCTTCAGTGGCACAGAGCAGGTCCAAAGGTGGCAGGTGCTCTGTTTGACAGTTACTTGCACAGAAAAGTGACAGCATGCAGAGGATGCATTTACGGATAAACCAGAAAAAGTTGTCGGAAGTGGTTCTAACTAACCTACACAAAGGGTAAGATGTGATAACCTCATCCCAACTTTTTAACACAATGAAGCCCGTATCTATACATAGATGTGTTATCGTATGTTATATGTCAAACATGAAAATGAGGACTCTCACTACAATGTACAATCTAGGGCAATGAACAACGAGTATGTATACATTTAATTTGGTTCAATATAACAGTGAACGCTATGCAGTACACCCAACTTTTGACTAAATCCAAGGACACAAGTAATGATCATAACGCCCGCTAGATAGGGGTGTCAATTGAGGTTTAATTGTTTATTTGTTTAGGAAATGAATCCAATATATGTATTTAAGACACTAAGGTACTTTAAAACTCCGTAACCAATGAGATGGTATTATCTTTACTTCAAGAAATGTAAATTATTTGGACACACCACCACATTATAAGTAATTATATGTTTTTCTGTAATCTTTATTTAGATGTGTTCAACTGAACAATTGAATATGCCCCTGAAGAAGAGATGTTTTTCTCGAAACGCGTTGGGCCCCTTGCAAAATAAAAACTACACTTGAAGAAAAATTGTTTTCTAAAGAAGAATCATCCAAAATCAAGTTTTGATGTTTACTATCTATGACCATAATCTGTTGGTTTGAACAAAAAAGACTACATACCTAGAGTATGCTCATAAGCAAACCTTAACTGTTTGGCTCACCTACTGAGCTTGTGAAAGTGTGCAGGGGACGGGAGTTCCTTCAATTAGGAATTTATTTTGTTCTACTTTTGTCTCAAAACCCATATGCCAGGGTTGACTGTTATCTCCCCTGCACCTTAAGTTTATTAAAAACAATCTGTTGCTACTGAAACATAATTAGAACTTTTTGAACCTCTTAAAATAGGAGTGCATGGTGGACACAATTGTGGATTCTAGGGAGATATACCCGCCTGCGCCAACGGTCCCGGCTACGCTGCCTGTGCCTCCGCCGGTGCCGCCTTTACTGGCTGGGCCTCCCCCTACTCTTCCACCCCCGCCTCCATTGTCCCCAGTAGACAAGGTGACTGTGGTGCCGGATGTGACCGAGCCTGATCCGGACTTATTGGATGATGTACATGGCGATCAGGACAACGAAGACCAGCCCCACTCTATCAGAGCTTTTCATGACCGGGTGCTGGACATGATGTGTCTGTTGGATGTTCCAGTACCGGAGGCACCCGCTCCGCAGGAAGGCGTGCTTTCGGGGGGCGTTCACCTTGTCTCCTTCGGAGCGTACCGGCTTGTTCTTGCAAAAGGATGTTTTGGCTGAGGTATGTAGAGTATGGGAGAAACCACACTCTGGACTGTTTGTCAATAAGAAAATTGACGGGCGCTATAGGCTTTATTCTTCAGAAGAGGTGGCTTTAGCGCTGTGTCGACCCCCATCCTCCACGGTCGTGGCTGTGGCCACTTTGCAGTCCAGACCTGCGGCATCCTCCACTTCAACGGCTACACAGGTCCTAGGCAAAGAGGATAAACTTCTTGACTCTCTTGGGAGGAAGATTTTTGCTAACTCAGCCCTGCAATTGCGGCAGGCCAATGCAGAACTGATGTTAGTGGGGGTGAATATGAAAATGTGGAAAGGTCTGTCGGAGTTTGAGGAATGTATCCCCGCTGAAAAGCTTGAGGACTTTAAGGCGGGCTTGTCGGATGCCTGGGTCCTGGCTCAGGATCTGCTGGAAGCGGCGGCTCATCACGTCGACACTTCGGCCCGAGGCCTTATGCTTGGTGTGGATACTTCTCGTCAGGCTTGGCTGCACGCCACCAAGTTCTCTAAGGAGGTGCAGGATAAGGTTTTGGATCTGCCGTTTGACGGCTAGGAGCTTTTTCATTCCACAACGGATGTGGATCTGACCAAAACAAAGGATAGCACCCAGACCGCCAAGTCCTTGTCTGTCCTGGTGAAACCACCTTTTAGGACACAGAGACCGTTGTCACAGTCCCGGCCCTCTTCTGGATTTAGGGGGTTTCTGGACCGAAAATCCTGCAGAATCGATACCCCTTCGGGAAATTCCTGCCGGAGGCAGCAACAGAGTCGATATTTCTCCCGCTCATCAGCCTCCTCCTCAGGTTCAGGTGGTGCCGCCACTGAGAAACCAGCAAAATTAGGGTTGTCTGTGCTCGCACGAGACCCCAGTGGGAGGACCCATTGCGTCTCATTGGGAGGTGTGGCAGACCATTACCGAAGACCAGTGGGTCTTGTCAGACGCTCGGGCAGGCTTCCGCTTCCCCCTTCCCCACCCATAATCCTCCTTTCCAGCAGTCGGCGTCGCCCCCCCTCCCCCTCCCTCAAGGCCGAGATCCAGAAGTTGCTGGATCTCAGAGCGGTGGAACCTGTTGCCCTAGGGGAGCGAGGGGAGGGCTTCTACTCCCAACTGTTTACGGTGCCCAAACCCAACCAGGCTGGCCTGCACACCATTCTAGACCTTTCCAAGTTCAATCTTTTCCTACCCCAAGAGAAATTCAAGATGATCACGTCTGGTCAGATAAGGTCCTCTTTACAGATGGGCGATTGACTCAGCATGGTGAAACTTCAGGATGCTTACATGCATATTCTGATCTGGAATCCACACCGGAGATACTTTTCTCTGTGGGAGAGGAGCATTTCCAGTTCTGAGTGCTTCCTTTTGGCCTCAGCTCGGCTCTGCGTGTCTTTACGAAGATGATGCCGCTGATTGCAGCTTATGTTCGTCTGCAGGGTATCCATGTATATCCCTATTTGGACGATTGGCTTTGCGCAGCCCTTGCCCGCTGACAGCCGCATGCAATCTTCAGTCTCTCCTCCAGCTCCTGTTCCATCTTGGGCTGTCGGTGAACTGGCGGAAATCTTCTGTGACTGTCTCTCAGGACTTGATCTTCCTGGGTTTTTGCTGGAACACGTTGGACTGCAGAGTTTACCTGACCGGGGACAGAATGGTGGATCTGTTGGCCATGTGTCAGATATGTACACAGTCGGAGAGCATGTCGGCCTGGTGGTTCCAGAGGCTTCTGGCCCTCATGGCCTCGTGTGTACTGGCTCTTCCTCTTGCTCGACTCAAGATGAGGCAGACTCAAATGGCTCTTTGGAGCTCTTGGCGTCAGGTGGTGGATCCGGACTCTGGACTCCAAGATGGTTTTGATTCCGGCTTCTATGAGAACAGACCTGGTGTTGTGGTCGTCGTCTCTCAGCAACCTGTCAGTAGGTGCGGGGTTTCAAGACCCTGCCCCGATGGTGACGGTCACAACGGACTCCTCCCTCATAGGGTGCGGTGCGACCTTGGATCTTCTTCAGGTCTCTGACCTTTGGTCGCCCCAAGACAAGCTCCTTCACATAAATCTGGCGCTTCTGGTGATTTTCCTAGCGCTCAAGGCGCTCAGGCCGGTCATTGCCAACAAGGTGGTCCGTATCTGCACAGACAATGTTGTCAATGTATTACATCAACAAGCAGGGGGGCACCAAGTCTCCTCCTCTTGTGGATCTGACCATCCAGATTTGGGAGTGGGCGGTTCGGCATGGTGTCTGGCTGGTAGCAGTACACATCCTGGGCCAGCTGAACGTCACGTCGGATGCCCTCAGTCGGCGGACAATGGTCATATACGAGTAGGAATTGAAAGCGGAGATCCTCTCAGATATTCCAGTGTTGGGGCGCTCCGGAAGTGGACCTCTTCGCAACATCGACAAACAAGAAACTTCCTCTGTATGCTTCCAGAAATGGTCTGGGAGCCTCCTCTCTGGGGGATGCTCTCGAGATTCCTTAGCACAACATGAGGGCCTATGCCTTCCCGCCTCTGATTCATCAGACAATTTGCAAGCTGAGGAACACGGTGAACTGTTCTCTCTTGCTCATAGCCCCGCGGTGGCCGGCCAGGTTCTGGTTCTCAGAGCTTCAGCATCTGTCAGTGTGTCCACCGACACAGGCTACCGGTGAGTCCCGATCTGCTTCACCAGAACGATCGTCAGCTGTGGCACCCCTCTCCACAATCATTCAGCTTGGCGGCATGGTGCCTGAGTTCAGGTCTTTAGAGCATCTTAACCTGTCGGCTGATAACATGCAAATAATTCAGGAAGCCGTCGACGAGGTCTCAGTATAAGAGCAAGTGGCTTTGGTTCTGTCCCTGGTGCTTAGCCTCACAGCTGGACCCCAGTGTCACCTAGCAGAATCGGGCTTTCATGTTCTGTCATGCAGAACTTATCTTTCGGCGGTAGGCGTCTACCTGTCTACGGACCAGTGCTCATATTCACTGTCAAATCCGGTGATTAGGAGGCACTTTGCAGGCTTGACGCGTCTTTATCCCCCGGTTCGCAAAACGCATCCGACGTGGGATCTGAATGTGGTCCTTACCGCGTTGTGCCATAAACCGTTCTAGCCTATGGCTACGGTGGACCTTAAGCACCTTTCGTGGAAGATGTCTTTTTTTGTTGCCGTTACCTCAGCAAGGTGTGCGAGTGAGCTCCAGGCTCTGTCGGTGGAGCATGCCTTCTTGGTTTTCCACAAGGATAAGGTGGTCTTACCGACAAATCCCTCTTTCCTGCCAAAGGTGGTCTCTGATTTCCATCTAAATAAGTCAATTTCCTGTTTAACATTTCTTTCAGTATCATGATTTGCCACAAGCGCTTTAATTATGAGACTGAAAGAAAATTAAAAATCCCCTCTGCAAGCAGGCTGCATTATTACTGCAGGACTGGGTACTTAGAAAGTGGCGGTAAATAATATTTCTCCCGCCCGTATGGGCAGGAGATTTAGCTACTTTCCAAGCACCCAGGCCTGCAGCATACTTGCCAACATTTTGTGGCCAAGAAGTGTAGGATTTTTCAAGTTTCAAAACTAATGCTTTGCATAACAATTACATCACAGGAAAATACAAAACATACATTGTTGGCACCACTGGAGCGTTCTAAAATACACAACCCATCCAACAGCACAAGATGGAAAGATGTTCAAATGTTAAAAATGTACATTTCTGAATGTAAGTGAACACCAATTACCTACCTTCACAGAAGGTAATCACACAGAGCTGGTAGGCAACGTTTGCCACTCCTCTGTAGCAGCAGCCCAGGCAATAAATATTTATTCCTGCAGTGCAAGATAAATAACTGAACAACATGGCGACTGTTACCCTCCTCAGTCTGATATGCAGATGATGTGTGATGGTGGCACTCTCTGCCACTTGCCTTCACTGGTGGTTCACCTAAGGCCTGTCCCGGCCAGAGTGCAGTGCAAAGCAGTAGCCTACTGCCTAAATCAGTAGGGTTGGCAAGTACACTGCAGTAATAACATAGCCTGCTTGCAGAGGGCATTTTTAATTTTCTTTGTCTAGTGCATAAATGTGTCACAAGCGTTTTAATCACGAGACTGAAAGAATATTTAAAATGCCATCTGCAAGCAGGCTATGTTGTTGGCCTACGGTGACAGACGTCCTGGTTTTGCCGGGACTGTCCTAGTATTTCTCAAGATTATGTTCCCATTGGAAACTGCGATGGTCTCTGTTTTTTGTAGTAGGTCTTTATAGCTTGCAGGCAGGAATGCACAATCTCGCACAGAATACTGTCAGGGATGGCACTCTGTCAAGAGTGGCACCGGGCACCCAGGTAGGTTTTGGGTGGCTGTGCTGATGTAAGGTGACAAATAATCACACACAGAAGGAAGCTCAACAAGAAAGAAGAATAGGTAACAGTAGCTGTGAACAAAAAGGGGCAGGGAATACAAAGGTACAAACGAACTGGATTCCCTCTTGGGGTGTATGCAGAAATTGGAAAGTGTGTTCCACGGACCTTTGGAAACTCCAGCCTTCTGCACAGATTGCTATTACAGTAGCCCACTGTCATGATCTCTGCTTCCAAAAGGTCAGCGTTTTCCCAACTCCCTTGGAAGCAGATCCATAACCCAGGTTCCGAGTGCCAACCAGTCCCAATTGGGACCTTTTGGACCCAGTCCTTGCGCCAGTGGCACCAGGCTCATAAATATGCCCAGTCCCAGCGCTGGAAGCGCCGGGCTCATAATGCTTGGGTGGACTTACCTGCAGCAGACCATGCTGCTTACTTGCCTGCCAGTTGAGCCTCTGATCCTCTTCTGTTTGTAACTACCTTTCCTGTTGGGTGGGGCAGGAGCCACTCCCTAGATTCAGAACACTGGAACTCTTCTGGAAAGCAGGAACTCTTTTCTTACCTAGGCGTGGCTGTGGAAGGAGACACCTAAGCACTACAGGAGGCTATTTAAACCACACCCGATGGATGAATCTTGCTTTGCGTTATTCTGCATCCTCTGCAGCAGAACGCTCATCGTGTCTTCTGCATCTGATCCTGGGCCTAAGGAAAAAGGCTTACCATCCTGAATCCAGTCTTCAGCAACACCTATAAAGACAAGAAAGAACAGGTTAGCATTACGGTCTTCAGTGACAGCTCTTCACTTACCTGGTCCATCGGCTGTCACCAACGCCTCGCGCTGCATTCCGGCATCTGAAAGACAAAAGCTTACCAACTCTTCGCACGCTCCGGAGGCCTTCGGCGCTGCATCCCGCATCTGAAAGACAAAACAAGGTGCGTTTAAAGACATTGGGGAACTTTAATACTCACGTGCCATTACTCCTTTCCACATCTAACCCAGTGGGTATTCCGGCACCCTGCAGCCGCTCCGAACTTGTACCTGCAAAATAAAAAGACAGTTAGAGCGCATCGTGAAGCAGGCAACAAGCGCTTACTTACGTGCTTCCAGGCGCTTCTATTCATCACACGGGCTCCATCTTCAACTCACTTCAGCCCGTCATCCGCCATCGCCGGAACCCTGCAAAACAAGAAACATCATTACTAAAGACTTTAAAGACATTAGAATTACTCGAAACTTACCGTTCGTGCAGTAAACAACGGACAGCAGTCCTCTGAAGTCAAGAGGCCTGCTCCCCTTATCCAGTGAAGAAACTGGTTACAGCACCCTGCCCCGAGGCAGATGGAGAGCACGGCGTTCACTTACCTAAGGTGAGAGCGTTAACCTTTGGGGTTCCACAGGAGAAGAGAAAGGGAAGAAGAGAGAGACATTCAATAACCCAGTTCCTTAATCCCATATTTTCTATCTGCAGACATTTTACCCTTCGAGTCAGACATACAGTGCACAGAGGTCCAGCCCAAAGAGCCAGCCGTGTGTTACACATCACCTTTGAAGATACGGTATACGCCCAGTCAAGACCGGCGCCTCTACGGGAATCAGGTGAGCGTTACACCCACCCTGTATGCTCATGGCTGGGAACAACAGCTATTGGTGTCTGTACAGAAAACAGTATAACTGAAATGGATAACCTAAGGGAGGACAAAAGACTCGAGGAAGAGAAGGACAGGGATCAAGAACAGGGGGTTGCAAATAAGGAAGAGCGTAAGGGAGCAGTAGCTAGGAAACAGGGGGGCTGCAAACAAGGAAGCAGGGCTGCAGTAACGGATGGCACAAGGTGCAGGCAGACTGTTGTGGACTGCAGAGGGCTGTAGTAGGCTGCAAGGCAGGGAGCCCAGAGGAGCAGGGCAGCAGGGAGCCCAGAGGAGCAGGGCAGCAGGGAGCGAGCCCACAGGAGCAGGACAGCGAGGCAGGGAGCTGTCATGATGCCTACCCCCGGGGCACCAGACCAGGTCCAGCAACCCCGGAAGCAGGCATCAAGTTATTTTGAACAAGCCCAAAAACCCCTGCTAGGGGCTCTTTGGGTGCGGTCCCGGCGCCTATGGCGCCAGGCTCATAGAGTAGAACTTACCTGATGCAGACCATGCTGCAAGCTTACCAGATACAGAACATGCTGCAGAGCTCCAAGCCAAATGAGGCTTGGAATGGACTATTTTACCTAGGGACTATTTTTTTTAACTCGGGTGGGGCTGGGGAGGAATACTTACTTGGGACTACTTTGGAGGCTATTTAAACCACGCCCAAAGAGCAGCACACACTTTGCGTTATTCTGCATCAAGCAGCGTAACGCTCACCGTGTCTGCAAGCCTGCATTCAGTCTTTTGTCACGCCCGCCTCAAGTCTGCAGCTCCTAGAAAAAGGGAGGAACAGAAGGAGAAGAGGTTAGAATAAGAGCAAACCCTTCGATCCTTACCTGAATTCCGGATCCAAAGCGCCTTCGAGCTGGAAGAAAGAAGCATTTTACGCGCGCTGCCTCGCCTGCTGCAGCGCCACGCTAAACTCACCGGCCTTCGCAGCACCCCACGATCCACCGGCATCCTTCTGCACGTTCCCGCCGCACTCTGGCACCTAAGGGGAACACAAGAACAGCAAAGGTGAGCCAAGGGAATAAACAGAGGCAATAGTAACTACCCCCATAGACTTACCTGATTCCAGGGGGGGGGGGGTATTCTTCTTCAAGGGTTGGCGCAGTCTCCATTGCATACTCGCCGTACCCCGGCCCCTAAGGGGAACAAAAGGACAACAAGGTGAGACAAAGGGACAAACAAGGGGAACTCTTCTCACCACAATAGACTTACCTAATTTTACTGTTGTAGGCATTATTCCCCGAACTTCATATTCTCTCTCCACATCTGAATAAGGGAGCAAGCAACAGGTTAGATTCTGGCCTTATTTTATTGAACTGTGTAGGATAAGCCAAATCCTTACCTGAACTTCGTCAGCTACCACGAGGAACTCTTCGCTGGGGTCAAGCTGCAAACTGCAAGAAATCGGACAAGAGTGAAAGTCCGACATGTGAACTCTTACGAACTACATTCTTTTGGAGTCAATATTGTTCTGGAACTCGCCAATTCCTTCGAGCCAGTGAAACAACTGGTTATCAACGCGCCCCTTCGCTCAAAGCAGGATGGAGAGCTCATCTTTTCAAACCATCAGGTGAGACTATAAGAGGGGACATCAAAGGTGATCTGTGTGGAGAACAGCAGGGGTTGGGGGATTTACGCTCCACTCCACGGGTGGTTAATTCCCTTTCTCCATTTGCAGAAGAATATTCCTACGGGCCAAGCAAACTAAGCTAGGTGGGCCAGTCCAGTCCGTCATCTCGGCCCTACGCGGCACATTGGTGGAGACCGCCGCTGTCCAGTTCAGATCGACGCCTCTGTGGGAGCCAGGTAAGCGTAACGGGAGCCCAGAGGACCAGGGCTGAAGGCAGAAGAGTGTAGCAGGCTGCAAGGCAGGGAGCCCCGCGTAGCAGGGCAGCAAGGAGCGCTGGAATCAGAAGCAGGAATAATACGGCAACAGGAACAGCATACAAATCGTGGCTCAAGGCAAAAAGTTGCTGGGAGAACTCTTAATGCAAGAGACTGAGCTCCTGCAGGCAGCTGCTTAAATACAGCCCTGCCCTGTACTGAGGCAGGCTAATTGGCAGCACCTGGAGCAGCACACCTGAAGGTAATCTGCCTCCTCCCTCTCTGGTCCTGATGAGGTGGAAGCAGCACTGATCGCTAGGGCTTCTGGGGATTGTGGTTCCAATACTGATGAATGGGAATAGCCAGGAATTGATAACTGTAGCAAGGTGCATTATGGTACATGTAGTTAGCTGAATTAAATAAGAAAGTACCAAAGTCGTGCAAATGAAAAGTAAGGACCAAAGTGTGAATAGGGGTCATTCAAAGAGTATTATGAGGATAAATAAGATCCAAATAGTCCATGATGGTTGCCAATGTGTGCGCCAGTGGCACAGGCATGACAAATATATGCATTATTTTACAAATTAAGATAGTGCTAGTTTGTAATAAATGTATTATAATATGTGTTTCTTTGAACAGCAACACTAAACCCCCTTCTCCTTCAAACGCTACTGAAGTGTAGTGCCTTGATAGCCACTTTCAAGAGTTAGTCCTACTTTTATGTTAGTTGCCATGTCCCAGTTTTTTACTTTTTAAATTTGGTCACCCTATGGTGGCCTGATGGGCATAACAAAGATGTTCCATACTCCTACGTCCCGTTCCCTTTCCTCCATACTTATGGGACATTCCTCTGTCCTGTGTGACGGGACCGGAACACTTTGCAAAAGCATCCAAAATTTTGCAAAAAAAGTAGTCCTTCCTCTCTTTCTACGTGGGGCCCGGCACACGGCTGTAGCCCCGCCCATCTCAGCTCCGCATCGCCCATCAGTCCTTTTCTCCACTCGTTCGGGACTGAAGGCACTTGCATCCGCGGAAGATCTTCTTCCCATTTCTTTCCTCCTCTCTGGCTCTCGCTAGCGATCGTGTACTAGTCTGTCTGTCGTTCAAACTAGACTTTCCAGATTGTTCATTGTGTCACCTTCGCTTCGCAAGGGTGGATCCCCATCCTCTTTGTTTAGAGTGTTTGGGACCGGATCACTGATGGGATTCCTGTTTTTATTGCGATTCCCTTTCGGTCCCGGCACTTCAACGTCGGTTGGAGCGGTGGGAGGAGGTGTTTTGGCGTACCCCTCCTTCGCATTTTCAATCCTTTATCGACGAAAAGAAGAAACGCCCGGTGAATTCTTTACTTTTCAGAGCACCCCGGCCGGGAGACACCTTTCCGGGCTCTTCCTGGGCCGGGAGGGGCGTTGATCGCTCTGTCCCCGGGGATTGCCCTGAGGTGCCCGTTGGACCTAATAATTCTACCGAGTTTTCTTTGAGGGTCTCCGTAAGGGGCCTGTGAATACCGGAGTACGGCGTATGCTCCCAGGCCCCTCTTGTGGGGGCTGTTTGTAGACACAGTTCTACTGAATCGTGGGGGTACCAGAGCTCGCTCTGAGGCCTCTGTCGGCTTCCCTCAAAAACAAGACCGGGGTGCTCTCCGAGGCCTTGGCTGGGCTTGTTACCGAACGGATGTTCGAGGACCGCGCAGATAAGGTCCCTTGTTCAGAGGATAAAGCTACCAACAGTTCTGAGAGGCCGGACAAGGCCTTGTCGGTGAAAGCCGTTGCTCACCATTCCCACTCTTGTGGTGACACCAGATCTGTTGAGGGGGCAAAGAAACAAAGTTCTTCTTTTACCGGCAGTGCCTAGGTACTTCCTTCGAAGGCTCAGTTGGCGGTTGGTATGGCACAAAAACATTCCAGGCCTCATAGTACCGGCTCTGCAGAGGTTCCTTATGTTAAGGCTAAACTTAAGACCCCTGATCCATCGACGGGGACCCATGCCTCACTTCCTCACGTGCCGCAGTTCCCCTCAGATGAGGACAAAATGGTGCCCGTTCCCACCATGACCGCGGTGGCCATTTTAGGTGCTACCCCTACAACTACGCCATTGGCCTCTGGTGTAGGGCTTGGTACCTTGGGTGAACCTAAAGTCCCTTATGCGCATCCTTACCGGCCGGTTTATGATTGGAACGCCCAGATGCCTCTTCCGCACAATGTTTTGTTGCCCGCGGGGGCGGCTCCTTTGATTTATGTGGATACGTCGGTGGAGGGGCCTGTGTGGCACCATCCCCCGTTACGTCCATGGATTTAACCCCCTCATGATATGCCGCCTCAGGTTCCGAAACAGTCTCCAGAGGAGGCCTTTTTTGGTAAATTTCAGGCGCTTATGCCCACCGACCCCATGAGGGAATATTTCAAAGGGCTTTTCAAGGAGATATGTCCACCTACGCCTCCGGCTCCACCTGTTCCTCCGGTGGTTTCGCCGGCTTCTCCCTTGCCCGTGGTGCCTCCCGCGGCTCTTCCGTCTTTGCCTCCATTATCCCCAGTGGACAAGGCAGTGCCTGACACAGCTCAGCAGGATGCTGACCTGTCAGATGATCCTCAAGGCGATCAGGACGAGGACCTTCCCCGCTCTATCAGAGCCTTTCATGACCGGGTACTGGACATGATGAGTTTCTTAGATGTTCCGGTGCCCGATGTACCCGCTCCGCAGGAGGGCGTGCTTTCTTGGGCGTTCACCCTGTCTCCCTTGGAGCGTACCGGCCTGTTCTGCAGAAGGACGTTCTGGCCGAGGTCCGAAGAGTCTGGGGAAAAACTACACTTGGAACTCATTGTCAATAAGATTGACGCGGGGTACAGGCTACATTCCTCGGAAGAGGTGGCCCTGTCGTCTTGTCCGCCTCCCTCCTCCACAGCGGTGGCTGCGGCTACGTTGCAATCCAGACCTGCAGCATCCTCTTCCACGACGGCTACTCAGGTCTTGGGTAAGGAGGACAAGGTCCTTGACTCCCTAGGGAGAAAAATGTTTGCCAACTCAGCTTTGCAGCTCAGGCAGGCAAATGCTGAGTTGATATTGGCGGGAGCTAACATGCAGATGTGGAAAGGTCTGTCGAGTTTGAGGAACACCTCCCGGTTGAGAAGTTGGAAGATTTCAAAGGAGGCCTTTCCGATGCCAGGGTCTCCTGGAGGCTGCGGCTCATCACGTAGACACCTCGGCTCGGACTTGATGCTTGGGGTTGATACCTCACGGCATGCGTGGCTGCATGCCACTAAATTTTCTAAGGAAGTGCAAGACAAGGTGTTGGACCTTCCATTCGATGGTAAGGAGCTTTTTCATTCTACTACAGATGTAGAGCTCACCAAGACCAAGGATAGCACTCAGACATCTAAATCATTGTCTGTTCTGGTCAAAGCTCCTTTCAAATCCCAGAGACCGTTGTCGCAAAGTCAACGCTCCTCTGGTTTTAGGGGCTTCCTCGACTGTAAATCTCGCAGAGTGGATCCCCCTGCGGGGAATAACCGCCGTAGGCAACAACGGACGTGGTCTTTCTCCCGCTCTTCAGCCTCCTCCTCAGGTTCAGGTGGCACCGCCACCGATAAGCCTGCTAAATGAGGGTTTTCTGTGCTCGCACGAGACCTCGGTGGGAGGACGCATTGCGTCTCATTGTGAGGCGCGGCAGACCATCACAGAAGACAGATGGGTCTTGTCAGTCGCTCGAGCGGGCTTCCGCTTACCTTTACCCCCTACCCCACCCCACAACCCGCCTTTTCAGCTGTCGGGCTCGCCCTCCCTCAAAGCCGAGGTTCAGAAACTTCTGGACCTCAGAGCTGTGGAACCCGTTCCCCTCGGGGAGTGAGGGGTTGGCTTCTACTCCCGGCTGTTTGCTGTGCCCAAAGCCAACCAGGCTGGCCTGCGCACCATCCTAGACCTTTCCCAGTTCAATCTTTTTCTACCCCAAGAGAAATTCAAGATGATTACGCCCAGCCAGATACGCTCCTCCTTGCAGGCGGGCGACTGGCTCAGCGTTGTGGACTTTCAGGACGCGTACATGCATATCCTGATTTGGAACCCACACAGGAGATATCTCTGCTTCTCTTTGGGAGAGGAGCACTTCCAGTTTCGAGTGCTTCCTTTTGGCCTCAGCTCGGCGCCACGTGTCTTTACGAAGATGATGTCGGTGATTGCGGCCTATCTTCGTCTCCAGGGTATCCATGTGTATCCGTATTTGGACGACTGGCTCTTACTTAGCCCTTGTCCGCTAGCTGCAGCGGGCAATCTCCAGTCTCTACTTCAGCTCCTGTTCCATTTTGGGCTGTCGGTGAACTGGCGGAAATCTTCCATGATGGTCTCGCAGAACCTGATTTTCCTGGGTTTTCACCGGAACACGATCGACTGCAGAGTGTACCTGACAGGGGACAGAATGGTTGATCTGTTAGCCACGTGTCAGATGTTTGTGCAGTCGGAGAGCATGGCGGCCTGGTGGTTCCAGAGGCTTCTGGGCCTCATGGCCTCATGCGTTCTGGCTCTTCCTCTTGCTCGTCTCAAGATGAGACGGACCCAGATGGCTCTTCAGAGTTCATGGCGTCAGGCAGTGGATCCGGATTCCATGCAGGTAATTCCGGATTCCATGAGAGTGGACCTGGATTGGTGGTCATCTCTCAGCAACCTGTCGGTGGGTGCGGGGTTTCAGGACCCAGCCCCCATGGTGACGATCACGACGGACTACTCCCTTCTGGGGTGGGGTGCGACGTTAGATCTTCTTCAGGTCTCGGACCTCTGGTCACCTCAGGACAAGCTCCTGCACATAAATCATTTGGAGCTTCTGGCGATCTTTCTGGCGCTCAAGGCGTTCAGACCGCTCATTGCCAACAAGGTGGTCCGCGTACGCACGGACAATGTGGTGTCAATGTATTACATCAACAAACAAGGGGGAACAAAGCCCCCCCCCCCCCGCACTCGTGGTCCTGTCTATCCAGATATGGGAGTGGGCCATGCTTCATGGTGTCTGGCTGCTTACAGTACACCTCCCGGGCCAGCTGAATGTCACAGCCCTCAGCCGGCGGACAGTGGTCAGCTACGAGTGGGACTTGAAGGCGGAGGTCCTCTCATGGATTTTCTCGCGTTGGGGCACGCAGTAGGTGGACCTCTTTGCTACGGCGGTAAACGAGAAGCTTCCTCAGTATGCCTCCAGAGGGGGCTGGGAGCCTCCTCTCTGGGGGATGCTCTCGCGATTCCATGGCACAACATGAGAGCTTACGTCTTCCCACCTCTGCCTCTAGTTCACTGTGCAATTTGGAAGTTGATGAACTCGGTGAACTGTTCCCTTCTGCTCATAGCTCCGTGGTGGCCGGCCAGGTTTTGGTTCTCAGAACTTCAACACCTGTCGGTGTATCTGCCGATCAGGTTACCAGTAACTCCCGATCTTCTTCACCAAGGGGAACAGCAGATGTGGCACCCCTCCCCACAATCGCTCAGCTTGGCGGCATGGTGCCCGAGTTCAGTTATTTAGAGCATCTGAATTTTTCTATGGACAACATGCGCATTATCCAGGCAGCCAGGAAACCCTCGACCAGATCTCAGTACAAGAGTAAATGGCTCAGGTTCTGTCATTGGTGTTTGGAGAAGAAGTTGGATCCAAGAGTGGCCACAATTGACACAGTGCTGTCCTTCGTGTCCTCCATAGCAGAGTCAGGGGTTCATTATCTGTCATGCAGGACTTATCTCTCAGCGGTTTCCGCTTACCTTTCTACAGACCTTTGTTCTTATTCTCTAACCCAGTGGTGAAGAGGCATTTTGCAGGGTTGACACGCCTCTACCCTCCAGTTCGTAGTTCGCACCCGCCGTGGGACCTAAATGTAGTCCTGGCGGCGCTGTGCCATAAACCCTTTGAACCAATGGCTACGGTGGACCTCAAGTACTTGTCTTGGAAAGTGTCCTTCTTGGTCACCGTTACGTCAGCAAGGAGAGTGAGTGAGCTCCAGGCATTGTCGGTGGAGCATCCTTTCTTGGCTTTCACTAGGACAAGGTAGTCCTTCGGACAGACCAGGCCTTTCTACCGAAGGTAGTGACCGAATTCCATCTGAATCAGTCAATTTCCCTAACGGTCTTTTTTCCGAACCCTGCCTCTGAGGCTGAGAGGGTTCTACACTGTCTTGATGTCCGAAGAGCTCTTAAGTGCTACCTGGACAGGACTTCCGAGCGTAGGAGTTCTTCTCAACTTTGTGACCTTTGGTAACCCTCTGGGCAGGCAGGCGTCTAAGGCAACTACTTCTAGGTGTATCGCCGCCTGCAACGCGGAGTCTTTCACCGTCCAAGGGCTGAAACCTCCTAAGGGTATTCGTGCACACCTGGTGCGGGGTAAGGCATCCGCGGTTGCTTTTCAGAAATATGTCCCCTGGGAGTCCATTGCTAGGGCAGCTACTTGGGCCTCTCCATCTGCTTTCTGTAAGCATTATTGTCTCGACATGAGCTCAAGTGCTGGCGCTCAGTTTGGTCAGGCTGTACTGAAGAACCTGTTTCAGTAAGGGGTATTTCCATCCACCCATAGTTCCTGTAAGGAGTGCTTGGGAATCTCCCATAAGTATGGAGGAAAGTGGACAGGACGTAGGCGTATAACCAGGTTACTCACCGTAGTGACCACCTTACTCCTAGACCATAGTCCCCTTTCCTTCATACGCCCGCCCGCCGTCCCCTCTAATAAGGTTTCTCTGTTATTGCTAATGGGTCTTTGACCCGGTGATAGAAAAGGACTGATGGGCGATGCGTGGGGCGGAGCCAAGGTGGGTGGGGTTATGGCCGCGTGCCGGGCCCCGCTCAAGAAAGAGAGGAAGGACACTTTTTGGAAAAATGTGGATGCTTTTTACAAAGTGCTCTGGTCTCGTCCCACAGGGCGGAGAGATGTCCCGTAAGTATGGAGGAAAGGGGACTATGGACTAGGAGTAAGGTGGTCACTACTGTGAGTAACCTGGTAATTTTTGTGGACACTTTGGGGGATGGCCTGTGTGGCAACCCTCCCCTCTGCGTCCCTGGAATTATCCTCCTCATGAGATGCCTCCTCCGGCAGCTCCAAAACTGTCTCCGGAGGACGCCTTTTTCGGCAAATTTCAGACGCTCATACATACCGACCCCCATGAGAGAGTATTTCAAGGGTCTTTTTAGGGAGATGTGCCCGCCTGCGCCTCCGGCTCCACCCGCTCCTCGATGGCTCCGCCGGCGCCACCCTTGCCTACAGTGCCTCCCCCGACCCTTCCGCCCTTGCCTCCATTGTCCCCTGTGGACAAGGCCGTGCCTGACCTGGTGCAGCAGGATCCTGACCTGTCGGATGATGCGCAGAGCGATCAGGATGGCGAAGAACAGCCCCGCTCTATTAGAGCTTTTCATGACCGAGCACTGGACGTGCCTACTGGATGTTCCAGTGCCAGAGGCGCCTGCTCCGCAGGAGGGTGTGCTTTGGGGGGCGTTCACCCTGTCTCCTTCGGAGCATACTGGCCTGTTATTGCAGAAGGACATTTTGGCCGAGGTCCATAGGGTCTGGGAAAAGCCACACTCTGGACTTTTCGTCAATAAGAAAATTGACGCGTGATACAGGCTACATTCTTCGGAAGAGGTGGCCTGATCGTCTGCTCCCCTCCTCCACGGTGGTGGCTGCGGCCACTCCCATCCAGGCAATGCAGGGTTCTGCATTGCCTGGATGTTAGAAGGGCTCTTAAGTTCTATCTGGACAGAACGTCCGAATTTCGGAGCTCTTCTCAACTGTTGGTGACTTTTGGTAATCCACAAGGTAAGCAGGCCTCTACGGCGACTATCTTCCGATGGATCGCTGCCTGCATCACAGAGTCTTGCACCGTTCAAGGACTGAAGCCTCCTAAAGGTATTTATGCACACCTGGTGTGGGGCAAGGCAGCTGCAGTTACCTTTCAAAAATATGTCACCTGGGAGACCATCGCAAACGCGGCTACTTGGGCCTCCCCATCTGCTTTTTGTAAGCATTATTGTCTAGACCTGAGTTTGAGATCTGATGCTCAGTTTGGTCAGGCTGTGCTTAACAACCTGTTTCAGTAAGGGGTTTTTCCATCCACCCATAGTTCCTGTAAGGAGTGCTTGGGAATCTTCCGTAAGTATGGAGGAAAGGGGACGAGAAGTAGGAGTATAACAGGTTACTCACCGTAGTGACCACCTTACTCCTAGTCCATAGTCCCCTTTCCTCCATACGCCCACCCTCTGTCCCCTCTAATAAATTTCCTCTGTTGTTGCTAAAGGTTTCTGACCTGGTGATAGAAAAAGACTGATGGGCGATGCACGGGGCAGAGCCGAGATGGGCGGGGCTATGGACGTGTGCCGGGCCCTGCGTAGAAAGAGAGGAAGGACTGAAAGTTTTGCACATTTTTGGATGCTTTTACAAAGTGCTCCGGTCCCGTCCCACAGGAATGAGGAATGTCCCATAAGTATGGAGGAAAGGGGACTATGAACTAGGAGTAAGGTGGTCACTACGGTGAGTAACCTGGTTATTACGGAGCAGGGTGCACTGGAACCCTGGCTTTCAGTCTCGTGAATAAAGTGCTTGTGCCACCTTAATCACGAGACTGAAGGATTATCTAAAGGCCCTCTGCAGCACCATGCTGTTATTAGTGTGGGGACTGGGTGCTTAGAAAGTGGGTGGAAATAATTGCCATTTTCTAAGCACCCAGGCTCGCACTAATAATAGCATGGTGCTGCAGAGGGCCTTTAGATATTCCTTCGGTCTTGTGATTAAGGTGCCACGAGCATTTAATCAAAAAACTGAAAGCCAGTGAAAAACTGATCCATTTTGGAACATCTTTGTATGTCAGATAACTGCAGTTTTAAAGTACACTGCTATCCATCTAGATAATCTGATAGACTGTGACATGCGAACATTCTGGGACAAGTTTCAAAAATAGTAAGTAGCATATGATGACATCACAGTAGATGTCACATCAATTTTACCCAATGAAATGACAAAGAAATAATCTGGGGGGTTAACAGCCACCGATTATCACTAAACGGCCAGGCAGCAGGAAGTTGAAACAATAATACCCACTGAAAAGCTATAAATCGTATATAAAGCCTATGTCAGCAAGTGCCTGCTGTGGAGGAACCTGTCTGAAAAGGCAACGAGGTGATAACACTTCTGTATACCCAAGGGAAGTGACGGTTGGAAGGGCTCCGGCAAATGCAGCTAAGGCATTAAGCCCTAGAACAAAAGTATATATAAATTGCTGTGCTATTATATAACACTGCAAACTAGCAACATAGGTTAGTTGCTGTGGACATCCCTGAGGGTCGTGGCCCTTATCAAATAAAAAGGCTGAAAGGCCCGGATGCTGTCCCTGATTACAGGGCTTGTTGTTAGCAAGTGGCTGGCAGTAATATTTCTCCTGCCCGTTCTGGTGGGACAAATATTCACAGCCATTTAAGCACATTGTTGTGGGTAATCAGTTGCTGTTTGTCTGTGTCTGTAGAGGAGGATAACAGGAAAGCGTGAACCTTCACACTGACTCTGACAACAAACGAAGAGTCACCAGAGAGGTAAGAAAAGCGTAGCCCATCTTTTTATACTAAGAAAAACATCTTTTGTGTTGGTGCCATAGGCAGCGCCTTACAAGAATGGAACAATATTTAAAAGGCCTTTTGCAAGCAGGTTGTTTATGGGGCTGTCACTTGTAGTCTTATATTCAGGGTGGTGCAAATACTCCCCCCAACGGTGGTTGCTTACAGTGATTTGTGTTCTTTGTGAATAAACAACCATTTTGTAGTTCTTGAAACACAAAACAAATAGAGCTTGGAAGGTGTGGTAAGTTGCTGGCAAATTCTGGCTTCACTGCTTAACCAAACTGTGTGATCCTGGGCAAATCATTTGATCCAACCCAACCACACCGGTGTGCTGGCAAGAACCAAAATGTGCATTATTTATCCTTTGGCAGTGTTGGTGGCCTGATGGGCATTACATTGCACAATTTGCTGCTAACTTGCCACTCAGTACTTCAAACAATGCTCTGGAGTCACAAAATGAGGTGCCTGTGTGCCATAGGTTTAGAGAAGTGATTTCTGACCTCTTGGGCATCCTGTTGAATTTTCTGTTGGCTTTTAGGTGTCTGGGATGGCACTCCCTCTTTAGATCATTTATTTTGATCTTTTAAATCATCTGTTATTGCTGTCTTGCAATAAGCCAGACCACAAATGGATGATTACATGTTAACTTGCTGGGCCTATTTGTCCCGCAGATGAAACTTTATGGCCCTAGTAACTGGTAGGTGCTGCATCAGGGCCTCAATGACCTGGACAGACCAAGAGACTGGCATCTAGCCATTTGGTTCTGCAGAATAAGATAACTAATGCCCCAAATTTGTCATAAACTCATAGTAGCTGCTGTCTTCATCTTGGGCAGTTGCTTGTGACTGGTTTATGCCAAACACTAGTTAAATTAAAGTTGATAATAAAATAAAAAGGACACACGCACAATTGCGTCTTTATTGATGTCTTGTTGAGATGGACACTGCACTATGCACCAATGACTGCTGCATGACCCAGCTTCAGAGAGCGTTGAACTGAAAAATGTTTACAGAGCTTTTTTTTAATCAGATCTATTTATGTAGTCCATTCATGCAGTGAACCTTTACATTTTACATTCATTGCACGAATGTATTACTTCAGAGGTACATAGAAATGCTGTATTCTTGCTAATTGTATGTGTTGGGGTAAAATTAACTTCTGGTGACATTTAAAATAGGAGTACAAAATTGCTAATCAAATGGGTTTATTTGCCAATCAAAAATATTTTAATTAGCAAATTCTGCTAATCAATTTTTGAAAACTAATTTATGCCTTGCCATGTATTACGAATGTTTTCCATGTACATGTTCCAACAGAGACAATGGAGCCTGTTATTACAAACTCTGCCCATTCTACTAGGAAGGATCTCGCTGCGCCTACGATTCCCCCCACCCCCTCCCTATCCCCCTTATTGTTTTAGCCTCCTTTACCTCGGACCATCCAGTGTGATTTTTAACGCTTTCAGATGTGTCGATCATTTCTGTTATGTCCCAAAAATGGTTGGAAAAGAATTATGCTTTGCTGGGCTCTGCACTTGACACCCCATCTCTTCTCACTACTCCAGTCCCGCCTCCAGCTGCAAATACTGTCTGCACTGCTACTTCTCCTGCCTCTTCTCCATGACCTGCAATTGAGGGGGGCATTTAAGCCTCTCGGTCTCCCTCAGTTGTTGGTCGTCTATGGTAACTAGCTGACAACTCCTACAGTTCGGTCCCTCTACATCCCTCTTCCTCGTCTCAGTACTGGGGGAACTATGGGACTTGAAGTCCCCAGCGACAGTTATTTTTTCTAACTTTTCCTGAAGGAACATCACAGGGGTTAATCTTTAGACCTTTTGGAAAAGAGGAATACAGGTCTTTAGATGGAATGCTGTTAACATTTATAACTTCCTTCCACTACATCTTTGGGAGATAGGGGGATGTTTAACTGTCTGAGTTTGTAAAAGCTGTTTTATCTACCCAGGGGTTCTGACTAATTCCACCTACGTTAAGATGGTTAACCCGTGAAACAGATGGGTTATTGTGGCAACATGCCATTATAAATTGTGGGAGTGGAAAAATGCCTCCTTCAAGAGAAGGCAAATCCTGCGTCTCATCCCATGTATTCCTCTCACATCCCTGAGCCTTTTCTCCTGCCAGGTGATCCTCCCGCAGAATACCAGCCCTAAGGTCATGATCAGGAAACGTCTGGCCAGGAGGAAGGAGACATTAGGCAGGGGTTTAGAGAGGGATCCATAGGATTCATACAAGGTGCAGGAAGATAGTTGGGGGGGGGGGGGGGGGCTGTATATGGTTCCTTCCTGCTGCTGTCTGCACACGCTTATTTAGCGGGGGGATGGAAGATGGTGACACTCCAGAGTGAACATCTATGGGCCTTGAAAGCCAGGGATTTATAGGATATGGAACCTCTGACCGGGTTGTTATATGATCAGCGACCGTCAAGGGAAATGGAGTGGTCCACCTTCCTTAGCAAATATAGCCTCAAGGATGGAACGCCCATGTAAAACATATAGATAGGTGAATGTCAAGTTAGCCTACGGACATTGTGGGCCGATCGCAGCAGAGTGATGTCCTCGAACTTGGGACTCTAGCTGAAATAGGCGAAAACTCGCACTGCTCAAAGGAACGCACCAGGCAGTGGTGCTAGATGTATATAATTTGGTAGCTTTGTCACTTAATTGCTTCAAGGGAGTGGGGGTGGTCTGGGTAGTGGGAGGGAGGTTTTTATTTTGCAAGTGGGGGGTGTACCTGTTCTTTGTTTTACGTTTTGTAGTTTAAAATGTCAAAATAAGAGTTGTCAATGAACTTCAGATATGGACTTGAAATATTTTGTTACGCAATGTCTGAACTGCAAATAAAACAATTTTAAAAAGTCAATTGTTCCAGGTAGTTTGTACCAGTGTGAACCATTAGCCTACGTTCAACGGCATTGCTCCAGCGCTCTTTGCAGGGCACAACGCTTGTAGTCAGCAGAATGACACACATGCAGAGTCCACTTCATAATGGCAAAGCATTATCTGATGCCGAAGAAAGGGGCATTTCAACCAAAGTCCACTAGGAGGGGAAGATAAAATAATGTACACTAGGCTAGGGACACAAGCTGATGTCATGATTGGGAGGAGCGAGGGGGATCCATTTACCTTTTTTTTTTTTTTTTGTTTGTTTTTTTAAAAAAAAATGTACCTGAAAATAAAAAAAACAGCCTCGCCCCCTCCTATCAATGTTTTTCCACAAACAGCCACCCGCCTTACCCACCTTTGTGCTTCTCATGCAACTATCCCAGCAGCAGCGTTATTACTTTGCAATAATCTACAAGTTATAAGGTTTGTTGGACCTGGGCCATCAACTTTTGGCATTGGCTGTAATTCTCTATGTAATGTATGCAATTTTGTACTCATTTATTGAAGCACAATAGGCAGGTTCAAATTGTAAGTAGAACTATGGTGAACAGATCTGTGGGGTGCTATGTTGATCACCACTGTTCCATTCTTACTGTACCACCTACGGCAACATGAAACGATACTTGCCAATACGAAAAAGAATACTGTTAAACACAGTCATGGGGATAAAGGGTTGTTCAGAGACTTAATTACTAATAATGGCATGCATATCTTCAGGTGTACAAAGAATGGCTGTATGGTAAGCAAATTCAAATGGCTTTTTCTTTTCATAAAATACTACTTCTAACACCTGTAAGCTCTTCTGTTTGTCCGTTAGCTTCTTTATCTCTGGAATTAAACTCTCTAGATTTTCAAAACGTCTTGCAGCTGCCTTGGCCCCCCCCCCCCCTTCCAGGAACTTGATGTGAAGACTTGCTGATTTCATTTCTACACAGTAAACTCTTGTTTTCCTGTCTGTAGGACAAAATTGATATCTGAAGCAGGGACAGAAACTAACTCAACACGTCAACATTAAACGGAGTCCACCTGTCCATGATATTCCAGATGCCCTCCCATCCCAGCAGCTTACCTACATCAACGCCCGAACTGTTCCTAACTTCTTAAGACGTTGCAGCTGGGGTGGCTCTTGAGGCCAAGTGGAACCTATTCCCAACTATAAATCGAGGTTTACCACTGGGGCAATGGTCTGTTATCTGGCCAAAATGCCAGGCAACCACATGTCCCAGTTGCATCCAACCCAGAGGACATGTAGGACTTCTACTGGTGGGGGGGGCCTAGGCACCTCTCACGGCCCCTTTGGTGTGAATATGCATTCACAAGGTCCACCAGTCCATCTGCTAGACTGCCAGAAGTCTCTCCAGGGCCACCGATCTTCCGGTAAGCCTAAATCGTTTCCCAGGATTCTTGGACTGCTGTTATTATGCTGGTCTTCAGTTGCTGAGCCATTCGGAATTTGAGTAGTCTTGCACCTCTTCACAGGTTGTCTCATTGCAGCATCAGTCCACAGGATATCTCACTGTTCAGCTGTATCCACACATTTCTCGTAAGTCTGCTGAGTCCCACTAATAGGTAACTTGCCGCTATTATTGTGTTGGTGAACTGTGCACCTGGGATGTCCTGTTGCTCCTATTCCTATGTTGAGTCCCCTTTCATCCATACTTGTGGGACATTCCGTCCTTCGGAACGGGACCAGAGCACTTTGTAAAAAGCAGCAACAATTTTTTATTTTTGTCTTTTACGTGGGGTAACGCACATGGCCCCAACCACGCCCTCCTGAGCTCCGCCCTGCGCATCACCCTTCAGTTCTTTTCTTTGCGCAGTTGGGGCTGGACGCACAAGCATCACTGGGAATTTTTATTCCCTTTGTCCTTCCTTTCTGCGCCGGCCCACGCTCATCTAGTCCTCCGTCTATGCCGTAGCGTTTGGGATTCGTGTCCTGTTTTTCATGCGAACGTCGTTTCGTGAGGGCGGATCCCCACTCTTTGCTTGGAATGTCTAGACCCGGAGCATCGCTGGGATTCATGTTTCTATTGCGATTCCCTCTCCGTCCGGGCACTCCAACGGCGTCTTCTTCTGTGGGAGCAAGTGTTTCAGTGCATTTCTCCCCACCTCATTTACAGCTTTTCATCGATGAAAAGAAGAAAAGCCCTGTAAGTTCTTTACATTTTAGGGCACCCCAACCAGGGGACTCCTTTCTGGGGTCTTCGAGGTCGTAAAGGGGCTCCAGTAGCTGTCACCAGGGGTTCCCCTGAGGTGCCTCACAAGAGGCCTAATGGGCACCTCAGAGGGGTCTCCAATGGTTCCCGCAGCAGACCTGCCAAAACCGGACACTGTTCTGAGGTTCACCGTTAGGGTGTTAAAGTACAGCCCAGCTCTTCTGTGGCTCTGGTTACCGGGGTTCGACCTGAGGTCTCCATTTCTGGAGCTCCACACAGAGTCACGGCTCGAGGCCCCTCTTGAAGGAGGTATCCGTCCCGTGTTACAACCCGAGGTTCCTCTTCTTGGGGCTAATTTCAGCACCGACAGAATCGAGAGACCCTTTTTTGTCAATGAGGTACGTTCCCCAGCCGTCCCGCCGTCCCATGCTCACAATCGTGGTGGTACCGGTTCTGTCGAGGGGGGGGGGTAAAGGGGGCAGTCACGGACCACAGGCCTTCCAGTACCGGCTCTGCCGAGGTTCCTCCACTGGAGGCTAATTTTGGGGCTGTTTGTAAGATGTCCAGTAAACATCAGATCCTTGTGTTAATGCTAAGGTGTTGTGTCCCCTGAGGAGACAATTACCTCATCTCCACATGTGACGCAGTTCTCCTCCGGTGTCGACAAACTGGCGGACCAACCTCCCTGGTCCACGGTGGCCATTTTGGATACCTCTCTTACACCAACATTCACAACGTCTGGTGCTGGGAGCATTCCTTTTGGGGCTGAGCAGCCTTTTCCACGCTGTGTGGAAAAACAAAACCTGTTCCGCCCTTTCTTTGACTGCCATGATCGGGCACCACTGCCTCATACGGTCTCGCTCCCTCCAGCTTCCACACCACTGATCTGTGAATGTGGCCGGTGCAGGACCGGGTCCTGGATATGATGGCCCTCCTTGATATTCCAGTACCTGAGGCCCCCACTCCTCAGGAGGGGGTGCTTTTTGGAGCCTTTACCCTGTCACCTCAGGAGCGCACCGGCCTGTTCCTCCAGAAGGACGTCTTTGCTGAGGCCCGGAAGGTCTGGGATAAACCCCATACCGGGCTGCACCGCAACAAAAGGATTGACGCTCGATACAAGATTCACGCCTCTAGAGATGGCTTTATTGGCTTGTCCGCTCCCCTCCTCAACGGTGGTGGCAGCGGCCACCCTCCAGTCCAAGCCAGCCTCTACATCTTCAACGGCAGCAGCCCAAATCCTAGCCAAAGAGGATAAGCTCCTGGAAGCCTTGTGGAAAGCAAGTCTTTGCCAATTCAGCGCTCCAACTTCGTCAAGCTAACAGAGCTCATCCTAGCAGCAGCCAATCTGAGGCTGTAGAAAGAGCTAGCCGATTTCCAGGAGTGTATTCCTGGGGATAGGCTAGACAACTTTACTGTTCGTTTGTCAGACGCCAAAGTGTTTGCACAGGATCTACTGGAAGCTGCGGCACACCACATACGATACCTCAGATTGAGGCCTTATGGTCAGGGTTGACATCTCCAACCAGGCGTGGCTCCACGCAACAAAGTTCTCAAAGGAAGTGCAAGACAAAGTACTAGACCTTATAGATGGAGCTTAGGGTCCTTCTCTGGATGCAGGGTGTTTCAGCATCGCCGTGCGTGCCGTACTGTAGCTGCCGTGGCAAGGTGGTCGGTTTTTCTCTTGCCCATCAGCCACCTCTCCAGGGACAGGTAGTCTCCCTGCCGACAAGTCATCCAAATGATATATCTGGTTGGTCACACGAGACTCTGGTGGGATGAAGAATCTCGTCTCATCTGGAGGCGTGGCAGTCCATCACCGAAGACCGGTGGGTTCTGTCCATCGCTCGGGTGGGCTTTCACTTGGCCCTCCCTTCCAGCAGATCGAGTCGCCCGCCCTCCCTCAGAGCCGAGGTACAGAAACTTCTAGACCTCAGAGCGGTGGAGCCTGTTCCCCTCGGGGAACAAGGGGAGGGCTTCTACTCCGTCTCTTCACAGTACCCAACCAGGCTGGCCTGTGTACTATCCTCAATTTTTCCCAGTAACCTTTTTCTTCCCCAAGAGAAATTCAAGATTATCACGCCTTGCCAAATAAAGACCTCTTTGGAAGGGCGACTGGCTCAGTGTGGTGGACCTTCAGGACACATACATGCACATCCTGATATGGAGGACGCATCGGATATATCTGCTGTTTTCCTTGGAAGAGGAACATTTCCAGTTCCGTGTGCTCCCCTTTGGTCTCAGTGTGTCTTTACGAAGATTATATCGGTCATCGCAGCTTTCCTCAGGCTGCAGGGTGTTAATGTATACCCATATTTGATTGGCTCCTTCACAGTCCTTGCCCACAAAGGGCATTAATCGATCTCCAGTCTCTCCTCCAGCTCATGTTCCACCTTGGGCTGTCGGTTAACTGGCGGAAATCTTCCATGCCGGTCTCTCAAGACCTGATTTTCCTGGCAGACAGGATTGTGGACCTATCACCCACGTGTGCAGCTCTTCCTCCAGTCTTCGCACATGCCGGCTTGGTGGTTCCCGAGTCTTCTGGGCCTTGTGGCTTCTTGCGAGCTAGCCCTTCCTCTTGCATGTCTGATGATGAGGCGTACTCAGCGGGCTCTTCAGAGCTCTTGGTGTCAGGCTTCGGACCCGGATTCCAAGATAATCCCAGTTCCGTCTTGCATGATGGTGGATCTACAGTGGTGGTCTTCAACGACAACCTTTCAGTGGGGGCCTCCTTCCAGGATCCCTGCCCACAACTGACTGTTACCACAGACTCCTCCCTTTTGGGGTGGGGCGCAACGCTGTGTCACCTCAAAAGTATTAGACTTTTGGACACTTCAGGACAGGCAGTTTCATATCCATAATCTGGAACTACTGGCTGTTTATCTGGCGCTCAATGCCATTCAACCGTCCATCACGAACAAAGAAGTCCGTATTCCCACTGACAATTCTGTCAAGCAGGGTGGCACCAAGTCACCTCTCCTTGTGGACCTAGCCATGCAGATTTGGGAATGGGCCATCCAGCACAAGATATGGCTCTTGGCTGTACACATTTGGGTCCCATCAATGTAACTGCACACTCACTCAGCAGCCAGTTACGAGTGGGAATTGAACACCGATGTTCCCTCCACCATTTTTCACCAATGGGGCACTCCAGAAGTGGACCTCTTTGCAACGTTTACAAACAGGAAACTTCCTCTGTATGCATCCAGAGACTGTCTCGGGGTGTCCTCCAGGGGGGACACTCTCTCGATTCCATGGCACAACATGAAGGCTTATGCCTTTCCTGCACTGCCTCTGATTCATCGGTCCCTTTGCAAGCTTAGGAATGCATCAAATTGCATACTCCTCCTCATAGCTCCTTGATGGCCAGCCGTTGATTCCTGACCTGCTTCACCAGTGCAATCACCAGATGTGGCACCCCTCCCTACAATCGTTCAGCTTGGCGGCCTGGTGCCTGAATTCAGGTTTTTAGCGCAGTTTAATTTGTCCCAGGACAACATGCGCATTATCCAAGCGGCCAGAGAACCTTCTACCAGGGCTCAATATAGTAGCAAATGGCTCTGTCTTTACCACTGGTGCTTAGCTAAACAGATTGATCCCATGCACGCTACGGTTGACACTGTTCTATCGTTTATGTCTCACCTCGCAGCTTCAGGCATTCATGTCTTGTCTTGCAGGACTTACTTATCTGCCATTGCGGCCTAGCTGTTCACTGACAGCTGTTCCTTTTCTTTGACTAATCCGGTTATTAAAATGCATTTTGCGCGTCTTCTGCATCTTTTCTGCCGTTGCGCACTCCTCATCCCAAATGGGATTTGAATGTGGTCCTCACTGCGTTATGCCATAAACCATTTGAACCCATGGTCACTACCGATCTCAAATACCTTTCTTGGAAGGTCGTCTTTCTGATTGAGTGACATCGGCAAGGCGAGTAAGCAAGCTCCAAGCTCTTTCTGTGGAACATCCATTCCTCACCTTCCATAAGGATAAGGCTGTGCTCTGCACTCATCCTTCTTTCCTGCAAAGGTGGTTACTGATTTTCATTTGAACCAATCAATCTCCTTACCTGTCTTTTTTTTCCTAAGCCAGCATCGGATGCTGAGAGAGTCCTATACAACTTGGATGTCAAGTTTTATCTCGACAGAACAAGTGAACTCGGGGGCTCCTCACAACTCTCACATTCCGGGACCTGAAAGGGAAACCGGCTTCCAATCTCCTGATGGATTGCCTCCTGCATTTCAGAAGCCTATATACCATCCAAGGCCTACAACCTCCGAGAGGCATTCATGATCCTCTTGTACAGGGCAAAGCGGCTGCTGTTGCCTTCTAAAAGTATGTTCCTTGGGAAACCATCGCCAAAGCAACTACGTGGGCTTCCCCAACAGCTTTTTGTAAGTATTATTGCTTGGACCTGAGCTCCAGGGCTGATGCCCAGTTTGGCCAGGCTGTTCTTAAGAACTTATTCCAGTAGAGGGGTTTTTCCATCCACCCAAACTGTGGTGCATGCTTGGGAATCTCCCACAAGTATGGAGGAAAGGGGACAGGATTTAGGAGTATAACAAAGTTACTGGATTGACTGCCTTACTCCTAGTCCCTAGTCCCCTTTTCTCAATACACCCGCTGTATCCTCTATTATGGTCTCAGACCTGGCGGAGCTCAGGAGGCAGGGTTACAGCCACATGCGGTACTCCGCGTAACAATAGGACAAAAATTCAGAATTTACGATGCCTTTAACAAAGGGCTCCGGTTCCATCTCGAAGGACGGAATGTCCCACAAGTAGGGAGGAAAGGGTACTATGCACTAGGAGTAAGGTAGTCATTACGGTGAGTAACTTTGTTCTTCTAAGTGGCTCAAATGGCCATCTAGATTTTGCCTTATATACACTTCAAGCTGCAAGAATAGTATTGGCCCGATCCCAGAATCATTGGCTACATCCCTTTTCTTTCTTCGCTGCACAATACCTCAGAATTCTGCTGCAGATTGAGGGGTCAGAAATGCGAGACCGACTCAAAGGTATAGCTTTCTCAAACGTATGCCATTTTATTTTTTTAATTTATTTCTTTTTTTTCTTTTTTTTTTATTCTCAAATAAAATGTTAAGGAATGAGTGAAAATCTTCCCCTATCCTAACAATGTCCCTGCCTAGCAAACTAAAGAAAAATGACCTAGTGTCCAAAAAGACTCTTGACACTCACTCTAATATACACACCAAAATTATTAGTTTGTTTTGGTTACAAGTAACCTTAACAACGTTCCAATAAACATTTTGTTAAAACTTGAATATCACACACACAAAATAGATTAGATTAAGAGTCATACAGAATAACAATGAATGATAGAACACTACAAACATTCAAATTATGCACAGCTAAATTAGCTTACAAATCATACAAATTGGCACGAAGTAAATAATAAAAAACAACATGCATTCAAGTTTTGAAAAACCTTCACAACACTGTCAACAAAGTGCCAGTGATCAACTACAGCTTTACACCTGAGTTTTTCTTAAGTAATTTGCATGCGTCTGTCAGGAGCCGAATAACCGCAATCTGAAGCGGGACCCTTCTATCGTGAAGCATTTCCCACCAGAGAATATCTAGATTCCCTCTTTCTGAGTTTATTACAAATTTGCTAAAGCAACTAATGCATTCGGTTCTCAATGCCATACAATCAATGAAGAGATGTTGCAACGTTTCAATGCAATCAATTAATATGCAAAACTTACAGACGATGCTGGACTCATTCTTCCCCCTGGGGTCATTAATTTCCCCTGTCTTCAACACATTATATCAAAAATGCATAAAATCATGGCACCTGTTCTTGTCCGGGAATAAATAGGGTAGTGACACAATTTGATAATAAAGCCTTGTGTTCAACACCATCTCAACAGTTATGTTAATCTGCATATTCAAAATGTTTTTTTTTTTTACTCTCCCCGGATTAAATATCAATAACTCAACTGATAACGCCAATTTTTCCATGATATCCAAGCTCTCCACCGTTTACCTGGATATCCTGATGCGGGAGACCCATTCTGTAAACCCTTCCCTAGGTTATTATTCAGGATCATCAATTTCCTGAAAAGTTAGAGCCTTTGCCATTCAGCCACACTCTCCATTGATTGTGTTCCCAACTCCTAGCGTATGGCCGCCAGTGGTACTAATTTTGTGAGGCAGAAAAATATAGAACTCCAAATACGAGCTTCATACTTATGTAGCTCTACTCTTGCCCAAAAAAGGGAAGCGTTCCAAATCAGAACACAGGTGAGGAATGTCCTTTCTGTTGCAAAAATAAAAAAAAAATTGCTGGAAATAGGGAAAATTTCCCATATTTTCAGTTTATCTTTTTCAACGGTGCCATTTGGCAGCCAAATCTTCCTTCTAGATACTGTCCATAGTGCAATTTCTTTTTGCATCACCAAAAATGGGGAAACCCAAATAGTGCATTGGGGACCTAATCGCCAACTTCTCATGGTTAAGAAACCAGGAATACCCTATAGCACTATTACGGTGGTCTTTGCATTAATATTGAGGGAGTTAAATAGCTTGTATTCTCTAAAAGTGGGGAAACAGGCGCTGAAGACATTGTAAGGATATTTGGCGTGTTACAGCACAGAGTACAGCACTACTACTCATGTAGCAATTTTTTTTTTGCAGCACCACCACAAGGGTGCGGTGCATTGCTATATGTGTTACCAGATTAACAAGGAAAGACAGGCCATTCAGTCAAAAACGATTTTAACATATAAGATGCAAATCTATTTTTACAGTTAAAAGTACACGTGCACATTCAAAAATGCACACTATTTTTCACCTGAAATGCCTATGGTGCGAGAGACGCATTTGAAAATAATAACTAACCTCACTGACAACTAACATGACTAATGAAACATAATCCACTAATAAAAATGTGTCTCCACTGCAGAATTAGGCCTATTCTGAAAGTGAACTTTTAAACGCACATCCATTTTTTTTCTGTTCTCTCTGCTGCCCTGTCCACATAACTACAGGAAGCAAATGGGCTCGAAAGAACAGGAAATCAGTTGGTTACAAAGTATTACTATAAAAATGAGCCATTGTGTAGAGAAGGAGGAGATGGCGTGATTAATTCTGATTGGAGCAGCGTCATAGCAAGTATCATGCTAGAGGGAGTGATCAGGCTTTTGCTGGGGGGTTTTTGAGAAAGGAGAAAGTCAGTCGAGATTGGGGAGAGCTGAAAGAAGGACCTTTCCACTGGCTGAGGCATTCCTATCTGCAAAAGCTGAGAATTCCAGGCAATGACCCCGGTTTGAGAAGGCCAGCGTTCCTTTTTACTGGAGTTAATCTTCAAGGGAGCCACATTCAGAAAGAGAACCGCCAAAGAGAACAACTAAAAAGATAAGGTAATTACAGAAATGTGGGAGCTGAGTGTGTACGATAATATGCAGTCAGTGTAGGATTCCTGTGCATGCCTTAATCAAATGCTAATGTTGCAATTTGAGTTCTGTTCTCCGCCACTCTCTTTGCAGTGTGTCATAGACAATGCTTTTACTGTACCATTTTATTTATTTCTGTAAAGAATGAGATCGTGTTTAATTGCAACTTTTATAATACAGAAAAATATTTGAAAACAGACGGGTGGTGTATTTACTATTTACCATTACAATGCTGATGATGTGGGGAGATTTTAAACAGTGCAATGGTCATTTTAAGACAGATGTGTGCATGTCAGATTCAGTATGAACAGTTGTGAGTGACTGTAGCATAGCTCGTTGGAGGTACATGAGCCAACGGGAAGAGAGACTCTCTGAACATAGCTCCCTACCGTATATAAGGTAGTGGAAATTACCACAAGATTACTATATATATATATATATATATATATCTATCTATATATCTATCTATAGCTATAGCTCTCTGTCGTAAATAAGTCAGTGAGATCGCCCATGGTGGCACACTAACACTGAAAAATGTGGTATTCCTAAAATGTAGGTCTGAGGTCTCTCTAGTGATTACACGAAAAATCTAAGCAAAGATAAGGGATTCTGGACATTGGGGCCACAAATAAAACAAGGGAATTATGCTCACCAAAATACCACCAACCGCGCCTACCACCCACGCATACCAAATATGCATGCCTGGGTGCTGAAATAATGCATGTTCACTGTATTATTGTTGTACATGGCCCAATCTGAATACAAGGAGTGATTGTTGCTAAGTTATATTTCGGTGGTAAGAAAATACCGTCAGGCCCCAAATCTCCACAAAATACCCTACAACATCTAGGGGTATGATCAAATAGCATAAAGTTGCCAGCGTATGCTGTCCAACTCACCTTGCCTCCCTCAACAACTGGTGACGCAAAAGTGTTTACCAGTGTCCCCCACATATAAATTAAATAAAGCAGGCGCAAAAATACATCCCTGACGGAGACCAGTGGAAGAGATAATAGCGTGGGACAAGGAACCTTCTTTGTTGAGGCCAACTTGAAGCAGGGAGCCCTTGTGCAGATGGAATAAGATAAGAATAGCTAGCGGCATCCCTGCTTTATCTCGTGTAGACCATAAAATATTTCTATCGACTAGGTCAAAAGCCCAGGAAAGGTCCATAGCCACCACATAAATAGGGCAACTCTTTCCCTTCCAAGCCATATTTTGCATAATCAGTAGTAAGCCCCCAATGTCTGTCCCCACTTTTTTCCTGAACCCAAATTGGTACATTGACAAGATATTCTGGCTCTCAGACCACTCCTGTACATGCTGCAATATAAGTCCTGCAAAGCTTTTCGAGTCTGCATCTAATAGTGCAATAGGTCTATAATTGGTAGGGCAGGACATATATATATAATATATATATTTTGTTTTCTTCCATAGATAGGCACAACATAAAAGATGTGCCAGGAGACCAGTATAGACCTAGTTAAATCTTGGAAGAGAATATAAGGTATTTTAGACCATAAATCCTGATTTCCCTTCATAATAACATTGGAGAGCGTGCTAGGTCCTGCCGCTCTAGAAGTTGATGCTTTCATAATCACGATTTCAACTCAACCAGGGAGATTTGAATGGTCCATATATGATCTTTCAAACAATCCAAGCTTATGCTATCCTGCCCGATGGGGCAACAAAATTGTGGAAGGAATGTTTGGCTGTTTTCATTTAAACAAAACAATATACCAATTCAAACATAAAGGGTTTAGAAAGTAATCCTTGTGACCAGGGTTGAACTCCCTTCCCCTGGATCAATTCAGGAATACCCTGAGCAATGTTCTGATTCACCAAGGTTCTTTCAGTGTAACACAAAGTATTTTCCATCCATTGCGTCCTTCCACTTGGTTAAGTAAATGTCTCTTTCACAAATGTTTGTTCAGAAATCACAACTGTTGTTCATCACATTATCCTTCTTAGTAAGCCAAAATGTCTCTCTCAAAACGCACGTTCATAAACCAAGGCAATTGTTATTTTCAGAAAGCCAAGGAATTATTACCATATCAAACTTTCTTCAAATGAAACACTTTTGTCAGAATAGCACAGCAACTACTTTTGGTGATGCAACAGTTTGTCAAAAAGATGATCGAGTTAACAAGTTCTTTCCACCACACCTTTTTGCCACGAACACACTTCTTCAAATCATCTTCTACTTTACTATCCTAGTAAACTCGCCTGCCAGGACTAACTATTATGATCCATTTCCTGGTGTACTAGCCTGCCAGGAAGAAACAAATATAATTTGTCTTGGTGGCAATATTTGTTCCAACATTCTCCACACCAGTATCTCTTATGAGAAGGGGGTGAACAACGGCTTCCTCTTCTTATAGTCTCTTGACAATGTGGGTTCCAGTTTTCCCCAAACTGGAAACTCAAGATAGGAGAATTGTTCCCAGGTAGACTCTTAACTGCTTCTTGGCCGCCTATTGGCTGTTGGCAATGTGGGTTACAAGTTCCTCTCCCCTCCCCCTCCCAGTTGGTGTCTCATGTAAGGGGAATTGCGCCCTTGTCGCCTCTGTATGGTTTCTTCACAGCCTCTTGGCTGTTGGCAATGCAGGTCATACGTTTCCCCCAGTTGATGTCCCATATAAGAGGATTTATGCCCTTGCCACCTCTGTACTTCTAGTATTAAGAATTATGATTTGTTAACAGTTCTGTTCCAAGCGCCGGGTTCAGCGTTAACAGGCCAACTCACCGGTCTTCAGCATCTCTTTGTGGTCTGCTGCCGTGGCAGGCCTGTGTCCTGTCTGCTCTGTAAACAGCTCCTGTGTACATTTGGTGGACTGTGTGGCTCTTGCCTGGAACTCTTGACAGCACTGTTCATCTTCTGTGGCTTCTCGCACCCTGAAACGCCATACACCGAGTTGGGTGCATGTCCCCCCCCCACCCCCCTCAGCTGTGTTTCTTTTCCACACGCCGCTTCACACTGCACACACATGCATCTCCCTTCTATGGCAGTCCCAGCACCTCATGCGGCATCTGCTTCAGTTGCTCATTCCACGCCCCTTTCCCTTAACTGCAGCCCATTCACGGGTTTAAATTTCCAGCTCTGGTGCCTTGGCCTGTAACAACTAAACCACACATCCTGATTAATAGCACTTTTAATCTCTAATCCCTTCTTCCTCATCCCAAAACCATAGGTGTTATGGAAACGGAAGTCCATAGTGGTGTTGGTCTCTTTATAATGAACTGAGAGTTGTCAGAGTGAGGGAAGGTTGTGATAAGGGTTTGTGATTTAACATTAGACTGAACACCTCCAACTAAATCAGAATTATAACGTTTGAGGGATGTCCTAATTAAATACTGAAATCCCAATGTTTTACCTTATTACATTTAGATGATTTTTCATAACATGTTCTTTGGGTAATTATGGGAGGTACTTGTACACTGACAGCATGCGATTAGGTATTTGTGAATTATAGGACTCTTATCCTCTCCCAGAGGAGTCACCATTTCCCCCTGACAGCCGACCCCTCCCATGTGATCGTCACTCCTGAAACCACCCCTAGGGTTGGGATCTGATTGTGGCTGCCTTCCCCTGGCCACATGGGAGCAGACTTTAGGCTGGGGTTTAGTGATGATGCTGTAGGATTCATCACAAGATGTATTGAGGCCCCCTCTGGGCAATTTGGAAACTGTCTTGACCTGAAATGCAGACATGTATGTAGTGAAACATCATTGTTGCTAAGGTGGTCTTCAAAATAACAAATTGGAAACCCTAAACTATCCATCCTGTTCACTGTGTTGTATCATAAAAACTGTTTCTGCAGCTATGTGTTTTATAAACCTGAGTCCTCAAATCTAGGCAACACTAAATATTGTTCATGAGAACATGTTCTAGGGTTTTATTATTGGAACAAACCCATACCACTGGAAGTCAGGGTAGTTAGTAAATAGAAATATGGTTCCATAGAATTGTTAGTCCTTCATCACACTACACTTGTTATGCGGCACTCTCCCGGTACATCCAGAACATGAAATCCTTTTGTCAGAGATACTGTGTCAACCTCTCTGCTATTTTTCATGCTCAGTAATATCTCATCACCACTGTTGTAGCCATCCCATAGCAGAACCAGTAAATGGCTTTCCACCGCTCTTCCCCAACCTAGAGTGCTTAATCTAGTAACAACACTATGCTAGATCTGAGACATGGGATGGTTCATCTTACATTTCAGGAGCTGGGTTGGCTTAGGAACAGTAGTAACTTTACTTACTAGATCATCTGTGCTAGTGGTCTATTTGGAGTATAATGATTCAGCGTTGAGCACGCTGCAATGCTTGCTTGAGATTCAATTAGGTAGAGTTTCACAGGGGTAGAGGAGGGCACCCCTCAGGACTTAGCTCGTTCATTTTCCCAATTAGTAAATGATCTCTCCTATACCATAGCCATGCCTCGATCTCCGAGGTGGTCACCATAGTTGAGAGGTCATAGCTTTGTAGTTTTCTGTAATATCCCTTTGTTTCCTCCCCTGAATCACTGACCACCTCCTTGCCTGAACCTGATCTCAATGCACGCCTTCAAGGATCTTCTTCTTGTACTGTAGTCTCTCTCTTTTTTTTGTGGAGGAAGGACCTACCCCGAAAGGAAGCCACAGTGACTGCTTGTTAGATAGCAGACCTGGGGCCCCTCTCTCCCGGGACAGCCGGGGGAGGGGGGAGCCTCTGTTGGCATAAAAAACCCCAGTAGAGAGGAGTGTGGTTTGGACGCATTGGAATAGTCCAATATCTTCCCAACAAGATTGTAGCAGGTGGCAGGGATCCGACTGGAAGGCAGACACAACTCCTTCCGGAGGGTAAGTTCAAAGAAATGGCTCTGCGGTGTAATGTGGGCAGAATGAGATAAGATGTGAGACGTGGATCTGAGGAGATAAGCAAGCAAGGAGCTGTAGAGCGAGCAGCCAGGGAAAGTAAGGAACGGGAGAAAGAGAACCGTCTCGCAGCACCAGAGGAGTGCTGCGAGAACCAGAGAAGCCTGAGCGAGATCGAGAAGGGAAAGCAGGGCTGAAGTGGGCGGAAGCTCCGAAGGAGCAGCTAGAGAGAAGAACAGGTGCGGGAACCTGCAGATGAGCGCGGACGGAGAGCTGCCAGCAAGAGCGAGAGAAACAGTCAAAAGGACAGGGTGTTCTGGTGCGGAACAAGGTGGAATAAACTTAGTGTTGGGGTTGCAGCAAAGGGAAACGACACTGCAGTTGAAATGCGCCGGGAGGGGAGTGATGGGATTAAGAGGTTCCCGGCGGTGACCATGTTGTGCAACCACTAGACCGCTGCATTAGCAAGAGTGGGAACGCAGCGGCACAATTCATTGGTGGCATACCTTCCAACGATGTCACAGGCGCCATGCACCCGAGCACATGCCATTTTCAGAGGAAAAGGCATGAACGAAATTAGAAACCAGCAAGAAAGTAAATAACTGTGAGGCATGATGAAAAATATATTTTTCTAACTAAAGTAATCTGTGCTGTGGCCCTCTTACAGTGGGTCACGTGGTTGGCCCTGTACCTTATCAGCAGAGAAGCCAATAACTCCTGGTAGGGATTTTTCCAGCATGGTACCAGAACCGACTTCCTCTGATTGGTTTTGAACAATACCAAATCTTCTGCTTTCAGAGAATGGCCCTGTACACTTGGTTCTTTGGGTAGTGCAGCCTGACCTGGTTGTGAAGAAAACTGACAGACGAAAGGAGTCACGTGCTAGCTAACATCGACAGATTTTACAGGTGGAGATAAGGGAAGCCTCATAGGATGCAATTTTCGTAGGGCCAGAGCTCAGTTTATCTGCTAGGAGTGCTTTTGAAAACTGATAACATAAGGGGAAGGGTGTTCGGACACATCAGCTCTGTCTTGGCAAATCTTAGCAAAATTATTTTTGAGGATGTCATTCCTCCTCTACTTCCCCCTGCTGACTGAGGAGGATGTGGGCAATATAAGTTGCGCTGCACATTCAGGGCAGTCAGGAGTGTTCAAAATAGTCTACTGATACTTATTCACAACAGT
This sequence comes from Ambystoma mexicanum, assembly GCF_040938575.1. Taxonomy (NCBI): domain Eukaryota; kingdom Metazoa; phylum Chordata; class Amphibia; order Caudata; family Ambystomatidae; genus Ambystoma; species Ambystoma mexicanum. The sequence goes on from NC_090940.1 coordinate 538,438,181, forward strand.
TCCAGATCAACGTTATCCTTCTTTGGGTTTCTTAATGACTCACTTACATTGCTTCAGCAACTTCTTTAGCTTTCACAATAAGGGTTCCCTAGGCTAGGCACAGTTGTCGGACCACACGGGCCACCCACTGGACCTCGGCCAACCAGGAGCCTTAGGCTTTCCAGCCCACACAGGTTCTTCCGTAACTGTACCTGCGTGAAGGTTCACATTCGCTTGGCGTCGCCTTATTCAACTTTTGGCTTTGCCACCTCTCATTTGTGGCGTTGCTACACTGTATTTATGCATATAGTTCACTTCACAGTGGCTTTGTTTCCCCACCACTTTGCTTTCAGTTTCTTTCACACTTTTCTATACTTGCAGAGTTCTGTATTTTATATGGCTTTTGCTTTGCGTTCACAATAGGTAATATCTATCACATATTATTGTCATCAGATCATGGCTCTGCTAAACTCTCATTTGACTCAGTATTCAATACATGTTCTCTCTTCTGTTTCTGCAGCTCCTACTGTGCAACTATGGCCATCAATGCTCCACCTTCTGTGTCCATTTCGCAGCCCACCTGTCTCTGTACTCTAGAGTTCCCTGGGGCTGTCTGCTGGTGTCCTGGCTCTCCTGCAAGACCCACCACGGCTGCCTCCTCGCATTTAGGATTCCCTGTTGGTCTCTCTGCTGTTGGTCGCCTTCCTTCTTATACACCTGCAACTAACTTGACAGGTTGCAGCTGAGTCCCAAATTGGAATTGGCATTGCCTGGTGGTAATTAGTGAAGCAGTTGGAACATGACTGTCCTTGACAATACTCTGCAGGGCTCCTTCTCGTCTCAGTACTAGAGTGGTTAAATACCTTACTCGTGTTCACTTAGTTGCCTCTTCCTCGTCACAGTACCGTAGTGGGTTGAATGATCGAAAATATGGGGAGATGTGTTACAATAGCCCATAATGGCTGGGGGAGGGTTGGTCTTTATAAGGAAAAGGGGATTATGTGTCTCGCCTGAGGATATCCTCTTCCCAATACCCAAGGACCCACCACCCAGGTGATCCTCCCTCGCTTCTCCACCCCCAGGGTCGGGATCCAAAATCGATGGCCTTTCTCTGGCCACCTAATAAGAGGATCCAAGGGGAGTAGGTGTGAGAATACCGTCGGGTTTCTCGCACTACCCAGAGAACACATCCAAAATAGCAAGGAGATACAGCTAGTAATTGTATGCCATACTACTCAAACCGGCGTGCACAAAAGGCACACATGGAAGATGCTGTATGCCACTAACCCATACAAAAGTACACATCCATATGGCGGTATGGCACATAAACTCTCAAAATCCCCATGTCCGATCCTTGCCTGCACCATGCCATGTTAGGCAATGTGAAAATGGTAAAAATAAATGGCCACCACATAACACTACTGCCACAAAGTGCAGAACGGCAAACAAAACTACTCCTTAAACAACTCCCTCTCACAAATCAAAAGAAAAATGTACACTGGAACATCAATTGCCCCGTAGAACATACCACAAACACAGGAGCTAACAGTGATCCTGTCTGATAGCAGTCAATCAGAATATGACAGTTGCCTCAACGTGTCGTCAGTGTGGCTCCGCCAACTAAAGTGGTCATGGAAGTGCAAACAGCATGAAGGCCACCAACAATGGAGACCGACAAGCGAATACCTGAGAAATCACAATGGTCTGCAATGTAAAAATAAAAAGGGATGTCAACCATGCACAGGCCAAACAATCATGAATCACATTTGGAGTGTATACACAGCTTGGACTTCAGACTGCCCACATATATCGTGGAAGCCCAGTGCCCCTGCGTAAGTTACTTTTACATGCTGCACTCATTGCAAGCCCATAGAATGGGGAAGCAGGAGTCGCATATGTGTCTGGACCCCAAGCCACAAACCCGAGACAAGCCTGTATGGGCCCCTTCCGGAAACTACAGTGGATGCCCTTGGATGCCACACACTGCTACATAAATGCACAATAGACAAAAAATGATACAAATTTCAAAAATGCCCATGGTGGGCTGGAGGGCAGAGGGAGGGGGGGTTGAGGGCCACCCAGGAGAGTGGATGGGCAAAAATACCCTCCATGGGTTCATGGTCCGCACGGATAGCATGGAAGGGGAGAGCTGTCGCCACCCTCTGGTGTAGCATTAGAAGGTACAAGTGGTAAGGGAGGTTCACCATGCAAGGCCCTGGCCTCGTCCTCCATGGCAGCAGCCATGCAGGACTGAGATGTTCCCATCACCAACATGATGGCTCTGAGGTCTGCATGCAACACCTCACGGGATGCACGCAGTTCTGCTTGCAACACTGTACGTCTTGCACACAGTTTCTCTGAGATGGTTTGTGTCAACTGTTGCATGTGCTGTTGTGACCGTCTACTGTGGGCTGCCTCGAGTGCAGCCAGTGTAGTTCGAAGGGACCTATTCTCCTCCCTCAGGGCATCTCTGTGGGGCCGACCCTCTGAAGCCATGGATGCACGCACAGCTCACAGTTCTGCCTGTCGGCACCTGCTGCTGCCCGGCATGTGGACCGCAATTCCTGCTGCTGGAGCTGCACCTGTCTGTCTGGGGGGTGGGGGAGGATAATGGAATTGGCCACCCTTTCCATGCGCTGAGCCAACACCTCCTAGGAAGCCCCTTGTTGTTGTGCAACAGAATACATGGCCTGCTCCCACACAGTATTGCCTGCTGCCACACGGCCACCGCGTTGGCGGACCCCATGTTTGCTTGGATCAAGGAAGCGTGGCCCTTCATGTGCTGTCTGTGGCTGCAGGACTGCATCCATCCCTTGACCACCTGCCCTAGGACCAGGAGTCAGTGTTGTGGAGTGTGACCCTGCACCCATAACCACCACAGACAAACGTTCCAACACTGACTGGCCCTGTGAGGGCTCTTCCCACCCCGCTTCCCATAGGTACTCGACTGCAACAGCAATGTAGAATTCAAGTCCATTTCATCACCCGAGCCAAAGGCTTCCTCGAAGGCAGAGTCAGAATACCTCATGGCCAAGATGGCCTGTAGCACCACAGGATTTTCATGGGCTACCACCCCACATCCTTCACTGGTGCCAGGTTGCGTTTGTCTCCTGTACCTCCTCCACCTCCTCCTCTGCATCAAGTGCCTCATCACCTGCACATGGACAGAAAAATACATAAACACCTGTAAATACCATAGGCCACGCACATAGGCATCACAATGTTGTCACGCAACACAGCACTCTGCACGCATAGTCAATGCTCACGCACGTACGCAGTCTCAATTGAAGGGGAGTGTATCATGAAAGCAGACACGGAAGTGTGTTAAAGGCCACGCAAACACATGTAGTGCATGGTGCCTAGCACCTGCATCACACCCAAGCACCTGACCTGTGCAGTCGAGTCACCAACATCCCTGGTGCAAATACACAGATGCCACGTAGCACAGCCATGCCTGAAACGACAAACAGCATGACATGCAACTTGATGAGTACTGTCCAAGACCCATGTCCAATGGCTGTGACCTGACAGGACATGGAAATCACTAGTCGGAAATACAAGTGTCACAATGTACAATGAAGCTATGGTGGCTGAATAGAGTGAAGCCAGGCACAATTATCCGATGATTCCAGGTCACATTGACAGCATGCAAGTGAAGTGCCATGCATAAGTGGACATTTTGGGTTGGATTTGGGAGGGGGCAGTGCATCACATGTGGACGTGCGAAAATTAGGACATAACTATGTAACCTGCACTGTAATTTTGCGGATGATGCCATTGGAAGGATATGTGCACACTTCAGGTGTCAAGTGTTGGTAGTGGGTCATAAGGATACAGGAAAGGACCCCCTCTCCCCCAAGTGCGGGAGATGTCCAGGAGGCACTGCATGTGTACAAACATTGGCTCAGAGGACTGTGTTGCAGATCAGAGTCTTCGCGGATGACAAGTTCATCCCAGCAGTCATCCCAGACCCCAGCAAGGGAGACGAGGAGAGAAAGCGCAAAACATGAGCAAGCAACACAAGTGCCTACAGCCCCGGAGAAGCCACACCACCAGTTCCATCGAGGTAGGGAGGCTGTACCAGGGGGAGGACCCAGATGAACATGGGCATGAACCACAAAACAATTGCCAATGACTAGGTGCTGAGGCTGAGCGAGTAGGAAAGAGATGATTAAATACCATGAGAAGGAATCAAACGTCAATGATGGAGATCAACTAACAGCGGCACCAGGAACAATATAGCCATGTGAACAATGCACATGGATTAGAAATCCACCTACGTAGGCACTGTGATGCAGTGACAACATCACATTCCTAGTGAGATACCCCGCCCCAGGAGAACAGGACTACCCAGACACTCTAGCTCTTCGCCTCTCTACCTCCAACTCCCTCAGGGTCAGTCATTTTTCAAAGAAACCAACTGGGGGTAGATCTCCGTCTTCGGCTGGGGCCTCCCTCTGGAACAGCCTCCCTGCCACTCTAAAACTTGATGAGAACCATCTCCGGTTCTGGAAGCACCTCGAGACCTTCCTCTTTTCTTCTGCCTTCGCTCCCCCTCTCCCCTGCTGATCTGTTCTCTCTTGGCACCGTGCACCTAGCCACCCTCTGTCCTCCGGCCCAGGTACCTGCTCACCCTGCCACCCTCCCGCACTGCCTCCGGGCCACTCCTTGCACTGGGATCTGTATCTGTACCCATACAGCCCCCCCTTTTTCTTCCTGCACTTATCAGACCTAACCTGTCTGCTGCCTTAAACCTAGCACTTGCAAATTGCTGGCTGCACAAAAAATGTCTGTTGCTTTTATTATGTATTTATTATTTATCTGTTTCTCCTCTGCTTTGTACTTTCCACTTCTCCCCCCTTCCATGCACTTTTCCCCTAGCCCTCTCCCATGCACTTGCGCGTTCTCAATGTCACTGGGCCTAGTAAGATCGCTGTTTTGTTCTCCCCTGTTCCCCTCCCCTCCCTTGCCTTGTCACACTCTGAAACACTTGTGTAGTACAAGCGCGATAGAAATAAAATATCAATATCAATACCCCCACAGTGCAGTCGGGGATGACTTGCAGAGGGAAGAGAGTAGAAGCACATAAACCCGCTAGAAGCCTTTGTAGTAGTCCATCATAGGAGTTAACTATATTCTGCAGACAGTGATCTGCAGGTGGAAGTAGAGGAAAGGGAGGGAACCTCAGGAAGTGCAGCCGGCAGGGTGACATCCCTGAGATGTCACAGTAGTGATGAAAGAAGGCGATAGTGGAGTGCAAGCTCATCACAGGCCATCAGCCATCACTGGTTGGAGCAGGAAGAGGCCCAAGAGAGGCTTAACAGGGAGTGATGTGCAATCAGTGACCCAGTGTGGTGATGAGGATTGTCACGTTGTGCAGCACATCATTTGTATGCAGTCAGCACAACAACGAACGCGGATCACTCCACATTCACATGGCTCACCCCTGCCACTCATCTACATTTAAGCTCATATGCCAGACCATCATCACACTACATCCAAGCGACATGCACATGTCCCTGACGTACATGTATCAACACTCACCGGACATGTCTTCATAATTTAGTTGTACTCCTACGTCCCGTCCCCTTTCCTCCATACTTGTGGGACATCTCTCAGTCCTGTGGGACGGGACCGGAGCACTTTGTAAAAAGCATCCAAATTTTTCCAAAAATGTGTCCTTCCTCTCTTTCCTGGGTGAGGCCCGGCACGTGGCTGTAACCCCGCCCACCTTGGCTCCGCCCCGCGCATTGCCCCTCATCCTTTTCTCCGCTCGATCGGGGCCGGACGCACTTGCATCCTCGGAAGATTTTCTTCCCTGTTTTCCTCTCTGGCTCTCGCTAGCGTTCGTCTTATAGTCTGTCTGTCTTTTAAATTAGACTTTCCAGACTGCTCTTCGTGTCATCGTCGCTTTGCGAGGGTGGATCCCCATCCTCTTTGTTTAGAGTGTTTGGTTCCGGAACACCGCTGGGACTCCTGTTTTTACTGTGACTCCCTTTCGGTCCGGGCTCTTCAACGTCGGTTGGAACGGTGGGAGGAGGTGTTCCGACGCACTCCTCCAACTCATTTTCAGGCGTTCATCGACGAGAAGAAGAAATGCCCGGTAAATTCTTTAGTTTTCAGAGCAGCCCGGCCGGGGGGATACCTCCCCGGGTTCCTCTCGAGCCGGGAGGGGCGTTGATCGCTCTGTCACCGGGGTTCGCCCTGAGGTGCCTGTCCGAGGGTCTCCGTAAGGGGCCTGTGTACACCGGAGTAACTTCCGAGGACCCACTTCTGCTGAGTTACAGGGTACCGGAGCTTGCTCTGAGGCCTCTCTTTCGGCTTCCCTTAAAAACAAGACCGGGGTGCGCCCCGAGGCCTTGGCTGGGCTTGTGTTTACCGAACGGTTGTTCCAGGCCTGTGCCGATAAGGCTATTACCGGGCCTAGGCCTGAGGTCCCTCGTACAGAGGCTAAGGCTACCAGCAGTTCTGAGGGGCCGGGCAGGGCCCTGTCGGTGAAAGCGGTTTCTCACCGTTCCCGCTCTTGTGGTGATACCAGATCTGTTGAGGGGGCAAAGAAGCAAGGTTCTTCTTTTACCGGCAGTGCCGAGGTCCTTCCTTCGAAGGCTCAGTTGGCGGTTGGTATGTCGCAGAAACATTCCAGGCCTCTGCCGAGGTTCTTTATGTTAAGGCTAAAATTAAGACGCCTGATCCATCGACGGGGACCCCTGCCTCACCTCCGCACGTGCCACAGTTCCCCTCAGATGAAGACAAAATGGCGGCCGTTCCCGCTACGACCACGTCGGCCATTTTAGGTACTACCCCTACAACTAAGCCATCTGCCTCTGGTGTAGGGTTTGGTCCCTTGGGTGAACATAAGGTCACTTGTGCGTATCCTTACCGGCCCATTTATGATTGGAACGCCCGGATGCCTCTTCCGCACAATGTTTCGTTGCCTGCAGGGGCGGTCCCTTTGATTTATGTGGATACGTCAGCGGAGGGCCCGGTGTGGCACCCTTCTCCGTTACGTCCCTGGATTTGTCCACCTCATGAGAGGCCTCCTCAGGATCCGAAGCAATCTGCCGAGGACGCTTTTTTCGGTAAATTTCAAGCGCTTATGCGCACCGACCCCATGAGGGAGTATTTCAAAGGGCTTTTTAAGGAAATTTGTCCACCAGCGCCTCCGGCTCCACCCGTTCCTCTGGTGGTTCCGCCGACGCCTCCTTTGCCCGTGGTGCCTGCCCCTGCTCTTCCGCCTTTGCCACCGTTGTCCCCAGTGGACAAGGCAGTGCCTGACATGGTTCAGCAGGATCCTGACCTGTCAGATGACCCTCAAGGCGAGCAGGACAACGAGGACCTCCCCCGCTCTGTTAGAGCTTTCCATGACCTGGTACTGGACATGATGAATTTCTTAGATGTCCCGGTTCCCGAGGCACCTGCTCCACAGGAGGGCGTGCTTTCTGGGGCGTTCACCCTGTCTCCTATGGAGCGTACCGGCCTTTTCCTGCAGAAGGATGTTTTGGCTGAGGTCCGAAGAGTCTGGGAGAAGCCACACTCAGGACTTTTCGTCAATAAAAAGATTGACGCGAGGTACAGGCTGCACTCTTCGGAGGAAGTGGCCTTGTCGTCTTGTCCGCCTCCCTCCTCCACAGTGGTGGCTGCGGCCACGTTGCAGTCCAGACCTGCAGCATCCTCTTCCGCGACGCCTACTCAGGTCTTGGGAAAGGAGGACGAGCTCCTGGACTCCCTAGGGAGGAAAATCTTTGCCAATTCAGCCTTGCAGCTCAGGCAGGCCAATGCCGAATTGATTTTGGCGGGAGCTAACATGCGGATGTGGAAAGGTCTGTCGGAGTTTGAGGAGCACATTCCGGTCGAGAAGTTGGAAGATTTCAGAGGTGGCCTTTCCGATGCCAGGGTCTTGGCCCAGGATCTCCTGGAGGCTGCGGCTCATCACGTAGACACCTCGGCTCGGGGCATGATGCTCGGGGTTGATACCTCGAGGCAAGCGTGGTTGCATGCCACTAAGTTTTCGAAGGAAGTGCAAGACAAGGTTTTGGACTTTCCATTCGATGGTAAGGAGCTTTTTCATTCTTCTACTGATGTAGAGCTCACCAAAACCAAGGATAGCACTCGGACGGCTAAATCATTGTCTGTTCTGGTTAAAGCTCCTTTCAAACCTCAGAGACCGTTATTGCAGAGTCGACCTTCTTATGGTTTCAGGGGCTTCCTCCACCGCAAATCGCTCCTGTGGGAAATAACCGCCGTAGACACCAGCGTACGCAGTATTTCTCCCGCTCCTCAGCCTCCTCATAAGGTTCAGGTGGCACCGCCACCGATAAGCTGGCCAAATGAGGGTTTTCTGCACTCGCACGAGACCCCGGTGGGAGGACCATTGCGTCTCATTGGGAGGCGTGGCAGACCACCACAGAAGACAGATGGGTCTTGTCAGTTGCTCGGGCGGGCTTCTGCTTACCTTTATCCCCTACCTCAACCCTCCTTTTCAGCTGTCGGCCTCACCCTCCCTCACCCTCCCTCAAGGCCGAGGTTCAGAAACTTCTGCTCCTGAGAGCTGTGGAACCCGTTCCCCTTGGGGAGCGAGGGGAGGGCTTCTACTCCCGGCTGTTTACTGTGCTGTGCCCAAACCCAACCAGGCTGGCCTGTGCACCATCCTAGACCTTTCCCAGTTCAATCTTTCCTTACCCCAGGAGAATTTCAAGATGATCACGCCCGGCCAGATTCGCTCCTCGTTGCAGGCGGGCGATTGGCTCAGCGTGGTGGACCTTCAGGATGCGTACATGCATATCCTGATTTGGGCTCCACACAGGAGGTACCTCTGTTTCTCTTTGGGAGAGGAGCACTTCCAGCTTCGGGTGCTTCCTTGTGGCCTCAGCTCGGCGCCGCGTGTCTTCACGAAGATGATGTTGGTGATTGCGGCCTATCTTCGTCTTCAGGGTATCCATGTGTATCCTTCTTTGGACGATTGGCTTTTACGCAGCCCTTGTCCGCTGGCGGCAGCGGGCAACCTCCAGTCTCTCCTTCAGCTCCTGTTCCATCTTGGGCTGTCGGTGAACTGGCGGAAATCCTCCATGACGGTCTCTCAGGACCTGATTTTTCTGGGTTTTCGTTGGAACACGATCGACTGCAGAGTATACCTGACCGGGGACAGAATGGCGGATCTGTTGGCCACACGTCAGATGTTGGCGCAGTCGGAGAGTATGTCGGCCTGGTGGTTCCAGAGGCTTCTGGGCCTCATGGCCTCGTGTGTGCTGGCTCTTCCTCTTGCTCGTCTCAAAATGAGACGGACCCAGATGGCCCTTCGGAATTCATGGCGCCAGGCAGTGGACCCAGACTCCATGCGGATAATGATTCCGGATTCCATGAGAGTAGACCTGGACTGGTGGTCATCTCTCAGCAATCTGTCTGGGGGTGCGGGGTTTCAGAACCCAGTCCCTATGGTGACGATCACGACGGACTCTTCCCTCCTAGGGTGGGGTGTGACGTTAGATCTCCTTTAGGTCTTGGACCTCTGGTCACCTCAGGACAAACTCCTGCACATAAACCATTTGGAGCTTCTGGCACTCAGGGCGTTCAGACCGCTCATTGTCAACAAAGTGGTCCGCATAAGAACTGACAATGTGGTGTCAATGTATTACATCAACAAGCAGGGGGGAACGAAGTCCCCCCCCCCCTCGTGGGCCTGTCCATCCAGATTTGAGAGTGGGCCGTGCTTCATGGTGTCTGGCTGCTTGCCGTGCACATCCCGGGCCAGCTGAATGTCACAGCAGATGCCCTCAGCCGGCGGACAGTGGTCAGCTACGAGTGGGAGTTGAAGGCGGAGGTCCTCTCAGGGATTTTCTCGCGCTGGGGCACACCGCAGGTGGACATCTTCGCGATGGCGAACAAGAAGCTTCCTCTGTATGCCTCCAGAGGGGGGATGGGAGCCTCCTCTCTGGCGGATCCTCTAGAGATTCCATGGCACAACATGAGAGCTTACGCCTTCCCGCCTCTGCCTCTAGTTCACCGGGCAATTTGGAAGTTCAAGAACTCGGTGAACTGTTCTCTTCTACTGATAGCCCCGTGGTGGCCGGCCAGGTTTTGGTTCTCAGAACTCCAACACCTGTCGGTTTAACCGCCGATCAAGTTACCGGTAACTCCCGATCTTCTCCACCAGGGGGAGCAGCAGCTGTGGCACCCCTCTCCACAATCGCTCAGCTTGGCGGCTTGGTGCCTGAGTTCAGGTCTTTAGAGCATCTGAATTTGTCTGCGGATAACATGCGTATTATCCAGGCAGCCAGAAACCCTTCGACCAGATCTCCGTACAAGAGTAAATGGCTCAGGTTCTGTCATTGGTGTCTAGAGAGGAAATTGGATCCAAGGGGGGCCACGGTTGACGCGGTGTTGTCCTTCGTGTCCTCCCTAGCAGAGTCAGGGGTTCATGTTCTGTCATGCAGGACTTACCTGTCAGCGGTCTCTGCTTATCTCTCTCCGGATCAGTGTTCGTACTCTCTGGCTAACCCAGTGGTAAAGAGGCATTTCGCTGGTTTAACACGCCTTTACCCTCCAGTTCGTAATCCGCACCCGCCATGGGACCTAAATGTTGTCCTGATGGCGCTGTGCCATAAACCCTTTGAGCCGATGGCTGCTGTGGACCTCAAGTACTTGTCTTGGAAAGTGTCCTTTTTGGTCGCCGTCATATCGACAAGGAGAGTGAGTGAGCTCTAGGCATTGTCGGTGGAGCATTCTTTCTTGGTCTTTCACAAGGACAAGGTAGTCCTTCGAACTAATCCGGCTTTTCTGTTGAAGGTGGTGACCGAATTCCATTTGAATCAATCGATCTCCCCTACCGGTCTTTTTTCCGAACCCCGCCTCTGAGGCGAAGAGGGTTCTACACTTTCTTGATGTCCGAAGAGCTCTTAAGTTCTACCTGGATAGGACTTCCGAGCTTAGAAGTTCTTCTTAGCTTTTTGTGACTTACGGCAACCCTCAAGGCAAACAGGCGTCTAAGGCAACTATTTCTAGGTGGATTGCCGCCTGTATCATGCAGTCTTTCACTGTCCAAAAACTGAAACCTCCTAAAGGTATTCATGCACACCTGGTGCGGGGCAAGGCAGCTGCGGTTGCTTTTCAAAAGTATGTTCCCTGCGAGTCCATCGCTAGGGCAGCTACTTGCGCCTCTCCATCTGCTTTCTGTAAGCATTACTGCCTCGATATGAGTTCTAGAGCTGATGCTCAGTTTGGTCAGGCTGTGCTGAAGAACCTGTTTCAGTAAGGGGTATTTCCATCCACCCGTAGTTCCTGTAAGGAGTGCTTGGGAATCTCCCACAAGTATGGAGGAAAGGGGATGGGACGTAGGAGTATTTCCAGGTTTCCCACCGTAGTAACCACCTTACTCCTAGACCATAATTCCCTTTTCCTCCATACGCCCTCCCACCATCCCCTCTAATAAGGTTCCTCTGTATTGGCAATGGATCTCTGACCTGGCAAAGAAAAGGACTGAGGGGTGATGCGCGGGACGGAGCCAAGGTGGGCGGGGTTACGGCCGCGTGCTGGACCCTGCGCAGGAAAGAGAGGAAGGACACATTTTTGGAAAAATTTGGATGCTTTTTACAAAGTGCTCCGGTCCCGTCCCACAGGACGGAGAGATATCCCACAAGTATGAAGGAAAGGGGACTATGGACTAGGAGTAAGGTGGTCACTACGGTGAGTAACCTGGTAAGTCTCCCACGCCTTGGACCTGCTCCATATCGATCATATCACTGACGATCACTTCATGTGGAGTGAGTTGATCGTCCACTCGCGCTGGCCCACCTCCAGTCACCAGAGTATTGGCATAGGCAGAACCCAGCTTGTCTTTCGCTCTGTGTCGGATGTCATTCCAACGCTTCATCACTTCATGCGGCATGTGCCTCTCATAGCCCAAGGCGTTTATACGATGCGTGACATGCTGCCAGTGGGCCATATGCTGAGCAGGCGTATGTGTGCTCCCTGCCTGCACAAGCATGTCATGTTCGTTTTCAACACGTGCTCCATGAGGATGTCCAGTTCCTCATTATAGAAGCTCCTCTTCCTCGACGTGTTGGTCTGCTGTGTCGTGCTTGCGGTTTGAGTCCTGTCCGCTCCTGCACCCTTTTTCTTCTCGCAAGGTCGTGCAGACCCTGATTGGCTGGGGCTACTTGGTCAGTAGGGGCTGGAGTACTGGTGGACTGTGCCGTGGCATCGGCCACTGATGGCATGACAGTAGCTGCCCTGTCAGGTATCTGAACCTCGGTGCTCGTGCCAGTAACCTGCACCGCACAGCTTTTGCCCTTACTGACAAGGAAATATGCGCATGGGTCTCTGTGGACATGTGCCTGGACCACCAAGTCCTGGCTGGCTGAGCCTGATCCTGGGTGGTGGTAGCTGCAGCTGCCACCCCACTCTCATGGCCGTGGCTGGTCTAGACAGCAGATGACTATGCTGCCCTGTGACCCCTGTTGCTGGTTTTGGCAACTTTCATAACACGTCCCTCCCCCTTGGAGACAGGGACGACAGCACCTGGGTCTCTGTGGATCTGTGCCAGGGCCTATACAGGCCTGGCAGTTGGCCGTTGAGACTTGGCCCTGCAGCTTCCTCACCCTGGCTGGTGGGTACAACAGATGACAATGCTGCCCCGGGATCCTGAGTGCTCGGGACATCAGCAGCATCTCCATGTTCCTGAATCTGTTGCGGCGCGGGGGGAGGGTACAGCTCTCCCTGCATGGCCCTGGCCACCTCATCCACCTCTGCCCCTTCCCAATTCTGGGCCTCCCACTCAAGGCACTGATGGAGTTATGCAATGAGAGGCACACATAAGAATTGTCCTGGGCAATTTCTGTGAGTGGGGCAGTGTACGTGATGAAATACGTACCAATGTGCTCCAGCTAGGCTCAATGTTACCCCTGGGGTGAAAATAACGGGTCGCGTAACACACAGGCACCCCAAACGCAAACAAACATGCACGCAACCCCTCGGTAGCCCACGTGTGAGGTAAAAGCGTTATGCAGTACGCTGTGGCACCCAGCAACACAAAAAATTGATACGCAAGGTACACGTAGGGTACTATGACCTCGAAAATGGGAGTATGCGTGACACACACGGGCAAGCACAGTATGAAAATTGCGTATGGGACTCACCGTTTGCCTCATAGAAAAAGAAAACATACGTGCGTGTGCGCAGAGGCAGCTCCCCCACCAAAACAAGAAGTACGCACTGTCACAGTATTGTAGAATTTGCGTGGGACCCCAGAATACTACCAAGTCCGCGTGTCCGTCCGCAACAAAATGCATGTACAGTGCAATGTTTTCGTATGCACACCTTTAACCCGGATGCCCAACGTACAGTGCATGTCACGTAAGTTACGTGCGTAGGCCCTTTCCTCTAAATCCATGCTAACGCGCTGGTTCCGCACGTGCAGACACTCTGCTTCTGGCTAGCCACGCGAGTAACACGGAAGACCCACGCTCCTGCCTAACAGCCAATTTACCTGACTCCAAGTGCCCCGAGCTGCCTCCTACAAGCCATCTGCTGCTGCTGCCTGCCCACTCTGTGTGCCTGCTGCCCATGTGTCCTGAAATTTGGTGCCTGCTGTACAGCCATTGCCAGTGCTGCTGTCACTGTGATCATATCTGCTGATCCCGAAGACTCCTGACAACGTGCCATACCACCACCCCACAGCCCAGCCCCAAGTGGCAACCCCCCAGGAGCGAGGCAGAGGGCTGTCGGCTTCCCAGCCAGGGAAGTTGGCATCCTGGTGGAGCAAGTTCTGGGGCATTATGATGCCCTCTACCACGGACCATCGCAAGTCGGCAAGGAAGGAAGGACGGAGGAGGATCTGGGTGGACATCATGGGTGCCATCAACGCAGAGGAGGCGGCACCCCGCAACTATACACATGTCCACAAGCGCTGGGAGGACTTCAAGGCCAGGACCCACAACAAGGTCAGGCGCTTCCTCCAGGCTGCTGAGAACCAAGTGAGGCGCCGGGGCCGGTTGACCAACGACAACGGGTCCTGGAGAGGTTCTATCCAGCGCTGTACACCCAGGTTCGGGATTTGGAGCTCCATCTGGAGTCGACTGGTAAGTGTCCATGTGTTCTTGTACACCATGGTGCATGTGCATGTTGATGTGTGGTTGGAGTGTGCACCTTGGCCTCATGTCTGGCATGCCTCTTCTACAGATGTCTGTGTACATGTCCCAGACAGTGCTGCATGTGAGTCTGTTCAAATATGTGTGACCGCAATGATGTTTGGGTTGCAATGCGTGATGCGCGCAAGCATGTAGCGACATGCACATGTTTGCATGCATGTGTCTGTATTGGGACATGTGAGTGGTGTTACACGTGTGCTTTCATGAACATCACAGGCGTGCATGGTCTACATGTACATGTGTCAGGGAAGTGAGTTTGTGACTGGCCAATACTCATGGATGTATGACACATGGGCATTTGAATGTGTGATTGACTCATGCTGCCAAATTGGCCTCATGTGCACTCTGATGTGATAGCTGCATGGGCTGTTACATGACTGTCAGATGATGTGTGAAAATGGGATGTAAGTCCCAGGATGCATGTGAGGTGGGTACATGATTTTGAAGTGCTCAGAGTGCCTTGTACATGGATGTGAATGTCGGATGTGCATGACACACATGATTGTGCATGTGTGTGAATGCCACTTCCCGTAGTGTAGTGGATGGTGATTGTTAGGCAAAATTATATGCAGTACCCCTTTGGAACACCACACACTTAAGAGTACAAGTCACAGTACAAATTCACCTTTGGTACAAGCCCGTACTACTGTTAAGAAAGGAAGAAGGCCTTGACTATGGCAAGGGGAAAAGTGCACAGAATTGCACAGTGAACAACTTTGGATCTAACAACGTGCATAAAATACCCAAGACTCTTGTATGTATAAACCCAGGAGTGCAAATAAAGTATTTACCAATATATGAAAAAGGAATGTGGGGTAAGCACTTAAGACCTCCTTATAACTGAAAGGAAAGTCAGCAAACTCTTTACCCACTATGCTCTTACAGATACTGACAGCGCTAAACCCACGTAGCGGGCAAGCAAGGACAGATTCTGTGAACTGACACTCTGTAAAATACTGAATAAGGAACATTCAAACAGTACTCACGAGGACCGGAAAGACCGCTAGAATGTCAATAATTTCAATAGATCAAACAGGAACCCAGAAGGCTGTAAAAGCAAAGGGTTAAAGATAAAAAAATACATAAAACCCTAGTCAGGGGCAAGTATGAATTGTGATGTTAACTTGTGAGGAAAACAAAAGGGGATACACACTGGAACATGTTACAACAACACCCACACCTAATATTCGATGGAAAGTAAATGCAGAAGTGCAATGGAAAATATGGAATGGAATCTGAATAAAGTAGGATCAGGAGCAGGGGAAACGCTATTACAAAAGGAAACCTTTCCCACACAACCAAGGAAAAAAGGCAGTAAACAAATACTACTAAAGTAAGATTAATGCATCAAGCTTTTCAGTAACCAGGACAGCATAAAGAGGCAGAACGCACCGGCAACCTGGGTTGCATCTAAGAGTTAAGCACAGAGAAAGGCTGTCTGCAGACAGAGGAAGACAGAAAGGGAAATTCAGAAAGCATAAATCAGTTAGCACATTAATCCGAAATCCAGGACAGAGGAACAAGATACAGGAGCTAAGAACTGGGCACAAAAGCTAGGAACTGGAACTAGGTACAAGGCACAGAAACCAGGAACAAGGAACAGGAGACTAGTCACAACAGGAACACTGCTACAATGACCAGCGCCGGACTGAAGCAAACGGAGGCTTTTAAAGCTGCTAAACGAGCACACCCCTCAGGCGTGCCGCCTGCTGCACCTGCAGCCACAGGTGTTGCCTATCCTCCACCCAGCCTTGTGCTGCAAGGGAGGAGATGAAGCAGTGAGCCAGGCATTCTGGGAAGCAGGAGGTGAAGCAGTGAGCCAAGGCATTCTGGGAAGCATAGTCATTTGATTTAAATAGCATGCTGGCTGCCAGAGAGGAGATGAAGCAGTGAGCCAGGCATTCTGGGAAGCAGGAGGTGAAGCAGTGAGCCAAGGCAGTCTGGGAAGCATAGTCATTTGATTTAAGTAACATGCTGGCTGCCAAAAACCTGGAATGGATCCGGAAGGGAAGTAACTTGGAATATAAGGTTTTAACGCTCCCAATTCATCAGAACACTGTAGCATAGGGTTCGAAGGAAATGTCCAGTAGGGAATAAACCCCAAAACATGCCCCCAAGTGGCGGGAACGGGAGCGAAGGGAGCGAGCCGTGACACTATACCCCCTCCCACGGCCGACTCCAGGCGGCCGTTACTTGCACAAAACATCTTCTTTCCATGACAGGAGCGCTTTGTCTTCAGAAGTGGCACTGACGGAAACGATGACCCACGGGCAGAAGCAGAAGGACTGGAATGAATAGAATCAGGCCGCAGTCTATAAGAGCCATAGGCAGGTTTTCGGTGAGGAAGAGACTCATGGGTCGAAGAAAGGCATGAAGGACTTGCAGGACCTGAAGCAGATTTGGAAGGTCCAGGAAGCTCAGTCTCTGGAAGCGAACACTTATACAACATTGAGGAGGGAGGCAGGCTGGTGCGACATGCTTTGGACAATGATTGATGCTCTGGTAGCCCCCCTGCTGAGAGCGGACACACAGGAGGTGAGAAATCAGCAGGTTTCAGGAAACGTTCATGTGCAGACAAAGAAGGTGGCGGCCGAGGTAGAGGTTCGGATCTTCTCCCATCATCCATTTGATTAAAGGCCTGTGGTTGAGGGTGACCAAGGTTCGACTGCATCTGTCTCACGCCTTGGGGGCCTGGAAGTCCAATGGGTTGTACGAGGTTGGCACTCCTGGTGTCAGTCATGTAGCCACCTTGTTGCTCATGGAATACAACCGCAGGAACGTTTGGCATACCGATAGGAGTGATAGACGCAGTACTTGGCACATCAGGCACATTCGCAGCAGGAGTAATAACGGGCACATTTTGAACTGCAGCAGTCATGTCCTTCCTTTGGCTACTAGCACCCGAATGGTGCAGCAGTTGGGGGGCCGTGCCCGTCCCTTCCTTCAGGCTCATGTGGGATCCGGCAACAAAAAGGCTGTCAAGCGGCTGATCCAAACCGGCCCCCAAATGTGAACCGTCCAGCCCGTTATCCTGGTTGGCTACTTGTTCGATGTCTGGGCCATGGCGGATGGTATCCGTCTCCCAATTGTAACACTCCAGGCAAGTCCAACGGCCTTGCATGTAAGACCCTCCCGAGTCGTGATCCAGCTTGATGTTTCTGGCAGAAGATTCAGACTCAGATGTAGCATATGCGGGAGGTGCTGATTCTACAGTCAAGCAGTTGGGAGAATTAACTTGTGTAAGAGGCAGGCCTTCTGGTGATCCTCCTGAAGCATAACAAGGGCAGATTGGACGTTCATCCGTAATAAATGGTTGTGATTTAGAAGGTTGCTCTGAAGTAGATGAATCTGCAACACGATCAAACAGAGCAGACAGGTGCACCTCCGATATTGGCAGCGAGGCTGAACAGGATACAGGTTTTTCATGAACTGAAGCCACACTAGCAGTAGGCTCTAGGACCGAAGACAGGCACTCAGGATGTGCTACCGGAGGCTCCGTGGCTGAAGGATAATCCGCTGGATGAGTCACTGTAGCCGAAAACAGGCATGCCAGAGGAAATTCAGAGGCTGAGGGCATGCAAGCTGGAGCCATCACGTTAGCTGATGACAAACTCGTCAAAGTCTTTGACTCTGACCACGTACATGGTGAAGGCTCTTGAGTGATTGGCAGACATAGCAATTGTTCATTGATTGAAGACACGTTAGACAATGATGACTGCAGAGCCGTGGACTGGATAATCGAAGAGTCAATGGTTGTAGGAGGACAAACAGAAGTCCCAGAAGTCAACAGACACATTTGTGGCTCAGGAATGGAATGCACCTCTAGGGGGGTTGACTCCTTGGCACCAGTAACCAAAGACTGAGCTGTAACCATGCCGTCCCTCTCCTTAGTGGATGACACAGAGTCTCTTCCTTTGTAAAAATCAAAATCAACCAGAGGGATCACCATAGTAAAGTCTCTGTTAATCAGGATTTCGTCAAATGTCCATTCCTTTGTCTCAACTTCTGAAGGTGGCAGATTATCAATCAACAGTTCAGGAATCGCCTGCCGGGTCTTTGTTTTAGTATACTGTGGAATGAGTCCATCAAAACAAGAATTATGTACTGTCTTTGATTGTTCATTGTGACAAAATTTGGCAGAAGAAGGAATGAACACAGAGGTAGCATCGTTTTCCACATCAGCTTGAATGTTTACTTCAGTCTCAGCAGCTAGATCAAGGGCAGAACCTAAGCCTATGGTAGTGACTGATTCTGTGTATGCCACCATTGTGGATAATGTTTGGGAATCAGAAGCATGTATGTGTTCAAACTCTGAATTATGACTGACTGCTACAGAGGAAGTCTTAGGTAAAGGAGTGACTTGTAAATCCTCAACTAATAGCAATTCCTGACAAACGGTAGAACAATTGTCAGAATCTGTGCTCTGAATAAGTGCTGTGCAAGAAAGAGGACTTTCACTCCCAATAGATTTTTCATATTGACAAGTATCATGACCTCCTAAAACCTCCTCACTCAGAGATTGAACAGTCTTCACTTCATCAACGGATAAAGTTTGAGGTGTAGTCAGAAAAAATCGTAAAGTTTTATTCTCCTCTAGTAAACTGATGTATTCTCATTTTAACTCCTCAAATTCAGCTTTTAGCATGCCCAGGCTTAACTGTACATCCCTATCAGTAGGCACAAGGGAAGGCATGGTGACATCAGGGCTGGATCCTACCCTAGTCATCGGGACGTTTACTGATTGTACATTGTCATTTACTGCTTGCAAGTCTTGTGATCTATACTCTCTCTTACCGACTTGGTCTGTGTTACCCTTAAGTAAACTACTGACATCAGACCTCTTGACATTAGGGACTACAGTAAGTACTTGTGCAGAGGAGTAAGCAGTTGACTGAGGGCTGAAAACAGAAGATATGTAATGAACCCCTTCATTCTTTATGTTTGAATCATGAAACTGTTCAATCTGAGGTAAAGCACAACCGGAATCATGGGGTTCAACAACAGATGTACTCGTATTTAGTAAATCTAACAGTGTTTTATTTTCCGCTGCTAAGGCTTGTGCGGACATATCTGGATCAAAATTAAAGACAGAACTAGGATCAGGCAATGTACGATGGGCCATCCTGTGGGTAAAATACTCAGCACGTAAATACCCATTTGTATCAAGGAGTTCCTTTAAGTCAGGATCAATGATTTGATTGTCACAGGTAGACTTAGGGGAAACTTTCTGTACTAACTTGTTAGTGACCTTGCTGCCTTTCTTTCTTAAACTGGCCCTATTCAGACGGGAATAACGGCTGGTCATTCTGTTAAGAAAGGAAGAAGGCCTTGACTATGGCAAGGGGAAAAGTGCACAGAATTGCACAGTGAACAACTTTGGATCTAACAACGTGCATAAAATACCCAAGACTCTTGTATGTATAAACCCAGGAGTGCAAATAAAGTATTTACCAATATATGAAAAAGGAATGTGGGGTAAGCACTTAAGACCTCCTTATAACTGAAAGGAAAGTCAGCAAACTCTTTACCCACTATGCTCTTACAGATACTGACAGCGCTAAACCCACGTAGCTGGCAAGCAAGGACAGATTCTGTGAACTGACACTCTGTAAAATACTGAATAAGGAACATTCAAACAGTACTCACGAGGACCGGAAAGACCACTAGAATGTCAGTAATTTCACGAACCCTGTAGATCAAACAGGAACCCAGAAGGCTGTAAAAGCAAAGGGTTAAAGATAACAAAATACATAAAACCCTAGTCAGGGGCAAGTATGAATTGTGATGTTAACTTGTGAGGAAAACAAAAGGGGATACACACTGGAACATGTTACAACAACACCCACACCTAATATTCGATGGAAAGTAAATGCAGAAGTGCAATGGAAAATATGGAATGGAATCTGAATAAAGTAGGATCAGGAGCAGGGGAAACGCTATTACAAAAGGAAACCTTTCCCACCCAACCAAGGAAAAAAGGCAGTAAACAAATACTACTAAAGTAAGATTAATGCATCAAGCTTTTCAGTAACCAGGACAGCATAAAGAGACAGAACGCACCGGCAACCTGGGCTGCATCTAAGAGTTAAGCACAGAGAAAGGCTGTCTGCAGACAGAGGAAGACAGAAAGGGAAATTCAGAAAGCATAAATCAATTAGCACATTAATCCGAAATCCAGGACAGAGGAACAAGATAAGATACAGGAGCTAAGAACTGGGCACAAAAGCTAGGAACTGGAACTAGGTACAAGGCACAGAAACCAGGAACAAGGAACAGGAGACTAGTCACAACAGGAACACTGCTACAATGACCAGCGCCGGACTGAAGCAAACGGAGGCTTTTAAAGCTGCTAAACGAGCACACCCCTCAGGCGTGCCGCCTGCTGCACCTGCAGCCACAGGTGTTGCCTATCCTCCACCCAGCCTTGTGCTGCAAGGGAGGAGATGAAGCAGTGAGCCAGGTATTCTGGGAAGCAGGAGGTGAAGCAGTGAGCCAAGGCATTCTGGGAAGCATAGTCATTTGATTTAAATAGCATGCTGGCTGCCAGAGAGGAGATGAAGCAGTGAGCCAAGGCATTCTGGGAAGCATAGTCATTTGATTTAAGTAACATGCTGGCTGCCGAAAACCTGGAATGGATCCGGAAGGGAAGTAACTTGGAATATAAGGTTTTAACGCTCCCAATTCATCAGAACACTGTAGCATAGGGTCAGTGGCGTAACACAAAATGTGGGGGCCCCCCAACTCGGCAACAAATCACGGGTTGCGCCACACTCTGGGCCGGCCTAGACTGTCACGCTTGCACAATACGCATGAACGTGCTGCTGAAGGGGTATGCCGCACACTGCACTAGGAAAAAGATATAAATATGTGTTTTAATGCAATATACAGCACACTTTCTGAGATAAATTGGCTATAAAGCCAGAGTGTTTGCAATTGTTTTGTAGGGTAACACAATCCAATACATGCAAGTCACCAACAGTGCACAGGAACATTAATGCTTCCAACTGGCTGCACAATGTAGACCAGTGTAAACACGTAATAACATTATAGTACAGAATGCCAGGCCACATTTAGACATACCTAGACTGTTTTCAGCAAAATGCCAGTCAAAGCAATAACACTCATCAAGAAGAGAGCACACAATAAAGCATGTGTCTCCATGGCCCCGAACAACACGGCCAAACTCTTTAAAATCTGCAAGGAACTGGTCAATCCTGTTGTGGTCTATACCTCTTCTGTTCCCTCCCATTCCCTCTGTACAGCTCTGGCCTCTCATTTCTCTGCTAAATCTCAGGACATCCTGTCCTCTATGTCCTCTTCCTCTCTCGGCCCATTTTGGCCATCTCTTCTCTCCTCCGCCTTTTTCCTCTTTCTCTCTGACAACACCTGACGAGGTTTCTAGACAAGTCCGATCTATGAAAGTGTCGTCCAAACAGGTGCTCCGCTGCTCCTCCAGAACCATCAAAGCCCATATTGACACCCTCGCTCCAGCCTTGGCCGATTTCTGTAATCACTCTTTCGCCACTGCAATGTTCCCCTCGCCCTTTGAGCACTCCCTTGTGCACCCACTCCTCAAGAAGCAGTCTGCTGATCCTACCTGCTGGAAAACTATCGCTCAATCTCCACCTTTCCTGAGCAAACTCTTGGAAAAGCTTGCCATCTCCCAGCTTACTCTCCACACTGAATCTGTTGGTTGTCTCCATGACCATCAGTCTGGCTTCAGAGCTGCCAGAGGCATGGAAACTGCTCTCCTTAACACCTGTGCTGCTCTCTAACCTTGATTCCAGCATTCCTTCTATTCTCATCCTTCATCTTTCTTCTGCTTTCGACAGGGTCAACATCGCCATCCTGATCAATCGACTCTGTGAGAACCTGGGCATCACAGATCAGACCCTAGAGTGACTGACCTACTTCCACTTGGACCGCCACTCCGCTCCCAGGTCGATCGTGGTCCCATTCTCTCCACCACCTCTCTCTACCTGTGGCATTCCCCAGGGCTCTATCCTCTCACGCTGGTTTTTCAACCTCTACTTGGCCACTTTGGCCTCCCTGATCTCTACCTTATCCTCTAACTTTCAGTGTTGTGCGGAGGACTCAGCTTTCCTTCAGGCTCCCCTCATCCTCCTCTCCTCTCTTGCTCATTCCTGACTGTCTATCCACGATTCAGGATTGGTGCGCCTCCAACAATCTCTGCCTTAATGCCAGTAAGACAGAGATCCTTCTCATTGGGACCCTTGCCACTGTGTTTCCTCTCTCACTATAGCAGACCACCTTGGGCCCTCTTCCTTTGCCTTCCTGCGAGGCAAAAAACCTTGGTGTCATCTTCAACGCCACACTCTCTTTCTCTCCTAACATCTCGGACATCACCAAGAAGTCCCACTACCAGCTGCTCCTCCTCAAAGGGACTCTTCCCTTTCTCACTCTCCACCAGAAGCTCACTGTCTCTAAGCTGGACTACTGCAACAGCCACTTTCTCAATCTGTCTTCCTCTAGTCTCCGTCATCTGCAAATAATCCAGAACAGGACTGCAAGACTTAGCCTTGGCCTCAAGCCCTGGGATTGTATTTCTCCAGCCCTGAAATCTCTCCACTGGCTGCAAGGATCAAGTTCAAGAACCTTTGCATTGCCCACAAGGCTTTCTGGGGCCAGTGCCAACACTAAATCCAATGCTCGCTTCCAAAATACCTTCTTTCTCTAACCCTTCACTCAGCTACCTCCAACTCTCTAAGGCTTAGACATTTCTCCAGGCAGAGAGTGGGGGTAGACCTCTCTCCTCTGCTGGTGCCTCCAACTGGAATGGCCTCCCTGCCCCTCTCAAACTTGAGGCGGACAACCTGAAGTTTCGGAAGCAGCTAAAAGCTTTCCTCTTCTCTGCTGCTTTCGCTCTCTCTCCCCCCCTGCTGACCTACCTGACCTACCTGTCTGCTGTACTGACTGGCTGCTTGGCTACCCTCAGAGTCTCTCTGAGTCCAGGCTCTTTCTTGATTGGTCACCCTTGCACTGCCTCCGGGCCTACCATGCACTTAGGGGCTGTAACTGTAACCCTGCAGTCCATTGTTCTCCTTGCACAACCAATAGCTGCTCTGCCCTGGCTGCACTTACTGTGAGCATTGCTGCCCTGTTTTCCCCTCCCCTCTCACTTGCCCTTCCCTGCTCCCTTTTCCCTTGCACTTCT
Organism: Ambystoma mexicanum; assembly: GCF_040938575.1. Taxonomy (NCBI): domain Eukaryota; kingdom Metazoa; phylum Chordata; class Amphibia; order Caudata; family Ambystomatidae; genus Ambystoma; species Ambystoma mexicanum. The sequence goes on from NC_090940.1 coordinate 538,461,476, forward strand.
CGTTCTCACAATGGCACAAGGCCTAGTGAGATTGTTTGTCTTGTCCTCCCTCTATCATCCCTCTCTTGTGTACACTTGTGTACAGGCGCATTATAAATGACTTGAATCACATCATATCATTTTATCACAGATGCCCAGAAAAATATACAATGCCGCAGTAAGAAATGGCTAGACTGGCAGCACCCAAATGCCAATCTAGCCAGGTAATTAAAGTTAGCAGGACTACTTTATCAGAAATGTCCAGTTAAAAGAAAGTCATACCAAACTGAGGAATGACTAGACTGGCTAAATCAAAATGCCTCTCTAGCCACTAATACCACATATCATGCCTGCTTAGCCTGGACATGGACAACCATTATGATTTATCACACAATCCTGCCCACCCACACATCCACTCTCCCTCCCACCCACCACCCCAACCTCCACAATCAGCTCCTTGGCCCAGAATTACCTCTGCGTCCCTCTTCCTTGTCCCAGAGCTTTCGTATGAGGCACCTTGCCTCATAGGTAAGTACTGGGATGAGGAACAGTGGGACTAGGAGTGATGAAGATTACAGGTAGCTAAATCAGGCATTACCTCCATGTACCTCTACCTCTTCCCAGTACTTTTGTATGAGGCAGAGTGCCTCAAACACACGTACTGCCTCGTATATAAGTACTGGGACGAGGAAGAATAGGGCTAGGAGTAAGCAAGGCATTAAACACAAGTAGTAGCGCAACACCATTGAGTTGACTGGGCTTCAGCACTACCCCCCCTGACATTTTGGGCTATATTGACTCAACTTGGCTAACCTTTAGAGCAGTTGCCAGACCGAACAGGACACAGATTTTAAACGGCACCTGGTTTTTGCTGTTAACAAGGACCCAGCAATTACCAACGTAAAGCATTTCACTGTTAGTACCTGCATTCAAATTCCACATTGTTTAGGCGATTGAAATCGTGATGTGGGTTTAGTACTTGCATGCCAGGGCAGTGATTGGAAGGGTAGAAAGGGAACAGGAGACTTATAGGAGAGAGTTAACTGCTTGTAACATTGAATCTGCACTAGAATAGTCTCATTAAAATGCGTAAATAATTTGGATGCGCCCACACAAATAAGTTTCCCCCTCCCCACCGCATGTGAAGTTAGCGCCTCTCCCAACATTTGAAGGGTTAGCCCCCCCGAAATGAAGGTTTTCTTGTGCCCCTGTACACAAGCACACACACCATTCACCTTATACACACCCAGTCATCCACACATTTAAGTGTGCACCCTTTCACCATACACTCACACAGGTAGCCACCTATACATTTATGTGTGCACCCTTTCACCATGCAGGGACACCCCCACAGCCACCCATACATTTAAGTGTGCACCCTTTCACCATACACACACAGGCAGCCGGCTATACATTTGAGTGTGCACCCTTTCACCATAGACTCATACACGCACACCTCATGGAGTTGAGGGGGGGCCCTATTACTTAAAAAAGAAATTGGGGCTCATTACGGGTCCAGCGGTAACCGTGCCGGTGCTACCGGCGGGTTGCCTCCAGACCCATAAAAAATTACTATGGCCTGACTTCCCGGTGCCACCGTGCTATTTCAAGTCCGGCGGCTGGGAAATCAGGTGCCGGTAATTTCGTTAAACCCCAGACTCCACGGGAATGGGGACACAGAAGCACCTGCACCATTGTTAACGGTGCCGGTGCTTCCGTGACAAGTCTGCCTACCGTGGCTGCTGTGCCTGGCAGGGTCAGACCTGTCGGGCACGGCAGCCCCACCAGGCAGACCTGTAATATGCCGGTCCGGAAACAACAGTGCCTGTAAGCTTACCAGCACCGTTGTTTCCGGACCGGCATGGTCAGAATGAGCCCCATTGTTTCTTTTTTAAGTCACTATAACTTCATTAAGAAATTATTTCAGTTAAGGACGAACCATAATCAAAATAATTTCTTTATGATGGCTGAGTGGCTTCAAAAACAAACAATTTCTTTTTGAAGGCATAGGGTTCCCCACCCCCCCCACCCCATCACATGGAGGCTTCCAGCCTAGGGTCTTCCATGTCATGGGTTACGGGGGCCCTCAGACTTCAAAAAGAAAGTTTCTTTTTGTAGTCACTCTGCCTTCATAAAGAAATTATTTCTGTTACAGAAATGTTCTTTATGAATGCAGAGAGAATTTCAAAAGAAACTTTTTTTTTTTCTTTTTTTTACTGGGGCCCCCTCCCAGCCATGTGCTGGTGGGGCCTCCCACACCGCGGGCCACCCCGCACCACGGGGGCTGCGGGGGCCCCTGTTACGCCAGTGCATAGGGTTCGAAGGAAATGTCCAGTAGGGAATAAACCCCAAAACATGCCCCCAAGTGGCGGGAACGGGAGCGAAGGGAGCGAGCTGTGACACTTACACAGTTAAAGTGGTAGCGATGGCTGAGCAGCCAGCTGTATCTCAAGAGTAAGTGAGCAGTATCAAATAGTTACACAAAGGACAGCAATTACTATGATTCAGGCGAACACTGACTCAAGGTTTTCAAGTAAAATAATATACATTTATTTCACTCTTCAGATGTATACCATTACACTATTATAAGCAGTTTAAAAATCACACTCTTAATACACCACACCACTCCCAATAAGTTCCAGACAAGTTAAGCTCACAAAATGAAGTGGGAGCAAAATGGCACTCCAGCAATTAAAAAGGGAGAGGAAAACAAAGTTAATAGAAATTGAACCACACCAAACAGGTAAGTACTCAGGGCAATTGAGCAAGAGGAACTACATTGATACAATCGGGTAGAAAAGGCTTAGAGCTAAAGTCAATGGGTCAGAAGTCTTTTGCTCAAGATCACACAGTTCAGGGTAGTTTGCGGTAAAGTTTGTGCCACGGATTCCGGGCGAGGTTGGTTGGCAGAAAAGTTAGTTCAAAGAGAAGAGAAGGACAAGCCCTCGGTTTGGAGAAAGATTTCAAACACTTTCACCGCGGTTGAACGAAACGAACAACCGGATTTGCACAGTACCTTAAACCAGAGAGGAAGCTGTAGCTGAGGCGGACGTTCCTGGTAGTTCCTGCAGGCTCACGGTTCCTGAAGCGACTAGCGGACTGACAAGTAGGAAGACTGGAAGATCCTGCACTACCCAGGGAAGAAACCAGCAGCAGAGCAAAGCAAAAAATAAAAGATGCGCTCCTTAAAACCCAAGCAGGGTCTGACCTTCTTGTATATCCGGCCCACTGTAGCTCTGCACAGCGAATTCGACCAAAGGAGGGGTCCTGGCTTGAAGTTTGGGCGAACTGGTTGCTCCCACCAGCTCAAGGGAAGAGGTTTCCTGGAGGATCTTCTCTGTCGTCGGATTCTGAAGATTCGGCCCTGCAGCAGGGCTTCACAGGCCGGTTCAGTCCTTGTAGGGGTCCTCTTCCATCAGCTCCTCATTGGTTCTTTCGTTCCATTGGCGACTCTGCCTTTCCAGTCCCAGAGACCTGCTTTTTATGCGGTTTTCCCCCATTCATACAGCCTGGCTGTCAATCACACAGCAGGGTGGCTGTCTTGGCAAGGACAGTCAACCAGCCAATCAAACAGGAGTGCGACTTGGTTTACCAAGGGAACCGATGGCAGGGGTCATAAGACCCCTCCCTCACATCCTGCCTACCTAGACTTTCAGGCGCCTTAAGGAGGGCTTCTGTGCAGAAGCCCGCGAAAAGACGGTGAACAAAGGGACCAAACCTGGTTTGGCGTGCAGAGTGAAACATGAGAAAGACTAACAAAAAGAAATGATGACTAAACCCAGCTGGAGCCTAAATAATATATATTTGGTCAAGCGGGTTTATGTTCGAGGCTAATATAATAGCCTAAACAATACCACTGTTATATAAGATAACCGCTGTATGAAAAATAGAGTAGTTACCACTGCCACCATCAAGTCTTGATGAAAAGGGAGCAAAACAGTGCTCCAAGAGAAACCGACAAAAAGGGATAAGAATTAACCCTTTCCAGTAATCCATGTAAGATGGGGTGTACTGGGTCTGTGGTTTAAAGAGACTCCATAAAGTTAATGGCAACTTTACATGTTTCTGAGAGACAGTAGCCAGTCCTAGAAAAATGGAGTCATTGGGAAGTCTAAAAGACAGCCCTGTGTCACTGCACTGAAGGTGCTGTGTAACCCACATAAAAATGATGCTCATGGAGTAGGTGAGGCTCCAGAGTCCAAGATCACACAAATGGTAGAAAACACAGAGTAGAAAACATGTAAGAGTGGGGAAAAAGGCTCACACTCTTACCAGGTGAAAATAATAAACCCTAGAAATCCAGCAAATCTGCTGAGGGACTCATTAGGTAAGGGAAATCGCCATTTATGAGAAATCTCCCTAACAGTGATGATGGTTGTGACCTTTTGATAGTGCCACTGATGTACATTTGAATTGTGCCAAATACACTTGTTCAGTCCCCTGATGTTTGTGTTCTCTGTTTTCACATCCACAGCGACGATGGGTGAAGAGGGCAGAGAAGGCGCTGTGGAGCAAGGCAGCAGGGATGCCTCCATCAGGCACAGATGCAAGGTCCTGTTGTCCTCCCAGGTGCTGTCCTCTTCCGGGAGCGAGGAGGCTGGTGCCGCGTCGGAGGGTAGGTCCAAGAGGGCGAAGGTGGGGGAGGACTCCTCAGCAGTGGGAGGGACAGATGAGCCCACACAGGGGCAAGACACTGCAGAAGAGGGTGGGGAGGCATCCAGGTTGGCAGGGGATGTGGAGGCCACATCAGCCCAGTCCATGGGGCCCGTCGGGGGTGCTGACGTAGGTGTGACTGCTGCAGTCCAGACTCAGGGGCTGGAGGCAGCGCGGAGGTGCTTGTGCTAATTCCTGCCCCTGGTACTGTGGCTGCATCTGTATGCACCTGCGGGCATGCCTCAGGCCGGACCCATCCGCAGGTGGCGGATGTATCCACACAAACAGATACACCAACACCTGCGGAAGAAGCCATTTGGGACCGGGTGGAACCGTTGCTAGCTGGTATCATGAGGCGTACAGGCAACATCTGTGATGAGGTGCAGGCTTCCAGTTGGGGGCTTGCATGTCATCACGATGATGTCTGTCATCTCTTGAACTGGCTAGCACAGTTCATGGTCTCATAATGGGTCCATGGACTGGCCACTTATGTGACCCCCCCTCCTCATCTTCCTCCTCTGTGCGCCAGTCGTCCTCCCTGCCATCTTCCGGCCCAGATACCACCAGGGCCCCCTGTGTATCTGTCCCAACCTCAGCGGCCAGTCTGGTGGAGATCACATCCCTGTCAGAGTTGGGAGTCTAGGTGGAATCAGCAGATGTGGTCACCACAGCAACAGGAGCTATGGCAATGGAGGAAGAGCAGGCACCAAGGAGAAGGTCACGTGCACGACAGCCCTGGGGGTTGTCGTCACCCCGGAGGCTGTCCTTGATGCACAGGCACCAGGCATATTGGCAGCAGCCTCAGAGTAGGAGGCGACGGGACTCGGGGCTTTCAACAATAGAGGGGCAGGTATCAGCCATCGGGCAGGAGGCAAACGTGGACCTTACAACAAGGATGTCTTCTGAGTTGGAGCGATTGGGCCAGCAGATCGGGGCAGAGCGGCAGCGGGCACAGGAGGCACGACTCGCCATGGCCAGGGCGGAGAATCCACTGCGTCGGGCAGAGTGGCGGGCGGAGATCCTCGAGGAGACTTGCAGGGAGTTCCAGAGGAGCATGGTGAAGTCCCTGCAAGACCTCGAGGGGGAAGCAGAGGCCTGCCTATTGGAAGTGGACGCAGTATTTGGTGATGCCTTGGCAGAGACTATGAGGGAGCATGGTGAGGAGGAGGACTAGCCCGCTGCCATTGTATATAGTTCTTTAGGTGTAGGTTTCATTTATTTTTTTGGGAGTTCCTGGACTTTGCTCCACATTTTCTACAAAGTTCTTTTTTAGTGGTATTTTTTAGGATTTCAAGACGTGTTTTGGGACAATGGACCCTGATTGTTTGTAAATAGTTTTTCCGGGATCAATTTGAGTTCACCATGAAGTTTTTCTTTTCATTTGTGTTTTTATTTGGACTTATATTAATGGACATGGACCACATGTTTGAGTTTTTCATTTTTAACATCCGATTTATTTCCATTTTCATGTTGTTTTGTTTTTTTATTTAATTCATGGGGCTTTTATATGACTAGACTAATACTGAGTTTTTAATGTATTTTTACCCGTTGAAATCAAAGTGGTGTCTGGTCTCGATGATCTATTGCAAGTTTCACTCTTCCTTGACTCAGTTCTGTGTCCCTGCTGTTGACCAATGTTGTTTGTGTGTGTGTGCACACATGCATGCATGTGTGATGTTAGGATTCCGATGCCATGGGGCATGTACTGCGGAGCATGACCAATGGATGGGTGTTGAGGTGCACCAGGAGTGTGCAGCGTGTGGTGGCATTTGATTTCACATGTGCTGCTTTAATGTATATTGGTCTAAAGTGTTTTGGGGTCGGGGGGTTTACATGAGGCGGGGGTCTGATTGCAGGCTGCCGTCACGGGTGGTGGGGGGGTACATGAGGCAGGGCCTGCCTGTGGGGTGTGGGCATGGGTGGTGGGGGGTATAGGAGGTGGGGCCTGCCTGTAGGGTGTGGTCACGGGTCGGGGGGTATACATGAGGCAGGGCCTGCTTGCCTGCAGGTTGCATCACAGGTGTTGGTGGGGGGACATGAGGCGGGGCGTGCCTGTGGGGTGTGGTCACGGGTGGTGGGGTGTACATGAGGCAGGGCTTGCCTGCAGGTTGGCGTCACAGTTGTTGGTGGGGGGAATTGAGGCAGGGTCTGCCTGCAGGTTGCTGTCATAGGTGTTGGTGGATGGACATGAGGCAGGGCCTGCCTGCAGGGGTGGTCACGGGTGATGGGGGTCCCATGTGGTGTGGGCTGCATGCGGGGTTGGTCACCGGTGATGGGGGGGGGGTCCCATGTGGTGTGGGCTGCCTGTAGGGGTGGTCCCAGGTTATGGGGGGTGGTCCCATGTGGTGTGGGCTGCTGCGGGTTAGTCAAGGGTGATGGGGGTCCCCATGTGGTATGGGCTGCCTGCGGTGGTGGTCACAGGTGATGGAGGGGGTCCCAGGTGGTGTGGGCTACCTGCGGGGGTAGTCACGGGTGATTGGGGGGGTCCCATGTAGTGTGGGCTGCCTGTGGGGGTGGTCACAGGTGATGGGGGGGGTTCCCATATGGTGTGAGCTGTCTGTGGGGGTGGTCAAGGGTGATTGGTGGGGTCCCATGTAGTGTGGGCTGCCTGCAGGGGTGGTCACGGGTGATGGGGGTTCCCATGTGGTGTGAGCTGTCTGTGGGGGTGATGATTGGGGGGGGCCCCATGTGGTGTGGGCTGCCTACGGGGGTGGTCACGGGCGATGGGGTCTGGGATGTGGCTGTCCCATGAAGGGGGGGTCATCTTCCAGGGGATTTGTGTGTTTTTCGCGGGGTACGCTCTGTGTTTCCACGCAATTTGGCTGGGGAGCGTCCGGGGTACACAATGAGTTTCCATGCGATTTGGCTGGGGTACGCAATGTGTTTCCAGGTGATTTGGCTGGGGTGCCCCAGAGACACCCCAGCCAAATTGCGTGAAAACTCATTGTGTACCCCGGATGCACCCCAGCCAAATTGGGTAGAAACTAATTCCGTACCCTGGATGCACCCCAGCCAGGTCGTGTGGAAACTAGGCGCGTGCCCCGTCTGCAACAGATTTTCACGCAATTTGCCTGGGGGGGCTGGATTCTGGACCTGGGTTGACGCGAGGGCTTGTGCCTTGTTGGGCATTTCGCTGGCTTTTTGCTGCACGGGGGGGGGCCTGTTGTGGGCATTACTGGCGCAGCTTAATGATCCCTGCGCCACGGCTAGTGATGCCTCGGTTAATCCATGAATACACGTGCCGCGCAATTGTTTATTTGCACCACGGCTGGCGCACACATGGCGCCTGCTCCTTCCCGGCACACGGTGCTTGTGCCTACCCTGCGCTTAATTATATAAATCAGGCCCCAATTCTCTCTTTTAAAAATGGCTTATGATGAACTGCATTGTAACTTACTTGCACCCGTTGCAACGGCTTATTATTTCCTTAGTTTTCTATGTTTGATCTTTTTATCTCTGGCACTGTAGATTGAATCCACTCTGCTCAATCAACTTTTCTGCTCACTAGTGGGCAACAGCAAAAAAGAAAGGTGGACTGTTCAGCGTCTAATGGGTATTACCCAAATTAATCGATCACAATTGACCTGATTGACCGAATTACAGTGGTCCTAATTGAACTTCTGTGCAATTGACCATTTAGTTATTACATATATATATTGGGTTGGTTTTGCTTTATAATATTATAAGGGAATTGGGTGGGGTGTTGCAGGGTGTTCCCCCCCATATACGTCCTAATTGACCTTTGAAATTCGGTCAATTGTAAAAATGTCAATTCGTATACAACCGTCTAATGTGTTTATTTAAGTGGTATTTCTTTATATATTGTCCGCGTTATTTGGACATTCCACTCACCATTATTGGAGCTGCTTTTTTCTTTGAAGCTAGTCTGTGGCTTCTCATTCACAACTTTTTTGTTTGTGGCGCGTGTATCCGTTAAGTCGATTTCTCAACAATATCTACAATCAGAGAAAGCAAATGGTTTGTTTGTTAAACCCATCTGTCTCCTTTACCCTCCCGTTTCATGATTCCCGTTTCATGATGCTTGTCTCATTGAGGGGCCTAGATTCGGCTAGCTATTTGGCTTACCTATGTCTTTGTGCTTCTTCCTTGGTCAATCCTCGTTTCCGCATTACGGATCCTCAATGTTCCATACTGTTGCTATAGATGCTGCTTTCATCTTTCACGTTCTAAGGTGCTTTCCTCTAAATTGCTTTTCATCTGTTTCTGCTGTGTTACCATGGCGGTCAAATGTAGACAATTGTTTCTAATGCTATTAACTCTGTCCATTCAACAACATCAAAAATACCCTTAGGCATATTCAGCAATGATGCTCTTTTTCTGACTTATAAAGCTTACCCTACTGTTTCATCATTTGTTATTCACATTTTTCACTTACTCCTTTTGCCAAATGTAATTAACTTTTTTTTAGACATTCATTATTCCGTCCTCTCATTTAGTCCTATGATTATATTATCGGTTAGAAAGAACAATTATTTTTCTTTTGGTATTAATCTCCTTTTATCTGAATTCAAATCACTTCCTTGTTTTATTTGGTAGATAATTGTCCATTTCAAGTCTTCTGCCTTGTGTATCAGTTCAATAAAATGGCCCACTAGAGGTGCTGTATGCTGTTTTTAATACAGCTTCTGTGATTTGCGTTTTTATTTTTATTTCTGTTTTCCCCATATATATTTTGCCACATAGGCACCATATGGCATACACTACCATTTTTGAATTACAATTTGTTAGTGTTTGTTGTTTCCATGGAATTTTAAGATTTATATCTACTTCTTTACATTTACTGATTTGACTACAGCAAGTACAGTTGCTACATGGATTATGCCCTTTTGGGTTTTGTAATCCCCAACTTTCCGTTTGTGTTGGCTGTCTTTTAGTTTGAACCTTAATGTTATTTCACATTATTTGGTCTTTCACGCTCTTGCTTCTTTTGAAGGCAATTAAAGGTCTTTTCAATGGACGTTTGCCTTTCTCCATTAGTTTCCAGTTTTTATGAATAATATTTTTGATCTGGTTTGAAATGTTGCTGTATGTGTTAATAAACACTAGGTTAGCTTCTTTGCCATTCATTTTTTTTTTCCTTTGTGTGGTCTAGCAGAGCTTCACAATTGTTATTGTTCACTAGTTGCATCGCTTTTGTCAGTAATTTATATGGATACGCGCTCTCAGTATTTTTCTCTTAATTTCACTGCCTCTCTTTTGTAGTCCTCTCGATTCATACTGTTCCTCTTCAGTCATAAACATTTTCGTAATGGTATATTATCCAGTACGTGTCGTGGGTGGAAACTGTTATGGTGCAGTAGAGAATTCTTGTCTGTTGGTTTATTGTATAGTTTCACAAAAAGTAACCTTTTTCTTTATGTACTTTGATTGTTAGATCAAGGTAGTTTATTTCATTTCTATCTCGAGCATGGGTGGATTGAAGTGTCTGTCTTGTGTGTTGATCCAAGCCAGGAAAAAGGCTACCTCCTCTTCTTCATTTCCTGTCCAGAGGATGAAGACATTGTCTATGAAGCATCGCCATAGGCAAAGATGTTTTTTGAATGGATTTGTTTCACTGGACACTGAGTTTATTTTTAAAAACCTCCATATATAGGATTGCAATGCTTGGTGCTAGTGTTGCTCCCATTGTGGTGCCTTGGGTTTGTTTATACAAATTTCCATTAAAATGGAAATCATTTTCTGTAAGGGCAACCTCTGCACACCACAGGATGAATGATGATGGAGTACTTGAGGTTCTTGTTTTTTGCATCAGACATTCTTCTAACATTTCGAGATACTCTCTGTGGTATACTTGTATATAAAGCAACCACGTCTAGGCATATTAGGATTTCCTTATTCTGATTGAAGGGCATCCCTTCTATTTCTCTAATCATCTGCATTGTATCTTTAACATAAGAAGTAATTCTCTTGACTACTGTTTGTAAATATACATCTGCAAATTTCGATAAAGGTTCTAGTACTGAGTCTAAACCCGAGACTATGGGTTGTCCTGGTGGTCTAGGAAAAACCTACAACACCCCAGTTCTACACCCTCCCTAAAATACACAAATCCTTAACTAGACCACACACTACTAGGACTGTGTTATTATTTTTTGATGGTCGTAGCTTGCTCCCACCTGTGGATTTAGGATAAGGTAGGCTTTTTCAAACCCTTTTTTGAAGTTGAAGTTCAATAAACACCCTAGAACTGTGGTCACTTGTGTGTATTTTTATTGATTACATTTTATATAGCGCTTTAAACCAAAGCGCTTTACATAAAAAAACAGGTATACATTAGAAGCAATAGATACAAATCATGAGTTAAACCATTGAGAACAGTAAGTAGAACAATTTGCCAGGATCATTAAATTAAGAACCAGGTAGGGGAAGCAGGAGAGGGGCTGGAAAAGAACTGTTGGGAGGAAGAATGAAGTAGGTGTGATTTTAAGGAAGAGCAGAAAGAAGAGTATGAAGAGATAGAGCGGATAGGAAGAGGAAAAGAGTTCCAATGGAGAGGGTTAAGGAGATGGAAAGATCAGAAGCAGGAAGGGGTTGGAAGGAGGGGGTGGGACAAGGAGTAGGAAGTGGTCCGCAGAGTGGAAGGGGCGAGAGGGAGAGTAGAAAGAGAGGAGGGAGGAGAGGTAGGGAGGGATGAGATTAAGAAGAGATTTAAAGACAAGACAGACTAAGTTGAATTTGATTTGTGAGTGAAAGGAAAGCCAACCAAGAGAGGAAAGCAAAGAGGAGATGGAGTCGTGAGGAGAAAGGAAGCAAAGAGTATGGATTGCAGAATGATAGAGGGATTTGAGGGGGGGCAGATGAGAGGCGGGGAGACCAAAGAGGAGTGCTGAGCAGTAGAAGAGATGAGAGAAGATGAGGGAAGAAATTAAGAGTTTGGTAGTGTGGAAGGTGAGAGAGGAACGGATTTTACGAACATTGTAGAGATGGAAGCGACATGCACGGGAGGTGAGAGAAATGTGGTGGGAAAAGGAAAGGTTGGAGTCAAAGTGGAGTCCTAAGTTGCAGACAGAGGTAGAGAAGGGGAGCTGAGCAGGAGGAAAGAGGATGTAGGGAGGGGGAGGAGAGGGAGGAAGGGTGTTGGCGGGAAGGAATAAAACTTCAGTTTTATCTGTGTTTAGAGTAAGAAAGTGCCGTGAGACAGGAGTAGTGTTTAAGGTTGATGTCAGGAGTGAAGGGAGATAAGGAAAGGAAGAGCTGGGTGTCATCAGCGCAGAAAGGGTAAGAGATACCAAACGAAGAGATGATAGGGGCTGGAAAGGATGTGTAAAGTGAAAAGAGGAAGGGACCAAGCACTGAGCCTTGAGGAACACCGAAGTCAAGGGAGTGAGTAGGGGAGGAGTGGCCGCCCCAGGAGAGGTAAGGGGAAAACCAGTTGTGGACAGAGCCTTTGAGACCAAAGGAGGAGAGAGTGTTAAGAAGTACAATACACAGGGATTTTCTTGGGGGCAGTGGTCGTGGTTCCAGTAAGAAAAGATTTACCATTTACAATAGGGACACAATACCTTGCAGCTCCCTTACTGTACTCCAAAGACACATCCATCAATATCTTGGGGAGATACCTGCTCAGCAAACTGAATGCAACAATATAATTCGCAGAGAAAGGGATGGTGTGTTCCACGCCCAGCATTTACTATGCGCGGTTAGCAGCTCTTCTCTTGGCAGCACATGCGCAAAGCACCTTGCGAGCACAGCCACTATATCGCAGCATGTTCCTGTATGGAGCTGTAGCTCAGCTAGGATGGGTCCCGGGAATACAGGGGAAGGTGTTCCGACTGGCTTCAAAATTCCTATTCAGACCACAGTGCCAGAAGGATGATTTAAAGGGGAAACAATGGTGTTACAGCTGGAAGAAGCAATAATACGCAAACACATAGTGATTCTATGTAGAACAGACAATGACTACATGGAGTGGCAAACACTGCTGTGCAATGATCCCACTTTGATAAATACAGGAGTGTATAATGAACAGTTGTTCGCTGATGAGGAGGATGAAGAAAAGATGGTGATACAGATACCGTGCCCAGTTCAGATATTGCAAAGGATTGTGCCCATGCCGACACAGAGAGTGAAGAAGGGAAAAAAACACACAAAGGGAGATCTCAAAAGGGTATCGGATCAGAGGGACCTCACAATGTTGGAGTTCTGAAAGGGGTTGAGTCATAAAAATAAAACTGAAACAAGGGGACCTGCTGCCCTGGGCAAAGCAATACTCATGGACGACAGAAGCAAATGAAGGGATATATTCCACTTTGCACGCATTATGGCAGCAAGGCATAATTCAGAAAACCACATCAATCTGTAGCACAGCAATCTACCCAATAAAGAAATCAAAGGGCGGTTCATGGCGTTTCATATAGGATTTGCAACCCTAAATGGAGTGGGGAAGCAGAATTTCCTGTGGTTCCAAACCCCGCCACAATATTGTGCAAAATCCCAGTCAAGGCAAAGTACTTCAGTCATTGACTTGCAAAATGCATTCTTCTCTATACCTTTGCACCCAGACTCAAGATATCTGACCGCCTTCACGTATCGTGGAACCAGATTCGAACATACTTGTTTGCACCAGCGGTACTGTGAATTGCCCAGTATTTTCAATAGTATCATACACATGGATATATGTAATGTGCAAACATCAAGCACTGTGATTCAATATGTCGACTATCTGCTAATGTGCACTGAGGCAGAAGAAGAGCGTAGAACAGACTCAGTACATGTTTTCTGTACTACTTGAAGAGACAGCGTATAAGGTGGATAAGGCAAAATTGCAGTATTTCCTAGAAGAGATTGTGTACCTGGGACAAATGATATCAATTGAAGGGCGTAGAATAACGCCCGAAAGGACACAGGCCATTCATTCCACCACTCGTCCACGAACAGTGAAAGAGATGCAGATGTTTCTAGGTATATGCAATTACTGCAGAGCATGGGTATTTGATTATGCCATATTTACTAAACCTCTATTGCAGTGCCTTAAGGGAGCACAAAAATTGAAGAGGGACATAAAATGGACATTTGAGGTGAATGAAAACTTCACAGAACTGAAAGATGCACTGGCACATGCACCGTGTTAGCTACCCCAAATTACAGTGAACAACATTCAGATGGCTCAGTGATGACGGCTGTCCTCACAAAAAATAAGCTTCATGTACACCAACCACTAGCTTACTACAGTGGAAGCAAGGATGCTTCTATTGTGAACAATCGCTTGTGGATGCAGCATTTGCAATTGAAAAAGCATCAATGATTACCATGGGATATCCTTTAGTATTGTACGTGAAACACTCATTATTTGCCATTCTTGAGAAATAAAAAAGTACACTAACTACCGAAAGAGCATTGGGGTGTGAGGTCATACTAACCAATACAGTCATTGAGGTGGCAAGGTGCTGAAGCGTAAACCCAGCAATCTACCTAGCTGAACCAATACAGGAAGGGGATTACATGCATGATTATGCAGCACACATGGACAGGATGGAAGGGAACGTACAACTTAAAGAGGATGAAATAGCAGGAGCAGACATGGTCTATACTGACATGTCATCAAGTATCGACCCAGAGACAGTAAGGAGACATACTGGTACTGTTACACCCTTGCACCGACGGTCGTTCTGGCAACAACATCGTGTTTATAATGTGATGCAGCCTTACTCATCCAAGATGGCTGACGCCTCTGAATCCGTTTGTGCGGGCCACGGTGCAGAGGTTGCACGTTCTTTATGTTCACGCCGCGACGATCATGTGACTCCATATAGTTCGACCAGGAAGTTCAGCAAGTGCATCGCTACTCTCCAGAACGGCGCTTCGTAAATTTGTTCCTAGGGAATATTGTTCAAATCCCATTCTACTATCCTTAGCATTCCGAACCTATAATATTCCTGTTCTTTCTGCCCTTTCACCCCTTAGACTCTTTCCTCTCATCAGTCCACCCATCACCCCTCCGATAGGTCCCTATGCCAGCCTGAAGAGTGAGTTCCCGGGGATTTATCGTGTACCTCTTCTAATCTCACCCCTTATTTTAGCGGTTACACTAATTTCTGCTTCTGGTTTCCGGAAACGCTCTTTCTATCTCTATAGGACTCACCCCCTTTTTGAAGACTCCACACAGCATACCATAGGCACTCGACTCCGTACCCGGAGTAAGTTGGGTCATAACTTTTCAATCAAGGCTTCAGACTACCTTAGGTGGACGAAGACTCACCTCTTCTTTCTCTCGTCCAGGACCAGTCTCGCCCGCACCTGACTCCTTGAAGGAAGCCTGGCAGATTCCTCCCGGAAGCCGACTGCTGACCGTCACTGCTAGACAGGGTTTTTCTTCCCCGGAGGGTTTTCCCTGGGGACTGTGTTTCCTCCGCGGCTGAAACTACTAACAGCTGGGAGGGAGCAGGGTGTCCCGGGAAGCCTTCACATTCTGCGGTGTTGCTGTTTACGGAGTCTGCCCGCTGCCCAGGTTAGTGGACTTCACAAATTGTTCTATCTCAAATTAAAGTAGCTTCGGGCATATTGTAATAGTTAGCGACGCCTGAAAGGTAATTCACATTAGAGGCTACTGGGCAGACGGTAGACTTCCGATGGAGCAACAGATGCAGCAATTAATGGCTGCCATGCAGTCTATGTCTCTGGAGATGCAATCTCTGAAACAAGACAATGCTCAGTTAAGACAACAGGTCGCTCAAGCTTTTTCAGAAACCCCCCTTATGCTTTACATACCGAAAGGTATGACGGAGATCCTCACAAACTCAAGGAGTTCCTTGATAGTTGTATGGTTCAGTTTACCTTTAAAGCCCGTTTTTTCCCGTCCGATAAGGACAAGGTAGGTTATCTGATATCCCATTTGACAGGCCCTGCATTGGCCTGGGCGACTCCCCTAGTAACCTCGGGGAATGCCATTTTAGACTCATGCACAGCCTTTACTAATAGTTTACGATCTATGTTTAGTAGGCAGGAAATTTCAGTTTCTACTCAGGAAAGATTACTAGATTTAAAGCAGGGCAATAAGGATCTCATGAGTTACGTGACTCAATTTAAACAACTATTGGCCGAAACAGGGTGGCCGGATGATGGTCTCCTCACGCTATTTCGCAGAGGTCTTTCCGAGGAGCTGAAAGACGAAGTCTCAAAGGTTCCTCGACCAGCCAATTTAGCCGAGATGATTGCGCTCACTATGCAGATAGATTACTGTCTCCATGAGCGCTCTCATTAGAAGAAGAAAGGGAAACCCACCAAACCCTTCTCCGTTTCTCCTTCCCCTTTATCTCGATCTCAGACTTCCGACGAACCTATGCAAATAGGAATAGCCCAGAGGCCCTTTGTCAGCTGGTGAAAGAGAAAGACGAATGAGTCAGGGCCTATGCATGTACTGTGGGGCTTCGTCTCATGTGTTAAGGGATTGTCCCATCATTCCTTCTCGTCGGACAAAGAATCCGATGCGGGGAAACGCCAAGACCCTGCCGTAAGGGGAACCACGGCAGGAGATCCTGAACAGAGTTCCCCAAAAAGACTTGGTACTTCTTTTAAAAAGGAAATGACGGAACACACTATTTTAGTACTTCCCCTGATCATAAAGTTACCAGACTTAGAGCTACAAGGATTCCCAGCATTAATTGATAGTGAAGCTGCTGGCAAATTTATACATGACCAATGGGCTGCTAAGCATGGAATTATCAGATCCGCCAAGACCTGTATTACTCCCATTGCGGGGGGGGAATGGGTGCCCTCTCAGCTCTGGGCCTATTAGAGAGCAGACAACCCCTCTTACATGCCAGATTGCCGCCCACAAGGAGACATTAGTATTCGACTTGATTAAGACTGCTCATTTTCCCATTATATTGGGGTTACTGTGGTTGCGAACCCATAATCCCTTTATAAATTGGGTAGCGGGAACTTTATTTTTGGGTTCCGAATATTGTGTCTCCCATTGTCTTGCTCAATCCTCTGTTGGGATTCAAGCTCCTTCCATGATGGTGGAACCAACTGAAGGCCCATCGATAGGGATGGTCGGCGAGATCCTGAGGTGTCATCACAGTTCCAGTCCGTATTTTCTCAGCCAGCATTCCCTAAGTTACCTCCTCATCGTCGGGATGATTGTCATCTGGATTTGTTCCCGGATCAACCTATACCCTTCTGCCGAATGTACATATTATCGCAGCCGGAAAAAAAGGCACTCAAAGACCATCTTCAGACTAATCTTCAAAATGGTCTTATAACTGAGTCCAAATCACCAGCCGGAGCCTCTATATTCTTTATTCCCAAGAGAGATACAGAAGAACTACGGCCATGCATAGACTATCGAGGGCTAAATAAGGTTATCATCCCTGATAAATATCCAATGCCGCTAATCCCTGACATTCTTGAAGCCGTTCAAGGGGCTTCTCTCTATACCAAGTTGGATTTACAAGGGGGATATCACTTGATTCGCATTGCCCCTGGCGATGAGTGGAAGACTGCATTTCGGACCCCATTCGGTCATTATGAATATAGGGTAATGCCGTTTGCGTTAGCTAATGCTCCCGCTGTTTTTCAGCGTTTTATGGACCATCTATTCGCCGACGTACTCCTTCACTATGTAATCGTCTACTTGGATGACATTCTAGTTTTCTCACATAGTATAGAGGAACACATCGGACATGTCAATTTAGTTTTGGACCGCCTTAAAGCCAACCAGCTGTACTGCAAACTGGCAAAATGTGAGTTTCACAAGAACCAAGTGACTTATCTAGGGTTCGTGTTGTCTGCCCAGGGAATTTCGATGGACCCTCTGAAGATCTCGGCTGTTTTGGATTGGCCTTCCCCCTCAAACGTCAAAGAGATCCAACGATTTTTGGGATTCGCACATTTTTACAGAAAGTTCATCCCAGGATTCTCCAAGACCATTCTTCCCATCACCAGTCTTCTGAAGAAGGGGAAGACTTTTGTTTGGGATGACCCTGCGCAGAAAGCTTTCACTGAACTTAAGAGCCTTTTCACTTCAGCTTCCTTCCTGCTCACCCCGGACCAGTCACGACCATTCATCGTTGAGACTGATGCGTCTCACCATGCTCTAGGGGCAGTTCTTTTGCAAAAAGACGAGTCAGGAGAAGAAAGACCAGTTGCTTATCTCTCCAAAACCTTCTCTTCCTCGGAAATAAATTATTCTGTCCTCGAGAAAGAATTGCTGGCAGTTAAGCGAGCATTTGAGGAGTGGAGACATCTTTTGCTGGGCTCGGTCCACCCGGTCGAAGTTCGAACCGACCACCGCAACCTCAAAGTGTTGCAACAGGCCCACACCACTAACAGTCGACAGGCTCGCTGGGCCCACTTTTTTTTACCATTTCGGATAGAATTTACTTTCCTTCTGGGAGATCAAAATCTTCGAGCAGACGCCCTTTCACGAAAGGATCCTCCACTCAAGAAGTTCCACCCTGAGCCTTTCTTTCCTAAAGCTAAATTTCTGGCTACAGTGACTGATTTTCTACAAACAGTCAGACAAGAAACTGCACGTCTGGATCCGATCTGCAAGAATCTACAAGAAACTCATTCACTTACCAAGGAGAAAGGATATTACTTTTTCAATGATCAAGTGTTCATTCCGACCCCAACCCTTCAAAGAGAAGTCCTGCACATGTGTCATGATTCAAAGGCGGGAGGGCATCGAGGATATCAAAACACCCTTGAGTTAATTACACGTCATTTCTGGTGGCCAGGTCTGACCAAGGATATACAAGATTACATATCAGCATGTACTGTTTGTCTACAGTCTAAGACTCCCAGGTGTCCACCTTTTGGTTTACTTACCTGTATGCCTATTCCGGACAAACCGTGGCAAGTCATTTCCACTGACTTCATTGTCGATCTTCCGTCGTCCTCTGGTTACACCACCATTATGGTGACTATTGACTATTTCACAAAGATGGCCCATTTCACCCCTCTGAAAAAACTCCCTGGGGCTGCTCTGATGTCAAAGATCTTTATATCAGAATTTTTTTCCAGACATGGTCTTCCTAACACTATTGTTTCTGACCGGGCTCCCCAATATATCTCGCAATTTTGGAAGGGTATATGTCAGGCATTGGGGATCAATAGAGCCCTCAGCTCAGGATATCATCCTCAAACTAACGGACAGACTGAGCGCCTTAACCAAACATTAGAAACCTATTTACGTTGTTTTGTTTCTGCTGCACAAGACGATTGGGGAGATCTCCTACCCTTGGAAGAATATGCTAATACAATGCCAGCCATTCGGCACTGAAGACCAGTCCATTTTACTGCTCATATGGTTACCATCCATCCTTTGAACCTTCTGTCTCAAAGTCCTCCTCCAGATGTCCTGGAATAGACAGTCTTGTCAACGGTATTCAAAAGGGACAACAGCTCGCTCGAATAGCTCTGCAAGCTGCCCAAGATCGAGCCAAGAAGGTAGCAGACCGTCATCGACCAGATCTGCCCTCCATTCAAGTCGGGGATGCTGTCTGGTTATCTGCTCGGTTTCTCCCGAGACATTTGGTGCCGTCCAAGTTGTCACCTATATATTTTGGACCGTTTAAAGTAATACCATTGGTCGGTCCGGTGGCAGTCCGATTGGCGTTGCCTCCTTCTTGGGTCCGTCTTCATCCGGTCTTTCACGTCTCTCAGATCAAATTATCCATAAAGGATC
The DNA here is from genome assembly GCF_040938575.1 of Ambystoma mexicanum. Classification (NCBI taxonomy): domain Eukaryota; kingdom Metazoa; phylum Chordata; class Amphibia; order Caudata; family Ambystomatidae; genus Ambystoma; species Ambystoma mexicanum. The sequence continues at coordinate 538,480,758 of NC_090940.1, forward strand.
GATTTCAACGCACCCCTGCAGCTCGTCCCCCACCAATAATGACCAATACTGGACCGGAGTATGAAGTGGCAGGGATTTGCGACTCCAGATATCACCGGGGTCGGTTGCAATTCCTAGTAGACTGGAAGGGTTATTCTCCTGCCGAACGGACATGGGAGTTGGCATCGGGAGTGCATGCTCCCTCTTTGGTTCGACGCTTTTTCCGGCTTCACCCGGGGAAACCGGGTTTTCCGCCCCGTAGGAGGGGGCATGCTGTTACACCCTTGCACCGATGGTCGTTCTGGCGACAACATCGTGTTTATAATGTGATGCAGCCTTACTCATCCAAGATGGCCGACGCCTCTGAATCCGTTTGTGCGGGCCACGGTGCAGAGGTTGCACGTTCTTTATGTTCACGCTGCAACGATCATGTGACTCCATATAGTTCGACCAGGAAGTTCAGCAAGTGCGGCGCTACTCTCCAGAACGGCGCTTCGTAAGTTCGTTCCTAGGGAATATTGCTCAAATCCCATTCTACTATCCTTAGCATTCCGAACCTATAATATTCTTGTTCTTTCTGCCCTTTCACCCCTTAGACTCTTTCCTCTCATCAGTCCGCCCATCACCCCTCCGATAGGTCCCGATGCCGGCCTGAAGAGTGAGTTCCCGGGGATTTATCGTGTACCTCTTCTAATCTCTCCCCTAATCTTAGCAGTTACCCTAATCTCTGCTTCTGGTTTCCGGAAACGCTCTTTCTATCTCTATAGGACTCACCCCCTTTTTGAAGACTCCACACAGCATACCGTAGGCACTCGACTCCGGGTACGGAGTCAAGTTGGGTCATAACTTTTCAATCAAGTCAGACTACCTTAGGTGGACGAAGACTCACCTCTTCTTTCTCTCGTCCAGGACCAGTCTCGCCCGCACCTGACTCCTTGAAGGAAGCCTGGCAGATTCCTCCCGGAAGCCGACTGCTGACCGTCACTGCTACACAGGGTTTTTCTTCCCCGGAGCGTTTTCCCTGGGGACTGTGTTTCCTCTGCGGCTGAAACTACTAACAGCTGGGAGGGAGCAGGGTGTCCCGGGAAGCCTTCACATTCTGCGGTGTTGCTGTTTACAGAGTCTGCCCGCTGCCCAGGTTAGTGGACTTCACAAATTGTTCTATCTCAAATTAAAGTAGCTTCGGGCATATTGTAATAGGTACAGCAGTAGTGTGCTGCATAAATGGGGAATATCTAATAGCATCTCAGCAGCGACTACCTTCACGTTATTCAGCACAGGCAGCAGAATTAGTGGTGATGATAAGAGCACTAAAAATAATGGAAGGGCATGCAGCAAACATCTTTTCCGACTCTGCTTATGTCACGTCATCTATCCATTCAGGACTGACACAGTGGGAAAGGGGGGGATTCAAAAGAAGTGACAGATCCCTCGTCCAACATTCAGAACTACTAAACTAATTAATTGAGGCCCTAAAACGTCTAGTAGAGGGCGTGATAATAAAATGTGCCGCCCACACAGGAAAAAAACACAGGATATCAATGGGAATGAAATGGCCGACAGAGCGGTAAAAGCAGCAGCATGTTTACCAGAGGTTGGGGGAGTTCAGAGATACGATGTAGGAGGGCAAAAGGTGTCACTCTTTGCAGCAGAAAGGAAGCAGAAAGGAAGGAGAGTAGGGAGGAAGAAAGGGAGGAAAACTAACAAGATCACCATAGTACACATAATAGAATTACAAGGAGAGGTACCAAAAGAGGAAAAAGTTTTGTGGGCACAAAGAGGATGTTCACTATCACCAACAGACTTGATTTGGTGGCAGAATATATAACATATTTACAAAGCTCCTATTTGATCGCCTGGACATCTAGGGTGTCATCTACACAAACTACGCAGATGACACCCAAATCCTCATCCCCCTCACCGGCTGCTATGATCAAGACCCTAAATTACTGAATGACATCTACCTAGAAATCCAGGCCTGGATGGCATCCAACAGCTTATGCTTTAACGATGATAAGACTGAGCTCCTGATTGTCGGCACTCAGGCACGTTTGAATAAGCTTGACCATAGGTAAACATCCTTCAAAATTGACGGTAACACGATCAAGATCTCCAAGGAAATAAAACACTGGGGGTCTATATCGACTCAACAATGTCCCTCAAGAAACAAGTCCGCTCTGTGGTGGCCTCCACAGCCTACACTAAAAAATTAATCTATAGTTGCAAATCTAACCTGTCCACCAGTAGTTGCCTAAATCTAGCCAGAGCATTAGCATAGTAAAACATTGACTATTGCAACACTCTTTCTAGGCTCATCTGAACTTAACCTAAACAGGCTTCAGGTCCTGCAAAATAATTAATTGAGAGCAGCACTTAACCTACCCAGATCCAGCCACATCTGAACGCCTAGAAGCAATGCCAACTGGTTGTCAGTTTGTGATAGAATCACTCTCCGTACCTTAGTAATCACGCATATGTGCCTCATGAACACAGCCCCCAAATACTTGTCTGAGGAAATCTGTAAGCATCAATACTCCTACGTCCTGTCCCCTTTCCTCCATACTTGTGGGGGGGGGGGAAATCTCTCCGTCCTGTGGGACGGGACCGGAGCACTTTGTAAAAAGCATCCAAATTTATTTTTTTTCCAAAAATGTGTCCCTCCTCTCTTTCCTGCGGGGCCCGGCATGCGGCCGTAACCCCGCCCACCTTGGCTCCGCCCCACGCATCGGCCATCAGTCCTTTTCTCTGCTCAATCGGGGCCGGACACACTTGCATCCTCGGAAGGTTTTCTTCCCTTTTTTCGTCTCTGGCTCTCGCTGGCTTTCGTTTACTAGTCTGTCTATGTCTTTCAAATTAGACTTTCCAGATTGTTCATCGTGTCACCATCGCTTCGTGAGGGCGATCCCCATCCTCTTTGTTTAGAGTGTTTGGGTCCGGAACACTGTTGGGACTCCTGTTTTTACTGTGACTCCCTTTCGGTGCGGGCACTTCAACGTCGGTTGGAGCGGTGGGAAGAGGTGTTCCGACGAACTCCTCCTTCGCATTTTCAGGCATTCATCGACGAGAAGAAAAAATGCCTGGTAAGTTCTTTACTTTTCAAAGCACCCCGACCGAGGGATACCTTTCCGGGTTCCTCTCGGTCCGGGAAGGGCGTTGATCGCTCTGTTACCGGGGTTCGCCCTGAGGTGCCCGTTGGGTCTAATAATTCTACCAGAGTTTTCTCAGAGGGTCTCCGTAAGGGGCCTGTGAACACCGGAGTACGCTCCGAGGCCCCTCCTGTGGGGGCTGTTTATAGACCCAGTTCTACTGAGTCGTGGGGTATCGGAGCTCGCTCTGAGGCCTCTCTATCGGTTTCCCTCAAAAACAAAACCGGGTGCATCCCGAAGCCTTGGCTGGGCTTGTAGTTACCGAACAGAGGTTTGAGGCCCGCGCAGAAAAGGGTGTTACCGGGCCTGGGTCCGAGGTCCCTCGTACAGAGGCTAAAGCTACCAACAGTTCTGAGAGGCCGGTCAAGGCTTTGTCGGTGAAGGCGCACCGTTCCCGCTCTTGTGGTGACACCAGATCTGTTGAGGGGGCAAAGAAGCAAGGTTCTTCTTTTACTGGCAGTGCCGATGTCCTTCCTTTGAAGGCTCAGTTGGCGGTTGGTATGTCACAAAAACATTCCAGGCCTCATAGTACCGGCTCGGCCGAGGTTCCTTATGTTAAGGCTAAGATTAAGACCCCTGATCCATCGACGGGGACCCCTGCCTCACTTCCTCACGTGCCACAGCTCCCCTCAGATGAGGACAAAATGGCGCCCGTTCCCGCCACGAACATGGCAGCCATTTTAGGTGCTACCCCTACAACTACGCCATCGGCTTCTGGTGTAGTGCTCGGTCTCTTGGGTGAACCTAAGGTCCCTTGTGCGCATCCTTACCAGCCGGTTTATGATTGGAACGCCCGGATGCCTCTTCCGCACAATGTTTCGTTGCCCGCGTGGGCGGCTCCTTTGATTTATGTGGATACGTCGGTGGAGGGGCCGGTGTGGCACCCTTCCCCGTTACGTCCCTGGATTTGTCCACCTCATGAGAGGCCTCCTCGGGTCCTGAAACAATCTCCTGAGGATGCCTTTTTCGGTAAATTTCAAGCGCTTATGCGCACCGACCCCATGAGGGAATATTTCAAAGGGCTTTTCAAGGAGATATGTCCACCGGCACCTCTGGCTCCACTTGTTCCTCCGGTGGTTCCGCCGGTGCCTCCCTTGCCCGTGGTGCCCCCCCCTGCTCTCCTGCCTTTGCCTCCATTGTCCCCAGTGGACAAGGCAGCAGTGCCTGACACAGCTCAGCAGGATCCTGACCTGTCAGATGACCCTCAAGGCGATCAGGACAACGAGGACCTTCCCCGCTCTATCAGAGCCTTTCATGACCGGGTACTGGACATGATGAGTTTCTTAGATGTTCCGATGCCCGAGGCACCCGCTCCGCAGGAGGGCGTGCTTTCTGGGGCGTTCACCCTGTCTCCCTTGGAGCGTACCGGCCTGTTCCTGCAGAAGGACGTTCTGGCCGAGGTCCGATGAGTCTGGGAAAAGCCACACTCGGGACTTTTTGTCAATAAAAAGATTGACGCGAGGTACAGGCTGCATTCTTCAGAAGAGGTGGCCCTGTCGTCTTGTCCGCCTCACTCCTCCACAGTGGTGGCTGCGGCCACTTTGCAGTCCAGGCCTGCAGCATCCTCTTCCACGACTGCTACTCAGGTTCTGGGAAAGGAGGACACGCTCCTCGACTCCCTCGGGAGGGAAATCTTCGCCAACTCGGCCTTGCAGCTCAGGCAGACCAACGCCGAATTGATATTGGCGAGAGCTAGCATGCGGATGTGGAAAGGTCTGTCAGAGTTTGAGGAGCACATCCTGGTCGAGAAGCTGAAAAGACTTCAAAGGAGGCCTTTCCGATGCCAGCGTCTTGGCCCAGATCTCCTGGAGGCTGCGGTTCATCACGTAGACACCTCGGCTTGGGGCCTGATGCTTGGGGTTGATACCTCACGGCAGGCGTGGCTGCATGCCACTAAATTTTCTAAGGAAGTGCAACACAAGATGTTGGACCTTCCATTCGATGGTAAGGAGCTTTTTCATTCTTCTACTGATGTGGAGCTCACCAAAACCAAGGATAGCACTCAGACGGCTAAATCATTGTCTGTTCTGGTTAAAGCTCCTTTCAAATCCCAGAGCCCGTTGTCGCAAAGTCGACCTTCCTCTGGTTTTAGGGGCTTCCTCGACCGCAAATCTCGCAGAGTGGATACTCCTGCAGGGAATAACCACCGTAGACAACAGCGTATGTGGTTTTTCTCCCGCTCCTCAGCCTCCTCATCAGGTTCAGGTGGCACTGCCACCGATAAGCTGGCCAAATGAGGGTTTTCTGCACTCGCACAAGACCCCGGTGGGAGGACGCATTGCGTCTCATTGGGAGGCGTGGCAGACCATCACAGAAGACAGATGGGTCTTGTCAGTCGCTCGAGCGGGCTTCCGCTTACCTTTACCCCCCTACCCCACCCTCAACCCTCCTTTTCAGCTGTCGGGCCTCACCCTCCCTCAAGGCCGAGGTTCAGAAACTTCTGGACCTCAGAGCTGTGGAACCCGTTCCACTTGGGGAGCGAGGGGAGGGCTTCTACTCCCGGCTGTTTACGGTACCCAAAATCAACCAGGCCAGCCTGCGCACCATCCTAGACCTTTCCCAGTTCAATCTTTTCCTACCCCAAGAGAAATTCAAGAGGATCACGCCTGGCCAGATACGCTCTTCTTTGCAGATGGGCGATTGACTCAGCGTGGTGGATCTTCAGGATGCGTACATGCATATCCTGATTTGGAATCCACACAGGAGATACCTCTGCTTCTCTTTGGGAGAGGAGCACTTCCAGTTTCGGGTGCTTCCTTTTGGCCTCATCTCGGCGCTGCGTGTCTTCACGAAGATGATGTCGGTGATTGCAGCCTATCTTCGTCTCCAGGGTATCCCTGTGGATCCTTATTTGGACGACTGGCTCTTACGCAGCCCTTATCCGTTGGCAGCAGCGGCCAACCTCCAGTCTCTCCTTCAGCTCCTGTTCCATCTTGGGCTGTCGGTGAACTGGCGGAAATCCTCTGACGGTCTCACAGGACCTGATCTTCCTGGGTTTTCGTTGGAACATGATCGACTGCAGAGTGTATCTCACCGGGGACAGAATGGTGGATCTGTTGGCCACGTGTCAGATGTTTGCGCAGTCGGAGAGCATGTCGGCCTGGTGGTTCCAGAGGCTTCTGGGCCTCATGGCCTCGTGTGTACTGGCTCTTCCTCTTGCTCGTCTCAAAATGAGACGGACCCAGATGGCTCTTCGGAATTAATGGGCAGTGGATCCGGATTCCATGCGGATAATGATTCCGGATTCCATGAGAGTGGACCTGGACTGGTGGTCATCTCTCAGCAACCTGTCGGTGGGCGCGGGTTTCAGGACCCAGCCCCCATGGTGACGATCACGACGGACTCCTCCCTTCTGGGATGGGGTGCGACGTTAGATCTTCTTCAGGTCTCGGACCTCTGGTCGCCTCAGGACAAGCTCCTGCACATAAATCATTTGGAGCTTCTGGCACTCAGGGCGTTCAGACCGCTCATTGTCAACAAGGTGGTCCGCATAAGAACGGACAACGTGGTTTCAATGTATTACATAAACAAGCAAGGGGGAACAACGTCTCTCCCCCCCCCCTCGTGGACCTGTCCATCCAGATTTGGGAGTTGGTCGTGCTTCATTGTGTCTGGCTGCTTGCAGTGCACATCCCGGGCCAGCTGAATATCACAGCGGATGCCCTCAGCCGGCAGACAGTGGTCAGCTACAAGTGGGAGTTGAAGGCAGAGGTCCTATCATGGATTTTCTTGCGTTGGGGCACACCGGAGGTGGACCTCTTCGCCGCGGCAGTAAACAAGAAACTTCCTCAGTATGCCTCCAGAGGGGGACTGGGAGCCTCCTCTCTGGGGGATGCTCTCGAGATTCCATGGCACAACATGAGAGCTTATGCCTTCCCGCCTCTGCCTCTAGTTCACCGTGCAATTTGGAAGTTGAAGAACTCTGTGAACTGTTCCCTTCTACTGATAGCCCTGTGGTGGCCGGCCAGGTTTTGGTTCTCAGAACTTCAACACCTGTCAGTCTCTCCGCCGATCAGGTTACCAGTAACTCCTGATCTTCTTCACCAGGGGGAACAACAGATGTGGCACCCTTCCCCACAATCGCTCAGCTTGGCGGCATGGTGCCTGAGTTCAAGTCTTTAGAGCATCTTAGTTTGTCTGCGGATAACATGCGCATTATCCAGGCAGCCAGAAAACCCTCGACCAGATCTCAATACAGGAGTAAATGGCTCAGGTTCTGTCATTGGTGTTTGGAGAAGAAGTTGGATCCGAGGGTGGCCACGATTGACACGGTGCTGTCCTTCGTGTCCTCCCTAGCAGAGTCAGGGGTTCATGTTCTGTCATGCAGGACTTATCTCTCAGTGGTTTCCGCTTACCTTTCTACAGACCTTTGTTCTTATTCTCTAACTAACCCAGTGGTGAAGAGGCATTTTGCTGGCTTGACACACCTCTACCCTCCGGTTCGTAATCCGCACCCGCCATGGGATCTAAATGTAGTCCTGACGGCGCTGTGCCTTTGAACCAATGGCTACGGTAGACCTGAAGTACTTGTCTTGGAAAGTGTCCTTTCTGGTTGCCATTACGTCAGCGAGGAGAGTGAGTGAGCTCCAGGCATTGTCGGTGGAGCATCCTTTCTTGGTCTTTCACAAGGACAAGGTAGTCCTTCAGACAAACCCGGCTTTTTTACCGAAGGTGGTGACCGAATTCCATCTGAATCAGTCTATCTCCCTTCCGGTCTTTTTTCCGAACCCTGCCTCAGAGGCTGAAAGGGTTCTACACTGTCTTGATGTTCGAAGAGCTCTTAAGTTCTACCTGGACAGGACTTCTGAGTTTAGGAGTTCTTCTCAACTTTTTGTGACCTTCGGTAACCCTCAGGGCAAGCCGGCGTCTAAGGCAACTATTTCTAGGTGGATTGCCGCCTGCATCACGGAGTCTTTCACCGTCCAAGGGCTGAAACCTCCTAAGGGTATTCATGCACACCTGGTGCGGGGCAAGGCAGCCGCGGTTGCTTTTTGCTTTTCAGAAATATGTCCCCTGTGAGTCCATCGCTAGGGCAGCTACTTGGGCCTCCCCATCTGCTTTCTGTAAGCATTACTGTCTCGACATGAGCTCAAGAGCTGACGGTCAGGTTGTGCTGAAGAACCTGTTTCAGTAAGGGGTATTTCCATCCACCCGTAGTTCCTGTAGGGAGTGCTTGGGAATCTCCCACAAGTATGGAGGAAAGGGGACGGGACGTAGGAGTATTACCAGGTTACTCACCATAGTGACCATCTTACTCCTAGTCCATAGTCCCCTTTCCTCCATACGCCCGCCCGCCGTCCCCTCATAATTTACCTCTGTTATTGCTAATGGGTCTTTGACCTGGCGATAGAAAAGGACTGATGGGCGATGCTTGGGGCAGAGCCAAGGTGAGCAGGGTTACGGCCGTGTGTCGGGTCCCGTGGCGCAGGAAAGGGAGGAGGGACACATTTTTGAAAAAAAAAAATATGGATGCTTTTTACAAAGTGCTCCGGTCCCATCCCACAGGACGGAGAGATTTCCCCCCCACAAGTATGGAGGAAAGGGGACTATGGACTAGGAGTAGGGTGGTCACTACGGTGAGTAACCTGGTAAATCTCCCGCACCACCAGATTTGCCCTTTCTCACTGCCTTGCAGTACCTTGGTTCAACCTAAAAACTGCGGGAGGAGCCAGCTTCCCAGTCCAAGCAGCCAACCGCTGGAACTCCATGCCCCTTTTACTTACAGACAAGAACCATCCTTCCTGACATTCAAATCGGGAATAAAAAAACTGGTTAAGCAACATGCCTCCCCATTGAGGTCCTAGCGTCTGTATCTAGCATCCACCCCTAACTTCCTCTTCACGAATACCGACTGCATTTGTGCGTGTGTTATGTTATTTATGCTTCTTGATTCCAGACAAATCTGTAACCATTGGTCCCTCTAACTGCAACCGTGTCTTTATTTTTCTCCATGTATGTAACAACTAAGTTTTGTTTCCAGCGCCCAGTTACCTCAGGGTTCGGTGCATGATATAAATAATAAATACAGAGAAGCCAGAGATACCCAGAAAATTGTTAAATGTAGCTTTAGAGCAGCTGCATTTCCCCACGCATGTGTCCAAAGAAAGCATAGCTGCAGAGCTCAGTGAGGGATGGTACGTTCCAAACATGCATGAGCGAGTGATTGAATTCATGGAAAATTGTATTATTTGTTTCTGTCACGACTCGCTCCCTTTGCTCCCGTTCCCACCACTTGGGGGCATGATTTGGGGTTTATTCCCTACTGGATTTTTCCTCCGAACCTTATGCTACAGTGCTGTGATGAATTGGGAGCGCTAAAACCTTATTTTCCAAGTTACTTCCCTTCCGGATCCATTCCAGGTTTTTGGCAGCCAGAATGCTACTTTGATCAAATGACTATGCTTCCCAGAATGCCTGGCTCACTGCTTCACCTCCTCCCTTGCAGGACAACGTTGGGTGGAGGATAGGCAACACCTGTGGCTGCAGGTGCAGCAGGCGGCACACCTGATGGGTGTGCTCGTTAAGCAGCTTTAAAAGCCTCAGTTTACTTCAGTCCAGCGCTGGTCATCGTTGCAGTGTTCCTGTTGTGACTAGTCCCTTGTTCCTTGTTCCTAGCTTTTGTGCCTAGTTCCTAGTTCCTGTTTCTTGTTCCTCCGCCCTGGATTTCGGATTCATGTGCTAAATTGATTTCTGCTCCCTAGATTCCCTTTCTGTCTTCCTCTGTTTGCAGGCAGCATTTCTCAGTGCTTTCCCCTTTTAGATACAGCCCAGTTTGTCTGTGTTCTATATTTCTTTGACTTTGTCCTTTGCTGCTGTAAACCTTTATGCCTTAGCCTTCCTCTTAGATTAGCTTTCTGTATTTTCCTTGGAGGAGTGGGGGAAGTTTGCCTTGGTAATTTCGTTTTTCCCTGCTCCTGATCCTTACTTTCTATTGGGATCCATTCCATGTTTTCCATTGCACTTCTGCATTTATTTCCCATTTGATTATTAGGTGTGGTGTGCTGTTGTAGCTAGCTCCTGTGTGAATGCCTAGGTTTTCCTCACTATTCTGTAATCACTATTCCAACTTAGGTATTTAGTTATCCTCCCATTGCTGTTATAGCCTTTCTGGGTCCCAGTTTGATCAACAGGGTTTGTGGGCTTGCTGACATTCAAGAGGTTTTTCTCATCCTCGTGAGTACTGTTTTTTAGTTCTCTTATTTAATACCATCAAGAGTGTTAGTTCACAGATCCTGTCATTGCTTGCCCTCTACGTGGGTTTAGCGCTGTCAGTACCTGTAACAGCAATTGGGGGTAAGGCACTTGCCGACTTTCCTCGCGGTCAGGTGCTTACCCCACATCCCTTTTCATATATTGGTTTTGTTGTCACACTCTATTTGCGCTCCTGGGTTTTAGCATACATGAGTCTTGGTTCCTGTGTGCACGTAGTTTAATTCAAGGCTATTCACTGTGTGATTTAGTGCACATTTCCCTTGCCATATTCGCTGCCTTTGTACTCGCCTGACTAATCCTGACAGTTTCTGTCTGGCCATACTTTAAAAACTTTGCAGGGAACATTACCATGGCTGGAAGAGTCCATACGGCACTTGCATATCAATTATATCAACACGCATGAAAGCTGTGCCTCCTACAGGTACCTTGATAGTATTGGTCTGTCCATTTTTGCATTGGCCTGAGGTGAAGCCCTGTGCAAAGAATGATGCAAAATCCGCTGGGATGGTCCTAGTGACGTAAGTATTCCCAAGATGGGGTGTGTGTGAGGAAATAAGGTCAGGTAATGGCCAACACTTTGCCAACAACCTCTTTGAGGTGATAACACGTCCCTTAGGGATTAAACACAAACTTTGCACAGTTTACCAGCCACAGGCAAACAGGATTGTGGAGAGTATGAATGGATTACCAAAAGAGCACTTGGCTAAGCTTAAAATTACTATGTGCCATAACTGGCTTTTTTTGCCTCCCTCTTGCACTTTTCACCCTTCTGCGGATCACCAACTAGCTGGGCATAAAATTGTAATTGGGAGGAGAATGCATGCACCTGTCCCACCTTCACTTTCAATTTTGGATGCTAACACTAGCTCAGACATCCTTGGCAATTAATGACAAATGTGCTTCACTGCATCTCCCGCCAGGTCCAGCAGTCTACAAGTGAGCCAACCAACATTGAAAAGTGTGCACAAGATGTCAAGCATTTCCACAAATACAGCATCTTTATCCAGGGGACAAAGTACTTATTCGAAAAACACAGTGAGAAAGTGGAAGGAGCCTCGGTTTTGTGGTCCTTTTGAAGTGGTCTTCTCAACACCCACGAAAGAGAAAATTAAAGAACAACGTGCATTGATTCATCACTCAGATGTTCACTCAGTTACCAGCAGCACATTGGAAAGAGTAGGAATCACATGATGGGAAGCATCAACCAAATAACACAACATTTTGTACTATAATAAGGTGTTACAGAAGACCCACAATAGAGTTGGAGGATGGACAAGGAAAAAGAAGATTGGGTGTGATTAAAGAGAAGAGTGGGATAAATCTAAAAAGCGTTGTATTGTTCTGCATCTTTGTTGTCTGTCTCCTTCTTTTCTGGCATTTAGCAAATAAGCATACATTGGGGCCATCCGCTTGTGGTACTAGGGAGACACACACTAGGGAAACTGTAACTAGCCAAATAGAATTCTACAAAATTGTTAGGAAGGGAGTGGCCTGGCTTCAGAAAACCTATGGTATGGGGGAAATGACGAATGTTGGGTGGGGGAGCACTAATGGTGCATGCTATGTGCGCTCACTCATTCCACACCTCACTGGAACACTGAAGCAATTCTTGCCACAAGAGGTAATGGCAGAAGCCGGAGTATGTCTGTACAAATGGCCTTGTGCAAGACTAGGGTTTTTTCCAGGGGCATACAGTGTAAGTAAATTGGGTCGATGAGGGGGAGGAGGTCTACGAAGACAACTTTATACAGCTAGAAAGTATGGCCCAGGAGGAGAGTAAGCACATGGTTCTGGAGTATGCAACAGAGGGGACACTGTCCATGAAAGAATATACTGTAAGACCCCCATGGGGTACGATAAGCCATGGTGCCACAACCGATGCAACTTCAGGGTTTGGTGCTGCACAATGGGAAGTGGGAAAGAGGAATGGCTTGGTGCCGCTCAGGACTGATGGGCTTCGAAGAAAGGGTGGTTAAGAAAATAAATGTGGGATGTAAAAATATGGATATGCTTTAACATGGATAAACTAAAACCCACATCCAGAAAACATAAAACCGCTCATACAGTATTATTTGTGTTTCAGAGCAAATGGAACAATAAAGCTGGGGATGAACATCGGTTGCAGGCGGACGATGGACATTGAAGCATTGCAAAAGGGGACTGCAGCTGTGATGGACACCACGTGGGCTTTCGGAACGAGAGCATACACCCAGCTAACACTAGATTGGAGGGGGAGGGGGCGCACTGGTAACCCTCCATAATCCTACCTTAGTTGTGCCCCCCACAGACTTGATACCACTCAATGAGTTTGCAACGTATAAAAAGAAAGTGCCAGCAGAAATACAAAGAAACAAACACAAGCAAACAAAGAAGAAAAAGTAGAGCAGCAACTACATTTCGGAATCCACCAAGAGCACATTGAATTCTATTTGAAATTGTTCAGCTCAGCATCTGTGTTTTTTTTTTTTTTTTTTTTTATTACATCTCTCCTGCTTCCAGGGGTTCAAGCTGCAGCCATGGCAAAATAGCTGCAGATCACGCACTACAAACTGCTTCAACAGGCAAATGCAACTGAAAACAGACTCCATGCGGTGTGTGAAGAACTACGGGCTCTATGATTAATGACCCTCCAAAATAGTTTCATTCTGGATCTTATGACGGCGATGGAGGGGTGGTGCCATAAAACAGGGAGCATGTGCTTTACTGCAAATCCCGCTAATGATGCCGAAAATGGAACAATCAGAGACGCAGTAGATGAAATAAGAACAATACATGAGAGAATGGTAAAAGAAACACTAGACATTTCATCGGCAACCTGGCTCGATTCATTATTCACGTGGGCCCCCAACTGGCTTGTAGCAGCATTTAAGATAACTGTCCCTGTGCTTGTCGTGATCCTCATCACCACCTGCATAGGTCATCTAATCACCCATTGGTGTAAGTGCCGCCAGCCTAAGAACACTCACATAATGGCTTTACAGAAAACGGAGTTCGAGGCGGTATTAGGCGAGGAACTCCCCAGTAGGAATGAAAGAGAGAATGAAGTAGAAATAATGTTCACAGCACCTCCACCAGACTTAGAAAATTACAAAGCAATATGGGGAGAGTGTTCACTTGATGGAACAAAGATACTGATTTTTGGGGAAGATTTGGATGGATATAAGGAGGAAAGGGACATGACCAGGGTAACAAGGATGTAGGTTTGCAAGGTAAAGGAATGAGAGGGGCAGAAGTATCGATCAAAAGATCGATCAATGGGTAGAATGTATTAAAGGTGCTCATTCAGCAGCAGACAAGGGGATGCACCGCCAACTGTGAGAGTAAAGAAGGAGGACGGTGGTTGCAGCTACACAGGAAATGACACAGGTATTCTAAGCCACAGACACCCCATACAACGGACTTCACAGGGAATGGTAGGAGGTAATGAAGCATTGGGTGCACACACAGTCAAAGATACTGTCCTATGATTAGCTAAAGAAGGCAAAGGACAGAAATAGCACCATCATAAACACCTATAGTGGGAAATCCCTCAGGCGGGCTGTACCTGGGGAAACCTCTTTCTGAAACACGTAACCAATACGATAGGGATCTGCAAAGGGGGGTGGTGCTCAAGCTGCTCCTCACGAGAAAGTCAACATAACTAGAACTGGGTGATATAATTACAGGACGGTCAGCCAAATTAGCCACCCTTCACGGCAGTGGGGAGGGTGGCTCTGTAACTGTGCTGGTCACATGACCACTGATGCCTATCAGCAGGTCGCTGTTGAAGGGGAACATTGGATGGAGTGGCATTCCTGGGAGGACAAATCAGATGGTAAGTTCTTGAGCTCTGAGGAGGTGGCCAGCCTCCAAAGTATCCACTTCAGAGTTCTCGATGGTCATTATCCAACAGGTATCGTGTGAATGTCCCCTTTCCCACCAGCTGCAGGTTGTCTCATGTTCTGTTCTCAATGGGGCTGACCAAATGACAGTGTATTAAAGTTCTGGCGGTCAGCACAAATGTTACTTCAGTAATAAGTTGTTCCGGGGTGGGGTGTAAATAAATGTGGTACCACATGGGAAGGCATTGTAATGGGAAACTGCTAAACTGGTTGCTTCAATTACGCTTCACTACTCAATGTAAACTGTAAGGAGGTGATGTCTACGAACCAATAGAATCCCTGGGAAACATGGAAAAGTGAACTCTCTAACTCACAAGTGTTTTGATTGATTTTGGATCATGTTATTTCTTGGTATAAAACTACTGTTTGCATTCCATTCAGATGTCAGCCTTCCGATCAGAGCCTATCCACTGTTCTGTTTGATTTGTGCTCACCCAGCTGTAATAAACAGTGTTGCTTCTTGCCCGGTGTTTGCTCTACTTTTTGTGTATGTAGTCTTTCATTATGCTCAAAGTGGTGGACCCCTGACTACAATGTAAATAAACTAAAGAAACTAAGGAAAAATATAAGTCTGTAAATTCAACTCAAAAGTCTGTCTGTGTCAAAACCTATGCTTGCCCTCAAGTCTAATATGTTATGTTAGTTGAGTTTATATAGTGCTTTAATCCAAAGTGCTTTACAGTATAACAACAAGGTACAATAAGGAAAGAAGAACAAGTTACTTCTTACCTTGTACCGTTCTTTCGACGGGATGTTCCTCCGACGTATTCCTTATTTTTGATAATACGTTTCCAGCTTGCTGGCCTCAGAATTTTTTCTGTAGAGGGCGCTGCGCGTCGACGTCCGGCGAGTCGATGTCCCTAGATGGCCACCGTATCGGCAACGACGTCACCATGCCCATAAATAGCCGCGCGCAGCATCTGTTGCTCAGTTCCGTTTTGTAGCCCACAATAATTCTTTCTGGACTAGACTAATCACCCTGAAGGAGCGTAAACTGCAACCACAAAGGAAGTATCACTGCGGGGATGGATGGGAGGGCGATAAGGAATACGTCGGAGGAACATCCCGTCGAAAGAACGTTACAAGGTAAGAAGTAACTTGTTCTTCGAAGGGATTGTGTCCTCCGACGTATTCCTTATCTTTGATAGACTCCCATAGCAGTGGCATGTAATTGGAGGTGGGAGTGAGAATGTTATGTATCCCTTTAGGGATGGACCGAATGTAATACGGCCTTGCCAAATCTGGTCTCTTGACTAGTGGAGGAATGCAGATTGTAAAATTTTGTGAATGTATGTGCGGACGACCATGTGGCAGCCGCACATATGTCTCGGACCGGTACCCCTCTTTGGAGAGCCAAAGAGGCTGCGATACCCCTGGTTGAATGAGCCCTGAGATTTTGGGGTGGCTCTTTCCCTGCCAGTTTGTAACATTCCAGAATGGCCAAAATAATCCATCTGGAGATGGTTTGTTTTGTTATGGGTAGCCCCAACTTGTGACCTGAGTATCCTACAAACAGTTGGTCTGCTTGCCTGATCCTAGCCATTCTGCTGATGTAAAAGCTGAGAGCTCTCCTTGGGTCCAGCCTATGTAGCCTTTCTTCCTCTTTCCCCGGATGGGGAGGAGGGTAGAACGAAGGTAAGGTAATTTTCTGAGTAATATGAAATTCAGAAACCACCTTTGGGAGGAAATTAGGCTTCACCTGTAGGACAATTTTGTCCTTGTGGAAAATTGTATGTGGGGGTTTACAGGAGAGAGCTTGTAGCTCGCTCACCCTCCTAGCAGATGTTAGTGCTACCAATAGGACAGTTTTAAGCGTGAGAAATCTCAGCGAACAAGAGTGAAATGGTTCGAATGGAGTGCCCATTAGGAAGTTTAAGACTAAATTTAAGTCCCATAAGGGAACCTGGAATGGTTTTGGAGGATAAACATTAGTTAATCCCTTGAGAAATTGTATCACTAGAGGAAGTTCGAAATACGATGATTCCTCCGCAGTGCGCTTGAAGATAGAAAGCGCTGCGAGATAGCCTTTTACAGTGCCAACTTGAAGGCCTGAGTTTGCCAAGTAGAGTAGAAACGATAACACAGTTGGTTTACCACATGAAAAAGGGTTGATATTCTCTTCCCTACACCAGCTGCAAAATTTGTTCCAACGGCAGCGGTATAAAGACTTTGTTGCTGGCCTTCTGGCCGAAAGCAACACCTCCATGACGTCATCAGGGAGATCCCAATACTTGTACCTCACCCTTTCAGAAGCCAAGCATGAAGGTTGAGGGTTCTGGTGTCTGGATGGAGAACCTGACCTCCCTTCTGCGAGAGAAGATTCTCTTTGAGTGGAAGACAGATTGGAGGACAGATGGACATATCTAGAAGGTCCGGGTACCACGTTCTCCTGGCCCAATCCGGGGCAATTAGGATAATGGTTTTCCTGAATCTGGAAACTCCCAGTCCACTACGAACGCGTCTCCTAGAGCTCCTCTCGGGGGAAATTCCCTTGAACAGAACAGATCAGATCGCACTTCCTGTTGGTGCTTGTTGCGAACAGATCCACCTGAGGGGTTCCCCAAAGGGCGAAGATCTCTTGAAGGACTTCCTGAGCTAGCACCCACTCGTGGGAGATTGTGCTCTGCCTGTTCAGAGCGTCCGCTGTCAAGTTCTTCTCTCCGGCTAGGTGAACTGCCGATAGAGAGATTCCTTCTTGGATTGCCCAAAACCAGAGCTGCCTCGCCTCTCTGCACAGTGGCAGTGATCCTACGCCTCCTCTTTTGTTGAGGTAATGCATGGCCACCGTGTTGTCCGTCATTATCAGGACATTTCTCCCCTGTACTGATGGCAGGAAAGCTTTCAGCGCTAGTCTGGTCGCTCTCAGCTCCAATAGGTTGATGTGTAGTCTGGACTCCGATGGAGACCAACGACCGCTGATGGTCAAGTTGTTGGCATGGGCTCCCCACCCCGTGAGTGAGGCGTCTGTGACTACTGTTATCTCCGGCCATCGTTGCCAAAACAGTTCTCCTTTCAAGATGTTCTCTGGATAGGCCCACCATTCAAGGTCGCGGGCTACCTTGTCCGGAGTCCGGAGGAGATCTGTCATTCTTCCTGAGAATTGCGACCACTGACTTCTCAGTGCCCACTGGCGAGATCTCATTCTCAGGCGAGCCTCTGGCACAAGGAAGATGCGGGATGCCATGAGGCCTAGCAACCTCAAAAAGTCGAAGGCTGGGAGACGTTGGGCATTTTGAAACTTGGTGACAATCTGTAGAATATCTTGAGCCCTCACCTCTGGTGGCGAGGCTTTTCCCAGGGAAGTGTCCAGGACCGCTCCAATGAACTGGAGTCTCTGTGATGGTATCATCTGTGACTTCTTTAAATTGAGGGAGAAGCCCAGTTTGTGAAGGAAGTGGCAGACATAATCTAGCTGGGCCTGGGCTTGTTTCGAAGATACAGCCCTGATCAGCCAATCGTCCAGGTAGGGGTAGACGTGGATCCCTTCCCTCCTTAGACTCGCCGCCAGTACCGACATCAGCTTGGTGAAGACCCTCGGGGCGGAGGTCAGCCCAAATGGCAGAACTCGAAATTGATAATGAGAGTCGCCAATTGCGAACCTCATTTATTACCTGTGTTTGAGATGGATTGGCACATGGAAATAAGCATCCTGAAGGTCCAGAGATACCAGCCAGTCCTGGAGCTGGAGGGCCTGAAGGATCTGAGAGAGTTACCATCTTGAACTTGTCCTTCCTGAGGAACTTGTTCAATTCTCGGAAGTCCAGGATGGCTCTTAGTCCTCCGTCCTTCTTTGGTATGAGAAAGTAGGGGGAGTACCATCCCTTGTTCCTGTCCGCTACAGGTACCGGTTCTATGGCACCTTTCTCTAGCAGGTCTATAATTTCCTGCAAGAGGAGAGGATCTGGAACTTTTAGAGAGCTGTTCCCCGAGGATGACTCTGAGGGATGTGTAGAAAGGGTAGGCAGTAACCCTGGGCAACTGTCTCCAATGCCCAAGCATCTGACGTTATAGCCTGCCATTCCGTCAGATGGTGAGTTAACCTGCCCCCTACAGGTGTATTGTGTGGAAAGGCCTCAGAGTGGTTTGGGGGTGGCTGATGCAGATGCCGAGGGTAAAGAGGCACTTGCTGCTGCTGCGGCCTTAGTACCTTTGACCCGTCCACCTCGGGTGGATCTCCTTTGGCCTCTTTGAGCCGGCTGTCCTCTGCCTTTCCCGAATGCGGAATAATAGCGAAAGGACTTTCCTCTCCCAGAGGTTCCCGAGGGGCGAAAAGGAGTTTGGCGGATAGCAGCTCCTAAAGATTTTGCTGCTGCTTTAGAAGTCTGCAACTTTTCCAGACTGTCATAAGCCTTTTTTCCGAATAGTGAAGAGCCGTCAAAGGGCATATTCAAAAGTATGGCCTGTACAACTGGAGCAAAGCTAGACTTTCGCAACCACGCATGCCTGCGGATTGTTGTACTTGCCGCCATGGCCCTGCTGTTACTGTCAGCGGAATCGATGCCGGTTTGAAGTGATTCACACATGGCATCTTTGCCATCTTTAATAATGTTAAGGAAGGCTTCCTTTTCCTCTCCTTCGGGTATGCAGTCAGCCGCTGATGAAGCACACTCCCACAGTGTGTGACTGAACCTAGCGAGCGCACAGGTGGCGTTGATGGACTTCAGCGCCATACTACAAGCAGAGAAGACTTTCTTCGCCATAGAATCGTACCTCTTGTCATCTCTATCCTGTGGGACAGTAGGGTAAGCGGTCCTACTGCTAGATGAAGTTGCCGCTTGAACCACCAGGCTCTCTAGAGTCGGGCGTTTTGCTAAATATTCAGGGTCAGCAGCCGCTACCCTATACTTGGCTGACAATCTTTTATTGACCGCAGGGATAACTTCAGGAGTTTCCCAATTAGATGTAATTTTCCTTTGTAAGGCTGCATGGAAGGGGACCACAGGGACCTCCTGTGGACCTTTGTCTAATATGTCTGTTAGGTCATCCTGTTGAAAAACAGGTGAAGGCGCAGACCAACCCATAAATTCAATAATTCTTGCCATAAGGGTTCTATAGGGTGTTTCGGCATGTTCCCCTGGGTCTGGCTTAACAAATTCCACTTCTGGGGAAGTGTCCAGCCCACTTGCCTCATGTAGTGACTCCTGTAGGTCCTTCAACCTTCTTTCCTCAGAGGTGAAATCCTCTGAAATAGGCAATGTGGTCCTCTGTAACCCAAATGTTTCCTGGTCAGAATCTTCCCCCTCTTCATAAATTGAAGATAGTCCAGGGTATTCTGACCCCTGAAATGGTGTAAAACCCACCTCTAAGGCAGAAGGAGCCAAACTTGTCATTATTGGGCGAGAAAACATCGATGTCGTCGACGCCGATGTGACAGGCTTCGAAGGCGCCGAGAAAACTGGAAGAGGTCTCGAAGAACTCGAGAGGATCGGGATCCTACTCGAGGACATTGATGACGGTCTCGGCGTCGTGCCGAGGCCCTTGGAATCACTGTTGGCTGTGGAGTAGCCTTGGTCTTCTCTTTCATCGGCGTCGATGTCGACGATGGTGTCGAGTCGATCGACCGATGCGTCGAGGAACCCTTTCGACGATGACGTCGAAGATGGTGCCTTCTTACCCGATGGCTTGTGGCGCTCTCGGCTGGAATGTTTCGCCGGGTGCTGCGACTCGCAGCGTTTTGATTTTTTGGGTTTTTCACCCGGGGTATCACCCTCAGCTGTCTTCGAGGGGGTCGAGGACGCTTTCTCGAAGACGCTTAACATTTTCTTTCTGAATTCCTCCCACTCAGCCTGAGAGCTGTGTTTTGTGAGACAGGAGACCCTTTCTGGGGAAACAGAAGACGACGAGGAAGGGGATCTTCGACGTCTCTTTTTTTGAGTGTCTTGATCTCGACGAATGGTGGGAGCTACTTCGAGATCCAGAATGGGAAAGTTTTCGACGGCGAGGAGACGAATGCCTCGACTCAACCGAAGAAACCTTTGAGGAGGTTTTGACTGACTTACCTCTCTCGAGCTTCCCCTTGCGCTCCTTAAAGGCTTTCGCCGTCATGGACATGCAGTCCTCACACTCCGAACAATGGTGCTTGGCTCCCAAGCACCACAAGCAGATCCTGTGTGGATCCGTTATCGAAATTCTTTTACCGCAGTCTCGACATTTCTTGAAGCCGGATCGCGGCGTTGTCGGTTCCGATGAAGAGGCCATCGAGAACAAGTAGGTATTTATTCGAGTAGATATAGGATTATCCTGACTGAACTGAGCAACGACGTTCCGAGGCCCCACGAAGCACGGAACAACGGAACTGAGCAACGGACGCAGCGCATGGCTATTTATGGGCATGGTGACGTCGGCGCCGATACGGTGGCCGTCGAGGGACATCGACTCGGCGGACGTCGACGCGCAGCACCCTCTACAGAAAGAATTTCCGAGGCCAGCAAGCTGGAAACGTATTATCAAAGATAAGGAATACGCCGGAGGGCACAATCCCTTCGAAGCATATTTACAAACATGAAACAAACCAGTGATACAGTATGTAGAACAATTTACTTAAAGGGAGGGGAAGGGGGGGGAGAGGAGGGGAGAGGAGGTAGTTAAGGAAGGTTTCAATGTCTGATTTGAGGTCGGTGGGAGAGGAAGGGGGAAGAAGGGAGGGGGAAGGTAAGGGAAGCAGGAGGAGCCCCTTGATGACCTCCTACGTCCCCTGGTGGTTTCAATGTCTGAGTTGAGGTCAGCAGGAGGAGGGGGAAGGAGGGAGGGGAAGGGAAGGGAGGGTGGGGGATTGGGGGGGAGAGAGGTAGGGAAGGAGAGTTGGGGGGACTGGAGAAGAAGGGCTTTCAGAGAGGAGCAGAAGGATGAGTAGGTAGGGGTGGAGCGGATAGAAAGAGTGTGGGGGATATTCTAACCTAAATGTTCAACATAAAGTCTGGAGCAGTCTCTAGCCCCCTTCACAAGTTTAGGATACGGTTCCAACCACACATTTCAAAAAGGTGCTTAGGGTTCCCTTATCAAGCCTTAAGCATTGTTTCACCAAAACAACAATGTTCCAAAGGATCTCAGGGGTTCCCTTCCCCAAGCTTCAAAGCACAATGTTCAGATTAGATTCTCACTGTTCACTTGAAGCTCAGGGTTCCCTCCCAAGCTTTAAGCACCTGCTCTCAATGTTCAACAAACTTCACAGTGTTCAATAGTATTCGTATTTCAAAGTTGCATTCAGACTCCTCGTTGTTGGAATATCCTGGTCTAGGCGTACTTAACAGGCTGCACCGCCCACCCATTACAGATCACACAACCAGTTGCTCAGCTTTCTACCACTTCGGCGAGTTACAGGGTTTCACCAGAGATTCAGGGTTTGCCTTTCTTGATACTTCTTTGGTTCTATTTTCTATAATGTACATGCTCGACTTGGCCACAGCAAAGGGACCAGTACCTTCCATGGTACCCTTCTCCAGTCTTCTACGGCACCTTAGAGACACAGCTCCCTCGCCACGCAATGGCAGCTTCTCTAACTCTGCTGTCCTTCAGCATCTCTGTGTCTCATGCTCTGGCTTCCCGCGGGCTGGGTTGGCTCTCCTGCTGCGCTCTCCTCGCACAGGCTTCTCGCTCCTTCCTTTCCCTCTCTCCTTGGTGGTTGTGAACTCCACCTTTTATACACCTTGGGCCCTCTAACAGGCTACAGGTGTACAGTCTCAGGCTGATTTGCCTGACCACAATCAATCCAATTAACAGGACATGCCTGACTTTCAGCCCTGTAGTCTTCAAAACCCCTCTTCTTCTTCCCAGTACTATAGTGGTGCTTCCTATAGGAAGTCTGTACTGTTCTTTGGGGCATCTTCTACTTTGGATAACTTCAGGGGGGACTTTAGGATATAAAAAACAATATCCTACAAAAGCTTAGGGAGGGTTGGATAAATTAATGTCAGGAAATGGGGCATACCGTGTCTCGCCCTCAGGTACCATCTCTCTAATCCCCAAGGACCCTCAACCCAGGTGATCCTCCCTCGCTAGTCCACCCACAAGTTCTGGGTCCAAAAGCGATGGCTCAAAATGATAGAGGAACCCCGGGTGTGCAGTTATTTAACAAATGTCCAAGTGCTGCCTCTATCTGGTCCCGGGAGGCATTAGATATGCAAAAACTCAAGGAGATAGAGGCTTGTCTGAGAGGTTAGGAATTAAGAAACTACACTGAAAGGGGGGCTACTTCCTGTTTAAAATCAATTTAATCACAGATCCTTAATCTATTCATTGTCATACAAAACATTATTAAAAACACATACAAATATCATTGTGTACCACTTGTATATATAAGACAAACACTGCCACTGAATGTGGCCAGGGTATCGTAATGCTCAGAGGTAATACAATGTTGCAATTCCTAGCTTTTCTTTCGATTTTGAAAAACATAGGGCAGTTTGCATAAACAGTTTTTAGTTCATTGCATTAGTTTCATCTGTCGTGTTCAACATTACACAATATAAACTCAACATGTTTCTGTTCTAGGGGGCACAAATCCTGAACATTCATCAGGAGTGGACCCTGGTTTCTTATCTGTGTACAGGCGTGACAATTGCACTCGAATTTGGGATGTAGGTTTTCTAGTTTCCTTTTCTCTTTTGCCGGTGTATGTAGAGGGCGGCGCCAAACTTGTGTAATGGCGGTAGGTGCTGAGTGCGTCCTTCTATTCCCTTACTAAGAAGACTGTGCAGTAAAGGTGATCCGTGATCAGCTCGGAGGAGTCGGTGGTCTCTATGATATGGATCCTTCCAGAGTAGAATAACTGCAAGTTCCATGTCCGCGTGTCTGAATCCTACCTGGGTAGTGAGGTACTCCACTACAGCCGGGAAATTACTCTAAGGTGAATATTGGGGCAATGGTAGGTAGTCCCGAAGGACTTCAGTGTCGGACCGTTGTAGGCTAGGCTAGACTAGAAGCAGAGTGAACAGCCTTGAGCTCCGTGACTAAGTTGTGCCCGTGACTAAGAGAAACTGTACTTCGAAGGGATTGTGTCCTCCGACGTATTCCTTATCTTAGATATCTCTTTCCAGCTTTGCTGGCCTCGGAAAAAATTTTCTCTAGAGGGCGCTGCTCGTCGACGTCCGCCGAGTCGATGTCCCTCGACAGCCGCCGTATCGACGTCAACGTCATCCTGCCTATAAAGGCAGCGCGCAGCGTCCGTTGCTCAGTTCCGTTTTTCCGCGCTTACTCAGTGCCTCGGAATATCGTTGCTCAGTTTTCATTGTGAATTAATCCAATTTCCTCGAGATATTCGATCCATACTCGATGGCTTCCTCGTCGGAACCGACGACCCCTCGGTCCAGCTTTAAAAAATGCTGAGACTGTGGGAAAAAGATGTCGCTGACTGACCCTCACAGAGTTTGTCTGCGGTGTTTGGGAGCTGAACACCATTGTTCGGAGTGCGAGGACTGTATGTCCATGACAGCTAAGGCCCTGAAGGACCGTAGGGGGAAGCTGGAAAAAGGTAAGACTTCAAAAGCTTCTTCTTCCTCGACGAAGTCGAGACATTCGTCTCCTCGTCACCATTCGCCCTCCAGGTCTCGAAGCGGGTCCCATCACTCCTCGAGATCGAAGCACACGAAGAGGAGACGTCGAAGATCCCCTTCTTTGTCCTCCTCTTCCTCTGTTTCTCCTAAGAGAATCCCTTGCCCCACGAAACATAGTTCCCGGGCTGAATGGGAGGAATTCCGCAAAAATATGATGAGCGTCTTCGAGAAAGCGGCCTCGACCCCCTCGAAGACTGCCGAGAGCGATGCTCTGGTCGAAAGACCCGAAGGTCTAAAACGCTGTGAGTCGCAGTACCCGGCGAAGGAAGCTTCTCGAGCGCGTCACGAACCCTCGAGTAAAGCTATGACCTCAAACCCTTCTTCGAAGGTTCCGTCGACGAAGGTTCCGTCGACGCCGAGGTCGGTGTCTTCGACGCCGTTGTCGAAGGGACCTTCGACACACGGGTCTGTCGACTCGACACCATCTTCGACACCGGCGTCGACGCCAAGGTAAGTCACGGTTGCGGCGCACCCAGTGGCTATCCCCAGGTCTTCGATGACGTCGAGATTGTCGACATCCTCGAGCAGAATCCCAATTCTATCGAGGACCTCGAGGCCTCCACCTTTGTTTTTGATGCCACGTTCGAAGCCTTCGACGTCGGCGTCGACGACATCAAAGTTTTCGAGGCCGATTACAACAAGTTTGGCACCCTCTGCCCTGGAGATGGGTTTCACACCCTTTGTGAGTTCAGACCAATTGAGAACTATGTCCTCAATTATGGAAGAGGGAGAACTATCTGACCAAGAAGAGACATTTGAGTTGCAGCGATCTGTAACCCCAGTTCAGGAGGAGTTATCCTCAGAGGAATGCAGGTTAAAGGAACTACATGATTCCTTACATGAGGCAAGTGGGTTAGACACTTCCCCTGAGGTGGAGTTCGGTAGGCCAGACCCGGGGGAGCATGCTGAAACCCTCTATAGAGTTTTAATGGCCAGGATCACAGAATTTATGGGGTGGTCAACACCTTCACAGGCTTTCCAACAAGATGACCTCACGGATATTCTTGATAAAGGTCCACAGGAGGATCCTGCAGTGCCTTTTCATAAAGCTCTTCAAAGGAAAATCATGACGAACTGGGAAACCCCAGATGTTATCCCGGCAGTAAATAAAAAACTGTCTGCTAAATACAGGGTATCTTCTGCAGACCCGGAGTTTTTGTCCAAACATCCATCTCCAGAAAGTCTGATGGTACAGGCAGAATCTTCTACTGACATCAAGACTGCTTACCCTACCGTCCCACAGGACAGGGACGATAAAAAATATGATACTATAGCAAAGAAAGTTTTTTCGGCATGTAGCATGGCGTTAAAATCTATTAATGCTACTTGCACCCTTGCTAGATTCAGCCATACACTTTGGGAGTGTGCTTCTACAGCGGCTGACTGCATCCCAGAGGGAGAAGAAAGGGAGGCGTTCCTAAATATCATACAGGACGGTAAAGACGCTATGTGCGAATCCCTCCAGACGGGCATTGATTCGGCTGACAGTATCAGCAGAGCAATGGCGGCAAGTACAACAACCAAGAGATTTTCCTGGTTGAGAAAGTCTGGTTTTGCCCCAGATGTGCAAGCCAGGCTCTTGAACATGCCATTCGATGGCTCTTCTTTGTTTGGGAAAAAGGTGGATGACAGTTTAGAAAAACTGCAAACATCAAAGACAGCAGCAAAATCCCTAGGCGCTGTAATCCGTCAGACACCTTTTCGTTCTACAGGATCCTCTGCGAGAGGCAAGTCCTTTCGCTTCTACTCCGCATTCGGAAGAGGTAGAGGATGACCGGCTCAAAGGGGACAAAGAAGAACTACCCGAGGTGGACGGGGTAGATATTCAAAAGCCGCAGCAACAGCAGGTGCCTCTTTACCATCGGCATCTGCATCAGCCGCCCCAAAACCACTCTGAGGACTTCCCTCACAAGACACCTGTAGGAGGCAGGTTAACTCAACATCTGGCGAAATGGCAGGCTATCACGTCAGATGCTTGGGCATTGGAAACAGTTGCCCAAGGTTACTGCCTGCCTCTCCTACGCATACCTCAGAGTCATCCACCGGGGATCAGCTCTCTAAAAGATCCAGATCCGCTCCTCTTGCAGGAAATTTAAGACCTGCTAGAGAAAGGTGCCATAGAACCGGTACCTGTAGCGGAGAGGAACAACGGCTGGTACTCCCCTTACTTTCTCATTCCAAAGAAAGACGGAGGACTGAGACCCATCTTGGACTTGCGAGAATTGAACAAATTCCTCAGGAAAGACAAATTCAAGATGGTAACTCTTTCTCAGATCCTTCAGGCCCTTCAGTTCCAGGACTGGTTGATATCTCTGGACCTTCAGGACGCTTATTTCCTTGTGCCTATCCATCTCAAACACAGGAAATACCTGAGGTTCGCAATTGGCAACTCTCATTATCAATTTCGAGTGCTGCCATTTGGGCTGACCTCCCCCCCGAGGGTCTTCACCAAGTTAATGTCGGTAGTGGCTGCAAGTCTAAGGAGGGAAGGGATTCACGTCTACCCCTACCTGGACGATTGGTTGATCAGGGCTGTATCTTCGGAACAAGCTCAGATCCAGCTAAATCACGTTTGCCACTCCCTTCACAGACTGGGCTTCTCCCTCAATTTAAAGAAGTCACAAATGATACCATCGCAGAGACTCCAGTTCATCGGAGCGATCCTGGACACTTCCCTGGGAAAAGCCTCGCCACCAGAGGTGAGGGCTCACGATATTCTACAGATGGTTACCAAGTTCCAAAATGCCCAACGTCTCCCAGCCTTCGACTTTTTGAGGTTGCTAGGCCTCATGGCATCCTGCATTTTCCTAGTGCCAGAGGCTCGCCTGAGAATGAGATTCCTCCAGTGGGCACTGAGAACTCAGTGGTCACAATTCTCAGGAAGAATGACAGATCTTCTTCAGGTTCCCGACAGGGTGGCTCGAGACCTTCAGTGGTGGGCCTGTCAGGAGAACATTCTGAAAGGAGAACAGTTTTGGCAACCCTGGCCGGAGATAACAGTAGTCGCGGATGCCTCACTCACGGGGTGGGGAGCCCACGCCAACGACTTGACCATCAGCGGTCGTTGGTCTCCATCGGAGTTCAGACTACATATCAACCTGTTAGAGCTGAGGGCCATCAGACTTGCGCTGAAGGCGTTCCTGCCATCTGTACAAGGAAAGAATGCCCTGATAATGACGGACAACACAGTGGCCATGCATTACCTCAACAAAAGAGGAGGTGTAGGATCACTACCTCTGTGCAGAGAGGCGATGCAGCTCTGGTTTTGGGCAATCCAAGAAGGAATCTCTCTATCGGCAGTTCACCTAGCCGGAGAGAAGAACTTGACAGCGGACGCTCTCAGCAGGCAGAGCACAGTCTCCCACGAGTGGGAACTAGCTCAGGAAGTCCTTCAAGAGATCTTCGCCCTTTGGGGAACCCCTCAGGTGCATCTGTTCGCCACCAGTGTCAACAGGAAGTGCGATCTCTTCTGTTCAAGGGAATTTCCCCCGAGAGGGGCTCTGGGAGACGCGTTCATAGTGGACTGGGAGTTTCCACTTCTGTACGCGTTCCCACCGGTCCCTGTCATTCCTCAAATGATCAGGAGGTTGAGAAGATTCAGGAAAACCATGATCCTAATTGCCCCGGATTGGGCCAGGAGAACGTGGTACCCGGACCTTCTAGACTTGTCCATCTGCCCTCCATTTCGACTTCCACTCAGAGAGAATCTACTCTCACAGAAGGGAGGTTAGGTTCTCCATCCAGACATCAAAACCCTCAACCTTCACGCTTGGCTTCTGAAAGGCTGAGGTACAAGGATTGGGACCTCCCTGATGATGTTATGGAGGTGTTGCTTTCGGCAAGGAGGCCAGCAACAAAGTCTTTATACCGCTGCCGTTGGAACAGATTTGGCAGCTGGTGTAGAGAAAAGAATATCGACCCCTTTTCATGTGGTACACCAATGGTTTTGTCCTTCCTACTCTATTTAGCGAATTCAGGCCTTCAAGTTGGCACCATCAAGGGCTATCTCGCAGCGCTATCCATCTTTAAGCGCACTGCGGAAGAACCATCCTATTTCAAGTTACCCTTGGTAATACAGTTTCTAAAGGGGTTAACTAACGTTTATCCCCCAAGACCATTCCAGGTTCCCCTATGGGATTTAAACTTAGTCCTAACTTTCCTGATGGGCACACCTTTCGAACCACTCCATTCTTGTTCGTTAAGATTTCTTACCCTTAAAACTGTTTTATTAATAGCACTTACATCTGCTAGAAGGGTGAGCAAGTTACAAGCTCTTTCTTGTAAACCCCCTCATACAATCTTTCACAAATTCAAAGTTGTTCTGCAAGTGAAGCCTAATTTCCTCCCAAAGGTGGTTTCTGAATTCCATATCACTCAGAAGATTACCCTTCCATCTTTCTATCCTCCTCCTCATCCGGGGAAAGAGGAAGAGAGGTTACACAGGCTGGACCCAAGAAGGGCTTTAAGTTTTTACATCAGTAGACTGGCTAGGATAAGACAAGCAGACCAGCTGTTTGTAGGCTACGCAGGTCACAAGCTGGGATTACCGATAACTAAGCAGACCATTTCCAGATGGATCATTCTAGCCATTTTGGAATGTTATAAACTGGCAGGAAAAGAGCCCCCTCAAAACCTTAGGGCTCATTCGACCAGAGGTATCGCAGCTTCATCGGCCCTCAAAAGAGGAGTGCCGGTTAGAGACATATGTGCGGCTGCCACATGGTCGTCCGTCCATACCTTTACATGGTTTTACAACTTGGATTCCTCCTCCAGTCAAGAGACTAGGTTTGGAAGGGCAGTATTGCACTCTATTCATCAATAAAAAGAAGCATGAAGTTAGTACTCCCACCTCCAATAACAGAATACTGCTATGGGAGCCTATCTGAGATAAGGAATACGTCGGAGGACACAATCCCTTCGAAGAACAAGTTACTTCTTACCTTGTAACGTTCTTTCGATGGGATGGTCCTCCGACGTATTCCTTATCGACCCTCCCATCCATCCCCGCAGTACTACTTCCCTTGTTGTTGCAGCTTACGCTCCTTCAGGGTGATTAGTCTAGTCCAGAAAGAAATATTGTGGGCTACAAAACGGAACTGAGCAACGGACGCTGCGCGCGGCCTTTATAGGCAGGATGGCGTCGACGTCTATACGGCGGCTGTCGAGGGACATCGACTCGGCGGACGTCGACGCGCAGCGCACACTAGAGAAAAAAATTTCCAAGGCCAGCAAAGCTGGAAAGAGATATCTAAGATAAGGAATACGTCGGAGGAACATCCCATCGAAAGAATGTTACAAGGTAAGAAGTAACTTGTTCGTCTGCACTAAACCCGATGCGATCCGAACGTGCATGGCGCCTAAGATCCATCTAGCGACTTCTTTTCCAAACACTGGAGGCATCCTAAGAATTGAATCCTTTAGGACTACCTACCATTGCCCCAGTATTCACCTTAGAGTAATTTCCCAGACAATAATGTCTGTGAATTAGAGTATAACGCAGCCCCCAAGATGTACGGTGGAAAAGCAGAAAAGGTTAAGAGCAGCCTACAATGAACTGTATATTACAGGCCAGGTTGACAAAGAAGCTTTGGACTTTATGGACACTAGCAATACTTCCAGTATTGAGGATGAGATTGTTTTTGTACACTCAAATACTGCCGATTTAATGCAGCTGGAAGAAGTCTCTCCAATCCAAAGTCCTGTTGAAAAAATGTCGAACTTGCAATTAGTGTTCCACATCAGCAATGGAAAATCAAGGAGTGTATAACACCTCGAAAACAGTGAATGTAGGTGAACATGATGAACTGAAAACCACACCTGTACCAAAGCAAATGAATGACGAAAGTACTTGTGGAAATCCAGCTATGCTGGGTCCTGTAATAGAAGAAAATGTGGTAGGGCTTAGAACAGTCAATATCTCTCTGGCGGCGATGAATCTGGCGCTAACGACCCTAACCAGATTGTATGAAGGCATGGATTAAAAAATAAATCATCAAACTATTATGCTATCACAAATAGCAAATCGAAAGGAGAATAACCATGGAAATAATAGTGGGGATGATCGAAGTATGAACATGTATGAAATATTCAGACATTGTAAGCAAATATCAGTAGGGTCACAA
Organism: Ambystoma mexicanum; assembly: GCF_040938575.1. Taxonomy (NCBI): domain Eukaryota; kingdom Metazoa; phylum Chordata; class Amphibia; order Caudata; family Ambystomatidae; genus Ambystoma; species Ambystoma mexicanum. Next base: position 538,510,649 of record NC_090940.1, read on the forward strand.
ACAGAAGATACTCACGATCAAGATGCAGATAGTAATGCGAGAGATGAAATGGACAAAGTAAAGAAAAGTATGATCTTGCCAATATTGAAACCTGACATTAAACAAACTCAAAAATCGGATGACAGTTCCAGTGCATCAAAGACGAATTGCAATAAATTGAGAGTTAAAACAACACCAACTGCTGTTGATGACAATCGGTTGTCTAATGAAGTGGAATCAAATGAAAGTCAGTCAAACATGGAAAAGTCTGTGGAAGCTGTGAACATCCAAACATTTCAAATATTGAACTCTAAAAATTCTCAATTGAGCAAGAAAGCAAAACTGTCAGGAAATAAAGCCGCAGAAATGAGGAAAAAGATGCAAGTGATACAAAAAAAGAACGCACAGAAAGCAAAAACAAGAGGATTCTTGAAAATCATTAACAAATCACAAAAACAATTAGATCTATCAAACAAGGAAGTGACTCATGAGCAACTGATGAGGAGGGACCAGCAACTAAAGCAAGCTAAGCCTCTTAGGATTGTGACATATGTACCCCTCAATGAAATAGTAGACTTGGCTGAAATACAAGGCACGTAAATTGTATCTAAGGGAAAGGCTCTAAAATCGGCGATTGCGGATAAACAAGTGGAGAAAGTACCTGAAGAAATTGCAGAAGAGGCATTAGAAAAGCAAAGATTCACGAATGATCAAATAAGGGAAGAAATTAAACAAACAGTGGCACAATACTTACTTAATCAGCAGACCATTCAGATCATACAACCACCAAATCAAATTGATGCAAGAATAAATGCATACCAACCGATATTGAAAGGTCGAAACGGGTCGGATAATCAACAGCGAAATCCTCCGCAAAAGCAACCGATTATGGGACAACCCGATGCATCTACTGAATTTCGCCCAAGGTCAGGAGGAATAGAAAGTATGAAAAAGCAGATGGGATGGAAATCACAGCAGCCAATGATGAATTATCATAACTTAATTGTTGAATGCCGAGGGCATCCTTTTGCTAAATTTAATCTTAATCGTTCGAGTATAATGAACATATGTAGAGATGTGCCACAACTAAGGAACATAATCGCTGTTACGCTCACCTGGCTCCCACAGGGGCATCGGTCAGACCCGGACAGCTGCGGTCTCCACCCACGTGATGCGTAGTGCAGCGCTGACTGACTGGATCTGCCCTCCTAATCTTGTCTGCTTAACCCGTAGAAATATTCTCCTGCAAGTGGAGAGATGGATTTAGCCACTTGTGGATTCAAGTGATGGCACCCCCACAGTCCTCCCCAACTAATCACCTCCGAAATGCCCTCACAGCAATCTCACCTTAAATTCTTGAAAGATGAGCTCTCCATCCTGCGTGGATTTGCAGGGGCGCGTTGATTCCAGCTACTTCACTGGTTTGAAGGCTCGGGAGAGTTCCGGAGAGTATTGACTCTGAGGTTCCTGGTGAGGACCAGTAAGTATTAAGTTCATAGAGTTCAATATGTCCGATGTTCACTCTTGTTCCCCCCTTCCTTTCTTGTCTTGCAGCTGGCTCGTGAAAATATGCTCTTGTGGCAGCTGGTGGCGCTCAGGTAAGAGTCTGTATTACCCGGCGCTGTCCGGTAAATGTTGCACGAGGGAAACGTGTTGTTTTGTCTCTCTTTACAGATGCGGCACATGAAAATATGGAGAGTCACAAAAGGATGCCTCTGGTGTTAAATCAGGTAAGTCTATGGTGGTAAGAATTATATTTGTTGGTTCCCTCGGCTCACCTTGAGGTTTTCTTTTGTCTCCTAGGTGCCGAAGTTCGGCGAAGAAATGATGGAGGCAGCGCCGACCCAAAGGATGCTGTGAAGACTGGTGAGTATGGCGCGGCGCTGCAGCTGGAGGTGCGGCGCATGCAGAAATGATGTTCTTTACAGGTCCGGAGACAAGATGGATCCAGAATCAGGTGTGGAATAGAAATAAGTTTTTTTTCTAACCTTGTCCCTTTCTTTCCTCTTTGTTTTAGGAGCTCCGGATTCGAGGCGGGCGTGGCAGAAGGCTGGATGCAGGCTGCAGGCATGGTGAGTGTTACGCTGCTGGATGCAGAATAACGCGAAGCGTGTGTTGCTGGTTGGGCGTGGTTTAAATAGCCTCAAAAGTAGTCCCAGGTAAGAAGTCCCTAGAACCACACCCGAGTAAAAAATAGTCCCTTTCAGGCTTCATGTTGGATTGGAGTCATTTGCAGCATGGTCTGCCTGAGGTAAGTAATGACTATGAGCCTGGTGCCTTAGGCGCCAGGACTGATTCCAACTATGAGCCTGGCGCCAGGACTGAACCCAAATAACCCCTAGCCGAGGCTGCTGAGGTTTTACTAAATGTCTGTTAAACGAGTCTTCACGAGATCGCTGGTTACCTTTTCTTCCTGGAGACCGTGGAGTTGAGGTTGCCAGTCTGTCGGAGTATCTCTTGCCGATGAATGAGTAGCGCGAGAAATTAGCCCAATACCCTCCTGACGATATATGACAGGATGGCACTGAACCAACTCCCAACGCCACGGGTGGCACTTCTCCGTATTTACGTGGCGTCGGAACAGTGTTTCCACTGGCAGAGAAGGCTTAATGAAGACACCGATAATGGTGGAAGCTGAACTCCGGAACATCCAAGAGGGTAGCAAGGCACAGGTACCGGCAGGGCACAAGACAGGTAAAGAAGGAAGGTCTGCAAGGTCAAAACAGAACAGACAAGGGAATCCTACTATCCTAGCAGAAGGGAAGCAACCAGGAACCCAGACAGGAACTCCCCTACCCTAACCCAGGAGGCAGGCAAGGACAAGGTAGAACCGGGAAGCAAGGGGTAGGAGGACTAAGGAGCAGGGAGAGGCAAGGAGGAAAAGCTGGGCTAGGCAGGATAAGGCAGAGTAAGGAACTGGAGAGGCTGAAGCACGGACGCCAGGGCTCCAGCAGCACATACACAGTAACTACCGTGTTGAGACGCGTTGTACCTGTGTATGCGGCGCTCTTTTAAAGCCTGGCATCAAAGCGAGGCTTGGAACGCATGTTCCGACACTGCGCATGCGCGGGAAGTCGGATACTGACGATCCGTGCATGTGCAGATCCTCGCAAGATGGCGGCGCCCACGGAGCCCATCCGGACCACGGGCCGGCGTGGGGAAAGACGCCACCGCGGGTACAGCCTCCATGAAGGAGGAGACCGCTTCGGCCGTGGACCCGGGACCCCAGGATAGGTAAGTGGCGCCCGCGAGCGAGCGCGCGGTGTGACACCATACCCCCTCCCGGATAACCCCGGAGCACCCGGTTTCCAAGGGTAGCGGAGATAGAAGTCCCGAACCAGGCGCGGTGCATGCACGAAGGAGCGTGGTTCCCAAGTGCGGTCACAAGCAGGATATCCTTTCCAGCTGACCAGGAGTTGCAGAGCACCCCGCCAAATCTGTGAATCACATATCTCCTGCACCTCAAACTCAGGGACCCCCCGAACCAAGACCGGGGCAGGACGGGAACAGATGCGACCCATAACATCGGGCACATAGGGCTTCAAAAGAGAGACATGAAAGACAGGATGGACCCTCCAAGAACGTGGCAGAGACAAACGAAAGGCAACAGAAGAAACACGCCCAATGATGCAAAAGGGACCAAAAAAGCGGGGAGCCAGTTTCACAGGTAAATTGCGTACCGGTAGATTCTTGGAGGACAGCCATACCCTGTCCCCAACATGAAGGACGGGCTCAGGGCTCCGTCTCTTGTCAGCCTGTTCCTTCATACGTGCCTGTGCCACTGCCAAGGTACCGGCCGCCAGGCGATGTTGATTGCGGATCAGGGATACCAGGGCATCTGCAGATGGTACGCCACTGGAAGATGTAGGACGAACTGGCAGCAATCTGGGGTGAAGACCAGAAGAGCAGAAAAAGGGACTGAGTCCGGTAGCAGAATGAACAGCATTGTTGTAAGCTGCTTCCGCGGTGTCCAACCATTCCGACCAGTTGTCTTGAGTGGCATTGGCATAACAACGTAGGTATTGCTCAAGGGTTTGATTGGTGCGCTCCGTCTGCCCATTGGTCTGTGGATGATAGCCGGAACTCGGGGCTCGCTGAATGCCCAAATGCCGACACAGTTGGTCCCAAAAGGATGAGATGTATTGAGATCCCCGGTCTGATAGAATTTTCTCCGGAAGACCATGAAGACGATACACCTCGTGTAGAAAACGTCGTGCCATCTGGGAGGCAGTGGGCAGTTTGGGAAAGGGCAAGAAATGAGCAGTCTTGGTGAAGCAGTCCACCACCACCATTATACACGTGAAACCACCAGACAGGGGCAGGTCAACGATGAAATCCGTGGCGATGGTATGCCAAGGGTACGGAGGCGTAGGCATGAGTTTCAGGAGACCAATGGGCCTTTTGCGAGGAATCTTGATCTGGGCAAATACAGGGCAGGAATCCACGTAGTGCTTTACCAGCGTGGCCCATCCAGGCCACCAGTACTGCCGTGCAACCAGTTCTTGTGTTGTGCGGACTCCACGGTGACCACAAACGACGGAATCATGGCAATTCTGTAGAACGATCTTCTGGAGCTCCAAGGTGGGAACGTACAGACGATCCTTAAAGAACAACAAGCCGTCACGTTCTCTGATGTCAGAACGTTGTAGTATCTGTAATCTTGAGGGATCCGTTCGTGTGGCTTCTATCAACTATTGGAACTGGGGAGTCACCATCGACAGAAAATGCTTTGACGCTATCAGAGGCTCCGGTTCCTTGGTACCTTCAACGTTGTTTTCCAGAGACCGAGACAGAGCATCAGCCTTCGTATTCTGGGAACAAGGAATGTACGTGACGGTGAAATCAAACTGCGAAAAGAAAAAGGCCCAACGAGCATGACGGGAGGTTCTGCATTGCAAAGAGCGCAGGAACTGTAGATTACGGTGATCTGTGCGAACCACCTCTGGGTACCTCCCACCCAGCAAGTGATGTCGCCACTCCTCGAGAGCTGCTTTCATAGCCAGTAATTCCTTTTCAATCACTGCATAGTTTCTCTCGCTCGCTGACAATTTCCGTGAGTAGTAAGCCACCGGGTGATCTGTTCCCGTGACTGAATCTTGCTGTAGTAAGACCGCACCAATTGCATAGTCCGAAGCGTCTGTTTCAACCACAAATGGCTTTTCATCATCTGGATGTCTAAGAACAGGAGCCGACATGAAGGATTTTTTCAATTCCAGAAATGCCTCCTCGGCCTGCGTGTCCCAGAGAAATGGCACCTTGGTACTGGTCAGGCGGGTTAGGCTGTTGGCAAGTTGAGAAAAGCGTGGAATGAAGCGTCGATAAAAGTTGGCGAAGCCCAAGAACCTTTGAAGTGACTTCACGCCATGTGGCGGTTTCCATTCTCGTATAGCTTGCAGTTTTGCGGGATCCATCCGCACTCCCGTGCTGCTGATCACATAGCCCAGAAATTCCATGCTTTCCATATGAAATTGACATTTTTCTACCTTGGCATACAGGCCGTTAGCTGTTAGTCTACGAAGAACTTCCTGAACATGCGCAACATGTGCAGTTCGAGTGTCAGAAAAAACCAGGATGTCATCAAGGTATACCCATACAGATATTCCAATAAGGTCCGAAAAGACATCGTCCATGAACCGCTGGAAGACTGCCGGAGCGTTGCAGAGTCCAAACGGCATCACCCTGTACTCGTAGTGACCGATAGGTGTTTTGAAGGCCGTCTTCCACTCATCTCCCTTCCTAATCCGCACCAGGTGATAGGCCCCTCTTAGATCCAGCTTGGTGAAGATTTGTGCGGATTTCAGGGATTCGATGATGTCCCGGATGAGTGGTAATGGGTACCTGTCCTTCCTCGTGATCTCATTTAGTTGACGATAATCGATACAAGGGCGCAAAGTACCCTCTTTCTTCTTGACGAAGAATAACGGGAATCCTGCGGGGGACTTGGACGGCACTATGTAGCCCTTGTTGAGGCAATCCTTAATGTACTCCTGTAGGACGCCTTTCTCGAGTTGGGTCAACGAATAGATCTTGCCGTGGGGAATGACCGCATCGGGCAGGATGTCAATGGAACAGTCAAAGTGCCGGTGGGGCGGTAATGGTATGTCCTCAGGCCTGGACAACGCCTTGTGGTATCCGGCATATTCCTGAGGTTCCAACTGGGTGGCACATAAACGGGCAGATACGTCAACAGGATTGAGGGACTCCAAAATTGCAGGAAAGGTTTCGCGAAGTCCACAGTCCGGAGGACAACGCGCCGAAGAGAACACCAGGGAACGAGCGGTCCAGTCGACCTGAGGATTGTGATATTGCAGCCAAGGTAGGCCCAGCACCACCGGAAAAGAGGGAGACTTGATGACATCCATCGAAATCCGTTTGAGATGCCCTTCCACAGAGAGCCACAAGGGATCGGACTGTTGGCAGACTGGACCAGAAGACAAAGCAGAACCATCAATCACCTCGACCACAGTCGGTCGTTCTTTGTAATGTAAACGGATCCCATTGGCAATCGCGAACGAGGCATCGATGTAGTTGCCGGATGCTCCACAATCTAGAAGGGCCCAGGTTTTCATACACTTCCCTAGCTAGGCAACACCGACTTTCAGGATCAACAAGGGCACCGGGTTCATAGGAGGAAGGTCAGATTCAGAGAGGCGGCCCGCTGCTGCCTTTGCCTCAAACAACGGGCCTGTTAGTTTTCCTGCTTCTTCAGAGGGCGTAGCGGAAAGGTGCCTAGAAAATGACCCGAACCACCGCAATACAAGCACAAGTTTTGCTGTCGTCTTCTTTTCTTTTCGGCCTCGGACAACGGGCCTCGGATGGCACCCAACTGCATGGGTTCTGGGCCCACATCGGTAGAGACAGCTGGTCCGGGGTTCAGTACCGGAAGAACCGGGTGATACCTGTCAGATCTGCGACGTTCACTCCGTCGTTCAGCTAACCTGTGGTCAATGCGTAAGACTTGTTCCACCAATGCAGGCAACGTTTCTGGCTCCGGGATGTGCAGCAATTCGTCTTTGTACTCTTCTCGTAGTCCCCGACGAAACAAGGTTTTCTGAATGATTTCGGGCCATTGTGAATCGGTTGCTAATTGTCGAAACCGACTTATGTAGTGGATTATGTCACCTGGTCCTTGTTTGATCTCCATTAATTGATTCTGGGCCATGGCTGCCAAATTGGGTGGTTTAAAGACATTCAAAAAGGCTTTCTCGAAAGCAGCGAAATCACCCAACAGGGGACTGTTGGTAGAGACCAAAGGTGCGGCCCAAGCAAGTGCATTGCCGGTTAGGTTTCCAAGGATATACCCGATCTTCGCCTTGTCTTGACCAAAATGACTTGACCTGAACTGGAAATGGATCCGACAGTGTGTACAGAACTCTGCCACTCGACGCGGGTCACCATCATACTTCATCGGAGTAGTGTAAGCCATGGAGTTCTCAGGTGGTGTAGCTGGTTGTGAGGGATTAGCCATACTCCGACCCATCGCTTGTTGAAGGGTGTCGTTTTCCTGGCGGAGGGTGGTCATTTCAAGACGCATGGCACGCATTTCTTCGCGAAATTCCTGCATGTCGTCCATGTCGGGACTGAAGGAAAGGCGTCTCAATCTGTTAAACGAGTCTTCACGAGATCGCTGGTTACCTTTTCTTCCTGGAGACCGTGGAGTTGAGGTTGCCAGTCTGTCGGAGTATCTCTTGCCGATGAATGAGTAGCGCGAGAAATTAGCCCAATACCCTCCTGACGATATATGACAGGATGGCACTGAACCAACTCCCAACGCCACGGGTGGCACTTCTCCGTATTTACGTGGCGTCGGAACAGTGTTTCCACTGGCAGAGAAGGCTTAATGAAGACACCGATAATGGTGGAAGCTGAACTCCGGAACATCCAAGAGGGTAGCAAGGCACAGGTACCGGCAGGGCACAAGACAGGTAAAGAAGGAAGGTCTGCAAGGTCAAAACAGAACAGACAAGGGAATCCTACTATCCTAGCAGAAGGGAAGCAACCAGGAACCCAGACAGGAACTCCCCTACCCTAACCCAGGAGGCAGGCAAGGACAAGGTAGAACCGGGAAGCAAGGGGTAGGAGGACTAAGGAGCAGGGAGAGGACAAGGAGGAAAGGCTGGGCTAGGCAGGATAAGGCAGAGTAAGGAACTGGAGAGGCTGAAGCACAGACGCCAGGGCTCCAGCAGCGCATACACAGTAACTACTGTGTTGAGACGCGTTGTCCCTGTGTATGCGGCGCTCTTTTAAAGCCCGGCATCAAAGCGAGGCTTGGAACGCATGTTCCGACACTGCGCATGCGCGGGAAGTCGGATACTGACGATCCGCGCATGCGCAGATCCTCGCAAGATGGCGGCGCCCACGGAGCCCATCCGGACCGCGGGCCGGCGTGGGGAAAGACGCCACCGCGGGTACAGCCTCCATGAAGGAGGAGACCGCTGCAGCCGTGGACCCGGGACCCCAGGACAGGTAAGTGGCGCCCGCGAGCGAGCGCGCGGTGTGACAATGTCTAGATGCCTGCTCCCGGGGCTGATGGGCTTGGTCCGGTTGCCTAGGGGTAGGCATCATGACAATCTCATCCGATATTAACGTCATTGAATTTCTTGACGATAATGACATATCGAGGGTACGGTTATCCATACTTTCTACTGTAATAGTGAACACAATATGGGGAGAAAGATCGATACTTAATGAGATGGGATTTACCATTAGTCAAGAATCGAATCAATCAAAATGGAGCCAAAATAGAAAATGGAAAAGAAAAGCCTGTGAATTTATGGAGTGGAAAGTTCAGGTATTCCTCAATACCAACTGAGAATATGTATCAAATAGAGAACTGCATCTAGTCATAACAATGACCGATGATGGAGTCCATCTCCCTTGTATCTTGGAAAACCAGAGAATTCCAGCACTTTATCAATTCAACAACAAGTAATCTGAATGACTTTGATATTGTGGTGTGGCTGACTAGCATACTAACATGGGACGGATATCAGATTCTGTTTACATCGGCGGTAAAGTCAGCAAGAGGCCGTCCCACAGTAGGCTTGATGGTAGCAGTGAGGAAGTCATAAAAACTTCTATGCACAATTATATGAGTCAACTTCGCCTTTTATCCAAGTGATCATTCTGGAAAAAACAGATTACACTATGACGATAATTAATATCTATTGGGCTAGAGCCCAATTGTCTACAGAAGACTTCTTCATGCAAATAGAAACAACATTGGATAGATTGGCAATCATGAGGAAGATTGATTCAGTGATGATCATGGGGGACCTAAATTTACATCTAATGCTCGAAGTGATATCGAACCAAAAACCTGAAGAATTACGATGGATCAATCTAATGGAAGAGAGATAATTTGTGATGCTAAATGGGGCAGTGGAAACAGATGTCCAGCCCACTATACATGGCATAGAGGGGAGTCAGAAGCTACATTGGATTATATCTATATAGATAACAGGTTCTTGCCCATGATTGAGTCGCTATATATAAGGCCGAACAATTTGAGTGATTACTGTCAACTACGCCTAATATTCTCATGGGAAGGGGAATGCATCAAGAAGAAAAGAGATTTTTTTAGATATCAAGTATTAGTCAACAACGGAATAAATCAGTCACGATGATCAAATAACGCTCTTTAAGATCTGGATGAAGCAATTAAGGTCCAAAGTGCATCCCTGATGCAAAAATGTGTGGTGCTAAAATCAAATGCCAACTGTCAGGGGAAAAAAACATACGCATGCCTTTGATCCAGAAGTTAAATTCAGGAAATGTAAGCTTGGATGTGAAATTCGAAAAGTACAATATCTACCAGTCGAACAAAGATCAAAACAAATAAAACATCTAAAGTCAGTACATAGGAACTGGATTAGAAGTAGGAAAGCACTAAGCTTTCAAAAGGACAGCGAACAAATGTTGAGGAAACTGGTGACAAAATCTACAGCAGAGATCTGGGGGCTGCTGAATGAAGCAATTACAGAGTCTCAAGAATCAATCCGGTCACACTCCATAGCGGAAAAAACATGGTGTGAATACTACCAAGGAATTTACCAATCACCGTTTACTGTTGTTCAGGTAGTAAGTAATTCCATGTGTTAAGGGGTGTCATCTTTTGGATTTCGATGAAGATCCAGTCATGTGGGCAAAGATTCTGAATAAGATCTTCTTAAATGCCATGTTAACAGGGGAAATACCAGCAAATTGGAAAGAATTGGTGATTGTACCTCTGTATAAGAAAGGAAATAGATCTGACCCTTCTTCTTTTAGACCAATAGCATTACTCAAAACAGCCTTCGATGCAGTACCGCGAGAATTACTGTTTATGAAACTCTTAAAACAGAATTGCCCATGGAACTTATTGAAATGGATTATGGAACTTCACTCAGATACATCAATTTAAATAAGATTGAGCAGAAAGGGCATTCTATTAGAGAAGATAACGACAGCGAGAGGATTGAAGCAGGGGTGTATTCTCGCGTCCACCCTGTTCAACTTCTTTATTTTTGACATGGGTGAAAGTTTCAAAGATGTCATAACAGACTCTCCCAAGCTTGATGGCCAGGAAGTTAAATGGCTATTTTATGCTGATGACTTACTGCTGCTATCAAAGACTCCATCTGGGCTAAGAAATATGCTCAAAAGCCTGGAAAACTATGCTAAATGAAATATGATAGCAATAAACACATAAAAACCCAGATTATGCAGTTTGAAAATGGAACACAGCACTGTCGAAATAATACATAACATCTGGATAAAGCAAAACTCCAAACTGTATCATCTTATATATTTAGGGACTAATATAAATGATCATCCCCGGGATCTGCCACATGAGATGAACTTAAAAGCAAAACGAAGTACAACTACTTCGCAAGCACGAATCATTGACAGCAGATTCTGAAAATGTTCTATTTGTCCTATTGTAACGTACTGCAAACAAAAAACAATACCAATACTCACTTATGGGTCAGAAACCAAAGCTGCAAAAAATGGCATATACTGGAATAAGTTAGAAGGATTTTTTTGGAAATCAGTCCTAAAATTACCAACGGCAGTTCCAATAAATTTAATTAGACATGAATTAGGAATGATCTCCATGCAAGCACATTACCAATGGAAAGTGTGTATGCTGTATCGTAAATGCCTACTTGCTGACAAGAAAAAGAATATTCTATCAATAGTGTCGAACTATGTAAAAAACTCTAATGAAATGCTCATGCTTAAATTGAGGTTGGAAGCGCAAGAAACCTGAGCGATGCTTGTATATCAGCAGAGACTCTTCTTTTAAATCCAGAGTTGGCCAAGAAACAAAAATTATGGGAATTCAATTGGATTCAAACAAGGGAAGGTTGCAGTGATTATTAGGTATTCCTTGAAAATCCATTCATGCATAAAAGCTATGGCTCAATGGAATCATACCTTTCTCAATGCCCTGATAAGAAGCATCGATCAGGTCTTTTGAGACTGAGATTAAACATTAGTAAAACGTGCGAGGTAACAGGTAAATGGCACTCCCTTTCTCCCCAAGAACAATTGTGTCGATATTGTAGTAATGTAGTGGAAACCTTGAAACATATTGGTGAAATGTGTAAGTCTGCAATCATTACGCACCAAATATTTTTAAAGCCACTTTGAACAAAATTGAAATGTTGATGTGGAGACTATGTGGTACCGCATCTATCATATACACTCCAAATCATTGGGTTTTGCGACCATGAACTTTCTGGCTGAATTAGATATGGATAAAGATGAATCTCCGTTATGAGAACTAATCGGAAAATATGAAAAAGTATATAAGGACTAGACAAGTTTTAAGATTGATCATAATGATGAAATGTGATTATTTTATTTTGTTTTATATTGTGTATTATGTATGTGTTAGAGAATTTTGTATTTTTCTTGCTTTTTATGTTTAAAAAAATGTAATTTTGAAAGTCTGATTGAATCAGCCAAACAAAATAAAAAAATAAAAGGCTTCAGCCAACAATGGGTCATTTATTTGGGTAAAGTCTAGGTCAAGAAGAGTTTCTGTTTCCTCTTCTCTGACCTTTCTAGGCTTAGGGCCTTGAGGTGTATCATCAGCATCCCTGAAGCCTTGAGTACCTCGATCTCTTACCTCTTTCCCGGCTTCTTCCATTATCCTAGGAAACACTGCTCTCTCACGAGCAACCCTTGTACAATTGTATCCCTCTGATGGATTTGGAAGGGATCCTTGCCATGATTTTGAAATAACACTTTGATGTCATCTCTGAAGTCTGGATCTATAACCCCAGCTAGTACATCAATTCCAAACCTCATGCTAGCCCTGATTTGGGAACCAGTCTGCTGCATGTATCTGGGGGTGGAATCAGAATCAAGTCAGTGGGTATCAGTCTTCTTTCGCCTGGGGAAATGATATCTTCCCTACTTCTGCAGATATCAAACCCAATAGAGCCCTTGGTGGTTACTGATGGGTCCGATGCTCTAAGACGTAACTTCAAATTTTAGGGTTCCCCAACTCGTGTCGGTTGAGCTATATCCCACTTCTGCCAACATATGTGAAGTCATCATGAAGTAGACACAGACAACAGATTCAAATTTGTACTCAAAAGTTTTATTTAACTTAAAATGCAGGATAGAGTAAAGCCTATCTTGCCCTATGCGAAGTTGGGATTTCCCTAACTAAAGAGAACAAAGGATAGTCTGTGTCCGAATGTCCAAATCAACTAACAGTCTGTGTCCAAATCGGTTACTTGCCCTCATAATTAACTGTATACAATGTGTAGGGATGTCCGCATGCAAAGAAATAGTGTTAAAAATAAAGTTCTGAGCTTATTCCAGTGGCTTGTTATCAGCTTCCCCTTCCCCAAGTTCAAAACCAGTTCACAGGATATCGGGGTTCTCTTCCCCAAGAGTTTAAATCTTCCATATTTTCAAAACAATACCATTCCTTGGGACACTTCCCAGCTCTCTTGTCATCAGTACTTGTCACTGGTTCACAAAGATAAGTCTGTTTCTTGACTTTAAAATCACATAAGTGGCTGTTTCAAAACACAAGCTTCTTTATGGATACTCTCATGGGCCTTTTCCATAAAGGGGGGCACTCAGTCTAGGCGCAGTTGTTGGAACACACGGTCCACCAATTACAGGCCATGCACCAGATACCTGTTCTCATATGCTTTTCATCAACAATTGTCCACTGCTTTCCTTTGTTAGTGAAGCTTGCCTCTTTCATCAGTGTCGCACTCTTACAACAAATAAAACATCAATATCAATATCAACACGTTACTGTGGCTTGGTTGGCACTGTGCACTTTGTTACACCTTCTGTATTTTTCTGGCTCTTTCCAATATAGGCCTTCTTTTAACATGTAGTTCTTGAACTCTTTTTACTTTTCCCAATACTTGTTTTTTTTCTCATACCCTTCTTGGTATTCTCTTGGCTTTGCCAACACATGTGTCTCAAACAATTGATTCCGTGGTATCTACTACTTGCACCACCTTGTTTTCATTCTCTTCACAAATACTCATAACTTGCTTTTGCTTTGGGTAGCATTCAAAAGGTGCTTATTAGGTCTTTCAATTCATTTAATGTTCAAAAGTATCTGTTTACGCCTTCAAAGTGCTAATAAAAGCTTTCAGTTCGTTTGATTTTCTAAAGCACATGTTTCAGCATTCAAAGGTGCTTTTAACCATTTTGTGTTTCCCTGTTTTCACTCATTGGCTCCATACAGCATCTTCCTTCGGCTTCCCTCTGCTCCTCGCACTGCTTTCCGGCTTCCCATAACTCTGCACTCCCTTCTCAGAGGCAACAGAGAGCACTGCTCGTTCTCGTGGCTCTTGCAGCAACTGGAGTGCTTTGGCGCCCCAAAGCTCCTGCTGCGTGCACATTGCAAGGAAGGCTTGCAGGGCTTCCAGACCCTCTCGCGACGAGCCTCTGCCACAGCGTCCCTCTCTCCTGCTTGACACGGCTCTGGGCTCCTATGCGTCCTGCTCCTCTTTTTCCAGCCAGCTCCTGCAGCCCGCTTCGGTGTGTTCCCTTTCCTGCTGTGCGGCAAGGCGTTTTATACTTATTTGAATTGTAAAATGACCACAGGTGTGGGTCATTAAGTTCAATTGCCTGATCATAGTGAAACTCATTAGCGGGACATGCCTGGTTGTTACATCGGTACAACTCCATAGCCCTCTTCTCCGTCTCAGTACCAGAGTGGTGTTTGGGGATATCTGAATTCAAGGAAATGTGCATAACTCTGTTGATTCTTCCTCGTCTTGGTGCTTGACTGATATGTATCTGTTGTAACAATATAAGGCTGACATGTGTTTATCTAACCCAAATGAGGATGTGTCCTCCTAGTTGGTCTCTAACTCATCCCAGTGTTGAGGTGGTGTTTTCTGGGACATTTTTGAGGGAAGAAAAGGGAAAGGGCTTACAGTAGCCTACAAAGGCTTGAGGGATAGAAGTTCATTCTGAAATGATAATGGGGATACCATGTCTCACCTAAGGACGTCCTCTACCCACTCCCCAACTTCACTCCACCCAGGTGATCCTCCCTCGCATATCCACCTCCATGGTCGGGGATCTAATAGCGATGGCCTTTCCCTGGCCACCTTAGAGGAGGATCCTTGGGGGGGGGGAAAGAAGTGAGGACGCCCTCAGGTTCCTCACAGTATCTGTTAATAAAAACCCTTGAACCATCTATTAATCATGGAGAGTTTTTTGGGGCCATCTGTGACATCTAGTGGATGTTTGTTTATTTCAATGTTGTCCTTCTTGCTTTGGATACATGAAGCGGATAGTGAGGTTGCATGTGAACGTGCCTTTTTAATACAAATAACTATGATACGTGCCAGGCTACATATGTGATAACATTTTCCTTAGCTTGGGTTGCTGCAATATGTATGATGGAGCTGTATTTTGTTGGACTAGCTCACGTGGTTTTCATGTTTTATGTTCACTCGTGCGAATTGTGCTACAATGTGGCTTTAACATCACTTTGGAACCAAAACAATGTTACAAAGCAGGGAAGAGGTGTTGGTATGCATTTGCTGCAATAGACCTTTTTTGTTTCTTGCCGCTCACCATGCTTTCTTCTGCCTGAATGTCTGGCACAGGCTTGAGAAAACAAAAGAAAACTGTAGAGCCCTTTAATTTATCCAGGAGGAGTCACAGTCCCTCATTCTAGTCCCTCTCCTAGTTTGTTTCCCATTGTATAAATCAAAGAGGAGTTGTTTTACTAAATGTGTGCTATCGGCATGCTTTCTTCTGCCAGCAAGAGTCAAAGCCGGCATGAGTAAACAAAGGAAAACTGCAAATATCACCATTGTCTTTGTCACATTCCATGTAGTAGTACATAACTCGTTTTGTGTCATGGTCACTTTGTCTGTGTCCCTTACTGCCACCATATATGTCTGTGTGATGTACACCCCTTTGCCCCGTCTCTGTTCCTCTCCCTTTGTCTCTCATATTGTTCAATCTTTCAGCTGGGCCTGTGTTTGACCTCATTGTCACAGGTTCGAATCTTGTCAGGTCCACTAAGCCCTTTATCCTTCTTAAGTCGATAAAATGGGTACAATTGAGTTGGGCAACAATAGACATCTTTTATCTGTCAATAGTGCCAATATACCCCTCTGGGGTGAACCTGCCCTCTACAAATAGACGTTATGTTTACTTTTCCACTCCTTATGTCTCCTTTATCGCAGTTGCTTTTTATCTTTCCCTGGTGAATGCTGATTGGTGGAATATGGCACAAACACAAGAAATATACGAATGGAGAATTAAAGGCTGCATGGGAGCTTGTAAGGGGGTTTGGTGCATAAGATGTGATGTAATGTACAATAATGCCGCTCTGTTATGCTAAAATAGCCACACCTTAAGCCTGCATATGGATCTGTGTGCAGTATTTCTACAGTTTTCCACTCGGTTCCTTGCTTAGTTAACTTGAGCACTGTTATTAAGCATGACACTTGCAGGCAAGCACCGAAAAGAGCAGCGGGTAAGGCAGTACTGCTGTCAGCCAGAAATATGTATAAGGCCTTTACATTATTGGTTCTTCCTTTTATCGGTTATAATCAGGGCCGGCCTTAGGGCAGGGCGGGCCAAGCGACTGCCCGGGGTGCAATAGCCACCAAGGGCACCAGCTCGGGAGAGCCTTTCAAGGACCACCATGAGCTGGCATGGTGGGAGAAGTGTCCTTTTGAAATTAAATGCGCTCGCAGGCGCATTTAAAAATAGGGTGTTGGCACCCTATTGAGATAATTATCTGCCTGTTGTGATGTGGGAGCAGGCGGTTTTCATTAGAATAGGGTGCTGATGCTTGCATCAGCTTCCTATTCCAGTAATTAACTCCATGCTCCGGCACTGAAGTGGTGAGATAATCATCTTAACAGGGTGCCACAGCACTATATTGTTGTTAAATGAACCCACTCCCTCAAGCACATTTCATTTTAAAAGGACTGTAGGAGTCAATGGGGGGAGCTCTGAATAGCTTGTGGGCTTCGTATTACAGGGTTTTATTAGCTTAGCATGCACATGTAGTTTTGGTCTTCATACAGAAATACAAACATATGCAAGGCATAGATTGGTAATGCAACCAGCGCACACCAAATAGAAAATGCACAGACTTCAGAAATGCTGGGCATACTTTACATTTGCTTCATTTTAGGATAATATTGACTGAATTTGCACCAAACTTAATACCTAATATACAGTAACATACTAACTCAATCCAATCCCAATTAACAAACTGAATCCCATGTCCTTAACATTGAGTGCAAATTAGTCTATATGCAAATAACCTGAATCCAAATATTCATGCATGAGGCTCCATTTCTATGGAAAATAAATGGCCAGGCTAGATTCATGCCAGGTGGTGAAAACATGAAATTCCACTCTGCTGAAAAGAACTATTGTAGAGTCAGGAAATGCAGGAAGAGCTGTATCTTCTTGCTCTCCCATGTGGGTTTCAGTGGTATGATTTAAATGGGAGGCATTTTCTTTTTGAGTGGCAGCGAGTGGTCATAAAAATGACTGTGAGTGGGTGTAGAGACAGACATCTTCGAGTGCTGGGCTGAGACGAGCTGGCTGGCAGGCATCCTGGGACTCTGTGCTGAGAGGGACAGTGATTTGCAGCGAGCTTGCAGGCAGACAGACTCCAGAGCTGAGGGCTGTTGGATGGGTTTATCTGTGCAAGTGCTTATCTATGTGAACCTGGGTTCCCTGCCAAGTTGGGACAGAAGTATCACCATCAGATCTAGGTGAATATGCAGTTTTAAATTGATGTGCGAGTAGTGTTGCTGGGGAATACTTGCAGGTTTTATAATAGTAATAGGTTGTTGTTTCTGTTTAAAAGTATTAATGATTACATGTTACGTGGTTTCCCATTTATAAAGTGAACTTTGTTAGATGACAGGCTCCTATCTGCTAACAATTTAAGGGTACCCGCCAAGCATTGTTGACCAGCTGGCAACAAGTGTGTAAGTGAAACTTATCATTCAAAAGGCTATTTTATGTGTGCGAATACTCTAATGAAATGCATTTTTTGTTTATGTCCAAGTAATTTGTATCACATAATGCAACTGTCTGAACAGCTTGGAATTTTAACCTTCCATAAAAAACCAAAAGGTTTAAAATGAATTGGGTTTGTGCTCTTATTATGTGTCTGCATTTTTATTAGCAGATAGACTGAGACTGAGACTGAGGTCCAACAGGTGTTAGGCTTATTTTTCCCCAGGTGGTAACTCATATGTGGTAAGATATGAAATAATTTTATTTTGTGAATTGAGTTTTTAGCCGTGCCAGATGCGTGTGTGTGACCAGGGGCGCAGGGAGGCTGGGGGGGGGGATTGTTCTTTTTCTGCCCAGAGCGCTGCCGCCACTAAGGCCGGCACTGGTTATAACAAGCTTGTTTACATGCATTTTTATGCCCAGTTTGCCTGGCCATGTTTATGTTAACTTGGGCCGCGTCTCGGCATTGCACAATATTCTCATCTTGCAGCAGACTGTAATCAAGCAATTTATGCACATGGTATTGTCTATCATGTATGCCTGTATTCAGAGCCAGCCGTAGGGGGGGGGGCGAGCCGGGCGACCGCCCGGGGCACCACGCCCCCAAGGGCGCCGTTTGCCCCTGCCACGCCAGCTCGGGGGAGTCTTTCAAGAGCTCCCCCGAGCTGGCGTTGTGGGACAAGGCACAGCAGGTGGCCTCTTACTGTAAAAGGTGCCTGAGGCGGTGGGTGCATTTAAATGCGCCCCTCCGACGTGGACACTTTTCACAAGAAAAGGCGCCATTAGCCCCCCACCACGCCAGCTCCGGGGAGTCTCTCAAGCGCTCCCCCGGGCTGGCGTGGGGGCAGAAGGTGTGGCAGGCGCCACATTGTCATTGAATGAACCCGCAATGGCGAGCTCATTCAATGACAATGGGGTGCTAACGGCACCTATTTAACCTCCTCGCCGGAGTGAAAAAAGTTGCCCATCCTGGCCCGCCCCCTTCCGCCCCGCCCCCTGTTAGCCAGGGGGCGCGGTGGGCGAGGGGGGGGGCGCCAGTTCGCCCAGGGCTCTGCTGGCCTTAAGGCCGGCACTGCCTGTATTCTATTTGGGAATGGTACAGACCTACTTTTTGGCCCAGAAGTAAACATATTGTTAGGAGTTGCCCTATGATTTTTGGAAATTGTTCATGGTCATGGATAATTGGGTGCTGAATGTGTGCTTTAACTTGGGTGCTACAGAGATTAAATGCATGTGTGGGCCTCTGTAGTGTGCTGTGTAAGCTGCAGGCTTCGTGACTCAAATGCCGTTGTAAAATGTCCTAAGTAGTCGATCAGTCAGGCCAGGAGAGGCTGAGCACAACTAGTAGCAGGCACGTGACGCATGACCCTTCAGCTCATGAGCTGGGAGGATATGTTCTAGGCCCAGGAAACACTCCCCTCGAAGTGGGAAAGGAATTGAACAACTACGCCTGCCAAAACTGTCCCCTTTCCCAGCGCTTGTTTGTTTTGGCCGCTAGGATTTACAGGCACATGTGTGCGTTTCATGGCCCAGTGCCTGCAGTTTTACTGGTGCACATGCACGGATCGTACTTAGCATTTGGCGAGCAGGAGCTAAACGCCAGGCCTCGCCTAGCCAGCGCACGCGACGTCTTGGTAATAATGATGAGGCGTGGTCCTGAGATGTAACTTCCACGTGAAAGCACGGCTATACGGGGCTTTTTGTAAGACTAACCATTATTTTGATAACCTAGGTGCTAATGAGCACGCAAGGAATGTTGCATGTTTCCCTAACCACGCCTCCTGGTGCCGTACTTTAGCACATATTATTTTTGCTGTAAATGTGGTTCTGGGTGATCTCAGCTTTGCCCAACTCCTTGCCTCGAGTGCCTGGAAACACTTCGGATTTTCTGGATACCGCTCATTAATACTCACGAGAGAAATTTGCATACAAGGATTCTCAATGTATGCACATTTTCTCTCATGAATATTAATGAGGGCTATCCTGAAAACCTGTCACGATTCCGCCAACCCTGCGCTGCCCAGTTGTTGGTGCAGTCACCAGGGCCGTTGCAAAGCCATACAGTGATGATGTGAATTGGAGAACAAAGCACAAAGGTACTGGATTTACATTGAAATCCGCCACTTTTGCACTCCCAGGGAATTTGGTGCAAAGTAGAACAAGTGTCCTACCTTCAAGGAACGACACTTGTACATGTGCCTCAGCGTCTGGTAACATTCCTTTCACTTATTTGCAGTCACTGCCTAGAGAGTATTTAATGTGTGGTACAATTGCTCCCTATCACCACCAGAGGGCAACAGAGCGCTATCCCACGGAGTCCAGCGAGCGAGATCAGGAACTTGTGCAGTGATTATTGGATACTCAGGCTTGAGCCTCATTACTCCATCCTCTCGGGTAGAGTGTGTAGTCTGGGTTGGATTTCTTCATGATCTGTGTGTGTGTAACTGGTGTCACAGGGTCTTTCTTCCCTGTGATGGTGCATTCAAGCACATTATAGCTATACAGGGGGCGGTGCATCCTGCCTAGTCTGTCTCCATACCTCTTTCTAAATTAATCTTTTACCACATCAGGACCAAATTGAACATACCCGAGCAGCACTTGTTTTGGGCGCAGGGCTGCTGTCCGGATCGGCTGTATGATCGGAGGCTGTCAAGCGACACGTTGCACAAATCACAGTGGGAGTTTCATCTTAACAGACCAATTTGAAATCCAGCTGCACGAGTAAGGCCATCACTTTAACAGAGGCTGAACACTGTGCAGAGAGAGTGTCCAGTGGCGCAGAATGAGGGGGCACCCACATGGCGCTCATGGGCACAGGCCCTTACGCTTGAGGAGCTGTCCACGGGGTACAGAGGACAGACATGCTAACATTCTGACTCACCTGGGTGGGAGATTTAATACGAGAAATCGGGAGTCGCACATTTTCCCAAAGGGATGCATTGGGGCTAGAAGTATTTTAGGCGGGAGAACGTGAAAAATAGCAATATTTTTTCACGAAAAGTTGGGAGTCTCCCGCCTAATTCGGGAGGGTTGGCATGTATGAGAGGAGGAAAGGAAGGAGAAAGGCGACCATAAGGCACGCCACTTCCCTCCCCCCCTGTCCTCTCCTGATGCAGGACTCACAGCAATAGCCTGACAGGGAGGGGACCCAGGACCCAACAAAAGGTGCTAATAGGCGGTCAGCACCAAAACCCACAGTGTATCTCCCCCTCTTCAAAGGGGGAGAGAACACTCTAACAATAAGAGAGGGGAGATGCAGGAAGCCAAGCACATAGGCGCCAATTGGCTGTCAGCACAGGACGGCCATTCGGGTGGCCAGTAGCCATATGCTGGCATGGCCCAAAGGCATATTTGCCCTATGTAAGCAAGACTGCTGGAGCAGCCCTGCAGAAAGAACACTCCGCTCAGAGGCCATCTGGATTACCTGCACACAGATCCATCTTTTAGTTTGGCCGGATCCCACCCACCCCTGGAAAAGGTACATTTGGGCAGGCACAGGACAGCGGTCGTGGAACAGAAGAACAGAGAAGGCGGCATGGGCTGGAAGGAAACTGCCGTCAGGCACCAGCGTGCTCACCAGTCAATTTACAGGTCCCAAACACACGGACCTGGGAGCTCATGCTGGGGGCCCCCTGTGAACAAAGAAGGGCAACTTCCAGTTCCTGGCCCAAGTGCCCAAAAGTACAGAACTAAGAAAACACTGCACACCTGAGTGTTGGGGAATACCCATAATGCTAAGTTATGTTTTTATTAGTATTATGTTTAATGAAAGAACACAGCCTTTTTATTGCCAACACAATACACGTTTCTGCGTATTGTTTTATGTATTTACTGTATAGACTGGATAGCCCATAGGGCAAGCAGTTCCACATCTTTTGTGATAATGTAATTGTGTGCTCTCGGTCCGGATAGCTTGGGTCAGTCTAAGCAGGTAGGTCTGGCCTGACTGTTAGAAGAGTGTCATGGGGCTTGTGCTGTTACACAAATTAGCTTGCAAAACAGCTCCTCTTCAGAGTGCAGCATTTGAAGGCATTTTAACTCTGCACGCCTTTTTGCACACCCACCATAAATAGTCTATATTTGGACATCGCTTTTCACGTTCCTGAAAGAGGTAGAGAAAGGTCAACATCCCCTGAAATCGGGTAACATGGGCCTTTTAGCTGATTGGTGAGTTAGGCGTTTAGGGTCTTAGCAAACGATTTCACAGCCGTATTTTGGTTTCACTGCAGTGTTGTCCTAGCTGCTTATTGAATATTCAAAGAGGCACAGAAAGACAGTCTGCTCTTGCAAAATAGTAACAGTAACTTTGTGGGTGAAGGCGAACTGGTGTGGTCGTGTGGGGAAGGCAAACTAGTGTGGTGTGGTCGTGTGGGTGAAGGTGAACTGGTGTGGTCATGTGGATGAAGGCAAACTGGTGTGGTGTGGTCGTGTGGGTGAAGGTGAACTGGTGTGGGTGAAGGTGAACTGGTGTGGTCGTGTGGGTGAAGGCGAACTGGTGTGGGTGAAGGTGAACTGTTGTGGTCGTGTGGGTGAAGGCGAACTGGTGTGGGTGAAGGTGAACTGGTGTGGTCTTGTGGGTGAAGGCGAACTGGTGTGGTCGTGTGGGGAAGGCAAACTAGTGTGGTGTGGTCGTGTGGGTGAAGGTGAACTGGTGTGGTCATGTGGGTGAAGGCGAACTGGTGCAGCTGTGTGGGTGAAGGCGCGCTGGTGCAGTCGTGTGGGTGAAGGCGAACTGGTGTGGTCGTGGGGGTGAAGGCGAACTGGTGTGGGTGAAGGTGAACTGGTGCAGTCATGTGGGTGAAGGCGAACTGGTGCAGCTGTGTGGGTGAAGGCGCGCTGGTGCAGTCGTGTGGGTGAAGGCGAACTGGTGTGGTCGTGGGGGTGAAGGCGAACTGGTGTGGGTGAAGGCGAACTGGTGCAGTCATGTGGGTGAAGGCGAGCTGGTGTGGCTGTGTGGGTGAAGGCGTGCTGGTGCAGTCGTCTGGGTAAAGGCGAACTGGTGCGGCTGTGTGGGTGAAGGCAAACTGGTGCCGTTGTGTGGGTGAAGGCGAACTGATGTGGTAGTGTGGGTCAAGGTGAACTGGTGCCGTCGTGTGGGTGAAGGTGATCTGGTGTGGTCGTGTGGGTGAAGGCGAACTGGTGTGGTTGTGTGGGTGATGACGAACTGGTGTGGTCAAGTGAAGGAGATGCTTATTGTTAGGCTTTCAATCTTTGAACGTAATTTAGATTTTCAACAAATGTGCCAGATCTAATAGCGTGGAAGCTTACTGTAAAGATTCCTCCTTTATTCTTAATTATTGGTGGAGGAGGTAGTGACACAGGTAAAGATAAACCCTACTGCTCGCATGACCCAATTACTTTCCTCCATACCCATGGGCGTTCCCGATTGTGGGGAAGGGACTGTGACAATTTGATGCATAGCAAAACATTCGGAAATTCCCTCAAAATGTATGGACCACGTACATGCGCACATGCATGGGCCCGCTGTACCAGGGGCTGCCCTCATCCCAAGCCCCCTTTCTCTGTGCCAGGCAGGACAAAACGTTTCTGTTGATCCACTGACTCTCCTTTCTTTGCTTCCCACTTCTTTCCTTGATAGTCCTCTACTCCTTCCTCCGCGCTGCCAGAGGTGCTTCAGGTGCCCTTGCCTATGCTGGGTAAACGGTGGACCAGTACCGTGGATCGTCATTCACCCTGTCTGGTGCCTTGGAGGTCTGCACGCTCACTCACTGCATTAAATGTGGAGCGCCCACCCAATCATTGACACCACCAGAACATCTTTGAGAGTTCCCGAAGGTGAAAAGCGACAAGAGGAGAGTGGTCTCCTTTCCTTTAGGGCACCCTGGCCCAGTGACTCTTTTTACGGGGATCTCCACACCTGGGAAGGGTTCCAGTGATCCTTTGCCTACCGAATGCTTTTCAGTGGTTCCAAGACAAGGGGGTAAATCTGGGCAGGCATCCAAGGTTTTCCCTATCCGGGCTAAGTCTCCTTTCAAGTCAGCGTGGGCCTCCAAAGGAGTCACGGCTGAAGGTCATGCTAACGGGCTATGCCAACAGTTTAATCAAAGGAGGTCAAGGCAGACAAGCATTGTGGCAGGGCCAAGATTCCCCAAGAAACACAACCACGCCAAATGGTCAAACAAGAAGGTAGGAAAGGTCACGAAATCATGGCTCCTATGACTGAGTCAACTGTAATGCAAAGGGTCCCCAGGCCTTAAACAGTACCCAGCTTGCATTCTGCAGTGCCCCTCGCTGCACTTCAGTACAGGTTATCCAGGACTGGAGTCAATCCGATGGCATGTACGCTGACTGGTCTGGTAGAAGGGCAGAGTGGTGAGGCCTCTCTCCCCCGGTCAAGAAGACCATGCTGGCATTACTTCCTTCTAGTCCCCCTCAGCCCAACACCACAAAAGATTGATGCCACCCCTGATTATTGTGGTGTCAGGGCAGTGCAAGAACTGGCAGGGGTGACACACCAACTCCAGATGATCAGGTGGGCAATTAGCCTCAGAATAGATATCCGGGATGGGGCAGGCTAAAGGCAAATCTAGAATAGCTTAGGCTAGAAACAATATTCAGAATGGAATAAGCAACGGTACAGGAAAGACAAGGATTAGAGGAGCAGAGAGGCAGACTGGAGGGTGCTGGAAAAATCAAAGAAGGCCAGGAGGAGAGGAGGCAAGGGCACGGGGCAGACAGGAAGCCGGAACAACAGGACAGCATCACCTCAACAGGCAGAAGAGGACTGAGATAACCGTCCTTCTCTGCGTCTTGGTTTTTATATGTGCCAGCAGGGGTGTCGCTAGATCTGGAAAAGATCCGGCTACGTTAATGTTGGAACTGTCGGGACTGGGGGCTGGCTAGCCTTTTGATTGAAGCTCCTGACATTTTATACAGGGCTACAACCAAAAGACCAGGGGCTATAGCCCCCTTAGCCCCCCCTAGCAATGCCTCTGCGTGCCGGCATGGAAATGGAGTCTGAGCTCCGTTTCAACGTTGCCCGGGCAATGGACCAAGCACTATGCAAGGAACATGTGGGGAAACAGCTACTGTGCACCCACCTCCAACATGGCTGCCCTATCACAGGTGCTTGGTGTGAGCTGTGGCATTGGAGGAGATGTCAACATCTGTGCCAGCAAAGGTATACACTCGAGCCAGAAGGCATATGGGCCTGCCATAGCTAAGAGGAGCGGCGAGCCGTGTAACCCCTCCACCCCCCAATGACCAGGCGGGACACCAGGCTTCCAGAGAAGGTGCAAGTAGATGCGACTCACCAGGGGAGGAAAGTGAACATGAGAAGCCGGTTCTCAGGAACGATCCCAGGCGGCATGGACACCAAGTATAAGAGAAGGCCCCTCTGCAGGCGAGAATCGTAAATACAGTTGGCTTCATACTCCGGAGTACCAGAGATATGCACTGGACCTGGGCAAGACAAGGTTTGGGTAAACTGATCCGCATGACTCGGCTTCAGGAGGGACACCAGATGAACACGACAAGAAGTGGGCAGCTGAAGCCAAAACGCCACATGAGAAATGTGCATTATTATGCAAAATGGCCCAGCAAACACCTAGGAGCCAGCTTCTGGGGCAAATACTGTGCAGGTAAGTCATGCGTCGGCAGCCACACCCTGTCACCCTCCAGATATTTGGGCTCTCGACTCTGCTTCTGATCAGCCACCTTCTTCATGATCTCCTGGGCCGTCAGCAATTCAGCAGCAATCTGATGGTGGATGTCCTGAAGGCGGGCAATCAGATCAGAAGCGGGCACTAGCTTAGCAGGTCATACCGGCGCCATGGGTACAAGCTTAGGGTGAAAACCCTAGGTGCAAAAATACGGACTGAGTCTGGTGAGTGGAGGGAATTGTTATAAGCTACCTCAGCAGAGGCAGATACTGTTTCCAGTTCGACTGTACTGGTATACATTTTCAAGATACGGCTTGAAAATCTGATTGGTCCTTTCGGTGATCCATTTGGTCTGCTGGTGGTAACTGGAGCTCAACGTAGTGCGGATCCCCAAAGGTCAGCACAATGACATCCAGAAACGAGAGGTGAACTGGTAACCTCGATCAGAAACGATCTTGTCTGGAAGGTCAAACAGACGAAATATATCACTGAAGAAATGCTCTGCCATTTCATTGGTTGTGTGTAACTCGGCCAGTGGAGCAAAGTGTGCCAACTTCGTGTAACAATCTATGACCATCATTATACACACTCAGCACTCGGGGTGGGGGGGTAATTCCACAATAAAATCGATAGCAATGGTGTGCCCGGTGTGAGGAGGTATCTCCACCAGCTGCAAAATGCCTAGAGGATGTCTGAGCTCTGACTTCGCCTGGGCACAAGTTGGCCAGGAACCGACATAATCCTGAACGTTGATAGTTTGTTTTTGGCCACCAAAATTGGCAGAGGATGAAGCGCTTGGTTGCTTTCATCCTACAATGTCCTGCAAGTAGGTTCGGGCAAACTTGTAGATTCCATTCCGCCAGTTATGGAAGAGAAATCTGTCAGATTTCAATAGACTTTGCCCCAATCCGCTGTTCCGCCTCCCTCACGTATCAAAAAGAACAGTGTGAACTTTCTCGTGCTGTTGTGCAAACCCATCACGAATCGAAAAGAGTGGCACAAAGTTTCTCGTATCGCTGTGAGGAACTAACATGGATCGAAAAAGAACCGTACAAAGTTTCCCGTGCTGCTGCGCAAACCTAGCTTGGATCGGAAAACCCCGGCAAAGGGCAAAGCTTCTAGTGCAATCGAAAAAAGAAAGACTCGTGCAAAGTTTCTCGTCATGCTACACAAAACCAAGAGGGAAATGAAACAACACGCACCGGGTGAAATTTCAGTGGCGGCTGAACCGTAATTCTGATTTTTGCAGAATGGATGCAAGCGAATTCCAGTGCTTATTCTGCACTTTTCGCTCCGCAGGTAACCTTTTACTCTCGCCTACCTGCAAGTTTGGAATAATCAATCTTCTATAGAAGTGGGGCCCATAGTTCTCAAGAAGGTATATACAGACGGTCGTCATGGAACAGGAGACCTCCCTCCAATTTATTGGTGAGGGACAATAGTAATTCTGGCACCATCAGGTCAGAGCAGGTGTCCTGCAGCAGTGGGTCCAGGAACAGAATCATAGCTGCCAAGAAATGCTGGGTTGGCGAAAAGATCAAGCCAGGAGCATTAATGTCAAGTGATTCTTGCAGGGAGCGAGGCAACGCATCAGCGTTCTTATTCTGGGTTCTGGGTACGTACGTGACAAGGAAGTATGGGGCTGTCGACTGTTTCAAAATTGGAGGTTCTTAAGTACTGTGTGTTTCGGTGATTGTTACAGACCTCTACAGGAAACTAATCACCTTGCAAATGCTGTTAATATTCCTCAAAGGCTGCCTTTATTGCCAGTAGCTCTTTTTCAATAATGGAACAGTTATGTTGTCCAGATGTCAACTTCCTGGAATAAAAAGCGATTGGGTGTTCCTGATCGGTGGTCGGATTCCATTCTAACAAGACTGCACCAATGGCTTGATTTGAGGCATTGGCTTCCACAACAAAGGGCCAAGGATTTTCTGGCTGTTGCAATATGGCAGCAGTCTGCAATGCTTGTTTTAACACAGTGATCACAGCTCTACCATCCCAGTGGGCTGATGGGTGTGGAGCAATCTTGTAATGTCTAGGGCCAGTTTGGCTTAGTCAGTGATGAAACGCCTACAGTAATTGGTGAATCCCAATAATCACTGGACTACTTTCTGGTCTTTAGGCGATACCCAGTCTCGAATGGCTTATGTCTTTCTATGATCCATATGTATACCTTCTGGGCAGATTACATATCCTAGGAATTTAATTTGATGAACATGAAACATGCACTTCTACAGCTTGGCTTTTAAATGGGAAATATGCAGTTACAATGTGGACGAGAAGATATGTCGTCCAGATATACCTAAAGGGAAATACGGAGCAGATGAGAGAAGACTCTCTTATGTTACTGTGGGTTATAGGTCAAAGTATCGAATCCAAAGGACCGAAATGCAATTGGGTCGAATCAAAAGGGCCTTAAACCAAAGGGTCGAATTTTAAAAAACATTTTAATTTTTCCCCCCACAAACCCCTGTTTTTGGTCTAAAAAACATTTTTTTTACTATACGAAAACCCAAAAAAGATATATATTTAAAAATAAAAATTCGACCCTTTGGTTTTCAGTCCTATTACCTCGACCCTATTGCATTCGATCCTTTTGGTGTCAAACCTTTGACCGGACACCGTTACTGTGATGTATGCCAGGCACCGCTGCCATTTGTATGGTCTCCAGGTGCTCTGGCAGATTTGAAAAGAAGGAGGACTGGGAGGGCTTAGTTAGTGGAGTTGAGAGGGGAAAAAGCATAAGAGAGCGTTGATTTGCTGTTGATAGCTTCAGTTCAGAAAAAACAGTCACTATGTGCTGGTTTGTTTTGAGTTGGTAAACATGTGGTGTTTGGTGTATGAGTGAGTATGAGTGATTTGCATGTAATTAGGTTAGTTTCCTGTTGGGTCTTGCAGAGTGTTTGCAGTTTGTGGTTGTTTTATATTTTTGCTGCAGTAGAGGTAGGAGTGTGTTTTGTTCAATGTTTGAGGGTGTGTGTCCAGGATATTGGAGAGTTTTTAGTAGAGTTAGTGGCGATTCGTCAGTGTCCTTTTGTGCCATGGTTATGTTGATCTGTGGAGTTCATACTATGTGATGGTGATTTGTGGTAGGCTGTTTTATTTCCTTGGGTGGTCATGTTTTGGTTCATCAGATTTCGGGTGTTTTCGTGTTTTCATTGTGATGTGTTGGCAGTTTCCTTTGCTGATTTTTCCTTTTCAGATCGTCGAGTTAAAGAGCAATGTTTTTAGCTGTTCTGTGAATCGTTGAAACACAACTGGAGCGTTACTGAGTCCAAAAGGCATCACTCTGTACTCGAAGTGCCCCAGAGGTGTTTTTAAAGTGGTTTTCCATTGATGGCTGACAAAGATTTGCATCAAATGGTATGCTCTACATAAAGCGAACTTGGAAAAACACGGAGTGATTCGGGATGTGCTGGATCAATGATAATGGATAGGAGCCTTTCCGGATTATGGCATTGAGTTCTGTGAGAAACCAATGGGTGTCTCACCTACTAGTCCCCGGGGTTCTCTCAGCTGGCCCGGGCACAGCAATCACCTTTGGATCCAGACCCTGACGGTGGACTAGTGTGGGAGGATCACCTGGGCGAGGGGTCTTCGGAGAGTGGGGGTGAGGCAGCCGATGGTGAGATGTGGTATTCCCCCCTTTTTTGTACACCTAACCCTTCCTATTTTTTAGGAGAAAGAGGGCGACTAATAGTAACAAGACTACCTCTTATACATCGCACTTGACATTTTTTTTATTTTTTCAGCATTTATTTCAGCGCACAAAATCCTGAGGTATCTAGGCGCTAGTTACAGCAAGTGCATGGTACATTAGTAAAGTGCAAGACATCGCGTATGGTTACAGTTGTAAGTTGGTATGGTTACATAGACAGGGAAAGCCTCACCTTTTGTTGCGGGGGGCTACATTCGGCAACATAGTAGTCAAATTGAAATGGTTACACAGACAGGCAAAGCCTCACCTCTTGTTTCGGGGGGGCTACATCAGGCAGCATAGGAGTCAAATTGGAAGGGTTACACAGACATGCAAAGCCTCACCTCTTGTTGCGGGGGGCTACATCTGGCAGCATAGGAGTCCAAATACATTACACTAGTCCAAGAAGGAGGATAGAGTTGTAGGGCACACCTGAGTTCTAGTTACACAAGGTACGCTGCACGCAGCACAGAGGAAGATGCAGTTGTCTGGCACACCTAGATGTGGCTTTCAACACTTATGCGAAAACGATCAGTTTTAGCATAGAAATGGCACATATAAATGGTGATGAAACAGGTGTGATGAGGCAAACAAATTCCGTTGATCAAATGAAGGCAGCAGATAAACTCCCTGTCTGGTGGCGAGATAGGTACATGGGAGATGGCCAGATGGGCAGTGGACAACAGGTTTATGAACATTAACAGGAATTTGACATGTTTGGGAGGAGAGAGTTCATCCAGGCACTGGGATCCATCAGAGGAGAAGGATGAAAGGCTGGTGAGTATTAACGAGTCAGGGCTGGCAGAATGTCAACAGGATGGGGGTGAGGGGCTGTCGGGCAAGTCAGGTTATTCAGGTAGGAAGGTAGTGTGGCTGAGCGATAGCGTCAAACTGAGCTCACAGGGGCACATGGAATGAGAACAGTAAAGGTATTTATGCGCAGGAAGTAGAAAATTAGAGACTGGAGTATGAGGCTCGCAAGAGGCTTACTAGCAGACACGCGCCGGATGATCCGGAGATGGCAGCCACATCAAGTGGCAAGGGTGAGTTCCCCAGTGCCCTCCTAGTCCTGGACAGGCCCAGACAGGATCAGCACTGTCACTTAAATACGGCCCTTGGATAGAGGCCGGCGTTCGCCTACCGGCTCCCTGGGCAACCGGCTTTGTTTACATGCAGAACCAATCGGCTCTGCCTCCAGGCAGAGCGAGGCAGGACAGAGTCAGGCAATTCTGCCCATGATAGGGAAGGCCTCGCCAGGCCTAGTAGAACCCCTCCACGTGGTCCTGTGGATGTGGGCTGATGAAGTGAGCCACTAATCGGGTCAGGCAAAGTCAGGCACTTGACTTTAAGTGCATACACCTGATACCCATTGGCTCTCCTCACACGGATAAAAGACAGAACATAGAGACACACTCTGAGCAAGGTGGAACATGAGTTAGAGCAGAACTTCTTGGGTGAAGGTAAACCTACTGTAGCAGAGAGACACACCAAGGGACGAGAGCAGCATGTCGAGAAACCCAGGAGTTCCCTACAGGAGGTTGTTGCCTTCAAAAGGCAGCAAAAAACAAGTGGAGAAGGCCGAGTCCCAAAGCAGAAGACTGCATTGTGTTTCAAGGAGACCAGCGACCCTCCCGGGTTAACTGCAGAGTTGGGAATGCGAGGCCAAGCCTGTGGTGCTAACCTTGACTCGTAAGTTGGAAAAGGGAAAAGACAAGAAAGAAACGCACACAGCCGGTGAGTTGGCAAGTGACCTGAGAGGCTGGTGTGTGCTAGAGAAAGATTGAAGTTGCAACATTATACCGCAAGTGAAGGCTGCACATGCGTGTCAATGAGACATGAAGAAAGGCAGGCCTGCGAATGAACATTGAAGTAAAGACAGCTGTAAAGCCAGTGATACTGAGTAACAGAGTGGTCCGGCGAAAGGAAGTAGCCCACTGAAAAGTCTCAGTGAAAGGTGAATTGATTGTAGCGATAAAGTGAATGATCTGTAAAAGTGAAGTGATCCATAATTAACAGCGAGCGTAGGGAGAGTAAAAAGCTGAACATTGAACTTTGAGTCGTAGTTTTCCTGCGGAGATCTGTAAAGAAAGCCACTGACACATTCAAAAGTCTTCAACATCCAAAAACGGTCTGAGCCCTCACTGAGGGAGACCCAGCATGTAATATGTTTCGGGATGGGAACCCCCTGCAAATATTGTTGAACTATGAAAGGGCTGAGCCCGACAGAGGGGAAACCGCATGAACATTTGTTCTAAAAAGTCTGTGCCTGACAAAAGGGGACCAACGTGAACTTATATTGTAAAAGATCTGAGCCTGACAGAGGGAGAACAGCATAAACGTTTGCTGTGAAAGTTCTCAGCCTGACAGAGGGGGACTAACGTGAACTTGTGTTTTTTAAGAGGTCTGAGCCTGACAGAGGGGGACCGGCATGAATATTTTGTTAAAGCTTTGTTTGGAAGACAGGAAAGAGAGACTTTAACGTGGAAGGCCAGGCGAGCCTCGATCCACATTTTGAACTGTTCTTGTGTTTAAAACCCAATCCAGAGTGTGTCATCCTGCCTACGGGGCTCGCCTTACTCTGTGCTGTCTAAAGTGGGGAAGAGAGCTGATCCGGCCACACTTATTCTTTATATTTTTCCTTTTACATACATACCTCCTTTATACACTTTTGTACAAGAGATAGGGCAGGCATTAGGCTTTGTTAGCATAGGCCGTTTGGATTTGACAGACACCACTAGGACTGTTTTTATTATTTGATGGTCGAGACTACTCCCATCCTAGGTATAGGGCAAAGTAGGAGTTTTTCCAAACCAAGAAACTTTGATAAAGGTTTTACAAACTGTACCTTTTGTGTCAGTGTCATACTTGTGATACCATGCCTCCCCTACAGTTCATGGAAATCTATACAGTGCCTCAGCGTGCATTCCTTCTTCAGTATGAAGAACAATGTTGCTCCCATAGGAGATTTGGAGGGGGGCTATGTATCCATGTTCCAAACAATCTGATACGTATTTCTGTAATTCCTCCCCTCCCTTGACAGTGAGTGAATAAATCTTCCCACTGGGCAGTGGGATGTCAGGCAATAGATTGATTTCCCTGTCAAAAGACTGATTGGGAGGCAAAGGTATGCCTTCTGGCTCCTGGGAAATATCTTGAACAGCATTCTCTGGCTAGCATCCTCTGGCTAGCATCTCACAGGTATAAGGAGAGCCCTAGACTATGGGGACCAACAATGTTTCGTCCACGATATCCATGCAACATTGTGAAGTGCACTCATATAAGCCAAATATAGGTACCCGTACATTCCAATTAATACTGAGATTTTGTTCAATAAACCATGGCAATCCCAGTGCGATAGGATAAGTCAGTGTCTGGATAACATCAAAGGCCAATGACTCCCAGTGATGGTTGATGAACATCTGCATGGGAATGGAATGACACGCAATGGACCCAGAGGCCAAAGGAGTACCATCAATCACCTGAATGCGTGCTGAGTGATGACTCCGACAGAGTTCTCACAAAAACCCTACTTAAAGTCTCCTCCCAGATGGCCAGCAGAAGACAGCCACTACCTGATCCTAACCCTTGCGGTGGTATTAGCTGGGAGGATCACCTGGGAGGAGAAGGGCCCCAAGGGAACAGGAGGACTACCGTGGGAGAGACATGGCATTTGTGTCCTCAGAGGAAGAGATGTCAGTGATGCCAGACTATGTAATGGCTTGTTGTCGGAGTGAGATTTCCTTTCCCAAAACTGTGCATCTTGGTGGTCAAAATCAATCATTTGTCAAGAGTAAGACTCCCATTCACAAGGTTTCCCACATTTATAGTGGTAAAGACTCTTTTAGTCAATATGAGAATGGTAAATGTGGACATCAGAACATTAACATCTCGAGTTCTGATAAAGCTAAATCTCCTTTAAAGCTGAGGCAATCATTGCGTCCTTGTAAAATTAATTTTGAAAGTGTATCTAATGATGGAAGTGAAGTAGGTGAAGTTAAAACCCATGTCCAGAATAAAAGAGGTAATTTGAACACTGGGGATTTCAAGTTCCACAATGGCCAAAGTACTGGGATGAGGAATAGGGATGCAAAGGCACTAGACTGCAAGGTGCAGTCTAGGCACTAGACTGCAAGGTGCAGTCTAGTGGTTCTAATGACCCACCCCTGAGAGGGACTGTTGAGTATGAGAAGAGGTCAGCTGGTCGGAGGCGGCCGTGCCAGACGGTGCGGTCTAACATGCTCACCTCGAGTTAGGGTTCCTTCCTCTAACCTCGTGGCGGTGCGGAGGTACGACCGGCCATGAGGTGTGCAGCGCCCTGTACTCCGGTGCTGTCGATTGCCGACATGGGTGCCCTGTAACAGGGTCGCCCTGGGCTGGTGTAGGCGTTTGGGGTCCAGACACGATCCGCGTGAGAGAAGAGAAGCTGTTTCCCATGCATAGCTAAGCAGAAGGCATTGTGGTAGCGGAGCAAGCAGACGCGTATGCAGTACCCAGTGAGTTCAGTATCATTGTGTGACCGTGGAACGCTCCGTAATCGGCCATTAGCCATAAACAATGATTTTAAATATCAAACTGATGTTAAGAAACCAAGGTGGCAAAATAAGACTAACTGTAAATATCAAACTGATACAAACAAACTAAAGTGGCAGAGTAAGAGCCTTGAGAGCAGACAACAAGGTTATAATTATACTTACAAAGGTCAAAGAAATTGCTAAAGCCAAACCAAAAGATGGGAATATCACAAGTAGCTAACAAGAACTATCATTGCCAAAGAAAAGAAAGGGCAATACTTAAACAAGCTAAGAAGACTTAACATTGCCAAAACGAGCAATTAAGAATCCAGCAGATTGTAAATCCTATTGCCAGAGTGAGAAAGGGGCAATAGTTTGAAAATACCTAAACAAGCATTGTCTAAGCCCAAGAAGAGCAGGTGTGAGAGAAAGTCATTTTCAGCATTTGGTTGATGTAACAGTGTGAAAACAAGAGTTGCAGGAGAGCAGCCCTCCTGATAGAAAACATTCAGGAGCAGAGGAGCTTAACCTGCATTGCATGTGTCATTCACAAGTGTGGAACAAACAGCACCAATGTGTCTCATGTCTTCCCAGAAGAAGTAGTCAATACTGAAGTTGTTGAAAATCAAAAGCCATTGCTAAGTTGTTTCAAGCAAACTTCACCACAGAAGTACTTGTAGTAGTGTTAGGAGTTTCCTTAGTCCTGGCAGGCGAGTATACCAGGGCAGGAACTTTGTGGTGATAGACCTGACAAGGTAGTGGACCAGGTAGAAGTCACTGAAGTACTGTGTTGTGGTAAAGACTGTGAAGATGAAGAAGTGGCAAGATCACTAAAGTATTTTGTCAACTGTTGTGGAATCATCTTGACAAATCATTATTGTTAATACAGATGAATTGTGTAATTATTTTTGCTTCCTAAAAAGAAGTTGGGCCTCATTATAAGCATGGCGGTCTGGGAACTACGGTACCGGTAAGCATGCCGCTACCGTAGTTCCCGGACCGCCTTAGTACAAGCTGTGCTCACGGCGCCTGTTAGCCGGCTAGGTCCCTGGTGGGCAGAGCGGCACCCGCGAGCACAGCATGTTGGATGCACCGGCACCATTCAGAATGTTGCCGGTGCATCCAAGCTCCCCATTCCCATTCAGCCCTAAGCGGCCGAATGGGGATGGGGAGTCCCTTATTGCCGGCACCCGCAAATGGGTAATTACTGGGTCTGCCGAACTCAGCATGACCTGGTTCTTGCCCATTCGCGGGTGCTGGCAGACGTGACGGTTTTGCCGGCGCGGTTACCGCCGAAGTTGTAATGAGGCCCATTGTGTTGAAATACAGACATGTCATCTATTTTGAACTGTTGGTCAAAGTCCAAATGAGAGACTTTTGGAGCAAGAAGAACATTATTGTTAGAACTTTGTAGCAAGACAGAACTTTCCTATTAGGAACTATTGATTGAAAATCCTGCTTTGAATCTGAGGAAGGGGATCTCACTCAGTTTAAAAGAAGAAACAGTTATCAGGTTTATATTGAACATAACTGTTATTTATGATATAGTTAAATTGCTCCATATATATTCCTTTTATACATTTGTTGTATGTAAAGTGTGAGGAACAGATTCTTTTGTTAGAGTGTTTCCTTTAGATTATTTCGATAGGCAGGGAAATTCTCTTCAGGGTAGGGAAAGTGGGGGGTTTGTCAAAACCTCTTGAATTAATAACATGGCATATTATGAAAAACCTTTACCAAATGTCTGCCCCACATGTCTGACCCCTCACAGCTGCTTGTTCCTTCAACTGTACAAGAATATTTTGTTGTAAAACAAAGGCATGGTCACATAGTTTTCTGAAACCCCACAATCGAGTAATGCAGGAACATAAATGTTTTCCTTTGGACCCGTACCTCATGCCCACTGGATCTGGATGGCAAACAAGAGCATAGAAGGCTGGGGCGTCATTTAGGGGTGCCCAGGAGTTGCACCTGCGACCCCTGAGGTCTCCCTTGACATCCCTAAAAAAAAAGTAAATCAAACATGTTTCTTTTTGTTTTTTAAATTGAGGCTCCTGGGCTGTGACCAGCAGCATGTGGCTCTGTGTTTCTTGAGTGGCTCGTTTTCTGATAGCATTAGCCGGCAAGATAGATCATTGGGTTGAGCGCTCGCTGCTGCAATGTGCGTGTGCTCTGCTGGTTTGGCTCCCAGCAAGGTCAACTCAGCCTTTCATCCTGCTGAGGTTGATAAATGAGTAACAACACGGGCTGGGTGATATTGTATGTATATTTGGTCTATATGAAGCGCTTATGCTAAGTGGTATATAATAACACATCATTATCGTTTGGCCTTGGACGTCTGCTGGCATCCACAGTAATTTGGAAAATGGGCCTATACGTGCTGATATTATTGATACATATGGTGATCCATTCTTCTATGAAATGTACATCATTTTACAGTGAAATCGTAACCATATTTTTCATAGTGTACTTAGAAACAATGCTATGGGATGCCATTGTTTTGTCAAGGGCTGAAAGGTCGTGTTCCTTCGCTTTCCATGATGTGACTTCGGGGTGTGGTCAAATTACATCAGTTCCTGTGATGTCATCAGAGGTCAAGGGTCATGTGATGTCACTTCCGCTACTGCTGGCCTTTTGGTGAAATGACATCCCTGATAGAAGGCATGAGCCCCCCCCATGTCATTCAGGAAGGTCTTCTTTTTTC
This sequence comes from Ambystoma mexicanum, assembly GCF_040938575.1. Lineage (NCBI taxonomy): Eukaryota > Metazoa > Chordata > Amphibia > Caudata > Ambystomatidae > Ambystoma > Ambystoma mexicanum. The sequence continues at coordinate 538,546,646 of NC_090940.1, forward strand.
AGAGTGGGAGCCTGCCAACCCCTTCTCCTTAGCAGGCCCATTCATTTTCCACCCGCCGGATAGGGCGGACTGGGCAATTTCCTAGAAAATGGCTGGTACCTCCACAATATATGCAGAGACGATAGTTCCTGTGAGAGTGGCACTCTGCATCAGTAGTTGAACCTTGCAAAGATCCAATCTGCATGGCTTTGGATGATGTATCAGCAGAGGGGTGTTGCTGTAACTGAAAGACGGTGTTAGCCGGTATATGAGTCCCAAAAGGATTGCTTCTTCTTCATTCCATCCGTCTTTCAGTCAGTCGGTGATCAATGTGAATTCAGGAATAGGCACCAATTCGTCTTTGTATTTGTCCCTCAAGCCACGCCCCAACAAGGCCTGCTGAGTAATCTCAGCCCATTAGGACTCTGTGACTACCTGTTTGAATCTCCCAATATAAGCTATCAAGTCCTGATTCCCCTGTTTCAAATTGTGATGAATCCAATGGAGAGCCTGACCCTGGGGTAGTTTTATGAGGGAGGATCACATGGGAAGAGACAACTACCGGGGAGATGTTTTGACTCCATTGGTAAAGACGCAGTATCCCCCCCTTTCCAATGAGGAAGACCCTCTGTGAAGGCATCACGAAGTAAAACACAGACAACAGATTCACTTTTCTAAAATCAAAGGTTTTTGGGTTTTTTGTAACTTTTTATTTCGTTTTATGTTTTATTTTCCATGTCCTCTAAGGCCCTCAGTATCTCCCTTTTAAACCGCCCCCCCCGTTTTTCCTATCAGCCGCCCCCCTAATAACCATCTTAAATGCATCCCATAGCGTGCTCGTTCTTCCTACGCTCTCTGTGTTAGTATCAAAATACTCCCCAATCGTCTCTCTTAGGTATCTCTGAAAGGCCTCATCTTGTAGGGCTTCTGACCTAAGCTGCCAGGTGGGTATCTTGGGTCTACAGATGGTGTTGCAACAACTCGCCTTGAGTGACGTATGGTCAGAGAGAATCTTAGCCCTAAATACTGTGTGTCCGAATTCACCCAGGGTTTCCATCCCCATGAAGAGGTAGTCAATCCTTGTGTCTACGGCGTGCAGGGCTGAAATTAATGAGTATAAAAGGGAGCCCAGGGCGTGAGCCGGTGGTGCAGGTTTAACAAATTTCATGTCCAACCTGGGGTTCAGGGTATAATTGAATTCTCCACCCAAGACCCACATTACCCCTCAATATATAGACAGACTTGGGTACAATGACTTAAAGAACCTCGTGGCACCATGATTTGGGGCATATGTATTCACAAAACAGACCACCCTGCTGTCCCACAGTCCGTGTACCACCACCATTCTGCCCTCCTTATCCTGCTGGACTCCGAGCAGCTGGAATGGGGCAGCTGGTGCTATCGAGGTGAGCATTTTCCTGGCATACGCTGAGAAATGTGACCTGTACAGCCTGCCTCCCCATTTTCTAGCTTGAGTAGTTTATCAGCCGTTAAGCGTGTTTCATGCAGCATCGCCACTTGTATGCCCTTCCTCACTAGGTATGTGTGTATGTGTAGTCTTTTCATGTAGTTTTCTAGGCGACTTACGTTCCAAGTAATTATATTCACCCCTCTGTCAATGGCCATGGGCGTGCAAAGTGAGGCTCCCTTGTTCCCACTGCCTTATTCGGCCCTCCTGCGTCACTATCTTTTGTAGGGTGTCGCACCCCGAGCCCGGCCTCTCCGTCCCCTTTCTATTTCCATTGACCATCCTTCCCATGCGTATCCTCCCATTGTCTGCGCCCCAGGGTTGCCCCGTATCTTCTTTTGCACAATGCCCACCATGTTCCTTCTTGCCACAGTCCAACCTGTCAGGCAATTCAACATACCCTCCCACCAACCCTTGTCGCAACTCGTCAGCTAAAACAACCATAACACAAACACCCCCCAACACCCTTAACTGTGACCCTGCTGTGGTCCTCCTGCGAGGATCTATCCACGTCTCCCGTATCCCCCCTTCCTACTTGGATAACGTGCAGCCAAGTTCGGATTGACCAGTCAGTCATTGGGCCCGTGGCCGGGCCAAAATCATGACGGGACCCTGGGGGCCCAGGCCCAGACGTGGGCTTCACTTCAGGAACCGGCCCCCCAGGCCTCGCCGAACTCAAGTTGCAAGGAATCTGTAAGTAACTCCCTGACGCCAGCAGCACTCAGTGTTTCAAAACACTGGGAGGGAGTGGCAGGGCTGGGCGGGGCCGGGGCTGCCTCAGCCCAGCCCTCTACAGTCTGCTTTCCGCCACCAGTGCCGCCACAAGTTGCAGCAGTGAGCTGCTTTCGTCGGCAGGGTGGGCCAGATTTCTGTGTCCGTAAGCGATTCCGGCGGCAGACCGGTAGGCGGGAATGGGAACTGTGTAACTATGTATTTTGCTTTTCACAAGTTGCAATAATAGCATGTATTTCTGCCGTTGTCTCTGTTATGATCATCACAAGACATAGACATTCCATCTCAGTGACCTCAATCACTTGATAAAATCCTTGTGCCTAAAAGCGTGTGCACAGTGTAGAAATATTTGTTCTGTGATTAGGCCCTCGTTGGGCTTTTTACCGGCACCTACCCTGCCTTATACATCCTCTCTGTGGGGAATATAGTATCAATTTCAGAGCCGAAAGGGTGAGCAGGGAGGCCAGAGCTTGCCTTTGCTGCCGCTGCGCCACTCAGCAGGAATGTAGGGGAGCAGAAAGTGCTGGGTCGGCAATACCCTTATGGACTTTCGATCCGTGACAGCCTAGCTCTGGGTTGTTAGTAGGGGTTTGCTGAACCTGCCAGCCTCTGACATTCTGGGTGGTGGGTGTAAATTCCTGATTAAATGCTACGGAAGCATATGCTTTCAGAGGCATTGAACGTCAGAGGATTCTTATCATGTGGCAGTGACACTGGGTTGTTATCGGTAGCCCCCTGTTTGCATATTGGAAGAGGTTAAACTCATTAAAGGATGTTATTATCAGAATAAGACGCTCATCAGCAACTTCCAACCTTTATGTTTGTTCCGCCATGAGGTACAATGTCGTTGAGTGGGATATATATATATATATATATATATATATATATATATATATATGTAAAATTGCTCTATACCTCGGTATAAAGTTTAGCAGAGTGCACTCCGAAAAGCAGTCCAGTGAGACTGTGCCACACCAAACACAGAATCCAAAAGCCAAGGATCGCCAAGCATCCAAAAATGTACTTTATTTAGATAAATGCCATGGACAAAAGAAAGCTAACACGAAAACGACGCGTTTCACGGCAAACTGGCCATATTATATTTCGATCCCGCCACTTTCAGCATATTATTCATGCAAGGAGGTTAAAGTATTATACTTGCTATATATGTAAGCCGCAGCTACCTGGGGCAAGTTACTGAACAGTAAAAGACCTCTCCCACCCCGACATTCGGTGATGGGTTCATGAGTGCTGAGGTTTCACTGGATTTGTTTTGAGTAGGCCTTTCAACTCGGCCCATGCAGGGTGTTATAACTTTTCATCCGTTAGCAGGAGGACCACCAAAGGGTGAAGGGGAGCCATTCAGGACATCCATTTAGTCTGGATAGCTCCTATTTAGGGCTGAGTATCGTTTGGAGCCAGAACTGTGTTGGTGGCACGGTGTTGTTTCCTTTTATGTCTGCGTGTAATGTCAGTTGGTGTTTTGTGATAGACTGCATCTATCCTGGGGAAGTTGGCTTAAATTAAAGACAGGTTGCATTTTAGCTCATAGTGTATTTATTATATGTGAACTGGTCTATACTAATAATACTTACATATATATTCAAATATGTATTTATGCTAATTTCTGGCTGTATGTTAAGCAGATGAACTATATGTTATTGTCATGATTCCTTCCTGCCCCTCATGTCCCCAGCCCTCCAAGATGTTAGGCTGGAGCCAGGCCACGATCACCTACATGGCCCACCAGGGCCTCTCCATCCCTCCAAAGACCCACTTGGAGTCAGACTTGGCGCTTGTGGGACCAGACTCACTCACTCCCACAGGATAACATTGGGGATTGGACTTGTAGTGCATTGATGGGGACAAGATGGATGCCCCCACATATTTCGGTTCCCAGAACTGCATGTGCGGTCTAGTCTTTTGGGTGTGGTTCAGCCCAGAGACACATGGGATACCCAGAGACTATTTAAGCCACGCCCAGGCTGAGAAACATGCTTTGTGTTTTCTGCACCTGCAGCGTGACACTCACCGTGTTCGGATCGGTCTCCAGTAGGCCTGCATCTTTCTTCTGCGCTCAGCTCCTGCAAGAACAAGAACACCATTAGTGACAGCCTTACCTTGCAGCGCTTCTTCCCATCATTCATCGCTTCTTCTGTTCTGCGGGCATCTTCGGCGGTGTCATTCCCATCCCAGCACGCCGCTTCCTAAGGAAAAGGGAAAAGAACAGAAAAAAGGCATTAGTAAGCATTCAGCAAATCTTCGCTTATTTTTAAAGACTGTACGAGCTTCAAATGCTTACCTGAATCCCAGCCGCTCTGAGGGAACTCTGTCTCCGGAACTTCTCATCCATCTGCAAGAGGGAAAAGACACTCCAGGTTAGCGTGGAAACATCTAGAGGCGCTGCATACCGCGCTTACTCACTGCATTTCTTCTTCATAACCGGCATCCACGCTGAAAACGTCGCGGCACCTAAAAGGCACAGAAAAAGAACTCAGTTCAATACAAATACGAAAGGGTCGCATCGCGCATCGCACTCTCACTCACCTTCAGCGCTACTCATCTCAGCAGCACGTCGCCATCCCCGGTCGCCGGTCATCATCTAAGGAAGGAAAGGAACGAAGTTATAGAACTGTTCAAAAGACTCATTATACTTACCCGTTGGACTCTTGCCAGTGAAGTAACTAGGCAGCAACAAGCCTGCATCCATCAACGTCCCCCTGCACTGAAAGCAGGACGGAGAGCACACTTTCCAAGAAAACAAGGTGAGCTGCGGATCAAAGGGAATGGTTGGACCCCGGGGAAGAAGGGGTTCAAGCACACAGAGACAATAGGGAGTTAAACTCTACCAATCCTGTGTTTCAGGCCCAGTCTCCAGTCGAGTAGACTCCAGGGAAGGGTTTGAGGTCGTAAGAGGTCAGAACAGGCTGAGTGACGTCCCCGTGGATACCAGGTGAGTGTTACAGTTATCCATGAGATGGGCTGTAAAGTATGATATCCTGTTTATTGGTCAACCTGTTTAAGGTTTTAATGAAATGTTGTTATATTTATTTATTTATTTATTTATAATATCAACAACACCCGTGCACAGGGCTGATCATTTCATTGGGTGTATGCTGCCTTTATTCCTCCTACAGAACACAGTTAGTTCATTAGAGTGTATGTAAGGGTCAATGCAATAGCTCCCTTTCACAGGAACAAGGTTTCTGGGGGTTGGCATCAATGCAGGCTCTCGTTGGAGGCACTACACCACCAGACTGCCCTGGTTTAGGGCTACCCAATTCTATCCCTGGATCCACATCACTCGCACATGGGTGCAGTAAGGTTTGTGTTCTAGACCATGGAACATCAAGTGGCTTACCATTGACTTCATTGTGCCACAATGAATGCTTTGTTGTAATGTGTCTATCTTTCTCATCTACCTGGCATGCTGTTCAAGATGTTTGTTTGCATGTAAGGTAGCGAGTGCTCAGAGCATTCGATGTCCTGTGAGTGCGCTGCTTTCCCTATTTTGCCAACTACTGAAGCCGGAAAAGTAGCTGCACGCAGGCTTGACATGTAGCCAAATTTGCACCAGACGTCTAAGTGAACTTAACTGGTCTGCTGTTAAATCTCAGTTACCAGTTTAATGGTATCCACACTATAGAATAATTGCTCATTTTACAATAACCAATATGATAGCTCAGTGAGTTGAGCACTTGCTGCTGCGATGAGTGTGTGATCTGCAGGTTGCAGGTACAAACCATCTCAGCCTTTCATCCTTCTGAGGATGATAAATGAGTATTTATTGGCATTCCTACTCGGGAGCTATGGGATCTCCTGTCCTTGTAATTCAGGATCTTTGCTATCACTGGCCTTGGAGCAGCGCCCGGTAGAGGTCTCCTCGTCAGCACCCTGTGCGCTCTCTCCACCATGAAACTCTGGGTCCATTTTCCTGGACCCACCTCCTCCAGTAGTAGATTCTCAATGTAGGTTGTAAGGTCTCTGCCGTGTTCTCCTTCAGGTAGTCCAAGTATTCTTACGTTGTTCCTTCAGGCTCTCTCTTCCGCATCCTCTGCACAATGTTCCAGTGTCTTAACCCGATCAAGCAGTTCTGCCACGTGGGTCTGGGAGCTTGTAATGTTTGCCGTGTTGTCCTGGACCTGCTGCTCTGCAGTGCCCATCCTGTCAGCCAAGTTGCGCATATCCTGTCACAGCAAGCCTACATCTACTATCACTGCATCTATTTTATGCTCCAGCGCAGCTTTCAGCACAGCAATTGCTGCCAGTATTGGGCCTTCTTCCTGTATTTCCACCTGCAATGATCCAGCTGTTCCTCCCTGATCTACTCGTTATGCGGTGGTGTTGTTCTCTTTCCGTGTAAATGTTTCCATGACTATCTGCTTGGATTTCCCTTTGCGGTTCTTGTCTGCCATCGGTGGTCGAGTTCTGCCTGAGTTTGTTATTGTAGTAGTGATGCCGTAGCCTCTTGCTTCCCCTGCTCCCTCTGTGCCTGCGCACAGATCTCTCCCTCTGAAACCACAGAGACGCTGTGCCAGCGACCGGGTCGGGACACTTTGTCGCCCCCCCCCTTGCAGTCTATTCCTCATGTCAGATGTCTGCTGGGGCCCATGGACAATCCTCCCTTAGTGTCTCAGCGGCACACAGTGCACCCGTGCCCCTGCAGCTCTCTCTGTCATCTATCTTCCCCGGGGCCACTGCCACTAAGTGCCTTGTTTAGTCAAGGTGCTCCCCGTAGTCTACTAATGTGCGCCTTATTAATAGCCTCTTATGGTGTTTACTTCTGGGCGTGCTTGTGCAGTGTCTTATGCCTACTTGACTTCAGGTGACCCTTCCCCCCTCGTTGTGGGAACTCTCCTACTGCCACGTGCAGTCTCTGTGTGCTGGGGAGTCCTTCCGACCACTTCCTGGTGCTGCAGGGCCTTATGTAGCCAATGGAACCTTGCGTGCACCGCAGCGCCAAGTGTGTCTCCCTGCAGTGTGGGTCTCTCCACTGTCGGCCTGGCATGCCGCTCCACTTTCTATCCCTCTGCCCATTCATCTTATGCTCTCCCGGGATCTTGTGCCTTGTTCGCCCTCAGCCGGACAGTGTCAGCTATGTTGTCTGTGCTACCTCCAGTTCCTCACCTCTCGGGCCGACTGTGCCCGCTGCAAATCCCTTAGTTTGCAGAGGGTACAACGTCCTTTCATCAGAGGATATTTTTTCGCTGGATTTTTTACTGCAGATTTTTTAATGAAAAAAACTAATCTACATTTTTAGGGGGTTTGAAAAATATATATTTGGGGTTGGGTATTCAGAATATATAAAAAAATTAAAGGGGATGGGGCTTTGGGGGCAGGACCCCCCAAAATAAAAATACATTGAGTTTTTTCATTTAAAAAAATCCACAATAAAAAAACCTGCAAACAAAAAAATCCCACCATGAAGTGACATGGAACCCTTGCAGAGATGGGCCTGCAGGGAGCCTTCCTCGCCTGTGCGTGCCAGCTGGGAAGCACATTAACAGTCCAACTGGGACTTGGCCGCCATCTTGGGAGCCACAGCTGCACTCTTCCGTCCTTTCGTTCTGCGCTCGCTGACGCAGCTGCTTCCCCTGCTGCACCTGTGTTGTTTCCGGGTTATTTAGCTGTCGTGTCCTGTAGTTTGGAGCAAAATTGGGCGTTATACGAGGATCTTCCCCAGGATTTAGCGAGAGCTAAGAAGAAGTGCTGCCTGATTACATGACAGCTAGCCACACCCCCTTCTAAAATCAAAGGTTTATTTCTTGAATGTCAGGTGTCAAGGGATCATGAAGCAAGACACAGATAACAGATTTAGAATTCAAACTCAAATACTTTATTAACTTAAATGTTATGATGAAAAAGGCCTAACTTTCCCTATGCGAAGGTGGTATTTCCCTAACTAAATGAAACTAATGAAAGTCTGAGTCAAAGGGCCTCATTACACGGTAGGCGGTAAGGGTTTACCGGTACCGGTAAGGGCACCGGTACCGGTAAACCCTTACCGCCTTACTACGAGGTCCCTTTGCGGGTCCTCCCTTAACGCCTGGTTTTTCCAGGCGTTAAGGACGGGACCCGCAAAGGGACCTCAGAGCTAATTACGGTACCGCAATTTGCGGTACCGTAATTAGCACCTTCCCCATCCCCATTATGCCCTATGGGGCAAAAATGGGAATGGGGAAGGGTAAATGGGGATTGGGGAATTACCGCCCCCGCTCACCTTGGAGTAGGGCGGTAATTCCGCCATCCACCAAGGCGGACTCGGTACGGTACCGGCGGCAACCATGGCGTTAATAGCGCCATGGTTACCGCCTACCGTGTAATGAGGCCCAAAGAGTTCAATTTAAGAATCTGCCTGTGTCCAAAACCTATATTTGCCCTCACAACTAATCTATACAATGGGCCTCATTCTGAGTGCGGCAGTAAGGGGTTAACGGCACCGGTAAGGATGCCGGTGCCGTTAACCCCTTACCGCTGCATTCCGAGGTCCCTTAGCGGGTCCCAATAAGGCCAGCTGGTTTTACCAGCCGCCCTTTGCGGGAGCCACTAAGAGACCAAGGTGCTAATAACGGGCCCGCTATTTGCGGGCCCATTATTAGCTCCTTCCCCATTCCCATTGAGCCCTGTAGGGGCGCGAATGGGAATGGGGAATTGTTTTCGGAATGGGGATTTACCGGGTCCGCAAAGGTCGCAATGTCCCGGTAAGTCCCCATTCCGACACCACAGACCCAGACACGGGTTTGGAGGCAGCCATCTATTAGCACCATGGCTACCTCCAAACTCGTAATGACCCCCAATGTGTTGGGATTTCAGCAACCAAAAGAAACAGTATCCAACATAAAGTTCTGAGCTTCTTCCAGCTCAACGCTTCCTTTAAGCTCCCTTTCTCAAGTATAAAACAGTTCTGACAAAAGTCTCAAAATTGCCTTGCTTAAGTTCAAGATGATACAGTTTTAACCAATACTCAGGGTTCCCTTCTCCAAGTTCCAAGTAACACAGTTCCAAACACAAAACAGAGTCTGTCTTCAAATCAGTAAAAGTTCCAAGTCTCAAGTTTCCCTTCCCCAAGAGTTTCAGTACCAAAAAATAATTCTATGTCTTCTTAGGGTTCTTTGCCACACTTGCACCCCCTTTTATGGTTGTCTTGCATGTAAATATTTTGACTGAGTTGGATTAAACTTCAAGGTTCCAGTTAATTTGACTTTCGATATACATTTCTGGGGTATGTAGTTTTCACACAATTTAATATTCAATATGCCTTCTTTTGGTTCAATGTTAGAGTTCCATTCTCTTTAAAATTCAACATACAATGGCTGTTTGGTTGTTAGAGTTTCATTCATTTTAGAATTCAGCATACTGTCAATTTATGTGAGTTCAAAGTTTCGTTCAATTTAGAATTCAATATGCAGCGGTTTTACTTCAATTTAAATTTCTGTTCGCTTCTGAACTCAAAATGTAACAGTTCTGCTTATTTGTAAAGTTTTAATTCAGTTCGGTATTCAATAGATAAGGGTTGCACTCATAATTCACTTTCAACTCAACCCGCTGCTTAATGTTCCTTTAGTTTACTTTAAATGAAATTCCCAGCACTCAGAGACTTTCAAAAACGTGTTTCCATAAACATGCAACCGCTCTGATGCAAAATATTCCTGGTAATTCAATAAATAACAAGGGTTTAAAAAGGAGACTTTCGAAAATGTGTTTCATCAAACAAGCGACCACTCTGATATAAAGTATTCCTTTAGAATGAGAAAGTTCAAATGCTTGTACACCAGGTTTCTCAATTGTTAGAAACTCACTGGTCGCATTCACAGCTTTCCTAGCAGTGCAGGTCACACAGCCTTTTATGTCAGGGGTCCACCTCCTGCCCCTCAAGCACTCCTGTGGCGACCTCCTAACACAGGGGAACAAGCACCTCGAACATCAGGAAAAGGGACATCCTCTCCACACGGCTCCCTCCTTACTATTCAGTGTGCTTCCCTGAGCTTCAGCTCCCATGCCACGCTTCTATAGCCTGCTTCTCTCTGCAGACCTGAGCGTGTCGGTGTGCTTCTCAATTAAAGTTCCTTGCTGCTTGCTCTGGCCTCCCTGCTGCTTCTCCCATTGCTCGCTGCCCTGCTGGGCTGGTTTCCTTTTATACACCTGTATCCCTTTGACACGCTGCAGGTGTGAATGTTCAATTAGTACTGCCTGACCACAATCAACGGGACATGCCTGTCCTTCACAGCTTGTAGCGGGCATCTTCCTCGTCCCAGTAAAGGGTGGTAAACAACTGTAGTCTTCATTGCTCTTAGCTGCCTCTTCTTTGTCCCAGTACTGTCAGGCTTTACATGTGGGGAAATAAGAGGAACTGACTCACAATAACCTATAAAGGCTGGGGAAGGGTTGGGTTGGTCGTCAATAGTGAAAGGGGGAATCCCATGTCTCACCTTTGGGACCCTTATTAATTCTCACCCTACTTCTGGGTCTTCGATGTTTGTCATTTCTCCTGATGTTATTCTGACCATAAGGAAAAGGGTAACAATATCCCACAAAGGCTTCTGGGACTAAGGATTCATCCTGAAATGGAAAGAGGAAATAACTTGTCTCACTTCAGGACACTTCATTCCCATTCCCCAAGAATACTCCACTCAGGTGATCCTCCCTTACTTCTCCACCCTGTGAGAAACCAGAAGGTGTCTCACCCACTAGTCCTCAGGGATCTGTCATCCAGGTGGCCAGGACATGGCCATCACTTTTGGATCCAGTTCCTGGGGGTGGACCAGTGGATTAGGGGTCTTCGGGGACTGGGAGTGGGACACCTGATGGGGAAATGCAGTATCCCCCTCCCTGTAACACCTTTACCCCATCCTACCTGGTAAGATATTTAGGGACTCTAACCCTCTCCCTTTCCCTTCAAGAACCCTTTCAGGCAGACAGTCTGCTCTGGAGAAAACAGACTCACACCCGAGCATTGTACCTGACATATCCCACTAATATGGTCAGGCAATTACTTGTAACCACTCACACCTGACTTCCATTATGCTTCCGCACACGAAAAAAAGGCAGAGCACGAGAGCACACTCTGAGTGAGGCAAAGCCACCAAGGAACAGTATTTTCCTGACAGCAGCTGAACGAGGGAAGAAAGACAGCAAACCAAGAAGGAGGGAGGGAGATATCCGTGACTTTCCAAAATCCTTCAAATTAAAAAGCGTATGGCCAGCAAGCCAGACTGAAGAATCCTGTATTGTGTGTCGGAGATACCCGGGGCCTTCCTGCATGGCTGGCCTAGTCGGGGAGGAACAGAAGCCGCCATGGCACTATCCTTGGCACCAAGATCAAAACAGTGCCAGAGATATCCTTTGCTGTCGACAATATTCCCATTGCCGTCTCCCAAACGATCAAAACACTTTGTGTCTACCTTGACTCAGACCTGACCATGGATAGACAAATCAGCGCCATTGTCTCCTCATGGGCCTATTTCTCCAAACTTCTCAATGCAGTAAGACCTTTCCTTTCCCTGCCCTGCCCAATTGCCTCACCATAGCTAGGGCAATCATCGGCTCACGTCTTGATTACTGTAATGCCCTCCTGGCAGGGACCTCCAGCAAAAACATTGCCAAACTAAAGGTGGTCCAGAACAACGCACTCAGGGCCGCCACTGGGATCTCCAGGAGGGACCACATCTCCACCACAAGAAGACAGGTGCACTGGCTGCCAGTTAAAGAAAGGATCATTTTCAAAACCCTCTCACTCGCCCACAAGTGCCTCCATGACCTAGCTCCTCCCTACCTGGCCTCCAGAATTCAGAAACTCTCCTCTCAAAGGCCTACCAGAATGGCCTACACCAACATGATCTCCACGCCCAAAAGCAAGAGAGTGCGCGCAGGTGGCACTAGCTTCCCATCCATGGCCGCCTCTTTCTGGAACTCCCTTCCCGCTCACCTCAGGATGATTGACTCCCATCTGGCCTTCCGTAAAGCCATTAAAACCAGACTATTCGTTTGATTTGTCAAGTGTAAGCCGTAGCCTATCTTTGCTTACTTAACATGCCTGTAACTAAGACTGTATCACTGTTTCACAATTAAGCTTTCTTTCATTGACTTGCAAGCGCCGCGATGCCCATGGGCTGTATGTTGCGCTATACAAATACAAATAAATAAATAAAATAAATATATATCGACACAGCCGGTGAGTTGGGAAGACCAGTCTGTTTTGAAGTCAAGGTTGTAAGCAGCAACATTGTATAAAGAGCGCAAGAACGAAGACTGGTAACACGTGTGATGAAAGATGCGAGGAAAGCTCAATTGCTAATGGATGTTTGAACATTGAATGAGAAAGATACAATACCAGTGACAGAGTGGCCCGGCACCCCAAGGGTGCTCAATCAAATGTATATGTAAGGTATTCAGCCAAGAAGTGGCAGAAACAAAAGTACAAGATTGGCAAGAATGTGATCAAGTGAATCGAAATGGTCCTGCAACGGTTTAAGCAAAACCCATCGCACATTCGAAAGTCTTCGATTTGTCATACAAAAGGGGTCCAAGCCCAAATGAGGGAGATCCTAGGTCCGAGCCCGAACGAGGGAAACCAATTGTGAACATTGTGAAGAAAGGGGTCCGAGTCCGAACTAGGGAGATAGATCACCCGAGCCCCATCGAGGGAGACCAATTGTGAACATTGCAACAAAAGGTGGTCCGAGTCTGAAGGAGGGAGACCCATGATGAACACTGGAAGCTAGAGATTGTGCATGTGAAGATCCTGATAAGAAAGGAACTTTGGTACTTGTTTGTTACGACATACCCTCTACAATAAGAGACTGTTATTGAGAAAGAGGCTTTTGTATTTATGTTTTGAACTGTATTCTTGTGGCAGGGAAACCAGAGTGTGTGAGAAGCTTGAATGTGCTGCCTTGCCCCGTGCTGAAAACGTGGGCAAGAGAAGCCAACTGCTCAACTATCCTGACATATTATTTTTTGAACACTTTTCCTTTTGCATACATTATTGTCCCACAACATTTGTATTTATAAGTATGGATTGGCAATAGGTTTATTAGAATAAGCCCTTTTATTTTGACAGAGGCTCATCTAGGACTGCGTTATTATTTCATGGTTGTAGCTTCTCCCAACTTTATATTTAGGCTTAGAAAGGCCTTCAACCAACCCATTGAAGTACAATAAACACCCTTGAACTGTGATCACTTGTGTCTGTCTTCACTGTTTAATACCATGCCTTCCTTACAGACCCCAAGAGCGATGTACTTTCCCTGGCCTCCTGCGCAGAGCATCCATAGGGAATAGATTCAAGTATGCCCTCAGGTTTCTCACACAGGATGAAGTAAGGCCTAACTTGCCCTATGCTAACATGGTATTTCTTTACCTAAAGAAACTAAGGATAGTCTGTGTCATAAAGTACAACTCAAAAGACTGTATGGGCCTCATTACGAGAATAGAGGTAATGAAAATAGGAAGGCGGAATGGTATTATCAGCATCGTTAACGAGCACGGGCCGTTACAACCCGACAACCCGCCAATACCGCCACCGCCCGTACCGTGCCCCTTCATACAGGCTTGCGTGCGTACATGCGGCCCTTCGCGGAGGAAATACCAGGATGCTGGTAATAGGAGGACATTACAAGTTACGTGGGCATGTACTTACCGGCATCCCGAAGGTGGTAAATAGGGCCTGCATGATGGCGGCCATACAGGCATCGCGGACCACCCGCAAACAGCAACCTACAGTTAAGGCAACTGCCACAGGTGCACACAATCACCACAGGTGGAGTCAATGGAGCCTGTCCCAGTATAAAAAGAGTACACCCACACACCACACCCTTTCCTACACCAAAATGATACCACTAGCTATTGCAATCATGGGGCTGGAGGACATGCCTATACTGCTACAACTACAGTGACAACACCAACTACAACAACAACCACAGCCACAACAACGGGTAGCACAGAGGAGACGCAGGAGGAGAAGGAGGGTGAGACAGGCCCAGCAATGACCACAAGTGCAGCCAGTGGTACCACGTAGGCAGCCACCAATCCCTCGCATCAGACCCAGTCCATTCAAACTAACCCCAGAGCAGATCCACACCCTGTACCGGTTGGACCGGGACACCATCACCACCATAGTGGACATGATACACGACGACATTGTTAGCCTCATAGAAATACGCACTGCCATCCCCCTCTACTAAAGATGGTGTCTGTGCTCCACTTCCTGACCACAGGCACCTACCAGCACACAGTGGGCCAGCTGCATGGTATATCACAACCACTCTTTTCACCATGCTGACCCAAGTGCTGGATGCCCTCCTGAAGCACGCTAGCAGCCACATATCCCTACCACGGACTGCCCAGGAGATTGCTGACACCAATGTAGGTTTTCATGCACTGGCAGGCATGCCCAATTGCATCGGTGCCCTCGACTGCACCCAAGTCGAATTGGTAGTCCCTCATGCTATAGAGGCTTTGTACCGCAATCGCAAGCAATTCCACTCCATCAATGTGCAGATGGTATGTGACTCCAGCAAGATCATCACACATTGTTGTGCCCGATTTCCCGGATCGACACATGATGCCATGGTGCTGCGTAACTCCACGCTACACCGTCACATGCAGCGACATGCTGGACGACGTGTCTGGCTGCTTGGTGAGTTGTCTGACTGGCCCATGACAGTGCATCAGGGTTGTGATGTGGGGGGATGCATACACCACCTGGGTGGGAACGGGGGGGTGCATACTCCACCTGGGTGGGAATGGGGGGGCATGCATACTCCACCTGGGTGGGAATGGGCGGTGAGTGGACAATGCACTCAGAGCCAAACACTTCTGACCTGAACCTCCCAACCCGAACATAACACATCACTGCCACACATTGGACCAATGCCATACATCAATGACAACATGTAAGACGCACAACCAGGCCACCATGGGTATGTCAAGCAATGCATGACTAAACATGATTACAACTGTGCCAAGGTCGCTAGTGTGATTAGGCACAGAGTAGCATACACTTCAATAATGGGAGGCAAGGCATCGTTCCGCATCCACAGTACATCAGCATAAGCATTCAAGTCAACACCCTACACCATCTGTACAATGCCATCCAGACTAGCAGACCATATAGCAGTACACAATGCATCCGAAAAATATTTGTGCATACGTACAGGGACATGTGCATGTCAACAGCACATAGCTGCGGCCATGGCTGGGAATCCTGAAGGTGGCAGCTCAGAATGACTCACACAGACCTCTTTGTACTCCCATGCAGGTGATGGAGGATATCCCTTGAAGCCGTGGCTACTTACCCTTGTGCGGAACCCGCGGATTTCAGAGCCAGCTGAGTTTGAGATTCAATCTAACAAACTGAAGGAGACATTTTCTAAACGTGGTTATAAAACAACCACACTAGAAAGTGCCTTAACGAAGGCTTCAGCAGTCCCAAGAGCTAATACATTGGAACGGTCACCAAAGTAAGATTCGGAAGCGATGGTATACGTGACAACATACTCTCAACAGAGTCACAAAATCAAGAAAATTATCAGAAGAAATTGGCAAATGTTGAAAATGGATCCTTTGTTAACACACTTGTTTGAGAAAGAACCAACCTTCGCATATAGAAAGAGTAAATCTATAAGAGACTTTGGTGTTCGAGCTGATTATCAAACACCGGTTATCGGCCCTAATGTGTTCAGGGGCACTTTACCCTGCAATAATTGTCAGCATTGCCATAATGTGATTAAGGGAGCAAGCATTAACCATCCTCATACAGGAAAAAAGATCCTCCTTAGACACACTAGTACATGTAATACAAGCAAAGTAGTGTATGGAATTAAATGCCCATGTGGACTATTTTATGTGGGGCTGACATCAAGAAAAGCCAAGTCGAGGTGGACTGAGCACAAATCTAACATCCGATTATGCTCAGTCCACTCACCAGTGGCACAACACTTTAAAGAATACAAACACTCAGTGGCTCAGATGAAAGTGGTGATTTTGGAGCAAGTCAGAGGCTCTAAAAGAGGGGGTGACATACAAAAGTTACTGAGACAAAAAGAGGTGGAGTGGATTGAGCGGCTAGACACACTTGAACCAAAGGGTATGAATAATGAGTTTGATTTGACTTGCTTTATCTGATGTGATTTTTTGTTGATTATTGTGAGTATAACTGCTTTTTTTATTCACTTATGGAATTGCCCTATTTTTGGGCTTATAGTATATATAGAACTGTGATAACTGAAATTGGAGTGTTGATCCACCTGTGAGGATATGTTCACGATAAAAATGATGGAATATGAAGTATGTTAAATAAATAGATTTTATACCCAGTGTGGGGTTTTCTTTCTCATACACGCAATATGTACATGAGTGTATTATTTTTTGATTTTCCGACAAACAAGAATTCACAACTGTCTGGACAATCCGAAGGAAGCTAATTATAAATAGTCTAAGTTTTCGAATTGTGTGACCAGTCACGGATAGGCCGTCACGTGATGACTTTGGTATCACGTGGGGTGACAGCAAGGGACAGGCATCATATTCACTCGCGATCACGTGATCGTGTTGATCACGCGACTGATTTAATATATTTTACTTCACGCATCGCGGGACGGGAGGCTGTGATTGCAGCCAATGCGCCGTTCCCGCGTTGTGTTTGATACATATTTGTATTTACAAGCGTTGGTATTGTTGTAGGTCCCGTAAGAGAGGTACGTTGGGTCACGTGATTAGAATCGCGATCACGTGACTCATTGATATCCTATTTAAAAACCGCCCTGTGGGACGGGAGGCTGTGGTTGCAGCCTTTTTGCCGTCACCGCGTTGCGTTTGTGATACCAGTTGAGTTGAGGGCAAGTAAGTTCGGGAAATGGGATTTTGGCTTTTTTTGATTCTTTTTAGATTTATTTTGACACAGATGGAGCGAATAGCAGATTGTGGTGGGTAAAAAGTTCATTATTATTGTTCTTCCTACAGAGTGATTGCAATATCTGGCCAGAACCTTGGAAGATTAATCAGGAAGTGACATGGCAGTCAGAATTGAAATTTTGAAAGTTTGATTGAAAAGAGGCTATATTTTCTGAATTGATTGAAATGTTTTAAAGAGATTCTTTCTCAATTAGAGTGACCAGGTATATGCCCCATGGTGTTACTCACCAGCCGGCGAGTGATCCAGGCAAGCGACCAGGATGGTTGTACTGGATGTTGCTTGAAGAGCTCGAGATGGAGACTCCACCTGAGCCTCCTCTCTGTTGAGGGAAATAAGCTCTTTTTGATGATATGACTCTTAGCTGTACTAAATCACAGACTGAGAGACTGATCACCCAAAAGAGCAGGGAGAACACAACGCCACGGACCCAGCCTAAAAGAAAAAGACAATTGGTAAATACTTGGGGAGAGCAAGGATCACCACAAGAAAAGCCTCACAAAAGCAAAAAGTACCTGGGTCACCCACTCCCCTTGTAATTGAAAAGGAACAGAAATGGAATTACCCCTGTAAGTATAGAAAAGATATTAGCTTCTATTTTGATGGTTCAGATAGGAATTAATAAGGAAAAATTAAGGAAGTCTTACCAGAACAGGAAATTAAATAACCTAATCAATCCAGGCTAGAAACAACGGAGGTACAAAACAATAAACAGGAGGGTTAGTAGGGATGCTATACCTGGGCGGCACAAGGAGCGCACTAGATACGGGTAGGTGCACTTCTCAGCAAGGCATCCCTGTGTGCACTTTTAGAAATGAGTCTTTGTGTACAATCAGCAAAGCGTCCTTGCGTACACTTGAGGGAATAAATCCAACACAACGAATGGAGTCGGAATCCACAAAAGAACACTGGAATTGAGGAAGGAAATAGTTCCCAATACTTGGAGTCAGCTGGGAAGGTGAGGAAAACCAGGTGAAGGCGTCGGTAGATAATTCAGGACAGAAGTTTCTGTACGGGAAGGAATAGCGGAAGGCAATCCAGTGGACAGGCAGAGATCTGGTACACAGGCGGGCTAAAGACAGTACAGAATCAGGAAGCAAGCAAACCGTAGAACAGGCAAAGGTCCGGTTCACAGGTAGGCAGAAGAATTGAGAAATCTCAAGGCAGTCCGTAATTGGAAAACAGGAATCGGTACACGGGAAGGCAATGATTAGGAAGGCACAGAAGACAAAACTTCGGATGCCGGTTGCAACGTTAATCAGAAGCAGCGCCCTTCCCGCTGCAGTGCCTAATATACCCAGGAGGCGGAGCGCCGTAAGCCTGTCAGAGCTCATGTTCCGAATAGTCGGAACTACACGCAAAAGGTAGGTTTTCTGGGAGTTGTAGGCAAAGGCTGGGTTTGTCGATACCTTTGATGTTGTTGAGGCCAATCTCCAGGGTAACCGCCACCGAGAGAAGTAAGGGGCTCAGAAACGTCGGATACTGTGGCGAAGCGTCACCACTCTGGTAGGTACCTTGAAAGTGGTCCGTTTCACCTGGCGTGATGAGGAGACGCTCGGGTCATTCAGACTCCAATGTGTGACAGCATTCACCCCCAAAGGCAGCGCCAACCCTTTGCGGGCATGAAAGCGACACAGAAGCACAGGAGATCGGATGTTCCCCAATGGTTCCCAGGATCTATCCTCCGGGCCGTACCCCTTCCAATCAACAAGGTAGAATGGACGACCCCTGCGCAGCTGGAAATCCAGGATATCCGCCACCTCGTATTCGACATCGCCATCCACCCTGATCGGGGGAGGACGAGCAGGCAAACGAGTAGAAGGTGGGCAAGGCTTGACCAGGGAAACGTGAAAAACCGGATGCACTTTCCAAGATGAAGGCAGAGAAAGCCACATAGCAGCCGGATTAATCACCTCAGTGATGGCATACAGACCCACGAACTTGGGAAGGAGCAAGCGTTTTCCAGGGATCTTCAAGTTGCGAGTAGACCAAAGTTTTGCACCCACTGTATAACTGGGAGCAGGAATCCTATGCTGATCTGCATATTTTTTTGCCTTAACCTGAGCATGGAGGAGATGTTCCAGAACAGATTTCCGAACAGATTTGAGATCCCGAATACAAGCTCGAGCAGCCGGGTTGTCAATGGAAAGTGTAGGGTCCAGGGGCAAAGACCGAGGATAGTAGCCATACAAAGCAAAGAAAGGAGAAACACCAGAAGCCGAATGACGCGAGTTGTTATAGGCGAATTCGGGGGGTGGCAACATCGCCAACTAGGATGATTGGAAATGAACACAGAGACAACGCAGGTATTGTTCAAGAGTTGCATTGACCCTCTCGGTTTGCCCATCTGTCTGCGGATGATAAGCAGAACTGAACCTGTCATCAACACCAAGAGACGATGTCAATGCCCTCCAGAAGCGGGACGTAAACTGAGGGCCACGGTCCGAAACCACAATGGAAGGGAGCCCAAAGAATCGGAAAACTTGCTTTAGAAACATGGAGGCCAGTATAGGTGCAGAAGGCAGCCCGGAACACAGAATGATCAGTGCCATCTTAGTGAAATAATCAATGACAACCCAAATAGTATCAAAGCCATCCACAGGGGGCAGATCAACTATAAAATCCATAGAGACCATATAACATGGTTTATGTGGCAGTGGAAGAGGCTGCAACAAACCCACAGGTTTAGATCTAGAGATTTTAGACTGAGAGCATACTGAACAGGAGTCTAAATAATCAATTACGTCACTGGACATAGAAGGCCACCAAGCCCAATGTCTCAAAGAGTCAAGGGTTTTTTGTTGTCCCAGATGAGCCACCATCAGTGAATCATCAGACCAAGCAAGTGCACGTAGACGCGCATCACCAGGAGGTAGAAACAATCTGCCCTGGATGTAGGGCAACCCTGCACCATATCGAGGTTGAGAGCCTCACACTCCCTTGCATGTGAGGAAACCCACTCAGATACCAGGGAGCGTAGGGGAGGTTGAGGAGTGCACCCACAGACCACTCTACAGGGTAGCAGGAGAGAGTGGTTGTTAGTTTTACCACCGGTATTGGAAGACAAACGTGACAAAGCGTCAGCACAAGTATTAAACCGGGCTGGCCGATAAGTAATGGTGAAATTAAATTGTGAAAAGAAGAGATGCAGCGAGCCTGTCTAGCGGTAAGACATTTCATGGACTTGAACGCAATGAGACTCCAATGATCTGAAAAGACTGTGACAGGATGGCGCGCAGCCGGCAAATTATGTCTCCATTCAGAAAAGGCGTCCTTGATGGCCAACAACTCTCTTTCCGTGATGGGGTAGTTCTGTTCATATTGAGTCAACTTCCGCGAATGAAAAGCCACCGGATGTATTTCACCTGAATCGGGACAACGCTGGGATAGTACTGCCCCAATGGCGGAGCCTGAGGCATCGGCCTCCACTAGATATGGTAAGAGCGGATTTGGATGTTGCAGTACTGGAGCAGTCGAGAAGGCGGCTTTCAGAGCTTCAAAGGACTGTTGCGCCTCCGGACTCCATTGAAATGCCCGTTTAGAGGTGGTAAATGCTGTTAAAGGAGCTGAAATGGATGAAAACGAGTGAATGAATCGTCTGAAAAAGTCTGAAAAACCCCAAAAGGATTGTAAGGCCTTGGTAGTAGTAGGCACAGGCCAGTCAAGAGCAGCTCTTACTTTAGAACGGCTCATTCTAATTCTATGATTAGTAAGGTTGTACCCCAATAACTCTACTTCAGTAGAATTGAACACGCATTTTTCAGCTTTAACAAATAAATGATTGTCTCGTAGTCTCTGAAGCACCAAACGAACATGGTCAATGTGTTCCTCCATTGAAGAGGAGTATATCAAAATGTTGTCTAAGTAGACAATGACAAATTGATCCAGACAGTCATGAAATATATCATTCATGAATGCCTGGAAGGTAGCAGGCGTATTACACAGCCGAAAGGGCATCACCAGGTACTCAAACAGTCCATACCGGGTCTTAAAGGCTGTCTTCCACTCATCCCCCTCTTGTATTCGAACAAGGTTATATGCACCTCGAAGGTCCAGTTTAGTGAAAACTGCCAAAGAACCAAGCTGATCCAAAAGAACAGATATCAGCGTAAGAGGGTATTGATTCTTTACAGTTATAGCGTTCAAGGCCCGATAATCAATGCAAGGGCGAAGATCGCCTTCTTTCTTAGGGACAAAAAAGAGGGGAGATGCCGCAGGAGATTTAGATGGTCTGATGAACCCGGTGATCAAGGCCTTGTCAATGTATTCCTTAAGTACCTTGTCTTCGGGCAGTGTAAGCGAGTACACCCTTCCTGCTGGTATCTTAGCTCCTGGCACTAAATCAATAGGGCAGTCATAGGGTCTATGAGGGGGCAGAACATCTGCACCCCCTTTGTCAAAAACATCCCGGAAGTCACTGTATTCTGAGGGAACATGGACTTCCTTGGCAGTAGTAATGGCACCGATAAATGCATTGGAGGCTGCCAATGCCTGGCAAGAAGACACCGGACACACATTTCAGTCCTGAAAACATTTTTCATTGCAGACCGGGGAAGGAAATTGGACAGTTTTTGCAATCAATGGCCGGGTTGTGATATCGTAACCATGGAACTCCCAGGATGAGCCGAAACTGGGGTGCTTTGATCAAATCAAAGGAGATAGTCTCCACATGTCCGTCTTCCGTTTGCATGCGGACGAGAGACGTGTTTTGGGTTACCAACGCAGAGACCAGAGACGTGCCGTCCACTGCGTGGACTGCCTCTGGTTGGGCCTTATCTAATACAGGAATCTTGTTATTGATGGAGTAATCATAGTCCATATAATTCCCTGCTGCCCCAGAATCGATGATAAGAAGTGTCAGTAGTTGCAGTAAATACTACTGGCAAAGTGACAGGGGCGGAGGCAGTACCATTAGAGTCCAATGATAAGATTCCCGGCGTAGGGACTGTCTATCACCGGGATTTGGCATTTCCTGCCTTCTTGTTGGGTTTCTTTGGACAGTCTTTCAGCGGGTGATCGGCCGAGCCGCAGTACATGCATAGATTGTGAGAACATCGATACTCACGTTGTGCAGGGGTTAGAGGGCCCGCACCGCCCCCACTTGCATTGGCTCTGGAGCGGAAGATTGCGTTGGAACAGGGTCAAAGGTGGGAGTTAAGTTTGCTTGTGGCTTACGTTCCCCCTTCCTTTTGGACCTTCGGGCGTCTATCTGCAAAACTAAATCCAAAAGTTCTCCAAAAACAGTAGGAACTACGGGGACAGTAGCTAGGGTGTCTTTTAATTCCTCAGACAGCCCTTTATAGAATACTGCCGACTTCTTCTCCTCAGGCCAATCTGTTTCAGCCGCCAATTGGTTGAAACGAGTGAGGTAGGTAAATAGAGAGGAAGTGCCCTGGCGCAGGTTCAAAAATTCCAGGTCTGTGGCCTGTGACTTGTAGCGGGTATCAAAGACCCTGTTCATGGCTGTGATAAGAGAATCACAGTTGTATAGAACATAACTGTTAGATTCAAGTAAAGGGTTAGCCCAAGCAGCTGCCGTCCCCCCAGATGAGAAAGAATGAAAGCCGCCTTAGTCGTGGAATTGGGGAAAGCAGTTGGGCGGCAAAGAAAATGTAGTTTACACTGATTAATGAAGGTGCAGTATTGTTTTGGATCACCTGTGAAACGCTCCGGTGGAGCCATTGGAAACTGTGTAGCCATGAGCACAGGGTTTGCAGAAAACCCAGAGGCGGCAGCCGGAGGGGCGCCAGAACCTGAAGCTGTAGCACCAGAGGAATTTATGCCCAGAGTCTGAGAAGCCGGAAACCTCTGCAGGCTGTCAATCCTGTGATGCAATGCATCATGCGCTGCCGTCATATCCGTACGGAGTTCGGACACCAAGCGAACCAAAGCGTTCAAAGGGTCTGTCTCTTCCGTGGCTTCTGATTTGTTACTCACCGGCCGGCGAGTGATCCAGGCAAGCGACCAGGATGGTTGTACTGGATGTTGCTTGAAGAGCTCGAGATGGAGCCTCCACCTGAGCCTCCTCTCTGTTGAGGGAAATAAGCTATTTTTGATGATATGACTCTTAGCTGTACTAAATCACAGACTGAGAGACTGATCACCCAAAAGAGCGGGGAGAACACACCGCCACGGCCCCAGCTAAAAAGAAAAAGACAATTGGTAAATACTTGGGGAGAGCAAGGATTACCACAAGAAAAGCCTCACAAAAGCAAA
The DNA here is from genome assembly GCF_040938575.1 of Ambystoma mexicanum. NCBI lineage: Eukaryota > Metazoa > Chordata > Amphibia > Caudata > Ambystomatidae > Ambystoma > Ambystoma mexicanum. Next base: position 538,569,952 of record NC_090940.1, read on the forward strand.
AAGTACCTGGGTCACCCACTCCCCTTGTAATTGAAAAGGAACAGAAATGGAATTTCCCCTGTAAGTATAGAAACGATATTAGCTTCCATTTTGATGGTTCAGATAGGAATTAATAAGGAAAAATTAAGGAAGTCTTACCAGAGCAGGAAATGAAATAACCTAATCAATCCAGGCTAGAAACAACAGAGGTACAAAACAATAAACAGGAAGGTTAGTAGGGATGCTATACCCGGGTGGCACGAGGAGCGCACTAGATACGGGTAGGTGCACACTTCTCAGCAAGGCGTCCCTGTGTGCACTTTCAGAAATGAGTCTTTTTGTACAATCAGCAAAGCGTCCTTGCGTACACTTGCGGGAATAAATCCAACACAACGGAATGGAGTCGGAATCCACAAAAGAACACTGGAATTGAGGAAGGAAACAGTTCCCAGTACTTGGAGTCAGCTGGGAAGGTGAGGAAAACCAGGTGAAGGCGGTGGTGGGTAATTCAGGACAGAAGTTTCTGTACGGGAAGAAATAGCGGAAGGCAACCCAGTGGACAGGCAGAGATCTGGTACACATGCGGGCTAAAGACAGTACAGAATCAGGAAGCAAGCAAGCCGTAGGACAGGCAAAGGTCCGGTACACAGGTAGGTGGAAGAATTGAGAAATCTCAAGGCAGTCCGTAATTGGAAAACAGGAATTGGTACACGGGAAGGCAATGATTAGGAAGGCACAGAAGACGAAACTTTGGATGCCGGTTGAAACGTTAATCAGAAGCAGCGTCCTTCCCGCTGCAGTGCCTAATATACCCAGGAGGCGGAGCGCCGTAAGCTCATCAGAGCTCACGTTCCGAATAGTCAGAACTACACACAAAAGGTAGGTTTCCTGGGAGTTGTAGGCAAAGGCTGGGTTGTCAATACCTTTGATGTTGTTGAGGCCAATCTCCAGGGTAACCGCCACCGAGAGAAGTAAGGGGCTGAGAAACGTCGGATACTGTGGCGAAGCGTCACGACTCTGGTAGGTACTGTGAAAGTGGTCTGTTTCACCTGGCGTGATGAGGAGACGCGCGGGTCATTCAGACCCCAATATGTGACACATAGGTTTAGTGTGGCATAAAGTTGTATCGGAACCCGCGGAACAGCCATGAAGAGGAGTACAATCGGGTTCATACCTGTACCCGTGTTGTGATTGAGCAGGCCTTTGAAGGCGCGGTTCCGCTGCCTAAGCAGGTCTGGTGGAGCACTCCTTTATAGGCCTCAGAAGGTGGCAAAGATCACCATGGCCTGTGTCATGCTGCACAACATGTGCATCCGTAGAAATGTACCACTAATAATAATTTAATAATTTTGCCCTCGGGTATCTGAGCGCTGCTTATTATTACCCACGGTGTGTGGTGCTCATTTATCGACCTCGGAAGGATGAAAGGCTGAGTTTGGCCCTGCCAGGATTCAAGCCTGTGTCAGCAAGCTCTGCATAGATGTCAAAGCGAGCGCTCTACTCGCTGTGCCATCGGACCGGCTATCTGACATTGTTATGCATGCACCGGGTGAAGATGGTGAGGATGAAGATGGAGGAGAAGCAGCGCCCCTGCCAGTACGTGATGCCCAAGATGGCCGTGCTGTATGACAATCACTAATTGACGAATACTTCTGAACCACAGGGATGTTGCTGGATATGTGTCAGTGCTACACTGAGCACTGGGTCCATGTGGACATACACACATGGTATGTGGGGAGTTGGGCGCTGTGCACTGTCATGAATAAAATTAATACACACGAAATGAACAATGTCCAGGCATTAAATTATTTTTTACACAACGGGTGTATTAATTTAAACTACAGAAAAGTGCCTCACCCCTCCACCACTCACATGCCCCCCAACACACCAAAACTCCCCATACCCCCAATGAACTCCCCATACCCCCAATGAACTCCCCATACCCCCAATGAACTCCCCCTTATTCATCTATACACCACCAACACCATCTCACCCACTCCCACTGTTGACCCACACTATTTCCGTGCTTTCTCTGTGTCCCGGGGCAGCATTTTGGACTGCCTCGCACTCCGCCTTGTCTGTCGCACAGGGCTGGTGGGGGCAGAGGATGCGGGTGTGGTGGATGGGGTGGATGCCGTAGTGATTGGCACGGATGGCGCCGGTTGATGCTGCTGCATGTGTTGCAGTATGGCATTAAGAACCTGCGTGACGGCCCCCAGACTGTCACGCATCATGACCACAGAGGCATTTATGGCGGCAGTGTTCCCTGCAATGGCCTGCGCAATCTCTCGCCTTGTGTCCTCTCCGTCAGCCACATATTGGCGAACAAGTTCCAGCATGGAGTCCTGCCTTGCCTCCACCCTTGATAGCCGTGCCTCAAAGTCAGTGGGAGCAGCAGAGGTTGAGGCTGCTGCGGCTGGGCGTGCAATTGCAGGGCTTGCCTCGGGGTGGTGCTGAGGTCGGAATTGTGCGGTGCAGGATCCGCAAATGGGGCTGGAGAGTGTGGCCTGAGTGTCCAGGCATTAAATTATTTTTTACACAACGGGTGTATTAATGTAAACTACAGAAAAGTGCCTCACCCCTCCACCACTCACATGCCCCCCAACACACCAAAACTCCCCATACCCCCAATGAACTCCCCATACCCCCAATGAACTCCCCATACCCCCAATGAACTCCCCCTTATTCATCTATACACCACCAACGCCATCTCACCCACTCCCACTGTTGACCCACACTATTTCCGTGCTTTCTCTGTGTCCCGGGGCAGCATTTTGGACTGCCTCGCACTCCGCCTTGTCTGTCGCACAGGGCTGGTGGGGGCAGAGGATGCGGGTGTGGTGGATGGGGTGGATGCCGTAGTGATTGGCACGGATGGCGCCGGTTGTTGCTGCTGCATGTGTTGCAGTATGGCGTTCAGGACCTGCATGACGCTCCCCAGACTGTCACGCATCATGACCACAGAGGCATTTATGGCGGCAGTGTTCCCTGCAATGGCCTGCGCAATCTCTCGCCTTGTGTCCTCTCCGTCAGCCACATATTGGCGAACAAGTTCCAGCATGGAGTCCTGCCTTGCCTCCACCCTTGATAGCCGTGCCTCAAAGTCAGTGGGAGCAGCAGAGGTTGAGGGTGCTGCGGCTGCAGGGCTGGCCTCGGGGTGGTGCTGAGGTCGGAATTGTGCGGTGCAGGATCCGCAAATGGGGCTGGAGAGTGTGGCCTGAGTGTGGGGTTGGGGGGTGGACGGAGGGCTTGGGGTGTGTTGACATGCCACATGGATTAAGCCTTCTTGGTCCACGTACTCCTCTGCTCCAATGCCAATGTCACTCAGTGGGGCTGTGGCTGCTGGCTCACCCACAGAACCTGTTGCAGCAGAATGGGTGCCACTGGCCTCCCCTTCCACTGTTGTTGACAGCTCTGTGCTTCCAGTCCCATCCGTAGCTATGGGGCCCTCATGTGCTGGCATGGCCTGTGCACTCACTCTGGCTTGTACAGTGGGCCGCGAGGCTGCCCCGGAGGTTGTTTTGCCAGTTGCATGTGGTTTAGCCTGGGACGCGGATGGCCTTGTGGCTGCGTCTTCACTGCCATCGTTTCCATCGGTGCCTGGGGGGGTAGAAGGGATGCAGGGCATCAGTGATGGTGTTACATTCCAGATGCATGAGATGGTGCTGTGGAGTTTTTCATTTATCATGCATTCATATCTTACAGTTGTGTCGCACAGGGTAGTTTGAAGGGGACATGTTGGCATTAGCCATAACGTCTCAATTCGGCAATGCTGCATGCCAGGTGGCATGCCGTTGTATTGGGGTTTGTGTGATGTATGAAATTCGAATGGTCCCTGTGTGTTGGCTGTCTGTTGGTAATGGGATTGGCACTCAGCATGCATTTCAGTGTGGCAGGGTTTGGCCCTCCATCTGGACATGGATATGTTGATGTGTGTGTGTGTTGGGACATGCATTGCCTTGCCTAGGCTCTTTTCCAGATCACTTGTGCTACGTCATGGTTTGCCCTACTGGGTTCTGCAGGGTCACGCACCTCCATCTCCAGATGTTGCGGCACCCGTCTCCATCTCCCTGAAGCCATCGATAGACTCCATCTGGATGGTGGCACTGCATGTCTCCTCCCAGTGCATTAGTTTGATCGGGGAGTGGGCACCCCCCACCTGTGGCCATGGCCTCCCTCCGATTCCTGGTCAGGATGTTGCGGACCCTAAGGCGGAGGTCATCCCACCTTTTCTTGCAGTCTTTGACTGTCCGTAGGGTGGTGCCGACTGCAGTCACCTTGCCGGCTACCTCCTCCCATATCTCCTTCTTCCTCTGCTGCGCCTCCCTTTTGAGGTTATGTGTGTTGATCTCCTCAGCATGGGCAGCAAGGGTGTCTGCCAACATGTTAAGTACCTCATCAGAGAAACGCTTCTTGCGCAGGTGAGGGTTGGATTTTTGGGTTGCCTTAGACATTTTGTTTTCAAAGGCCCTGGTCTCTCCTGTGCAACACTGGTGGTTTGGGAGGATTGCAATGGATTGTGTTTTTAAAGATGGCCCCCGGCGCATTTCCCATTCAGACGCAATGACGTTACTTCCGGGTCCAGTATTACGAGCCCGATATTAGCATGATATTATTACCGGTATTAAGGGGTGCCTCCTAGGCGGCAGCAGTATCGGTGGGTCCCGTGATGCTGCTATCTGCGGGTTGGACGGCCTTTACCGGCATGGCGGTATGGCCATTACCGGCATGGGGGTTTGCGCATGCTCGAGCACTCGTAATCAGCCACTATTAGCGGTGTCAAACGAGCACGGACCCGCTACTTACTCCATGCCGGTAATGGGCCCGTTTTTAGCGGGATTCTCGTAATGAGGCCCAACGTGTCCAAAACCTACACTTGCCCTCGCTACTGAAGACATACAATGTGTAGGGATGTCAGCAACCTAAGAAACAGTGATCAAAATAAAGTTTTCAGCTTCTTCCAGATCCTGGCTTATCTTCAGCTTCCCCCTAGCCCAAAACAGTTCCACAAAAAACCCTCTGTGTTCCCTTCCCCAAGTTCAATACAGTTCCTTCCACAAAAGGCCTCAGTGTTCTGTGAGAAACCTGAGGGTATTCTCACTCTTAAACCCCTTGGATCCTCTTCTCGGGTGGCAAGCGAAAGGGCATCGCTCATGGATCGCGACCCTGGGGGTGGAGAAGTGAGGGAGGATCACCTTGGTGGAGTGCCCTTGGTAATTGGGAGTGGGGTGCACACAGGTGAGACATGGTATCCCCCTTGCCCTATTGACAACAAAGCTAACCCTCCCCTGACCTTTATGGGTTATTGTAAGCCGGCTCCCCTCATTTCCCCTAATGTGACACTTGACAGTACTGAGACATGGAAGAGGCGACTAAGAGTGATGAACACTATGTCATTTCACCGCTTTGGTACTGGGACAAGGAAGATGCCTGTAGGATGTTGTGCATGTCAGGCATGTCCTCTTAATCGGAGGCAGGCAAGGTCAATTGAAAAAGCACACCTGCAACCTGTAAAGGGTTGCAGGTGTATAGAATGAGAAGCAGAGAACACCACAGGGAGCAACAGGGAGGCCTGTGTGTGGGAGACCCGCAGGGGACCTTGTTGGAGAGGAGGCAAGCCATTAGAGGGAACTGCTGTTTGTCAGTCTGCCATTTGCAGAACGCTGAAGACTGCAGAGAGAGGTGGTCTCATGGAGCGTGGCATTGGAGCTGGGGCTCCTTGGGGCAGACTGAAGGTGAAGAAGGGTGCTGTGTCAAGCGGCCGTCCCTTTCCCTTTCCCTTTGAACGAAATTGCTTGTTCTCCTATGTTGGTGAGCAGATACAGGAGTGTCCGAGCAGCAGAAGTTGGACCCCTAATATCAGAAGCAGAGGTTTGTGTGCTGCGCGTTGCTGTGGAAGTTATCGATGGGACCAGCGAATTTCTGACAAATGAGCAACCCCGTATAACTTGGTATGGAAGTGCATTAGCAAGAACATTTCCATTGTTGAAGTTTGAGAAGGAATACTTTGTATGGGAGTGGTCTCAGAAAGAACCTTTTTCGAAAGTCTCTGGTTGCTGGTAACTTAAACTTAAACTTAACTAAAACATATGTACATTGAATACTAAACCAAATGGTAACGTAAACTTAAGCAAGACAAATGCATATTGATTACCGAACTGAATGAAACTTTAAAATAAAGCAAACTGAATGCAGATTGATTACCGAACTGAATGAAAACTAGATAGTGGGGTGCAAACAAGCTACCCTCAAAGTGAACTTTTATGATTGAATGCAGTGCATCAAGGCCAAAGACTGGCAAGAGGTGTGTGACACGTGATGGCAGAGCCACAAGGCTGACAAAGAGAAGCCAGAGGAGAGTGAATCAGCACATAAAGCCTAGAGGATGATAAAGAGGAACTGAGTGAAGGTGACTTTGTGCACAGGAGCCAGTACCAAAGAACCTGTGTGGGCTGAAGAGCCCAGAAATCCTTGTTGTGCGACTTGTGATGGGTGGACCGTGCGGTCTGACAACTGCGCCTGGACCAGTGAGCCCTGAATGCTGATAGCCAAGGATATTGTGATGGTGAAGTTAAAGTCTTGGGGAAGGGAACCCCGAGACTTGAGGAATTACTTTTGTTGTCTTAAGAACAGAGCCTCAAGACCTTTTTTGTGCTTGAACTACATTGCTTGGAACTTGGGGAAGGGAACCCCGGGGATTTTTTGGAACTGTATCACCTTGAACTTGAGAAAGGAAATCTTAAGACTTTTGTGGAACTACTTTACATTTGGAGAAGTGGAGCTGAAAGGGAGCTGCAAGCTGGAAGAAGCTCAGAACTTTGAGTTAAACACTATTTCTTTTATTACTGACATCTCTGCACATTGGGCCTCATTACGAGGTTGCCGCCAACTTCGTAACACCGTTCCTGCCACCTGATATCCCGGTGCCATCGGGACATTGCAAGTCGCGGCGGCCCGGGATGTCAGGCCAGTGGAACTGCAAGTCCCCATTCCCGTGGAGTCACATAGGACTCCACGGGAATGGGGACATGGAAGCACCATCACCATTGCTAACAGTGCCAGTGCTTCTGTGAGAAACATGCCTGCAGGGGCCGGTACTCCAGAGAGATCCGGCCTCTGCAGGCATTCTCGTAGTCTGGCGGTCCAGAAAGGTGCTGGTATGTTGCTACTGGCACCCTTATTTTCGGAACACCCGAATGAGGCCAATTTTTAGCTTTAGTTGTGAGGGCAAGTATAGGCTTTGGACATAGACGGACGTTTAAGTTGAACTCTTTGACTCCGACATTCCTTTGTTTCATTCAGGTAGGGAATTCCCACCTTAACATAAGGCAAGTTAGGCCTTCTACCATCGTGACATTTGATTTAATAAAGTATTTTATTTTGAACTTCAAGTCTGTTGTCTGTGTCTTGCTTCATGATGCCTTCACAGTTCCCTTCCGCAAGTTCAACACAGTTCCAAAACCTCACGGTTCCTTTCCCCAAGAAAGCAGCTCTCTTGGCTTTAAATTCACAATCAGTTCAACTTTCTCTGAATAGTCATTTCAAATCCACTTTGTAACCTTTTAGGCTTTCAATAATCACTTGAACACTTGTTAGGCATAACAACTTCAGCCTCTTGACTGTCCTTGGTTCACTCCAAGTAGGGGTTACTCGATCTAGACGCAGTTGTCAGACCACGTGGTCCACCAATCACAGATCACGCATCGATAACCCTTCGCACTTTATAATGTTCATTGACTCTCATGGACCTTCTTGCCAACACAGGTTTTCTTTCTGCCTCTGTGTCATTAGTCTATATGCACATCTGTTTCGCTTTAACAGTCTTTTGACTCTGCCAACATGTGACTTTCACACATTTCACTTTTTGGTATTTCTCCTTATCACCACCTTGCATTCACGCTATCCAATAGTGCTTAAAATGTACTTTCCATTTGCTTCACAAGCTCTCATTACTAGCTTTCACTTGGTTTGTATTTTCCCATTGATCATTTTGACTTTTTACTGGTTTTCACTTCGTTCACAAATGCACATTACTATCTTTTCACTCATGCAGTATTTCTTATATTTTGCATATATTTTCCTTAGTTTGAAATTCAATAAATCATTAAGTACTTTGCAGCTTGTTCGGTATTCAATATTGTCCATCTGGTCTCCAGACCCATTGATTACCTGCTTTCACTCGAGCGGCATCTTCCATTGCCCACATCAAGCCCCTGGAGTGCCCCGGCATGAGTGATCCCTCTCTCGCACTCACCGGTATACAGCCGCTCCTCTGGGTGCTTTCGCTTTCTGCTCCGGCTCTCCCTCGCTCCCTTCTATCTCTACGGGAGCTCCGGGGAGCAGAGCTCGACGCTTCCGAACCTTCCTGCTGCTGGTGGCGGCTTGTGAGAGACTTCTGTTTTCCCCTGATCCAGCGAGGGACACGAGACTCAGGAGTCTGCAGGGCCCTCGACACTCGCGGCCCTTTCTGGTCCTCGGCGTCTTTCCTGCCCTCCCGCAGCTGTCGGCATCCTTTTCACTGGTCCCTCTCCTGCCTGCTCTGCATCGGGTTGCCGCCTCCTTTTTTCCAGGTGGTTCTCTTTCTCAGTTGCTGATTTCTCCTTATATGCACCTGTATCTCCTCAAATGGCTGCAGGTGAAAGTCCTTTGCCTGATCATGATTACTTTTGTCAATGGGACATGCCTGACCATTATGGTGGTGTTCCACAGCCCTCTTCCTCGTCCCAGTACCAAAGTTGTGTGCACAGATGGAAGTGTGCATCTCTCCTAGTTGCCTCTTCCAAGTCTTAAACAGATATGAATAGGGGACAGTTGGTGTATGTGACAATGGGGAAGACTGGTAATAACCTACAAAGCCAGGGGGAGGATGTGGTACATCTTGACATCTTCTTGACCCAACCAGAGGAGGTCAATGTGGGACCATATAATGTGTTCTCACCGTTGTTCTCTTCCCCGTTCCTCGAAAATGAGGCTTCCCTTGAGGGTCATTTCGAAAAGAAAAATGGGTGGGGTTTTGACAATACCCTATAAAAACTTCAGGGACTGAAGGTTCATTGTGAAATGTAAACTGGGATACCGTGTCTCATCTAAGGACATCCTCCTTCCATTCCCCAAGTCTCCTCCACCCAGGTGATCCTAACTCGCATATCCACCACAGGTTCGGGATACAAAAGCAATGGCCTTTCCCTGGCCACCTGAGCAGAGAATATCTGGGAGAACGAAGTGTGGACACCCTAAGGTTTCTCACACCTCTGATACCTGTGTTCTTAATGGCCTATTGTCACTACCTACCTTTGGCCCAAACTGTTATGCGGGTCCTTATGGCATCAATGGAAGCAAATAGGTGCTACATTACGGGCTACATGCTACTCCTAAGATGGTGTCTGTCAGACACTGCTGTGTTTCACTCTTAGAGAAGGCAGACGTGTCAAAGACTCTGCACCCCCTCCATGGACTCTGCTTTTCTAGCTTCCTGAATGGAAGCACTCTGTGTTGCTTCTTTTCCTACTTAGCATACTTTCTATCCTGTGTTTACAAACAAACTCGGTCTACTTTGTCTAATCCTTCACCCTTTCTTTCTCTCATAGAACTCCCTTGTCGGCACGAGGATCTCTCGTTCGCAATCGTTGCTTTGTTCCCACAGCGTCCTTCCGGGTATGGACGCTGCCTTTGGTTACCTTGACAATGGCCCTAAACTCGCGTTTTCATTTACCAACTAGCATTTCATTTCTTTGCAGCCACTGGACTACGATTCCCGGAACTTCTGCCCGCAAACTTCGGACCCTTGACAAACCCGACCCGATCAGTACAGCAAACACTATTTATAAGGAAACGTTTTGGGGCTCACAACATCCCCTGACAACGGGCATTTTGATTCGGCACAGCATTCTCCGACACTAGGTAGGATATTTCTTTCACCAGAGTCGCTTTATTCCTCGCTTTCTCTTCCTCACATTATTATCTTTGGCTCTCTTCAGGCTCCGTCCAGCCTGCTGTTAGAATTCGAGTCCATCATTAAACTCCTCGTCACTCATTCACCGAGGTACTCGCTCTATACATGTGAAGAACCTCTATCTACAAGTCAGTACCTACCTCTGTCTTCACCACTCGAGTAATCTTCAACCTACTTTGTTTTTGTTCAGTGTTTAATGAACCTCCCGAAAGACACTGAAGTGGATTCTGCCCCCAGCGAAGATTACACAGTGCCCAGCTGAATGTTAGAGGAAGGAGGCTAAAAGGTGAGGAGTTGCCACAGGGATTTCTTCCCCAGAGGTTTTCCCTGGGAATCCTGTTCTTGCTTACCCTTTGGCTGGTTCAGGGGAAACAGGGTAAACAGGAGGATTCTCCTTTCCTCATAATGCTGCTTCAGACACAGGTCAGTGCAAACTCTGATTAAATATAGTGCATTAAGAGTGCTTTTGTGCATAGATTATCACAGAAACAACCACAACCCACGCATATCACCTTTTGTTTCTAATGTGACTTTGTGTGAAATCCCAAAAACCTTTTAAGAGTTAGAAGTCCAGTGACATCCATGGACTCCAACTCCCCTAAGCACTCAGGTACTGCGACAAGGACAATGATAGGAGAGTTTGTGCAAAGTGACAGGTGCTCGAAGATCAACATGCAGACTAATTGTTTTTCCAAGCCTTCAGTGCGCAGGACATTTTTAAAGATGGCAACCGCACTGTCAAGTTGAGCAGTGAAGGAAGAGACATTACCAAACAGGCTGAGGCTCACAAATGCGAGGCACACTGATGGAGCTGGCAAGATGGAGTAAACCACTGAGAAAGGAGGAGAAGCGCAGCTGATGAGCAAGAAGGGCAGTGGAGAAAATGGGATACACGCAGGAGCTCCTGGAGGTTGGGCCACTCGACACAACAGTGTTCGCCAGCCCAGGCCCAGAAGGAAAGCTGGCGTGTGACCGTAGAGCCACGCGGGATGCTGGAGGAACGTCCACACACTCTGAATTGGAAAGCGGGTGAAGGAACCACACTGCAGAGGTGCGAGAAGCATCAGAGATGCTGGATGGAACTGGTGAGTGTGCCCAAACCAGCTTGGGACCTCGAAGAGGTCCTGCAAGTGCGCCAACAAGCATTTAGATGGTATGAGATTGTTGATGCAGAAAATACACAAACTTTTGTTTAAATGCAGTCACCCAATAAGAATGCTTGACTACAGACAAGGCAAAGTACAAAGGCCAAGTTTATTTGAATGCGGACATGACAAAGTACAAAGTCAGTACTCAATAATGTGATGAATCCGAGGTGATCATCCCAAAGACCCTGGTCTGGGACCCTTCCCATGTGGCCAGGGAAAGGTGGAGGTGCTTCCTAATCCTATCTCTGGGGGTGGTGTTCTGTGGGAGGATCACATGGGAGGGCACTCAGATCAGGAGAATTGGTAGGACCTTCGAAACAACTTCCCTACTGACCCTAAGGTCGTAATGGCCTATTGCAAAGTCAAAATGGTTGATCAAAAGAAGAATAAGAACATTGGGGACTTCAAGTCCCATAATGCCATAGGTAATGGGAAGAGGAAGAGAGGCTCAGAGGCACAGAACTGCAGTATGCAGTCTAGTGTTCCTGACAATCTACACCTGAGAGGGAATTGTGATTATTTAAATCCCCCTCAGGTGAATAGTAGCAGCAGTAGTAGTATGAGAAGTTATCAGCAGCCGTTTATGTAGCGCGGTCAGAGAAACAAGGACACCGGAACCACTGCTGTGTCTGTAGCAGTTGATGGTGCTGAGAGAGTCGCAGGAAGGAGAAGCCCGAACTGCAGAGGTTGCACTGCGGGAAGCGCTGTTGTTGCAGATTACCCTGTGGGACAGAAGAGTTGTACCCGCCTTGTTTCTGGCTCCGGTGGCTGGCAAGCACCAGTGGGATGGGAGGAGCAACATTGGGGTCCTGTTGGGGAAGGCACAGGTCACAGGACTGCAACTCAAGCTTTCAGAAGCTCTGAATCTGAGGAGGAAAGAAGTGGCAGCGGCAGCAGGATACTCGGATGCGCAGCGGGATACTCCGACCGGTGAGTTGGCCTTTGACAGGTGACCACGGGGCGCTCCGTAGTGAACCACTTGCTGCTTATAATTCTTTTGAATACCAAACTAATGAAAGAAAGTGTTTTTGGCCCAATACTCATATTGGGAGGAAACGAGAAGAGAAAGTTTATAACTATCAAAGTCCAAGTAAAGAGAGGGTAGTATTTAAGAAAGGCTGTTACTACCATTTCCCAAGGAAAGAGGGGGCATTATTGAACCCAAAGTGTAACCACCATTGGCAAAAAAAGAGGGGGCAAAAATAAAACAAAGATGTATTCTGCATTGCTAAAGTAAAGAGAAGACAATATTTGAGCCAGATAACAACCAGCATTGCCTAAGCCAAAGAAAGGCTATTGGAAGTAAAAGGGAAAAGAGCATTCTTGGAGAGAGGAACTTGAATAAAAGACATTATCAACAATTACCCAATTTGATAGTGGAAACCCAAAGGTGGCAGGAAAGTGCCCCTCTTTGTGGAGAGTGTCAATGGGGAGAGGAACACAACCTGCATTGCATGTGGCCAATCAATCAGGGGAACAAGCAGCATCAATGGGTGTTGTATCCTTATGAAAGAAGTTGTGAATCTTACTGTTGTTGAAAGTCAAAGACCTTACTGATGTTTGTAGTAAACCACACTGCAGAGTACTTGTAGTAGTACTAGGAAATATATCCTGGCAGGTGAGTACACCAGTAAAGGGATTGTAATTGTAATTGGTTATTTATAACGCGCTCAATACCCAGAGGTTTCTAAGTGCGGACCCGGGAATCGAACCTGTGTTGCTCTGCGTCGTCTTGCTTCTGAGGCGAGCGCGTTGCCTTGACAGTCCTTGATAGTCCTGGCAGGTTAGTGAACCAGGAAGAAGAGCGTGAAGTACTGCATGGTGGAGAAAGGTTGTCTTTAAAGAACTGTGGTAATACCATGCTGATGGAAACATTGTTGTGTATAAAGAACTGTGTAGTAGTTGTCTTTTTCAGAGAAGAGGAGTCATATTGAAATATTCACTAGAAGAGTGAAGACAAGACTTTTGGTTTGCCAAACAAAAGCCTGTGGGAAATTTATGCTGAAGAATGTTGAACCTTGTTTAATTATAAGACAGTCCCGACAACAACTGAAACCCTCCCGGAATGATGGAACTTTGTATTGGAAACCGCATTTGGCTATTGGGAAGAACCTTTTTTGAGTACCTTTTGAAGTAGATCATGATTATTGGAATGAATGTTATTTATTGGAACCTTTATTTTGAAATTCTACCTTAATCCTGGGGAAGGGACCCCAACCCTGGTTACAAGAGTATTTGGTTCTAATTATTATTGTTTTTGAGTTTGAACAGCCATATAAATACCTACATGTTTTTGTTATATGTATTAGTGTGAGGGACAGATACCTTTTTATATTAGTGTTTTCCTTTAGTCTTATTTTGATAGGCAGGGAAACCCACATTAGGTTAGGGAAAGCGAGGCGTTTTATCCCACCCTTATAAGTTAATAAAATGGCTTCTTGTGTAAAACCTATATCAAGTTGTCCACCTCACATTTCTGACCCCTCACAACAACAAGAATATTTGATTGCAGACAAGACAAAGTATTAAGACAAGTCCCAATGAAGTATAGAAGTTTAAGATGCTAATGCGGGGAGAGGTTTGCAAAGAACTGTGATAACTAAAGAATTGTAAAACATATAAAGAAGTCCTCGCAGGTTAGTATACCAGGCAGCTGAAGTTGTATCAAGATTCCTGGCATGGGAGTATACCAGAGAATCTGAAAACCCTAAAGAAAAGTCCTGGCAGGTGAGTTTACCAGGCAGCTGAATTTAATGAAGATTCCTGGCATGGGAGTATACCAGGTAATCTGTAAATCTATCAGAAAGACTGTTACAAAATGTATTGCTTAAACATGAACTTTGTGAGACCAGTGAAGACATAACGGACTGTTAGCTAAAGAGACATTTCTGCCATTCTACCTAAGGATCCAGTGGAAGGGGACCCACCTCTGAATCTAAGGAGCTTTACCTTGGAGAACATTTTAGTTGGAGTCATCCTTAGACTTTTGGTTTTGAACTCATTTTGCCAACATCAAGATAAAGACATTTCCTTGCACCTTTCGTTATTTTTGTTTGTATTATGAGGGTCAGAATAGAGTGCTTTGGACACAAGGACAGCTTTCTCTAACAAATTACACCATGACACGGACAGATCCTTAGCTTTAGTTTCTAGGTAGGGATGTTCCTTTTTAGAGTATGACTAGAGAGGTATTCTACCCAACCCCTTTTTTGTTTAATAGAAAAATCTGATTTTGAGACTATGACAATTTGTGTCCGCCTTTCATTTCTGACCCCTCACAATATGCAGCAATTGATTCTGCACAGTGGCTGTGTGGTTTGGAGACTTGGAAACTTCAAAAAAAGGCTATTTTGTTCACTCTGTAAGGTTCTCCAGCAAAGGACTGCATACTCATACATAAGGGCTTACCCAAGCCAGGGCATTAACGGTCAGTTGGCTTAAGATATATCCAATCTTGACCTTATCACTAATAAAGTGATTTGGGCAAAGCATGAATTGCACTGTGCAGTGGTTAAAAACTTTGGTGAATCGCAGAGTGTCCCTATCATATCTCATGGCCTTGGTTTGTCATACCACGCTTTCAGAAAGAGGCATCAAGCTGGAGGCAGACACGGCTTCCTTAAGATTCACATTCTCCATTTTTAATTCCACAACCTCTCTGCAGAGGGCCGTTAAATCAGCATTGAGCTCCTGAAGGAACTCCATCTTAGCAGGGTCTGGAGAAGGGTGTCTCATTCTGTCGTGCAGTGCCCCCAGCTGTGTTTTAGTACCTGTTATCCAACCTTGCAGTCGATCTGGTGTCTCCACAACGGCACGTACACTGACTTGTCTGGCAGAAGGACAGTGTGGTGAGGCCTCCCTCCCTCCTCGGTCAAGAAAACCATGCTGGCCTGGAGGGACAGATGCCCCTTCCTCCCCCACCAACACCACAATATAATGATGGCACCCCCGATTTAGTGTGGTGTCAGGTGTAAGGAAAGCATGGCATCAAACAGTGAAGACAGACACAAGTGATCACAGTTCAAGGGTGTTTATTGAACTTCAATGTGTTGGTTGAACACTTATCAAACCCTAAATCTACGGATGGGAGCAAGCTACAACCATCAAATAATAATAACGCAGTCCTAGTAGAGTGTCTGTCAAAATAAAAGGGCCTATACTAAAAAAACCTATTGCCAATCCTTACCTCAAAACTAAATGGTGTGGGAAAAGGATGTGTGTAAAAGAAAGAGTGTTCAAGAAACAATGGCCCTCATTCCGAATTTGGTGGTAGTCATGGCGCTATTTGCGCCATGACTGCCACCAATAATGGGACAGTGTCCGGTTTGGTGGAATGGGGACTTACCGGTCTAGTCCGACCTTGGTGGGACCGGTAAGTCCCCATTGCACCAACCATTCCCCATTTCCACTGAGCCCCTATAGGTGTCATGCCTGCGCCATGGGCACCTACATTGGCGATCAAAATGGACAAATTGGTATTCATTTATCTGTGGAAAACTCTTGGATCAACTGATATTCACTTCTTGGACTTTATTTCCCATTTGCGAAACTACACTTACCACAATGCACTTTACTACAACCATCTATTCCTGGCCCTTCCTATTTGTCATCTTCGGAACTACAATTCCCAGAAGCCTTAGGGATTTTCTCTGCTTCCACCAGCTCAGGAACAGAGAGGGAGGTGGCCGATTGTCTTCAGGTGTGCTTAGCCAAGTGCGACCAATTAGCCTGCCTCTGTGCTGGGCAGTATAAAAGCTGCTGCCTGCAGGGGCTCAGTCTCTTGCATTAGAGTCCTTCCAGCACCTTTTTGCTTCGTGCTTTGTATCTTTGTATGTGGTTCCTCTGCATGGCAGCTTATCACACTCTGCTGCTACCTTCCGTCCTTGCCTTCCAGGATTCAGCCTTGCAGCCGATCACGGTCCGCTGCTACCTTCCGCCATTGCCTTCCAGGATTCAGCCTTGCAGCCGATCACGCTCCGCTGCTACCTTCCGCCATTTGCCTTCCAGGATCCAGCCTTGCAGCCGATCACGCTCCGCAGCTACCTTCCGCCATTGTCTTCCAGGATTCAGCCTTGCAGCCGATCACGGTCCGCTGCTACCTTCCGCCATTGCCTTCCAGGATTCAGCCTTGCAGCCGATCACGCTCCGCTGCTACCTTCCGCCATTTGCCTTCCAGGATCCAGCCTTGCAGCCGATCACGCTCCGCTGCTACCTTCCGCCATTGTCTTCCAGGATCCAGCCTTGCAGCCGATCATGCTTCGCTGCTACCTTCCGTCCTTGCCTTCCAGGCTCCAGCCAAGCAGCCGATCACGCTCCGCTGCTACCTTCCGCCATTGCCTTCTAGCCAAGCAGCCTATCACGCTCTGCTGCTACCTTCCGCCATTGCCTTCTAGGCTCCAGCCAAGCAGCCGATCACGCTCCGCTGCTACCTTCCGCCATTCCTTCTGGGCTTCCTTCCTTACAGTCCTGCTCCTTTTGGGCTCACTCCTTGCTGCCCGGCCCTTCTGGGCTCCCTGCCGTGCAGCCTGTTTCACTCCGCTGCCCTAGGCCCTATCCCTCGGGGCTTTCTTCCTTACAGCCCTGCTCCTTTTGGGCTTGCCCATTGTTTTCACTGCTTTTCTGAGTTTCTACCTTGTACCCTACCGTCCGCTGCTATCCACATCAGTATACATTCATTATTTACATTTAGTTATTACAGTTCCTCTGTTTCCTGACTACAACTCCCTTACTTTCTTCCTTGTTTTCAACCCTCAGTACTTTCTTCCTATCCAATCCTGTTATACGGCTTTCCCTTCATTTTCCTTCTGCTAGTTTGCTATTCGACTTCCTTTTCCCTGGATTTATCTGTTAGTGTCTTCTGTTGTACTGTTTGTAGACCCCTTGTACAGAGCTTGTCTGTTGGTTTCCGTCAGACAACCTCTGCCCCTTCCCTTGTCTAGTTTCTACGTTACAGACACTCATAGCTGTTGTTCCAAGCCATGAGCAAACAGCGTGGGCCTCTGTTATAGCAAACTGTGCAGAAGGTTAGAGTTTTTCTAAGGTTCGTGGAATACTCTTTTCCTATATCTGCACACACCCCAAGAGGGAATCCATTCTGTACCTTTTTCCTTACTACACTTGCCTACTCTTCGTTCTCCTTTCTTTCCGCTGTGTGTGTACTTATCTGTCTGCTCAAACCACCCAAACCCTTCCTGGGTGTCCTGTGCCACTCTTATAGAGTGCCATCCTTGACAATAGGGCTCAATGGGAATGGGGAGGGCGCAAATAACGGGCTCGCAAATGTTAAGCCCGTTATTTGCACCCTGGTCCCTTAATGGGTCCTGTCCACAACGGCTGGTCAGAACAGCCGTTAATGGAAGGACCCGCTAAGGGACCTTGTAGTAGGGCGGTAAGGAATTACCGGCACCAGTCTCCTTACCGGTGCCCGGTATCCCATACCGCCCACCTTGGAATGAGGGCCAATATGTCGGAACAGTTGGACAATTAGCTTCCCATCCCCACATTTTCAGCATGGGGCAAGGTGGCACACTCAAGTTTACCACACACTCTGGCTTTTCCAGCACAAAGATGCAGTTCAGGATATAAACCAGGGCCTTCTGCGACAAAGTATCTTTCCGTTCATAAGTCTCTCATTCGTCGAATGCCTTGGATACAAAACACAACATCAAAGTTCCTTTCTCTTCAGGAGACTCACGCTTACAAAGTCTCAGGTGCCCTGTTCAACCTGGGTCTCGCTCCGCCGGGCTCGAACCCCTTTTATACACACATTCTCAGTAAGTCTCCCTCGATCAGGCTCAGACCTTGCACTCTCGCTTTCTCCTTATTTCACAGTTCAATAAATTCACAACAGGTCTTCCTCGATTGGGCTCTGACCTTGAACTCTCGTTTTCTCCTTATTTCATAATCGAACACTTTCTACTGTGTGATGGATTTTACTATACCCTCACCAGACCTCTTCGATTCATTCTTACTTGAGCTCTATTCTTTGTTTTCACTTTCACGTATTACAGTTCCTTTTGCCAACTCTTTGTGAGATATATCAGTCAGAGACCTTTGATTGGGCACACACGAGGTTCCGGAACATCTGCTATCTTGTATCTTAGTTCACGTTAAATGTTCAAACAGTCCATCAGCTGTCTGGCCTTTTACTGCGTCTTTCATCAAACGCGTCTACGTTCGCTCTTCCGTGTAACAATGTTGCCGCTTGCAACCTTCGCTTCAACACAGACTGGCCTTGTATTCCTTCAACTCACCGTCTGTGTTGATTTCTCTGCTTGCGGCTTTGATCTCGGAGCCAAGGATGATACCACGGCAGCTGCTCCTCCTCCCGGACTCGACCAATCACACAGGAAGGCCCCAGATATCTCAGACACACAATGCAGGATTCTTTGGTTTCCCTTCTTGTCCTTATACATGCTGCTTTAAAGTTCATAGGACTATAGCGATCACTCATCGAAAAGGTCAAGGGTATCTCCTTCCGTGTTCTCCTTTCTCGGTCGGCCGTTTCTCTCTCCATTGGCTCAGCTGCTGCCTGGGAAGAACTGCTCCTTTGTGTGCTTTGCCTCGCTCAGAGTGTGCTCTCGTGCTTCGCCTTTTATCCGTGTGGGGCAGTTCAATTGAAGTCAGGTGGGTGTGGCCAGAGGTAATTGCCTGACTCTGTCTGACCATGGTAGTCGGATAGGTCAGGTACATTGCTTGGGTACTAGTCTGTTTTCTCCCAGAGCAGGCTGTATGTGTAGCAGTGTTCATGTGGGGGTAGGGGGGAGTAAAAGTCCCTCGGTATCCTACCTGGTAGGAGGGGTAAAGGTGTTAGACGGAAAGGGTTACCGCGTCTCACCATCAGGTGTCCCACTCTCACTCTCCAATGACCCCTCACCCAGGTGATCCTCCCGCACTGGTCCACCCCTAGGAACTGGATCCAAAAGCGATGGCTGTGTCCTGGCCACCTGGATGAAAGATCCTCGGGGACTAGTTTGTGAGACATCCTCCGGTTCTCACATTCCCTTCCCCTATGTGAAATGGATATACTTGGTTGTTTCCGAGGGCCTTCAATTTTAGGACCTTTGATAGAACAAGTGGAAAATGTATCCAGGGATTTTCGCATATTCCATGGGTTTCTTTTCCTCCATTCTGGTGGAGGTGGGGTGTTCATATTTGGCTCCCGAATGTATCCTGGGATCAAGAGGGTGATTTTTTTTATTAGGGGTGCCTTATGTCTTCTGGTAAGCTCTTGGTGAATGGTAGCTTCATGTGGTTCTGTCTCCATCCACTCCCACACTGGAAAGGTTTGGAAGTAACAGTCAAATTGCCCACAATCTTGGGGCATAAATTCCCTATGGGGGGGTTGGAATTTCTTGTAAGAGAGCGGAGAATACAGGAAAGTATCTCCCCACAATGACTTCTCCGGGGAACCCAAGAATAATGGCTGATGACACTAGCCGTGATTCTCCCCTGATGTTAATCTAGAGTCGCATTCTCTAGGTCTGTCGATGTAACCAAATCGGCCCTTATGGTGTTCTGTTTGCTGCCTCAATCAATTAGCATCTTTATGGGTTTCCCATTCACCAGGGCTTTTTCAAACGGAAAGTCAGCTGAAGACTGGCATAAAAATATATTGAAGGTTTCTAGATGTTCCTCTGGTTCTTCCCACCCATCTCCTTTTAGGCACCCTATTTCCATAGGTTCTTCTTTTAGGTGTGTAGGGCAATGTCGGGCCAGATGGTCAGTTTCTCTACACGAAAAGCAAATGGGGAGTGACGGTTTAATTCCTTTGAGTTATTCTCTGCTGCTTTGCTTTGTACTCCTCGGTCCGTTCTTTTGATTTCTACTCTTTCTTTTGGGATCCACTCTTTGAGTTTGGAGAGCCCCTCCCCCTTTATCGAGTACCTGGGATTGGGAGCGGAAAGTGGATTTGTGATCTTTCTGCTCATCACTTCTGTGTACAGAGTGAAAGTGTTTTACTGCGCCTCAGTGGTTTTGGGCAGTCTCAATAGCCATGATTAGGGTGGGTCGATTCAGCTGCAATACAGTTTTCTGTAAAAAGGGAGGTAAAAAATTAGTTAATTGTTCCAGAATTATAATTTCTACCAATTCTTCAATTTTCCTGTTGTTAATCCAGAGGGAGACTGTGTTCTTAATTCGTTCCCCCAACTCGAGGAGATCTCACCGGGGTTTAATCTAATGGCCCTTAATTTCTGTCATTAGAAGTTATAGGTTTGGCCTACCCTTTTAAGAAGTCCCTCTGTTATGGATCTAATGGTAGCCCCCTGGGCAAGGTTAGGTAGCTGGTGGCGGGCTGTAGCTCACCTTTCAATGGGGTCCCAAATAATATTTTTTTCAGATTTTTTTCCCATCCTAATTGCTCAGCTAATCGCTCGAAATTCAAAGAGAAATTGGCCAGGACTTTAGCCTCATGAGAGGGTTGTAGTATCCCTTGAGGTAGTAGGGGTCTTGGCTGTGACTCAACTAAATTTGTTACATGTTCTTGACGATGGGCTTTGGTCTGGATCTGATGGGTAGCCAGCTGGGTCATGATAGCTTCAAGGTTGGCCATGTCTTCCGGGGGAGTAAGGGTTCTCTCCGTGATATTTCCTGAGTCAGAAAAAAAAGGGTCTCAACTTCCTCAGCGAGGGTTTCTGTATGGAAGGCATGGTATCAAGAACAGACAGTCACAGAGGATCACAGTTCAAGGGTGTTCATTAAACTGTAAAGGTAGGTTGGAAAAATGCCTAATCTAAACCTAAATCTAAGATGGGAGCAAGCTTCGACCATCAAATAATATTGAGGCAGTCCTAGTGGTGTTATATCGAAATAAAAGGGCCTATACTAAGAAAAACCTATTTCCAATCCTTACTCTAAATACAAAAAGAAGTATGGGATAATGTTGTTAAGGAAGAAGAAGTGTTCACAAATGATAAGTCAGGATGCAGTACTCGAGGTCTCCCTTCTCCATGTTTTCAACATGGGCAAGGTGGGACTTTGGACGACAGCACATGCCCGAGCTTTGCCAGCACAAGCTAACCGTTCAGTTTTCAGTAATCAGGGTACTCAGTGGTTAAGTCTCTGTTCTATCAAAATGTCTCTTGCTGCTGTGGGCCTGATGTATTCAAATAATAAAGAGTTCCTTTTCACAGATACATTGGGTGATGTCTTTCACCCCTAGATCTCCCTCTTCCGGGTGCAGATCCTTAGAAAGTTCTTTACTGAAACCAGAACCTCGGAAAGTTATCTTCTCCTGCTTTCGAGGCTCTGTCAGGTTCTAAATATAAAAAAAAGTTCAACAAAAAGTTCTTCTTTGTTTTAGGGTGATAGTTCTTCACCCCTGGGTTCCCCCTTTTCCGGGCTCAGACCCCTCTCAAATATCACTTCTCTTTATTGGGTTCCCTCTGGCTTGTCATGCATTCAAAGGGC
This sequence comes from Ambystoma mexicanum, assembly GCF_040938575.1. Taxonomy (NCBI): domain Eukaryota; kingdom Metazoa; phylum Chordata; class Amphibia; order Caudata; family Ambystomatidae; genus Ambystoma; species Ambystoma mexicanum. The sequence continues at coordinate 538,591,441 of NC_090940.1, forward strand.
TTTACCTGTTATATTTTGGTTTGTTGCACTCACAGGTCGGCGGGTGTTGGCTTTTCATCCTTGGGTCCCCATCTTCCAGGCGCAGACCCCTCTTAAATATCAGCTCCCTCGATCAGGTTCACTATGACTTTTAATGCAACTTATCTGGCGACTTTCGTAAAATGTCTTTTCTACAGTTCCCTGTGGACATCCCTCTGCTGGGTTCACTCTTGTCGACACCCTGTATTTTGAGACTTTAGACTTTGTCCCCTCTTTGTCGGCACCCCTCTTTCAGGTTTACCTTTTCCAGTCTGTCAATTGTACCTTTTCTCATTCAACTCTTATGATGCAGGATTCACTTCCTTTAGCTTCACAATCATCTGCTGGTCAAAGAGTTTCGACTGTACTGAGAATTTTACTACACTCCCCACGTATGACCACTTTGACCCCTTCTCGCCTTTCACAAGGCCTTCTGGTACTAGTAGTTTCAACAATTGGGTAATCACTCAGAGTTTCTCGAGTGAGCACCAACATGGTGTCTGGCTCATCTACAGCTGGCTTTCCCTTTTTTCATCAACAGTTCTTTGTACATTTTACAATCAGCCATTTGCTACTTTTCTTCACCACAGTTCGGTTTCCTTTATCGGTACTCCCTTCGAATCACCGGCTGTGATGAACTGCTTGGCTTTCTTCATATCTGGAGTAAAGGCTGGTACCACGGTAGCAGGTCCTGCTTATCAGCGTAGGCACACTCTGTGTACGGTTGACATCTGCTGCAACGCATTTGGGCTATTGTTCGTGGTCTTACAATTAATTCCACAGAGGTCTCATGGGCCTTGATCAGAAAGGGCCTGGCCACTTCTCTCCTTATCAGTTTGCGCCATCTTTCTCCTCCTTTTGATCTGCCGTGCCTGGATAGCTGTCTTGTGCGGTTTGCCTTGCTCATCTTGTGCTCTTGGATTGGACTTAGGTAGATTAATCTCTAGCCCTGATGGCCCAGTGACTGAGGGTGGTTGGGTGCCAAAACAAAAGGTTCAATGGGAGGAGGGTTCAGGGCGCTATGTCTAACAAAAGATAAAAGGTGTCAAACCTTCAATATTATTCGATCCCACCGCTGTATGTTATAGTGTGAGAGAGAAAGGGTGTCTAGTAATACCTGAGTTTTAAAGAACATATCTTGTTGACCGGTTGGAATGTGCAATTGGGATAACAATGCCTCTTTGAGTGTGGATACCCGATCAGAGTTGAGGAGTTCGACAATTCGGTTTTCCCCTTCTGGAGGTACCACAATTATCAGCATGGGTTTCAATTTGCCTGACCCTTGTGTTGGGACACGTCAGGTGAATGGCTCTCGTGTTAGTCCATTATCTGTGGTGTGTGAAAGTGTTTGTGTCGGAAAAGGGGGGGGGCAGTGTTTCAGAATATCCTTCGTGGTAGGAGGGGGTAAAGGCGTTGGAAGAAGGGGGATACCGTGTCTCACCCGTTGGTGTCCCACTTCCACTGCCAGAGGACCCTCCATCCAGGTGATCCTTTCTCACTTGTCCACCCCAAAGGACTGGAACCAAAAGCGATGGCTGTGTCCTGGCCACCTGGATGACAGATCACCGGGACTAGTTAGGGAGACACCTTCAGGTTTCTAACATAACCTTCCCCTATGAAGGGTTGATATGCCTGTTCTTTATCCAAGCTCTGCAAGAGAACAGGGATAAGAAATATCCATGAACTCTCACATATCCTTTTGCTTGCCTATGATTGGTTTTCGTAGAGAACTATAGATTGTATTGGCCTCTATACAGTAGCCTATATACTGGGGTTTGAGGGTTGTCTCTGGTTTCATAAATTCTGCTATCTCCCAGTTCCATTTTGGAGAGCTTTGGAAAGAATAATCTACTTGCCAGCTACTCTGGGGTAGAAAATCTTCAAATGGAGGTTTGTTTTACTGTGAGAGATTTGAAAAGGTGGGGATGTCTCGTCCCAGGATAACTTGTTCGGGGAGCCCAGCTGTTATAGCTGATAATATTTCACAAGATTCTCCTCTGATGTTAATGTGTACCAGTATCTTGGGGTACACTTCATTATCGCCAAGTACACAGCTGACTCTAACTAGGGCCACATTTTCTAGGTCCTAAATTGAGATTAAATCATCTCAGATAGCAGTTTGCTTACTGCCTGAGTCGATTAAGGCCCTTACTTGTCTTCCATTTACCCAAGCCTTCTCGTATGTGAAATTGATAGATGATTGACACAAACAGATGCTAAAGGTTTCTAGTCCTTCCTCTGGTTCATCACATTCTTCACCCTTTAGGCAGCCTATTTCCATAGGTTCATCCTTTAGATTCTTTGGACAGTGCCGAGCCACATGTCCGGTTTTTCTGCAGGAGAAACCGACAGGGGAAGATGGTCTACTTCCTTTTATTTCTTCCTTTGTGCTTTCTGCTTTGGCTCTGGGGTCGACCCTTTAGATGTCTATCCTTTCTCATAGCAGCCCTTCCCTGCCTTTTTATAATCCTGCTGGTTTCCCGGTTCTGTGAGATTGAGGTCAGTGGGTCGATTTATGATCGCTGCGTTCCTCCCAACGATGGCCGAATGGAAATGTTTACCTGCATCTGAATGGTTTTGCGCTATTTCAATGGCTGTAGCCAGGGTAGGACAATTTAACTGAAGAGCAGCTTTTTGCAGAAAAGGGGATAAGGAATTTGTTAACTGTTCCAGGGTGAACATTTCTGTTAGCTCGCCTAAGGTTTTACCATTGATCCATAGAGCCACAGTGTTTTTAATCTGTTACCCCTTTTCTAAAATGGTTTCTCCTGGATTTAATTTAATAGCTCTCAGCTTCTGCTGATAAAAACTATAGGTTTACCCCACTCTCTTTAACAAACCTTCTTTGATGGATAGAAAGGTGGCCCCTTGGGCGAAATTTAGTAGTTGATATGAGGTTTGTAATTCGCCTTTCAACAGAGGTCCCAAATAACATCTTTTAGGATTCTCTTCACATCCCAGCCTCGCTGCTAGACGTTTAAAATTTAGGAAAACATTTCCTAAATCTTCGCCCTTCAGATAGGGTTGAAGTACCCGTTGTGGTAGTAGGGGTCTTGCTTGTAACTCAATCAGTTTTGTTAAATTCTTTTGGTGTCTAACTTCACCTTGTAGCCGATGGACCGCTAGCTGAGCAATGACTTGGTTAGATTGGCCATCTCTTCTGGGTGTGTAAGAGTCTCTTATGTGGATGGTTCAGAATCAGAAAAGAAACAAGTCTCAATCCCGTCGGATAAAGTCTCAAAACCTTCAGATTCTTCTGAGTTTGCCGAAGGATCTTGTTGACCGATTGGAATATGCAATTGGGAGAACGCCTCTTTGAGTGTGGATACCCGATCAGAGTCGAGGAGTTCGACAATTCGGTTTTCCCCTTCTGGAGGTACCACAATTATCAGCATGTGTTTCAATTTTTATCAGTTGAATCATATTTCACTCCTGACACCATATGTAAGAAAGGCATGGTATCACGAATAGAGAGACACAAGTGACAATAGTTCAAGGGTGTTTATTAAACTGTAAAGGTAGGTTGGAAAAACGCCTAATCTAAACCTAAATCTAAGATGGGAGCAAGCTTCGACCATCAAATAATATTATGGCAGTCCTAGTGGCGATGAGTCAAAATAAAAGGGCCTATACTAAGAAAAACCTATTGCTTATCCTTATTGTGAATACAAAAAGAAGTGTGCGATATGTTCTTAGCAAAGAAGGAAGTGTTCACAAATGATAAGTCAGGATGCGGTACTTCAGATCTCATTTTCCCATGTTTTCAGCACGGGACAAGGTGGGACTTTGGCGCACAGCACACGCTCAAGCTTTCCCAGCACGAGCTAACAGTTCAATTTCGAGCAATCAGGGTTCTCGGTGGTTAAGTCTATTTTCTATCAAAAAATCTCTTGCCGCTGTGGGCCTGATGTGTTCAAATAATATACAAAGAGTTCATTTTCACATATACATTGGGTGACCTTTTTCACTCCTGGATACCCCTCTTACGGGTGCAGATGCTTATGTAGAGGAAGAGCCAAATATCCCTACCAGAAGTTCCACCCCCATGTTGCCTATATGTTGGGAACCGGAAATTGCGACACGTGCAGTACCAGTGAGGATGCCTATACCGCAAAGAATCCGTGAGACAAGGTATCCATTGGGAAAACCTTACATGCATTCACAAAGAAATAATGGTCTTCTGGACAGAGTTCCGAAAGAAGTATGAAAATGAATGAGAAAAAGGACTGGTGATGTCACGTAAAGCAGAACTGACGCACCTAGAAAAGACAGAAATGAACAAGGAACATAAACATTCTATAAGATCTGAAGAGGAGGTGTTGAAGTTAAGCAACATATGCAAGGGAAAATAAACCCCCAAAAGCAGGGAAGGGGGACAACATACCCTTCATAGTACAGTGCAGTGGGTAACCACACGAACAGTGTGCCCAAGATCACACAGTGTTAGACGCATGTGCCACATGTTAAACGTACATCACAGACAAATGCGGCCACTGCAGGAACCAATGTAAAGGCAGACGCACACACATAGAACAAGGGGTGTAGCACATTGAGGGGGGACCCCGTTCTAGAAGATCATGACGCTTTTTTCTAACCCATTTATGTCAGCATTCTGTGGCTAGAGGAGTCACAGGAGCATGCCATTCCAATGGGAAGTAGTTCCACATAAACGCACACGCAGTAAGCATGACTGGCAGAGACAAAGGGCAGACTGTCACAGGCACAAACGGGTTTTGATCAGATGAAAGGCATTCAAAAAGAAGGAAATAATGTAGCAACAGCTATGAGCAAGCTCAAGAGTTGCGATGGTGAGGGAGGACAAAGTGACTTCACGCGGGATAAGAATAAGGAAGTTAAGTGGGGAACGGAGACAGCTCTTGATGAAGGGGCAGGCTGACTCATTTGATAGTTGGAGGCATGTTCGTTCCAAGTGAAAGAGGATTTAATATTTTGTGTATCAAGAAAAATAGAAACAGGGAAAGGGAGGATTTAACATCAAAATGAATCATGCTGCAAACTGATAGCACACACAGTGGTCACACATTGAGGGGAATAAACTTGGAAGCGTGAGAAGAGAGAGCATCGTGCACAAACTAGGTGAAAGCAGAGGTATTTCTTTGGGGCGTTTGGCAGTTTTTCCTTTTTGCCGAGAAGGAAAGGGGCAATACCCATATTTCTGCAACAGGAGTATAATAAAGATGGGATAACAGAAAGCGGGTGTTTAACTGAACACAGGACAAAGGCCAGGAAGGAGGGGCTGCAGGGGAAAGCACAGTGTGCAAAATTGGAACACCCCTTCCAACAAAGAGGCAACGTATCAAAGTAAAACAACATTTTGGTAGGTAGGTACTTGTGGAAGTGAAGGGTAGGTGACTAGGGATGGCAGGTAGGGACTGGTGGAAGTGAGAGGAGTGTGGGAGGTCCACTTTTTGATCCCTAGGTGAAGAAAATGAAGCACAGGTGAGTAACAGATAAAAAGTGAAAGAAGTAGAGGGGTTTTCAATGAGGAGTGTCTTTTTGTACAGGATAAGAGGCACAGATGAAGCATGGTATTCGGAAGGTGGACCCAACGAAAAGAGAAGGAAAGTATCCTTGTTATGAAGTGTACAAAATGTAAATATGTCTAACAAGTATGCAATGTTTTTGTTCATGAATTGAAATGTAATGTTGTATGTGAGATGCATGATTCAAATGTTATTGGAGAAGAGACAGACATGTATTGGGCGAACTGGTTGATACATATCTCACCCCTGCATGCACTCACTCATCACCCGCGCGTGTTTCAGCATCAAGAAAGGGTGGGGAGGTGGCAGCTATGGTTTGCAGGAACGCCACAGCACAAAGAACATCAACAAGGGGAATAATGCCAAGAAAGAGACAGGTCATGCAGGCCTGTCAACAACAATCACAGTCAAGCAATCCCCATCACATTTGCCCAGAGCACAGAAATTGCCAGCTCATCACAGGAAGGAATCACACAGCAGCAAGGCCAAGGAACCACGTGCAAGGGAAGAGAGGGAGCTCATTAAAAAAGGAGTAACATTCTGACCATTACTTTAGTATGACGTTTGTCCCCACTTGGTCTCTGCAGCACACATTAATTCTGCTGCATGATGTATCCAGAGGAAGAAGAAAGGAAGTGGCAAGGGCTGGGAAAGGATTATGCTGTTGTTGTTGTTTTGTTGTGTTCTTTGTCTCTCTCTTGTGGTTAAGGAAAAAATGGGACAGCCAATGCTTCATGGAAATTAGTAGAGCACCAGCTTAATGAATGGCATTAAGAGATTAGGAGTAGAAGTGGAGTGGGTAGTAGGCATGTGAGATGTGAAGTAAATTAAAGCAATAGATAAATAAAAGGAAGCAGTTGCAAGTATTTAGGCAATGATAGGATGTGATACAGAAAATGCATATACATTTTCTTTCTGTTTCAGGCGCAAAGGGGCGTTTAAACAAACACCAGAGGGATGCACAGTGAATGACCCACGCACCTGAGCCCACGAGCAGAGAAAGAAGGCCTATCGCCAGGAGGGCCTTTTGGGTCCAGCCCAAATGTCACACGCTGGGACATAAGAAAAGCTATATGATTGTGTGCTCCACAACACGTGTCCCCTCATATTGATTTTGTTTTCATACATTGACTGTCTTATTACCTAGCACTTGGACTCAAGTTTCCTGGACATGGAGGAACTCACAATATACATGGTGTCCAAGTGAATGAGAAAGGAGGACAGAGACAAGAGGAATGAACTTTGGGGTGGCAACTTTTTATTTTATAAAGAAAGAAATACATTACTGTTTAGATGGATTTCTAAACTCTGACCTGGTGGCAGATGTTTAGGAGGCCACCTTAGTTTAGTGGAACAGGGAAACCTTCTGGAAAAACCAGACCAATCTAAGGTGGCTTGGCAGGTGGTCAAGACTAAGTCTCAGGAGGGCTGTGAGTGATTGGATGCCCACAATGAGCAAATACAGTAAAACTCCACAGAGAATCCCTAGACAGATGTATTTCAAAAATACCTTTATTATAGGCCTTTATAACAAAACACGATCAAACCACGGTTATCAAGAAAACAGTTATCACACACGCTTATTCACTATGTAACATGTATACAAAATGCATTTAGCTTAATGCTGATGAAAGGGGAGAAAAACAACACAGCCTCCAACAGAAAGGGATAAGTTAAACATAGATATCGCATTAGGCGATTCTTCGTAGTCCAACCCTAACTTATGTAGTCCGGCCCTAAGAAGTGAGGAGCCCTGTGCTCAAAGTACAGTTGTGCGTAAAGCGAAAAGCAGGTTCTCTTCAGGGGACTGTAGCTGCTCAGGAGGGGGCTTTAGGCGATGAAGAATAAAGTCCTAATCCTAGTGGAGGGTTTACCCTTGTGGATAGAGCAACTTTCGGAGTTCGGGAAAAGCTGTGGAGCGCAGGCTAGCCCAGCCAAGGTTAGTATCTTTTAAGGGATTCTCATGCATAAAAATAGATGGATGTGCCAGGGGGCCACTGGTAAGTGATGAAAGTACTCACCGACCCTCGAAACAATCTGGATCAAACTTTGGCAGTCTAGTCCACTTCGCTCGTAGCGTAGGTTTCAAACCTGCAGTGTAGGATGCGCCGGCTCTCAGCGGCTGTGGGACGGGACGATAGTCTGTGGTGGGACAGTAGCCTTTTCTCAGCTATCGAAGAAAGGAGAAGGATAGTTCTGGTGCAGCATGTCTCAGGACACATTGGGGCAGGTCTGCAGGCACTTAGAGTGACAGTCACCACAGCGGGGTGACACAGGGACCGCAAATGCTTATGATGTGGCACACTCTCATAAACTGCGACCCAGAGGAGCTAGGACAGTGAGTTTTGGCAGGAGAGAGCCCAGGACCACAAGTAAGCGATCGCCCAAAGTCTCGAGCCTCAACTCAGGGTGGCAGGATTCCTGGACAATACCCTCGGTTCGAGCTGGACTGTTCACTGGATGGCCCAGGAACACTTCTGAAGGGGCTGTTTGCGAGGGCAAGTAGGGGGTGCCGAGATTAGTTGTTCCAACTACTCCAAAGAAGCAAAGCACCCTTGCAGGCCTTTTTGGTACGATGCAAAAGCAGGGGTCCGATGGGGCAACAGTGGGGTCAGGGTGCCAAACCTTGCTAGCACATCATCGGCGGTTCCTCAAGTCTTCTCTTTCGTTATCGATACTTGGCTCATTTTGAAGTTCGGTGTTGATTGACCTTGAATGGATGCAGAGCCCCTTCTCTTAGCCAAGATCCGGTCTGTGATCAAATCTCAGATAGCCAATGGAAGATCTGCTCTCTTGCATGCCACTCGCGGGCCAATCAAGGCCCACAGTGGTTCCAGTCTTTCAGTCCTACCAGACATACTGGCACCAGTAGTGTGGATTGGGACCAGACAGTCCCAACCCACTTCCTGGGCACTAGCACACGTGACATGCAGGAGCCCGCGAAAAATGCGGTTTTCGCAGGAAGTTGCATGCCCAAATAAGGAATATCCAGGTCTCTCGACCTGAGGGAAGGCAAAGGGACAAAATGGCCAAAGGACAGAACAAAAGACTTTGTGGCACAGCCATTTTCAGCACTGGCCACAGTATTGCGCCAAACGCGGTATGGTCCATGAAAACAAAACTAAAAATACTTTTAAAGTAAACTGATGCCACCAGTTCATCCTAGGCACACTTGTACAAAATCAAAACATCCTTACAGGGTAGCTACGGCCACAAAACAAAAGGACCCCTATGAGCGGTACTGTAAGGTACTTGGCACATAGAAAAAAAGTTACCAAGAAATGGTAACATAGTCAAAGACTAAGAGAAACATAGTTTCCCAGTACTGACAGCCTGAAGGGTGTGTCGGTTTCCCCATAACAAATGAGCAAAATCCCAGAGTAGTGCAGTTGAAGGCTGTGCTCCACTGGAAACAGTCATGCTAGGTGAGCCAAGCAAAAGCAAGAGGTTTGGGTGGTTCACAAATATAGGGAAAATTACACCCAAGGGAAATCTTTCCTAAAAATTACCAATGGACTGATGGGTCACATTTGTAGTACTCGAGCGTCACTTAAGTGACCTCTCCTGCTTGTGGTGGCAAGGGTCACACATTGTGCAATAAATAAATAATGTGTAGATAGGAAACTGCATCACACACACTTGCAACCTGTGGAATTGCACCGCTGAAAAACATTGTATCTATGTTTTGTATTCTGCTGTTTCTACTTCTGTCCCCTCCTAGGAGTAAGAAAACAAAAAATGATTTTTTTCTGCATTATGCACCTGAATGAACATGTCCCCTAGATTTTTGCAGTAATGGTCTGATCCCTTACTAGAGTTGTCAAGGGATGAAGCAGCTCCAATAGAGCGTCATTATCAGTTTTAAAAACATGAGTGCTTGTATGACCAATTTGGCCCACAGCACTAACGATATATAGTACCAGCACATGAAACATCTGGCGAGGGAGGCTTCAGGGGAGGGTGCCCACGTGTGCTCTCTCACTTCCCAGGCCATGAGCAACCAAGACTTCTGTGGTGGTTCCAGAGGAAACAGGCAACACCACGATGAATGACACTGAAGATATTGCCACAGAAGGACAGTTACATGAACACATGGACAATAATCAAGTATTGCTCGAATACAGGGGACCTGATAAAATACATACTGAAAGGCCCAGACAAAGGAATTGTAACACAAGGGGAATTGCAGTGCCTTAAACCAAAAGAAGAATGGCTAGGAGAAAGACCTGAATACTGCAAGAGGCACCAGCCAGTAGTTCATCGACAACCATTTTGCAGGAGAAGAAAGGGCTGAGGGTCTGCAGGGATGCATAGCACAAGTGCTCCTGACAGTTCCAGTGGAGATGGTGCAGAAAGAGAGAGAGAACAATGAGTGGCAAGGAAGTTCAAGCTGCTCACGTGGGTAGAAAACAAGGCAGGCCTCTGTCCAGAAGGTATTAGCATACTTGATCGAAAGACATTTGAAAAACATTTGACCTTTTAATTTGCCAGAATTTTTTTGATCATTTTTTGGTCAAATTTAATTAAATTAAATATATATATGGGGAGGGGGGTTTCAACCAAAAAAATGACCAAAGGAAATGTGCTCAGATTGGAAGAAAAGGTCCAATATTTTAAATCAAGTAGACCTAAACCATCCAGAATGCCGTCTAGAATAATGCCACTATATTGCCAGGAAGACGGTTCAGTAAGGATTGGAGAGAAAGAAGGCTGTAGACACATCTTGAGGGTAGATGGCATGAGCGGAGGTGCAACAATATTTCCAGACCACTATTGGGCCTGAAGCCCACATGCAGATACCACCCAATTGGAGGTGAAGAATGTACCCTGGTGCCATTGAACACACCAGCCTCGATGGTGCCCCAAAAAAGAAGCAGAAATGGGTGGATTCCGCAAACTGGACACACATTGGAGGAAGAAGAGGTCACTGAATCTGAGCAGGGTGAAGAGGAGGAGGTGAAGAAAAAGGAAAAGAGGACCCAAAAGAAATTGGGGCCCTCCCGTCCCCTGCACACTAGTTACAGATGCCACAAAAGGCGTTCAAACAAATAGGCATATCAATGTTATGTAAATTTGAAAGTAACAATTTATTTGACATGGGAAAAGAATTGCCCAGAGGCACTTATAATTAAAAAGAAAAATGTGTTACAATTAACATAGTGCAATGCAAAGAAGCAACAAATGATGCAAAAAGCGTTGTCCAATTGTGAAATAGCCGACGCGTTTCAAGGGTTTCCTCTTCTTCAAAGGGCCTCATTGGACTGTTTTTATCAATACAAGGAAACAGAGAAAATACAATACATTTCAATGTCAGTGGGTCGATATTCCAACAGTGTACATAATAGGATGCTAAGTTGATGGTGAAGAGCAGAATGATCAAGCCATAGTGTGGAGCAGAGAGTATCCAGTGATATCAGGAAATGTACTCGTGTATGAGTCATAATCAAGGAGACAGAGCACCCAGTCTTGGTGACAAAGACTCAAGAGTGATAGAAGTGAAGCAATTGAACATTAACCCGTTTCAAAGGTACAGATGTCTAAAGATACAACCGAGAAGTGATGTGCAAACTATAGAATCAGAGTGGTAAGGTTTGTCGTTGAGTCCTCAACAAGTGATTGTGTCTAGGATTCAAGAGGGAGGTGGCGGGGGGAATAAGTGCAAGGGTGCAGTGAGATTAAAGGGGGTCCAGGGGAAAATAAGCAGGGTGAATAGAGTATAACACTCACTGCCGAACGGTCAGATGGTCCACGCCTAGAGGAGGAGGTGACCCAGAACATAAACCAACCTAGAAGGAGCTCCAATGACCTGAGGGGAGTGGCAAAGGTGTGGAACCACAAGACACCCATCAGCGTGGAGGGGATTTGAGAATATGTGGTCCATATGTATGGACCGGAGGGGGGATTGTCGTGGGGGTCTCAAACCCCCCTTGCATTCTTGTGGGGGGCCTCGAACCCCCCCGCTCACATGATTGTGCGGGGCCCCAAAACCCTCCGGCATACCACCAAGACAGCAGATGCCACCCACTGAAAAAGCCCCAAGCACCATAAGTGGATTACATTACTAAAGTAATCATGAAGAGGGTTCATGGCTGAATGCACACTTAGAGGCATTAGCTAGTTGCAAAAGAATACACATGAACTGCCTGCAGATGCCTAACAGCCACAAACATGAGCAGTCATCAAAATAAATATGGAAGCCACAGGTGCATTGAATTGAATGAAAGGCATTGGAAAGGATCAAGATACAGGGAGAGTCCTGACATACTGATTTCCCTAAGAAATGCAGACAGGGCTGGCAGTGCAGTTAATGTGCCCAGCTTTGCCATGAATGATGTTGGAAAGTGTTTTGAGTCAACAGAGAAGATAAAACAACTGCAGGGCCTCGGAGCAGAAATTCTTCGTAAATGCAAGCAGAGAAACTCAAATCTACGGTCCCTACACACGTGATCTGAACCTGGGAAACAAGGCCTATTCATCTGAGGCAGGCAGAAAATGGTGTTCCCATCAAACTGAAGACAGAAGATGCAAAAATGTAACATAGCATGAAGTTGGAGGCGGGAATGTCCTTGTTCAGGGCCAGAAGAGTCGGAAAAGTGGTAACAGGTGGTATTTACCCTGAAGCCATTCTCTCCACCCATCATAGTGCTCATGTGCTGGTCATTTCCCCAAGCTGAGAAGGCTCATACAGGCCTTCTGCGTGTGGCACCATGCAGAGCTACTCGATATGGCCAGGCCAACCAGATCCCCTGTACCCTATAGGATGTAAATGTGTCTACATTGTTCACCCAATCCCATTCTATCTAAGTCCAGGAATATCACTTTTGGTTGTGATGTCTTCATGGAATAAAACCCCTGTTCCCCGCCTGTAAGGAGTGAAGAGTGCATTGGAAGCTGCAGAAATCTGTGTGCCTGTCCCTGCTTTTGAAATCCATTAATAAAAGCAGTAATTTGTCACAATCCTGGACCCCTCTGTTTCTTGGACATGGGGGATTTCCCCCGAAGCCGACCTCTGGGTGCTCACTCTGCTTCAATATGACCCAATTTTACCTGTCAGTTGTTGAAGTCATTGATGCTTGCAGCTTCCAGGACATTCTATCGGGCCTGCAGAAGGCACTCCGAACAGCAAAGGACACCATCAAACTGTCCAAAGCCTTAGCAGCACCTCAGGCACAAGACGGCCCCTCACTGCCGGCTCTTCAGGCGCTGACAAAGAGACTGCAGTGCCCAGGACTAGATACATTTTGATGCTTGTATCTTTCGGAGGAAAGGTAAGAAACAAAGCTTGAAGCCCAGTCCTAGGTCACAAAGAGTGCAAGCCCAGGCTGGGGCAGGCAGTGAGACGAGGAGCCTATTGTGATGTTTTGGGTCAGTGGTCTTCAAACTGTGGGGCTGGCCCCCCTTGGAGGGGTGAAGTATGGTCAGGGGGAGCGTAAGGCTCTTTAAAAAGCTGGTAAAGTGACTGCTTTCAATAGAAACTATAAGCAGATATGGCATCTGGGAGACCCAGTACCACTATTTTTATTCCAGGGGTGGGGCTGGGCTCAATGACAATATTTTTACTCAAGGGGAGCTCAGCATGAAAAAGTTTGAATAGCACTGTTTTATGTAATGAATCCATGAACCATTGTGCCGCCTAGACAAAACCCTCTGATTTGCGCTCCTTGCTGGTGGCAACATAGGCAGCCCCCTAATTTAGCTAGTGCTTGCACAGCCCCGACAGAGCTCTCTTGCCAGTTTGGTTTGATTCTTTGGTTATACATGTTAATCTTCAAGCGGCAGAATGCAAGGAGAGGAGGCTTGGGCTTTTAGGTGTCGCAAGCCAAAACGATTGCACTGGAGTAGGGAGGAATGACATATGAGGAGGGACAGAGAGTCTGTCGGTGTTGATTATGTGCCCAGCCATTACCTGACCATGGGACTCATGCTAATCCCCATGGCCATTCCCACCCATTCCTGCGCCTTTGCGCCCAAAACTCCTCCACACAGCAGGAACTCTTTGTGCTCGCTTTAATCAAGACTTAACATCAGGCTTTGCATTCAAAGTCATCCTCATATATACCTCATGAATACCTCAAGACTTCATAAATAGGAACGCGTGGAAGATGTTCTGCAAAAGAATTGCACATATAGTACATCTAGCGCTATGATGCCCCTGGACGAACGTGCGCTTAATAAGTTCCAATAACATAACATAACAGTACATCACACTGCTCGTGCTACCCTTTGATTTGTCATGTGTCAACGATTAATGTTCCACCTGGCGTTTCAATAAATCTGACGCCTAGAGACGTATATTCACCACAAATATGCCATGGAGAACAATCCTACAGGTAAAAGTACAAATGATGCCAACTCGAGTTTCGGCCTTCCGGTGTATACAGTTCTTAAAGGAACACCCAGCCTTCTTCAGGGCAGACACAATAGACTCGTAGATGGAGGATGGCTTATTCATGGGCTCAAAGAATATATCCTTTAACTGTAACTTTTAGTTTCCAAATGTTTTCATGAAAGGTAAGCTGTCATGTGGAATTTGCTTCTATTTCAAAAAAAGTAGCATAAGAACATGGCATGATAACCTGTTCTGAGATGAGAGTTTGCAGCACACGCTTTTTGCTCACTGTACCTTTCACAGATGGGAAATACCCATTTGAAATGCTATGGCAATTCCTCTCTGAACAAGAGTACCAACAGCAACCCCATACACGTGTTTCAGCCTTGTTGGGCCTCATCAGTGAGGTGAAGCTGTGCCTCTCTGAGCACAGTGAGCAGGGAGTCCACGTCTGGTTGCCCCCAGGTAACTCGGGGTGACCAACCCCAAGTTCCTTTCAAATATTTCAAAAAACGTAGCAGGCGCTCCTCTCCAGAAAGAAATGTGCTTCCAAACTGCACGGTTTTCTACAGTTATCATCCCACAGAAGGTTAGAACATTTCCCTCAAAAGCGTCACTGAAGACGAATTTACACGGGGGTTTCACGTTCATTGCTCTCAGCTACACTTTACGGCACTTGGCTGAGTACAGGTACAGTGGCACCTTGCGGGGCTCGCGGACCGTCATGGCTTGAACGCGTGTGGGCGGGAAAATACAACCAAAGCTGCGCCCGTGTCAAGTGCATCCACCCTGATGCCACGCTGCGGCAGCGGCGGTGGGTAGGTGGATCCAGCGGACTCCAGTGTTGATTGACGCCGCCCCGCCCAGACGCGGACCAGGAGCTTATATAAGGCCCTCCCCGGGGCGGCGGGCCACCTTAGGAAAGCGCAGAGCATCGTCTCGGACATGGGGGCCGGCGGCACAGGCACGAGGGGCGACTTCGAGTGGGTGTACAGCGACCAGCCGCACACACGGCGGAGGAGAGAGATCCTAGGTAGGAAACGGCGCGCACTGGCAGCCCTTTCAACACGTGGCTTTTTAGGGGTGCCAGATGGACGGGGAGCCAGTGGTTATTTCCCCTCTGTACCACAGGTGTTCATGTTTCCGCATTTATGATGAAGGAAATATCAAAACTGCAAGTACCAGAATACAACAGGACTATGCAGGCTTGCACCCTAATGCAGGGGTCTTCAAACTGGGGGTCTTGAAGGATGGGGGGCGGGGTCGACTCTTTAAAAAGCGATTAGGATTACTGTTTGTGATATAAAAAGCATTGAGGTGATTGTCTACTGCTTATATTTTCTACTAAAACCAATCTGCTTACATTTTAAAGAGCTTGGGGACTCGGTTTGAATATACTGCCCTAATGACAGGGTTGGTTTACATCTGTGTGCTTGTGATTTAATAAAACCTAGCTATCTTGTTTCAATAAGTCATTTCGTCGCCACGCTGGAACGCTGGACAGCCATGACTGGAACTGCCGTATGCACCCCTTGAGTGCAGTCACTGTGAAAGGCAGCGCTTTGGGTGTTAACATTGAGTTGTGCATGTTGTGCCACAAGGGTGATTGCTGAGTACAACATATCATTCGTTTTTACAAGTATCACGAACAGACTGAGACCGCAACATATGGAGCGGATATGAGGTACCTAATTGATGAGAAGATAAGTTGTGTTAAACGAACAACGGCATTGAGTCGTGATTGAGGGAGCTTTGTGTTTGGCCGCGGTTCCCAATTCTGGAATTTGATTAAAATGCAAATATTCATGCACGACGAATAGATTAACTGGGTTTTAATGCACATTTTTGTACGATATTGTTTAGTAAGGGAAAATATGGTATTAACTGTTTGAAATGAAATGTTTCATGTAAGACCTATGCCATGTTTCATGTAAACCCGTATAACCTAAGCATAACAACGTTTCGTTTGTTTTTTCTGGCTTTTTATGGGTGTGAAATGTGTTTGCCCTTAAACCTTTCTCGACTATATTCCGTTATATTACGCAAGTGTACACGAGCCCTCTGTAACAAAGCACAATCTTGAATGACGCATGCGCAACTCCAGTAAGCACGCCGGGTTCTCCAGGTGTTCAAGCGAGTCGCGAGGCTCCCGAACGTTTCTAGAATCTTCTGGATCGACGCCCGTTGCTTTATATTCGTGAGCTTGATTTGTGGATTCTGCTCTGATAAATCCTTTTGACAGAAATTCTAATCTGGGAAACTAATTTGTCAGTTTATATTTTCGCTTGTCCCTAAATCAAGCACGTGCTTTTGTTTGAAGAAACAATTGCCACATTCCCTCAATATTGTGATTTTTTTTTTTTTTTTTTATTTTCCCGGAAGCGAATACTACTTTGACAACTCAAATCCCCAATCTACTTTGTCGCATATCTGAAATAACACAACGGAACGCCTTTTATTTAGCAAGGTGTAAAGTGTTTTTTTTTTGTTTTTTTTTGCTTTTAGAAACGTACCCGTCAGAGATACTTAATACCCTTTACATTGCCGGGCAATGCACCTTTTCCCTCTTCACTGTAAAACTTTTTTTGTTTTAGGTCTGTAACACTTTTTCGTTTACAATAAGACATTTAAATGATACCCGAAAATAAACTAAAAAATAAGAACCATGACTGCAGAAAAATATACAATTGTTCACGTCTGAGTGCATAAACGTCTTCACACCTTCTGGTGCGACATTGACAATTACTATCAATTTCATTGATGGTCTAAATAGTGAATTCATTCAGGGGGCTCCAGCAAGTCTGTTCAATAGCGTTTTTGGGTACAAAAAAAATCCATATTTCACTCTTGTTGATGCCCTCGAATTCCTGATGTGTTTTTTTAAAAAAATTGTACATATAATTATTCCGTACGGGAGAGTTCTGGTGGCATATGTTGCTTTAAATGCTGCTCTGGTTGAGCAGCCAGGCTGTGAAAGTGGGGGCAGTGGTATGGGAAAGGCCTGCATTTGGAGGAATCTTAGAGGATTTCCGCTATCCCTGTTTCTCGCCTGATGGCACTTCTTTCTGCTGGCATACCCCACACAGTTTAATAAATGGAACAGTTGCTTAGCTATTGCCGCCTGCTTTTGCCCCATTTATGCCACTGCCGGCTGCCCTGGCAATAGAAAAAGGGCTCTTAGAGCGCCTTTACCTGTTTGGCAGCCATCTTGATTGTAGCTTTTTTTTCCAATGACGGAAGAATACGGGAGCTCTTTGCAGACTACTTTTTTTTTAGTGACTGACTGTAATTGCCTCTGCCACCCTTGTTAAATGATATGATAGGTAATTTATAGCGCGCTTAATACCCAGAGGTTTCTAAGTGCGGACCCGGGGATCGAAACTTGAAACTCTGTTCCTTGTCGTCTTGTTTACAAGGCGAGCATGTTGCCGCTGAGCTATCCTCCCGAGACATGCCATCCATATACTCGGGTGGAGGAACATTACCCAGTGTGACCCACCATAAGCATTGCCACCTAGTTACGATCCAGGGCTGGTGGAGCAAGCAGTCAATTAGTTGAAGCCTGGGCGTATTCCTGAGGTGATGACACACCACCTAGAAATTAATGGCTTCTTCTTTACTTCCCATCCTCCTGCTGGTTAGTACTTGTGATCTAATGCTCTCCTGCTTTGTTCTCTCCCTTGTGTCCGTTATTAGCTGTTACGCTGCACTTGAACGCATTCCAAGGAATATGAACGTTTGTGCTGTGAAGAGCCTGATGCTAGTCAGCTCTCCCGTGCCTTGCTGCGTCATCCCTCCCTTTGGCGCGGACAGTCGTTACCAATGCAGCACCGAAATTGAGATTTGATAAGGAGCCAATACCAGCTCATGGGTATCCAGCATTAACCAGGAGCTAGTCCAGAGTGTTCCGCAAATCTAATTTCAACATAAGATCATTTTGTCTTATTTATGATCCATTATACTTTAAATGTCACGTGTCCTAAGGTTTATTTAAAGTTTGTTCCAAATAAACCGTTCAATCATATAGTTGTGTAAAGGAGCCAACATCTGTTGGTGTCAAGCTAACCAGGCTCCTCTAGGCCACAAGCATATGGTAAACGGCTCCCAGCTCCCCTCATTTTCGCCCCCTGCAACTGGAAGCTGTGAACAATGTAAACAATGAGGCGGTTGCAAGGAGAGCCATACTCGCTCTTAATATACTGCATGACCTTGTCTCTCACATGTAGCCATGGAGTTCTGAACTGGGTAGGAGGAAGGTGTCTCGGCACTGAGCTGCAAACTGCCTCACAAGTGGAACCGCTGACTCTTAAGTTTCTAGAATAACAGCATAACCCGTGACATCTGAACATAGGCTTCATAAACTCCCACGGGGAATCACCCTGAGGACGGTGCTATGTTGTGGCAGTATTATGCAATAGTGTGCAAATGCCCCCACCTGCGATGCTAGGGATACGTTTGCAGAGAACACCAAAGATTGCCCAACAAATGCAGTACGTTTCCGAAGAGTCAAAATCCCCAGCAGGGCCTGTTCAGCGCAGCACCTGAGGAAGTTGGTGAGGTCTGAGATGGTGCTCTGCCTGCCACCCAACATACTAACGAAGGTGAAGTGAGAGCCCAGAGTTTCTGTATCGCAGGCAGCCCTGTCGCCGTTTTATTAAACAGCACACTCCAACCAGGGACTCCCTCCTCGACAATGAATGTGGTGTAGAATAAAGCGCTTTTTATTTTTAATATACCACAGGTTCTTTTTGAGTAGCCCCCAACCCGTCTCGCACACAATCTCCACAAACACCCCGTGTCGCAATGGACCAGGAATCAATCTGTTGTGGATCAAGAAGATATTTATTAATTTATTATATAATGGAAAAGGAAATTCAAACAATTTCACAGCCACCACTGTTGTGGCAACACAAAATGCACTAACCTCTACAAAACAATTGGGTTATGATATCCTATTGCAACTCAGTCTTTAATGGCAACACAGAAAAAGAACAATTTGAAAAAGAGAACACCATTGGTTTATCCCTCCTCCAAACATTAGGTAACTTGATTCCTTTGAATGGAACGCAGTGGCAAGGAGTAGGGCATAGAGAGAATAACGGATATAGAGTACAGCCCACTGCCCACAGATGGGGAAGTCAGCAAAGCAAGTGAAAATTCGTTTTTGGAGCAAAATGGCAGAATGGGATTTTGATTATTACGACAACTGCAATGGGACAGAAGGAAAGAAAATTTGTGTTGCTACACTTGAGGAGATAGGGAAGCTTGGAGACTACTATTCAGCACACTAGGGCAACAATGAAAATAAACTATTAAAATCTGTTTTGGAAGGATGCAAATGCAAAAAGGATAGATACAATGGCAAATAGAAATTTGTTTTACACAGGACTACAATGACGGGCAGCTCAGGGAAGGGGCATAGCTCAGAATAGAGAAATCGTGTTTCATTGACACAGGGAGACATAACAGACTTGTAGGCAAAAGAGATTGCTCTCAATGGGACCACAGTTTGGGGTTTTAAAAGGACAGATGCAAATAGGAATTCATGGGGTAATGCACACGCTACACAGGCAAATTCGGTTTTCAGTTACAAGAAGACTTCTTTTGAGGCAACACTGTAATGACTATAATTATTAAAGAAAGACACCAGGGATAAGGGGGTTAAACACCTTCAGCTCTCTGCAGCAGGAACCTTGTTTCTGTCAAAAGCTGAGGAGATGGAGGCCTTCATGTCATGGAGTCGGAGAGCTCTAGGACTTCAAAATACATTTCTTTTTGAAGTCACTCTGCCTTCATAAAGAAGTCACTCTGCCTTTATAAAGACATTTTCATTACGATTTGGTCCCGTAACAGAAATCATTTAAGTCAGTGACTTCAAACTATTTCTTTTTTGAAGTCCAAGGCGGCCCACCCCAAGGGCATGTGGCGGTGGGTGCCCCCATTATGCCAGTGAATGGATATTCCCTAACTATTTTATGAACTAGGTCTTCAGTAGTTGTTGGTAAAAGTCAAAAGGAATACGTCTGCTGTCCAAAATTAATGCTAAATGACCCTACCACAATTCTTAACAAACTAAGGCCAAGAGAAATATTCCCTTCTCCTGACGAATGCTTCTTGCACCTTTCTTCTTTGATCTTGTTAATATTTAATGTTAACATTTTCTTACTTTCTGTATTGGTTCCTGTAGTTATTGTAGCAAAATTTTAGTTTTTCTTTCCCCTTTAATGATTGCTTTCTTTGATCTTTGCCAAATCCTTTGATTCTTAATGTACTCTGGGTAACCGTGAAGTGCTTTTTCCTTTGTTTACAATTAGGCTTAAACATTTCTTGGCATACTCAGTCTTGTATATCCATTCCTGAGGCCTTGCTCCTATTCACTTTATGATCTTTTTGCTCTTACGTTCCCCTCATTGCTCTTTGAGTGACTGGGTGTTTCTGCCTCTTCGTAGGATAACGTGACCCATGTTCCATCGATCACTCCCAAGATTATTTATGATCCTTCCTATTTTGTCAGTGTTCATCAGATTTCGGTATAGGACTTTGCAATGGTACTGAGACAAGTCTGTTTTTTTCATAATGAGCCCTGCTTGGCCTGCCTGTTCTCCTTGTTAACGTTTAGTCTGTTGGGGGAAGGGGGGTCTGTATTGGTGTGCAACCTTCTACTTAACTGTTTTCCTGTCTGCTTTCTTCCGCTGACATCTTCTCCTTGTGGTTCTCTCCCTCTCTTGGTGTCTGTATCTTGACAGGAGATTGGAGCATTTGCAAAGTCTTGCTCTGTATGGTGTCAGCGTTGTTAGGTGAGCAGCCAGCCCACAACGTCCTTGTGGTAATGTTTCTGTCCCACTTTAGACTCCTCGCCTCTTGCTTTTTGCACACGCTGGACTTCCAGTGTTTTTGTATTCAGAGCACTTCTGAACTTTGCAGGCTCTTCGGCTTTCTCTAGCTCCACCTTATCCAGCTCCTACACTCCCAGCGGGCCTCCCCTGCCTTTGTATGCATTCCTGTCATCTTTGATCGGCCTGCACTTACATCTCCTAATCCCAGATTTGTATTAAAAGTGAAATGTTTTCGCTTTCTTCCTGGTGATCGCATAAAATGGCTTTCTCTTAACCCAAGTCACTGGACTTGACACTACTTTGGATATTAGTTGCATGTAGGCCATCATGTGACATATGTATTCAGCCAGCCAACATTCGGCATAAGTAACGGAAGTATTCAGCCTGCATTAGGCATAAACTTGATTAATTTACAAACTGTTGTGATGAAAGTTCTAACAAAACAAGCAAGAGAAAAACAGAGACATATTAAGCCATTGAGTTTGTTAGAAATTGTTATACAAAGTATAAGAATAGCCAGTTCAAAGTGTACATATTTCACAATGATATCCGAGGGACTCAATGATATCCTGAATGTACTACAGAATATTACCTTGCAACAGCATTACCTCTTAATGTCATATGATATCCACGCATTGTACACCAACACCAGGCATAACCTGGCATATCCACAGTAGAGTACTGGTTAAACAAATCTGCATCACATTACCAGTTTGGTAGGATATTGGTCGAAATGCTTGAATTTACACTACACAATTTTCTGTTCAATGGGCAATAATATTCACATCAAAAGGGAGTGGCGATGTGAGCAAAAATAGCTCCCCCTCATGCACTTGTTCCTGGTCCAAATTGCTTGGAAAATAATTTATTACAGTGGAAGCGCTATATAGACATTTGTCATCTGGACCGGAGATCAAGAACAACTACTTGCCTTTACTAATAAACGCAATGCAAGCAGGAATGACATTAAACTAACATTTACTTTTAGTCGCAATCCTATAACCTGTCTAGATCTAGAAATTAACTTTGTGGATAATGCAATCAGCACCTGCAAATATCGGAAATCCAATGAAGGGAACTATCCTTCATTCCCTCAGTGACATAAAAATAGTGTGATAAGTAACATCTCGAAAGGAGAAATGCTATTGGCGATAAACTGTAATAACATAGATTTTGAGCTCGTGGCAACCTAAATTGCAGACACATTTAAGATTAGGGGATATCGGTCCAAGGACAGAACTATCACTTAGGCTAGAACAACCGAACATACCAAGTTATTGACCGCCAAGTGTAAAACTATGAAGGATGCCAAGGACCAAGTGTTCTTTGTAACTAGGTTTTCGGCACATAACCAGGATGTTCAGATCATTCTGTGAAGACCCTGCAACATTCGGAGATTGAACGAAGCCCTTAACCATTACATTAGACTAGGTCAACATGGTACTCGCAAGAGCCCAAAGCTTGGGCAACATCATTAGTCCAAGCTTTCTGAGAAGACCCTCTGACAGATCAGTAAATGGTTGCACCCTTCTCATTGGGTTTTCACTGATGTGGTACCTGTAACCTTTGCAACCATACAGTAACTTTTGGAAAAGATACAATGAATAGTCTAGTTACACCACATACAATGGCCAAGGAATCACCAAACAAGGATTTATTAACTGTAGATCCAACTATGCCGTTTACTATATTTGTGCCTGCCAGCAATACTATATTAACGGCACCAAAACGAGAACTGAGGTTTCGAATTAGAACATCTATATGCTACCAGAATCAATAATGCATTGAATCCCCTTGCCAACCACTGGAATCAAGGTTTAGAACGCAGCTGCATTAGATATTTTGCCATACATCAATTAAAACACAATACCAGATGCAAGAGTTTATTAGCGATGAGACTGTTGGGACAAACTCTGAGGTAGGTTTGAGGGCTACTAGGAGTTAGCTGACTCATGGAAGGCCCAACACCTTCCCCAGTTTATTACAGCCAAAGCCAACCGGGATCAGTACAAGGATTGAAGAAAATCCTGGGACTTTGCAGCATTCCCTGGCTCGCAGGCCAGTTTCATAATCTGATTTTAGTCTGGATTGGGTACAGAGAAATAGTCCACCTATAGTGGACTGTATACATGTTAGTTTATTGGCTCTCCCCATGTCAGGTGTCAGGCCTGGCTCATCCCAATATTGCTATCACTAAACAATGTTGCAGTGTGAGGGTTTTACCATTGGTTCTTGCTCGTTACTACCCACCCCTAGGATATTGAACTGTGGTTGTCTTGAGCTGACGTCCCCAGGCCTGGGATTCGAAATGGTTCTCAGCTTGAGGTGTACCAAGAACTGTCTGCATTGTAACGTGTATACCACAATAGTCTGAGAGTGCGTGTTCTGAATATTGAAGAATTACTCGCATTTACGGCAGCTGTTACTGTCATTCAGGGAATGGAATGTCACTCCTATCTCTGGCCTTCGCAGCCGGCCTTGTTTCACACGTTTGCTCCTCTGTCAGGGCTGAATTTGCTCGGCTCCCTCTGAGGGTCTGTGGCCGGTTTACAAGTTTCCTACTCATTACAAGGCTTTGGTATGTTCGTACTATTCCATATCCTGCACATGTTAGTTGCACATGCCTGTGTCAGGTCCCATAGGTGCTCCTGCAGCTCCTTAAGGTTAATTGCATATAAACATCTGCAAGCTTGTTCAGAATCTCTTGCTTCTTGCGGTTGCTTCAAAGACAGTATGTATGTGTCCCATCACAGAACTGTTTTTGTGTATTCGGATGTGTTTGTCCCGAGGTGTGGAAGGCACGTGTGCTTCCTGTCTAACGCTGCTATGTCATGGTGTCTCTAACGTCAGTAATGTGGCTTCTTGGCGCTTCAGTCAATACTGTCAATTGAAGTCTTCTTAGTTGAGTCCCGAGGCTCATAGTCCACTCTGGGTAACGGTTGCACTGCTCCTGGGGTGTAGGGTTGTCTGAGTGGGTACCTGTCAACATACTTGTCTGTCATAGGAGCACTAGGAATTTGTTCAAAATGGTATGGGCGATCGCGGTATATGTTCTTCCGGGCCATGTACCTCATGGGAGGAGGAGCAGGGGGTGGATTCGTCCATCCCTCTTCAGTCCCCCCTCTGGTCTACTTGTCGACCAAATCTCGATATGTCCACCTTTTTGCCCTGCGCTGCCATATTTTCATTATTCCTCCAAGGTGTCCGTAATAGTTTGTGTGATCATCAAAGGACCAGTGCATGTAGCAGCATACTCCTTCAGGGTTGCACCAAACCCACTTCCCTTCGTAGAATTTTGGATTGCAGGGGTTGTCCATTTTTGTTCCCTGCCGCAAACAAATCACTGTGCGATTTTCACCAATAGTGTCTCAATCTGCTACAATGTCATCTTTTGTTGTTCTATGTTTACATCCATTAGTACCTGCATCCCGATTGCCTCTTGTGCTGTTTTCTTGCATCTTTCAATGCATATTTTAATTCTACATGCTAATGCTGTTCCCAATATCAGTGCTCCAGTTATCCTCAGTCCATCTGACAGTCATGATGGCATCCATGATCCTATGTATGCTAGCCAGCTCTTCATTCCCTGTCCCTCCTGCTTAATCTTCCATTTTCACATGCATTTGTGCCAATTCTGCAATTGCATCTGAGAGAGTTCTGTTATCCTCATTGTTAGCTGATATGAACGTGCAACATGAACTCCCTATTTTTGTGCAACCTCCTCCTTCCATTGCCGTGAGGATATCCAGAATTTATCTTTTCTGGAGCTCCACCAACCGTATTGCTCAGAGTTCCTCCTTTATTGAGTTTAACCCATTCACTGTTTTTGTTGCCATCAGCCCCCAATGAGTGATCTGTAACCATTTGGCGTTTGTGTACGTTTGTTGTCTTGGTATTAGTGTTGTAAAGAACATTTGGGTTCTGCTAAATAGTCTGTGTTCTGCTGGTATTTTGTCCAGTGCCGCTTCTGACTTTGCTGAGAAGTAATTCCTCCCTCTCTTGACTCTGCCCAATCCACTGTGCTTCAACTTCTCTGTCAGAACTGTTGGTGCTATCTTGACAGACCTCTTCTTCAGTCTGTTATTCATCTTTGAGAAGTCATTGAGTTTCACATCCTTTCTGGGCACCACCAACAATGGCATGTTGATGTGTACATACAAAGGAGCATATTCCTCCCCAATCAGGTGGCAGCTTCTCATAGGCCTTTTGATCCACACGCCCAGTAGTGGTCCATTAGCACTGCTGTTCCTGCTGTCATGGCTGGAAGTTGTTCTACTGTCTTGCATCCTGTGTTCTCGCCAACTTCTACATCGCCATTGTTCTGATAGCACAAGGCTGGCATCTTCAGGGGAATTATTGCCGTTAGTCCAGCTTTTTGCTCGGATTCCATTCGTGTAGGCACTTATCATTTTTTTCCTGGAACTTCTTCACTGCTGACTGTGCCCGGGTCAATGTCTTGCATCCTATCTCTCATCTTCCCATCCGTCATTAGTGTATACTCTGTAAATCAATATCTGTAGTCTTTCCCAGCATTCAGGCTCTCCTTACCTCCTTTACTCTTGTCCAGGGACATAACTCCTTTAGTGCAATAGTCTTCATCTCTCCTTTCTCAGGGCCGTTGGTTATGTACGGCAATCCTTCATGTAGCTGCCAATAGTTATTCATCACGTCTAGCATCTGTATGTAGCTATCTTCATAGGGGAAGGTCCCTTTGGACATCATCTCAATGCTGCCGTCTTCCCTTGAAATCTTGCTTGCGTCTGCACCATGGTGAGGTACATTGGGCACTGTGCTCTTGCTGCGGGTATTTCAGTTGCTATGAACATTCGAGAAGCACTCCTGGTGTAGGGGATTAAAGAGCAGACATAACTGCTCTTCCCGGCGGTTTCCCTACCCATTTTGGATTTTTTTTACCACATGTTATTTGTAACTCGTGCTGTGTCTGAGATACATATCAACTCCCTTAATTTCTGTGTCAACACTGCGCTTACCTCTCCTTACCTTAACAGTAGTGTCTTCTTGTCCACCTGACATGGTCATCCCTCCTGCTAGGGTAATGCTAGTAGAGGGTACAGCGCTAATACTGATAGCCATATAAAGCTTCCAAAACACAATCCCTTTTATGCCACTAGGAATCAAACACACCTTGATGATATTTTTATTGTCTGTCATGACCACTTGCGCTGCTTGGTTCCTGCAGCCTGATGAGATGATGTAGTTGCCCGCCTGAAATTTGCAAAGAAAAGTGTTTGTTGTTTTAGTAGTTGTTGGTACACTCAAGCTATGCGAACTAAATAATCACTGATGGCAAAAGAAAGACCTCCTCCCAAACCGGTCTTAATGAGTGGTAGACCTCCTCCCAAACAAGTCTTACTGAGGGGTCTCTTAAGGTGAGCAAAACCTGGCAGGCACTACGTTAAAGTTGTGGTTACGCTTGGGCCAAATACTCTATAAATACAAGGAAATGCACTGCTGGGGATCGGGCTCGGAATTTCCTGGGGCATCTTGTATAGTGCACAATCTGGTTGGAGAATGCTTCAGGGTGATCAATGGGAGGTAACATCAGACGAATAATCTATTCACCCCTCACTACATTCACGTAAACCTGCGTGTGTGGAAAGAATAATTGTGTTGCACTAGTCTATCTGGACAAGTGGGTCAGTTGCTACTTCTGCTACTTGGGACTGCCGAACCATTGGGTGACCTGGCCTCCCTAACTTTGTGAGATCCGCTTGCACTTGTTGTTCGTCGAGATCTTGAACGTTGGCCCGGTCGGTCACTAAAATTCTGTTGCCAGGGAAGGCCACTGCTTTGTAGGGCTTGACACCCTGGATATGGTTCTCACTGCTCGGTCTGCTATGGCCTCAACTATGTGAGGGCCAGTAAATCGGGGCACGTTCCAGCGCCTTAGGAAGTTGTGGAGGAGCACTGTGAATTCTCATTTCTGTGCCAATTCCCTTCAACCTTCGAGACCCCCACCTCTTTTGCTGGACTTTAGGACTTTTAATTTTTATCCTGAAGTGAGACCTTTTTTTCACTCTCTCGTATTTTTGATCTGATTTGGACTGTGTTTTTGGAGTCTGACAAACTCCATAGGCATCTACTTTTGTATTGTGACACACACAGCACCTTCAAGTGAAGTGTCACAGAGCATTCCCATGGATTTCTCATAAGGTTCAAATGCCTTCTCTTGGGTGACGCATGTTCCCAAGAGTGGTAAAGTGAAATTGACTTACCCGTTTTGCCTATGTAGGTCCAGTACACCCCATCCTATGTGGACGTGCCGGGGGTTACTTAGTAGCCATTTTTCCTTGCTTACTCATGTAACATTTTTTGTTACCCTCCCTACATTTAATGGCTGGTGGTAGTGCTTTAATTTTCCTACCATTGTGCCTTGCTACCGCAGGCTGAATCCTTGGCTGCAGTAGTGCACCCATGGGTGCCCATTTTGTCAAACTGGCCCCAGTCTTTTTTTTCGCCATTTCTTGCTTGTGAGGTCTTTCTTGGGTTTTACTCTGCGCCAAACCAGGTTTAACCCTTTTATTCATTTTGCCTTTGGCGGGCTTCGGTGCTGAAACCAGCCTCTTGCTCCAGTGTGTCTGGCAGAGCAGGAAGCGAGGGAGGTGCCTGACACTCCCTGTAGCCTCCTTGGTTACCCGAATGCACCTAGTGCTGATTGGCTGGCTGGCTGTCCTTGCAAGACAGCCACCCTGCTGAGTGACAGCTAGGCTATGCATGAATGGGAGAAGCCTGCATAAAAGGTTGAGGCTTCTTGAACTGAAGGCAGAGCCGACCACTGGATGAAACAGCCAATGAAGGAATCTGGAAGAGCTGCTTGCTGCACCCTCCTGGACCATTGAACTGCCCGGTGAAGCCCTGCTGCAGTGCTGAAGCTCCAACTCTGAATCGACTAAAGAAGCCCCGGAATGGATGACTTCTCCCCTTGGGTTGATAGGACCAACTAACCCCAAGATTAACTTGTATCTGAAACCGTCTAGTGCCGCATAACCTAACAAAGCCTGTAGCCGCCTTAGTGCAGGAGTCCTCCAGACGTCCTCCCTCTTGTCCACAACTCAGACCCAGAATCTGCAAGACTGCAACCAGAACAGAAGCCAGCTGGATCCTCACCTTCAAACCTAAGGGGTACTTACCTCTCTCGTCCTCAATTTCTGCATCTACTGGTTCTAATGTGGGTACCCTTTTGCTGTCGGCATAGGCCCTAGACAATCGTCCCTGTGAACATGCTAGTGGGGTCCCCCCCTACATCCTTGGAGATCTGTCTGTTAACACATGTATTGTGTTGTGCACATGAGCCTCTACTGCGCCTGTTCCCCTGAACAGACCCCTCCTTTACCTTGTCTGTCAGCCTGAGCTTCCCATGATGCCCATTTGTCTGTCCCTGTGGGCTGTGCCTCTCCATGCTACTCCCTCTCAACCCTACTGTGCTTATCGTCATGGTCAGATTCTATGTCCATGTTCCTACAAAAGTAGTCAGCAAAACATCTCCTAGATGTTGAGTCTGCGCTGTTTTGTGCTAAGATCAATATACCTGCTGCCTCCTGTGCAGCTTCCTAAGCTCGTCCCGCTTCCCTCCATCACGCTCCTGCCTCGTGAACACGTGCTGTCTGGCTCATGCTGTCTGCTCTCCTCACCTTTGTCCCTTTCCTTATCCAGGGCTGTCGCTGTCATCATTGTCCTTCTTGCTCTTTCTTCTTCCTGCCTGCACACTCCCGCTCTCGCCATTCTGTCCAACTGCGACTTCCTCTGCTCCCTCTTTGCCAACAAGCATTTTTCTTGCTCTATCTCCCTTCGCCTCTGCCTTCTCCAGTTCTATCCCTCTTTTCCCTCATTTCTTTCTGATCTCTTCCATTCCTTAAGATCCCTTTCTATTTATTCTTCCCATTCCAAATGCTCGCTCTCCTCCTCTCTCCTCTGTTCCCTCTTTGTGCTCTAGCTTTTCCTCTCTCCTTCACGCTTTCTTGTTCTAATCTCACCTCAATGTCCTCCTCCTCTTCCTTCTCCATTAGCTCCGCCTGTCGGTAGTTCCGCTGTCCCTCTCTAGTTTCTGAATAGCCTCCGTCGCTCCCTCGTCTTCCCCATAAGCTTTAAAAAAGTACCTGCGCTGCTATCCATTTGGTCAAGCTTAAGTTCCCAAACTCTTCATTCGTGCGCTGGTCACCCCTTCATTGCTAGGTGGCTGTCCTGTACCCTCCGGATTGTCCTCTTTAGTGTATGGTGGTGGCTTATAGATCGGATTTGAGTACCCCCTTGCTGCCCTTGGCTCCCTCCTCAGATCCCTGTTCGACTATCAGATATTGTGCTCTGAGGGGCAGAGGGAGGCGCGGAGGGATGGGTCCTCTCTTCTCTTGCCTCTTGCTGGCTTAGCATCCATTGACGCCTCGTAGTTTCCCCCTCGCCCTCCTGAAACCTGAAATATGGCCTTGCGTTTAGTCCGTTTCTTCTTGTAAGCGCCCTGTATGTGTCAATAGATTGCTGCACATCTTTGGAGAAACTGCCACAAGGCGGCCATGGTTTAGTCAATTTACCTTTTGTACCTTTAGACCATTTATACTCTATTCACACATTTTTTCTTTATAAGGTGGGAACTTTTTACACAAGTGTTGAAGGCGGATCACTCCCCCTCTAGTTCTGATATATTTCAATACCTCTTTACCTGACCTCAGGGTGAGGCTTTCAATCTGCTGTTCTGGGGAAAAAAGTCACAATGTTATGAAAAGTACGTTCCAATTTGTACGAGCCTCTTTGGCTCTGCACCTTAACCAGGCGTGCTCCGCGCGCAGCCCCTCCTTCACAATCCCTGCCTTCTCTGGCATACAACCACAATCCTGTGCCTTCTGAGCACCACCACTGGTTCACCTCGTCTGCCAATCCCAAGTTCCCAATACTAGCTCCTCATTGCCAAAACTCTGTCCTATGCACCAACCTAAGGGTGGCGTCACCAAGCTAGTTAACAATACTGATGGATGATTCTGCACACACAACAGTAGCCCATTACGCCAACCCCACACAAACCCCACAGCCATCTTCCTGCTCTTCAGGTAGAGTATACCAATATTCTCTTGTGATCGAATGGCACCCTTTGTGTCACCTAACGTGTGAACGTCTCTCTCCAGAAGACTTTACAAGTCAAATCACTTTTTATCTAGGATAGCTCCAGCTAACCCTCACAGGAATACCATCTATGACCCGAGCTAAACTGCCCAACCCACAGGAATACTTTGTTACAAAACTCTTATCTGAATCCTCTCGGCTACTTAGTCCATACTGCTCATCAGAACCTTTTATCTTGAGGATTGAATATGCCCTAAATGGAGAAAACAGACTTCTACCACTGCTACAGTCCCTACTGAAACAATACTAGACAATACTATGACCCTAGTAGACCATGGCAATGCATAACAGTACTAGAGAATACCCTACAACACTTTCATCCACAATTGCTGTTGGTCTGGACCAATACTTACGTTCCGTGTTATGATGGCCTTGCTCGGCTGCTTACTCCCTGTCAATGTGGTCGCTTCCCCGTCCTGGTCTGCCTGGACAACTTGCCGATCTCAAGTGGGATGATTTCTAAAACAGCTGATGACCTTTAAATGGGCATGCTTATTCTGGTCTTCTCGAAATACAGCCCCTCGGGTTCTGTGATGAGTCAGCTTGGTGCTATGCTGGTGCATCTAACCATCCTCTGCACTACCAACTCTTGGAGCAAACTCCACGTAGGGTCGAGGGCTACTAGGAGTTTGCAGACTCATGACTCATGGAAGGCCCAACACCTTCCCCAAAAGGAACACTTGCTCAGCCAGACAGTAGGTTCAAACTGTGGTTTATTACAGCCAAAACCGGTAGGGATCAGTACAAGGATCGAAGAAAATCCTGGGACATCTCATTGTTCCCTAGCTGGCAGGCCAGTTTTCGTCTGATTTAGTCAGTGACGTTACAACCTTGGCCCCTCTCCAGCAAGCCTAACGCAGCACTGGATTGGGTACAGAGTAATAGTCCACCTATAGTGGACCCTGTATATGTTAGTTTATTGGCTCTCCCCATGTCGGGTGTCGGGCCAGGCTCATCCCAATATTTCTATCACTAAACAATTTTGCAGTGTGAGGGTCTTACCATTGGTTCTTGCTCTTTGCTACCCACCCCTTGGATACTGAACTGTGGTTGGCTAGAGCTGATGTCCCTAGGCCTTGGATCCAAAACTGTTCTCAGCTTGAGGTGTACCTTCTCAAGGAAATAACTGTCTGCATTGTAATGTGTGTACCACCATAGTCTGAGAGTGCCCGTTCACATCATGCAACTCTTGTCTTCTCGTAATGTCTTTGTTGCAAGCTTCTGTCTGGTGGCTTGGTTTGCTCCTCTTTCCCAGCGCCGGTTTTGATTCATTATCCAAGCCTGCTGAGTCATGTGTCTAGAGACAGTGTTTGGGCTTCTTCTGACCTCTGAAGTACTCTGAAAATGTAAGAATTATTTGCATTTACTGCAGCTGGTGTTACTGTCATTCAAGGAATGGAATGTCACTCGTATCTCTGGCCTTGGCACTGGGCCTTGTTCCACATGTTTGCTCCTCTGTCCAGGCTGAATTCGCTCAGCTCCTGCTGAGGGTTTGTGGCCCGTTTACAGGTTTCCTACTCATAACATGGCTCGTATATGTGTGTACTATTCTATATGCTCCACATGTTAATTGCACATGGCTCTCACGTCCCATAGGCGCTCCTGCAGCTCTATATGGTTAAGCATCTGCAAGCTTGTTCAGAATCTCTTGCTTCTTGCCGTTTCTATGTTCCTGCGTTAGCTAATGACAAAATAATAAAGCAAAGACAGTATGTATGTTCCTGTCCTCTTATAGAACTGTTGCACATGTGTCTGTGTATTCCTATGTGTTTTTGTCACGAGGTGCTGATGGCACATGTGCTTCCTGTCTAATGCTGCTATGTCATGGTGTCTCTAACGACATCAGTAACGTGGCTTCTTGGCCCTCATACTGTCAATTGAAATCTCCTTAGTTGCATCCTGAGGCTCCTCATCCACTCTGGGTAACGGTTGCACTGTTTCTTGGCTGTAGGGTTGGCTGAGGGGTACCTCTCGACATACTTCTCTATCGTAGGAGCACTAGGAATTGGTCCGAAATGGTATGGGTGATCGTACTGTCTCATGTTCTTCTAACGGGCCATGTACCTTATGGGAGGAGGCGCAGGGGGTGGATTCATCCATCCCTCAAGACAAATGGAAGCCAGATAGATTTTTGAGATACAGCCCACTAAAGAAGGCCTGAATACAGATCATGAACTCCATGTGTCCATAAACCCTTGCATTGCTTGGATTGAGTATTTATGTGCCATATACAGGTTGATGATTTTCACCACTTATTCAACAAGCCATGGGAAATGTCAGCCTAGCTCAGCAGGATTACAAATCACCCAACTTGATTATTTGTAGACATAGATACTTGGTGGTCCACTTATTAATTGAAGTACAACTACAGGAATTATTGCAGGCAACATCAGCCCCTTCCAATATGGCACCTGCCCTTTTGTGTTCTAAAGTTGGGGAAAGCTTTAATCATAATTACGGTTTAAAACACTTATCTGCCATGGGAGCTGATTCTGCTACCCATCCCTCTAAAATGAGATTAGAGGCGTGACTACCCGTGTCATCAAACCATAGACCCTATTGCTATACCACCAATCACTTATGCACAAGGCTAACCACACAAGTTTATCCAACATGTTTGTGTTGGGGACTCTACCAAATCTACTTCATGGATGAATATCAGGAAAACATTTTCACATAATGTAGCCCTACAAACAACTTTTCGTGTTCGTTTGTGCTAACATGGAATCATTCAAATATAGCAAGACTTCAGACATATAATCTCTGAAACACTTTGTTGCTGGGCAACCTGATCGAGTCCCACACAGGCTATCACATCGTGGGACATGTGCTACCACGTGAAACAGATTTCTCGCTCTTCGATCATCATTTTGGTTTAAAATACCAAGTAGGGTAAGTTACTCTCTAAGGAATTCATGGAGAATATCTCCCAATCATTACATTCAAGTTACAGCCTGGATAACGAATGATGTCCGAGTTAATGAACTCGGACATCGTTCGTTATCCAGGCTGTCAGGTGCAGCGGTCTGAAAGGTCACTGCAGCACTCTTAGGAAGAGTCCTGCTATATATTATTGGTGATCTTGTGCAGAATCAAACAATTCTCAATCGACGAGTCGGGTGAGGAATTATCACTCTGTATGATTTTAAACACTAGGCTGGCAATTACATGCAATATACTAACGGATATATTGCATTGATCTTTAAGTTTATCCAGTTCTCATGCTGGTAATCGCTGCTTCACATTGGCAGCACTTATGTACTGAGCTGACTTGCAGTGCCACCACATATTAGAGTAAGTGATTCACAAGTGTTTCTCCACCATAATCCTTCACTTGAACTCTGGCCTATTATGAGTACAGGTATCAATAACATTACCTTGTACTCTCCTGTGTTACAGGATTTACGACTAACCGTGGCTCCATTAGGTATGAAACTGTCAATAAGGACCAACCTCTTACCTTCCGAGCAAACATCATTTTGGGGGCCAGGATTACACACTTAATATGCTTGGCCATTCACCAATAACTAGGTGCTTTTAATATACAACTTGTGGGTTTCAGAAACTGCTTACTTATACCCACCTTGGAGGGTAACAAATACACTCCGCACTAACAGTATTTAGGAATCACTATAAATTATATGAATCAATATATGAATACATGCCTCACTGCACTGAGCATATCCCACAAATTTGCTTAAATAATTTAAGAAAAAGATTGACAGGAAATAGAAAATTGCTCTCATGTACACATAACTATGCTAATGTATGCTAAAGTATAATGAAGTATGATCATTGCATTATTTCCTTCTGTGTTCTCTGTGGTGTATGTTCTTTTTTACTGTTTGTTGTGCATTAGAATGATGCATTTGAGATTAAGAAAATGTCTTGCTTCCAAGGCGAGCGCATTGCCCCTTAGCTATCCTCCCGAGACAAGTTCCCCAAGCCCCTATTTTTGTAACCCCACTCCCCACCGGTTTTAACCCCTTACCCCACCCATATATATATATCTCAAATTCTGCATTTTTTCGTTATTAAATACCTGTTTTTATTAGAATCACTGGTTAACATGGGCATCAGTTCAGCAAGTCTGGTGACCTTCTTTCTATAATTGGGCCCATCTGCTGTCTTTCCCACTGAAGAAGGCCTAAAACCTTAGCTCCAGGTAGCCCACTATTGTGTTGAGACAGGCATGATATCGAGAGACAGACGCAGGTGATTGTTTCAAAACCTTTATTCCATGAATCGGGATGCGTGAATTGCCAATCTTGCCCTATCACTATGGCGGGATTACCCTGCCAAAATAAACTAAGGATTGTCAGTCATTGTGTCCACATCAAAAAGTCTGTGTCCAAACCAATGCTTGCCCTCACAACTAAGAACAATAGTGAAGGGATGGTTTAACTGAATGGCTAGCTCCCTTTCCCAAGTCAAGAGACAGTTCAAATAGTATCTCGCAAATCTCGTACCTTCTGGGGTATAGTCTCTAGTTATAATCCCCAAAAGGTTTACTGGCTAAAGTTCAGTTAAAAAAAACACCCTTCCCCAAACGTCAGGTACCAGTTCATGAAGTATCCAGTTATCAAAAGTTCCCAAGAAACAGTCTCTTGGTATACATTCAAGGCTCAGGGTTCGCTTCTCCAAGCTCAATACAGTTCTTGCTCACACAACAAAGTTCACAGGTTCTTCTCACATTACAACTTTCATTGGAGCCCCGTACTGGTCGTGGTGCAGTTTTAGACCGCATGGTCCACCCAGAACAAGTCATGCAATCAGTGGCTGTTATCCTCGTTGGGCTTAGAGCATCCTGGTCTAGGAGCAGTTTTAGCCCACACGGTCCACCAGGTCACGCAACCAGTCACCCCAGTGCTGCCTTCAGCCTCCTCTTTTACTTTGACAATTTGCTTTCCTATAATCCCAGGCCACAGCCGTTCTTATATTTTTCACAATTTTTTTGTTCGCACTTCGCTAGCTCCCCTCAGTAGCTTTTCACTCAGTGGTTGCAGGAGATTCAGCCTTGTTAAATGTTACTTTATTTTCCTTAACAGCCAGGTGCTCGGCTTCAGTTTCACACTTGTACAACTTAGCAGTCTGCCGCACGTGACTAGGTGGCCACATTGTATGGTCAATTAGATGTTTCATTCAGCCTCTGAAACTCACTGGCATCGCGCCTGGATGGCTGGTGTTTCCTTTCTGCCTTGTGAAAGGTAGGGTTGCCCCTCTGACAACCATGGGCTAGCGCTTCCAGCCAGGGTAACAAGTTATTCTCGGTGTTCATCACAGGGACTGCCTGCAAACGCTGCTCTCTTCACTTCTTCCATCCAGCTCCCTGGCCACACTGTAGACTTTCCAGTGCAGACTTCTGACTCGCCACACCATTCTTTCAGGGACACGACAACCCTTCCTGCTGCTCCTCATGCTCTGCATTCCCCGTTCTCTCTGGGTTGTCCTGTGTCCATTTTATACTCCGAGCAAAGGCTGATAGGCTGCAGGTGATGCTACTTGGCCTGACCTCATTAGTGGGACACATGCATTGAAAGTACTGGTTTGCTCCTGCTTGCATCTTTCTCAGTACTATAATGGTTTCTTTTGTGGGCAATCTTCCTCACTCGAAGATGCCTCTTCCTCTTCGCAGTACTCCCAGGGGAGTTACAGAGGTAAAGGGAATAGGACTGACAATAATCCATAAAGGATAAGGGTAGGTCACTATCAGGTAAGGGGGATACCATGTCTCGCCCGCAGGTGCCCTTTCTAATCCTCAAGGACCCTCCACTCAGGTGGTCCTCCATCGCTTGTTTTTCTCTGGGATCCAAAAGCGATGACCCTTCCCACCTGAACAGAGGAGAGTAGAAGTGAATGTACCCGCTGTGTGCATGCAGTAATCCAGTATGGGTTCAAAAGGAAACAATCTATTCCATTCTGATTTCTGCTATTCTCCTTTCTCTCCTCCTTCCCCTCCATCAGTGAGCCAGTGTCCCCACCCCCATAATCTATGGGTTTTAACTTTTATAGAGCTAAAACCACTCCCTTTAGAGGTGGGTGTATCTAATTGATCAATGTATGTGATAGGAAAATGTTACAAAAGTGACACCACAGTAAATATCCTCTTTGCAATCATTGGGCATATTTACAATGACAGCCTAATTGGGCTGACTTATACACCTACGTTCCCTCCCATTTGATGTGATGTCCTCTTGGAGATTCTGACACTAAACCATTGCAACTTTCTTATTCCTCACATGTTGATCATGTTACTAATCGGTTAATCGGATGTCTCTCACCTAGACTACTCAAATAATGTAACTTTCATCTCAGCATGACATAGTGGATGAGTTAGATTTTCTTTCAGCTGATTCTATACAAAATGTTTTCCTCTCATAACCGGCTTGCCATCACAGACACAGGTATATAAATCACTGTTTTTGTGTGAAGATATCCACATTCGCCCAGTTTATATAACGCATAATTTTACATCCAGCTGGAGATTTTAATCAGAACATTTTTAAAATATTTTGACCTTTTGTTCATCTAAGGTGCAAATATGATTCCATATGTCATTTAAACAGTGACTTTTCTTTTCTATTTTTTTTTAAAACCAACTTTATTTTTGGATCGAAGGCATACAAGTGAATACGACATCAGTTATTGAGTAAGTTCTGTAACTTTGTGTTCGTACCATTCAGTTCGTTGAAATTTCCTTTGCCTTCGAGGGTTTTCAATTCCCCCTCCCCTTCCCCCTAAACCCCCTCCACCATAGCTTTAACCACTACTTTGTAATACAGTGTTCAACGGATGCAAGTTATTTCCCTGACGGTTGAGTCCCAGGTTCTTTGTCTGTTAGTCCTCAGATGACGTGTGTTCCGGAGAAGGCGAGGTTTGAAGAATTGGGCTTTTCTATCCTGTACCAGTTCATGGAAAGGGTTCCAGACACTGGAATTTTAGATATTTTCCAGTACTAAGTGCACATATCTTTTCCATGGCCATTACTCCCCAAACCCTGATCCACCACCATGCTGAGGTTGGACCCGCTTCGATTTTCCAGTTTTGTTCAAGGGTCATTCTTGCCGCTGATGACGGGTGAGTAATGAGGGTCGCTGTCGGCCCTGACATTGCGTATTTTCCATCTACGGGGACCCCTAAGAGAATTGTCTTCGGGGATATCGGCAATTCAACTCCTGAAATGTCTTATGTGGCTTAATATTTCCTTACAGTAAGTCATAGCTTTAGGACATGTCCACCACATGTGGAATAGGTCTCCCCTCTCACCGCAGTTCCTCCAGCAGTTTGGTGAGTATGATTTGATTTTATGAATACGGTTTGGGGACATATACCATCTAAGGCATAATTTGTAAGCTGATTCCTTAATCGTAGTGCATCTGGAGGTGCCGTGTGCACATGTCCATATTTGGTTCCATTCTTCCTCCGTTAGCAACTCTTGCATGTCTCTTTCCCAGTCCAATTTGTATGGGATTCTGACAATCGATTGATTTTTGGAGAGCAGTCTGTAGAGTCTGGTGACCCCCCCCCGCCCCCCTTTGCTGTGTGGCCTTCCTGCAGAGTCAGTTCTAGGCCTGACAGTGTTCTTGTGCCAGCCCTCTTCACCATTGGGTGGGTTATCCAGTGCCTTATTTGTGCGGATCTATAGCACTCGTTTTCTTTTATCTTGAATTTCTGCTGACAGTCTGTGAAGAGTAATGGAGAACCGTCTTTGTACATGTCTTTCAGGTACAGGTCTCGGCACCCAACCATCCCACCCAATACTTTTGTTGGAGCCTCGGTGTGAAATCTGGGTTGTGCATCAACAGCATGTATGGGCCCAATCCGTGCGGGATGCATTTCTTTTTCCGGGCTTTGTCTCAGCTTTACAGTGACCATTTTGTCATTTCCAAAAGCGCATCCTCACTCTCTCAGGCGCTCTCAGGCTCTTTCAGGCTCAGCAGGGTTATTAGGGGAGTTGACGAGGTTGATTGTTCAATTCTACACCATCCCTTGTGATTCTCAGGTTTTGCCCACCTCAACATTGGCGCTGTCATGGGTATCGGGCAGGTACTTGGGGCAAGCTGGGTGGAGGCTTGGCTGGTCTGGCCTAGGCACACAAGGAACCCATAACAAATCCCTCCCTTCATTCCTTCCTAGTGTTTGTAGTAACTTCCTGGTTACAACTTCCTGTTGCCAAACAGGAAGTGCATGATAACTCATGAGCTGTCTAGTGTTTGGGTGTGGCTGGCTATATCAGCCACACCCAAGATTCTTCCAATGCTTCGTGTTGCTTACTGTGAGCTGTTTCAGCAACACACTTGCCGTCCGGATCATCCTGCTTCTGCTGACCTGCTCCGGATCATCCTGCTTCTGCTGACCCGCTCTGGATCATCCTGCTTCTGCTGACCCGCTCTGGATCATCCTGCTTCTGCTGACCCGCTCTGGATCATCCTGCTTCTGCTGACCCGCTCTGGATCATCCTGCTTCTGCTGACCCGCTCTGGATCATCCTGCTTTGGCTTACCTGGTTCTTACTCCACGCCGCATCGATCTCCAGTCAAAGAGGGGACTTCTACACCGGCACCTGTAAGAACAAAGAACAGCGTTAACATGCGCACATCAGTAATGCTGCGCATACTCACCGAATCTTCCTGTGACGTTGGAATCCAGGTTAGTTACGAGCTTGCAAACCTCTGTGAAACAAGAGACATTATTGCGCTAGCTCCAATAACACGGATACTTATTTCACTGCGCTCTCTCTACGTGGTGAATACTTACCAAAAGCCTCTGTGCAAACTTACCTAACCACCAAGTCTCCAGTAGCGCTGAACCCGGACCCGAGGCGCTAATACCACATTTCTCCTGCAAGGGAAAGGGAGAGATATTACCAGGCGCGCTCAAATTGAAGGCGCTGCGCAAACCTACCAGCAGCTAGCTTCTACACGCAGCACTACTCGCCCACAAAAATACCAGCAAACTAAGACAATATGGACAATTTTGGACAATCAACATTCTCCGCAACGTTCACTTGTGGGAAGGAATTTCTAGCAGTGAAGAAACTGGCGCCTTGATCTCTCGGCCTTGCTGTGAAGTCATAAAACATCAGATCAAGGTAAGCCCATAGGGGGACATCACAGCACACAGTAAAGAGAAGGGAAGGGCCCAGGGGAATCGGGTGAATTCAGGTCTGAGTGTACACCTCGTATTTGACAGGTATTCCTCCAGGTGAAACAGGGGAAGTGAAGACTTTGGGTCAAGGGAGGCTCGTCCAGTGCTGCTGCAGAGAGACAGGTGAGTGTGACAGGTGCTAGCTGTGCTGCTAAGATATATCTGTCCATTTCTGGAACTCCCAGGCTGCCCAAATGCAGGGGGTGCATTAGGATTAGTTTCTGAATCCTGGGTTTCTTACCTTGCCATATAAATTTAAATATCGCGTTTTGCAATTCTCGGATCTTAGCTGGCGGTATAGGCACCTGTATTGAACCTATTACATAGAGAAGCTGAGGGAGGATGGTCATTTTGACAGCTGTGATGCGGGCGAACCATGACCGCTCTTGAGATTCGCATCTGAGAATGTCTTCCTGTAACTGTTTCCACAGAGGAGCAATTTTTGCATGATATAGCTTGTGGTTCTCTAGTAAGGTGGATCCCTAAGTATTCCAGAGTGTCCCGCGACCAGTTCATGGGGAATATCCTCTCCAGCGTCTCGGTCACTTCCCTCCTTGCTGTAATGTTCATAGCTTTTGATTTGGAGAAGTGTATGGCGAATCCCGAGACCTGCCTGAATTCCTCCAGCTGGGCCATTGCTCTGGGCATCGTATTTTCTGGGTCTCCCATGAAGAGCATGTCGTCAGCGTACAGCCCTATTTTGTGGTTCTCCTGACCGATGGTCACTCCCTTGATGCTAACATCTTGTTTGAACTGCATTTTGCATGGTTCCATCGCAAAGATCAGAAGGGAGAGTGGACACCCCTGTCGCCTGCCCCTTCTAATCTTCGCGGATTCCGTACTTTGTCCGTTGATCCTGAAACCTGTCGATGTTGGTAATTGGCAAGCACCATCTTGGTGAATTCTGGGCCACAGCCGAAGTGCTCCAAGATCAGTTTCAGATAACACCAGTCCATGCTATCAAATGCCCGGGTAGCATCCGGGCCATCCACTGCAAACATCTGTTTTTTGTCGGCCCGCGTCTGATGTCTTCTGCCCTCCTTACGTTACCCTAAGTGTGCCGTCGATGATGAACCCCGCTTGGTCGTCATGTATTTTGTCAGGAGGGTTTTCATCAGACGAGTAGCCAGGAGTTCAGCAACGCTATAGGACAATAGCTTGCACAGTTGTGGGAATCTTTTCCTGCTTCAAGGGCAGTATAGTGAGACCTCCCCATATCGAGCGTGACCTTCCCCTCTGCTCTGAATTTTATATAGCCTTGTCAACGGGGCGAGTAGTTGGGTGTGCAACGTCTTGTAATAAACATTGCCAAGGCCATCTGGGCCTGTTGTCTTTTGCTGGTAGAGCTGAAATGGCATCGCTGACCTCTTGTGCCGAGAACTGGCTCCCAAGACTGGTTCTGTCTTGTTCCGCCATCTGGGGCAGCGGGAGCTGGCTGATGTAGGAGAGTTGCCATCCCAGGTCAAGGTACCTTATGAAAATGCTTCATTATTTTTTTTTGTCGAGCTCTGTCGTGTGGGGTTTTCCCTGGACATTGTTCAGTTGTGCTACATAGTTCTGGGTTTTAAGTTTCCTCAATTTCGCTGCAAGGAAACGATTTGCCTTGCCCCCAAGGATATAATATGATTGTTTTGTTTGTATCAGTGACTGGGCCATATGGTTCTCCATTTGGGCTCTGATTTTCCGAAGCGCTCTTACAGATTTTCTCGAACAGTGGGCTTTGTGTTGGGCTTCGGCAGCTTTCACCTCCTTTTCCAGCTGGTTTGTCCCAATGCTCTTTCCCTGTAGTATGGCGATGCATTTCCTGTTTCCAAAATTACCCCCCAACCTGTTTCCCGATTGTCATTTTCTTTAAAGTAGTTGATGATGGTGGTCTCCAAATGAGCTCTTAATGCTAAGTCCTTCAGGAGGATTTCATTTAACCTCCAAGGTGGTTTTGCCCTGCTCCCTTCCACTCCCCAGTCTATACCCACCGAGACTGTTGCGGATATTAAGATCATGTCTATTCTAGAGTATCCAAGGTGGACGGCTGAATAGTGGGTGTACTCTTTTTGTCTCCATGGAAGAATCGCCAAGTTTCAATAACCTCTTATTCTCTGAAGAAGCGACCCAGTGCCTGTCTATTTTTCTGGTCGGTTGTTGTGGGGAGGGGGGTGGTTTATCCAACAATGGGTCCATGACAGTGTTAAAATTCCCACCTATAACAGTTGGCCTTCGAACCAGATGCCCAAATAGCTTAGTAATTCTGTTATGAACACATCATGTTGACTATTACGAGCATAGGTAGCCAAGATTGTGTACATTCTCCCCTTTATCAACCCCTTGAGCAACCAAGTAGTGTCCCTCTTTGTCTCAACAGAGTTGTAATTTTTTAAGTCTAGAGCCCTCCCAATTAGTATGGCTACCCCCCTTTTCTTCCCACCACTTGAGGCAAAACATTGCTGTGGAAAGGCTCGATTGGCCATTCTCTTCTCGTCCTTAGGGAGGAGGTGTCTCCTGTAGGAGCCCTATCACCGCCTGCATTGCTTTCAGCCTGTCCAGAACCACCCAACGTAAGTTCAGGCCCTGTACATTCAGGGATATTATCTTTGACTGCCATTTCAGTGTAGAGGAGGTTGCATTATTTTGGGCTGAGTGGGGCTCTCTGGTGTCTCCTCCACCTTTCTCTTCCGTCCCCTGGATCTCTAGCCTGTTCTGTTGCTGTCTCTTGGTTCTTCCACCCTTCCCTCCCCCCTCCACCCATCCCTCTTCCCTCCCCCCTCCACCTGTCCCTCTTCCCTTCTCCCTCCCCACCACCTACCCCAATCTTAGAATACATTTGGCCCAGACGCAAGGAATTCCACCTGTCTCCCCTCGCTGGGTTTTGGGCCTTAACTTGACCTCAGTCTTTGATCTGCCAAGATCTAAACTTATCCTGATGCAGCATCCTAGATGTGTTCTTCCTCGTGTGGATTCCGTGCAGATCAGTGTATTGTAGTCCGCAAGCATTGTTCTAAGGTTATTAACTCTCTTGTTGGTGGTTTCTCCTGCAGTTCTTCCAGTGCCAGTCATTCCTGGCTCTGTTGCTGAACCTTGGACTTTTCTGCTTTCCTTGACTTTCGCCTTCTTTCGGTTGACCATTCCCAAGGTTTACTTGCTGTGCCTGGAGGGTTGAGTCATGGTTGGTTGTCCGAGCGACCTTGGTCTTCCTCCAGCTGTAGGATTGAACGGCCCTCCTCACAGGTGTAAATGTTCGTCTGCTTACCCTCCCATGTAAAGGATATGCCAAACGGATGTGTCCACCTGTATTGTATTTGCTTAGCTTGGACCGCTTTTGTAGTTGGCTGCATCATTCTTCTCTTGAAGAGGGTGACCAAAGATAGGTCTTGGTATAATTGAATGCGAGAGCCCTTGATTGTGAGATAATTGTGGGGCCTGGCTGCTCTCAGGATGTCGTCTTTCAGGCAGTAGGAAGTTACTGCTATCAGGACATCTCTAGGCCTTGCTCCAGGGTCGTTCTGTTTTAGGCCAACTCTGTGTATCCCGTCAAACCCAATTTTTGATCTGGCTGCATGTCCGTGAGCTTGCTGCTGAAACATTGTTGCCTAGTGTCTTTGAGGTATTTATCCTGGATCGTTTCAGCTAGGCTTTTGACCCTGATGTTGGACCTTCTTGAGCGGTTCTCAAGGTCTTCCGCTTGTAG
The DNA here is from genome assembly GCF_040938575.1 of Ambystoma mexicanum. NCBI lineage: Eukaryota > Metazoa > Chordata > Amphibia > Caudata > Ambystomatidae > Ambystoma > Ambystoma mexicanum. The sequence continues at coordinate 538,634,088 of NC_090940.1, forward strand.
TTCCAGGTTGGTTGTTGCGTTAGCTAGCTTTTCTAGTAAGATGCTGTTCTGGTTAGTTTCTTCTGCTACATTTGACAGACCATTTTCGACGATATCTATTGGTCTGCCATTTCTCTGCTTACCTCCTGGAGGGAGGCTTTCAGTTCCTCCTTCATCTGTTCCAACTGATTGTGAAACGTGTTTGAGAGTCTGGCTTCCATCCTCTTCAAACAATTTAGGAGTTCCTCCTTGTCTGACGCCATGGTGTTTAGTGGTGATGCCACTGTGTGGTTAAAGCGTTCCAAGGCGGAGGGGGTGATTCGCTGTCCGTTCGCCGTCCCTGTCTCCAGCACTTTTTCAGTTTGCCTAGTTGGGTTTTGGCCAGTGTTCTTGTTTTGAACTGTCCGGATCTCGCTTTAGCCCTTGGCATCTGAATCTGTTGGGAGTGTTCAGTGTCACTTGGGATCCGAGGGGCTACCCTCTTGGATGTCAGAGCAAGAGTGGTCTTGGTGTCTCTCCTGGATCTCCCTTCTACTGCCTTTCGAGACCTGCAGGTACTCTCTCCTGGGGCAGATGCTGTTTTGCCCACCTGGAACCCTGTGGCTGCACATCCCGGTGGGGGTCGATGGCGCTCCCGCCCCCCCCCCCTTCCGGGGCGAATTGCTGAGTCTGTGGTTTCCCCTCTTTGAATAGGTCCGTCACAGGGGCAGCGCAGCTCTGGTCGCTGTTGGTGTTCTTGGGGAGCAATGGCCCTTCTTGTGCCCACAGGAAAGTTCTTTTTTTAGGCGGGGCTGCTTACATTTGCCAGTTCTGAATCTGTCCCTGGGGGGCCCACATGCACCCTTTTGCTGTAATCTTGGTCTTGCATGCCAGTAGGGTATGCCGGGCTAGACTCAGTCATCCAGGTGGGTTGCTTGGAGTGTCCTCAGCGTCTGGTATGAGCCGGAGTTTGGGGGGAGAGGTGTTACTTGCTTAAGCACTGTCCACTTTCCAGTGTGGTTAGACTGCGCAATTTGGCGCTCTAGCTGTGGTTGCGGTCTGCTTGTCTCGTGGCTGACCCTCTTGTTGATAAAGGCTGCCACCTTCTGGCACTACCCCAGCTCTTTTCTATTTTACACCTCATCTCCTGTCCCTCTTCATGGTGAAAATACATTTGGTGTCCGTTCCTTTTTGGAGGTGAGGGCTGGAGCATTTATGACCCACAGAGGCCTGGTTGCCATTGTGCAAGTTCTTTCAAGTACAGATCTGACGGGCCTTTTATGACTTCAGTCTCACCCCCTTGAATGATCCCAGGATATCTGGCTGTGCCTTTGCCAGACATTCAGTCTTCAAAGGTGGGAGTCTAGATCTTCATATGAAGATCTAGCGAACTGTTATTATTCAGAGAGCAGACTGCTGCTCAGAATGAATTTGATGTATTGATAAAGCATTTGTCTAGGCCCTGTGGCAGCTAGCAGTTTTAAAGGGGGGTGGGGGAACTATTTGTCTTTATTATTTAATGTGTCCTGAGAACCAACTCCATGCAAAGTCATAAACTTTGATATTGAGTTTCAAAAGCCAGTGTTAGAACTTTTTTCCTGTGAAGGCATCTTACATGTCCTGTAGCATATTGGGGATGTTGGTGCTTTTGCCTTCTAGCCCAAAGCTGCCATTTGATTCAGAAATGTAGCCTTCATCTCCTTCATTGCAATTGTCAACTTAAACAAAATATTATAACCTCATTACACATCATGTCCACGGAAGCAAGAAGGGAGTAATTGTATCAGTGACGGATCGTGGACCGAAGCAACGTCGTCTTACTTGACGGGGCAGAGGGAGCTGTCTCCGAGAAGGGGTGAGGTGGTGTAATGGAGCAGACGGGTTTCAGGTCAGGGATGCTGTGCAAAGTTCCTGCCTGGTAAGTATCCTTTCAGTTACCTAGTGGAGAGGGGAGAATCCTAACGCACAACAGTAACTCGTTATGTGGCACAAGCCATAAGCCCACATGCCAAAGCTTGAGGGAGGCACCCAAGAAAGGTATTGGACATCATTAGCAGGCCTTGCAAATTCTTGAACATGCTGCTAGACCTGCAGATCGATTAACATAGTTTGCCTACTTGAACTAAGAGAAATGCACTCAACCCATGGTGACAAAAACATTAGGAGAGCTTTTCTGTAAAATGGTGCATGTCAACATACGCCCACTTCATGTTTGGCACGCTTCTGCCAACCAGAAGCCACCCATGCACAGTGAAACCTTTATCACATTTACCGCAAATGAAGTAAATATCAAATGTTTGACATCTCGCAGTTTCATTGTACTAGACTACCATACAAATGGTAGTCAACTTTCCAGATAATCAACTCTGCTGGGCGAGTAGTTCTTGCGAGTCCGGTTTATGGATTGAGGACACAGGGAATGACAAGTAGGGAAATGTTAGTTTAGTCTAGGTATGGACAAAAGGAATATAGCGGTGGCAGAAACCTTGTAACCAGGGGCGTTGCCTTTCAATCCTAAAGCAGTTTAAAGAGGAGGCAGTGAAATTATGATACTGCTTAAGGAGAAGTGAAGAGTGGGAGTGATTGGTGTCAGCCAGCAACTCACTCTTAAAAGTGCATCGATCAGTTGTACCCGGACACATCTGTGGAGGGGGGTTGTCCCACAAGTAGCTAACTAGCAAACCTAGCTGATATGTGCTTAGTTCTTCATCCCAACAGTTGGAGAGCAGTTGCCAGTCCCTGGATAACCACCGGTTCTGCAAAAGGGTCCCCCCACAGGTAACCAAATTGAAGCACTCCTCTGATGCTAAACATTTTGGCAGGTGCCATGTATTTACAGGAGTAAAAATGTGAGTACAGCATTTAATTTGTAACGGATCATGAATAAGGTGGCGCGACATAACTACACCCAATAAGGTACTTCACCGTAACGTTAAGACTTTGTAGTATGTACTGTAACCAGTTGTTAGTAAATGTCAGCATCTGGTGGTCATGGTGTTCTTGAGGCTAGTTAAACTGTAGTAATTGCAACCATACATGGTCCCTGTGCCGGCAGTGGTGGTATGTACATGTGAGTTACTGCATGAATTCAGTTCAGGGTTATTTCCCCTTAGTCAATAGGTCAGGCCGCTCATCAGTGTAAAGTTCAAGGGAGACCTATGCTGCCTGAGTGGGGCCACCGGGAGGTAATGTGGGGGGGGCTACACATCTCGGCCCCACACGGTTAGTCTTGTAGCACATGCCAACCCGTCTAGAGGGCAGAGAATGGATTTACTTTCAAGGCATACCGGTTTAAAGGCTGCAGAAACTACCTGTACCGTGTATGATCTTGCCACCTGCAAAAAAGCCTCGTTTTTGACCTCATATTTGGAGGGCTGGACATGACCCGTTTCTAGGTCTGAGGGGGGGGCTTGCTCTCCGAAGGTAATTTAGTGGGGACGCCCTCCTCCGCCAAGTAGTCTTGTGGCAGATCAGTTCAAATAGCAGAGACTTTTTGACCTACTGGAGCTGGGAAAAGCTTGGAGAAACATTCCTTTAAAATAGTTTTTGTTTCCCTTTTGCCTGGAATATTGATGCAATTGTCCCTTTTGTGCTACATTAAATTTCTAGCAAATAAACACATCTGCTAATAATGATAAACACAGGACAGCAGGCCTTCTATTTCCCACTGCGGCCAGGCAGAATCTCCCTCAAAGTAGGGTTTACCAATGACCAGGTCCTGCGCGTGTTTGTTTCCTCCTACAATTGTGGAAAAACTCCTGCACATGCCCACGTTGGTATAGGGGCTCGCTGACCGGAAAGAGTAGGTCTCGATCCTGTATATGCATCTAAATCAATGGTAGAGATGGCAGCACTCTGTTGCAAACGTCCTGTGTTGCCAATATATATATATATATATATATATGATCCTCCTGGTGGGAAGTACACAAATTCACATGCATGTGGTGAAGGTTATCGATGGACGTACATTTGATCACCCTAAAGTCGCTATTTTGTTGGCAATTTCAATTCCTATTGTCATATGCCAATGTTCACTTTACCTGTGGGATGCCCCTCACAGGGCCTTTGGAAGGTGAACCTCGTGCTCCCGTGGACGCTCATTAGGGCCCTTTCTCTTATGCTGTACAGAGGATTAATGGGTAGAAATGGAGAGCATTTCTCTGGGGAATTTGACTTGGATTTTCTTAACCCGACATTCCCATGTTACTGCAAATGTTCCTCTCATATTGATTATATTTTCTCCCCCCTCCCACAGCCCCCTTTCCGAGTAAAGAAATCCATGGAACAACCGTTCCCTTTGATGAACACCTTGCTCAGTGTCCATGTAGTTTTGAAGCTGCTGTTTCGATTCTACCTTTCATGATTACTGTCCTAACGGTGGTATACTGCCAGCCAATCTTTGTGGGAATCGGATTCTGTGGTCCAAGGCTAATTTTATTTGCCCATTTATTTGCAGCTTTTCTTTTTTTCTTTTGTAATTAAGTGCACTTAGAATATTTGAGCTTAATAATTTGTTGGATAAGGCTATGCAATTTAAGGCTATTGTCTTCAATGGGGAATCATAATTTGTATGAGGTAGTAATCAATAGAATTAAGTTAGCCTATCGGAAAGCACTGCAGAACATTAGAAGATCTACACATCTTCAGCCAAATCTCCACTGCTTTCTCTGCAACAAACTAAATAGAGGAACAGGCTTCGCTCTTATGAATATGTTGGCAATGCTAATTGGCGCAGGATTTTTAGGATGCTTCAACCCCGTGATCAGTAATTTTGGCACTTAGACAACATCTTTCTGAAGGGGAAATCAAATTGGTTGATTCCATTTCTGAGCAATGGGAGGCTCGCATCAGAAAGATGAGATTGATGGTTCATCCCAAGTTGCAACATTTTGCCAGGGCTTGCATGAACCTTTTCTCTTTGATCAACATATTTTGAGAGTAATTATCTTCAATCCTTCAGAGCCGGTTGGCATTACCAACATAGTTAAGTGTAATCCAGATAAATGGGCTATATTGCATAGTATGTTTAATTCCATCTAGGATGGAAGTATTATGCAGAGTTGGTGCAAATCTGTTGTACCAATATACAAACAGTGACCAATCGGAAAGTACAGTCTCCTGGCGATGATGGGCAATTGCTGCAAAATAGTCTCCACTTTGTTACGCAGTCTAAACCTCTGGATCTTGGGGAAACATGGGCTTTAGATCGGGCCATTGTACTCTTGACTCTATTTGGACATGACTGTCATACTGTAAGGAGTCTGTATCTCTGCTAAATTGATTATGCGGGAGCTTTCGACTGTGTTATCAGGGAGAGACTTTGGGTTAAATTACAACATTGGGGAATTTCCCCTTTACAACTTTTGATTAAATTGCTGTATAGTAATACCACTGTTGAAGTACTTTTGATGCAAGTGGTATGCTATCTAGATCAATTGGCTCTAATTTGGCATTAAAGCAAAGCTGTGTTTTAGCTCCAGTTATACATTCTATATGTGGCTGTGTACATAATTACCCCCCAAAAATGGTTAAGGAACACCTACTGTGGCTCTGCTACGCAGATGGCAGGGATTTTGGACCACACTCCTATAGGTTTACAGAGATCTCTATGCACACTTAATGACTATGCAAATATGAACAATCTTCATGCTAACGTAAATAAAACCAGTGGCATGATTATTGGGGGCAAGACGTGCAAATTGGATGCGGCCATTTTGGAAGTGGTCAAAAGTGTTTGTTTGGGTGCATTTATAGTCCACTTTCCCTCCTAATCATTCTATGAGATGGCCCTCCGTGGGAAAGTTATCCGCAAATGAAACCTTAAAAGCTTCTTTGCTAGGGAAGGTGGGCTTTCAATGGAGGTTTTTCTGCAGGTTAATAAGCTAGTGTGATTCCGTCGATCTTTTATGCTTTAGAGGTTTTAAATGAGAAACCTCTTCTGTGGTTGGATGGAAATTATGGAGAGGAATATTGAGGATTCCCAGTTCTGTTCCCGTTGCAGTAAGGTGTGGACTGGGAATTGCCTCAATCACGCTTTGGAGAATGCAGTCTTGTAAATTCGTTATGAAGATTATGTTTGCTGGTGGCATAAATCACACCTTAATTGCCCTTTTAGCTGGTGGTTTTCAGATGCATCGCAGTAATCACTTATTTTTGGGATTAGAAAAGCTGTTCAAAGAATTCATTCAGCGTATTGGCCTGGTCACACCCACAGTGGAAAACATGGTACTTGCATCCCATTTTGCCAAGTTAAAAACCCTGGAGTGCTCCTCGGGGTGCATCATACCGGTCTGGTCAGATGGGTCAGGTCACTACCCTTTCCTTAATTTTTTCGGGTCAACTAGTAATTGTTCATAGGGAGGCTGGTGCTTGCCCTGTGAAATATGTATGAAACATGCTCTTGGGGCTGGAGCAGAGCCATGTGCATTGCAATGGTGGTTAGACAGGAGGCTGACGCTTCTGCATAATTGAGCAATATGCCCCTTGCTGTGGGGGCATCTACATGCCTCGGTAATGCCCCTGCGGCGAGGGGCATATTAGTATATTGCTATTAGTACCCCAGCCCACAAGCTGGGGTACTAATTGCCTTCTTTTCTGCTCCGAAACGCTGCAGCGTTTCCGAACAGAACAGAAAAGAAAAAAAAGTCGAAGGAAATGGCCTCCGGGAAAGGGGAAACAGTCCATTTTTCTTTGCATGGCGGCCATCGGGAGCGGACACGCTGGGAACAGAAATGTTCCCAGCGTGTTCGCTCCCGAAAAGGCAGAAATAGGAAGGTAAGTAGAGTTGGGAGGGCGGGGAGGAGATTATGTGCAGGGGAGGGGGGAGAAAAAATAACTTATCTGAATCCCCAGCGGGGCACGAAGGCAGCCGCCAGCCGTGTGGATGCTCAGAGCGGGGATGGCCCCACTTCGCGCCTCCTCATTGGCTGAGGGACTGCCACGACCCCTGCTGGGGACAAAGGAATGAAATCTCATTTGCAGCAGGAATTGTAAAAAGCCATATCATTTACAGACAGGTCTAAACCCATAACCTTTCAGCAACAGTCACCTAATCTTCTGAGTTGTCTTTTCAGCATTCTGCTATAGAATCCCCTGCTATTCTTGCACCTGCAATGCAGATTTCGCCTGCCCACACCCCCCTACAAAGGCCAGGTGGTCCACCAAGACTCCTTTCCAATTTTGAAGTCAGCAGTAGTTGCTAATTTTGCAAGATGCATGCTAACACGTCAGCAGGCCTGAAGCCAGCAGGAAAGGAGAAAGAAACCCAGCCAAAACCAGTGATTTCGGTGAGCATGACAAGGAGAGCAGGTACACGGACCTACACCCTCTGCTGCAGGCAGGGGGCAGTAGTAATTTTGTCACAAAGCATGCTGCGTGTATTTAACCATAATCCTTGAAAATAGTTCATAAATCGGCTTCTCATTGTTGACCCTGCTTCGATTAAAAGCTGCCCACAGCAACATGAGCTGTGCCCTACTATCGGCGATTAATTTACTGAGCACAGTAGCCATCAAGAAGGCAACGTGGGAGATGCATCTGATGTTTGCAAGTCGCACACGCCTTTTCCAAGTGCCTGCAAACCAGAACCGCTCACAGAAACTGGTTCATTTAGGCAGAATAAACAGAATACCTTTTAATAATACATACAGATAAAGCCAAATAAAATGCATTCCGTTCAGGGAAACAAAGATATATGCATGAATAATTTGAAAATGTTTAAGTAGAAATATTGAGCAAATATGTGGAACTATATGTTTAGTTCTATATTAACCTTTTCTTGGCATTTTTACACTAGGCGACAGTACTCGACTCTTCCAAAATTGCTTTAAGTGGCTGTAATTTCAGCGACTGGGTCTAGCTACTCATCAATTCGGCTATGGGATAATCTACAGTGAGCCTGGGACTCACTCCCTGCACCAGTGAACAGTGCAAATGTTGTCCATTGTTGAAAAGATCAAATGTTTCTCACGAACAGCACCACTCTGACGCAGATGGGAAAACTGAAGGAAATGTGACAAGGTATGAAGAACCTCCAAAACGGGTATACCACCTTATAAATTACTATGCGGTCAGGGGCGGGGTTGTTACCGAGTGTGTCTAGGGATCAGTGGCTGGCTGTGTATTTAAATGAAGGCCAGTGTGAACAGAGCCGGCCTTAGGGCAGAGTGGGCTGGGCGACCGCCCGGGGCTCCATAGTCCTCCAGGGCACCATTAGCCCCCTAGGGCGCAAGCTCGCGGGGAGCCTTTCAAGGGCTACCCCAAGCTGGCGTGGTGGTAGAAGTGTCATTTTGAAATTAAACGTGCTTGTGGCAGCTGGCGCATTTAACAATGGGGTGCTGGCACCCTATTGTGATAATTACCACTCTGCTCTGGTGCCGGAGTGGGGCGATAATCCTCTTTTAGGGTGCCTCTTCTCCCACCACAAAAAACATTTGGTGCCCCAATTGACCAGGGGCGCGGTGGTAGGGGTAGGGCGGCGCAAAATTGTTTTCTGCCCAGAGAGCTGCTGCCACTAAGGCCGGCACGGAGGGTCAGCATGTTAGCTGGAGTGGGGGGTTGCTTGCACAGCCACTTTCAGAAAAGGACACAAGCTTGTGCATCCTGAAGCAGATGGTGTCTGAAAGTAGGCACCCGCCTACTTAGCAGCGATCAACTGCAGCTGAAATTGGATGTTTGCTGCTTGAGTGGACACCTCCGCTCTTGCTTAAAGGAATAGTGCGCTCAAAAATATTATTGTCCTGAGCGTTCGGGCATGTGCTTTTAAGCATACGTTGAGCGATCGTTCAAACATTTCCTATGTACCTTACCGCAGTTTTCCTCACTTTTACACATGCAAAATCAGGCAGCAGGGTGCGGCCATCTTGTGCTAATCTTATCCGTTGCTGCATCGCCCTAAGGTGAACTGCCCTGGCGGCACTAAATCTTATCCCCCGCCCGAGGCTGACATCACCGATATTCTCTGCCTATCTCCATGACGTTACTGGGCAGCATAGCCAAACGCACCCAGTCATCACCTACGTGTTGATGTCCATTAACACAGAACCCGGAATATCAACACACACCCTCTGACAACACAGCGCGTCTCAATTTTGAATACAAAACATTATTTTTAAAGGAAACCGCAATACTCTGCAATTTATAATGTGCTTTTATTTCACAATAAAAGCTCCGAGAACATCTGGCGATTGCCATATTCAACCACATTGGCAATTTCTTTTTGTTCTCGATCAACAATTGTTTATCGTGAGTCACACGGTGGTCCTTGTGGGTATAAGCGCATTGGACGCATCCGTGAATTGCAAGGCTTTGGCATTCAGCTTGGCACTAGGCCACTGTAAAAGATGTCAAATTGCTCCTTATTGCTGGTACTGTGAAAAGGCATATTGGCTCGGGACAATCATCCCGAAACAGCGTAATTGTGATCCAGCCATTTAAGTGTATCTGCATCTGCTGGCTACAGAAGCCTTCAATTGGTGTGGTGAATCGATGACATTCGCAAAAAGGCAGGTTGTAGCTGTGTAGAAAACATAACAGAAATGTCTCTCAGTGGCTGTTCTTTATTCAAATGTATCAGATTACCCATTAATTCTGTACCGTGTGAAAACTAGTGATGAACAGAAACGTGAAACAATGGAAACGGAGAAAACATTGTGGAAAGTTGGAGTCTACGATGTGCTTGAGAGGTTAGTGCTATGGAGTATGTTTAGCTCGCATTGGGATGCGGAAGTTGACGGAAGAAATAGAACACATATATGGCATTTTAACGGAATGTTAGTGTAGGTGTTGGTGGAACCGAAGGGTAACCAGATGTGGACTATGTGCACGGTGCTGGACTTCCCATTTGCCCCGGACATAGGCAAGTACACACACAGGTTGTTTTGCGTGTCGTTGCAATATGCCACACACAACAACCCATTACAAGCCAGCAATAACGGTCAGATAATGAAACCATGACTCGTTCATCTATAAAATAGTCTACAGTAAAACTTACATAATATTTGGCATTTCCATTCTCTCTGCATAATGCAGAGACTCAATTCATATCTACAAATTGTCATAAATGAAATGACATGTTCCTTTGTCCAGTTTTGGAATGGAGAACCTTATCATATTTCATGGTATTACACACCTCCATTCCATTCGAAATCCTCCCTTTCTTCAAGGACAAAAAACAATCGAACCTTATACTGTGTAGGATGCGTGGGTGTGCACAGCTCACAAGCAAAATTCAAATGCTGTGACCTTCACTTCCAATGTGAGTGAATAGCCTTGCAGACCACAGTGGCATCTGAAATATTTTTGAAAAACAGTTTGCTTGCATCTCCCAATGCCGCGCAAAATTTCTAGTGATTTACTGTTTTTATTGAAAACAGCTAGTTTACTTCCAAATGCCTTATTTTTAGTGTCCCTCTGGTGGATTGCTCTCTCCCAGCGCCTCGCACAGCAAGCACCCAACACCTCTCAGCTCAGCCCGTCTCCTGTTCTCAAAGCAAATCAGCTAATCATTTTTGCAAGTAGCGGGTCTCGAGCCCTGACAAAATGTGCTTTTACGAGAATGTCAGAGCAGGCCCTGCTCCAACCCTAGTGCACAATCCGTCTCTGCTCACTGACTCATGCCATCTCCAACCCCTTCCTGCCAGGATGTGGTCACCTGAACCCATGACCCCTGTTCCCTTTGAACACATCTGCTCCCAAGACCCTACCCCTGCACCGCCTTGTCTTCACTTCCCATATACCTAATCAGGAGTGGTCATATATTTTGGTAACACCGTCACCTATCTCTACTGCGTTTGAAATAGTAAGAATTCGAGGGCCGCAAATTATAGATCGGCCCCTCTGATAAGGCATCTGATAGCAACAACCCCTAACACATGCCCCCATAAAAATATAGGTCGGAATGCACCTATTTCTCAAACAACCCCCTTTGATGTGGTGTTTTCCGTAGTCTGTAGTTCTTGCTTGGCAAGTTTCTTCTGTAGCCTAGGTCTCATTCCTTTGTGGGACGCGCATTTATTCTGCTATTTGGACACGTGCATGGTAAGGCAACTTCATAACCCCAAAGTTACTTTCATGCTGATATCCATCAGACTCTCCCCTGATCAGTGAAAGACCCACAAGAGCTTGACGAAAGCAGGAAGTGTGAAAGCACAGCCTTACACTGTATGGCATCCTCCAAAAGGCACTTCTTTCAACAACAAAAAAATGACATTAGTTACATTTAAAATAACTAATTGCACGCTTTATTTGGACACTTTATATACATTGTTGAACAAATAGTTGAAAATCATTGGATGTGAATTGTTCCACAAGGTCTGCTTTTGGTGGGCAGGGCACGTTTGCAATGTTTTGTGGCAATGTATGTGTCCTAGGAACAAAACCATGAGCGGTTCCATGAGTATGTATGTCCAACACAGTCAAAGGGAGATCTTTCACAAAATCGAATTACATTTCCTGCTATATTGGCTTGACCACCCATTTTCTGCTTCTTTTCATAAAGGCCATTGTGTAACGAAGCATCCCAAAGTTTCCTGCTGTCCTTGCTTGTTCTCTCCCACGTCCTCATTATGACCCAAGGCTGCTAGTAATGTCCAATATTGCATCCCGTCTATGCCGAAATGCAATCTCTTGGGCCTGTACTTTAGGCACATATTGTGGAACATCTCCAAATCTCCCATGTGACAGAATTCTGTGAGTCCCTTCAGATCTCTTGTTTTATCAAACACAATCTTCTCAAGAGCTTTTTGTGGAGGTGAAGATGGAACCAACCAGTTCTTCTTGCATTCCTGCTCCTCCGATAAAGGTCCATGTGCACATTGCTGAAAATGTTGGTTGTCTGTCCATGAGTGAACATTGGAACAGTGGTGCATCAATGAGCACCATTTTTCAAGTAGAATTTCCACAGACGACCACCACAAGTTTTGGAGCGCCACCAAAGATGGTTGCTCAAAGACTGGGACCACTGTAAAATATTTTCTGAACCTTTTTTTTTTTTTTTTTACCAGCAGATGTGATTTTTTTATTCATTGATTTGGCAACGTGGTATACGTCAAATTGATGGTGAATGTTTGGAAACTGCTCTCATGGCCTTGGCTATTGAAACATGTCTGTCGGTGGCTATGAGGTCTATTTGCATTCACCTCGATTGGAGATCTTCCAGGGAATTTCTAAAACCATGTTTCTCCATGGCCACTGAGGATTTGCATTCGGACACCTGCACGACCACCAAACTCACAATTTTAGTTTCCATGTCCTGAAAGTGGTATGTGCAGTACTTTGCTGAAAATCTGGGGCTGTCACACTGTCGATCGCCAGTTAGCCTAAACCATTTGTCAGAGAATGTCCTTTTCAATTGACATTTGTTCAATTTTCCAGGCTTCACTAATAGCAGGGAATAAAAATTCTTTGATATTTATAGTACTGCGTTTTAGCAAGGAACTTCAGTCCCACAAATTGACTGAAGCTGGACAACTTACTAAAAGTAGAGCCACTGAAAAGTAAAGCTGATGCACACAGATTTCCAGCTGGCACTTTTCCCAGTATTGGTTGAGCTGACCATGAAAATGTAGCATGGAGCAGTGCACAGGTGGCTTGGATTTTCAGGTTAGTGCATTGTGATACACGAGTCACATTCACCAATGGCTCCCCGCATACTTCCCCCCCCTCACTGGATGGTTACATTTCAGCATCAGTATAATCTGTACCAGGCAGCTGTTGAATACAATGTATTTGTGTTCCTTTAGTAGACTATCGTCCTGCATGAATGTGGCTTGTGACTCAACTGTGGTGGACATATTGGCCGAACAGGACACACTGAAGTCGAGATCATTGGCTATTTCCTCAGTCAATTGCGTTGAAGCTTCAGCATCTTTTAGCTTATTTGCACACGAATTGGAGAAACCATCACTGTTTATTGGGTGGCCCTTTTTTTGTGGGTGTAGATTGTGTGAAGTGGTCACGGAGCAATTCAAAAGCATCTTCCTTATATTCAGTTTCTTCATCTTGTCGAGTTCACATAGTAACAATGATCCAAAAACACTTTGCTTGCTTCGCCGGATGCATTCCATAATTTTCTGGCAATTGGGCATAAGCATCTCGAGTCTGCTTATTGATTGGACTACGCCACGCCTCATAGTAGTTGCTCCATGGTGAAATCTGTTTGGCAAGCAGCATCTTTGGTTTCATTTGTTGTCTGTCTTCATACTTCGTTTTCTTCTGGACCTCTAGGAGATGGGTTGTAAAAACATACTCAATGTAAATCCAACATACAGTATATAGCACTTTAGATTTTTAAAAAAAGATGTTATGAAGACAATACCAGCCCAAACCACTTTTTGTAAACAAAATGGTTTGTTACCCTTGTTTTCGTGATTTTCTGTGAAACCATGTTCTTCGCTGTAACGACCACACCAGCAAGCTGGTCAGCCACCTCTGATCCCTGTGCCGCCTCTTCTAATTCCCGACCTTGTATACATCTCAGAATATTTATTAAAAAGTCAATAGTATATGAAATCAAATTCTTTCCTCACACAAATCGCTTACATACCCTCGTAAAATGTGTACATCATTTAGTCAAAATATACATTTCAAAATTCACCTGATTGGTGGCTATTGTATTGATCACTGTGTGAAACCCACTGTTTGTAATGTTGCACTCAAGCATTTTGCATTGTATTCGGCATTGTATTCGGCATTGGAGTAGGAATTGTAACATTAGAACTGAAATGGTAAAAGTTTGAAAAGATGCTATTTATTATAATGTCACTGTCTAATAGTATCAAATGTAGGATATACTTTTTCATTCAACGGAACTGTCAGTACGCATACATCATGCTTTGGACCAGATCCAAAGGATGATTTAATTGTAGTCGAAGTCCCTGCATCCCCCTGCAACACAGTACTTGTTTTAGTGTGGATGAAAACTCTGAAATTGAACAGGCGCAATCGGAAGTAGTCAATGGTACCTAGCAATAAAAACCCATAAATGAAACATTATGTAAACAAACGACAGGATACGTAAACTATTTCATATTATCTAAAATTCCATGCAAATTACATTTCCGTAATTGAATAGCGAAATAACTACCTGATATGGGCTTGAAGTTGTTGTTGACTCTGAGAAAGAAATGGATGCAGAATCTTGCTCTGTCATTTTCAGTGCATTGCCATGAAGTGGTAAATGGAAAATTAGATTTGCATTGAATATGTGGTACTATCCAACTCTCAAGAATATGGACTTCAACAAATCTGTATGGCTCACCATTGTTATACTAGACGGGTCGGTGATACTAACAATAGTTTGTGCTTCAGTGAATATGGTCACCTACAAACAATTGACATGTGAAGCAACCGATTACGAAAAGATTGTGCTCATTTCGAAGGGCCCTATATCATAGTTTTCTGTGTTCATTAATAATTTTCTATGATGTTCCTAAAACCAGGGACTAGGCATGTCTAGCAAACTGGGGTATAGTTATAGAGCAATATAATCTGGTAAATATGTAAAGTTTAGTAAGAAACATTTACACCTAAAGCACTAATCCCTCCATGTGCAGTACCCAAAGGCCTACAGCGAAATCATGAAGCATGCCTCACCTGAGGCAGCGTGTGCATGAATAGTTGGAATTGCATTTGGAAGCAATTTACAAGACGTTCTGAGTCGATGCTTCTTTGTGTACTGCGATTCGTCGTACATATTCGTGGCAAAGTGCAGGCTGCAGATGAGGAATAGATCACCCATCAAGTCCCCCAAGACATCCTGGGCTCTACTTTCAAGCTCTTCTGGCGCAAATCTGCAATATCTGACCCATTCTCTTGTTAGATCTATATTCCTTGGGAATATGTGCATTATTGTGCATTTAGGTTTGGTATGGCTCTTAGAATGTCAACCGTAAACCATACAAGCAGGCATTGTTGAAAGATGTATGAAAAAAATCATGTTGCATGAATGCGTGAGAAAGATGGAATTATGATACATTTTTCCATGCAATGTTTTGGTCACAGAAGCAAAACCTGTGTAGCGTAGCCAACTGTTCAGTTAACTTTCATACACGATTTATTATGACGCAAATCGCAACGTGTTACTCGTGCCTTGAATGTACTATCATGCATGAAAAGAAAAACATGCTTATAGACACGGCCCGCGAAGGATGCAATCCTATCCCAATTGACATTGCTATATATCGAACAAATCAAATAGAAGTCAATGGTAATGGCACTGAGACGAATGAACATTACACCACTGGGTATATTTGTTCGAAATAGATAGAAATTTAGAGATCAAGAAGAGATGATTAGGTTACCTGCCCTTACCTTGACCAACAAACAGATTCAGCAAGCAGGGTACTTAGTAGCAGGAGAACAGGTAGCATGATCACGAGTTGGCTTGCAGTTCACGCAGATGTTCGCACGATAAATATCAAGGGGTTTAAAAAGAATTAGAAAAGTGGGTGACATTTATATGATGTGATTTTATGTGGATAGCAGTGGCACGGCCTGCTTCAGGGGAGTCTGCCTGGAGACACTGGGTCTGGGGAGGCCATGTGTACAATGGCCCCTGCGCAGATGATACCTTTGAAGTGTACATGTTTGGCACCTCGGCCAGTCCCACCCTGAGAGCTGCCTTGGGAGGGCACGGACACAGGTGTGAACTGAACTGCCATTGCTAGTGTAGGAGGGGGTGGATGGCGAAGAGGCATGCAGGGAAGAGCCGAAACACTGCTGAATGGAGAGACACACTTATGTGGATTGCAGGGTGCACAGCCTGCTTCAGGGGTGCCTGCCTGGAGACACTGGGTCTGGGGAGGCCATGTGAACAATGGCCCCTGTGCGGAAGATACCTTTTGAATTGTACATGGTGTTTGGCACCCGGCCGTTCCCACCCAGTCAGCCCTGACTGGACAAGTGAGCCTGTCCTTGATTCACAGAAAAATTGAAACAACCATTCATAAAAGTTCAGTTGTATTTCATTTTGTTGCTGATGTTGATGGCACAAATGCACTACACATTATATACTGCGAGTTGCAGCACAGTGTGGGAAAAATCCCCTGTACTGACCGCTGTCACTGGGTAATGTGTCTCTAATGGCACCAACGACACAGGCAGGTATTACTCATCGAACGCAGTGTCCAAGCCTCCCATGAAGCCACCATGTAAAGGCACGATAGGCCACCAGCCTGTACCACCTGTTGAAGAGAAAAATACAAACTGTATTTAAATCAACAAGTTAAGTGTATGAAACCTTAGTTGAAAATGCAATTTTGTATCCTATGGCATTGTTGCCAGTACAAATGTTACTTCACGAATCAATCAACTTGGGCTTTAAAGTGAAGACACATTGCAAAAGTGAATTATGCATTCCAATGCATTTGGGACACAGAAATATTGTTTGGTTGTACGTGAAAGACACATGACCACTATGATTTCCCCAAATCGCGAGAAATGTATTGAATTGCCAGACTACATTAATTTGGCAGTGATGGATCAAAGTTAAGACAATATAGGAGAAAAACCTGTTAGTGGCCTAAGTGACATCACATCTAGAGTACACTTACTAGTTACTTGGATTGCAAGGGCGAACTGTTGCGCGAAGTTCGTGCATAAGCACCATCATAATCCTCAACACGGACCATGTGAGGCAGGCTGCCCTGAAGTCATACAGCTCGGTAGTGCATTGCGGCCATGTCTCGTCTTCCGATATGTAGGACAAGCTATCAGTGTTTTTTCGGCAGCAGCAGTTCTACTCCTCGGTTGGCATTACCTCGCACCGATTGCAGGTACAACAGGTGGAGACTCCGTCCATGTGACTAGGCTCAGGCTCTTGATCTGGTGATTCGTCCTCCCAACTATTGTCCGAAGCCCCATTGTTTCCGCATCTTTCTCTTTCGAGTAATTCCGCCTCGGAATACTCCGGCTCGTACTGGTAGGGCTGCATTGTTGCCATTATGCAACAAAATTAAAATAGATAGTAATAGTACTTGTATCTGTTCGCAAGGGCTACGAGCAATGAAGATGAACAGAGCAGAAACGAGCCCCAGGATACACAAAAAAAGATGGTGAAACGATTGGAAAAGCAAATCTGATGTCTGATGAGAAGCGGTCTGTTTATACTTATTGAGGAAAGAGGTGTCCTGCCATTTCCATGGAGACACGTTATTAGCTGGAGCACAGAGAACGTTGACATGAGACGTGCATTGGCGTTGTGAAATGGGCCGTACGCGTCTAGTGATGTCAGCCTCAGGGGATATGATTTTGTGCCGCCATGGCAGTTCACCGTAGGGCTATGTGGCAACGGATACGATAGCACAAGATAGCCGCGCTCTGCTGCCTGATCTTTGCATGTGTAAAAGTGAGGGAAACTGTGGTAAGGTACATAGGAAATGTTTGGATGATCAATCAACGTATGCTTAAAAACACATGCCCGAATGCTCGGCACAATAATATTTTTATGCGCACTATTCCTTTAAGCAGTTAACAGCAATGCTCTTTACTCCTGTGCTGAGGCACCTAAGTCAGGGTTTAAAGGGAGCGTAACACAGGAAAGGCAGCCTTGTGCTGAAATGAAATGATCAAGAAACATCACGTTATACGCCTGTGACCCTATAGTACACACTCATCAGCACTTCTGGGGAGTCCATGTGCTGGGCTACGGAGTCACGTGAAGCATGTTCAGAAGGGCAAACAGCCTAATCTTTTCACCTGCTGAAATGTGAACCTGCGATCTGCAATGTCTGCAGCATGTACACCGATTTACCAAGCCATCCTGCTGGCTTCACCTGCCGGCATCCATTCAAAGAACATATCGATTGACCACTGGTAAATTTCAGGTAATGTGTAAGGGCGAGAAAAGTCACTATCAAAAACCTAGGAACGATCCAGATACTGTGCTCCCCACATGGTCGCTATAAATCAACGCATTGGTTACTCCCCACCTTAACCTTCTTACAGGGGTTCCTAGAAAAGGATGGCGAGCAGAGCTTGCCAGTGCTTTTGTGCCTCTTCATGTGATCAACAAGGTCAGACACATTGGTTTTCCATCTGTGTGCATCAAACAGAATTCTGCATACAGTAACACAATTTTGTACTAATGTGCCTATCATGAAACGTGATATACAGTGGCATTGTTTTCAAGTATTGATACACATGATATACAAGGCCAGTGCTGCTGGCATTGGCATATATGTATAGCTGGCTCAGCTTCACACTAAAAGTACAGAAGCAATGCTGTTGTGGGTGCCGCTTCAGCAACATGATAGTCCAAATGCTGGCATATTGTGGTGACTACAGCAAAACGGGAGGTGGTGGCTCCAAGGTTTAGAATTAATCTTAACCTCTGGCATTGCTCTGGGCAACCCCCACAGACCATAGTTATTCATCTGCCAAGCCATTACAAAAGAAGAAAGACCATATGCAACTCAGGCTTGGCCCCACCCCAAAAGGGGCACTCTAGCCCGAACTGCTTGGTCACATTCCTTCTGTATGAGACTACAAAAATCCCCAAACATGTTTCAGCCTTGTTGGGCCTCATCAGTGAGGAGTAGCTTGGGTCTCTAGGCCCAGCAGGAACGGGGCCCACATCGAGGCATACTTGTCACACTATGGGTGACTACAGCAAAACAAGAGGTGATGGCTGGAAGGTTTAGAATTAATCTTACCCTCTGGTATTGCTCTGGGCACAGTATCTTAAGATCTAAAGTTGCAGTGTTGGCATATTTTGTGGGCACAGCTGCCAGTATCATGAACGTGATACAAAGTATCACAGGCAGGCTGGGATAAAAAGCAAGCTGTATGCCTGTGAGACGTCCGTGGGGGGTGTGTGCGCACAAACCACTCTAACCTTTCCCTTCATGAAGGCTGTGGTCAGAGGAGCAGCAAGTTACACTGAATCTGTTCAGATAAGCTGTGAGTAAAGGTGCTATTGTGTTGCAGAGGCTGAGATAGGTGCAAATGATTTAGCTTTTACCTACAGCCTGGTAAGCATGGCACCTGGACCCACGTTTGATTTCTCCAGGCCAACCGGTACCATGAACACATACCTATGTGGAGTGTTTGGAAATGCATATAGAGGAACACTCAGACAAATTATAAAGGATCTTGTGGACAGAGTACTAGTTTGCATCTCGGGTGGAAGATGGATGTTTTGCATGCTATAGATGGCATGCTGCGTAGCAGCTTGTCTCTGCATGCTATAGATGGCATGCTACGTAGCAGCTTGTCTCTGCATGCTATGTAGCAGCTTGTCCGTGCAAGCCATAGGATGCATGCTATGTAGCATCTTGTCTGTGCAGTGCATGCCATAGATCATGCTATGTAGCAGCTTGTATGTGCGTGCCATAGAGGGCATGCTACGTAGCAGCTTGTCTCTGCAGGCTATAGATGGCATCCTACATACCAGCTTGTCTCTGCATGCTATAGATGGCATCTTACATAGCAGCTTGTCTCTGCATGCTATCGATGGCATGCTACGTAGCTGCTTCACTCCGGATTGATGCTCCATATCTGAGAGCAGCTGTTGGCTCCTACTCATCTCTATTTGAACCTTGGTGTTCTTCAGGGATGGGCCGGGTATAATGGTAGGGGTGGTATGCTTTGATGGTGTCATAAGGGTGCATCACATAATTGTCCTGGAATTGTATAGACCAAGTGGAATCCGTCTGTCCTGATATGGTGCATTTAGCTTGGGGTCTGCAAAGTGCTCTGTCACTTTCCTGCAATGGGTTAGGTAGGGGGCGATGAAAAGTATTTCACACTGTGCAGATATCCTCATGATGATTACATGTGATGGGTATCTTGCAACCTTTAAGGCTTCATATAAGGTGTGATGAGATTGTCTGCACCTTGCTGGTGGCTTGGAATAGTTCTGTAATAGCATGACCAGTTAATACTGGTTGCTATGGTGGTAATATGGGATAGTTGGCTAGAGTGGTTATGGTAGGGTGAGACCCCGGCTATGCTAAGGTTCTGGGATGAAACAGATGGGATGCCATTAAAACCATGCTCTTGTCATTAGTCCAAGCATCGTATAGCTGTGGTAGCTAGGAAAGACTTTAAAAGGTGGGTCTTTCTCCTTGATTTCTTTTGTTGGTCTTTTTCGTTACCATCTTTTTCGTTACCATCTCAACCTATCTACCAATATATTTGTACTGGTGATGGAAACACTAGAACTGCTGGACTGCCATGCTTTCCATTGAGTGTATCTGGTGCCCTGTTGCGTGTAGTTTGGTCCCCTCGGGACAGTGCCCCATTGTCTCTGGTTTGGGATTAGACTTGCGGTTTTGAGACCTGTCACATTCGCGCTAGACAATGTGGATGTCGGGAGAGAGTTCTGACAACTATCTACCAATATCTTTCTGTGCTTCTCTGATGCCCTATAGACCAAATTACTGTATCTCTCCTACTTTCGTTTTCCTTCAACAAGAGCACCAGTATTTTCTTGCTCCACTTCTGATGCACCATTTAATACTCCATCCCACTTCTCCCAGGCACCGGTTATTAAAAATAAGAAATTGCCCCCCTCAAATCATTTTTTGCCACACTGGTTTGTAGTGGTCCCTGCCGAAAGCTTTCATGTCTGTACACCAAAGGCAATCCACTCGATCCACAAGCATGATACCCAGTGTACATCACTTACTGTCTCTGGTGCCAATTGATGAGGCTACATTATTCCCCTTTCAAGAGACAATTTAGTTTGTGGTGTGTCCCTCATTCTTGCATCTCAATCCACATACAGTGCATTCTTCAAGCCCACAGTGTCCTGCACTTACGAAGGAATTCTCAGTAGGTATATGCACCCCTCACTGAGAACTTTGATATCCTGGTAGGATACCTGTCCAGCGGGCTCATGAGCCTGCTGAATTATCGTTGGGAGCTTCTGTACCTCCTGAGACAAAATGTGTTCCCGCCAGTCTGGAAGTCAGTTATGATGCAACTTGAATAATTTAATGCTCCTAACTCCCAAAACAGGACGCTATCCACACACACACACCAGTGTTCCTGCATTCATCCAAAAATTTTACCCATTCACCCATCCGCATTTATCCGCTAATAGCCATGTTCATCTCATCCATGCATGAATCCATCCACTGGGCAAGCCTATTGTCTTTGACAATGCTGGTTAGCTTGGCCACTCGCCATCTTTTTCCTACCCGCAGGTTCCAAGAGAGCGCACACTTTACTGATGTCTTCCAATTGATCATTTGTCAAGTTTTGAGTTTATGGGGTAAGTAAGTGCATTGTTCTTGGTCTGCAAATGTAGCTCGACTCTGGCTGCTTTATACAGAAGTTTCTTTAGGAGGGGACTTCCTAAAATCTTCAGCACAGACACTTAACATTACTTGCCTGCTACTGACCGATTGCACCCAATAAGTGTTGTGCCGGGTTGACACGCTCCTGCAACCCATAGGATATGTGAGCAAGGCTTGCTTTTTAGATTTGTGCACCCAGGAAATGACACCCATGTTTGCAGCAGATGCGTCTGAGCACCTGTTGGTCATTGTATGCTGGCGACCAATCGGCGATCATTTGTCTCGAACATTCGACTGCTGATGAGTTTGAAGACGCCTTGGAAACGTACACAGCACGTGTACGGCAACACGAGTAGCTATTATTTTCGAGAAGAATGCTGAACTGACACAATGTAGACTGCTACATTGAAAAGCTCGACACTTTCAAGGTGAACTTTGAGAGAAAGCAATCATAACTGTTAAATAAGTAATGTGGTGTTCCCTTTACAACATTTAATTTGGGATGTGGGTGTTGTCTGCGCGCATGAGTTACCTGTAGCCATTGTGGTGTTTCCCCAGAATAATGGTTTCGGGAGGATAGCTCGGGGGCAACGCGCTTGCCTTGGAAGCAAGACGACACAGAGCTCCACAGATTCGATCCCCGGGTCCATGCTTAAAAACCTCTTGGTATTAAGCGTGTTATAAATAACCTAGATCATATCACAATTGAAGCAGCCACAGTTCAGGGTTAAATCGCCTTAATGTGATTAAAGTGTTTTATTTTCAACTTGAATGCTTTTGTTGTAGCTCTTGGAAATATTTGTAGTGGATATTTGCTGATTTAACTTTTTCTTGTAGTTGCGCAGCATTTGCATGTGGTATCAGCAGGGTAAACATTCTGCATGGCTCAAATGCATGCTCAGTATGTGTGTAAGTTGTGTGGGTTGTGAGCCTGCCCTGCGTTGCAGTGCTGCTTTGTGTTTTTGGTAAAGCCCTGCTGCGGTGCATCAGAGCCTTCCAGGGCAGTGCAGTTTTGTCTTTTGTTCTTTCTAAAGCTGTACAGGAATTGCACTCCCCACGCCCCATCCTGCCGTGAGGCAGTAGTATTCTACACATTTCAGCCAAAATCACACCCTGGGAAGAAAAAAAATCTATGGAAAACCTAATAAAATGTGTACCCTTCTGGATCAAGGGTATTTTGGAAGATTAGACCAGGAGACGGACAACTGGACGTTTTTCAAAGGGTCTCCATTTTTTTTAATGTAAAGAAAAAATCCTAATCTAGCCCGATTTGGTGGAGGTTCCCTAATCTAGAAAACTACAAAAAGGTGCTCATCAGGACGTCTTGCATACATCAATCTTGTCTTCCATCCAAACCTGTGCTACCCTGCTTTGCTGGCTGTCGCTACCACGAACCAAGGAAACAAAAAGACTTGGTCTACAGAAGTGTTCTTACTCCACTTTCTTGACTTGTGCTGGTTGATGTGACACCCTCCTCAAATAACCTCCTTGAATTCTGTTCTCTTGGGGTTTCGAGCCGTAGCCTGCTCTAACAATTAAAATGGCGCTCGGTTTCTCTCCTTTATTTTAGGCTTATACCTGTTCGCACAGTCCACACAAAGCACCTTGATTTAATACCCAACAGGGTTCTCCTGCCGTCTTGCAGCAAAGTCTTGTTCAAGATAGTTTGTTCCTCAAGTGTGCAATTTGACTCTGTAGATTGTTCAATTCTTGGTTCACCAACTGTGGGGTTCTCGCATACTCTCTGGTTTGTTAGCCCTTCACGTTCACACCCTCAGGTTGTTTCTCTTGGTGTCTGGTAAACCCTCCAGATTGAGATTGGGCTCACGCCCTTTGGGTGTCACTCTTGTTCTTAGTCGCACAAGCGCCCTTGGATATATCCAGTTCTTTATCGTCCTACTCCCTTTTGGATGGTCTTTGAGCTTGGCCAACCTGCTCGCACTCTCCGGTGTGAGCCCACGTACCTGCTTGTCTGCAGTTTCTGTGGGTTGGGGGCAGTTCGTTTAGCATGGAAACAACGCTTCTCCGGTTGCCCGTTCCCTGGGTTTGCTTCATCTGGGTGCTGTTCCGCGCCGGTGGCATACCGCAGTGCTCGGGGCGCTCAACCCTCCTGTGCTCTACAGCGTTTCGTGGGCTGTAGCTCCTCTCCCCCCACCATATATGCAATGGGATCCTGCGTCCAGGATGCGCTTGCCACGAACTGCAGCATTGGTTTCCACTGAGAGCAGTGTTGCTGATGCTGAATCCCACGTGTGGCTGGTTCGTTCCATAATGGCTCCTCTTCTCCAGGAAAGGATCTCTGCCCTTTTATGCCGCTCAGCAAAAAAGAAAGACTTCCCCCTTTCTAAAGTCTGTCAGCAAAAAAAAACACCTTTAAAGGCACCTGTACACTTGTATTGTGATCAGATTGGTTTGTATCCAACAAATGAGATCCTGTTTGCTGTGTCCCCTAGGGAGTGTTTTGTGGAGCAGGCTCCAATCAAGTCCCAAAGCGGGTGTCTCCCTTCGGGGAGAAGGGACAAATTCCTTGGATTTGCCACAATATACATATATATTGTCGCAATGTTGCATGATACACCCTTATTGTCGAGAAACCGCCTGATATTGGATTAAAAAACTAGAGCTAAAACCTATTCCATCCATAAGTCTTCATCCTAGACTTTCCATGGGTTTTTGTATAGTGTGGATTTAGCTGGCTAGCAATGCATATTTGTACAGAATATCAGGGGATACAACAGTTGCAAGTGGCTGAATTGCAGGGGATGGGATGGCCAAGAGCTGTCAGTGGTCTAGCAGTCTGTGTCCAGGGTGTCCCTTGGCATGGCCTTTCGTTCTTCTGGAAGTGTAAAAGGTGGCCAGGTTAATAGCTCGTGCTATCGAATTTTCCGGTAGTTCAGCAGGATGCTATGATTCTTGGTTGTGCCATAATCACCTTAAATTGAATTGTTCTAGAATGCAGATTTGTTTTTTTTTCACATCCTGAGATCTGCTCCCAGAGCGTGTGGCTATCCTGGTTGGGCTAGTGCTCTGCTCCTGTTCTAAAAAAAAAGAAAAAATTGTCTTAAAATCCTTTTGCCCCTCCATGACTCTGCACGCATTTTCTCTGCAGTGTAATTTACAACTGCTTCAGTGCATTCTCCCTTTTCTGTTTCTGGTCGTATTCATTACATTTCCTATTCCTGGGTCTTACTAAAATGTGTGCACTAGGACCCCAAACGGCCCATAAAGCTGGGGGTTGCCCAATAGCACTTTAAGATGGATAGCAGCACCTGTGAGATGGATGGGATGCAGATTAATACTCTAGCATCAAATCAATGACAACTCAGTGGTTTGGCAAAGGGAGTCCATTTAATGACGAATTCATGAACATCAGCTATTGCTTGATCTTCCTTCTCGCTTCAACTCCAACAAACTTCATAAACAATCAGTAACGCTTAAAATGTTGCATGCAATTCTATTGGTTCTAGGAAGGTAATTTTAATATAGGTACTATATCTGTATATGGTAATGGAGTGAGGGGATTGGATAAATAGTGTCAGGTGGGGCATCTAAGCTCTTCCTTCAAAATGGCTACTGTAAATATCACTAAAAGTACGACGTCGCTTTGGTTATACTAACAATAGGATCCTAGATTACTTGGTCCACTATGATTGGGTTGGCACGAACCCCACTGATACTTTTCCACTAGCTTAGCAGCATGAAGAATAACCGGCCAGGTGCAGGGAGTTTTTCTGCGCCCCCAGCTTCCCTCCAATTATTGCTACAATCATCACTTCAGTGGTCATGTGTCAATTATTTCTTTGTGGTTGGCCTCGAGACTGCATCTCTGTCTGGAAAAGTTCAGATATGTGTATGGCACTCAGCCACGCGTAGGTGTGAAAGTTCCATTTCTTCTCGCTTGGCTGGTCACATGATTCAGACACTGTGAAATCTTCTAATTTTCCATGCAATTAGTATATTTGATTTTAGTTTTGTCGACCCCCTGCCTTCTGCAGCTTATCTTGACCCCTCTGAGCAGGTTACTCTGTTCTTTGCCTCCTTAATTGTATCTACTGTTGGTCTATTTCAGCCGATAGACCTTGGCTTTTTGGCATGATTTGCATGCGTCTGAGTTCCTCTCTTTAGTTTTCGAGTTACGTGCCGAGGAGCTCCTTTCCTGAGACCTTTAGTAACCTTTGGTAGATTCTGCTCTTGTGCATAGTGGAAGTATACCTATTTAAAATGCTCCTTTTTGAGGTAGATATGTATAGGTGGTGCTTGCCACAATCTATCTTACTACTAAGCATAGCAAGCTGCATGATTTTCTTAGCTTTCTTGCGGTTCCAAGCAAATATCTTCGTTTATGGTATGAGCTTCTTACATTTGACACCGTTATTTCACTTTAGGTTAATTATGTCCCCCATCGATGGTGTTTCGCCTCTTTTCGTTATTCGCAGATCGTCATATCTTCTATATGTTTGTCAGTCCGGGTTCTTGTGACATCAACATTCGTCTTACTTTAGTAACTTTTTAGCTTCTTCAGGGACTGTGCTCTGACAATCTTCATTCTGTTTCATTTGTTGGTATGGTTTTCTCAATGGATACCTTACTGTCCAGGTTTTCTTAGGTGTCAGAACTTCAACAGGTGTGGTTCTTCTGACAGGTACTGGACAGAGCCCCACTGCGGCTGTCTGATGGTTTATTTGTTCATCATACGGCACATATTTTGGCGTGAACATTCCTGTAATTCAAAATGGACGGTTGGAGTGCGGGTCATGCTTGGGACCTCCTCTACACTCCCCGCTCTGGGTGATTCATCAACCACTTTCACTTTTTTCTTTTGTATCCATCTTTCCTGCATCCTCTGTATTCTTTCACTTCATCTTCTGGGTCCACTTTTACTTCGTCTTCAGGGTCCACACATGAAGGTCTGAAGAAATGTCTTTGGAGTCCATATTTTTATGACTCCCTTCAAGCTTCCTGCTGTTCTTACGTGTTCGTCTTTGTTCCATGTCATTAGTTCACATTGTCCAGTTGGGCTGCAATAGATCCATCTTCCTACATAGTTTCTGTTTCTCCTTGGACACCGAAACTTCCTTCTGGCGCATGAATGCTTGCTTTCACAAAGTCTCTTATTTCGTCATCATTCAGGTCTTTGGGCTTCCATCCTAGTTCGACATCAATCATGATATTCATCACTATGGCCTTTTTCAGAGTTTTCTGGCACTGAGAGATTATCTCGATAAAACAGAATCCGGGCAGTATCATCACGAGTAGGCCTCATAGGAATTTGAATGCATCTGCCATCCATTGCGGAACCCATGAGAATAGTGATCCAAACCAACTGTCGTCGTCCACTTCGTCAGTTTCATCAATCATTTGATTCTGTAGTTTTGTCAGCATACCTATGGCCGCTGTTAGAGTTCCATTTTCTTTGTCGGGAGAAAGTGTAAATGTGCAACATGATTCTCCAAACACCTCCATCCATAGCTGTGATCACGTCAAGGACATATCTATTCTGGAGTGTCATTAGTCAGATTGCCCTTAACTCTTTTGATTGTGTTGAATCCTTTTATGGTCATTTTGATGGTTTGCAGTAACTCCCATCTGGTTATCTGCAACCATTTAGTATTTGCTCCAACTTGAACTTGTGGCATAAAGATCATCGTGAACACTGATGAGGTCAGGCTGAACAGTCTGTGTTCATACAGGATTGCATGGAAAACTTCTTTTGATTTAGCTGAAAAGTAATTCTCGCTCTTTATTCTATTCATCAGTTCCACAGGTCTCCTTTTCCTCATGTGAGCATCTGCTTTTGGGAAACTGTTAATATTCAGATCACATTTACTATTGTAAATATACCTCCCCAGTTTCTCGGCAGCCTGATATATGCTCTGGATCCACACGCCCAATAATGATCCATGATCACTGCAGTACCACGTACCATTCCTTGAGCGTCAAAAACTCGTCCACAGTTTTGATTTCCCCCCATCTTCCTTGTACCATTATTCCAGAAGCAGAATTTTGGGCTTTCCAATGGCACTATCTGCAAGGGTCCTCCCCTGTCTTCGACCCATGTCAATAGCTTGGCAAGCTTTGGCCATAATGGTTTGCATCCATTTTGTACTATGTCAATGGTACCTTGGTAACGACCAATGACCATCCATGCTCTGCAGAGCACTATTCCTTTCTCCCATCCGTCTGGGGAAAGCACTGTTCCCCAAATCTGCATTTGACCTCTGTTCTTCCAGCTTCGAGCCTCTACTGGAGTTTTTGGACGTTTAGTTTCTGGTTTGCTTCTCTTCTGATTTCTGCTCCTTTAACTCCAGGCTTCTCGTATATGATCACAATGTGCTTTGTCTTTCCATTGTTCCTTGTCTTTGTCATAGACATAATCGTCTTCATTTGGATCAGTTGCTTCAGTTGCCCATTTCAGTGAGGCATCACTTCCCATGAACTGGCCTCTGGTCTTGCACATTGCTACGTGTGATAGTGTGCTGTCTGGACATCAATTTCCAGCACAAGCACCATGGGTCTGGGGCTTTACCCCACCGGAAGAGAGCTACTCTCCGGTAGTAAGTACGGTGTAGGATCTTAAGCTGGACGAGCTGAAGTCTGGATGAGATTGCGGCTTCCCTGGGGTACATTAACGCAGTCATCCAGTCTTCTGGTTGTAGTGCTCCTACATCCCTTTCCCATTTGGCCTTGAGGCTAACTAATTCCTTTGTGCAAAGGAGGTGATTGCATTGTACATGGTTGAGGTGACTTTGTGTTTGATCCGTTCCGGGAACATGTTCCGGGAACATGTTGCGCTCGATTGGGGTGTGTAGTCAGGCATATTGTTCGGTAGATGAGTTTGTAGTGCATGGTTTATTTGAGTGTAGTGGTAGTGTTCTGTTGGTGGGAGGAAGAAGGTTGACTGCAAAGTTTCAAATGTAGATATCTTGCCCTCTTGTATGACATCTTTGATCCTCGTTATTCCGTGTTACCCAGTTGGGCCATCTTGGGAGATAATTTCTGGGAGATATCTATTGTTCCATAGTGGTTGCTCAGGTGTCAGTTTCCTGTCCCAAGCCATACATTTATGTCTCTACCCATATTCGTGGCAGGTGTGATATCATGGACGGTGGGGCTGCTCTGTCCAGGGTGCGGTATAGTAGTTTGATGGGGGGTGTTCCCCTGCTAGTGTTTATTGCTCTGATATGCGGCAGTGTTGAGTCCCCATGTAGCATGTCCTTCCCGACCGCCATCTGGCCGGTCCAGTAGTATGTTTGTAGTCTGGGCAGTCCAATTCCTCCCTTCCAGATGGATCGTTGGAGTTTGGCAAATGCTATGCACGGGTGTCCACCGCTCCATAGCAGTTTCCAGAGGGAGCAATCTATTTTCTGTAACTCGTGCATTGGGATATGTAGAGGGGCATTCTGTAGGACATACAGGAAGTGGGGAAGGGCAATCATTTTGAAAAGGGCTGCCGTGCTCAGTAGAGTTAGTGGTAGCGAGGCCCAGTGACGCGTATCCTCTACGAATCTCGTAGTGATGGGATGTAGGTTTTCGGGTATGTAGTCTGTGAGCCTGTTTGTGATCTGTATACCTAGGTACTTCGTATTGTTTCAATGCGGTATGGGCTATTTGCAGGGGTTATGTTGTTTGCCCTCCCTATCGGGAATAATATCGATTTAGATCAGTTGACTCCTAGTCTGCTGAAGGCACCATACCTCTCTAACAAGTCTGTGATTTCAGGGCTTGAGTTGGCAGGGCCCCTCAGGTAGATTAGTAGGTCTGCATACAGAGACCCCGTCTTCCCAGGTGTCTGACCATCAGAAGCCTTCCCACCTCTGACTCCCTCAGCAGTGTTGCGAGGGGTTCTATCGCTAGTGCGACTATCATGGACGATGGGGGACAGCCTTGTGTCATGCCCCTCCACAATGTGAAGGGTTCCCACTGCCAGCCATTGACCCTAGTTCTCGCCCTTGGACAGTTGTATAGGAGTTTTACCCATGTCATGAATTGGTGACCGAAGCCCAATTCATTATTTCCCATATGGCCTCCCAGTGCACTGAATCGAAACTTTTTTCAAAGTCGATGATGAGCAATGCTATGGGACCCCGAAGACTGTCTGCTTTTTCTAGGGCGGAATGTAATCTGTATATGTTCATCCGGGTTGACCTCTGTGACATGAAGCCACACTGGTCTGGGTGGATTAGGGAAGAGATGACCAATTGCAGTCGATTAGCTAATACCTTCACGAAGATTTTCGTTTCGCCTTTTGAGGGAGATGGGTCTGTACGACCCGCAGTATTCGGGAGGGTTTTGTCCGCCTTGGGTAGCACTATTATCGTGGCTTCTCTGAGGTCTGGTGACAGGGAGCCCTGATCTCGTGCGTTTCATTTGCCCCGATCTTCTGCCACATCTCTGTTGGGAAGCCGTTCGGCCGAGGGGATTTCTCGGATTGTAGTCCTGACATGGCCGCCATCACTGCCTCTTATGTGATCTCCTTCTCTAGAAGGGTCTGCTGCTCTGCGGTGAGGGAAATTTATTCCATGATCGATTTGTCTATGGGGAGGAGGGGTGCTTTATATAGATCCGCATAGAATGTGGCAAAGCCCTCCGCAATGTCTGTTAGTGGGTCAGAGTCACCATTGCTGAGTCATCTAACATGGTTGGATCCTTCCTCCCTGCGTTCTAGCCATGCTAGCATTTTGCTGGCTTTGTCCCCGGTCTTGTAGACTCTGATGCATAGGGCTCTGTGGGCCTGCCTGGCATTGTCCAGGGCTGTGTTTTGGAGGAGTTTCTGCGCCAGTATCGGTGCCTTGTGTTTTGGGTGTGGCCTGGGTCAGGTGAGATTCTTCTGCCTGATTGACCTGCTGTTGGCTTCGTTCAGCATGGCCATGTGCTTTTCTTTTTGCGCGGTTGTCCAAGAAATGATATCGCCCCTGAGTACTGTTTTATAGGCTTCCCACAGTGTTCCCTGGTAGGCTGGTGTTTCTGTATTTAGTTCAAAATGTTTTGGTGGTGTCTTTTAGCTTCTCTATCATCTCCTGGAAACCCAGGTAATAAGTAATAAAGCGCCAGCATGGAAGGGGGTCCAGTCTGGAGGAACTGATTTCTAATATCAGAGGGAAGTTGTCAGAGATTCCTCTAGGGAGTAGGTATGCCTCTCAAATTTTATGGGTGTCTATAGATGGAATGAAGAAGTACTTTAGTCTTGAGAGTAAGGCGTGGGCACCGGAGTGGTATGAGTATTCTCTGCGGTCAGGATGCACAGTCCGCCAAGCATCCTGTAGCCTTAGGGCGCTTGTGAATATGGCCAGTTTTGATTTTGTTGCCAGGTTTCTACCTTGTAGATGTGTCGGTCCACTTCCACATTCATGACTTTGTTGAAGTTGCCGCCTATGACCATGGTGTCTGATGTGTCCCAGGTGATCAGGGGGGAGATTTCAGTGAGCAGCGCGGTTAATAGGGTCGGTGGTGCTTATACTGCTGGTAGTGAAATAGTTCCCAAAGTGTCCCTGTTATGTACGTGTATCTGCCCCCTTTGTCCTGGGTGACTGTGGTTAGGTGGAGGGTGAGTTTCTTATTTATTAGTACACTGCGGGAGCCCATAGTGAAGCCAGCGGGGATTGCAATACGGTAATTTGTGAGTTTGAAGAAAGTGCAGTTTGTGCCTGCTAGGTGCGTCTCACTCAGGAATGCTATGTCCGGCGTGTGCCTATTCAGGAATTGCACAACTAGTCACCGTTTAATTCCGTTACCATTCTAAGTTAGTAACCTAATGTTCCTATTTGCAGTGATACGTGTGGCCATGATCGGGCGTGGCGGGGGTTTGGGAGTTGCAGCATTCATTCTGCGGTGCCCTTGTCACTTTTAGGCCATTGGTTCGGACTATATGTGGTGTTCGTGCTAGGTGTGCAATGTTCAGGTGTTGCCTGTGTGTCTGCGAGAAGAAGCATGTGCCATGGTTGGTTGAAAACTAAGATCTAAGATGCCTTTTCGGGTTACTCTGTGCTCGCTTCCTTATGACGCGCACACCCATCCTTTGTCCCTCCCCGTACTCGCCCCCCCCCCCTCTAGAAGCACCTGTAGCCCAAACTGTACGCCAACTGGGCGCTTAACCTAAAACCATAACATTATAGAAGTTAGCGGGGAGCTTAAGCCAACTGCTAATGAATTTCCGTCTTCCCATGGCGGCCCCTAGTGCATTGTCCCCTTAGTTCTGCGATGTTCGAGATACCAGAGTCCTTGCGACAGTCCTCATCCGGTCCCTTCTCTGACCGGGCTGTTTTGTGACAGTGGAGGGTGGTCGTAGCTCCTTGGGTTTTGTGATGGGGGGGGGGGCGCCAGGCCCGGCGTCTGCCTCTGGGATTCTCTTGGGGATCTTCGGTGTTCCAGTGTGTTTAGGATTCTGGTTTCCAACCAGTACCATGCTGCTTTTGGTGAATGGAACAAATGAGTGGTGCCTTTGTGGTGCACTTTGAGTAATGCTGGGAAGAACGGGGCGTTTCTTCTTTACTGAGTCGAAGAATTTCCATGCTCTTTGGACCTCCTCGGTATAGTCTGGGTAGAAGCCGTCTGATGGCCGTTGTATGTGATAGGCCTGGTGGCGCGGGCCAACTGTAGGATTGTATCTCTATCACAGAAGTTCATGAGCTTGGCTATTATTGTACGTGGCTGTGCACCAGGTGGGCTGTCCGGTTGGAACACTGTGGGCGTGTTCAATGGAGAAGTTGGATAATCTTTTGGGAGTGAATATGTCTGCCAGCCAATCTTCCAGAAAAAGCTTGACACTGGGGCCCTCTTCCTTTTTGGGATTCAGAAGATCCGTATATTCCTTCTTGCACGCCCTTCGCTGTCCTCAGCTCTGTTTTCAAGCTGTTACTTTCTGGGTTATGGTGGTGAGTTGCTTCCTCATCCTTTTCATGGTACTTTCTGGGTTATGGTGGTGAGTTGCTTCCTCATCCTTTTCATGGTGTCTTCCGTGGTGGAGATCCTCTGCTGTTTCTACCACCCTCGAGGACAGGTTATGCATGTCCTGCCGTAGAAAGGACACCTGCGCAGCTTAGGCCCCATTTTTCCCTTCGAGGGACGTCCACGACTCCTTGATTGCATTCATGACGTCTGTTAGCGAGATGTTGAGTTTGTCTTCTCCCGTCCCTTCTTTTTCAGGAGTTGTGATTGGGGGGGCCCCGAAGGAGTCCGACCATGAAAAGATCTTGCTCTGGAGGGTCTGCTTTTTAACTTTCTTTTCCCATTGTGTTGCCAGGCTCAGTGCGTGGTGTGATGCTAATAGGTTGTAGTACTCAAGCGTACGGATCCCTCTGTGGCAGAGGTGGTTCCTTAAGGTTAATCTGTGCGGGCTTCGGTTGCGGGAGTGTTCTGCTCTGTGTGGCTTCACCTGCCCAGCTTTTATTATGGGCAGGAGAGAGGGCAGGGTGTTTCTGTCCCTGGTTTGCTCCTTGTATGATCTTGCTTAGTGGCTGGGGGTACCCCCACTCTTCTGTTTGTGGGTCTCCTGCTAGGTGTCACTGTGCAGCTTTGCTCATGGGGGGGGCAGCACTGGGGATATCTTCCTAGTGGGGACGGGTCAGCAGCGTGTGTAGGTAGGCCCAGGCGCCTGGGTGGTCAGCGTTTAGGCAGTGGGTAGTGCTGCGCTGACTGCCGCTCACAGCGAGGGGCTGAGTGTTAAATGCTGCCAGTGATGGTCAATTTGCCCTGTTCTTAGGTCTGCTCAGTGCCTCCCATGCAACCTTGTGCTCCAACTTATGCTTGCCACTCTGGTCGTACCTTGTAATGCCACACAGCGACAGGCTCTTCGATCTGGTTTGCCTTTGGCTTTGTGTGTTGGTGCTTCTTGTTTTGCACGCTGCTTGCCTCCGGTGTATTCGCTCCACCTCGCGGTACCAGCTGGTGGGGGAGCGTGCGCGCTCTGCCACTTCAGGCTGGTAGATGTCTGAGTTCGCCTGGCCTCACGTTGTGCCTGCTGTGGGTGCTGGCACTCCCGCGGATAAGATCCTCCCTGGCTGCGTTGTCCAGGACGGTGATCTGGTGGCTGGTAGAGGTTGTCAGCCTTGACTCCGTCTCTGGTGTGTTGGGAGGAGCAGTGACCCTTTCAGATGTGCGGGCTGCTGCTATAGTTCGTGCTGCTGTGTGGGCAAGATGGTGCTGGGAGCTCCCCGGGCACTCACTCCTCCGTGTTTGATCCTCCCCCACCTCGCTGCGAGGCGAGTGCCCCCGATTCAAGGAGTGTAGCCCCTCGGCTCCCAATGGCTGCAAGGCTCACTGTGCCCCGGGGCAGGGAGGGCAGGAGGGAAACAGTTTCCCCTGCTTCTGGCGGGTTGTGGCCTCTGAGCTCGCAAGGTTTCAGCGCCTGCTGAGTCTGGCTTTGAGGCTCCGATTTTTGTCAGCGTTAGGGCTATTTGTGTCCAGGGTTCTCCGAATTGTGCCGTTTCTTCATAGAAACAGGTGCTGGGGACCAGGAGTTGCCAGGATATTTCTCGCGGTCGCCATGAGCGGGTCTTACTAGGTAGTCATGCACAGCTTGCGCATTAGCAGTCTCCATTTGTCTTTTTATTTCACTTGTGGGATAGCTTCTCATCGATGGTTGTCCAACCTTTTCCCCTTCTTTGGCCTGTTCTGTAGGTTAGGCGGCAGCACTTAGTTCTGGAGCAATGAGCACGTCTCTCCTCCTGAGGGATGACGATGCTGCTTTGATTTCCCATCTCTATCATTTAAGGAAAAAAAGACTATTTATAGATAGATATATAGATAGATATCTATATATATCTATATATATATATATATATATATATATGTATGTATGTATGTGTGTATATGTATATATGTATATATGTATATATATATATATATATATATATATATATATATATATATATACATACACATATATATATATATATATATATATATATATATATGTGTATGTATATACATATATATGCATATATATATATATATGTCTCTGTGTGGCTCCAGACATGTCGTATCCTTGATAATATAAACAAGAGTGAAGTCTCGATCTGTCCCTCGGCGGAAAGTCTTGGTCGCCTCTGGAAATTCTGATGATTAGACAGTTCGACCTGCATCACAATACCGTGCAAGAGCATGCTCATCTGTGTAGAATTAGCTGGGTCTCTGATGAAAGTGGGGACATAAACACCGACGTGCCTCCCCACAAGCTCTGGAAAGTCCTCAATTAGGCAAAAAAACACATTGCTCGCCAGTCTATCTTCTGCTGACAGGGACATTTGTCCTGCCCTTGCTGAAGTTTGGAACTGTTAGGCCCTCACTCACTGTGAGCAGTTTCTGCAATCTTGATGTGTGTGGAGAGCAACTTGGATTCTAATTCTGTTCAGGATTATGCTCAAGCGTTCTGTTTGCTGGATCTCGAAGAAATGTCAAGACGTCGGTGCGTCTTAAACAAGATCTGGACAGTCTTCAATTAAACAAAAGAATAGCACGCCAACAAGCCTATTTGCTTCTTCTTCTGCTTGGGACATTTGTTTCCTCTCTGTATTCTAGAAGTAGGAGGAACTGCTCGGCGATCACGGTGAGCAGCCTCCTTATTGTCTTTTCGTTTTCAGTGGCTTAAAGAAATTTAGTGATGCTAGTGAGCCTTCCCACTAGTGACGGGTATGACCAAGACAGGTCAAAATAGTTCAGAACGTCTTTAGTGATGTCGCTTCTGTGGGACACCCTAAGCAAGTCCAAATAATGCTCCCGTTTGGAACGAGTCTGGATACTGTATTCTCTTCCAATTCATGTGTCTGCGATTAAAATTTGGTATATCCTTTCCTTATAAAGGCTTTAGTATGCCTCAGTTCAAAGTCAATAACCTATGTTGTGGCTTATTAATGCAGTTCTTCACCCTGCAACTAGGATAGACAGTGTCCGTTTTTATGTCCTTGTCCTCAATTTTGCAGAGAGGAAATGCCCATAATTCAGCCACAACCTTGCTGTTACGCTCACCTGGTTTCTGCAGATGCATTAGGGCACAGTTGCAGCCATCCCTGAACTTGAATCACCCCTTCAGGCCTCCATCAGTAGAAAAGCTGTGAGCGGTGGTACGTGGTAATACTGCTCCTGCATGGAGATTAGTGTGTGTGCGCGCCAATCTTTGATTGTTGTACCTCTCGAACCCTTCACCCCGAAATATGGTTTCTGTGAGCATATGCAGGTCCATAAAGCTCACCTGTGAATTATGGAAGATAAGCTCTCCATCCTGCTACTTCTGGCAGGGGTGCGTCGAATGGGATCTAGTTCCTTCACTGATCCCTGATGAGGATTAGTCGAGTCCAGCTGCGACTATGCTTCTTATGATTGGTAAGTCTTTCTGAGCTCTTGTGATGCTGTTGGTTCTGTTAAATGTCTTTATATGTTGCTCCTATTTATGCCTGCAATAATGTCTCTTCTGTTTTCTTCCCTTAGATAGAAATGCGGCCTCCATGCAGCTGTGAGACGCGAGAAGCGGCCGGATGGAAGATGGATGCCACTGCAATGTTTGAAAGCAGGTAAGTGATGGTTTAAGGAAAGTGCGAAGTATGATGAAGCACAATCTTAAACTGACTGTTTTTTCGATGTCTAACCTGGTCTTCTGTTTTCCCTTGCAGGCGCTGGTGTCGACGATGGAGCGTGTCGTGCTGCAGTGCCAAGATGAAGATTTTGGCGTTCCGGAAAGTGTAAAGATGAATACTTGGTTTGCAGAAGAAATGTATGTCCAAGAAGCAGGATCTTCAAAGGTAAGTCTGACATCAGGCGACAGTGAGCGTTACGCTGCTTGCAAGTGCAGAATAACGCGAAGCGTCTGTCTATAGGATCAGGGCAGCATGTATAGCTGAGATCGTGGGCACGCCCATTGGGGCCGGCTTACTAGCCACACCCTGCCACTCCTAGAGAGTGAGCACATGCAAAGACAATCCATTAGCAGCCACAACGAAGAATACACTTGGGGCTGCTTAATGGATGGAATGTTCAATGTTAATGCATCTGAAGTGCTATGTCCATAATAAAAGCTTTTTGGTGTTAAATGGATGTTCTTGTTTACTTGTGTTCATGAGCTGGGTGCCAAAGCAGTGTCCCCCAGGTCTCCTGTGCATGTGACCCCTACATGCCTGTGCCCCTGACTTCATGACCATGACAGCACAAACGTTCTTTGCCTTGGCTTTGCTGGTCATGCGCCCTTATTCCTCCTCATGATCGCGTCTGCACGTTCTGTGGTTCTTCCCCATCATCTGTAGTCTCTACGCGTTGGAGTGCGAGCAGGGGGGCTTCTCCGATCTATGGCTTGATGTCACCCAGGAAGATCCAAGCTCCTCTTCCTTGTAGCTTGATTGCAGATGGAGCGACATCTTCCACTGTGAAGGGTCCATTGAACCTTGGCTCGTCCCACTTCTTTCTCGTGTGATTTCTTTTTTTTTTTTACCAGGACCGTATCTCCAGGGTAGATTGATGGTACACATAAACTCTGAACTGAGTTTGCAGTAGTATCTCCTTCTGTGTTGTGTGCTGCCCTGCACCCTTTTTGTCGTCACTGCAGCTGTCCGGAAATTGTAGTAAGACAAGATGTCATGCAATTCAAGTAATTTTGCATTTCAGACCCTAAGATTTCTCTCGTTGGCTGGGCATCACATCTAGATCTATCTCCGGGTGTCTGTAGAGTATGCATCCTTCTGTGGTGCTTCCCCTTGGAGTTCCCCTAACTGGGCTTGCCCCAGGTTAATATAACCATCAGGTTCACCATGTGCAACAATCATTTTTTCATTTACATCCGTTATTTCCACATCCATTATGGTTTTGCCCTTGGATGCCATACGCTTGGCCTCTGTGTCTGCTGCTTCGTTTACCCTTGAGACCAAATCTGTTTCCCTTCGTGTGGGTGGCGCATTTCACGACCACTATGCCCACTGGGAGCTGTAGTGCCTTAATGAGCCTATCCAATACGGCTGCATGCTGCACTGGCGTGCCATTCGCTCTGAGGTAGTCCCTCCTTTTCCAGCGTGCTAGGCCTGCACGCACTGTTGATGTCACATCGGCGGAGTCACTGTACATCATCACTTCCTGGTCTGCATGATTCTCGATGGTGAGCATCAACGCCAATAATTCTGCAGCCTGTGCTGAATAGTGAGATGGTAATTGTGCACTAATAAGTACTCTCCATTTGCCATGTGCTTCACCACATCAGTGCCTGTGTATCTTTGCCCATCATTTTGATTGATTCTCAAAACCGTCAATGAAGACAATTTCTCCTTCTGCCAATGCATTTTCTTTCACTCTGGGAATCTCATAAAATCCTTCATAATTTGCAGTGTCATGTATTGGCTCTCCTACAGTCACTGGCTCTGCTATGAACATAGCTGGGTTTACCATCTTAATCGATGGATTTGATATGATCACATAAGCACAAGCGCTCTGAGATCTTTGGTTTCTCTAGAATGGCAAATAGTGTGTGCTCGACGTACAATGTCATGGAGCAACCCATCACAATGGTTGTAGCTCTCTCTATGGCGAACACTGCGGCAGCTAAACTTTGTTCGCAAGGGAAGTGGCCTCTCATCACTGGGTCCAAATTCCAACTGTAGTATGCCAGGGGCTTGTACCCCAATGTGGGAGTACTGCCGTCATAACGCTGCCATTCGTGTGTGAAAACAAGTAGAATTCCTCTGCATAATTGGGAATCCCTAAAACTGGTGCAGTGCAAATGGCTCTCGAGTTCAGTAAACCCTTCTTCCATGGTATCAGGCATTCCGTTTTTTCTTTAGTCACCTGTGCCTTTTTCAGGACCTGTAACAACGTCTTGGTATATGAGCTGTACTGAAAGACCCATGCCCTGACATAATTGCTAAGACCTAGAAAACTCTGCATCTGTTTTATCATGTGTGGCTTGGTTGTGTTCAGTATGGCTTCAGCCCTTTCAGCGGTAACTTTTCCCCTCATGCAAGATCAGCTGGCCTATGTGCAGCACTTCTGGCTGACAATATTGCAACTTCTTTATCAACTGTATATCCTTTCTCAGCAAAGATAGTCAACAGCTGAATAGACTAGTCTCTGCATCTTTCCTCTGCTGTGCTGCAAATTAAGATGTCATCCACCTATTGCAAGACAACACTCTCTAATGCAATATTGCTTATGTCCATCTGCAGGACTCTGTTAAAAATTCACTCACAGTACCCCTGGGTTAACCTCTTGCTCTTCAGATGCATCTGTCTGAATGTAAATGACCTCAAATCTTGAGTCTTTGTGCAATGGGATTGGGAAAAATACATTTTTCAAGTCAATCACTGTGAAATATTGGTCCTTGACATGTATATTAGATAGGATTGTGGCAGCGTTAGGGAATAGAGGGCACTCTGCCTCCACAATGATTTATCGGGCGTAAATCTTGAATTAGTCTCCAAGACCCTCCCTTTGATTTTTTGATAGGGTACACTGCGGTACTGCATGACGACTGACGTCACTAAGATGCTCTGTTGCATCATAGCAGAAATTGTTTTGAAAATTCCTTTATCTGCTTCCCTAGACATTGGGATACTGTTGTGCTTTTGGTAAAATTGCTCCTGGTTTCAATTTAATCTTTACTTCTCCGACTCCTTTCAATAAGCCTACGTCATAGGGGCCTGTTGTCCATATTGAGACAGGCACCTCTGTCATGTCGTCATCAAAATATTCAGGACGGTTCTGTGCCAACATCATTCTCTCAGGCACTTCTCTTTTGATCAGCCTCACCCAAAAGATGATTTACCTCAACTGATTCTTCCCCATTTGTTATCAAACAGATCGTCATCGGTGACGTCATTCAATCTGTACCCTTCCTCAATGGAGATTACTATGCACCATTGTTGGCCTTCATTGCAATCATCGATCAGTGCCATTTCCCTCGCACTATGGCTGTGCATTGCCATGGGAAATACTTCTCCCTTTTCCTCGTGCATAGGTTTTCTTCGCCTAAATAGAAACTCATTGGGGATTCTCATGGTTTTGCCTACAAGGTTTGGTAGCCCTGCCATTAACACATGTATTCCATATGCGAATATTTCTGGCTCCAATGGGATAGCTCTCATAGCTGTTTGTCCCGCGTATGCTTTAATCATCTCGCATACGTTCAAATAATGCATTCCCGGAGTTGAACATACAATGCGCTTCTCCGTCAATAAAATTGTCATGATTAACTTCGTCACGATATTTACTGGTGTTTGTCTTGAGTACAGCAGTGGCACATTCATATCACATTCTCTTAGAGACTGGAAGTTCATTTATAAAAGGAACACGATTGTTGCTCCTGTGAAGCCCTGAGTATTTATAGCATCGCCGGACAAGGAAAACATGCGTTAACGTATACACGAGCGTGTTGCACCTGTGTCTACTAGGAAGGAATATTCTTTATCCCCAATAACGACATCCACCCTTGGTTCCTCGTGGGGGTTAGGTGTCACTGATAGGATAGAACACATCAGGTTTCCCAGTGAGCTGTTCTAGTCCATATATAACTTTGTCCCATGCTGCGTGAACTGACTCCCTCCATCACCAGTGTTGGCTCTTAGTGTTCAATGCCTGTCCTGCACCTGTTGTCTGGCAGTGGCATCAGTGACTGTTGGGACTGTCCCTGTGGAAAAATTATCAAGTTCCGAGGTTGCAAGCTTTGCTGTGCTCCCGGCGCTTGCTGTTGCACCATGTGATTCTGTGCAAATCCATTTCCTCCTTGCTGTAAAAACACAGGTGGATTCACCATGCCTGCCCTTGTTCCTTGGTAGTTTTGCACCATGCCTTGACTTCTGCATGTTCGTGCTAGATGCCCTGTCATCCCCCACGTCCAACATATTGGCGGTGGTCTGATTATTTCACATATCCAGATTGCCATTTTGCATGCTTTGAAAGCCTCCCGGATTACTCTGCCATCCTCTTCCTCTAAATCCTCCATCTGGGGTAAAATCCATTACTGCCCTGATTAACTTGCTGTTGATTATTGACCTGCTGTATGTTTGATCCGTCTGTGCTAGTTATCATTGCCCCTTCTATGGCATACTTTGACAATGTTTTCTGCACTAATTTTGCCTCTTCACCTTCGCGCAGCCTCTTTTTTTACGATTCTTCTCCTGCAGCAATCTGCAATAGTGAGCTATGGTCAACTGTATTTCAACCACGGTTTGGCCTCAATTCTTAACAATTTCTTGAGCTGCTTCTGTGCCTGATCTGACAGCCCTTGGCATAATACATGGTAAAACAAGGGCATAGATTTCCCCCAAGATTCACGTGTTTCGAGCACCCATGTGTCTTGGAAGTTCTGAATGTAAAGCAAAGGATTCTCTGACTCCTTCATTTTGTGTGTCATTATGGCTCCCATGTCTGATGTATCCAGGTATAGCAGTCATAATGCTTTCCATACCGCAGTTCTGCAATTGTTAAATGGAGCTCCGTCGTGTGCAGTATTAACTGTAGTCACGCCAGAGTAACCTGCATGTGTCCACACATCGTCGGCTCAATCACCAAGTGTGGCGATTAAAAGACCCTTAAAATCTCCAATGGCCAACGTGTTCCATTTTTTCTAGCTCATGTATCCATTTTCCGGCACCCGATGTTAACATTGGAAGCTTATTTTTCAGGTTTTCTCGATCCATGTGTGGCCATGGAATATACTGTGGCCTCGTTCCTCCTTTCTCGAGCAATGGGAATTGCGATGCATAGCCCTCCGTCTCTTATAATTTTTCTGTATCGCAGAGGTAATATTCCCGCATCGCAGTCTACCTGGCAATGTCCTTAGTCTGCTCACATAGGGTATTGGAGACACCCTGCCTCTGACCGTAAGATACTCCTTTGCGTCGGCCTGACTGTGTGGCTGTTTCTGATGCCTTGGGTACAGACTCGCTAAAATCTGACTATCCCTTTTCCTCCAGAGAAGCGTTCGCGTCATCCCTTATTCCTTTTCCTCAAATTCCTCTTTCTGCGTTTGATATTGTCTGCCCCCAAACTTGTGCAACACATCTTTCTCGTTCCGATTTAGTGTCAACCTATCTAGAGACCGCTCTCTATTTTTACTACTTTGAGAGGCAGCCTCAGTATCGTACAACTGAGTGCTCTCAAGATGCTCGTCCTCTCCTTTCCCTTGGGGTACTTGTTCTAGTCCCATTTCAATATAAATCCATTTGATCGTCACTCCGATGCTTCTGGTGTCGAAGTCATCCTCAATATTTGCCCTTCCCAATCTACTACTGGATCGGGTTTTTTAACCTCTCGCTCCAGATATTCAAGATTGCGTGCCCTCTGTCTTCACTTACGTTCTATGTCGTCATCGAACTCGGTGCTTCCTCGCTTCTTCCCTGACCCTATCTTCTTCCCGTTTCTTTGCATCTCTACATTCATTTGCCCTTCATATTTCCTCATCCCTTCGTCTCTTTATTCTCTTTTCTCGTATCTTTTGCTCTTCTATTCTCCGCTGTTCCTGTCTGTCCTGATCATTAGCTGCTCTGTTTACAATCGCATTTCCTTTCTTGCTTCTCGCGATACAACCGCTCTTGTCTCTGCCTCTTTTTTCCTGATCCTTTCATCGCTCAATCCTTTTTCCTATTCCTTCTCTTTTCTTTGTAAATCGTCTAGCTCTCCCTTTTGTCCGACGTCCTCAATGCCTTTACCATAGTTTGAATAGAATCTGACCTCCCATCCTAAAAGAATATTGAGCAAATATGAGGAAATACATATGCTTAGTTACATATTTAACTTTTTCTTGGCATTTTTACAGTAGGCGACAGTACTCGATTCTTACAAAAGTGGATGTAATTTCAGTGACTGGGTCTAGCTACTCTATCAATTCGGCTATGGGATAATATACAGTGAGCCCGGAACTCACTCCCTGCACCAGCGAACAGTGCAATTGTTGTCCATTGTTGAAAAGATCAAATGTTGCTCACGAACGGCACCACTCTGATGCAGATGGGAAAACTGAATGAAATGCGACATGGTATGAATAACCTCCAAAACCGGTATACAACCTTATATAAATTACTATGCGGTCAGGGGTGGGGTTGTTTGAGTGTCTATAGGGATCGCTGGCTGGATGTGTGCATTTAAATGCAGGCCAGTGTGAGCAGAGCCGGACTTGGGACAGAGTGGGCTGGGTGACCGCCCGCAGCTTCATAGTCCCCCAGGGCGCCATAAGCTCCCTAGGGCACAAGCTACAGTTCTTCTGGATCATTTTACTGACATTTTATATATGTGTATTTGATTTACTCTTAACAATTATGAACATTAGGGATGTTGTCCCCTTTGAAATATCATGAACGAATTATCATGAAAAACATATTGTGATATATCTTAAATGGAGGTCGACTCCGTGACAATCCCACTTGAGTCCGCTCCTTAGGCAGTCCCTATTTAGCTGCACTAGCATTCCGATCCCTTGTTTATTTCATTTGCTCCTTGATGTCTCACGTCTGATTCACACTTGGGTTTTTATATTTGGTTATGTGCTTTTTCCTCATAGGTGTTTGTATTATGATTTTTTACATTTATACCTTTATTTTTATGGTATTATGCGGTTTTCTCAATATACATCTTGGCATCCTGTTTGGATGACACGCTATTTTTCCTACATTAGAGATGCACTACAATATAGCCCCTGTGTTATAATGAGGACACCTTTTGTCCCCTCTATTTTCACTAGGCCTTGCATTTTCACCGGATACCACGTGATATATGCCTTTCTCGTTTACCTTCTTAAAATGGCGACTGGCGTCACTATGCTGATTTACGCCGATGCCTGTGTGTTCCTGACTGCGCTCCAGAACACTGTTTCAGGTGGGTTCACTCGCGTTTACATTGATACGCTAGGGACCCTCTACAAAGTGGTGTACTACCACGATTAATTACGTGTCTCTTTGACTTTTTGCAACCTCTGCGCTAGCTCAACGAGCCTTGGTTCTGCTGCACAGTGGAATTTTCGGCATATCAACCAACACGTAGCCTACGGCTTTCCATGTTTTAATGATGGACAGCATGGTTGATTTTATGCTTTGACATACCATCATCTGTGTATGTTATTACTCTCCCTGCTTTTATCTTTTCATACCTGGGATCTATCCTTCACTAATAGGATGGTTATTATTTTTCTTTCCTTGGTTTTCCTTCATAGATTCTTTCCCTCTTGGCTCGTGGTACGAACGATGGGCTACTCTGACAGCCGCCCACAGACAAGTCTAGCTTAAGACATTTCACTAATAAATTATTGGGTACTTATCCAATTTTGGAGCAGTGCAAGTTAGGTTTAGTGGTTCTATTCTCTTATACTATATCTCGTTTTCCTTCTTGTCCTTAAGGTCTCTTTCTATATCTTACTGTCTATTTTTTATACTTTTCGTTCTGCATATAGTAGGTCCTCTTGGGACCACCACACCTCTGTATCATGTGGAGGTATTCCACTATTGGACTACTCCACTAGATTACGTGT
Organism: Ambystoma mexicanum; assembly: GCF_040938575.1. NCBI lineage: Eukaryota > Metazoa > Chordata > Amphibia > Caudata > Ambystomatidae > Ambystoma > Ambystoma mexicanum. The sequence goes on from NC_090940.1 coordinate 538,677,711, forward strand.
TTCTCCCTCTATTCGGGGTGTATGCTTAATTCTAACTTTTGTATATACAGTGATTGGTGCTTTTAACTAGTTTTCCATACACTTGGTACTTTGTTCTAAATTACATATCCATCTTTAAACTTTATAATCCATTGTAGGTGTCTTACGTTTACAATTGGTTCTTCCATGGTAACCTTGCCTGTTTACATCTTTGTCTTAAAATATACTTTTTTTTAAATTTATTTTTATTATTTTAAAAAAACAAAACCAACAAACAATACAGCTTTTCGGGACGTATATAATCAATATCAAACCATCACATTATACAGTGTTCTCCGTCCTCTCCCCACCCCCCCATAAACTTGAGCCAGCTCATCTGTGTCATCTACAGGAGTGTTTTCGGGAATCGCAGCGCTTGTAGACTTGTCTGAGTCTTCTGTTTCGTAGTTAACCTGGTGGGGGTTTACCATAGAGGTCACTAATTGTCGCCAGGCTATCAGGGGGCCCACTTCCTCCTCACCCCCCTGGTAACGGCTCCAAACCATACTACGGATTCTGCTTCCGCCCAGATTAGGAGGTCCGCCCACCATGTCTCCACCCTGGGTCTGTGGGCCGCCTTCCAGGCCATTGCGATCCTACCCTTGGCCAGGATGTAAGCCAGGTCCTTCATCTTGCTTATGTGCTTTAGATTCCGTGGCCTGGGAAAAATCCTGAGCATGCATACCCAAGCCGACCCCCACATCCAGCACCACTCCCCCTCCGGCCGTCTTTATTTCGTCCCAGAATCTGTGCACCTCGGGGCAGGCCCAGAACATGTGTAGCAACCCCGCTTCCACCTCCCCGCACCTGGGGCACTTGTGTGGCCGAGCCTCCAAACCTGGCTATTTTCCTCGGGGTCAGATAAGCCCTATGGGTGACATACAACTGGATCTGTTGGAGTCTCGCATTTCGGGACACCTTTTTATGGTACCTTTTGAGCTCTCTCCCATTGCCCCTCTGTCATGGGTCCTCCTATCTCCTCCTCCCAGTCCTGCCTCAGTTGAAGCAGCTCCTTACCAGCCTTTGCTCTCAGGAGCTCGTATACCCTGGATATTTCGTGCCCGCCCTCTGAGACATCGTATATCGTTTCCAGGGCGGCATCAGGTTCTACCGCCAACACCGTCTCAGGCCACCTCTCCCTCACCCGTTTCGTGAGTCTGGTGTAAATTATATATTGGCCTCTATGCACCCCTGTCTCCTCCTGCAAACTCCGGAATTCCAATACCTCCCCTTCCTGCCATATATCCCCGAGGGTGGCCAAGCCGATCGGTTCCCAGTATCTACGGACTACCTCAAGCAATTGGGAGTAGTTTCCACTCCGCGCCACCAGCGGAACCTGCTGGGAGAGCGGATCCAGATCACCCACCGTTCTCCACGTCCTGCGCCAGACCTCCCAACCCAGCTCCAATAGACTCCCTCTTCCCACCAGTTTACTCTTTTGTAGCCACACTGCTTCTCTCAGAAAGTATGGAGCCAAGTCGCCCTTCAAAAGTCTAGCTTCTGCCGAGTCCTCTGACAACCACCTGGCCACAATCAGTTGCCCTGCCAGATAATAAAGCTCAAAGTTCGGCAAGTTTATGCCCCCTGTCCTGTAGTTTACACAGGGCTACTCTGTTCCTGGAGTTGCCCCATATGAAGCTCCTGCACATACCGTGAAGTCTCTTGAAAAAGCTTTTGGGAATCAAATACGGGACATTTACAAAAACATGTAATTGTCTGGGCAAAATCACCATTTTGAGCAGAGCTGCTCTCCCCATCATAGATGGGGGTAATCTAGACCAGAACACCATACTATTCGTAACTCCCTCGATCGCTTTCTCTGTTATGTTCGTGCTCTGTTTCTATCCTATGATAAATGTTTACTCCCAGATACCTAAATGTCTCAGGTTGCCAGGGTATTTGCAGGATAGGCAGCCTCTCCAATGGGACACTCTTATACCTTCCCAAGGGGAACAAACTAGACTTCCCTGGGTTCATTGATATGCCTGAGAGGGTGGCATAACTATCCAGCACCTCCAATACATATTGCAGGGTTTCCTCCGGGTAGCACAAATAGAGGAGTATGTCATCTGCATACAGCGATATCAGGTGCATGCCACTTGTCGTACGAATCCCCGCCTCCCCGTATTGTTGGCATTTTGCTAGCGGCTCTAGCGCCAGTATGTATAACATGGATGACCAGGGGCATCCCTGTCTGGTCCCCCTGCTGAGTTGCCATTTGTCTGAAATTGTGAATCCCGTTTTAACTCTCGCTACCGGGGTGCTATATAACATCTGAACCCACCTGATGTATCCAGGTCCCATTCCGTATCCTTTCAGGGTCGCTTTCAACCATGGCCACCGCACCGAATCAAAGGCTTTGACCGCGTCTAGCGACACGATAGCCAACTCGCCCGTGTCCTCCCCGGTGTAATCAATGATATGGTGCAGCCTCCTATGGTTCTGTGATATTCCTACCAGGGACATAGCCCGTCTGATCTGGGTGTATCAACTTACCAATCGGCTAGAACTGCCGTGAGTATTTTACTGTCCTGATTGAGCATGGACAAGGGTCTATAGGACCCGCACTCCATGGCCGGCTTGCCTGGTTTCAGAAGTGGGATGATCACTGCCTCGCGGAGGGACGGTGGCAGTTCTCCCAGCTCGTAGGCTTCATTAAACATGTCAAGCAAGGGCGGGAGTAGCTCCTGCTTATGTCTTGTGAAACTCGCTAGGCAACCCATATAACCCAGGTGCTTTACATGTGGGCAGATGTTGGATCACCACTTCCAGTTCGTCCGAGGTAACAGGGGCATCCAGATCCGCATGTTCTAGGTCATCCAGAGTGGCCAGCCCTATATCCTCTATTGTTCCCAGTATGTCTTGGTTCGTATCCTCCCCTTTGTCCTCATATAGTTGTCTATAATACTTGAACTCCTCATTTACCCCCTCCTGGGTGTTACGGGTTCGGCCTTCCGCATCCCTGATTGCTCTAATCACTGAGCGGGGGGGTCTCGCTCTTGTACAACCAGGCCAGCAATCTACCTGGCTTATCCCCCCTGCATGTAGCTTCTGTGTATTTTTTGTAATTTAATTTGCATAATCTATCCCAGAGTCCACTGCAGGTTAACTAAGTCTTTTATCTTGACACTGTTCTCCCGGGTAGTCTCCTCATTTTGCATAAGACCCTCCACCTCTCTTTCTGATTCCTGAAGTTCCCGTTCAATGCCCCCTTGGACCTTGGATTTTGATATAGCGACACCCCGCACCACCACATTAAACGCCTCCCATACTGTATCCACAGAGCGTACACTGCCCGTGTTCGTTTAAAAATATTCCTTGATGGCCTCCCTCAGGTCCTCTCGAAACCCTGCATCTTGTAACGCCTCAGTTCTGAGTCTTCATGTCGGGATGCGCGCCCTGGGGGGTTGGTATCGCCACTCTACGACCAAAGGCGAGTGATCGGATAATACCCGAGCCTTATATTCCGCTCCCATTAGTTCTCCCAATATCTCGGCAGCTGCAAACACATAGTCTAGCCTCGTGTGCAAGTGATGTGGTGCTGCGTAGTGAGAGTATTGTCTATCCAATGGATGCAGCTTCCTCCAAACATCCACTAGGCCTTCCAACAGTGTCCCCAGCGCTTTAGCCGCTGGCTTCCCTGATTTGTCATCTGACCTGTCTCTTCTAGGATTCAGGGTACAATTAAAGTCCCCTTCCCACACTATCGCGCCACCCACCAGGGGGCTAATCTTACTGTATAGGGACCTAAAGTAAGCCGCTGTATCATGGTTAGGGGTGTACAAATTGATGATGTGCACCTCTCTGTTCTCCAGGAGTCCCGTTACCACCACCATTCTGCCCTCTGGGACTATTGTCGAACTGCGCACCTGGAACGGCACGTGCAGTGCCACCCATGTGACCACCCCTCTTGCATATGTCGAATACGTGGCCCCATGACACTACCCCTCCATTTTCTCCTGACCACCTCCAGCTTCTCCTTCGTGAGGTGGGTCTCTTGTAGCAAGGCTATATCAATATGCATCCTTTTTAGATACAGCATCACTTTGTTGCGTTTTAAGTAACTGTTTAGGCCCCGCACATTCCAGGTCACCACTCTAAGATTACCCGATGCCATCTAATCGATGTGCTCCCAATGCACTCCTCCCTCCGATGCTTCCCGTGATGGCCCGTTTACCGACTCTTAACCTACCCAGCCTCAACAATCCCCCCCCCCCGTACCCCAACTCCACCCCACTGCACACAACCCAACCCCTCCCCCCACCCTACCCCAACAAATGCCCAGCTCCATCCCTGGATCTCAGGCCCACCCTCGCATGGTCCTATCTAGCACCCGAGGACTAGGACCCCGCAGGGCGTCGCCGATCTAACAGTGACCTAGCTAGGTGTACTACTGAGTTCAAGGGATGCCTCCCAGGTGCTCCCACTTATCTATTTAGGGTTGTTGCGCCCAGCGGATCCCGCCAGCCTATCTTGCAGCGCACTCCCCACAAGCTTAATTTAACTCTATATTCAAGTCCCAATGTCCTAGCCATGTCCCCAAGGAGGACATGGCTGCGTGCTACTAATCTCCTGCAGCCCCCATCTGGATATCCGGTTCCTGAGGGCGACCCTGCATATCCAGCCATTCCATTGCATCCTTCGGGGTCTCAAAGAACAGGGATTTGTTCTTGTAGAGCACTTTGAACTTGGCTGGGTAAAGCAACATATAACAATGGCCTGCTTCTTTTAATCTTCTTTTCACTGACCCAAAGTTCATCCTGCTACGCTGTACGTGCAGCGTATAGTCCGGATATGCTGTGATTTTTGCCGACCCCCTTTCGATCGTTCCTCCCTTCCGAAAAAATTCGAGTATCTTCTCCCGGTCTCGATAGTTCAGAATTTTTGCGATCAGCGGTCACGGGGGCGGGGGGTTCCTGGGGGCGGTCTCCTTGTCAAGGCCCTGTGCGCCCTTTCAACCGCAAACCCCTGGGTCAGCGCCCCGCCAGTTATCTCCTGCAGGAGCATGGTTTCCACATATTCTGTTGGGTTGGGCCCCTCCATTCCTTCGGCAAGCCAACAATTTGTATGTTTCGTCTGGCCCGCCCTTCTGCCTCCTCCGCTCTGTCCCCCAGGTTGCCCACCCGCTGCACAAGGGCATGTAGCTCAGATCCATGTGCGGCGCACGCTGCAGTATTCAGGGCCATCTCCTTCTCCAAGTTCCCAGTGCGCTCCGCAATCGTCCGCACGTCCTGTCTCAGCAGGTTCACTTCCTCTTGGACCGCACCAATCTTGAGGTCCAGGCCCACTTTCAGTTCATTCATTGCCAGGCCCAGTTTAGTCTCCCAGGCCACTTTCAAGTCTGCAATTGCTGCTAGCACCTCCTGGATCGTGCCTGGTGCCTCTGCCTCTGTCGTGGGGTCTCCTTGCTTTTTCCTCCCTCCGCACCTGGGGGTGTCTTGGTGTAGGCCTCCAACGTGGGCTGTTTGGTCCTGGGTCTAACAACTTTATTAGACATCCTGCCATGTTGTCCGGGCGTAAGCCAGCTGCACCTCCCCGTGCACAATGGTCTGCGTGGCACCAGCCCACTCTTGGCAGTATAGGGCCGTAGTGGCTATGCCCATGTGTCTTGGTCGCTCGCCTCACCCTTTGGGCTGTGTCCACCCACGTACTTGCGCACTCTGTGTCGTGACTTACTCCATGGGCACCTTCCAAGTTCTGTCTGACTTCACTGCCGGCCCAGCATCAGCCGCAAGTTCGTTCGGCGGGTCTCGGCGGTTAACATCTATGCGCATTCGGGTTCCGGGCGCGATATTGTCCCTCGGCTCGCAAAGCATAAGCACGGCCCGGGCAGTCCGCCTTCTTTCCTCCGCTTCTCCACACCTCGGCCCAACAAGATCCTGAAATCCATTACAGGTACCGTCTGATCCTTCCGTCAGTTATCGCTGCAGCGTGCCCATGACCCTCGATAATCCCTTTGTTTCTGTGGCCATTTTGTTTCCATTTTTCGATTCGGGGCCCGCAGTTATACACATGGGTATAACTTTGTGTCTGTGCATCCCATATGGTCCAAAAGTTCAGCGAGTATGGCCCCCACCTTCATGGTCACGGATGTTAAATTCACAGTGCTGGCAGGCATCCGTGCGTGCACTTTTCTCCCCAGGATCAATACAGGATCGAGGGAGTTCCTGCGGAGCACGTCCCTTTACATGGCTGTCCTAGCCACGCCCTTGTCTTAAAATATACTTGACATGAGTCTTCTCTTTACCTCTTTGTTTCCAGATTTAGCTGGTCTCTTGAGTTACACCCACATTCGATAATTGATACAAACTAAGCTGTTCTCCAGCTTTCATTTTGAAGCAGTACTTTGCAGAATCCACATGCACACTGGTCTGTGATGGTGTGCACTTTTTCACTCCTCCATTTTTGCTCCATCAGGTAATCTTTACCTCTTTTTGACACAACCGCTTGGTTTGAATTCTTGTTGGATTGTCAAGTTGTGTACACGGGACCCCTACCCATTTAAGTTAAATGTCCCCTTAGGGCATTATACAATTGGTCACATTATAATGGAGAATGGACTCATTTGTTCTATCGAAAATATGACAGTACTCATGTTTTACGTGCTGAAAACATAGCTTAGTGGAATCATACTAGAATCACTCTTGTATGTAATTCAAAGGCTAAAAATATGTTTAGTTTACTTTACATGGTGTACAAATAACTCAGCATTTATGGACTAATGTACAACAAAACTTGACAGTTTTTGTAATGCATATTTTTATAGTCTGTTTAGGCCTATGAAGGTTTCTCTCCTCAAAACGTGTCGCCATTTGAAAACGGACTACTGTCAACATTTCTTCAATTTACCTTTTTTCTGTAAAAATATTGTTGCTGTTTTTCTATGCAATTTGTACTTTGTAAAAATATATATACACAACTTTGTCCTACAAAACTTGCTGTGTTTGAGAATTATTTACACTTGAATTCCCAAAATCATTCTCTTTAGACTATAGTAGTTGGTTTGTCCATCACAGAATAGTGTGCAGGGAATGGGAGGATTCAAAGTTTGAACTTCTCCTCTCTTCTCTTATTTGTGGAGGTCTTGTGCCAGGATCTCGGTTCCTCCCCCGAACCATAAACTTGTTTTAGAATTTCATGACTTTTATTTTGAAAACGTATCATATTAGGAGTGCATCTACTTTGGAATCTTTTAAACAATGGAAACGGAAAAACTTTGGGAGTCTATGATGTGCTTGATGTTTAGCTCGCAACGGGATGCGGAAGTTGACGGAAGAATTAGAAGTACACATAGACGGCATTTTAACGGAATATTAGTGTAGGTGGAACCTGAGGGTACCCAGATGTGGACTACGTGCATTTCGGTGCTGGACTGGCCATTTGCCCCTGACATAGACAAGCATACACACGGGTTGTTTTTGCGTGTCGTTACAATATGCCACACACACCAACCCATTACAATCTAAGGCAGCAATAACGGTCAGATAATGAAACCATGACTTGTTTTTTTATAAAATAGTCTACAGTCAAACTTATATAATATTTGGCATTTCCATTCTCTCGGCATAATGCAGAGACTCTGTTCTGATCTACACATTTTCATAAAATGAAATTACATGTTCCTTGGTCCAGTTTTGTAATGGTGAACCTTAGCATATTTCATGGTATTACACACCTCCATTCATTCCATTCAGAATCCTCCCTTTCTTCCAAGGACGAAAAACAATCGAACCTTATACTGTGTAGGATGCGTGGGTGTGCACAGCCCATAAGCAAAATTCAAATGTGACCTTCACTTCCAATGTGAGTGAATAGCCTTGCAGACCACAGTGGCATCTGAAATATTTTTGTAAAACACATTGTTTGCTTGCATCTCCCAATGCCGCGCAAAATTTCTAGTGATTTACTGTTTTTATTGAAAACAGCTAGTTTACTTCCAAATGCCTTATTTTTAGTGTCCCTCTGGTGGATTGCTCTCTCCCAGCGCCTCGCACAGCAAGCATCCAACACCTGTCAGCTCAGCCCGTCTCCTGTTTGCAAAGCAAATCAGCTAATCATTTTTGCAAGTAGCGAGTCTCGAGCCCTGACAAAATGTGCTTGTACGAGAATGTCAGAGCGGGCCCTGCTCCAACCCTAGTGCACAATCCGTCTCTGCTCACTGACTCATGCAATCTTCAACTCATTCCTGCCAGGACACGGTCCCCTGAACCCATGACCCCTGTTCCCTTTGAACGCATCTGGCCCCCAGACTCTACCCCCGCACAACCTCAACTCCCATATACCTAATCGGGAGTGGTCATATATTTTGGTAACACTGACACCTATCCCCACTGCATTCGAAATCGTAAAACTTTTAGGGCCGCAAATCATAGCTCGGCCCCTGTGATAAGACATCCGATAGCAACGACCCCTAACACATGCCCCCATAAAAATAAAGGTCTCAATGCACTTATTTCTCACCAACAACCCCATTTGATGCGTTGTTTTGCTTAGTCTGTAGTTCTTGCATGGCAAGTATCCTATGTAGCCTAGGTCTCATTCCTTTGTGGGACGCATATTTATTCAGCTACTTGGACACGTGCGTGGTAAGGACACTTCAGAACCCCAAAGTTGCTTTCATGCTGATAAAACGCACTTCTTGGAAAAAAAATGGACAGGGGATACATTTAAAGACAAATTGGACGCTTTATTTGGCACTATATATACTTTATATATATATATATATATATATATATATAGTTGAACAAAAAAATAGTTGAAAATCATTTGAACCGGGAAGTTAACTGTTCCACAAGGTCTTCTTTCGGTGGACAGGGCACGTTTGCAATGTTTTGTGGCAATGTATGTGTCCTAGGAACAAAATCATGAGCGATTCCATGAGTATGTATGTCCAACACAGTCAAAGGGAGATCTTTCCCAAAATCGAATACCATTTCCTGCTATATTGGCTTGAACACCCATTTTTTGCTTCTTTTAGTAAAGGATATTGTGTAACGAAGCATCCCAAAGTTTCCTGCAGTCCTCAATTGTTCTCTCCCCACATTCTCGTTATGCGCTAAGACTGCTAGTAATGTCCGATATTGCATCCCGTCTATGCCGAAATGCAATCTCTTGGGCCTGTACTTTAGGCACATAATGTGGAACACCTCCAAATCTCCTGTGTGACAGAATTCTGGGAGCCCCTTCATTATTTTTATCAAACACTATCTTCTCAAGAGCTTTTTGTGGAGGTGAAGATGGAACCAACCACTTCTTGCGTTCCTGCTCCTTCGATAAAGGTCCATGTGCACATTGGTGAAAATGTTGGTTCTCTGTCCATGAGCGAACGTTGGAACAGTGGTGCTTCAATAAGTGCCATTTTTCAAGTAGAATTTCCACAGACCGCCACCACAAGTTTCTGAGCTCCACCAAAGATGGTTGTTCAAAGAATGGGACTACTGTAAATATTTTCCGAACCTTTTTTTTACCAGCAGATGTGATTTTTTTTTTGTCATTGATTTGGCAACGTGCCATACATCAAATTGATGGCGAATGTTTGGAAACTGCTCTCTCATGGCCTTGGCTATTGAAACATGTCTGTTTGTGGCTATGAGGTCCATTTGCATTCCCCTCGATTGGACATCTTCCAGGGATTTTCTAAAACAATGTTTCTGCATGGCCACTGAGGATTTGCATTCGGACACCTGCACGACCACCAAACTCAAAATGTATTTAGTTTCAATGTCCTGAAAGTGGTATGTGCAGTACTTTGCTGAACTCTGGGGCTGTCACACTGTAGATCGCCAGTTAGCCTTAACGGTTTGTCAGAGAATGTCCTTTCAATTGACATTTGTTCAATTGTCCAGGCTTCACTAATAGCGGGGAATAAAAATTCTCTTTGATATTTATAGTACTGCATTTTAGCAAGGAACTTCAGTCCCACAAATTGACAGAAGCTGGACAAGTTACTAAAAGTAGAGCCACTGAAAAGTAAAGCTGATGCACACAGTGGATTTCCAGCTGGCACTTTTCCCAGCATTGGTTGAGCTGACCATGAAAATGTAGCATGGAGCAGTGCACAGGTGGCTTGGATTTTCAGGTTAGTGCATTGTGATACACGAGTCACATTCACCAATGGCTCCCCGCATACTTTCCCCCTCACTGGATGGACACATTTCAGCATCAGTATAATCTGAACCAGGCAGCTGTCGAATACAATGTATTTGTGTTCCTTTATTAGACTATCGTCCTGCATGAATGGCGTTTGTGCCTCAACTGTGGTGGACATATCAGCCGAACAGGACACACTGAAGTCAAGATCCTTGGCTATTTCCTCAGTCAATTGGATTGAGGCTTCAGCATCTGTTATTTCAGCTTATTTCCACACAAATTGGAGAAACCATCACTGTTGATAGTTTATTGGGTGGCCCTTTTTTTGCGGGTGTAGATTGTGGTCACTGAGTAATTCAAAAGCATCTTTATATTCAGTTTCTTCATCTTGTCGAGTTTTCACATTGTAGCAATGGCCCAAAAACACTTTGCTTGCTTCGCCGGATGCATTCCATCATTTTCTGACCATTGGGCATAAGCATCTCAAGTCTGCTTATTGATTGGAATACGCCGCGCCTCAAACAGTAGTTGCTCCATGGTGAAATCTGTCTGTGTCTTCATACTTCGTTTCTTCTGGACCTCTAGGAGATGGGTTGTAAAAAGATACTCAATGTGAAGCCAACATACAGTATATAGCACTTTAGATACAAAAAATGTTATGAAGACACCAGCCCAAACCACTTTTTTGTAAACAAAATGGTTTGTTGCCCTTGTTTTCTTGATTTTCTGTGAAACCGTGTTCTTCACTGTAACGACCGCACCAGCAAGCTGGTCAGCCACCTATGATCCATGTGCCTCGTCTTTTAATTCCCGACCTTGTATACATCCCTTGAATAGAATATTCATTAGTCAAAATATACATTTCATATTTCACTTGTTTGATGGCTATTGTACTGATCACTGTGCGAAACCCTCGGTTTGTAATGTTGCACTCAAGCATTTTTCGTTGTATTCGGCATTAGGGTAGGAATTGTAACTTTAGAACTGAAATGGTAAAAGTTTGAAAAGACAGTAGTTTATTATGTCGTCACGGTCTAATAGTATCAAATGTAGGATATACTTTCTTTCATTCAACGGAACTGTCAGTACGCATACCTCATGCTCTGGACCAGATCCAAAGGATGATGTAATTGTAGTCAAAGTCCCTGCATCCCCCTGTAACACAGTACTTGTTTTAGTATGGTTAAACTCTTGAACAGGCACAATCGGATGTAGTCAATGGTACATAGCAATAAAAACCCATAAATGAAACATTATGTAAACAAACAGAATACGTAAACTAATTCATATCATCTAAAATTTCATGCATATTACATTTCTGTAATCGAATAGCGAAATAACTACCTGATATGGGCTTGAAGTTGTTGTTGACTCCAGAAAAGAAATGGATGCAGAATCTGGCTCCTTCATTTTCAGTGCATCATCACGAAGTGGTAAATGGAAAATTAGATTTGCATTAGATATGTGGGAAGATCAACTCTAGAATATGAACTTCAAGTCTGTATGGCTCACCATTGTTATACTGGATGTGTCAGTGATGTCACTACCGGTAGTCTGTGCTTCAGTGAATATGCTGACCTACAAAAAAAATTGACATATGAAGAAACCGATTACGAAAAGATTGTGCTTATTTTGAAGGGCACTATAGCATAGTTTTCTGTGTTCCTAAATCATTTTCTATGATGCTCCTAAAACTAGGGACTAGGGATGTCTAGCAAACTGGGGTATAGTTATAGAGCAATACAATCTGGTAAATATGTAAAGTTTAGTAAGAAACATTTACACCTAAAACACCAATCCATCCATGTTCAGTACCCAAAGGCCTACAGCTAAATCATGAACTGTGACTCACCTGAGGCAGCGTGTGAATGAATAGTTGGAATTGCATTTGGACGTTCCGAGTTGATGTCTCTGTGTACTGTGATTCGTCGTACATATTTGTGGCAAAGTGCAGGCTGCAGATGAGGAATCGATCACCCATCAAGTCCCATGAAGTCCCCCAAGACATCCTGGTCTCTACTTTCAAGCTCTTTCGGTGCAAATCTGACCCATTCTCTTATTAGATCTATATTCCTCGGGAATATATGCATTATTGTGCCTTTAGGTTTGGTATGACTCTTAGAACAGCAACCATAAACCATACAACCAGGCATTGTTGAAAAATCTATAAGAAAAAGTCCATTGTTAAAAAAGTATTTTGCATGAATGCGTGAGAAAGATAGAATTATATCGTACATTTTTCTATGCAATGTTTGTTTTGGTCACAGAAGCAAAACCTGTGTAGCGTAGCCGACTGTATTCTCGGTTAACTTTCATACACCATTGATTGTGACGCAAATCGTAACGCGTTACTCATGCCTTGAATGTACTATCATGCATCAAAAGGAAACGTTCTTATAGACCAGGCCCGCGAAGGATGCAATCCTATCCCAATTGACATTGCTATATATCGAACAGAACAAATCAAATAGAAGTCAATGGTAATGGCAATGAGATGAATGAACATTACACCACTGGGTATATTCGTTCGAAATAGATAGAAATTTAGAGATCAAGAGGAGATGATTAGGTGACCTGCCCTTACCTCGACAACAAACAGATTCAGCAAGCAGGGTAGTTAGTAGCAGGGGAACAGGTAGCACAATCACGCGTTGACTTTCGCACAATAAATATCAAGGGGTTTATAAAGAATTAGAAAACTGGGTGTGTATGTGAAAGAGTGACGTTTATATGGCGTGGTCTTATGTGGATGATAGTGGCCCGGCCTGCTTCAGGGGAGCTTGCCTGGAGACACTGGGTCTGGGGAGGCCATGTTTACAATGGCCCCTGCGCAGATGATGCCAAGTGTTAATGGTGTTTGGCACCTCGGCCGTTCCCATCCTGAGAGCTGCCTTTGGAGGGCACGGACATAAGTGTGAACTGCCATTGCTTGGGTAGGAGGGGGTGGACGGCCAAGAGGCATGCAGGGAAGAGCCAAAAAACTGCTGAATGGAGACACTTGTGTGGATTGCAGGGTGCACGGCCTGCTTCAGGGGTGCCTGCCTGGAGACACTGGGTCTGGGGAGGCCATGTGAACAATGGCCCCTGTGCGGAAGATACCTTTGAATTGTACATGGTGTTTGGCATCTTGGCCGTTCCCATTCCTGCCAGCCCCCTTGGCAGCGCACCTCCACTGGTGCCAACTGCCATTGATAATGGAGGGGGGATGGATGGGCATTAGGCATGCAGAGAAGGCCTGGAACACTGATTAAGGGAGAGATACAAGTATGTGGTTTGCAGGGGCATGGCCTGCTTCAGGGGAGCCTGCCTGGAGGCACTGGGTCTGGGGAGGCCACGTGTACAATGGCTCCTGGGCGGAAGATACCTTTGAAATGTACATGGTATTGGCACCTCGCCTGTACCCACCCAGTCAGCCCTGCCTGGACAAGTGAGCGTGTCCTTGATTCACTGAAAAATTGAAACAACCATTCATAAAAGTTCAGTTGTATTTTCTATTGTTGCTGATGTTGATGGCACAAATGCACTACACATTATATACTGCGGGTTGCAGTACAGTGTGGGAAAATCCCCTGTACTGACCGCTGTCACTGGGTAATGTCTCTAATGGCACCAACGGCACAGGTGGGTATTACTTGTTGAACGCGGTGTCCAAGCCTCCCATGAAGCCACCCTGTAAAGGCATGATAGGCCACCAGCCTGTACCACCTGTGGAAGAGAAAGATACAAACTGTATTTAAATGAGCAAATTAAGTGCATGAAACCTTAGTTGAAAATGCAATCTTGTATCCTATGGCATTGTTGCCAGTACAAATGTTACCTCAGGGATCGATCAACTTGGGCTTTAAAGTGTAGGCACATTACAAAAGAGAACTATGCATTCCATTACATTTGGGACACAGAGAAATATTATTTGGTTGTACGTGAAAGACACATGATGACCACTATGATTTCCCCAAATCGCGAGAGATGTATTGAATTGCCAGACTACATTCATTTGGCAGTGATGGATCAAAGTTAAGACAATATGGGAGGAAAACATGAACTGTTAGTGGCCTAAGTGACATCACATCTAGAGTACACTTACTCGTTACTTGGATTGCGAGGGCGAACTGTTGAGCGAAGTTTGTGCATAAGCCCCATCATAATCCTCAACACGGACCGTGTGAGGCAGGCTCCCCTGAAGTCATACAGCCGGTAACTCATTGCAGCCATGTTTCGTCTTCTGATATGTAGAACAAGCATCCAGTGTTTTCTCAGCAGCAGCAGTTCTCCTCCTCGGTTGGCATTACCTCGCACCGATTGCAGGTACACCAGATGGAGACATCGTCCATGCGACTAGGCTCAGGCTCTTGATCTGGTGATTCGGTCTTCCAACTGTTGTCCGAAGCCCCATCGTTTCCGCATCTTTATCTTTCGAGTAATTCTGCCTCGGAATACTCCGGCTAGTACTGGTAGGGCTGTATTGTTGCCATTATGCGACAACATTAAAATAGATAGTAATAGTACTAGTATCTGTTTGCAAGGGCTACGAGCACCGAAGATGAAAGGAGCAGAAACGAGCCACAGGATACACAAACACAGTGAAACGATTGGAAAAGCAAGTCTGATGTCTGATGAGAAGCGGTCTGTTTATACTTATTGAGGAGGTGTCCTGCCATTTCCGTGGAGACATGTCATTAGCTGGAGCACAGAACGTTGACACGAGACGTGCATTGGTGTTGTGAAATGGGCCGTACGCGTCTAGTGATGTCAGCCTAAGGGCCGGGAGATATGATTTAGTGCCGCCAGGGCAGTTCACCTTAGGCCTCTGTGGCAATGGATACGATTAGCTCAAGATGGCCACGCCCTGCTGCCTGATTTCGCATGTGTAGAAGTGAGGGAAACTGTGGTAAGGTACATAGGAAATGTTTGTACGATCAACGTATGCTTAAAAACACATGCCTGAATGCTTGGGACATTATTTTTGAGCGCACTATTCCTTTAAGCAGTTAACGGCAATGCTCTTTAGTCCTGTGCTGAGGCAACCAGGCCGGGGTTCAAAGCAATCGTAACATGGAAAGTCAGACTTATGCTGAAATTAAATGATCAAGAAACATCTCGTTATATGGCTGTGCCCCTATAGTACACACTCGCATCAGCCCTTCTGTGGAGTCCATGAGCTGGACTGCAGAGTCACGTGGTGCATGTTCCTCAGAAGGGCACACAGCGTAATCTTTCCACCTGCTGAAATGTGAACCTGCGACCTGCAATGTCTCTGCAGCTAGTTGACTGATTTACCAAGCTAGCCTGCCGGCTTCACCTGCCGGCATCCGTTCAAAGAACATATCGATTGACCACTGGTAAATTTGGGGTAATGTGTAAGGGCAAGAAAAGTCACTATCAGAAACCTAGGAACGATCCAGATACTGGGCTCGCCACATGGTCGCTATAAATCAACGCATGGGTTACTCCCCACCTTAACCTTCTTACAGGGGGTTCGTAGAAAAGGGTGGCGAGCAGAGCTTGCCATTGCACAGTGCCCCTTTATTATGTTTTTGCAGCCTTGTCGACAAGTTTAGCATAACCAAATTGCGAACCCAATCTGTCACAGGCGGAATAGCTTGCAGGGTAAGGTGAGTGGTGCAGCGACCTTCATGTCATCAACAAGGTTCAGATACATTGGTTTTCCATCTGTGTGCATCAAACAGAATTCTGCATACAGTAACACAATTTTGTACTAATGTGCCGATCATGAAACGTGATATACAGTGGCATTGTTTGCAAGTATTGATAAACATGATATACAAGGCCAGTGCTGCTGCCATTGGCCTTTATGCATAGCTGGCTCAGCTTCACACTAAAAGTACAGAAGCAATGCTGTTGTGGGTGCCGCTTCATCAACATGATAGTCCAAATGCTGGCATATTGTGGTGACTACAGCAAAACGGAAGGTGGTGGCTGCAAGGTTTAGAATTAATCTTAACCTCTGGCATTGCTCTGGGCAACCCCCCCAGACCATAGTTATTCATCTGCCAAGCCATTACAAAAGAGGAAAGACCATATGCAAATCAGGCTTGGGCCCCACCCCAAAAGGGGCAGTCCAGCCCAAACTGCTTGGTCACATCCCTTCTGCACGAGACCGCAAGCATCCCCAAACGTGTTTCAGCCCTGTTGGACCTACTCAGTGAGGAGTAGCTTGGGTCTCTAGGCCCAACAGAATGGGAACCACATCGAGACATACCTGTCCCACTCGGGGTGCCTACAGCAAAACAAGAGGTGGTGGCTGGAAGGTTTGGAATTAATCTTACCCTCTGGTATTGCTCTGGGCACAGTATTTTAAGATCTAAAGTTGCAGTGTTGGCATATTTTGTGGGCACAGCTGCCAGTATCATGAACGTGATTCAAAGTATCGCAGGCAGGCTGGGATAAAACGCAAGCTGTATGCCTGAAAGACGTCCTTTATTGCCCTAAGGTGGGGGGTGTGTGCGCACAAACCACTCTAACTAAGCTGTGGTCAGAGGAGCAGCAAGTTACCCTGAATCTGTTCAGATAAGCTGTGAGTAAATGTGCTATTGTGTTGCAGAGGCTGAGATTGGTGCGAATGATTTAGCTTTTACCTACAGCCTGGTTAGCATGGCACCCGGACCCACGTTTCATTTCTCCAGGCCAACCGGTACCATGAACACATACCTATGTGGCGTGTTTGGGAATGCATATAGAGGAACACTCAGACAAATTATGAAGAATCTTGTAGATCGAGTTCTAGTTTGCATCTCGGGTGGAAGATGGATGTTTTGCATGCTATATATGGCATGCTATGGAGCAGCTTGTCTCTGCATGCTATGTAGCAGCTTGTCTCTGCATGCTATAGATGGCCTGCTATGTAATTGTTTCTCTCCAGAGGTAGCTCCTGCTTGATGCTCGATATCGGAGAGCAGCTATTGGCTCCTGCTCACCTCGTTGTGAACCGTTGTTCTTCAGGGATAGGCCATGTATAATGTTAGGGGTGGTATGCTATGATGTCATGAGTGCATCACACAGTTGTCCTGGAATGGTATAGACAAAGTGTTATCTGTCTGTCCTGTTATGGTGCATTTAGCTTGGGGTGTGCAAAGTGCTTGGTTACTCTCCTGTGATGGGTTAGATAGGGGACGATGAAAAGTATTTCACTCTGTGCCTATATCCTCATGAGGATTACATGTGATGGGTATCCTGCAACCTTTTATGCTTCGTCTAGGTTGTGATGAGATTGTCTGCACCTTGCTGGTGGCTTGGAATAGTTCTGTAATAGCATGACCAGTTGATACTGGTTGCTATGGTGGTGATATGGGATAGTTGGCTAGAGTGGTTATGGTAGGGTGAGATCCCAGCTATGCTAGGTTTCTGGGATGGAACAGATGGGGTGCCATTCAAACAATGCTCTTCGGTCAGTAGTCCAGAATCATATAGCAGTGGTAGCTAGGAAAGACTTTAAAAGGCGGGGTCTTCCGCCTTGATGTCTTTTGTTGGTCTTTTTCATGAACAGCTCAGCCCATCTACCAATATATTTGTACTGGTGATAGGAACACTAGAACTGCAGGACTGCCACACTTTCAGATGAGTAGATCTGGTGCCCTGCTGCGTGTGGCTTGGTCCCCTCGGGACGGTGCCCCATTGTCCCTGGTTTGGGATTAGAGTTGCAGTTTTGAGACCCGTTATATTCGCTCTAGACACTGTGGATATCGGGAGAGAGATCTGACAACTATCTACCAATATAATCTTTCTGTGCTTCTCTGATGCCCTAGAGATGACATTCGTGTATCTCTCCTCCTATTACTTTAGTTTTCCTTCAACCAGTGCGTTCTTGCTCCACTTCCGATGCACCATTGAATACCCCATCCCAC
This sequence comes from Ambystoma mexicanum, assembly GCF_040938575.1. Classification (NCBI taxonomy): domain Eukaryota; kingdom Metazoa; phylum Chordata; class Amphibia; order Caudata; family Ambystomatidae; genus Ambystoma; species Ambystoma mexicanum. Next base: position 538,695,680 of record NC_090940.1, read on the forward strand.
TTCTCCCCAGCACCTGTTATAAAAATAAGTAATTGCCACTCTAGTTTTGCCACACCTGTTTGTAGTGGTCCCTGCGAAAGCTTTTATGTCTGTACACCAAAGGCAATCCACTCGATGCAGACATGATACCCAGTGTACATCACTTACTGTCTCTCTGGTACCAATTTAGGAAGCTAAATTATTCCCGTTTCAAGAGACAATTTAGTTTGTGGTGTGTCCCTCATTCTTGCATCTCAATCCACATACAGTGCATTCTTCAAGCCCACAGTGTCCTGCACTTACGAAGGAGTTCTCAGTAGGTATATGCACCCCTCACTGAGAACTTTGATATCCTGGTAGGATACCTGTCCAGCGGGCTCATGAGCCTGCTGAATTATCGTTGGGAGCTTCTGTACCTCATGAGACAATGTGTTTCCGGCCAGTCTGGAAGTCAGTTATGATGCAACTTGAATAACTTGATGCTCCTAACTCCCAAAACGGGACGCTGTCCACACACACACCAGTGTTCCTGCATTCATCCAAAAATTTTACCCACTCACCCATCCGCATTTATCCGCTAAAAGCCATGTTCATCTCATCCATGCATGAATCCATCCACTGGGCAAGCCTATTGTCTTTGCCAATGCTGGTTAGCTTGGCCACTCACCATCTTTTTCCTACCCCGCAAGTTCCAAGAGAGCGCACACTTTACTGATGTCTTCCAATTGATCATTTGTCAAGTTTTGAGTTTATGGGGTAAGTAAGTGCATTGTTCTTGGTCTGCAAATGTAGCTCGACTCTGGCTGCTTTATACAGAAGTTTCTTTAGGAGGGGACTGCCTAAAATCTTCAGCACAGACACTTAACATCAGGGGCGTCGCTGGGGGGCGGAGGGGGGTGGCGCTAGAGGGGCTATAGCCCCGGATCCTTTGCTTGTAGCCCCGGGTGAAGATCACAGGGCTACAAGCAAAGGCTAGCCCCGAACATTATTTGCCTGGGAAATCGAAATTACTGATGGCGGGTCGGCGGCACCCATATATGCAGGCCAGGAGGCAGTAGCAACGTGTGTGATTACATAGAATCAAAAACACAATGTGACACGAACATTGCTGCCTCCTGGGCTGCACTAGTGCTGCTGTCCGTGGCTGTGCAGTCTACGCTTGCGCAGGGAGCCGAGCACAAACGCACGCGCCCTGCTGGGTCTCTCCTTGCATGCGCACACTTGCACAGTGGGTATAGCAGGTCTGAGAGACACCCTGTGCCTGCAGACACTGGTGCTGCCCACTGCTGCGAGGAACTCGAGCTGCCACGACGCCACCACCTGCTTGTGTGTGACCCCCCCCCCGCCATCACTTACCCGTCCCCCCCATGCCATGCCCACCGTTGCCTCAGTAGGTAATATATGCACTATATAGGCAGCGGCTTATGTTTTGGAATTGGAACCGAACCAACATTATTTGAGACAATTGAGTGAACTGTCTAAAATAACGTCGGTTCGTTTGCGCACAGCCATCTCTCATCCAAAACAAGGTGACCCATTTGACACAAGGGGGGAAAGAGATCGGGGCTGGGGGACAGTCCTTGGCACCTTCCATCGGTTTCCACTATTGGGTGTGATGCAACAAGCACCTGGCACGGATAGGCCCCTGGCTCAGACGAAAATCACTGCCAACGGTATTTATTTTTGCTTTTCAATGTATTTTTTAAAAAAACGTCAGTCTCGGAAATACAGTAAAATTGAGCAGCCCGTACATGACACTTTATGCAATCAGGCCCGGCCTTATGGAGTGCCTGTGGAATAAGACCATCCATTGAATTGTCAGCCGCTGAGCTGTCGGGCTCTTTCCAACTACCGACCCCATGACCGGTTGTAAAGAATGTTTTTACCTTCAAAGCGCCATTTCAGAATCCAGGAGAAACCGCTTTAAAAGTTCAGGACCGTTCTCGGCCCAGCGGGGGTTGCAGTGAACTGGGCTCGAGCTCCGGTCCAATTGCCTGGACAGTTGCTGCTGGTGCCAGGGCACGTGATCGCGTGAAACCCGAGGTTCGGACCCTCTTCAGGTAGGTTTGCATGTCTCTCAGGTTTCCCCTCAGTCACTCGCAGGCCTGTCAGGCAGACAGGAACTGCACACACAGCTCCAGGGCCGCTTACTATCGGCACACACGTGTGCCCCTATTGACGGCGCATACACACGCATACACACAATTAAGAGTACTGCGGGTGCATTTCCCAATACTCGCCTTCCATCCAGTTAATAAACTGCTCTCACAGGCTTAGCCCTGGAGCCACCTGCGCGTAAACAGCTGTTTGCGCTACAAAAGGGGAAAAGGGAAGGGGCTGCCTTTCTGCAGTAAGGCGGGTTTGACACTTTTGAGGTCTGTCCTCCGGATACTTCGCTGATAGTGACCTCTAAAATGTGATTATAGAGTTTTAAGTACTGTTTCTGTTCTGTTGCTTAACTTGTATGCGCATTTGGAACTTCCCTAGCTCACACTTGAAGTGAGCATCCACGTTTGCACCTCTAAAATGTCATCTTATTATATTGATATTGTTTCTTGGGTAATGTTTAATTGATTAGCCACCCACTCCTCGAAGTGTACCAAAAGAAGTAGTGGGACTATCTTCCCTGCTGGCCCACAAATCCATGATCCAACTTGTACCAACCCTATTAGTGAAAGGGCCCCATCATGAGAAAGGCTAGACACACTGCACTGCAACCAGCCTTGTTAATTAATTAGCATTTCTGTTTAAACATACATGACGCGTTGATGCTCTCATACAGTATCCCCAGGAAATACATAGGGGCCAGGCTAGATAGAAGCCCCACTGCAATAATCATCTCTGATGCCTAATTGTGAAGGACGGTCTGCCGCCATTTGAAACATGGAGTTGTGTCCTTGCACTACATTTCTGTTTAAAACAAGCATTGGCAACGCCAATACTTTGGCTAAAATGTAGGAACTAGGTGGGTATTTCTCAAGATGCCCACGTAGTTGCACCATCTCCCAGCGGTTGCTTGCTTCTGAGCATGCAGACCACCTTGGCAGTGCCTGGTAAGTGCCTACCCTATGCCTACACAGAAACCCAACTGTTGGCTTTGCCAGTGCTTGTTTTTAACCACACTTCATTGCAAGACACGTAGACTGCTTATAAATCGAGTGGCTGAAGGCAGACCTGGTTAAGACATTTTCAGTATATCAGGAGTGCATTTACAGCTCCATTTAAGTCATTAATTCTCAAACGACTGCTTTAAAAAAAAAAAAGCACTGTCAGGCAAGTTGATTGCAAAGTTTGATGGGAAGACTTGATTAAAGCGAGCTCAAGGAGTTCCCATGAGGAGGTGTTTTGCGCAGGGAGGGGTCGAGGGGCAGAAACTGGGTGGAAATGGCCATAAGGATTAGCATGTCCATGGGCAGTGAATGGGTGGCCAAATAACCAAACACATACAAGCTTCATGTCCCTGCTCATATGCCATTTCTCCCTATCTGTAGTCTAATGCAATAGTTTTGGCTTATAGGTGGCGCTAAAGCGACCTAATAGCCCAAACCTAAACATATGCTTACTGCTATGACTGACCAGTGCTGAATCTCTGCCTGAGGCGAGGTACATGAGAACTAAGTGTTTGGTGCAGTGTGAGTTGGCAATCCTTTCAATATCCTAGGGTAGCTCATTGACTCTATGCGGAAAGAGTTGCACAGGCGGAAACAATTTCCTAGATATCTAACATTTCATTCATGATTCTTTCCATGTCTTCTGGTTCGACCCCACAGATGGAAGGCCACATTAGAATCACTGCTATTTCTTTTGGGGAAAATGTCAGGCCTCCCTTTTTGGTGTTGGACGGGACAACTGATAACAATGTAGAGTGGCGTTTTGGCATCAATATGCTTCTACCATTCCAAGGGAAATATTCGGAAGTACAGTTGTGGGTCTTCTTTTTTATTTTTAGTGGTTATTCGTGCAGAATCCAAAAAGTGCCAGTGTGTCAAATAGTGCTTTTTTCTGCAACGGAAAAATGATTCAAATTGCTTTACCTGTGCCAGTGAGCAGTTGTAGCTGTAAGAGATCATTCAGTGCTTTACGGAGCCTTCACGATTGGCTCAGATGTACAATGGGGCATCTAGATTACAGGACCTTGCTGTACTTTCAATAGAGAGAAGAGTGCTACTTATTAGTGATACAGTATTAGGTTGCCATTTAGATCACTAAGAAACGTGTACTTTTCTGGTTATTTTTTAAAAATCATGCTGAAATGTGAGATTTTGACAGCATTTTTTCAAAATTTTATTGTTGGGGGGGAGAACCCTCCTGCCCCCCGTACCACCCTCACTACATTGGATCATTACATTCATTATGTCTTACCACTTCGTAAGCCCACTAGCTACCCCCTGTCAGTCCAACAACCAACAGTAAGGGACTGTATGGTTAATGTAGCAAACAGATATCTCTCCAGTTGTTGCTTAAATACAATTTCTCAATCCATGCCAAGTCTTTGGCTGTCTTCTCCAAAGGCTTATCTTTGTTTTATATAACCTCATAAAGTATTACATATCACTACTGGATGAATGTACAGGCTTTGGAGTAGCAAATCTTTCAAATGAGCATGAGCACTTTGAGCAGTATAGTTTGCAATATCAATGCTTGAAATCGCAATGGGACGCGTGCGTTCATATCATGTAGTTATGCGACATCCAAACTTGCAGTGGGCTGTAGCCCTTGATCTTTTACAAACCTAGCAACGCCCCTGCTTAACATTACTTGCCTGCTACTGACCGATTGCACCCAATAAATGTTGTGCCGGGCTGACACGCTCCTGCAACCCATAGGATATGTGAGCAAGGCTTGCTTTTTAGATTTGTGCACCCAGGAAATGACACCCATGTTTGCAGCAGATGCGTCTGAGCACCTGTTGGTCATTGTATGCTGGCGACCAATCGGCGATCATTTGTCTCGTACATTCGACTGCTGTTGAGTTTGAAGACGCCTTGGAAACGCACACAGCATGTGTACGGCAACACGAGTAGCTATTATTTTCGAGAAGAATGCTGAACTGACACAATGTAGACTGACACATTGAAAAGCTCGACACTTTCAAGGTGAACATTGAGGGAAAGCAATCATAACGGTTAAATAAGTAATGTGGTGTTCCCTTTACAACATTTAATCTGGGATGTGGGTGTTGTCTGCGCGCATGAGTTATCTGTAGCCATGGTGGTGTTTCCCCAGGATAATTGTCTCGGGAGGATAGCTCAGGGGCAACACACTCGCCTAGGAACATGCTGCTGATTTCGGTTCGAGGCGCAAACTTTTCTTGCTCGAAGTTTTCGCAAGACAGTATCAATCTCTCGGTTCCAAGGATCTTTCTCAACTCACAAATAGATTGTTGCAGCATGGCACCCCTGGCCAAACGATGAGAAAGTTTTCATTAATGTGTTGATTGATGTTTTTCAATCTTCTTTACTTTCATTGAATTTTTTGAGATGCATGGGTTTTTTGATTTTGGATATTTTGTTATAAGTCTACCGAATCACTTCGTTTGGGTACAGTAAAACTCTTTGCTTCTATCAAATGATTTTGTTTTCTGCTCATACGTGGCTACATGACTAAATGATTTATTCACTGTTTCTTTTCCATTCACTGTTGAGGTCATTATCATTTTTTTTCTCTCTAAAAATGTTTGCCATCTACCTCATTGTTGTATTGTCTTGTTACATTTACTGATTTTTGAGGCCATTGTTACCTGTTTTTTGTCTTGCACAAAGATCTTTTGCTATAATATGTTCAGTATTAAGTTAATAGGTGAATTTCATTTTTACATTACCTGTTTGGCTCTCTGCGTGTTTCCTTCAGGCATGTAATGTTAATGATTGGATCATCAGTTTTTGATCTAGTATAGGGTGAACAGATTAGGCTTTGAATAATATAGCCAGTTGCATTTTTGTAAGACACGGAGCAACACAGGTTCAATCCCCGGGCGAGCGCTAAAACTCTGTGCGTTATAAATGACCTATATCATATCATAATTGAGGCAGCCACAGTGCAGGTTTAAATTGCCTTAATGTGATTAAAGTGATTTATTTTCAACTTAAATGCTTTTGAAGAATCTTTAGCTCTTGGAAAAAGGTGTAGTGGATATTTGATGATTTAACTTTTTCTTGTAGTTGCGCAGCATTTGCATGTGGTATCGGCTGGATAAACATTCTGCATGGCTCAAATGCATGCTCAGTATGTGTGTAAGTTTTGTGGGTTGTGAGCCTGCCCTGCGTTGCAGTGCTGCTTTGTGTTTTTGAGAAAGACCTGCTGCATTGCATCAGAGCCTTCCAGGGCAGTGCTTTCTTCTTTTTGTTTTGTTTGTTGTAAAGCTGTACAAGGATTGCACGCCCGATCCTGCTGCGAGGCAGTAGTGTTCTACAAATTCCAGCCAAAACCAAACCCTGGGAAAGAAAAAAAATCTATGGAAAATCTAATAAAATGTTTTCGATGGTACTTCATCGCAGCACTTTTTTTTTTGCTTACACGATGATCAAGGGTATTGTGGAAGTTTAGACAAATGAGACGGACAACTGGATGTTTTTCAAAGGGTCTCTATATTTTTAATGTAATGAAAAATGCCTCATCTAGCCCGACTTGGTGGAGGTTCCCTAGTCTAGAAAACCACACAAAGGTGCTTGTCTCAGGAATCCATCTTGTCCTCCTTCCAAACCTGTGCTACCCTGCTTTGCTGGCTGTTGCTACCACGAACCAAGGAAACAAAAAGACTTTGCCTAGAGAAGCTTTCTTACTCAACTTTCTTGACTTGTGCTGGTTGATGTGACAAACTCCCCAAATTCCCTCTTGAATTCTGTTCCCTTGGGGTTTCAAGCTGTAGCCTGCTCTAACAGTTAAAATGGCTCTCGGTTTCTCTCCTTGATTTTAGGCTTATACCGGTTTGCACAGTCCACAACAAAGCACCTTGATTGTATACCCAACGGGGGTCTCCTGCCCTCTTACAGAAAAGTCTTGTTCAAGATGTTTGTTACTCAAGTGTACAATTTAACTCTGTAGATTGTTGCATTCTTGGTTCACCAACTGTGGGGTTCTCGTGTACTCTCTGGTTTCGGGTGGCCCTTCACATTCACCCCATCAGGGTGTTTCTCCTGGTGTCTGGTAAATCCTCCAGATTGCGATTGGGCTCACTGGGTGTTACTCTTGCTCTCTGGTCTTAGTCTCACCAGCGCCCTTGGATATATCCAGTTCTTTATCGTCCTTGCTCCCTTTTGGATGGTCTGAGCTCGGCCAACCTGCCCACTCTCTCTGGGCGCCCACGTACCTGCTTGTGTGCAGCATTCTTCTGTGGTGTGGGGGCAGTTCAAGTAGTATGGAAACCATGCTTCGCTGGTTGTCAGTTCCCTGGTTTTGCTTCATTTGGGTGCTGTCGTTGTGTGTCAGTGGCTGTTCGGTCTCTGTGTTGGATACTTTGTTGCCCGGGGTGCTCAGCCCTTCTGTGCTCTACAGCATTCCTTGGGCTGTGGGCCCTGTCCACCCACCATGTATGTAATGGAATCCTGCGTCCATGATATGCTGGCCACAAACTGAAGCATTGGCCTCTGCTGTGGGAAACGTTGCTCTGGCTGACTCACACCTTTTGGATGGTTCGTTCCATTGCGGCTCCTCTTCTCCAGGAAAGGATCTCTGCCCTTTTACGCCTGTCAGCAATAAACAGAAAGACTTCCCTTTCTGAAGTCTCATGAACTAAACCAAGCACATGTAAAGGCCCTTGTACACTTGTATTGTGATCAGATCCCATGTATCCAACAAATGAGATCCTGTTTGCCCTGCCCCCTAGGGAGTGTTGTATTGCAGGCTTCAATTCCTAGTCCCAAAGCGGATGTCTCTTTGGGGAGAAGGGACAAATTCCCTGGATTTGCCACAGTATGCATGTACATATATTGCAGTCTTGCATGATGTACCCTTATTGGCGAGAAACCGTCTGATATTGGATTAAAAAACTAGAGCTGAAACCCATTCTATCCATAAGTAGTCATCCTAGATTGTTCATGGGTTTTTGTGGACCTAGCTGGCTAGCAATGCAGATTTGTTCACAATATAGGGGGGGGATACAAGTCGCAAGTGTCTTAATTGCAGGGGATGGGATGGCCAAGAGCTGTCAGTGGTCTAGCAGTCTGTGTCCTTGGCATGGCCTTTATTTCTTCCTGATGTGTAAGAGGTGGCCAGGTTAATCGCTCGTGTCCACCTATTAAATTTTCCGGTAGTTCAGCAGGATTCTAAGATTCTTGGTTGTGCCATCATCACCTTAAATTGAATTGCTCTAAAATGCAGATTTGGGCTCCTTATCACATCCCCAGATCTGGTCACAGAGCGTGTGGCTATCCTGCTTGGGCTACTGCTCTGCACCAGTTCCAGCTGTAAAAAATTTGATTCAAATCAGTTGACTCTCCATGACTTTCTGTGCATTACTGCACCTCCTGGGGAATTATTGAACCTGAAAAATCAAAATTTGAAAAAAGAAAAATAGAGGAAATTTGCATAATATTGTTGGAAAGGACGGTTTTATTTGGCAATTTCATCGTGCAGCCATTTTTTGATCTTTTTAATACCTGGAGCTGCATTGCTATTTTGAAAGCACTAGTTTTTTCCTACTATTGCTGCTTATTTGACTGTTTTTGGCCCTTCCAAGATGGCCGCCGTGGTTTTCTTTGTTGTGTAGGCAGGCTGTGCTGAATCACCTCTCCTTGTGCTGCACTCCCATTGGTTGCTGAGTGTTCTCTTCCATCCAATCAGGGACCGGCAGGCTTCAGCCGGCCCTCTCAGCAAAGGCCTTCTTCCAAGGCCCCTGTCTGCTCCCTGTCCGCTTCCGGAACGCGAATTAGGGTCCTCCCTGCACCTTAACCACAATGATGCTGCCACCTCACTCCTCTAAGAAATCCGGACTGCCTTGACTTTGCCACCTCCAGAACTATGGGTTAGTTCCCTCCTTATGGACTCACTTCTACTGCCTTTGACTATCACTGTTCTTTCTGCATGTTGCTCGCATGTTGTCATCCTGCTGCGCAGTGCTTCCTAAAACCCTTTGCAAACATCCGATTCCAAGATTGAAAAAGTCAAATCTTGCTGTTTTTGCTTTGTGCTAAAAAGTCAAATCTTGCTGCCCATTGCGAAATTCTCTGTATTTTGCTTGTATACTGTTTCTTCTCTGTAACTTGCCAGCCCATTGACCTCACCACTCTTTTGTCTCGCACCTACCTGCCTCAGCCCCCCAGTATCTCCATCCTCTCCTTACTTCCACCATAATGGCGCTTTCTGTTTCTCCCATCTTCTCCAACCGCGTCTCTATTGACTATCTTTCCCTTCTCACTAAGTCTGGTAGGAAGAAGTTCAAAAAGGATATCTTGGCCTCTAATCCTGGTCTTCCTATCGCCGACAACTACTCCAATGCTTCCGCCAGACAGACCCTTACCGACATCCTTTGTTGTTCCTTCGCCAGATCTATGGACTCCTCATGTGGTCTCTATGCTCTGCCCTATCTCCTCCTCTCCCATTAATGGTGGCACTCGCTGGGAAGTTCTCATGGCTTCCTTCGACTCCTCTAAAGTCATCATTAATGTCTACCTAAATGGCACTGTCATGGTCCACGGCCCTCAGGCCAATCTCCTCCTCTTTGATAGGCGCTTCCCTCGCCTCATCAATTTCCATTCATTGCCTGCTGTCCCCTCCTCTCCCCCCTTGGCTACCTTGCCCTCGCTGCTCTCCTCTGCCCCTCCGAGGGCTTTCTCCTCCACAGGGCGTACATCTGATCTGTACCCCTCGCTGGAAGGTCTTTAAGGCTTGCAACCTTCTTCATATTGCCACTCAACTCTCGCTCTGCCGTCAAACACTCCTCTGACATCTGCCACCTCCTTGAAGAACTAGACCTTGATGTCCTTGGTCTTACTGAGACATGGTTCACGGCCAGCTCAGTCATGAGCTTTGACACACTCCTCCCTGATGGCTACAAGATCCTCTAAGCACCCAGATCCTCCCGGTCCAGTGGGGGGTAGCCCTAATCTTTGCTGAGTGGATTCCTGCCTCGATCATTTTCACTCAGACCTACTTCTCTTTTGAATGCCTTGTCTGTAGGCTTTCTCTCTCGCCTACCCATTCTCTTACTGTGGTTACCATCTACCGGCCTCCTGGTCAAATCACCTAATTTCTCCGAGTGGGCAGACCTCTCCTCCTCCCTTCTGGCCTCTAACACTCATCTCCTCCTCCTCGGTTACCTAAATATACATTTAGACCATGGGTGCACAACATAAGGCCCGCGGGTCAGTTGCGGCCCGCCATGCTGTTTTTTCCGGCCCGCGAGGCACAAAGACTTTCCTAATGGAGGGTGGGCCGCAAGCAGCATCGGCCGCCCTCCATTAGGAAAGTCTTTGTTGTCTTCCGGGCCGGACAAAACACTGGCCGTCATTGGCTCAGCACAACGCACCACGTCGCTCCTATGAGCCACGTAGTGCGTGTGTGCTGCACCAATGGAGTGCCAGCACTATGGCTGGCAGGGCCAGTAAGGCTTGATGCCGGAAGGCATTTCAGCCTTGCTGACCACGCCAGCCGTAGTACCACTCACCTCGCCAGCGTTCCAGCTTACCTGCCTTCCAGCACGTCTCCGATAAGTGGTCTGTGTGTTTGTGTCAGGTCTGTTCTGCTGTATGTTTGTGTTGTGTATGTTGAGATGCGGGGGTGGGGGGTGTGTCAGATGTGTATGAAAGTTTGTTTTTGAGTGTTTGTGTTGTGTAGAGATGAGGGGTGGGGGGGCGTGTCGGATGTGTATGAATGTTTGTTTTTGAGTGTTTGTGTTTGTTGAGATGGGGGCGTGGGGGGCATAGTGTTTGCTTGGGGGTGGGAGACATGGGGCATAGTGTTTGGTTGGGGGTGAGGGACAGGGGGCATAGTGTTTGGTTGGGGGTTGGGAGCCATGGGGCATAGTGTTTGGTTGGGGGTGATGGGGCCATGGGGCATAGTGTTTGGTAGGGGGTGGGAGCCATGGGGCATAGTGTTTGGTTGAGGGTGGTGAGGGGGCCATGGGGCATAGTGTTTGGTTGGGGGTGGTGAGGGGACCATGGGGCACAGTGTTTGGTTGGGGGTGGTGAGGGGGCCATGGGGCATAGTGTTTGGTTGGGGGTGATGAGGGGGCCATGGGGCACAGTGTTTGGTTGGGGGTGGTGAGGGGGCCATGGGGCATAGTGTTGCACTCCAAGAGTGAACTCAATAATAAAGCTAAAACAGGCACAGATAGGAGATGTTACATCCTTTGCTGTTTTGAGGAAACCTGACTCAAGGAAGGCCATACTCCTCTTGGGCAACCCAAACAGCAAACTATAGCAGTCCAAAATAACGGAATGTCCAATCAAGGGTCAATAAAATATATATAATTTAATTAAACAGACGATATACAGTAACTAAATCGAAATAAATGATAATAATGGAAAATGTGTAGTACAAAATGTAAGTTTGAAATGCAATAAAAATCGTTACCCCTCAAAAACATATTCTTTTCCATGTGTTTAATACAAATTGGGGGTTGAAAAAGCCTCCGGACATGTCCCGTCTACCGCCCCGCCCACTTTTACTTTTCGGCCCACTATAGCCCTCATGTAAGGTACTTTCGACCCTCTTTCAAAATCAGTTGTGCACCCCTGATTTAGACTCTCCTTGCTCCTCCTCTGTAATCTTCCATGACCTCTGCGACTGCCTCTCCCTTTCCATCCTCCCCTCTGGCCCGACTCACTCTGCAGGGCACACACTCCATGTCTTGATCTCCTCTGACCTCCCCCTCTCCAACCCTCTGACCACTCCTCTCTCCTGGAGCGATCACTCCCTCCCCTCATCTCATCTCTCCCTCTCTTCCCCCCCAAGCCAAGCCTACCCCAACACTGCCACCTACCTTCTCGGACATCCCGCCTATGAAGCGTGTCAGTTGAGGCTTTTGACGCCACTTTCTCCACCCCCCCACCTTTGGCTGTCTCTCATCCTGATACAGCCCTGTCTCTGCTCTACTCTTCAATTTCTGATACGCTTGATGCTCTTGCCCCTGTCATGAGGATCCGTTTGAAGTCCAAAGCCAAGTGCAATTCCTGGTATGACTGTGACCTAGCTACACTTAAACGTAAGTGTAGGGCAGCTGAGAGGAAATGGAGGACTTCCTGTTCATCCTCTGACAACTGGCCTGTCGCCTGCTACAAAGGCAATACCGACTCTGTCCTCACCAAGAAGAGTCCACATTCAAACTCGTCTCTGCAGCATCTAACAACTCGGCCAAACTCTTTAAAATCTGCAAGGAGCTGGCCAACCCTGCTGCAGTCTCTATCCCTCCTGTTGCCTCCCAGGCTCTTTGCAATGCCCTTGCCTCTCACTTCATTAAAAAAAAACCCAGGACATCCTGTCCACCCTCTCCACGCACACTCCTCCTCTTCCCTCTCCCTCTGTGCTTTCTGACCCTTCTTTGGCCACCCTCCCACCATCCTTCTCGTCCTTTCCTCTTTTCACCCCTAACGAGGTTGCTAGACAAGTCCGATCTATGAAAGCCTCTTCAAAACAGGTTCATCCCTGTTCCTCTAAAACCATCAAGGACCACATTGACACCCTCGCTCCGGCCCTTGCTGATTTTTGCAAGCACTCCTTTGCTTCTGGATCCTTCCATTCGCCTCTGAAACACTCCTTTGTGCATCCTCTTCTCAAGAAACCCACAGCTGATCCTTCTTGTCCAGCTAACTATCGCCCAATTTCCATTACTCCCTTTCTTGGCAAACTCCTGGAAAAGTTGGCCATCTCTCAGCTTAACCTTCATTCCAATTCTGTTGGCTGTCTCCATTACCACCAGTCTGGCTTCAGAGCTGCCAGAAGCACGGAAACTGCTCTCCTAAACATCCATGAAGATCTGCTCACCAACCTTGACTCTAACATTCCATAATGTCCTCATCCTCATCGATCTCTCTTCTGCCTTCGACACGGCCAACCACACCATCCTGCTCAACCGTCTCAGTGAAAACCTGGATATCACTGATCAGGCTCTGGCCTGGCTGACCTTTCCTCTCAGATCGACCCTCCCAGGTCCAACTTGGGTCCTTCCTTTCCTTCTATCTTCCTCTCTACCTGTGGTGTTCCCCAGGGGTCGAACCTCTCGCCCTGGCTTTTCAACCAATACCTGGCAACTCTCGCCCACTGCATTGCCATTTTCTGCTCAAATTTCCAGTGCTACGTTGATGCCACGACTCATTTTCAAGCTGCCCTCTGCCACCTCCTCTCCCATCTCTGATTGCCTAACTGCCATTCAAGATTGGTGTGCAGCCAGTGATCTTTGTCTGAATGCCAGCAAGACCGAAATCCTCCTCATCGGCAAATCTTCACCATCCTTTCCCCTCACTCGCTGGCCGGCCTCCCTTGGCCGCCCTCCTACCCCCACCTGCGAGGCTAAGAACCTCGGGGTCATCTTTGACTCCACCCTTTCCTTCTCCGCCCACATCTGAGGTCTCTAAAAAGTCAAATTTCCGACTGTACCTCCTCAGAGGTACTCTGCCTTTCCTCTCCTTCCACCAGAAGCTCATGGTATCACAAGATCTGGTTCTCTCTAGCTTGGACTATTTTAACAGCCTCTTTCTAAATCTACCTGCCTCCACTCTCCGCCCTCTGCAACTAATCCAGAACAGGACTCCAAGACTTTTCCTTGGCCTCAAGCACAGGGATCGTATCTCTCCAGCTCTGAAATCTCTCCACTGGCTCCCAGTGGATGCAAGGATTAAATTCAAAACCCTCTGCAGTGTCCACAAGGCTTTCTGGGGCTTGGGTCCAAAATACCTTCAGCTATCCCTCCGTAAATATCTCCCCTCTCGAGCTCTTCACTCCTCTACCTCCAACTCACTCGGGGTCAGTCGGTTTTCTAAGAAACGAGCTGGGGGTAGATCTGTCTTCGGCTGGGACCACTTGCAAACTGCTGGCTGCATTACCACTGATTGTTGTCTTTATTATTTATTTATTATTTATCTGTTTCTCCTCTGCTTCGCACTTTCCACCTCTCCCCCCCTTCCATGCACTTCCCCTCCCGCTCTCCCATGCACTTACGCGTTCTCGATGTCACTGGGCCTAGTAAGATCGCTGTTTTGTTCTCCTCTGTTCCCCTCCATTGCCTTGTCGCGCTCTGAAACATTTGTGTACGAGAGCGATAGAAATAAAATATCAATCATTCTCTACACACGTTTTCTCTGTAGTACAATTATGTTTTTCATTTACAACTGCTTCAGTGCGTTCACCCTTTTCGAACTGTTTTTGGTTGTATTGATTACATTTCCTATTCTTGGGTCTTCCTAAAATATGAAGTCTTCAGTGGGACCAGAATGCTGCTAGAACTATATTAGTAGTGTGAATATCTGATAGTACTCCAGCGATTAAGTCTCTAATAATGGATAGCCATATCAAATTCAAAGTCCTTAGTCTCATTTTTAAAAGCTTATAGTCTCCAAAATTCCTCACAGCCTCATATTTAAAAGTTTATGGTGTCCACTCCCTTTTTTGCTGCCCTGTCTATCACCCTGTGACAAAATATGGTTTTCTCTGCTTCAGTTATTGCTGTTCCATTATTCTGCTTTACCAGTCTAGGTGGGTGAGCCTCTTTGCTTCAGTTAATCTCTGAAATAGTCTGTCTGATCCGTTTTCCTTTAGGAAAGCTCTTAACATGTTTTCCCCCCTTTCACTCTTACCCTGGATTTCAGTAGTTGACAGTGGTTTCTTTGTAAAGTACTGTTTAGCATATCGATGCCAAAATGGTGCCTTTGTGCTATATAAACTAAAGCAATTAAAGGCTTGTTTTCATGTTTGTCTCCTTGCTTTTCTTGGCTTCCGGCCTTATCATTTGGCTTATTGTGGTGTATTGGCCTTGTGGGATAGTTTCTGAATCATCTGCAAATGCTCTGGTAGTCCTGTCCCAGACTGCAAGATACGTGAACAGGCCAGCTTGGAGAGTCAACTAGCAGAAGAACCTTCAGGGTGAGCTTGGGAACAGTGGACTTCTTCTGACCCATGATGACTGCTGAAGGTGTCTCACCAGCTAGTCCCCGTGGATCTGTCATCCAGTCGGCCAGGCGACTGCCATGGCTTTTGGATCCAGTTCCTCGGGTGGACCAGTGGGGGAGTGGAAGTGGGGTCACCAAAGGTTGAGTAAGACTTGGTATCCCCTTCCTTGCAACACCTATTCCTCAACCTATCCTGTAGGATATTTAGAAGCTCTACCCTCCCACCCCCACTTTTCCAACACACAAACTTTAGTACACCATGACAGACAACGGACTGACACCAGAGCTGTTTACCTGACATGTCCCAATACAAGGGTCAGGCAGATTCAGTCAATTGACAGTCACGCATACCTGAAGGCCCTTTACCTTCCCCATTGGGATAAAAGGCAGAGCACGATAGCACACTTTGAGCAAGGCCAACTGCATGAGGAAACAGTTATTCCAGGACCACAGTTCAAACGGAGAAGAAAGACAGCAAAAGCTGAAAGAACAAGAAGGGAAGTGCCCTTGTCCTTTTCAACTAAGACCTGCAAAGCCTCTGAAAAAGGAAACACAAGACTGGGAATTACAGCTTGTGTGGAGTAAGAGATCTCACCATCACATAGGGGTTCTCCCGCATTGATGGTACAGGTGGGGAGGCATGCTGGCTACTGTGGTACCATCCTTGACTCCGAAAGCAAGACAAGCCAACGGGTTCAGCACAGCTGGTGAATTGGAGAAAGCTGATTGCAACCTTGGGAACAACACAGTTTGGTTTGCTGGCAACATTATGTGAATGCAAGGATCTTGTGAACAAAACTTATGGGGGTTTGAACTTGGCCCAAAGAAGGGCCAGCTGCGGAGTGGTCAGGCACCACGCGAGTCTCTGGCTGACCCCCTTTCTTTTGTGTTGAAACTAAAAGTACCACAAGGCCCTAGGAAAGGGGGCGTGAGCAGTCAGTGGTCCTACAAGGGTCATGTCAAATCCCTTGCACAATCGAAAGTCTCTGACCCATTGCCAAGAGAAAGCTAGGGGAAGGGAAACACAGCTTTCTGATGAGATAAAATCATGAACTGTTAGCCGCCTTTAACCCAGTTCATGAGTTTCTATGTGAACCTGACAGAGGGATGCCGTGGGAAAAGCTAGAAGAAGTAAATCCTGCATCGTGAAAAAGCAAAGTGAACTGCAACATTGGCAAATGTGAACCCAGTTGAGGAGTTGAAGCATGATACACCCGAGAACATTGTGTTGATATTGAGTGAAAGGCCGTAGTGAACCTGGCAGAGGAAGGCCCACAATCCTAGAATGGTCAGAGCCCGTCTGAGAGAGATCCAAGGGGTGAAAAGCAATCACCCAATGTGCAAGGTCACTGAAGGAACTTTTGTTGTTTTTGATCCATCAGGCCTTCTAAGGCAAGCTACTTTCTTGAGACTTGGCGCTGAAGGTCCTGGTATCGTTGAATGGAACTGTGAACCTTGTCCTGGATAAGCCCAGCAGTGTGCTCTGCTCAGGAGTTCTGACTTTTCCCATGCTTAAAACGTGGGCAAGGGAGACCCGTGCTATACCGTCATGACTTATCATTTTTATGAACACTTCTTTCTTTTCTGGTGAACATTATCCTCACTGTTCTTATTAATTTAGTGGTAAGGATTGGCAATAGTTTTTTTTTTTTTGTTTTAGTATAGGCCCTTTTTATTTGACAAGACACTGCTAGGGCTGCCTTATTATTTGATGGTCATAAGCTTGCTCCCATCTTAGATTTAGTTTTATAGTAGGTGTTCTTCTCACTCATTTATACAGTTTAATAAACACCTTGAACTGTGATCACTTGGGTCTGTCTTTACTGTTGCACCATGAGTTCCTTACAATTCCCTTGAGGGATGCTAGGCTGGACGCTGGACCCCATCGTGGAGGATATTAACCCCAGCTCATGTGGGATTGAATCAAATTGGTTAAACGTTCTGAAGCCCGGCGCTGATATATAAGGTTTGATTGATGGAGGAGATGATGTTTTCAAGATGTCTACATTTTCTTGGAGACGTGGGCCTTTGAAGTAGAGCAGTCTGTTTGTACTGAATCCTTGGCTACTACAGAGCATGCAAGTTGGAGAGGGAATCGGTTGAGTTTAATGGACTTACTTGGAAACATTCCTCAACAGAATTAATTCACTTTTAGTGAGCTTCAAGTTCTGGTCAAGAGTTGGCATGTAGGTCTGCATAAGAGCAAGCCAGTGTTTTAGTTGGTCGTTTTCATATGATATGATAGATCATTTATAACATACTTAATACCCAGAGGTTTCTAAGCGCGGACCCGGGGATTGAACCTTTGTTGCTCCGTGTCGTCTTGCTTCCAAGGCGAGCACGTTGCCGCTGAGCTATCCTCCCATTGACGGAGTTGTCCTCTAAATAGATTCTCTGTCCTGGTGGATTTGGATGTTTAGCTTGCCCCCATGATCCCCCCATCCATTCAATGCTTGAAATTTGATTTTGAAGTTGTTGGTTTGCAGTCCCTATTTCTTGAAGTGGGCACAAAGAGGTTTCTTGGGGTAGAAGTCATTCCCATTTTCAATGGGGGCATCTTCTTGGGTGCATCAATGCTGACTTATTTTAATACGTACTACTTTGCACCCCTTAATGCAAATGGAGATGCCTTTTTACGGTAGGTTTGTCTTCAGAGAAGTGATGTTTTAATTGGTTATTTATGATGTGCTTAATACCCAACGGTTTCTAAGCGCGGACTCGGGGATTGAACCTGTGTTGCTCTGTTTTATCTCGCCTCCAAGGCGAGTGCATTGCCCCCGAGATATCCTCAGGAGGATATCTCGGGTGCAATGCTGATGCTGCTACCATTAATACAAACCTGCCTGTTGTGCCGTGTGGCATAGGGCGTGCTCCTATGGTGTTCATTACGCTTTTTTGCTCCCCTTTTGTTTTGTGTATTTGCCTGTTTTTAGTGAAGTAGTGCAGGTTTGTCATTTATAAGGCTGCATTTGCAGCTTGAAAATGACTTTGAAAAGGGCAGAGGCTTGTGGGACTCCATGGGTAACTTGCTGCCGGTTCGATCTGTGTGAGCCCAACACATAGCTGCCAAGTTGCCCCGTGTCATGCGTGAAACCTCATTCCTATGTTTTTTCCAATTACATGCTGGGAATTAAGTTTGCTTTTTGAGTGTGGGCCCACAAGTCTAAGCATATAAAGTTAAGAGCCTTGACTGGCTCACAATGTGGCACATGCCATGGGGCTACTTGGCATCCATGCCTTCAGAAAGAGCTCTTATCAGCTTGTGATGAGACATGCACCTTGTTCTCAAACCCATATGGGTGGCAAGTATGTTAATGAGTGCCCTGGCATCCACTGCATCGGAGGGAGTAGAGTGGTTGAGCTGGACTCCCTTTATCCTTTTTGTGCATGGCTTGGCCTGTGACTTGGATGGTGGCCGTGTTTATTGCATGGGAAGTGGGAGCTAAATTGGTAATTCTGCAGGTGGCCGTTCTCATGAATTTGAAGGAGAATACTTTCTCAATCTTTCCTGCGCTGCGCATGTGTCGTGCGCTGATGGTTGGTCGTCATATGGTGAAGTGTTTAAATTGGGGCGTGGGATTCATTGGTGTCTGTCCTTGGATCATGTTGAAGTGGGCAGCCGTAAGGTAGCTGTAGATGGGTATGCAGTGATGCAATCTCTGCAAAAATTTCACTTGTACAATTAATCGCGGCAAAAATGCCGTGGTTTGACCCGTTAAAGGTGTAAGCCATTACACCATTTAAGGGGAGCGGGTGTTGCGGGAATCCATTACATGGTTTGCGGTGGCAAAACCACAGCCTTTTTGCTGCAATATTTTGTGTCCACAGCTATTTTTCCCACGATTTTAACACATGGAACCTGTAGATGCGGGGAGGTGGAAGCCTTGGGCGCTTTCAGAATACTCCATAGATCATGCTTTCATTTTGAATTTGCTCCATTTTGAGATTTCAAGTCAATATGTGCGGAGTACTGTGATTTAGTGACACTGTTGCTTTTGACCATTAGACCTAATGCTGGTCCAATGAGGCATATTGAGGTTGGTTTATAGGGCTGATTCAGTGCTTGAAAGCCTTTTCAAAAGAGGACTATTGAGCAGTTTCATTGGGTGCTGCTATGAGCGTCCTGCATGCTGCTGCGTTTCCAAAATCATCTTGTCCATGCATCTGCATGGTGCATTTGCAGGCAATTGTGTGCAAGGGTTCTTCCGCCTGGAGTTTGTTGCATCGTAATTTCAGTGGTGCATGGGTGTTGTGACCATGATGATGCAGAGTGTGGGGAAGCTTGATTGGTAAAGTTGCTGCCACTATGGCAAGAGGTTTGGCAGTCTGTGCCCTGTGAACCTAGTAAGATGAAGTCAACCAGGAGGATGTGGGAGGTTTGCATATCTGAAGGTTTGGTGATGAGGTAGATCATTACATCAAGGAAAGCTAAATTGGCATCATGTGGCCTGTAGATCAGGTGAAAGGATGTAGTTTGTGAGATTAACAAGTGGTATAGTGGTTTTGATTTTACACGAGATTTATAAACTTGGGAGTTGTAAATTTAAGGTTGTCACTCATTTAGAACTTGCAGTTTAAAATAGTGTCTTGGTATTAGAAGTCCCCTAGGCACTTCATCATTGAGTGGTGGTTGAGGGTTTGGGATTCCCTGTTGATGGATTAAATCTCTGCAGTCCTTTGCAGCGAATCTCAAATATCCCAAAACATTGAATGTGTTTATTAATTTTTAGAAAATGTAGCACCTTCCTAGGATAAGACTTGCTAGAATTATATTTTTATAATTTGACTAGTCAGTGGCAGGCTGATTTGGGGAGGACTGTTTGACGTTGTCAAAATATCTTCAACCCTCTGGATGTTGTCTTCTAACCATAATTCATTTGTCCAATACACCAACATGCTTTTTGTTCATCTGATAAAGTTGACCCCCTCCTTTTGATGGCTGTGCTAGCTGTATTGAGTTCTATTTGAACCACTATATTGCATTGGTCTAACTTGGAAATTCAATAAAAATACAAGTGGAAAAATGTGAGCTTTTTTGATTTCATAAATGCTAGTTTGGTAGACTACTTATGAAAATTTAAAGGAATAAAAGCCCCCAGCATAATTTGGTTGGAAGCCTAATTAAATGTGACTCATCAATGTTGGTGTACAGGGAACAGGCTTTCCTGCCACTGTCAAATGATTTGGGATCAGTCTTTAATAGTCTTGTGCATCAGATAGACCAAGCACATGACTTGAGGTTTTCCAGTTCAAAGAGCAAGTTACTTATCCCTGGTAACGTTCTTTCGACTGGATGTTCCTCCATATTCCTCATCTTTGACATATAATGTCCAGCTTCGGGTGCTTTGGATATTTTTTCGGCAGAGGCCGCCCTGCGTCGATAAAGTCGATGTCCCTCGAAGGCCTCCGTTGATGGTGACGTCATCCGATGTTATAAGTAGCACGCACAGCACCCGTTGGTCTCGGCTCTGTTTTTCCCTCCTTGTGTATCAGAAGTGCCGATAAATACGGGCAGGACAGTACTCTGCCTTGTGGAAACGGAAGCTGCAATAGCAATAGCAATAGAAATTCTGCAGAAGGGTAGGTTGGGATGGCAATGAGGAATACGTTGGAGGAACATCCAGTCGAAAGAACGTTTCCAGGGGTAAGTAACTTGTTCTTCGAATGAATTGTCCTCCAACGTATTCCTCATCTTTGACAGTATCCATGATAGGAGGAGGGAGAAGAATTTAGACATGCATAACTTTCAGAGGGCAGAATAAAGGACTGCCTTTCCAAAAGCAACATCCTGGGCATAGGAAGTATCCAGAGAGTAATGCCTACTAAACGTGTGTATAGATGACCACGTTCCTGCATCACAGATGTTCTTAATAGGGACCCCTCTCTGCAGGGCAGTCTAGGTGGCCGTGCCCCAAGTGGTATGGGCACGCAAACCTTCCGGAGGGTCCTTGCCTGCCAGCCTGTAGCATTCAGAAATAGTGAGGATGGTTCACCTAGACAAGGTCTGTTTGGAAACAGCCTGGCCGTCTGTGTCTGGTGTACCCTACAAAGAGCTGGTCGTCCACTCTTAATTTGGACATTCTGGAAATATAAAAGCTCAACGCTTTCCTAGGGTTCAACCGATTTAGCCTTTCCTTCTCCTTACTAAGATGCGGAGGAGGGTAGAATGCTGGTAGCACAAATTTCTGCCGTAGGTGGAAGTGTGAAACCACCTTGGACAAGGAGGGTTTCACCCTCAAAACAAACCTGTCCTTGTGGAATACAGTAAAGGGTGGCTTGCAAGAAAGCACTTGCAACTCGCTCACTTTTCTTGCAGATGTAAGAGCAACTAAGAGTATAGTCTTAAAGGTCAGCAACCTCAATGGACATGAATGCAAGGGCTCAAAAGGAGCACCCATCAGACATTTTAAAACCAGGTTGAGGTCCCACACTGGAACCTGAAATGTAGAAGGTGGGAACACATTGGCGAGCCCTTTTAGAAACTGAGTGACCAGAGGAATCTTAAAATAGGAACATTCCTCTGAAGAGTGCTTAAAAATAGAAATGGTACCAACCTGAAGACCATTGTGTGCCAATGAGAGTAGAAAGAATAGAACATCCGGTGTCATACACTGAAAAGGATCAACCTTCTTGTCTCTGCACCAGTCACAAAACACATTGCAACGGTACAGAGACTTAGTTGCTGGCTGTTTGGCTGAAAGCAACCCCTCCATCACATCATCCGGCAGGTCCTAATCCTTGTACCTCAACCTTTCAGATTCAGGTTGAGTGTTGACCTATGGGTGGAGAACCCAACCCTGCTCTCGCGAGAGAAGTCTCCCTATGTGGAAGACGTATCTGAGTACAGATTGACATATACAGAAGGTCCGCGTACCACGTTTTCCTGGCCAAATCCAGAGTATGAGGATCATGCAGTTCCCAAACCTCCTTAACCTCTTGATTACTTGAGGAATGACTGGGACTGGAGGATATGCATACAGCAGTGGGATCCACCACGAACATGTCTCCTAGCGCTCCTCTCGGAGGAAATTCCTTTGAGCAGTACAGTTTGCACTTCCGGTTGACACCGGTAGGAACAGATCCACTTAAGGGGTTCCCCAAAGGGTGAAGATCTCTTGAAGGACTTCCTGAGCTAGTTCCCACTCGTGGGAGACTGCTCTGCCTGCTAAGAGTGTCTGCGCCGTTTTCCTCCCCGCCCAGGTGAACCGCCGAGAGGGAGATTACTTCTTGAATAGCCCAATACCAGAGCTGCATTGCCTCTCTGCACGTGTTAGTGACCCTATGCCTCATTTGTTGAGGTAGTGCATGGCCAGTCATTATCAGGACATTCTTTCCCTGTACAGATGGCAGAAAAGCCTTCAGCGCTAGTCTGATCGCTCTCAGCTCCAAAAGATTGATGTATAGCTTGGACTCCAACGGAGACCAATGACCGCTGACAGTTAACTCCTTGGTGTGAGCTCGCCACCCTGTGAGTGAGGCGTCCGTCAATAGTGATCTCCGGCCATTGTTGCCAAAAGTGTTCGCCTTTCAAAACATTGTCCTCACAGGCCCACCACAGAAGATCCAGTGAGACTGGACAGAATCTGAAGGCGGTCCGACATTTGTCCCGAGAACTGGGACCATTGCGATCAAAGAGCCCATTGAAGGGATTGCGTTCACAAGCGGGCCTCTGACACCAGGAAATTGCAGGATGCCATGAGGCCGAGCAACCACAAGAACTCGACGGCCGGAAGATTCTGGGCATTCTTGAATTTCGTTACCATCTGGAAAATGTCTTGAGGTCTCAACTTGAGAGGCAAGCACTTTTCCAAGGAAGTATCTAAAACGGGCATGATGTACAGGAGCTGTTGGGAAGGTGTCATCTGGGACTACTTGAAATTGAGGGAGAAGCTGTGAAGGGAGTGGCAGGTAACGTTGAGATTATCCAAGGCTTGTTTGGGAAAACGTGCCCTGATCAGCCAATCGTCCAGGTAGGAGTTGACTTGAATCCCCCCCCCCCCCTCTCATGAGATGCACTGCCACCACCACCATCAGTTTGGTGAATAAATACCGTTGGGGCGGAGGTTAACCTGAATGGCAGGACTCTAAACAGTGCGAGCCGCCAACAGCGAATCACAGGTATTTCCTGTGCTTGAGATGGATCGGTGCATGAAAATAAGCATCCTGAAGGTCCAATGACTCGACCAATCCTGAAGTTGGAGGGTCTGAAGGATCTGAGAAAGAATGACCATCTTGAATTTCTTTCCTGAGGAACCTGTTAAAGTATCTCAAGTTTAAGATGGGTCTCCGTCCCCCGTCCTTTTTTGGGAATAAACAAATATGGGGAATATCAACCCTTGTTCCTCTCTGCCACATGCACTGCTTCTACAGTGCTTTTCTCTAGCAGGGTTAAAATCTTCTGCACAAGGAGTAGATCCAGAATCCTCAGTGTTTCCCCAGTGGATTAGTCTGTACCTTCCTTAGAAAGGGAAGGCAGTAGCCGTGGGATATTGTTTCCAGAACCCACACATCTGGAGTAATGCTCGCTATTCTTCGAGATGCTGAGATGGTCTGCCCCTACTAGAGAATTGTGACCGAAGCCTTCAGACCGGTTTTGAAGCGGCTGTTGCAGCGGCTGATGGTAAAGGAGCTGCTGCTGGAGCGGACTTGGCACCTCTACCTCGTCCACCACGAGGAAACCTTCGCTGGCCCCTTTGACTGGCCATTCCTCTCACACTTTCAAATTAGTAGTGAAAAAGATCTACCCCTCCATGTTTGTCTGCCAGTACGAAAAGGCTGAGTTTGCCTAACAGCGGCGCCTAAAGATTTGGCGGCCACCCTAGGTGTGCAACTTCTCAAGGCTCTCATCAGCCTTGCTGCCAACAGATGAGACCCTTCAAATGGCATGTTGAGAAGACGAGATGCAAAACAGACTTCTGCAACCACGCAAACCTGCGTATTATGGTGCTTGTAGCCATGAATCTGCTGATACTATCTGCAGAATCCAATCCAAACTGGAGGGACTAGCACATGGCTTCCTTGCCGTCTTTAACAATAGCCAGAAAACTGTCCCCCTCATCCCCTTCTGGAATGTGCTCCGCCGCCATGGAGATGCACTCCCACAGAGTGCGAAAATCTTGCAAGCGCAAAGGTGGAGTTGGGTTGATTTCAATGCCCTACTCCCTGCCACACATACCTTCCGTCCCCATCCATCAACCCGCTTATCGTGCCCATCAGCAGGGATGGTACGGTACGCAGCCTGCTTCAAGGTAGCCGTAGCTGCCCTGACCACCAGACCCTCAGGAGTGGGGTATTGGGACAGATAGCCGGGGTTGCTACTGGATGGGTGTTATTTTCATGTAAGACTTGTAGTCTGCAGGGTCTCTCAATTCCTGGCCACCCTTTTCTCGACCCCTGTCCAAAATATCTGTAACATCCTGATCATAAGGCGCTGGAGGTCTGGACCAGCCCAAGTATTCCACCACTTTAGACATAAGGTGCCTATATGAACAGTCTGCATGCTCCCCAGATTCTGGGTTGCCGAACTCCGGAGAGGTATCAATGCCACTTGCATTATGCAAACTGTGTCACAGGTCCTGCATCCTGCTCTCCTCAGAAATGAGGCACTCCGGCATATTTGGACTCCCATACTGGAGCCCAAAGGGGGCAACTTCCCCATCCGAATGTTCCTCTTGTTCAAAAATTGAAGTGAGATTCCTAAAAAATCCTTTTCCGGAAGAGGGACAAAAGATTTTTCTGACATGGAGCCCAGAGGCTTAGAAAGCCTTGAAGGTGTCGACTTAGCCAGAACCTTCCTTAGTGGGTCAACAGGGCCTGAGGACTGATCCTGTAAACTAGGACGCATCGACGCCTTCGGCAATGGCACTGAAGGCTTGACTGGCGTTGAAGACCCAATTGGCACCAACGACTGTTGATGGCTCTGAAGTTCTCGACGGAGACCTTGACCTCTCCATCTCAAGTGATCCTTTGACACCTTGTCTCGAGGCCTCGATGGCTCTCTATGTGGATGACACCATGAACCCGAGCTTGAGGGCGCGCGAGTATCAGGCCGAGAGCGCTCCTGGCCGGCTTCCACAGAAGGCGCAGATGGAACCTTGCCCTGTTTCTCAAAAATCTTAAGCATCTCCAACTGGAAAACTTCCCACTCTGCCGGCGTCTACATTTTGGACGGGCATGTCACCCTCTCGGGGGTACTTCCTGACAAAGGCGACCAGCAGTGCCGCTGCTTTGAATGCTTCGAGGAGGAAGAGTGGTGGGTACTACCGTGAGCGCTTTGCTTTCTTCCAACTAGGAGAGTCACCCCTTGACTCGTCAGTCGAAACCCCAACTGGTCAGGATTTATGGGGTTTGGACACCTTGCCTACCTTTTTAACTTCCCTGTCATTCCCACAAGGCCTTCCTTGTCATGGACTGACATTTTGAGCACAGACCTGATGCGTATCCGTAATACACATCTTGGAGCTGGACTCCTTACATTTCTTAAACCTGGAACGAGGAGTCTTCAGGGTAGAAGACTAAGCCATTGTCAAAGAGATAACAGTAGCACTTCAGAAGTACGAGGCGCGCAGAGTTTCAGGAACAAACACTTTTGCAGAAAAACGGAACTGAGTCCAACGGGCGCCGTACATGCTACTTATAACATCAGATGTCGTCCACGACGGAGGCCTTCGAGGGACATCTACTCAACGCCATCGATGCAGGGCCCCTCTACTGATTTTATTTTCCGAAGCTGGACATTACATGTCAAAGATGAGGAATATGTTGGAGGACACAATCCATTCGAATATATTTATTTACAAATGGGCATGTGACCAGCATAGGTGCCTGGGATTGGTCTAGTGTCGGAGTGGTTTAAAGTGCCCCAGGTGTTTCGTTTCGTGGGATGCTGGTCTCACCTAGGACCACCAAAAATATAAGTCTCCCAGATAAAGTACCCAGCTGCTTGTTTTCACAAGTCGCAGTCCTGGGGGTATTGTGCCTTCAGTGCCTTCGCTATCCCCGGGGGTATAGTGCCTATAGCTTTGCCACCTATTCTCTTCATATGTATATATAGCACCTTCCTTGCATTTACAATCCTTGCCAGGGGGATTGTGCCTAGTAGACCTGTTTGACCAGGGCTATGGTGCCCTTCTTGCCCATAGGGAATTCCCACTTGTGGCTCAATTTCCCCATCTGCCATGCTTAATGAATTTTATTTTTTAATAGCGCTTCACCAAAAGTGCTTCATGCAAGGCAGTGCAGTACAATAAGTGAAAGCAAAATTAGCACCAAAAAGTACAACCAGCCAAAACAACAAAAGCCACATGTTCAATCATATGCCATAATTTGTACCTAAGAAAAATTAAATAACATGCATAGGGTTTGAAATTGAGGGGAGCTGGGAGCTGTTTATCTCCTGCTTCTAGTGTAGTAGAGCCTGGTCAGCTTGACACTAACAGCTACCAGGATCTCATTTTGGCTCCCTTGGCCAATTGATACAGAACAAGCACACCTATGTTGATTTAATTGTGTGAATTTGGGACAATCTATAAATAAAAATGGACACAGCTATATGACATATTTGTGCAAGTTATGTGGAAGTTGATTTGCAGAATGCTATGTGCTTGCTTTGCGTCCCTCTGTGGTAGGTCCTGGTCATTGGTGAATGCTGGATACCCGGGATCTCCATGTAGCTCCTGTTTATCCTATATTCATTTTGATAAATTCATAGTGAATAGACCTTGCAGTATTTCTAGATTAGGACAAGTGACTCTCGATTTCCACATTTTCGGGGATAATGATTACAATTCCTGCTCCCATACATGCTGACATCGTTTTACCAAAAAGAAGGGGGATTGTTGGTATCCATCCTGCCGCCTTCCTGGCTCCGCCTGCCATTGGTCTCACCCCATTATTTCCAAGGGGTAGGGTGTGTCTGCACAAGTAGTATATTTCCTAGTTGGCCCTGATGGCAATGCTCAAAGATCCTCAATGTCCTCCCACTGTATGAAGCCACACAGCCTTGGTACTCCCCTCTACCTTTTTCCAGACATCTCTGGCCCTACATTGGCTCTTCAAATATTGGGGCATCCCAGGCAATCTTGGAAGAGTCCACTTTGATTCAGAAACAGTTCATTGTAAAAGTACCATACTTCCTTGCCAATGCAAGGACCAAAGACCATCTGGAACATGGTACAACAGTTCAGTGACCTCTGGAGACAAGTGGATGTCTTTGGGATCCAGGGGTGATGGCAGAGCCTACTGTAGTTTTGCTTATACTGCTTCACGCAAGGATATCTAGGAATACCCCCTGACAGATGTGCAATATATTGTAGCAGCTTACCTTCGACATCCTGCCCCATCACATTTTACTGGGCTGAGGGAATAGAAGTATCAGGTGCAGGTTTATTAGAACCATCAGTAGTGTTCGAAGTAAAAGGAACAGTTGGTAACCTTTCATATCATGTGCTTGATTTGCTAGTGCTATATCTGCCAAACATGAAGCAGACGGTCCTTCTATCACACATTGCACATATGGACCATCTTGATCGATAGTTATCAGGGGACTCATGACTTATTCTCTCGGTCTGCCATAATACTGATCTTCATTAATTTTAAGGTCTGTATTGTTTGGCACACCTGGATTAGAGAACTGGGGTGGATCTGAGAGTGGGGGCTCATAGTTCTGTTGGGGTAGATTGTTGCATTAGTTCCTCAGTGACCCTCCTGCTTCCAGTAGTTTTCAGGCTGAAGGCCTCCTGAAATCCATTCCTATGAAGTTCTGTATTGCTCCTTCTTCTCCCCTGCTCTTCCGCACTGTAACCCTTTTTCGTCTCCCTGAGACATCTGCTCTTATTTCTGTATCTGCAGGGCTATGAGCTTGATTTCACATTTGCTACCCTAAATCATTCTGATATGGGCTTCGTTTGCTAGACAATGCATATCATTTTAAACTCCTTCTGTTCTGAAAAGTCTGTGAATAAAAGCATTGGCCTGTATCTGTGGATTTTGCTATGCCAGAATGTTGTGTAAAAACCACTTTAGGCCAGTCTGGGTAGTCTACGGCTGACTCCCTTTGTTTCTTTAGTTGTTAATCCTCCCCTAATATGTAGGTCTGGGGAAAACTCGAATGTGTTTAGTAGACACTCTTGTGCCAAGTCTGCCCACCTAGGGATCAGCCACTGGCCAGCTGCCTTGTTGAATAAATCAGTCTTAATTTGCAAGCATGATTATTCTCATACCTTGGGTCATGCCAGCCCATGACAGGATTATAGCACTGAATCATGGTTCGTCATACATTTTTCTGCAAATCTTTGTGGCTCATCTCTGTTTGGAAAGTCTTTGACTAGGTTTTTCTGAGGTACCCCGCTGACCAGATTGTCTCGATTGTAGATCCCACACAACTGTTTGGAGATCTTTATGGGAGTTTCTTCATTCCCACTTGGGTAACAGATAATTGAAGGATAAAGTTACCAAGAAGCTGGGTGAACCCTGGGGGTGGCAACTCCACAGGTGTCATTTTTGGAATAGGCTGGATAACCTGTTGTGGACAGATGTCCTGGAAGTTGCGAACGGTTTGTGGGGTATACAGAGTGAGAGGCAGTTACTGGCCAAAAGCTTGATGGGAAATTGTTGGCAGACTGGGTTGGGGTATGGAGTCTGCTGGGGTACAGTATGTTTTTCTTTAAATGGGACATTAGTCAGATTAGACCAATCCCAACTCATCCTGTGTATCCGTTACCAATTGAGCATAAGGCTGAACAATTTAATTCACCCTTCAATCTCTAGTCCTTTGACTTTTCTCCCAATCCCCTTAATTGGCTGGAATTGTCTGCTCAGTGTCTCTAAGTATCCAAATACACACACAATTTGAGCAAATTGTAATTTTGAGAGCTTTCTTCATATGTAAGTCTGTTGAGCGGGGGACGGGTGAAGCCCATTTTCCTAACTTAAGGCATGCCATAAATATCTACATGTTTGGCGGTTTTCAGTGTACATGTATGCTACTGGAGTGCCTTTCGGTTGGCAAGGCACCTCTTTGGATTGACTGGTCGCCCTTATTCTGACTAATCCTGGTGCAAAAGGCCAACCTGTACTGTCGTAAGGCCCCTTTCCTATTCACTCACTCCACTTCTGCAGCCCTGAGTTTGGAGGTTTTAAGGTCATTAAGAAAGGGAAAACTTGTTCAGTGGCCCTCAGATAGGCATAGGAGAGGACATCACTCACTTGTGAGAGATCAGCAGACATGGGAGGGACAGAAAGAAATCATCAATGTTTCCCCAGCCTCCCTTTAGCTTTCCAAATCCACTACCCGGGTGGGGTATAGCTGGAAGCCAAGAGTCTCACTAGGACAACCTCATGCACACACATTCACTGACTCAACTCTCATGTCTGCTGGCTCTCTGGAGCGGACTACAGATCTTGCTGACCGACATAAGATTTGTGACTTACTGAGTTGTTACCCGACAGCATCAAACTGGAAGTATTCCTAATAGTGTTGTGCAAATTATACCTTTATATGCACGTTTCTCCCCAAAGCTGGTCGGACCCAACCTTAGATTGCGAACCCCAGTCCCAGTCATATAAAAAACACATGACAACTCCACAAATCCCAGTTTAAACTGACCATGCTATGGTTTCCTGTGTGAACCTAAAGAGGTACACCACTCATGCTCCCTCTGACTACCCCTCTGGAGTTTTGGTAGACTCCTACCTGCCTGTCAGACCAGGAGCATTATGGTTTGGAGGCGCTGTCAATATCCTCCCAGGGTGGTAGCAGGACTGTCGCAGCAGCACAATATAAAAGTAACCAATACATTGGAGAAGTAGCAAGGAACAGTTTTTTACTGTGGCATACAAAACCTGCCACCATATCCCCTTTTAAACTTCTTACATCAGCCTAACCTGTGCCTCCCTGCTCCCTCTACCCCCCAAATCAGTGTTGTATCAAACATTCTAGCTGATCAAGGAACCTCTTACCACTGAGGGCATGTAGCATTGAAAGGTTGTTCTCCTGATTCTTGGAGAAAGTCCTAAGAATGACAAGATGGAGTTCAAGATCATGTGCAGTGTGCTATAATGCCCTGGGGTTGTGTGCACCAGAAGGACCCTTGTGGGGAACAAGAGGAATAGACTGAGAAATGCATCACACAAGTCACTCCCCTGAACCCCTGTGGCAAGTTGGATCTCTTTGAACATTTAAACAGAGCAACGGAAAAGTCAAGACTTGGGAATCAGTAACAGAACACTTCAGAAGGACACACTGACCTGTTGGCGCAAAACCCTTGTAGGAAGGCGGAACATGTGTCAACCAAGTTGACCATTGAGGCTTTTGAAGCCTTTGGAAATCATGGACCCTCAAAGCTGAGAACAAATGCAGCAGTCGCAAGACTGAACCAGAATGCTCCAAAGAGTGGAACTGAATGCACCCAATAAGTGTGCACCATAGTTATGGGTCAGAGGAGGGAGTTCTATATGAAGACTGGGAATGGTGAGCGGCCAGTCGGGCCTGTCGGCAAGAAGCAGAAAGGATGACCAATTTCTCCAGAGAACAGGCAAGCTGAACAACCTAAAATAGCTGGGCAGCCTGACCAAGTTTGTGTCTGAGCAAACGGGCACAGCAGAGGCACCCCATTAGTCTCATGCCCCTAGAGGCGGTAATCCCCATAACTATCCAACTGTGTGCAGTATGAGCAAGGCTTTTGATCTACTTGCGCATGAGTTCCAGACATGCAATGAACAGCAGCATGTGTCCTCCACAATGACTAATATCCCAAGGCGCCAGCTTAGAAACTCACAAATTTAAACTCAACGTATCCTTTATGACCCAGTTGAATGATAGGACAAAATTCAAATGCATGCAGTAACGCGGCCGGAATTTCAGTAAGTAATAAGGACTATAATTACATATATTTCATCATCAGCAGTCAATGCAATAGGAAGTAAATTTAAGACATACTCTCACATGATTAATACTCTAAGTACAAGCATATTAAAATTGAACAGCCGCAATGTTTCACTCATTAAGTCCTGAGTTACTCTTAGCAGCAGGAATACGGGTTATGTCAAATGGTAATATATACAGCTTTATTATCATTTGACTCCGCTTTAACATGGCGGTCAAATTAAGCCAACGCAGAGAGGAACGAAGGACAAACTTTGTTCCCATGGAAACAAATCTACATTGCAGGGCGCGCACTCAGTGCCTTTCAGTAGCAGCGGTGCTGACGCAAGAAAGCAATGTCCGCAGCCAAGAACAGGTAAGAGGGATCCGGGGGACGTTTATTTATGTCCGCAACTGGTTTGTGATAACGCGCACAAGAATCAATGTTAAGAGCTGTGCAGAGGCTCGCGCGGGTCTTCCCTGACTCGTATTTTCATATATCCGCGTCTACGTAACAGACTAAGCATCTGTACGGATACGTTTGGCTTAATCACCAAATCCAAAATTAACTATAATACTTGCGATGCCAACAAGTATTTCCACATTACCTGAATGGACGTATGTGTGTTTTAGAGGACAAGCTGGATTCAGCATTTTCGACTTTCATTCATTATGCAAATCTGTAAGCATTTCAGACTACGGATTTCTGAGTACATTGCTTTCACTTTTACAGGGATTAACCCGTGAATTAACAGAACTCGAATTGGTAAACAGGTTTTACTATTCATAACTACGGCATAATTAAATTGTACCAGATGGAGCGTGCTAAGGGGCTATTTTTCATGAACAATGTAATTACCAACACAACTGTGTTAATACTCGAGGTACAACTCCTTTGATCTCATTATACAGGATTGAAGTTACATTAGAGATAGGAGTATATGTGTTTTGAATAATGCAAAATTAAAACTAAATGTATGAGTATGCTGAAGAGATTTGAGGTGGGACTACACATGCATATACTTATAACTTTTTCTCTTTTCTGTCTTTTTCTTTGTTTCATTTTGTCTCATGTATTGCTCATTGTTATGGTGTATGTTTGATAATCAATGGTGACTACAAAACCTGATTTTTCCTCTCCTTTTCACACATGTTCATAATTTATTTTTATTTCATTATAAATATAATTTATATTTTAATCTCATTTGTGAAACCATCTTTAGAGCATGAATGATTTAACTTGACCAGAAAACATTCTGTTTTGACAAAGGCCCTTGAGAGGCCGAAACACGTGTAAACCAAGGGGGCAATGAAATAATACATTTCTTGTGACTGCAATCACAGTGACAAAGGGAAATCGTTTCTTGAGTTAACTAGATTTCGGTGGCGCAGTTACGGTGTGGTTCATAGACTTTGCAGCTTAGAAATTAGTATTGGCAATAGGGAGGCATGTCTTTCTTAATCTTCTCCGACATGACACTGTGGAGTGATTAGTCTTCAGATAATGAACTTGGCCAGCTCGTGCAGTTGGAGTGCAAGCCGTCCTGTTTAATACACAAACTCTGTAGAACTATAAGTTGCAGCAGCTGCCAACAGCGGTTTGTCTACTCTTGGCTTTTTTCTCAATTCTTGAAAAATCTCCTTGAGTATATATGTAAGACAATTCAGCAAATCACCTTGATGGACCGCTTGTTGCACTTTGCGTGTCCAATTCCACATTTGCAGCACCAGACGTGCCTGGCAAGAGGGTCCAATGCAGACAACATTTGTGCTGATATTCTTCCCCCAGAAACCACTTCAACCACTAAAATCAATTACTTGTTTGAGCCCATTGCCCCAAGCTTCATTTTAAATAAGTGCCATGTTAGGCATTCTTTCTTGGCCACCTGTCAGCCCTCTTGCAGATGGTTAATTAAATGTACAGTATTTTATGTTGATTGGACAAAATGTGTCTGTCATGAGTTTCATTGTTCATCTTTTTTAGCAATTATCTTGAGTAAAATGTCTACTTCACTTTGATCTTTAATTTGGTTGACTATTGTCGTGTGTCAAAGGTTTCGACAAACTCTAAATAACTTAGTGTTTTCTTTTCGGACTATAAATCATGGGGTGGAAATAGTGACAGGATGCATCTAGTGGCTCCAAGTAGAAGTTCATGGTAACTTGAATTTCAAAGCGACTTTGCTCCAGCCCCACAAGGTTCCTGGGCTCCTTTTCAAGGCCACCTGTGAACAAAGTGCAACAAAGGCACGTTTATTACACTACTGTCCTTTTGGTTGTATAGCCCCGCACGCTAGCAGGGTTTACACACTTTCTCCAATCTCTCCCTTGAGGATCCAATGCACTTTGGATTATGCTTGTCTGAAATGTATGCGCACTGGGAGCCACCAGTAAATGGCATCTCCTACCACACCCTGGGGATGCTGAGAACACTGGACATGAGGGATTGGGAATGCAGTGATCAGGCAATGGAACATCCCGCCGGATCCAGGCAACTGATCATTTTGTTTTACGACCTGCCTACTATCCCTGGAGGAGCAACAGAGCAGCAGGTGGACATACCCCTTTAACAAGGGGTATGTCCTCATCGAATTGGTGGACATCGGCTGCTCAGGGTCCCTAAATTCCAGTGGAGGCATCAGGCAGATCCTTAACTGTCCTACAGCAAGGACCAAAGGCCAGGGAGGATTGTAAAGGGCCACAGGAACATGGGACACACTGGGGATTCTGGCTAGCTTCGAGCTTCTTGCCCTCAAACGGATGACTGCCCAAGCCCAGAAGAGCTTCTTTTCGCCTGATCTGCTGACCTGGGAGTTTCAGAACTTCCTTGTGGTTGGCATTCCACAATGTGCTGCCTTTTGGCTGTGTCACTACTTATTCTGAGCCTAGTAGCTGCATCCCGCCCCTGGGAGGAGACGATTCATGTTAAAAGTCTTGCTATTTTCAAAGCCCTCCCTTTTCACCCAATATGCAGAATGGAAGGCCACCCAACGGATGCTCCATGAAGCACAACTCAAGACTTCCACTTGTCGAAGAGCCTGTTCCAGCCTCTTCTCCCAACAAGCACACAATCACCAGCCTATGGAGTATGGAACTTCATCCCTGTGATGTACACTGCGTTAGTTCTGGGCTGGAGTGTCTATTTCTACTGTACCAGCTTTGGGTTCAATTATGAGAAACCAGAGTAACATCTTGCTCCCATGGCAAATGATTTGTACTTCAGGAGAAATGGCAAGTAAACTCCACTTTAACGGTAATGGCAAAAGCTGTGCTCAGAAAAGAAAATGTCGCATGAACGAGTGTATGAACGGGGTAATTGGAGAGGATCAGGGAGGTATTGCAAAAGGAGGGGGCACTGAAGGACCTAAAGAGTGTACATGGCGAGTCCAGTGTGGACGGGGGAAGACTTACATTTACACCATTCCCATGGAAATTGGCATACACTATCACTGCGTGAATGTTTACTATGAAGGATTGCCACGGGAATAGTGGACGGCATTGTTGCCATCTATTGCTAGGGCGATAAATAAAAATACTAGGGAGGGTAGAAGGGGGCTTTCAACAATAGCCTGTGGACTCCTAGCCTCAGCCATCATTTTTAAACTGGGCAAGTTGGGGGAGGGGGAAGAGGTGTGGTTGCTTACTAAGCCGGGAGATATGGGTCCTTTTTTAATAATTAGTTCAACATATACAGTGGACACGGCTGTGGCCTGTACAGTTACCGGGGGGAGGGCGGGGGTATGGGCTGTAGCTGGTATGCTGGGGTCACCGACCATGGTCAGTGGCCCACCGTTTTAATAATTGGAAAAACATGTACAGTGGAGGCAGCTGAAGTCTTTCCTCTGGATATGGCTGATGGGCATGGCCAGTGGACATTGCTGCCAGCCATGACCCCTGACCTTTTAGTTGGTGCAAGATGTACAGTCCACACGGCCAAAGGACATGGCTATAGGAGGGGGATTCTGGTTAGTTACTAGGGGTGCTGGGTATGGGCCAAGGCCAGTGTTCCTTTTTAAATAATTGGTCAATATAATAGTTGCCACAGTTAAAGGTCGTGACTGGTGGGCCCTGAAGAAGATGATGCTTAAAACATCTGAGAAGGACTAAGACGAGAGGTCCCTTCACAACATCCTTGACATTCACCATGTGGGAAGCGACAACCAACTTAACTGCTGGCCCTCCCCCAAGGACCCCCCTTTTGCGGTTGCTTAACCCATGAGCACATATATATAACACATATATTTCATAGAAGGGATTAACAATTACTGATGGCAGACCTTAAAAGGGTGCTGGAGATTAAGTTAAGATGGTTGTCACTTCGTACACCCGCTGAATTTCTAGGGTTTAATTTTGTTAAATCGGATCATCTTATATATTTTAGCTTACAATTGTGATTTAATTTGCCAAGCAAGAAAGATTTATCTGTTTAAAATAGGAGTAGATTTGATGTCTGGAGAGTGGGCGGTTTACCTTGTGTGGAAAAAACAGTTTAAAAAAAAATATATATTTTCGGACATTTTCTCTCCATTGAACCATCTTTATGTATATATTTAGTTATACAATTGGATACAAAACATTCAAGAATGGAGCAGAGAAAAAGGTTTTAATGTCTACTTTTAATTACCTAGTGAATCTTTCATACAGGTTTTCCCAGGTTCCAGTGGATAAGCTTGCCAGAACTTGTGTATGCTTGCTCATGTCAGCAGGTGCATGGTTGAGCTATCTGACTTGTTTGTGTTAAGGTCGGAGCTATCTCACAAAGCTGGCATAGTTCTCATTTGTCCCATCTATGACATGCCGAATCACAGGTGTAGAGGAGGTCCCAAATAAAGCCTGCACTCCAGTCGCCCATTTTGAAGTACCAGGAACGTTCACACCGAGATGTGACGTATGATGAGCAAATAAATCAGCACAGAGCTGCAGTAGGGCTCCGCCCAGTACCTATCAGAAGAGCAACACCTATTGAAGTCCCAATACCCAGAAAACTATGGACAGTAAGGTATCCATTAAAACCCTACCAGCAAATGAGACAAAATTAAAATTGCCTCAGTAATGTCCGGGAAGAAACCAAAAAGGCTTTAATGGAAGTCGAATGGTGACATCACAAGGACCCGGACAGACTCACAGATAGAAGAAATGACGAACCGAGAATGACAGGCGAAACGCCATGAGTAAGGCTATTGTGAACCTAAGATAAAAGATGTCCAAATGTAAGAGAATGAAGCTGTAAAGAGGATGAAGATATTCAACCAGCTAACACTTGTAAATATGCTTGGAACCGCAAGAAAGCTAAGAAAACAGTGCGGCTTGCTATGCTATGTAGAATAGTGCAGCAAACGCCATTATACATAATCTACCTCAACGAAGCACAGTATTATAAATGCGATTCCACTTTCACGAAAAGTAGAATCAACTCCGGTTACTAGAGGCCAAACAAGAAAAGATTCATTCTAGCAAAACAAGAAGAGACGGCTGAATCTAAACTCGGCAGATGCCAGGAGAGCCAAGGTCATATCAATCGAAGGAACGAACAGTAGCTACATATAATCGAAACTTAAGAACAGAATATCGTGTCTCTGAAAGGTCAAGATAAGGAAGCGTAGGCAGGTGGCAAGCTAAATATGAATCAAATACACAAATTGAGAAACCAGACAAATTCACGATGTGGGAAGCACGCAACCAGCCGAGCAAGAAGCAGCACAGGTTCACACCTACGCTTGGCAGCCTCCCAAGTAGAGATATCAGAACTTTTCCAGACAGAAGATGCAGTTTCGAGGCCAACCACAGTGAAATAATTGACACATAGTTGCTAAAGCGATGATTGATTGTAACCTTAATTGGAGGAAGGCCGGGTAACTGAGGGGCAGCCCGCACCTTGCTGACCATTCTGCGTGCTGCTAAGCAAAGTGGAAAATTATGCATGGGGTTGGTGCCAACCTAATCACGATGGACCAAATCTAGGGTCCTATAGCTAATAGAACCAATAGGATGTCGTACCTTTAGTGACGTCTGCAGTAGTCATTCTGAAGGAAGGGCTTAGATGCCCACCTGACAGTGTTTACCCAATCCCCTCACTCTGTTACCGTATACAGATATAGCACCTATATTAAAGTTACCTTTTCCTATCCAATAGACTTGCATGTTAACCTTTGAGTGTTGCACATCAATTATGACAAGTTTTGAGTCTATATGTTGAAACTTGTATGAAGTTCGTTGGAGTTGAAGCGAGAAGGACGATCGCATCACTGCTGATTTCCATGACGCCCCGTTTTTTGTACTCATCATTAAACACTCCCTTTGCCAAACCATTGAGTTGTCCTTATTGATTGGTGTTGGAGTAATAAATCTGCACCCCATCCATATCCAGGGTGCAGCTATCTCATCTTAAAGTACTTTGGGGAAAACCTTGGCTCTATGGGCCGGCTGGCGGTCTCCAGAATACACAGGTGTACGGGCAGTCTTGCATCTCTGATCAGGTAGTATGGCGTGAACCCTGTGACATTCTTTGTACAGTTGTATACATCGGAGGGTTAGTCTCCAGCAGTGGTTCTTCTCCAGCCTCAGGGTGTACCTACCATGGCAAAAAAGGGTCGATTTGAACCTCTCCACCTGGTTGTCTACTGGTGGGTGGTAATCCTACATCTGCTTTGATGCGTCCAGCTCAAGCATCTATTTGATTATAATGTATTGGTTACTCCCACGATTCCTCATCTGATAATACTATGCCCAGTGCGTCTGTTCTAGCCCTGGGTCGCAGCACGGTTCTGCAACGGCACTGTCGGAGGCCTCTACATGCCCCACACCAGACATGATGTCCGGGCTAGTCTATATTGAGGCGCAGTGACCCAAGTTCCTTTTTTCCACGCACTGTTCGCTTATTGGAGCCTTTTAGCTTACTGAAAATAATGTATCTGTAACATGCCGACTTAAAGGCCTCAGGATTTAAATTGTGTGCAGATTGCGGCTAGTAGATATTAGTTTTGGATCTGCACTGGATCTCTTTGGGTGAGCGTCATGACACGCCGTATTGCGGTTATTGCCAGTCCATGCACTTTAAGGCCCTGCAGGAAAGAGCTGCAAAACGGTTCACTTTTGTCCACAAGGTGAAGAGTGTGGAGCCGCAGCCTTGTTTGAGGTCTCAACGCAGAGCGCTGTCCTGAAAAAACAGCACCACCAAAATAGTAAGAAAAGGACAAGAAATCCAACTAGACGTAATGCTCCCCAGTGCTCCGGGTAAGTTTTAGAAGTTGGAGTATTATACTCCCTGTTTTTTCAAGTTGGGAGTACATCTATTCTTTAGGGTGTAGCGAGAGTAATTTATAAGTGAGTAAACATGTTTTAACTGAAAAACAGAAATGCTTTTGTAATACTTAGTTATTCATGCACATTAAAAGATACATGTTTACTTCTTACAATCAGGCAGTTAAAATAGTTTTTTCCTTTGGTACTATGTGCACTTCTGGACCAAACATATCAATGAAGCTGCATGAGTGAAAGCAGGGGCGCAATATTCTGTCTTTTTCCTATTTGTTGTGAGTATTTTTACTCATTTTAATTTTTTGGGAGCATTTGCCAATTAGTAAAAGTGGCAGATAAACCCCTTATCTTTAATGCTGATGCTCCCGGAGTGGTTCCTCTCCCTGCCACTCAACCTCTAAGAAGAGGAGCCAATGCTCTTGGGAGTCCCCGGAATGGCATGTAAGAGTCACTTTTTTCCCCTAATCGATCATCCACTAACAAGGAATGAGGCATTTCACCTAAAGGAGACCTATTTGCCATGCGCATTCGGCCAGGGTGACGACCAAGTCCCATTGCGTCTATTGTAACCAACAGGGCACTTGCTGGAGTCCACTCCTGCACGGCTTTGGGCCCAGGCCTGGATCTATTGACGACCAAAGGGTCCAGGCGCCTGACACTGCCTACGGGGGCAATGGGCTCGGTCTCGACATTGGTGCTATTGAAGCTCCCCTGGGATACTCTTCCCCTCTCAAGAGATGCTTTTCTGTCCAAGATGTACTCCATCTACGACAAGGAAGGTGATTGGGTACCATTCGTGTTGGAACCCATGATGTCCAAGGATGAGAGGGATTGCCCCAAAGAATTCTATGGGAGGATGTGATTTGGCTAGCTGAGGACCTGTGGGTCGCCAGTGAGCTGGACACGTCTACAGAGATTTTGCCAGTTCCTACTCCGGGCAAGCCTCTGGCTGCTTTTCAGCAGATGATGGCAAGGTAACAGACCTTTGGGCTTTCTGCCCCATTCACATCCAAGATCCAGTATGAGCTTGGTGCATCTAAAACTGAAGTTTGGGAGAAACCTGCCTCTTCTGCGGCAGCTGACTGGGATCTGGCGAGAAAACCATACCCATTGTCTGATTTAGCATTTCCCCAGAAAGCTTGATGGTTTAGGTGGCAACAGTGAACCTGAAAACCTCCACTTTCCCTCCCCTCCCTCCAGACAGGGAGAGAAAGAGACTTGACGCTTGAGTCAAGATGATGTACCCGTCTGGTAGCCGTGTCCTGCGTGCAGTGAATGCTTCATGAACTCTCGTAAAATTCTTTCGGCGTATGGTCTGCTATGGCAGGAGCGGCCGAGTTCATCCCTGAGTGAGACGTGAGATGGTAGAGAGGCTTCCTGCTAGATTGTACAGTCAGGCTTGGACACCGCAGATTGTGTGGGCAGGTCCATAGCCATGGAGGAACTACTCTGGCATCACTTTTGGTTGAGGATGGCCAGTTTGCAGCTGATGTGCAGACCAGGCTGTTGTACATGCCTTTCGATTACCAGAACCTGTTTCGTTAAAGGCGGTTGTGCACCAGAATTCGCGGTCATCTAAGACTACGGCTAACTCATTGGGACTAGCTGTGCAACAGCCCTCCACACAGCCTGCCAGAGGTAGGGCTTTTCATCCCTTCTCAGCTACTAGAGGCTGTGGTCAGGCCCCTACTGGGAACACTGCAAGGCAGAGAGCCAGAGGTAGAGCACCAGAGGGGTGCATCTATGGCCAAAATCCCCTCTGCACCGCAGGTGCAAATCTTCAGTGAGTGGCTCTGACACTACACCAGTGGGAGGGAGACTCTACTCTTCTCGGAATGGTCCATGAACACTTCAAATCATGGGCCTTACAGGTCATTCGTCAGAGTTGTCTTCCAAGTGCCCCCAGACCTCAGATCACCACCCTCCCTTTGGACCCGGTAATCATGGAGGTGGCCCGTCAGCTTCTTTCAAAGCGCATGATGGAACTGGTACCGTGCTCGGCACAAGACAGCTGAAGGTACTGAACCGAGGGAGGAGAGGGGCTTGGGTTATATTCTGAATCAGCTGCTGATTATCATATTCCTTTGCAAGGACAAGTTCAAGATGGTTACCCTAGCCGAGATGCTGTAAGCTCTGGACCTGAAGTACTGGTTATATGATATGGCAGTTAACGCACCTATACACAAGTGTTTCAAAGTGCAACGAGGCAAGGTAGGTGGAACAGAGGGAAGACCGACTATGGTCTTACTAGGCCAGGTGACAGATCACACTAGTGAAGGGGAGGAGGCAGCGGGAGAGGGAAGGTGCCGGGGGGAAAGGGAGGGAGCAGTGTAGTACATAGGCTAAACCACATATAAAACAATAAAAAGTACGGCCAGCTGGTGGCAAGTGCAAGGTTCAGTGCAGACCCCGGGTGTCAAGTGCAGGTAGGGGGCTGTAGAGATACAGAAACAGCCTCCGAGTGTAAGGGCTGCCAGGGGGACAGGGCAGGTGTGCAACTGGCATGGAAGGGACCTGGGCCTGCGATCAGAGGGTAGCCAGGCAACCAGTGCAGTTTCGGATTCAGCCAGATCATCAGCGGGGGTGAGGTAGAGAGAAAGCAGAAGCAATGGGGAAGGTCTTGAGGTGCTTCCGGAACCAGAGATAATGGTTCTCAATTTTCAGATAGGCAGTGAGGCTGTTCCAGAGGGAGGCCCCAGTTGCTTGGAGAAATGACTGACCCTGGGGCAGTTGGAGGTGGATGAGCGAAGAGCTTGATAAGGAAGATATTTAGGAAGAGAGAGTTGAAGGTATTGAGGCCCCAGGCAGCCTTGTAGACAATGCAGAGGGTTTAGAACTTAATCCTCGCCGCCACTGGGAGCCAGTGCAAGGATTTCAGTTTTGGAAAGCTATGATCTCTGTGCTTAATGCCAAGGATGAATTGCAGAGGGCGGAGAGTAGAGGCAAGGATATTTAGAAAGAGGCTGTTGCAGTAGTCCAGCCTAGTGAGAACCAGAGCTCTGGAGACAGTGAGCTTCTGGGGGAAGGAGAGGAAAGGAAGAACACCTCTGTGGAGGTGCACCTGATAGTGACTTATTTGAGACGTCGGCTGTGAGGAACGAAGGAGAGTGTGGAGAAGGTGATCCTGAGGTTTTTTGCCTTGCAAGTGGTAGCAGGAAGAGGGCCAAGAGAGGCTGGCCAGAGAGTGACCGGAAAGGAGGGAACAGGAGAATCGGTCTTACTGGCATTAAGGCTGAGATCATTGGCGTGGCGGCACACCACTCCTGTGTAGAGGAGGTCCCAAGTATGATTTGCACCACTAACACCCATTTTGAAGTACCAGGAACGTTCACGCCAAAATGTGACTTATGATGAGCAAATAAACCAGCAGAGAGCCGCAGTGGGGCTCTGCCCAGTACCTATCAGACTGACAGCACCTATTGAAGTACCGACACCTAAGAAAACCTTGACGGTGAGGTACCCATTGAGGAAACCATACCGACAAATGAGACAGAATGAAGATTGTCAAAATGCAATACCTGAAGAAGCCAAAAAGATACTAAGATACTAAAAGAGGAATGATGACGTCACAAGAACCCGGACTGACTCACATATGGAAGATATGACGACCTGTGAATGATTAAAAGAGATGAAACACCATGGATAAGTGACATCCCGAATCTAAAGTGAAATAAATGTCAAATGTTAGAAACTTATGCCATGAGCGTGATGAGGATATTCAACCAGTTTACACGTGTACATATGCACAGTGACCGCAAGAAGCTAAGAAAATCGTGAGGCTTGCTTAAGCTTAGTAGTAAGATAGTGCGGCAAGCACCAGCTATACATATCTACCTCAAGAGGAGCACCTTATACAAGTATACTTCCAATATTCACAAGAGCAGAATCAACCAAAGGTTATCAAAGGTCGCAAGAGAAGAGCCTCGCAGCAAGCAAATAGAGAATTAAAGACAGAAAAACTCAGACGAAGACAAGTCCTGCCAAAAAGCCAAGGTCGTATCGGCTGAAATAGACCCACAGTAGATAAAATTAATGAAGAGAAGAACAGAGTATCCTATTCTGAAAGGTCAAGATAAGCCGCAGATGGCTGGCAGAATTAA
Organism: Ambystoma mexicanum; assembly: GCF_040938575.1. Classification (NCBI taxonomy): domain Eukaryota; kingdom Metazoa; phylum Chordata; class Amphibia; order Caudata; family Ambystomatidae; genus Ambystoma; species Ambystoma mexicanum. The sequence goes on from NC_090940.1 coordinate 538,737,919, forward strand.
ATCAAATACACTAATTGCATGGAGAATGAGACAATTTCACGGTGTCGAAATCACGTGACCGAGCAAGCAGAAGCGATGAAACCTTTACACATACGCATGGACTTGTGCCGTGGCCAGACGCCTTAACTTTTCCAGAGCAAGAAGCAGTCTCGAGGCCAAAATACAAAGAAATTGACACATAACCACTGAAGTGATGATTGTTGCAATAATTGGATGAGGGCTGGGGGTGCACACGAAATCCCTGCACCTGGCCGGACTTTCTGCACGCTAAGCTAGTGGAAGCGCATGAGTGGGGTTGATGCCAAACCAATCATAGTGGACCAAGTAATCTAGGGTCCTATGGTTAGTAGAACCAATGAGACCTCATACTTTTAGTGATGTCTACAGTATCCATTTTGAAGGAAAGGCTTAGATGCCCCACCTGACAGTTTATCCAATCCCCTCACTTAGTTACCATCTACCGATATAGCACCTATATTAGTTACCTTCCTAGAACCAATCGAGTTGCATGCTAAATTTTGAGATATTACACGTCAGTGATGATTAGTTTTTAGTATAAATGTGTTTTTATGAAATTAAGTGGAGTTGAAGTGAGAAGGAAGATCGAGCGACTGCTGATATTCATAACTCCCCGTTTTTTGTACTTGTCATTAAACGGGCTCCCTTTGTCAAACTATCGAGTTGTCATATTGATTTGATGCAAGAGTATTCTGCATCCCCATCCATCTCATGGGTGCTGCTACTCTTAAAGTACTGTTGGGCCACCCTCAGTTCTATTGGCCGGCGGGGGTCCTGCTGTACACTTGGTAGCAGAGATAGATAATTATCTATTAGATAAGACACCCATTGACCGTCGACACCAGTAACTCTAGGTCCTCTGCAATATCACGAGTCCTTTGCCATCCGACTAAGTAGACTGAGAGGCTCGCCGTAGATGATGATTAGTATAAAGTGCAAAACCTGCAAGTTGAGGTTAGAAGGAACCTATGCTTCCCCCACAAACCCCTTCCCACGAGCAGCTAATCGAGTGAAAAACAGGGAGAGGCGATAACGAAGGCAGTGATCCCGAGCATCGATAGAGGGAAAAAATGCGAACAGCCTTAGAACAAGCAAGGGAAGGTAACAGAGGGAGGTGGGAACAAAAATAACATTAAGGTAAGAGTAGAATATATATATATCGCACTCTCCACGGATCAGATAACAAGATCCAATCAAACGTAATGCGTAACTCACACGGGGAAAAGGTCATAAAATAGGTTTAATGGATTAAACACAAAAATTTGTAAACAAAGCATGGCTGGGAAAGCAGCAGCGATAACGGAGGCAGGACGCCCGTGGGCATGACCTGCTAACAACGCGTTTCACGCTCGACTGAGCGCTTGGTCATATATTTGACTCGAGGGTGGCCAAGCAATAGAGGATGGCGGTAGGATACCAGAGCAGAGATGCGCCCAAATACCTACGCTTTAATATAGTGGTTAGAAGCCTGCATTTAAAGCCCTAAATGAATGGGGCGCAGTAGGAGACAATCGATGAGAGGCGATCTGAAGGAAATGGGCTTACACTCCATGTCGGAGTAAATGATAGGGGCATGAGATTTGTATAGCCGGCAGGAGTCTCTTTAGTCGGTCTCATGTTTTTTTTCTCCGTCACAAGGTAAGAACATTTTTGAAGGAAACAGGAAAATTACGCGATTGTATAGGTAGAATGTTATATGACATGAATTGATGGTGGTTTGAAAAAGTAAAAATACGTTTTTTGTGAAAAAACGGGATTGGAGCTTGCGACGATTGCTGCTCACGCATATTGACTTAATTTAAGAAACGTGAAACGTATTAAAGTGTTGTATGAGGAAAAGATTAATTTAAGCATGGAAGACATTACACCGTTAGTACACTTGTGCAAACAGTTGCCAAAACATGCACTTAAGCTGAAGAAGTACGGTGCCGAATGGGATAAAGGAACCTCCCACATTGTTTATGCCATGGCCCCAGGGTGGATCGCGATCTAAAACCGTCCTACAACACAGTACGACATATTTGTACGCCACATACACTGGAAAAAATTTAAACGCCTAGCTGGTTTAGAGCTTTGGAAGATGTACCAAGAGGATAAGGAGGAGCCGCCATTAGATTGGATGCTTAACATATGCACAGAGGGGGGTGAAACGCCTTCTGCGCCACCCGCCCCGTCTGAAACAAAAAGTGAAGCCAGTAAAGACTAAGGATTATATCCATTAAGGGAACTTAAAGCAGCCACGGTATATAGGAACCCAGCATATGAGTCACCTACGCAAAGTAGTGACGAAAACCCAGACTGAGATAGAGATATCACCTCCCAAATCCTGAGGGACAACGAGAGACACGAGAAAGAAAAAGGAGACCAGGCACAAGCAAGTACATCTCTAGATACAAGTAGAATGGGAACTAGATTGTCAGGAATGTGGGGTGGTGGAGGCGAAAGGTGTTTAAATCTGAAAAGAGCTTAGGATTTGTACATGGGCTGGATAAACTACATTTCCCAGCAGCCCCTTGTCCATTCGTAGTCCTTGCTGTGCGCGTTGGTCAGCTGTCAGTAATTAACAGTTTATCACGGGCCAACGGCGCACGGCAGATGTGGCTTATTGTTTCACGAGGCGAAGCCATGCTGGAGGTTCATGCGGTCCGCGCACGCCTTACATCAGGATTCCGGGTATGTGATCTCAGCAGCACACGGTGAACTACACGGTCCGAGAAGGAACGAGCGGCGAAGCACAGGAAGTACAAGCAGGACTTGCGTCGCTTCGTTCAGGCTCCGCTCCCATACCGGCGCTGACTCGGTGAACAGGGCCTCGCTCGCTTCTATCAAGGCGTCATCATTTCTCGTCTGGGACGGCTTGCGAGTCTCCCAGACGCACAGATAAGTGCTCAATGATTTTGTTGCTTTCCGTGTGTTAACGTGGGGCACTGTTTGCATATGAAAGACTTGGAGGAGCATATCATATGGGCCGAACACTTTGATTAGTCCATGTTTACGGATTACTGAATGTTTCTACTATGGAGGCAATAAGCGGTCAGGGCGTACCACACACAGCTTGGCATTAGGCTGCTCCCTCAGTGTATATGTTTGTTGGAATCCATTCTTCGTTGGTGTTGAACTCGCACCTTTGGTCCTACATGTTGTATGAATGTTTGTTGCTTCTGCTTGCCCAAAGGGCCATGTGTCATGTTCATGTTGGGAATCATATCCCATGAGTTTGTTTCATTTATGCTTGCATACATGTATTCTATGTCCTGGTAATTACTACATGTGCCGGCATCAAGGGGCTATTAGAGAGCACAATTACACTAGCTAAGGTCCTTATTCAGCCTGTATTAAGGGGGCATATTTAGTGATTTATGTGTTATTGGTCATGGTTTACTAGCTACATATTATACAGTGTAGGGTTTTTCCCTGTGTTTCTCCCTATCCTTACCACTGTAGGGGTTTCCTAAACCTCTATCCGGTTTCCCTTAACCTCCCCTTCCCCGTTCACAACCTCTCTAACCCTCTTCTCCCCCCCCCCAATTGGCTGCCACGTGGTATCCTGTATTTTAAATATCAGGTATCTGTGCCAACCACGGGTGGAGGGTCGACTTCATTTGGCTTCTGTGGTTTGGGGGAGTGTCGACACTTCCCTCTCTTATGGTGTTTTTAACATAGATGGGAAAGGAGATGAGCAGATGAGGACAGAACTGATGAGATGGCATTCACACAGAACAAATGGATGGGCGGTCAGATTCTATTGAAACTCTATGGTAAAGGCATTGAGGACGTGAGAAAAGAGTCAGATGATTTGAAAAGGCAAGAGAAGGAAAAGGAAAAAGGATTGAGAGATGAAAGAATCAGGAAAAAAGATGCGAGCAGTTGTATCGCGAAGAGTAAGAAAGGAAACCCGATCATAAGCCAAGAGCAGCTAATAATCAGGATAGGCAAGAACAACGAAGAATAGAGGAAGAGCAAAAGATACGGGAGAAGAGAATAAAAAGACGAAGGGATGAGGAAATACGATGGGCAAATGAACGTAGAGATGCGAAGAAGCAGGAAGAAGATAGGATCAGTGAGGAAGCGAGGAAGTGCAGAGTCTTCGATGACAACATAGAAAGTAACCGAAGACCGAGAGCACGGGATCTTGAAGATCTGGAAAGAGTTTAAAAAACCTGATCCAGTAGTAGACTGTGGGGACAGAAAAGAATTCTTTCCTGAGTACGATTCAGTATCATGCACGTCTAGAGCAAATATGGAAGGTGACTTCGACACCAGAAGCATCGGGGAAACAATCAATAGAATATATGATGAAATGGGGCTAGAACAGTTGTTTGTGCCCTCCCCGTCTTTGACATGCAAAATAATAAAACAAACACACCCCTGACAGGGAATAAGGCAAAGAGCAGATTGCGAGATTTTAAGGCAAGTTTTATCTAATGAATAGTATTCAAGAGATATCTGAGAGCGCTCTGCACAAGTTATCATTACATTCCATTTTATAAGGTAGATGACGCAACTAACATAGGATACTACGTTGGTCCCGGATTGGTCAGTTCACTCAATGTCTCAGGTGGGGTGGCATCTCTTAATTGGTCGTTTGGTTGGCGGGAGGATTGACGTCAGTCATCTGGGCTCCGCATGGGTGAAGGTCACGTCGCTGGGAAGCAGGGTGGTCACTATCTAAGCTAACATAATATATTCTCAAAAAATGCATGCACTAAATAATTAATTGTTCAAAGACCTTCAGTAGTTTATCATGTCTCTATAAAAGTCACACATATATCTATACTATCAATAACATTGGATTATACAGGTCTTAGGTTAAGGGTCTTGACCGCTATAATACACCGGTTGAAGTTAAGGTCCGTACTCGTAAGAATCTCTGGTATGTGGCATTTGTTAGTAGTAGGCAACGATATACTGCAGCAGGGGTCTAATGTTAGTTGGGGATCTGCTGGGTGGGCATCATGGCATGGTCAGTGGTCTGGCACATGAAAGGAATATCTTGCAGGGACACAGGGTCACAATGGCAGTGAGGGTGCTGGAGGGGCAACAACACATTTGTGGAGGTGGACGCGCTATGTGCTGTGCTCATGCTGGTTCACATGCAGGACAGTGATCTCAGAGGAAGAGCGATGTGTTACATTTATTATGTGTTGCAAGCATCTCCTGCCTCAGCGTGAGAATGGGCCAGCGGAGTTTTCCAGTCGGAGTGAGAACGAGGGTGGGGGCCCTGTGCCCTGCGTGCCTGGCCGTGCTGCTGCGAGAAAAGGGAAGAGAAGCGTTTTTGTACTATCGCAGTGAGGCCTAGTCACCAAAATGGAGTCGAAAGGGGGGGAACAAAAATGTATGCCCCATGTCCTGCTCAGTGGTCCCATCTACACGAAAGTCAACCAAAGTTAACATCGCATAAGGGCAAGGGGCGCACCCACTACTGGAGGCACTTGTTCCGAGTTTTGTACTGAGAAGTAGAGGACGCGAGGGGCCTGATGGCCCCTCGCTCCCACACATTCCCCCCTTTCGTTACATCTAAAGTAACGAATTATGACACTTTATTCTTTTCATTCACCCTTCGGTAGTACTCCGCTTCAGCCACTGCTTCTTCCCAGGCTGGGGTACCCTTTATTGGCATCCATGCTCTGCATACACTTCTAAAGCTATTCCCTCTTCTTGCATACTCACCTGGAGTGCATGTTAGGTATATCCCACCATCCCCGTCCAAGTCTACCCATACCTCGTTATACCATTGCAATTCTGTTGGTTCCATGATTGTGGTGTGGTATAAATTATCGACCCTGTCCCCATATTGCCTGTAGATGGCAGTCATCCTGTACTTTGGAGGGTTATGGTCCCCTGTTTGTATTTGGGCATCTGTCATAGTTGCTACCGTTGTCGGTCGGCCCATTGTTACCATCATAGTCGAGGAAGGCATACTTTTTGCACACCGGAGTCCCAGTTGGCACACGCAGAAGAATAGTAACACAAAGACGATGATGGGACTAGTATTTTCATCATCACATTTACCCATGATGGTATCCAGCTGAACAAGTTATCAAACAGTGTACTTTCTTCCGCTCCGCCCTCCGTTCTCATCTTCTCTCCTAAATTGTGGACTGCTGTTATCACATGTGAGTGTGTCCCGTTATCTGCATCTTCGGATGGCAGGAATGTGCAACAGGCTCCCCGATTTTTCAGCAAACACCACCTTCCATCGCCGTGAGATCTAGAACATATCTGTTTTGCATTGTCATTAGGCGTAGGGTGCGGAGCTCTATTTTTGTAACGTTGAATCCTTCTTCAGTGTCGTTGGCCAGTTGGATGAGCTCCCAGTGTACTATTTGCAACCATTTGGTGTTTGCTCGTGCTTGGAGCCCTGGTGCTAAGAGTGATGCAAAAAATGTCTCTGCAGATGAGAACAGCTTGTATTTTTGCGGGATCCCAGCCAGGAGTTTTGATGATTCGGACGAAATGTAGTTGGATTATCTTTTGTTTCGCGACAACTTTGTTTTCAGCTCGTATTCTGACAATAGTTCATACGCTGGAAGTTCTGTGTTTTCTTGTTTGGGCGCTGCTGATGGGCCAGCCGAATCCCGTGCTGCCCCTTTAATATGGCTTTCTGGTATTACCATCAGTGCTGTATGGAGAGTGGCCAAGGCACAAGTACCCTTCCAGGATGCGGGTAGATGCAGGTATGCTTGTTTGCTGCAAACCCAGTACAGGTCCATGAGGGCTGCGGTGCCTTTTTTCATGTCTGGTATTACTGTCTTGTTGCATTTTCTTGCTTCCCCCATGTTCACCTTTCCTTCTCCACAGAAGCATAGTTCGTGCAGTATTTCTTTTGGTGTTTTTATGGGCTTTTCCAGCACTGTAATCCATGTTAGCTTAGCAACATGCTGTGACCAGATAGGCGTGCACACTCCCTTTATCCATTGGAATGCTTCTTCGGCCAGCCACCAGAGTACTTCTGCTCTGCACTCAATAGTTTCATCGTGCCATCTGTTCTCTGCATACCTCGTCCCCTTCATGACAAGAAATGGTTCTCTGAGGCAAATCACTCCTTGACGCCGGCTTGTGCATGTTCTTACTCTCCATTCTTTCTAGGCTGACGGTGTGTGCCTGGAAGGTGCTTTTTATCCTACACAGAACTAAATGAATTAAACACTGAGCCTCCGACAAGGGCACTTCCTGGGTTATCAACTTTGTTGGTGTCCCTGATGCATGAGGAATGAGTGAACAGACATAGCAGCTTTCATTTGTAGCTTGCTTTGCCGTAGCACTCATGTCTGAGTACCATTTGTTAGATTGGTCTGTCATGATGCCTACCCCCGGAGCACCCGGCCAGGCCCAGCACACCCGGGAGCAGGCATCATGCCCCCGGGTAAAAGCCCAGCGGCCCCTTATAGGGGCTCTTTGGACTCTGTCCTGGCGCCGTTGGCGCCAGGCTCATGTTGGACATCAGTCCTGGCGCCATAGGTGCCAGGCTCATAAAGGAAGGTGTTTTGTGCACTTACCTGATGCAGACCATGCTGCAAGATTCAGGCCTCCCTGAGACCTGAAAGGGACTATTTTTTCATTGGGACTATTTTGCCACTAGGGCGTGGCCAGGGAAGGATACTTACCTGGAACTACTTTGGGGGCTATTTAAGCCACGCCCAGACAGTAGCTCACGCTTCGCGTTGTTCTGCATTCAAGCAGCTGAATGCTCACCGTGTCTGCTCCTGCATCTGGTCTCCAGCCACGCCCGCCTCGATCCTGGAACACCTGTAAGGAGAGAAGAGAAAGGTGAAAACCAAGAATTTTATCAAACTTCTTACCTGCATCCGGAACCTTCACGCCAGCGTTCCTGAGAAAAGACTTTCATTTAAAAGCACTGCGTTGCTCGCTGCAGCGCCGCGCTTCACTCACCTGTCCTCGGGAGTTCTGGCTCCACCGCGACTGTGTGCACCGGTAGCCACATCTCTGCGCCTAGGGGAGAGAAGAAGAGACAAAAGGTGAGCAGAAGGAACATATGAGGAAAGCCTTATTTTCCGCCATAACACTTACCGGTCTTCTGTTGGTGGACCATTCCTCATTTCGGGTCGGCGCCGCTTCGTTGGCAGGTACCGCACCCCGGCCCCTAAGGGGAAAGGACAAAAGACATTACTGGAGGAATATAAAGACATTAAGAGGGATCGCCCCCATCGCTAACTCACCTGAGTTTACCATCGGCAATTCAATCCCTCAACGCATCACCTTCATTCTGCACCTGAAATAAAGGACAGAACACAGGTTAGGAAGGCAACAGAAAAGGAGGCTCAACACTTGAACTTTTGTAATCTTCATACTTACGGCATTCCGCTCGGAAAAGTCAAGTGGATTTTGCCAGCGCCATTCTGAAAACCAGTGAAGTAACTGGACAAATACGCGCCCCTGCACCAGAAGCAGGATGGATAGTTCATCCTTTCAAACCATAAGGTGAGCTTCAACCAGGGATTTCGGAGGAAGTTAGAGAAGAATGAAAGGGTCAAGGGGGGAGCAAGCACACTATTCTGCAGACTGTTAATCCCCTTTCTCATCTGCAGAAGGATATTCCTACGGGCCAGAGAAGCAGGATTTGAGGGTCCTGTTCAGTCAGTGTTCCGAGTTCTGCGCATCACGCTCTAAGAGGCCACAGCAACCCAGACTAGACCAGCGCCCCCGGGGGAGTCAGGTGAGCGTTACAGGTCAGGGTGGCGGGGGGGTCTTCTATTTCATCTAACCCCAGGTCATGATAAATATCGTATCTTTCCCTCCTGCCCCCCTTTTCCTTCTCCTTCCCTCCTTGTGGCTTCTCACTCTTTGGTAATGTATTGGAAACATTCCAGCCCAGGTCGTGTCATTGCTGTTGAACATGGCAGGTGTATAGTCACTAGTGGTAGCAGCGTAATGAGGTAGGTTCTATAACTGCCTGTGTATATGCACTTGTATTAGCTAAGTCTTTCGGCCAATAATAGTCGCCATCATATTCATTTGATTCATAATCATTACTCATATTTATGCCAGGATGTAACACAGAGACAATTGTTGGACCTGCATGGCGTGTTCCGAAGGTTGCGTTACATTTGTAGCGTTAATACCAATGTTTTAAGTTTCTCGCCACATTGTCTTTACTCCAGTCCATATTGGGTTGGAACCTTCTCGTATCCTATTAGCCCTGCTCCCCCCTTTGTGCAAATCATTAACCAGAGATAAGAGTATATTACCAGGCCATGAAAAACAGCATCACTGAAAACAAGATTGCAGCACATTTCAAAACACATTCAACATTACTAAACCTTTTTGCCCTGATGGCATCCCTATCACTATCTAACATAATTGCATCCGCCGCAATTGTGCTTCGTTGGGCCATTTATCACCTGGAGGGGCGATACAAAATTGAAGTCATCATAATATCATAATATGTACATCCATTTATATATTTACATTTCATATTCACTCATTACTTCCATTTTGCTATTTCATTTTTATATACATTTCTCAGCTCTTTTTCAATTGCGTCCTTTTTTCTTGGGCATTGAGAGAGAGAGAGAGAGATAAGACAGTAAAAGGAAACTTTATACGAACATATGGCAGAGCAAACCAGAGGGCATAACATCCTTTCATGTTCCTTCTTCATTAAATCACATTGTTTTTTTTCAACCTCGTTTGTAGTACCAGTTGAACATTCTTGTTCGATCTGAGGGAGTGTACTATCGCGTGCCCTCCTCACATCTGAGAGGTGCACCCAATATTTCAGTCCCTTCACTTTGACTGCAGTGGGTGTACTATATATGACCTTGTAGGGGCCATGAAACCTTGGTGAATTCCATCTCCTCACAAAGCTTCGGACGTACACCTGTGACCCCAGCATCAACGGCCTGCTGGTGCTGTCTGTAGCTCATGTGGAAGTATCAGTTGCCACATTTTCAGTAAATGGTGGTGCTATTTGGCACGCTATATTGCGAACATTCCCTAAATTCTTCCCCCAGCACTGTGGCAGCACTGTGGCAGCCCTGTGTGCGTCTGATGCTCTCCTAATCAGGGAGAGTGGTGTGTGTATTCGCCGCCCAGTCAATCTCATGTGGGCTCAGACGGTGGTCCTTGCATGGTTGCGTCCTGAGTTCGAACAGTGCTCGGGGCATGCAATATACCAGTTCTTTTTTTAGTGTGTTGCACAACTTTGATAATTTGCTCTTCAGCAGGCCGTTGATATTCTCCACCACTCCATTGGCCATCGGATGATAAATGGAACACAGTTTGTGCTTTACCTCCAAGAGTGTCGTCACTTCCTTGAAGAGGTCATTCACAAAGTGTGGGCAATTGTCTGACCATATCACATCACATATTCCCCACCGGGAAAACACTTCTCGTACTAGAAACTTCACCGCACACTTCGCGTCTGGGTGGGGACATGGACCTACCTCCACCCACCTTGAGAAGGGACACACCACCACAATTGGATATCTTGCTCCGTTACATCTCTCTCCCATGTCGGCATAGTCAATATGGAGTTCTCTAAATGGCCCTACCGGTCGTGGCAAGGTGCCTCGCAATGTCCTCGGTGTCATCCCTGAATTGTATGTTTGACATGTCGTACAAACTTTGACAAATGCTCCTGTAGGTTAGGGACAAATGTTCCTGAATGTCTGCTGCAATGTTTTGTTTCGCTACATGGGCTGGGAAGTGCAGCTGTTGGAATGCTACTTCTAGTAATTCTACCGGCATCACTACTTTTCCCGTTGTCTCCTGTCTCCATATGAGGTCTGTGGCTGATTGTTTGCACCCCCGCTTGCTCCACAACTCTTGCTCCTCCGGTGGTGCTCTCCTCTGTAGCTCTATTAGCTGTGCTATAGGTGTGTTACTATAAGCTTCTTCTAGTGGTTCTGTAGTAGCTGCTTTTACAATGCACTCTGTTACTGGTATTACATTGAAATAAGAGGCTTCCTTTGCTGCTGTGTCGGCTGCCGCATTTCCCAATGAGATCGCATCTGTGTTGTTGGTATGGGCCTGGCATTTCACCACTGCCACTACCAATGGTTCCGATAATGCATCTATAAATTCATTCAATAGTGCAGCGTGCTGTACTGGCGAGCCATCCGCTCGTCTGAACCCCCTCCTACGCCAGCACGATAGTTCTGAATGAACAGTGGTAGTTGCATATGCTGAATCTGAAAATATCGTCACTGTGCATCCTTTGGCTGTGCGTAATGCTTCAATTAATGCAGTTAGTTCTGTTGCTTGTGCGGAGTAATGGGACAGGGGGCGCTTTTGGACGATTGTTTCATAGCTATCTTCTTCCATTCGTACTACTGCCTTCCCTACATGTTTTTCCCCTGTTTCCGGATTAATTGATGCTGAGCCATCTATGAAGTGTATTTCTCCTTCCTTCAGGGCGTTTTCACTTGCTTTGGGAATATCACCCTCATAGGTTGCACAGTCATGTTCCTGCGTGTCCTCCATTGTGCATGGCTCTGTTATGAACGTTTCTGGGTTTACCGTTTTACACCTAACTACATGTACATTGGGACTTGAAATTATTTCATATGCCATTGCTTTTTGTGTTGTCAGTGTCGATTTTGACCGCTCGAGAATTGCAAATAATGAATGTTTGGCATGTAGTGTTACTGAACATCCCATCACAATTGTGGCACTCTTTTCAATGGCGAAGGCCGCAGCTGTGAGGGCCTGTTCGCACGCGAAGTGACCTTGCATCACCGTGTCTAGTGTTCCACTGTAATGGGCCAATGGTTTGTGGCCTAATGTTTTTTGTGTCAGTACTGCTTCATCAGTGTTCCATTGCAGTGTGAGAACAGGAAAAATTCCCTTTCATAATCTGGGTTCTCGAGGACTGGAGCATCTGCAATAAGGTCATTTAGTCTAAAGTACTGTGTCCTCATGTCATGTACATTTTATTGGGGCTCTGTTCTTCTGCGCTTCTTTTAGTGCTTGCAGTAATGGACGTGTGTATGCTGCGTAATCAAGGATCCATGCTCTACATATGCCAAGAAATGTTTGCATGTCCTTCACTGTTTTTGGTATGATTATGTTACGTATAGCAGCTGCTCTGTCTGGGAGTATTAGTTTCCCGTCTTTCGATATCAACTGTCCGAGGTATACAACTTCGGCAAGACAGTATTGTAACTTCCCTTTATCCGCCTTGTTCCCCTTTGTAGCGAACACGTTTAGTAGTGTTATGGAGTCTTCCCTGCACTTTTCCTCTGTTTTGCTGCAGACGAGTAGATAGTCTACGTATTATATAATGGTGCTCTCTTCATTTATGTTCCCAAGATCTTCACGTAGTACCCTTTTACAAATGCTGGGGCTGTCGCAGTACCCCTGTGGGAGTCTGCGATGCTCATATCTGTTGTTTCCCAGTGTGAATGCTGTGAGGTACTGTGACCCTGGATCAAGTGGTATAGAGAAGAAAGTATTCTTCAAGTTAACCACAGTAAAACATGTAGATTCTTTGGGGTATACTGCACAGTATTGATGCCGGGTTAGGCACTAACGGGAATTCTTTTTGGATGTTGTCATTGAGTGGGCGGAGATCTTGGATCACCCTCCACGCCCCTCCTTTTGCTTTTTTGATCGGGAATATTGCCGTATTGCACAGGGAATTTGACGGCACTATGATACCTTGGCTCAGGAGTGCATTTATTGTTTCCCTAATCCCTTCTTCTGCTTCTCTGGATATTGGGTATTGTTTCACTCTCGGCGGTATGGTACCTGGTTTGAGTTTTATCTTTATGGGTGCGACTTCATGCAGTAACCCTACATCATGGGGGCCTGTAGTCCAAATTTCTGGCGCCACCTTTGCCATGTCTTCCTCAAATATTGTTGGTGGGGCACTAACACTGGCCATAAACGGGTTGTGTACCTCTGTACTGGATCATAATGTCACACGGCATGCTTATTTCCATTGTTATTTCTCCGTCTTCGTTATCAGTGAATAATTCATCAGTTATGTCTCTGATCATCATGTTGGGATCTATGCATAGCCCAGTTCTCAACTCGCACCCATGCGTGTCCAAGCCTATGACCACAATGCGTTTACTCGATACCTGAACTGCCTCGATGTCTATGGACATTATCGTGCCTGGCACGACATCTACACTTGTGATTGGGCGAAATATAAAGTCCGATGGTGTCCTCCACTCTTTTCTCATTATCTCAGGCACTACTCGGGCTAACACCTTGATGGCATAGATGAACATGTCTATATCAATGGGTATCCCTCGTACTTGTACTGATCATCAACATTGCTCGTACTGGGCACACTCCTGGGGTGGAACACACTATCCCCAGCTCTGTAAATGAAATGGTCATGTTCAATTTGCTTAGCAAATCTCTTCCCAGCAAGTTGATTGGCACATCTTCGTGGTACAGTAAGGGTGCGCGCACTGTTTTTCCCCCCACCGTTATATCAAGATCTTTTGTGTAAGGAACTTTTAAAATGGCCCCAGAGAACCCCTGCATTTCCAAATTTCTGCCCGAGAGCGGAAACCGCCCTTCCATAAGACATGATTTTTCTGCTCCTGAGTCTACCATAAAGATAAACTGCTTATTTCCTATCTCTGCCCCCACTAGTGGTTCCTCTTCTGCATGTAGGGTGGTAGATAGGACTGGACACGCAAGTGCTCCCTGTGGGCTGTCCTAATCTGCGTAACTTTCTTGTCCTGGCACTGAAAAGACATGATCTCCGACTACTGTTACACCACGGAATGGAGCAGGTGCACTGTTTGCAGCTGTTGTAAAATTGTTATTGCTGGCGTTCCCTACAGTGTTTTGTCGTGCCCTGGGCTGGGATGCACTGTGATGTGGCTGTGGGGGTGGCTGTCTTTGTTGCATTTGGGGTTCATTATAACACTGGTCCTGTGGTCTTCCACTCCCCATGTGTAGTCCATAGGGGCTACCTGGGTGTGGGCAACGCCATACCTGTTCATTGTCCATGGGTGGTTGCCCTTGAAAGTACCCTGATGGCTGCATTCTGCAATCTCTTGAATAGTGTCCCCATCTTCCACAATGCCAACATGACCCTTGCTATCCCCCTCTCATCCCTTGCCCACCAAAACCTCTGTTTCCCATACCTCCGAACCCCCCTCTCTGGCCGCGGTACCCACCTCTTCCTCTGCTTGGTCTTTCTTGCCACTGCGGTCCTCTCTGTGGTTCTTCTCCATTCCACTGTCCTTGTTCTCCTGCGGCCCACAGCGCTGCTATTCCAACTGGTCTATTTCCCACACTTTCGCCACCCTCGTTCTCTCTATCAGCAGTTACGCTGGCGTTTATGGCGGCGACCTTCACCAATTTGTTCTGCACTACTTTCGCTTCCTCTGCCAACCTTTTTTGTGCCATCTCCTTTTCTCTTTGATCCTCCTACAGTGGTGTACAATTGTACTCGGAATTTCTGGCCAACCCTTGGCTTCTATCCCAGCTATTTTATGCAAGGCCTTCTGTACCTCCTTCGGGAGCCCTTTTTTGATAATAAAGTAGAACAGGGCAGTGGATTGATTCCACGCCGTGCCAGTTTCGCTTCTCCACAAATCTTGCACTCGCAGTATGAATTGCGTAGGATCCTCATTATCCTCCATTGTACATTGCATCACTAAATGTAAATCTGGAATATCTGTAAACGTGCGCCGCAATGCGTCTCATACTTGCGCTCGAACATTGTTGAATGGCGATCCATCGTGGCGGTCACAACTCATTGTCATTCCTGGGAACCCTGCTTTTTCCCCACAGTGTCTGCCTGATCAGACGCCGGACAGTAGCAAACTCTTTACATCACCTATCGCTAATGGTACTCCTGCCGTGTTTTTCTCAAATGCATGTATCGTTTTCTCTGCCCCTCCCGCAAGTAGGGGGAGGAGCTTCAACAGGTTGTTTGTCCATTTGGGACCACGGAATGTACTGTGGCCTACCTGCTCCCTTATGTATCAGCGGCATCTGCAACTTATGTTTCTTTCCTCTCTTACTTACCGTCCCTTTATTTATCTTACGCACCAACATGTTATCGCTGCCTTAATCTACCCTGCCATCGTGGGGGCGATGGTTCGTCAAAATCATTGAGCTGAGATTGTAATGGGGATCCCATATCTGCTGCTACCGCTTCATACTCATCTAGATCACTCCACACCTCTTCTACTTCCTCTTCTTGCTCGCCATTCTCGTTGTGTCCTTCCCCTCACTGACTTTCTGGGGTGGCTGGGCATATCATTTTCACTGGTTTATCATTCAGATGGAACAGAAACTCTCCTGACCGCCATTCCTTTTCTCGCCCCTGTGATGTGTTCCATGAGACGATATGGATCGAGCTGGCTCTGATGCTGCTGGTGCCCAGTCGCCTGTTGCGCTTAATGAGGGTGTAAGATCTGCTACAGATAATGGTGGTACTTCCCCCTCCCCCCGGCAGCATTTATTTTAATTGTATTTATTTTATTACATTTGTTATACGCCCAGACCCGGGGGTATCACGGCGTAGACAGACAATGGGAGAATGCAATCTTAGAAAGTACACAGAGGTACACAGGAATAGCAGTCAATAATATACAATAATATGCAAGGCAGTCAATAATATACAAAGCAGTCAGATATGTACAGTTAATTGGAGCGGATTAGTGCTCTAGTTCAGTTAGAACTTATTGAAGAGCCAAGAATTTAGGGAAGGAGGTTTCGTCCATAATGTGGGTAGGTAGCGCATTCCAGTGTCTAGGTGCCAGTGTTTTGAAGCTGCTACCCCCTGCTTTCTCTCTTTTGTATCTGGGGTTTTCAAGGTATGCGTTTTTGTTGGACCTGAGAGGTCTAGTCTGGGGCTTCATCGTGACTGTATTGTTGAGGTATTTGGGAGCTTTGTTAGCCCTGCATTTGTGGGTGATGCTCAGGGTTTTAAATAAAATTCTGGCTTGGATGGGGAGCCCAGTGGTGGTCTCTTCTGATGTTGGAGATATGTTCAGATTTTTTGATGCCTAAGGCTGCTCTGAGGGCTTTGTTCTGCATGAGTTGGAGTTTGGCTAAGTTGGCTTTGGACGTGCCCAGGAAGAGGATATTACAATAGTCTAGCTTAGACAGTATGAGTGCTCTGGCTAGAGTAACACAATTTTTGGCTGAGAGGAATTTACGGCTGAGGGAGATGAGTTTGGAGGTGTACGAAGTGGACGAGGCTAATGTGTTTACTTGTTTAGATATGGATAGTGTTGCGTCTAAGTAGACGCCAAGGGTCTTGACTTGTTTAAGAACAGGGATTGTGGTTCCATCGATGGTGAATGATTTGAAGGCGGGCTCAAGGGTGTTTTTGCTGGAGGAGCCTAGTATGAGGAGCTCCGTTTTATCGTCGTTGAGACAAAGGCTGTTATTAGCCATCCTGTTTTGGATGAGTGAGTAGATTTGGTTAACCAGGAGGGAGTCTTGTTCATGATTGCCTGAGAGAGGAATGATGATTTGGGTGTCATCGGCGAAGTTAGTATAGATGACACCCATGGCATCCAATGCTGCAAATAGCTTAGTATAGGCATTATACAGAGTGGGGGATAGGCAAGAGCCTTGCGGCACACCTGCTGGGACAGGCACTGGGTCTGCTGATTCTTTGCCGATGGACACTCTGGAAGTCCTATCGGCCAAGAATGATTTGATCCAGTTGGTAGCGCTCTGAGCTAGGTTGAAGTTGTTTGCTAGAGTGTTGCAGAGTTTGTCGTGGTCAACCAGATCGAAGGCCGCTGAGAGTTCCAGGAGCATCAGCAGAAAGAGTTTACCTGCTTCTTTAGTGGCATCCATTTGGATCTTCAGATCAAGGAGGGCTGTCTCTGTACTATGGTTGGGACGGAATCCTGACTGGCGGTCTCCTAATAGTTGATGTTCCAAATGGTTCTGAATTTGGCAGTAGGCTATTTTGTCAATTATTTTTAGGAGAAATGGGCCCGTTGTAATAGGTCGGTAATTAGTGGGTATTGAAGGGTCCAGGGATGGTTTTTTTTAGGAGTGGTGTCACCCAAGCTTTTTTGATACTGGTGGGGACTGTTTGTGAGGAAAGAGGCATTGATGAATTCAGTAATTATAGGTGTGAGGGTGGGGGCACAGAGTTTCACTAGATGGGAGGGGAATTGGTCTTCACAGTTGGAGGCTTTGAGTTTCATTATGGTGTCAAATACTTCTTTGTTAGACACTTTGTCCCTTATCACACAATGCTCTCAGTCGTGTTATTTCCATCTGTGCATGCGCTAGCTGGCGGTCTAGATCTCCAGTTAATCGCACAAAATTTACTGGGGCCGCGCTCTTTGGGCCATACAGGCCTCCTTTGTAATATGGCGGCAGTGCGGTGGCTATTGCTCCATTAGGAGTGGGGGTGGGGCATGGCGGTATGTACAGAGGCTCGCAATATCCTACTGCTGGCCTTGTCATTAAGGGGTATATTTTGGTTGTATCGTCCTCAGCTGTTGTCGTGGTGCACTCAGCCTTTGGCGTTCAGCTTACTTCTTCCTGCCCTTTCTGATTTTCGATTGTTTTTTCTTCAAACATTCGCCACAGGTCCAATACTTCCCTCCTGTTCTGCAACCGTTTACCCTTATATCTTGCTAATAAGTGCATGGACACTAAATCTAACACCCTTTTGTCAAACGGCCCTCCCTCTGGCCAAATTGGTGTCACGCTGTCCCCTTTTATCTGTCACCCACTGATCGTGGTATTTTTGTATTCTATCACTATATAGTGCGAGGTGTTGGCAAATATGAGCTAGTGGTGGTGTTCCTCCCATGACGATGTTTCTCCCTTCACTTGTACGTGCACTTGCACCTGAGCCTCCCTTCTACTCACCCCCTCCAACCACTTGTCCCCTTTATACAGATCAGCAATATGTCAAGTGTTTCTCAATTATTGGCAATTATTGTGTTCCAATATTCAATGTTATCTTTGTCCCTATTGCATTTCTAACTTCAATAGTTCACGTTTAACATGTATGACCTCTTTCCAATAAATCACTTACAATATTTCAGCATATGCGACACAAAATGGACAAAAAGCAAACACACAACACACAACACACAACATGCACTATCTGCGTGCTTTTATTTCTCCTTTGTTCCCGTTACTGAACACCTCTTCCCTTTCCCCGTTTCACCTACTCTTCTCATTCACTCCCCACCCCTTACACCTTCTTACTTGTTCCCAAAGAATACTTGCTTACATGGAAAAAGAATATCCTAAATAACTGCTCCCAGTCTACTCAATATACGAGACCCTACTATTTTCTCTTTATCTTCACTTATTTATCTGCACTGGACGAGACAATGATCCGCGGCGCCGCCTTCTACCCCGTTCGGGCTAGGATACCTCTTCTCCTCACTTTTTCACAAAACCTAATGGCCTTTTAAAGGACAGATCAGAAAAGCCTTAGTCTCACTCGCACAGTCCCTACTCTCGGATTTAAACCACTATCACCCGTTCCCTTGTTCCTGTACTTTCCCCCTTACCTTTCCTTGGAAACCTTCGCAACCGGCACTCGCGTGTTCGGTCAGGTAATCAGAGGGTCACCGTTCTCGGTCTGACCCAGTCAGGTCCGCACCCCAACCAAGCCGTGGCCCGCCTCGGCGAGCAGCTTTTCAGTCAGGTATTCATCAACCGGGAACCCTTGACCCTTTCTTGTAGTGCGCACAGGCTGGTCCGCTGCGGAGGCAATGGTTTTGCTGGGAGGCGTCCCGGATCTCGCCGCACAGTGTGGGCCTCGAGGCACCTCTCCAAATCACGTCGCAGGGGGTCACCAAATGTTTGTGTCCTCCCCATCTTTGACTTGCAAAAGAATAAAACACACACCCCTGACTGGGAATAAGGCAAAGAGAGCAGATTGCGAGAGTTCAAGGCAAGGTTTATCTAATGAATAGTATTCAAGAGATATCTGAGGGCGCTCTGCACAAGTTATTACATTCCATTTTATAAGGTAGATGACGCAACTAACATAGGATAGATACGTTGGTCCCGGATTGGTCAGTTCACTCGATGTCTCAGGTGGGGTGGCATCTCTTCATCTGGGTTGGTCGTTTGGTTGGCGGGAGGATTGACGTCGGTCATCTGCGCTCCGCATGGGTGAAGGTCAGGTCGCTGGGAGGCAGGGTGGTCACTATCTAAGCTAACAAAATATATTCTCAAAAAATGCATGCACTAAATAATAATTGTTCAAAGACCTTCAGTAGTTTATCATGTCTCTATAAAAGTCACACATATATCTATACTATCAATATTGGATTATACAGGTCTTAGGTTAAGGGTCTTGACTGCTATAATACACCGGTTGAAGTTAAGGTCCGTACTCATAAGAATCTCTGGTATGTGGCATTTGTTAATAGTAGGCCACGATATACTGCAGCAGGGGTCTAATGTTAGTTGGGGATCTGCTGGGTGGGCATCATGGCATGGTCCGTGGTCTGGCACATGAAAATCTTGCAGGGACACAGGGTCACAATGGCAGTAAGTTTCCACTGGCGAGGGTGCGGGAGGGGCGACGACACTTTTGTGGAGATGGACGAGCTATGTGCTTAGCTCGTGCTGGTTCACATGCAGGACAGTGATCTCGGAGGAAGAGCGATGTGTTAAATTTATTATGTGTTGCAAGCATCTCCTGCCTCAGCGTGAGAATGGGCCTGCAGAGTTTTCCAGTCAGAGTGAGAATGAGGGTGAGGGCCCTGCGCGCCTGGCCGTGCTGCTGCGAGAAAAGGGAAGAGAACAATTTCTCCAGCATTGGATCTTTCATGGATTCACATGCTTTGAATATTCCCCGTCGTCAGGCTGGGAATCCCCGGTACATTATATAGACCCTTTCCCGTAGGAAAACTTTTTCGACGCTTATGCGTCCTATCCGCCTCGTTTTGTATCATGCGTGCCCGTGCCGTCAGGACGTCATGATATAAATACAGGCCCCGCCCCCGCGCTCCCTCAGATTTCAACCGTCTTTCAAAGTAGTGGGATCCTCGTGTTTACTACTAGTGAAAACTAGGTTGTTTATTATTTTTTGTCTGTTTCGCGTAAGCGAAGTTCAAATTCTGAAGAATTATGTCTGGAAAGGCGTTATTTCGCCCATGTGCAACTTGTGGCCTCAAAAAGGTTTATGAAGGAGACGGCCACATGGACTGTATCTACTGTCTCCACCCGCACCACACGGCGGATACATGTGAGATATGCCAGGGTTTCTCCCAAAAAACCCTTAAGGACCGAAAAAGAAGGCTGGTCGACTGGCTTAATGACGGAGCGGGTGCCTACCCGGCTTCGGAAGTTGGCTCCACGGCCTCCAGGAGCAAGTCGGAGCCTCCATCGAAGAAGGTGCGGCCAGCAGAAATTCGCGCTGAGGACAAGCATAAGGGGAAACAGGCTGGATCCTCCTCATCACATAAAAAGCCCTCCTCCTCCTCATCATCTAAGACGGAGAGGCTAGCACTGTCAAAATCCTCCTCAGGGGACCGTCCCAGGTCTTCCGTGAGTCGGGAAGCTTCAGCCGGGAAGTCGGCATCGAAATCGACGACGAAGTCTAAGGGCTCGACGACGACGACTTGCTCGTCGACCTCAGTGTCATTGACGATGCCTATTACCGTTCAAGCAGCGGTTGGGATTCCTTCGTCGACGGAGGCTCAGTCTATGGCTTGGCTGCCTGAGGTCTATGACCCGATCCCCCCTGAGGTCTTACTGCAGCCAGACACGGCCTGCTTGGCGGAAGGGGAAGGTGACATGGTTCTGCAGCCATCGGTTTTAGGCTTCAGGCCTTCCACGACGACGAGTGCGAGCGGGGGTATGGTACCTATGTCATCCACGTTACTGACCCCCCAAACGGTTTTGTCTCTGGATGTGCTTAAAGGATAGTTCCGGGACTTTTTTTTTATTGTCCCTACGGGTCGGCCATGTGTTTGTAAGCATAAATCGGTAGATCGTAGGAAACTTTCCTATGGACCTTACCCGACTTTTCGCCCATTATCGCACTCGAAATCAGCCTCCATTTTGTGATAATCCTATCATTCCGCCGCATCGACCTGGCTCACCTGCCTTTGCGGCACTAAATCAAATCCCCCGCCCCTGAAACAGACTTTATCAAAACATTCATATTCCCCGCCTCTATCCGTGACGTGACTGAGCTGCGTAGGCAAACGCGCCCAGGCGTCTTCTACGCGACTCCACACAGACCCCGGAAATCAACACAGATCAGCTCACAATACAGCGCACCACAATTCGGAATATGAAACTGTACTTTGAAATCAAACCGCAAGATTGTAAATGTGGTAAAGTACATTTATTTGACATCAAATGTTTAGAGAATATTCAGCGATTTGCATTTTTATTTGCTCATGTTCCAAAAAGTTCGTATTGAGGAACGCGATGGTCCTTTGCTGTACACAGGGTCTTAGAGCATCTCACAATACAGCGCCACAATTCGGAATGTGAAACCGTGGTTTAAAAGCAAACGGCAAGATTGTACATTTGGCAAAGTACGTTTATTGGACATCAAATGTTTAGAGAATATTCAGCGATTTGCATTTTTCTTTGCTCTCGATCCAAATTAGTTCGTCTTGAGGGAAGCGATGTTTGTGTGCAGTACACAGGGTGTTGGTTTACGATAAAAATAAGCTCTTCGGTCGCACTGATAATCGCATGGCTGTTCCAACAACGAGGCACTAGGCCACCACAACGGTAGGTATGTTGCATCTAACCGTTAGTACCGCGTAAGGGCATACTTGTACTTGGCGATCGTCCCATAAAATGGTCAGGGTGGTAACGTTGTTCACGCGGAGAAGCAACTGGCGGCTGTAGAAGCCGTCCGCCGGTGTCCGGTACTCGTGACACAGACAGTAGTGAATGATGTACCTAAAAACATAAAAAATGAAATTAGTCTCACCATCAGATCCTTATTAAAATCATAGCGAGGACAGCGCTACTGGGTGTACACAAGTGTTTAAAGGCGTGGCGAGGCAGGGAGGGGGGGGGGAGTGGAGTACAAGGTAAGTAGCATAAAATAATAAATAAATAGGGCCAGCTGGTGGCAAGTGCAAGGTAAGTGCAGAACAAGTGCTGGGAAGGGGGGGCTGTAGGATACTGAGACAGTCCCCCAGTGCAGGGGTTGACAGGGAGGCAGTGCAGGTGGAGAGTGGAAGGGCCCAGGACCGAGGTCGCAGACAGTGGACCAGTTGTAGCAGGGGAGAGGGAGAGAGAAAGCAGAAGCAAAGAGGAAGGTTTTGAGGTGCTTCAGTAAAAGCAGATGTTTCTCCTCAAGATAGTGCGCGGTAGAAAACAATATGCCACATAGAACGAACAAGTACAACTGAACCCGTCTTTAAAGCCACTGTATAGTAATGAAATTGCGGTATAAACTCATCAAAAGTTACTTACATTATATTTGCATTTTCCATTGTGTCTCTGTGTAGGGCAGACCCGAAACACCACTCCTTCTTTGCCGACGTTACTTCTTCTAATGAACGTGGCTCATCGTTTCGTTTCTGAAATTTTATTCATTATCTTTTCTTAGTCTTTCAGGATGGTCCCGGCCTGTCAAGGTCAAATCACAATAGAACCTTATACTGGGTCGTGGGCCGTTCCGCCACCCGAGCAAAACATCAAAGCAGCTGACCTTCACTTTGAGCGAGCACACATTTCTAGTTAGCTCCAGTTAGTGTAAGGGCATCTTGTCTGCGTGCCTTTTTTTTTATTGTCCCTATGGGTCGGCCGGCCATGTGTTTGTAATACGGAAACATTCTATAATTTTTGTAAAAATGATTTATATTACTGTTTGATTTAATTGCAATGGGCCTGCAACATGAGGAGACTCGAGAGAACAGACAATCAAATTACAATCATTTAAACCGTGATGTGTATTTCTCAATGAGCTCTGCTTTAGGTGGACATGGAACAGAGGCAATGTTGGGTGGCAATGCAGTTGTCCCCTGCATAGGTTCGTTCACCACTCCATGTATGTGCCTATCGAGGACATCTACGATAAGTCTCTCAATAAACTCATATTGCATATCCTCAAACACTGGTTTGATCACCCATTGTTTACTTCTTTTAGTGAAGGCCTTATTGTAGCGAAGCGTCCCTAAAGTTCCGGTCGTCCTACTTTGTTGACGGCCAACATTATGGTTATGTGCCAAGACCGCTAGAAGAGTCCGATTTATCATGCCTTCCATGCCAAAATGCAATCTTTTGGGCCTGTACTTTAGGCACATATTGTGGAACACCTCCAAATCTCCTGTGTGGCAGAATTCCGTGAGTCCCCTCAAATCTCTTGTTATAGTTTTATCAAATACAATCTTTTCAATGGCCTTGTGAGTGGGTGATGAAGGAATCAACCACTTCTTCTTCCGTGCCTCCTCTGTGGACAAATGGCCATGTTCACATTTGTGGAAATGCTCATTTGTCGACCATCGATGTACGTTGCTACAGTGCAACATTACTGACCGCCATTTTTCCAGTAGAATTTCCAACGACCCTTCACATGTTTTTGAGCTCCACCAAAGATGGTTGCTGATTGACTTGGACCACTGTGAAATACCTTGCATATCTTTTTTTTTTCCTGCAGCCGACAATTTTTTATTGATTGTTTTTGCAAGATGCCATACGTCAAATTGGTGATTTTTATTTTTGTACTCTTCTCTCATTGTCTTGGCAATTGAAACGTGTCTGTCCGTGGCTATCAGGTCGATCACCATTCCCCGCGATTGTAGTTCTTGCAATGATGCTACAAAGCCAACTTTCTCCATGGCCACTGAGGATGTACTTTGTGACACCTGCACGACCACCGAACTCACAATTTTCTTACTTTCCATGTCCTGAAAGTGGTAGGTGCAGTACTTGGCTGAAAATCCTGGGCTGTCGCACTGTCCATCACCGGCTAGCCTGAAGCGTTTGCCCGCGAATGTACTTTCCATTGACATTTTTTCCATTCTCCAAGCTTCGCTGATGGCTGGAAATAGATAATCGGTTTGGTATTTGTAGAACTGACTTTTCGCAATGAAATGGATTCCCACAAACTGAAAGAAATACTGTAACTTTTTAAAACTTGAACCACTAAAAAGTGTGGCCGCTGCACAAAGTAGATTGCCTGCTGGCAGTTGCCCCAGCATGGGTTGTGCAGACCATGCAAACGGATGATATTGTGTACAGGTGGCATGTATTTTAAGGTTAGTGCCTCGAATTGCACGAGTCACATTAATCAATGGCTCCCCACATACTTCCCCACCAACCCAATGCCCACATTTCATCATCATAATAATATCCATCAAACAGCTATCGAATACAATGAATTTGGCCTCTTTCCTTATACTGTCACTCTGCATCCCAGCTGGTTCGGCCTGTAACGTTGAGGACATGTCACTCGCATGAAAGGTACAATCTCTGATATCGTCTTCCGCTATGCTGAGTGATATTGATGGTGTTTCATTGTCGTCCACTTCATTCTCTTCCATTGCAACATCTGTTCCTTGTCCGGAGATGGGAGAAAAAAACAATGTCTTCAACTTTCGCGCGCTCTTATTTTTTGCGGGTGTGGATTCTGTGAATTGATCTCCGACTGCATCCAAACTACCAGGAGGACATTCACTATCAATGGCTGGTGGTGGTATAGCTCCGTTGTCAATCACTTCATATTCTTCCCATTGGCACGATGCATCTCCAGTCTCAAGTCCCTGCCAAAAGGTTTGACAAGCAACATCTCTCGTTCGCTTCACTGTCTGTGTAGATCTAGTTCTTACACCCACTCGCAACTAGAGGACAGATTGGAAAAGGGATGTTCAGTTTAAACACAACTTACAGTATTGAACTATTGACAGTGAAAGACAACATAATATAGTGACCAGGACACTAACCTTCTTTTGCTTTCTTTTCTTTGAAACTTTCTTGCCTCGAACTTCAACATCAGGACGCTGTTGCTCCGACTCGTGTGTGCATGTCTCCACTTCCTCTTGCGCTGCAACGACTATATTTTCATGATAAGCACATCCATCACTCACTGAGGCTCCATCGACTCCCTGAAACATAGAACTTTCATTAGCATGTATAATAATATTGAAAACACAAAATGTACTTGGGGACCAATACCCATACGTACATCTCAATAGCAAAACACGAATGAACGCATTGTGTAGAACATTCAAACGACAATAGTTCACGCATTGTTGATCTAGTTAGATTGAACTGTCAAGATCCATACCTCGGGCTCCGCATAGACTTCCATTGATGATATTATTGAAGATGACGCTTCAGCAACTCCCTGAAACACAGTAATTGCATTAGTATGGTTTTCTATTTTGTTTAAAAGAACATAAACTTTCTGCAGGCGTCAACGGCTCATCTAAATAGACCTGCACAAATGATCAGTTGTCTAAAATAAATAATGGATATCTAAATATGATTCGATTTGCTCCATCGTTGGAAGTGTCACCACCCAGAGATCTGCATCAACTACTAGGGGTGATGTTCTTGTAGAAGAAGCTCCGTCATCTCCCTGAAACATAGTACTTGCGTTAATAAAGAAGGAAGTATAGCGGATGTAATCACGTCATTTGATCTCGCATGATTGATCTGTCAGTATCCATACCTCGAAATGCATAAGAACATCAAGGGACGCTGTAACTGCGGTGCACACTTCTGCAAGCTGTTGCGCCGACCCGTAACTGCATGCTCCCCCTTCTTCTTGGACTAATGCTCCATCGACTCCCTGAAACATAGGACTTTCATTAGTAATGAACACAATATTGAAAAAAAGAAGACGCATAGGAGGGCGACGACAGAAGGACATACCAATGGCTAAAAACGAAAGAAACATTGTGTGTAACAATCACGCTACAAGAATGCAAGATCTGATGATCTCCATCGATGGAACTGTCCGGAAACGTACCTCGAGCATCTGAGTGACATCTACGGTTGTCGTCAATGCGTTGGACTCCTCAGCATCTCCCTGAAAGACAGTACTTGCATTATTTTGGATAACAATAATTATAACTGAAAACAAAGACTAGAGGACGAGTACTGTGGTGTACCATTAGGTAAAATGATTACACGATCAATTAAAACTATTGATTTACATGCCTAAAACAAGTCAGTGTCAGAATAGCTAAGTAAGATTACCCGATAGGCGCTTGAAGTGGCTGATGACTGCAATAACGACACGGATGGAGAATCTTCCGCCTTCATATTGAGTGGATACATAAATGGGGAAATTATTGTTAGCTAATGCTACACACTACCGCAAGGCCGAGAGACAAATACGTAAACTTGACTCACCAGTGGAGGGATGTGGACGAATAGAGTGGGAATAGCGGTTGAGAGCAATTTTCGCCTCGCTCGCGGTGTTTTCTTCTTTATTAGCAATGATGTGGAGTACATGTCTGGGCTAAAGTGCCTGCTGCAGATGCGGTATCGATCACCCCTCTTGTCCGCAAAGACTTCAAGGACTCTACTTTCTAGCTCAGAGGCTGGATATCCGCAATATCGGACCCATTCTCTTATCTGATCTATTGTCTTAGGGAAAACATGCATTATAGTATCTTCAGATTTGTTATGGGTCTTCGAAGGGCAACCGCCAATGGAACAGGCAGGCATTATGGAAAGTTCTGAAAAGTAAAGATCAACAATTCTCTATGAATACCAATGTGTTAAAACATTAAATGACACATAAAAGGTTCAATGCAAGGTCCGTTTTGGTTCTTGGAACTATACACGTTATTCACATGCGGATAAGTATTTCAATAACTTTCAAAAAATAGAAAAAGTAATTTGACTAAACTCAGAACATGTGACTAGTTCCTTGCATGTACTGTCGTGAACGAAAAGAAAACATGGATGCAATTTGATGACTACTAGCAAATAGATATAAATTAAAAAATTGGACGCAAAATGATTATGGTACATGGACTTACCTTGACGAACAAACAGTTAGATGCAGGGATCAGAGTAGTTTCTTGTCGTAGAACAGGGAGCAGTTCACAGGTTGCAAACTGACGAGTTTGCTCAAAGTGGTCACGGAAGTTCACAGAGACGAAGAGCAGATAACGAGCACCTTCACGGGTTGACTAGCAAAGCGCAAAGAAGTTCTCATTAGAAATATGAAGTGGGTTATAAAGAATTCGAAACAGGGGTGTGTTTGTGAATGAATGACGTGTATATGTCGTGGCATTATGCGGTCTGCAGGGGGCCGTCCAGCGTGAGGGGGGATGCTTGGCAGGAGACACAGGGTCTGGAGGTAGACATGGGAACAACAAACCCATGCTCTATAGACCACTTTGAAGTGTACATGGTCTTTGGCACCTCTTGGCCTTTATCGCTCCCTGACAGCTCCACTTGCCAGCAGCGCAAGTACCCCGGTGCGAACTGCCTTTGATAGGGCGGGGGGTGGATCGGGGCGGTGGTCGTGCAGACAAGACACAGGAAGACTTGTGAATGGAGACACACTTATGTGGATTGCAGGGGGCCGTCCAGCGTGAGGGGGGATGCTTGGCAGGAGACACGGGGTCTGGAGGTAGACATGGGAACAACAACCCATGCTCTATAGACCACTTTGAAGTGTACATGGTCTTTGGCACCTCTTGGCCTTTATCGCTCCCTGACAGCTCCACTTGCCAGCACAAGTACCCCGGTGCGAACTGCCTTTGATAGGGCGGGGGGGGTGGATCGGGGCGGTGGTCGTGCAGACAAGACCAGTTTGCCGCAGGGCCTCACCAAGGAGAGGCCATCTAACTGAATGTAAGAGGATGGCTGCAGGATCTACTACATGGAAGGCAGGGGGGTGAGTTTATAAATACCTCACCCTCCCAGGAGAATATATGGGGGTCATCTCTGTACCCGGTGCCCAAAAAGAGGATTTATTATGATCAACCATATTTATTATTTACCTATAAC
The DNA here is from genome assembly GCF_040938575.1 of Ambystoma mexicanum. Classification (NCBI taxonomy): domain Eukaryota; kingdom Metazoa; phylum Chordata; class Amphibia; order Caudata; family Ambystomatidae; genus Ambystoma; species Ambystoma mexicanum. The sequence goes on from NC_090940.1 coordinate 538,765,774, forward strand.
CATGTTTTGTATCAATAAAATCCAACAGCTTTTTATTGCCAACGCTTGATGCCAACCCACAAAATAATATATGTATGACTGCTGCATATATGGGTTCAACGGTTATGTGGATTGAAGGTGTGCGGCCAGCGTGAGGGAGGATGCTGGCCGGAGACATGTGGTGTGACAAGACAAGGCACTGGAAGGCTATTCAACGGAGACGCACTAGATTCATTTAAAAAATCAAAACAACCATTGCTAAAATATATGTTGGGCTTTATTTTAGATTTTAGTTAAACATAAATAATAAACATTACACATTGTAAAGTTGAGGTTGCAGCACATCGAGGGAAAATCCGCGGTATTGTCCACTGTCACTGGGGAAATGTTGTCTAATGGCAAGTACCGCACAGGCAGGTATTACTCTCCGAACGCGGTGTCCGAGCCTCCCGTGAAGCCACCAAGTGAAGCAACGATAGGCCACCAGCCTGTACCACCTGTGAAAAAAAAAGATGCAAACTGTATTAAACTGACCAAACTTTCTTATCAATGTCGATTCAGGTAACACATGTCATTTTTCTTAGAAAAAAATTATATCTAGAAAATGCACTATATGGAACCAATTTACATGCGTTCGAATGATATGTAAATGTAATTTTATATGTGGGAGACGACCATGAAATAGTGGTGGCATCACTGACATCACAAACAGAGTATACTTACTCGTTACTCGGATTACGCGGACGAACAGTGCCACGAAGTTCGTGCATAAGCACCATCATCATCCTCAACACTGTCCGTGAGAGGCAGGCTTCCCTGAACTCTGGCAGCTCGGTGATGCATTGCGGACTTTGCTCGCCTTCCTGCAGACTTTGCTCGCTTTCCGAAATGTAGGCCAAGCACCCGGAATTTTCACGGCAGCAGCAGTTCTCCTCCTCAGTTGGCATTAGCTCGCACCGATTGCACGTGCACCAGGTGGAGACGCCGTCCATGCGACATGGTCCAGGCTCTTCATCCGTTGACTGGTCCTCCCAACTGCCGTCCGAATCCCCATCGTTTTCGCGTGCTTGCCTTTCCAGTAGTTCCTCCTCGGTGTACTCGGGCTCGTACATATACGGCATTATTGTGGCCATTGTGCGGTAAAGATAGTAAAATAATTTACAGAGATGGTACAGGTGTTCACACGGGCTACAAGCAGCGAAGGTAGCTGACCAGAGCACTGAAACGAGTCACAGAATACTCAAAGTAACACAGAGAGAGGAATGGAATCGAAATCTGCTGCTGTATGTTGTGAAACGGTCTGTTTATACTTATTGGGGAAAGAGGCGTCCTGCCATTTCCATGGCAACACGTCAATAGCTGAGGCGCAGCGATTGTTGACACGAGACGTGCTTGAAATGGGCAGTACGCGTCTGCTGATGTCAGGCTCAGGGGCGGGGGATTTGATTTAGTGCCGCAAAGGCAGGTGAGCCAGGTCGATGCGGCGGAATGATAGGATTATCACAAAATGGAGGCTGATTTCGAGTGCGATAATGGGCGAAAAGTCGGGTAAGGTCCATAGGAAAGTTTCCTACGATCTACCGATTTATGCTTACAAACACATGGCCGACCCGTAGGGACAATAAAAAAAAAGTCCCGGAACTATCCTTTAATACTCTTCAGAAGCTACTACAACGGATGGATACGCAGTTCCCTCAACCTGGGACGTCATCGTCACTTTTGTCTGTACCTTCCGTCGGCGAGCAAACTTGTACTGCTCGCCCGTCGACGAAACACCCATCGGCTCCCCAGGCGGCGAAAGATCGTCCTCGAGCTCAGGAGGAGGGTGAGTTGTCGGAGTCCGACTCTATACGTGATGATTCGGGGTCAGACATCTCCCTGTCACCGTCGAGGGACCCGACATGGAATTCGGATGTAGAATTGGAGTCTACGAGGAGCCAGACACAGCCATCTCCCCCTGATGATGTGGGAGCTTTCCATGCAATGATGGGGAAAGCGTGTTCGGAATTCGGCTTGATTCCTGAGGAGCAGAGGAAAGACTGTTTCCTTTTTGACCATATGGGTCAAAGGAGAAAATCGGTATTTGCCATTCCAATCCTTGACCACGTGTGGCAAGAAGGTCTCAAGACGATGCGCCATCCGTTCTCGGAACCAGCCATAAAGGGACGGATCGAGAAAAAGTTTAAAGCTCCGGAGTCCACTCCAAAATGTCTAACATCACAGCCTCTGTCTGACTCGGTGGTGTCGGCGGCAGCGGCTAGGAAGGCCAGGGTCCAGCAAAAATGTTCAACGCCACCGGAAAGCGAGGCTAGGAGGCAGGACGCATTTGGAAAGAAGGTGCTCTCGGTCGGTGCGACGACGGTAAGAGCAGCCAATTCCTTAGCGATCGTGTCACGATATGATAGGGAAATGTGGCACAAATTAGCCCCTATCCTAGAACACCTGCCAGATGAACACCGGAAAGCAGCTATGTTACTGGTGCGGGACGGCGAAGAGGCCTCGAACCACGCTATTAATATTGCAGTTGACCTAGCAGAGTCTGGTTTCAAACAAATCAACCATGGAGTAGTGCTTCGTCGACAAGCGTGGCTCAAATGTACTACTTTCCGTCCTGAAGTACAGTACAAAGTCCTGGACATGCCATGCGAAGGGGAGCACCTGTTTGGCGAAAAGGTTGATGAAGCGCTAAAAGGGATGAAAGAAGACACGGATACTGCTAGATCCCTCGGCGCCCTTCAAACGGGTAGAAATTTTCGCTCTTTTCGCCCCTTCAGAGGTGCTTCTGGAAACTCCCGCTTTGGTGCCTCGAGGGACCGTGGATTTAACAGGCCCTCGTACTCTTCACAAGGGTTCAGACGAGCGTCCCAGTCGGCACGTGGAAGCAGGGACTATCAATCCTCCAGGCGGCGAGGCTCAGGTCCGTCGTCAACGAAGAACAAGCAAACCAGCAACCAATGACGGCCTTCGGAACGTCCTGGGGGGTCGAGTCTCTCATCACTTCGACCGATGGAAATGCATAACCAGAGATCGATGGGTCCTAGACACGATTCGCATGGGTCATGCGCTACAATTCAAAGACAAGCCTCCGCGTCTTCCTCCTTTATTCTCGACACAGCCCCACCTCCAAATCCTACGACAAGAGGTGGCGCTTATGTTGCGAAAAGGGGCGGTAGAGAGAGTTCCTGTGGTACAGGAAGGCCAAGGAGTTTATTCCAGGTTCTTTGTTGTCAAAAAGCCAAACGGCAAATGGAGGCCCATTCTGGACCTAAGGGTACTCAACAAGTGGCTAAAGAGCCAAAAATTCAAAATGCTAAAACTCCAAGAGGTTATCAGATCGGTGCAACCCATGGACTATCTATCATCACTAGACCTTCAGGATGCTTATTTTCACATCCCAATACGCCCACGACACAGGAGATATTTAAGATTCGTCGTCGGGAAAAAGCATTTTCAGTTCAAGGTCCTCCCGTTCGGACTCAAGTCCTCCCCCAGGACGTTCACCAAGTGCTTGGCCCCTATAGCGGCCCATTTAAGGAAGGATGGTCATCATGTCTATCCATATCTAGACGACTGGCTAGTCAGAGGGTCATCCAGGGAAAAAACACGAGACAGTCTACGAGCCACAATGTCCATATTACAGGAACTGGGCTTCGCAATAAACTTCAACAAGTCCTCAGTAGAGCCTTCGAGGACCTTGGTCTTTCTAGGAGCGGAGTTTCATACACACACAAGCCTGGTGAAACCATCCAGCGAAAGAATTCAGAAACTTCAAAACAAGGCGTCGGAATGGAGAGGCGGTACCAAGGTCTCTGTGCGCAAGTACATGTCCCTGCTAGGGACCATGTCGTCCTGCATTCCGTTAATAAACAACTGCCGTCTGTTTATGAGGCCTTGCCAGGAATTTCTAGCGGACCGTTGGGCGCAGAGCAGAGGTCGCTGGTCCGACAGACTGGTCGTCGACGAACAACTAGTTCAAGCACTCGGCTGGTGGAAAGTGTCTACTCATCTAACGAAAGGGATGCCTCTACTGGAACCAGAGTTCCAAAAGACGGTGGTGACGGATGCATCGCTGAGCGGATGGGGAGCTCATCTGGATACGTTACAGGTACAAGGCCAGTGGTCTTTGCAGGAGTCCTCTCTGCATATCAACCTGCTAGAACTGAGAGCAGTGCGATGGGCTCTGAAGTCTTTTCTTCCGCAACTGAGGGACTCGGTGGTGCGTGTCATGACGGACAACACCACTACGATGTTCTACTTGAGGAAACAAGGAGGGACACGTTCCAGGTCCCTATCGACGGAGGCACAGAAAATCTGGCACTGGGCCCTGCAACACAACATGCAAATCTTAGCGTTTCACCTACCAGGAGTGAAAAACGTGGAAGCCGATGCTCTCAGCAGAGAAATGAACGAAGTTCACGAATGGGTGCTGAACGACCAACAACTTCAACAAGTATTCAAGGAATGGGGACACCCTTCCATAGACCTGTTTGCAACGAAGAACAACAAGAAATGCCATCAGTACGCAAGCAGATGGCCTCAGCAGGACTCACTGGGGGATGCGTTCTCATTCCCATGGACGAACAAATTCCTGTACGCATTTCCTCCTTTTCCCCTTGTCCGGAGGACGTTGCAATGGATCCTCAGGTACCCATGTCGGGTAATTCTGGTGGCCCCATACTGGGCCAGACAGGTGTGGTTTTTAGACCTACTACACTTAGCGGCGGCGGAACCGATGAGATTCCAGAAGACCCCCGACCTTCTGTCCCGACAGGAGGGTGTCGTTTGGCATCACGACCCGGACAGCCTCAAATTGACGGCCTGGCTCCTGACTTCGCCGAATTTGGTCGGCTAACGATTCCGGAGGACTGTCGACGTATCCTGCAAGCGGCAAGAGCACCTTCCACAAACGCCTCATACGCGTACAAATGGAAAAGGTTCTGTCAATGGTGTGAGGATCAACCAGGTTTGGCCCCGCAATCGATTAGGCCGGAACAGCTCCTTCCATACTTGCTGTTATTAGCCCAAAAGGGCCTGTCGGTGTCGTCAATAAAAGTACACCTAGCAGCCATTTCCAGGTTTACTCGTCGACGGCACTCGGCGCCATTGTTCAGCGACCGCCTGATTAAGCACTTCCTTAAAGGCCTCTTTCGGAGTTTCCCTCCAGAGAAGAAATTTCCACCGGAGTGGAGCCTCAATCTGGTCTTAACGTCTCTTATGAAACCTCCTTTTGAGCCAATGTCATCATCGTCTCTAAAGTTTCTGTCGTGGAAATTGGCCTTCCTGGTGGCCATCACTTCAGCCCGACGTATTTCAGAAGTTCAAGCTCTAATGGTGAACCCACCATACTTAAGATTTTTCAAGACCAAGGTAGTCCTAGCCACTAACCCACAGTTCATACCAAAAGCTCCTTCGGTGTTTCATAAACACTCTTCTATCGTGTTGCCTACGTTTTTTCCGGAGCCATGCTCGGGAGCGGAGCGCATGCTACACACATTGGATGTAAAAAGGGCTCTCAAGTTTTATCTTCATCGTACGCAACCGTTCAGAGAAACGAGACAGCTGTTTGTGGCCTATGGGTTGGGTGCTAGAGGAAAAGCCATTTCAAAGCAAGGACTATCAAGATGGGTGTCATCTACCATTTTGTACTGCCATTCCAGGGCAGGGAAGCCTCTTCTACGACGGCCAAGAGCTCATTCAACTAGAGCAGCGGCATCGTCGACGGCACTGTGGGCCGGAGTCCCTCTAGGGGACATCTGCATGGCGGCTACCTGGGCGTCTACACACACCTTTACCCGCCATTACTGCCTGTCGCAGCAACATGCCGAAGACACCCGGATGGGACAGGCAGTGCTTCGACACCTATTCCAGTAAGGTAAGCCCCGGCTGCGGGGTTGCATCCTGTGGAATTTTATGACTGTATGTGGTCCGTTTTTTCCTATGTAAACTATTACTGATGTATACATGATCATAGGGAACGGCCTTTGGCGAAGAAAGTATATGGGTTTGCATGCACACCTCCTCTTGGGGGTAGTACTGCTATGTAATCTATTCAAAGCATGTGAATCCATGAAAGATCCAATGCTGGAGAAGGGAATAGTTTCTTACCTGTAACTCCATTTCTCCAGCATTGGTATCTTTCATGGATTCACATGCGCCCACCTCCCTCCCCTGATCATGCAAACCGGTTCCCCCACTACTTTGGGGGCCGAAATCTGAGGGAGCGCGGGGGCGGGGCCTGTATTTATATCATGACGTCCTGACGGCACGGGCACGCATGATACAAAACGAGGCGGATAGGACGCATAAGCGTCGAAAAAGTTTTCCTACGGGAAAGGGTCTATATAATGTACCGGGGATTCCCAGCCTGACGACGGGGAATATTCAAAGCATGTGAATCCATGAAAGATACCAATGCTGGAGAAATGGAGTTACAGGTAAGAAACTATTCCCTTTTGTACTATCGCAGTGAGGCCTAGTCACCAAGATGGAGTCGAAAGGGGGTGCAAAAATGGATGCCCCGTGTCCTGCTCAGTGGTCCTATTTACGCGAAAGTCAACCAAAGTTAACATCGCATAAGGGCAAGGGGCGCACCCACTACTGGAGGCACTTGGTCTGAGTTTTGTACTGAGAAGTAGAGGACGCGAGGGGCCTGATGGCCCCTCGCTCCCACACACAGGTACCCCAAGGGAAAGGAGAGGACGAGTGCCTTGAGAGCACTCAAGTTGTATGACACTGAGGACGCCCCCAGAAGTAGCAGAATTAGAGAGCTGTCCCTAGATAGGTTGACACTAAATGGGAATGAGGAAAATGAGGAGTTACATGAGTTGGGCAAAGACAATATCAGGCGCAGAAAGATGATTATAAAGAAAAGGAAGACGAGAGAAGATGCGAAGAAACGCTTCTCGAGGGGAAAGGGAATAAGATGGTCAGATTCTAGCGAGTGTGCACCTAAGGCATCAGTCAGCCACACAATCAGACCGACACAAAGGAGTATCTTATGGTCAGAGGGGGGTGTCTCCACCACCCTATGTGAGCAGACTAAGGATGTTGCCAGGTAAACAGCACTGCAGGACTATTACCCCTGCAGTGGATAGAAAAATGAGGGAAGAAAAGGAGTGCCTTCTATTACAATTCCTGTTGCTTGAGAAAGGAGGAACTAGGCCATACTATATACCCTGGCCACACATGGATCGAGAAAATATGAAAAATAAGCTTCCAATGTTAACATCGGGAGCCGGAAAATGGATACATGAGCTAGAAAAAATGACGGGAGGGAACACGTTAGCTATAGGGGATATCGAGGATCTTTTAATCAAGCTGACGATGTGTGGACACAAGCAGGTTATCCTGGCGGGGACTACAGTTAATGCTCCAATTAACAATTGCAGAGCCGTGGTATGGAAAGCATTACGATTGCTATACCCGGATACTTCTGACATGGGAGCTATGACGCGTAAAATGGAGTCAGAGGATCCTTTGATTTACCTACAGAATTTCCAAGACGCGTGGGTACTTGAAACGCGAGAATCTTGGGGGAAATCTATACATGTTTTACCATATACTGTGCAAGGGCTGCCAGATCAGGTACAGAAGCAGCTCAAGAAATTGGTAGACATCGAGGCCAAACTGTGGCCTGAAATACAGTTGACCATAGCTCACTATTGCAGGCTGCTGCAAGAAAAGAATCGCAAAAAAGAGGCTGCACGAAAAGCTGAAGAGGCAAAATTAGTGCAGAAGAAATTGTCAAATTATGCCATTGAAGGGGCAATGATAACTAGCACAGATGGATCGAACATACAGCAGGTCAATAATCAACAGCAGGCTAATCGGGGCAATAATGGGTTTTACCCCAGAAGGAGAGGCATTCGAGGAAGAGGATGGCAGAGTAATCGGGGAGGTTTCCAAGGTAATCAGGGATGTTTTCAAAACATGAAAAATGGCAATCAGGATATGTCAAATGGGCAAATATTCAGACCACCGCATATATGTTGGACGTGTGGGATGACAGGGCATATAACACGCACATGCAGAAGTCGAGGCATGGTGCAAAACGGTCAAGGAACTAGAATAGGAACAGTGAATCCACCTGTGTTTTACAGCAGGGCGGAAATGAGTTGCACAAAATCACACGGTGCAACATAAGCACCAGCACAACAAAGATTGCAACCTCAGAACTTGATATATTTTCCACAAGGACAGTCTCAACAGTCGCCAATGCAACTGTCACAGACAACAAGTGCAGGACAGGCATTGAACACTGGAATAAGAGCCAACACTGGTGATGGAGGAAGTCCATTCACGCAGCATGGGCCAAAGTTATATATGGATTATGACAGCTCACTGAGAAACCTGATGTGTTCTATCCTATTAGTGGCATCAGACCCTCATGAGGAACCAAGGGTAGATGTCCTTATATGGGATAAAGAATATTCCTCCTTAGTCGACATGAGTGCAACAGGTACATGTATACGTGAAGGCAAGTTTTCCTTGTCCAGCGATGCTATAAATACTCAAGGCTTCACAGGAGCAACATCGTGTTCCTTTCCAGTCTCTATAAGAGAATGTGACATGAATGTGCCACAGCTATATTCAAGGCAGACCCCAGTAAATATATTGGGACAAGACCTAATGACGAAGTTAAACATGACAATCTCATTCGTTGAGAAGGGCATAGTATGTTCAACTCCAGGAATGCACTACTTGAACGTATGCGAAACGATTAGAGCATACGCCGGACAATCAGCTATGAGAGCTGTTCCATTGGAACCAGAAATATTTGCATATGGAATACGCATACCAATGGAAGGGCTACCAGTCCTTGTAGGCAAAACCATGAGACACCCAAATGAGTTTGTTTAGGCCAAGAATACCTATGCATGAGGAAAAGGGACAAGTGTTTCCCTTGGCAATGCACACAGCCCCATAGTGCGAGAAAAAAATGGCTTTGGTTTATGGTTGTGATGACTAAGGCAGACAATGGTGCACAATAATCACCATTTGAGGAAGGGTACAGATTGACTGACTTCACTGATGACTATCTGTTTGACGAACAAACAGGTGTAGATGAAAGTTGAGGTAAATTTTGATTTCTGGGTGAGAAAGATCACGAGAGATGCCCCAGAAAATGATGCTGGCACAAAAACGTCCTGAATATTTTGATGACTACATGGCCCAGGTGCCTGTCTCAGTATGGACCACAGGCCCCTATGATGTAGGCTTGTTGAAAGGAGTAGGAAAAATAAGGATTCAACTGAAACCAGGAGCAATTTTACCAAAAACACGACAATATCCCATGTCTAGGGAAGCAGATGAAGGGATTTTTAAGACAGTTTCTGCTATGATGAAGCAGGGCATCTTGGTGACGTCCGAGTCAACATGCAACACCGCGGTTTATCCGATTAAAACACACAACAAAAAATCAAAGGGAGGGTCTTGGCGTTTAATCCAGGATTTAAGGCCAATAAACGATATTGTAGAGGCTGAGTTCCCTCTAGTCCCCAACCCGTCCACAATCCTATGTAATTTACCCATTAAGGCAAAACATTTCATGGTGATTCACTTGAAAAATGCGTTTTCCTCAATCCCATTGCACAAAGACTCACAAGATTTGATGTCATTCACGTTCAGAGAAATGCGTCTGAAAAGCACAAGGTTACCTCGGGTACTGTGAGTCTCCTTCAATTTTCAACAGAGTTCTGCAGATGGACTTAAGCAATATTGCATTGGAGAGTGTTGTCTTGCAATATGTAGACATCTTAATTTGTAGCACAACAGAAGAAACGTGCAGACACAATTCTGTTCAGCTATTAACTGTATTGGCTGAGAGGGTACAAGGTTGACAAGGAAAATGTAGAGTACTGTCAACAAGAAGTGCTGTACATTGGCCAGCTGATATCACATGAGGGGAAAAGGCTTACCTGTCATGATCTCTGCTTCCAAAAGGTCAGGGTTTTCCCAACTCCCTTGGAAGCAGATCCATAACCCAGGTTCCGAGTGCCAACCAGTCCCAATTGGGACCTTTTGGACCCAGTCCTGGCGCCAGTGGCACCAGGCTCATAAATATGCCCAGTCTCAGCGCTGGAAGCGCCGGGCTCATAATGCTTGGGTGGACTTACCTGCAGCAGACCATGCTGCTTACTTGCCTGCCAGTTGAGCCTCTGATCCCCTTCTGTTTGGAACTAGTTTTCCTGTTGGGTGGGGGCAGGAGCCACTCCCTAGATTCAGAACACTGGAACTCTTCTGGAAAGCAGGAACTCTTTTCTTACCTAGGCGTGGCTGTGGAAGGAGCCACTAAGCACTACAGGAGGCTATTTAAACCACACCCGATGGATGAATCTTGCTTTGCGTTATTCTGCATCCTCTGCAGCAGAACGCTCATCGTGTCTTCTGCATCTGATCCTGGGCCTAAGGAAAAAGGCTTACCATCCTGAATCCAGTCTTCAGCAACACCTATAAAGACAAGAAAGAACAGGTTAGCATTACGGTCTTCAGTGACAGCTCTTCACTTACCTGGTCCATCGGCTGTCACCAACGCCTCGCGCTGCATTCCGGCATCTGAAAGACAAAGGCTTACCTACTCTTCGTGCGCTCCGGAGGTCTTCACACTGCATTCCGGCATCTGAAAGACAAAAGCTTACCAACTCTTCGCACGCTCCGGAGGCCTTCGGCGCTGCATCCCTCATCTGAAAGACAAAACAAGGTGCGTTTAAAGACATTGGGGAACTTTAATACTCGCGTGCCATTACTCCTTTCCACATCTAACCCAGTGGGTATTCCGGCACCCTGCAGCCGCTCCGAACTTGTACCTGCAAAATAAAAAGACAGAGCGCATCGTGAAGCAGGCAACAAGCGCTTACTTACGTGCTTCCAGGCGCTTCTATTCATCACACGGGCTCCATCTTCAACTCACTTCAGCCCGTCATCCGCCATCGCCGGAACCCTGCAAAACAAGAGACATCATTACTAAAGACTTTAAAGACATTAGGATTACTCGAAACTTAATGTTCGTGCAGTAAACGACGGACAGCAGTCCTCTGAAGTCAAGAGGCCTGCTCCCCTTATCCAGTGAAGAAACTGGTTACAGCACCCTGCCCCGAGGCAGATGGAGAGCACGGCGTTCACTTACCTAAGGTGAGAGCGTTAACCTTTGGGGTTCTACAGGAGAAGAGAAAGGGAAGAAGAGAGAGACATATTCAATAACCCAGTTCCTTAATCCCATATTTTCTATCTGCAGACATCTTACCCTTCGAGTCAGTCATACAGTGCACAGAGGTCCAGCCCAAAGAGCCAGCCGTGTGTTACACATCACCTTTGAAGATACGGTATACGCCCAGTCAAGACCGGCGCCTCTACGGGAATCAGGTGAGCGTTACATTACCCCTGAAAGGGCTGAAGCTATATTGAATACATCCAAGCCACACACGATAAAACAGAGTTTTCTAGGATTATGCAATTATGTCAGGGCACGGGTCTTTGACTACAGCTCATATACCAAGCCCTTGTTACAAGCCCTAAAGAAGGCACAGGGGACGAAAAAAAATTGAATGGACTGACACTATGGATGAAGGATTTATCGAACTAAAAAGGGCCATTTGCACAGCACCAGATTTAGGAATTCCCAATTATGCAGAGGAATTCTACCTGTTTTCACACACAAATGGCAGTGTTATTACAGCAGTACTCACACACAGAGAACCACATTGGGGTACAAGCCCCTTGCATACTACAGTGGAAATCTGGACCCAGTGATGAGGGGTCACTTCCCGTTCGAACAAAGTTTAGCTGCTGCAGCGTTCACCATAGAGAAGGCTACAACCATTGTGATGGGATGCTCAATGACATTGTTCGTCAAGCACGCACTATTTGCTATTCTAGAGAAACCGAAAGGCACATTGACATCTCAGAGAGCTTCTGCATATGAAGTGATCATATCAAATCCATCGATTAAGATAATTTGATGCAAAATAGTGAACCTAGCTATGTTCATAGCAGAGCCAGTCACTGAAGGAGAGCCAATCCATGACTGCGCAAATTATGAAGAATTCTATGATGAGATTCCCAGAGTGAAAGAAAATGCATTGGCAGAAGGGGGAAACTGTCTTCGTTGACAGTTCGAGAATCGATCAAAATGATGGGCAAAGATATACAGGCACCACTGTGATGAAGCACATGGCAAATTGAGAGTTTCGGGTACTTATTAGTGCACGATTACCATCTCATTATTCCGGACAGGCTGCAGAATTATTGGTGTTGATACTTGCACTCGAAAATCACGCAGACCAGAAAGAAAGTGTACAGTGACTCCGCCTATGTGACATCAACAGTGCACGCAGGCTTAGCGCGCTAGAAAAGGAGGGGCTACCTCTGAGCAGATGGCACGCCAGTGCAGCACGCAGCCAATAGTGGACAGACTCAATAACGCACTACAGCTCCCAGTGGGCATAGCAGTTGTGAAATGCGCCGCCCACACCAAAGGGACAGATTTTATCTCAAAGGGGAATCTAGCAGCAGACACAGAAGTCAAGCGTGTTGACCAAAGACAGTTATAATGGATGTGGAAAACTGATGTGCATGAGAGAATGATTGTTGCACGAAGTGAACCTGACAGTTATAACAATATGGAGAAAACCCAATTAATGGAACTCCAAGGGGAGTCACCAGAGGAGGTAAAGAATCTTTGGAAGCGGCAAGGGTGTTCTTTAAACCCCTCCGAGCTTGTGGCGAAAAGACAGCACTGGTAAACCGGTGATGCCTACAGCCCTATTGAAGATTGCACTGGAACAATTGCATTAGCCAGCACACATGACAAAAGAGAATCTAGCGGCAACGCTACCAAACTTCGCAGAGCACGTTGCATTTTTTATGGAGAACTATATAATCTGCCAACAGTTCACGGCTGGGCACACACTACGAGTAATTAATCATCCCATGGTCCAATGGACCTTTTCAGCACTTGCATGTCGATATGATTCAAGTATGTAACTTGTACAGGTACCTAATTGTTGTGGTGTCCATTCTCTAGATGGATAGAGGCAGGTCCATGTACACACCCAGACTCTACCTGTGTGGCCACATTTTTGGTAAGAGAAGTTTTTCCCATATCTGGAGTGTGAGTTTATAAGATCAGATAATGGGACTCACTTTGTTAATGCAGTCTTTGAGCAGATTAGCTTGGTGCTTGGTATAAAGCACAAGTTCTCTTCGGCATATCATCCTCAAGGTAACAGGATCTGTGAGAAGCTCAACAGCTTGTTAGATAGCTACGTTGAAGCTTAATCTAAAGAAGGGATGGCTACACTGCCTTCCATTGGCACTGAATGCACTCAGAAACCAGCCTGGTTCTGACTTTCACCTTATGCCGCACAAGATCATAATGGGCAGAATGATGCACACTCCACTGACACCCTGAGATAGAGCTAGATTTGATGCTCAGCCAACAGATGTTTTAGGGTCTGAAATGCAAAATTATTGAATTGCATGACATCCTGTTTTACTCTAATTTCAGGACAGCTGCAGCGATGACAAAGGGTGCGGGGCAGCACAGAAGGAGATACAACAGACTAAGTTCAGGGTTTACGTATTCCACCCATATTTCCTAGGGACATGGTCCCATGTGAGAAACCACACGAGAAAGAAGTGGGACGAGCCAAGGTTCAACGGTCTCCTTAAAATAATTACGTGGAATGTCAGGGGACTTAACAGCTACTTGAAAAGGAATAAGGTCATGCTATACTTGAGGCAGAGGATAGATATCGCGCTGATGCAGGAAACGCACCTGACACGGGAGAAGATGGAGCTGATTGTTAAGAAATGGAAAGGGGTGGTGGTGGGCTTGACATACTCTGCGTATGCCAGGGGAGTACTAAACTGGGTGGCGCCGCATGTTCCGTTCCAACCATTGCAGGAGGTGGCGGAGACAGGTGGGAGGATGGTCATGCTGAGAGGACTGGTGGAGAATAAAGAGATGAGCATTGTAAATACATATGCCCCCAATCGGGACACAGCGGCATATTTCAGGACTCTGAGTCCCAACCTCGGCATATGTATGGGTAACGCAGTGATTTGGGGTGGTGATTTTAACTGTGTACTGAATCCCAACGTAGACCGATCGGATGGCAAGACTGATAGGCCCTCCCCAGCGGCGAGAGCACTACAGACACTGCTAGATGACTTTCATCTGGCGGACGTGTGGAGAACTAGATACCCCCAAGAAAGGCAATACTCATTACTCCACCCCTCAACAGCTACATACGAGGCTGGACTATGTCTTTCCACGTCGGATGTGATGGCAGAGGTTACTCAGGTAGAATAGAAGGCGAGGGTCCTCTCTGATCACTCGCCATTGGTTTTGAGGTGGCAGTACCGCCCCCCCGAGGGCACGGATCCCGACATGGCGCCTTCGTGCTGAGGCGCTCAAGGATCCAGTCTTTAGAGAGGATATAAGGGAGGAGATTGCAAATTACTTTGAGGAGAATACGGGTAGCGTTGATTCGGCAAGTACATTATGGGAAGCCTTTAAGGTTGTGATGCGAGGGGTTGCGATATCAAAATCAAAGGGCCTGCAGGGCGGGGTTCTAACTGACCTGCGACGGACGGAAGAGGAACTGGAGGGAGTATTAAAGGGCGGGTGCGAAGATATGGAGCGGGTATTGGGGCTGCAGCAGAAATGTGTGGACCACTGGGAGAGGCTCAGTAACCTTTAATTATAAGAAGTACATCGAGAGACAGCATGCGGGAGGGGATAAAACAGGATGGCTGTTAGCGTGGCTATACAAGAGCGAGGCTCCCAGACCCCCGATCAGAACAATGAGTGAAGATGGTAGCGCAGTGGACACCCAAGAGGGTATCAACGAGGAGTTTGCAGAATATTACATAGCGCTGTATGCAGACAAGATGGGGGGCAGCCGAGAGGAAATACTGGAAAATGAGAAGATCTAGGACTACCCATGATAAGTGAGGAGGAAAGGGAGGAGCTAGATGCACCGATCACCCTGGAGGAGTTAGAAGAAGTGGTGAGGCAGTCAGTTACCTGCAAGACCCCAGGGGCGGATGGGTTCCCGAGTGAATTCTATAAGACATACAGGGAAGAGGTGCTCCCCCCGATGTTAGAAATGCTCAATGAAGCGTTTGAGGTGGGACGGTTGCCAGAATCACTCAGAGAGGCAGTCATAATTCCGCTCCCCAAGCCTAATAAACCTGCACACAGCTGTGGCTCCTACAGACCTCTCTCGATGTTGAACCAGGACAGCAAAATATTGACGGCTGTCCTGGCAAAAAGATTGCAGAGAGTGATCAGCAAGCTGATACACCCGGACGAGACGGGCTATGTCGCGAATAGGAACATAACTCATAATCATAGGCGACTCCCACGGGTGATTGAATGGGGTAGTACGGCTGAGGGCGAAATGGCAATCGTGTCCTTAGATGCGGTCAAAGCTTTCGACTCGGTCAAGTGGCCGTGGTTGTTGGCGTCCTTGGAGAAGTATATGGCATGGGGCCCGGTTATATGAGGTGGGTGACGATGCTATATAGTGAGCCACTGACCAGAGTTAGAACGGGTGCAGTAATATCTGAGAGGTGGCAACTGAGTAGAGGCACTAGGCAGGGGTGCCCTTGGTCCCCCATGCTCTATATATTAGCCCTGGAGCCCCTAGCAATATACCTCAGACAGCAATACGACACGATAGGTATTGAAGTGGGGGGAGAACGACATCTGATCTCCTTATACGCAGATGACTTGTTGCTTTACTTAAGATATCCAGAAGAAAATCTCCAGTACATACTGGAGGTGATGGCGAGGTATGCAGAACTGTCTGGGATAGCGGTGAATCCCCAAAAATCCAGCATGTTTCCGCTAGGCGACTAGAAGGGTACCCCCAAGACGCGGTTACCGGTGTTACAAATACCGTGGGAGGTTAGTTCTTTCCGGTATCTTGGGATAGATGTGTACCATACAGTGGAGGAGGAGCACAAGCATAACACTGAGGTGGCACACAGGAAAATCGAGATGTGTATGCCATTTTGGGTCAAGTTGCCCTTAGCAATGATGGGACGGGGTGCAATGCTAAAAATGGTGGTCCTGCCTAGGCTTTTGCATTGTTTTAGCAATGTCCCATACATGATACCCAAGAAGTTCTTTGCTAAACTTAACAGTATGTCTAAGGATTTATTGTGGCATGGTACCCGGAACAGAGTGGCGCTGTGGAAGCTGCAGAACTTTTACGAAAAAGGGGGGATAAAACTGCCCAATTTTGAGGTGTATTACGTAGCAAGTCAGCTGCAATATGTGGCTCAGTGGCTTTCAGACGAGGCGACCCCTGAATCTAGGTTATTTGGACATGATTGTGCCCCATTTCACTTAAGAGATGATCTGGTTGCCCAAGTCCGAAATGAGAGCGTGCCCCAGGATAATGCTCGGGTGGCAGATGTGGCGTTGGGCGTGCCGGATGATGGAGAACCCATTTCCATGCTCCCCGCAGGTACCGCTAGTCGCGTTGGCAGGGGAAGATATGCAGTTAAGAGCGATACTCGGGACCCATTGGGAATCGGTGGGGCTACTAACGTTGGGAGACGTCTGGCAGATGGGGGCCATTTTGGATTTTGAGGCCCTCGGGGTGGAGACAGGATTGCATGCGGGACAGTACATCACATACCACAGAATTGTGCAGAGAATTCAGGAAACGTGGCCTGAAACTGTATTAGAAGAACCACAAGATGCCATCACAGAGACAATATATGATATATCGGATGGGGGGGGGCATGAGATTTCTAGACTGTATGAGTTGGTGAGGTCTAAGGTTGGGAAGGACTTGACGCAGCTGAGGCTAGATTGGGAGGCGGAGGTGGGAACCCCGATAGAGGATGGGATGTGGGAACGGGCACTGGGATACAATAAGAAGGTGTCAAGGAATGCTAAACTAAAACAAATACAACTATATAAGGCACAGAGCATATATGACGCCTATGAGGATATCCAAGTTTGAAAACTTTGGACGACAAGCATGTCCCAAATGTGACGAGGAGAAAGCTGATATGACACACGTATTTTGGTCATGCCCAGTAATTGAGCGTTTCTGGGGAGAAGTGGCACAAAAGCTAGCCGAGAAAGGGGTCACGTTGATCATAGACACAGCTTGGGCCTGCTTGCTGGGAGGGTTCCCCAGATCATCAAAACTTAAGTATGTTGGTAAACTGAAAGATCTGGCATATGTGCTTGCTAATCAGAGGATTGCCAGGGGATGGAAGACTTGTCACAGGCCACGGGTGGAGGTGTGGTGTAAGGAGTTACAGAAATGGGCAGAGGCAGAAACAATGGTATGGCAAGAGTCGAACACTGTAGGGGGGGAGGAAGATACAGGGACCCTGATGGCATGGAAATCATTAATAGCTGAATTGTTTGGAGCAATACAAGATTTGACCGAATCTACAGGAAGCGAGACCCCGCCGCATGCGGCGGATACAGAGAATGATGAACAGACCGGCTCATGAAGGGGGGTGGGAAGGGGGGAAGCAGTGGCCAAGATTGAAGAATTAATGCAATTATTATGTTGCAAAATGCACTGCGTGGTTGGTTGTATTGTTTTGTTTTCTTTGATTAAAATTAATAAAAATTGTTAAAAAAAAAAAAGTTCAACGGTCTCTTCAGAGTGGAGGACGTCACTCCCTCTGCAGTTAAGCTACAAGGGAAAAGAGCTTGGATATTTCTGGGTGATATCAAGCCATACATCGGAGAAGGCCCCCTGCCCGCACCCCAACGCGTAGAGACTACAGACAACGGGGAAGGAGCACAGCACGTGCAGACGAGATCCATGACTAGGAAGGAAGCATGACCAGCAAGACAAAGAACTTTTTCCAAATTGTGGCTTAAATTGGACACTTCCTCTGAGCAAAAAAGGGGAGAAGGACATAAAACAGACACTCTGCATCATAGTTGCAGGGTGAAGAAGAAAAATTGCACGTATAAGCCTCAACAGTCTGACTTTGAACTTTGGACTGAGGCACACTGAAGCCTTGATAAGATAAGGATATGCCAAATTTTGATTGAGGACACAAACTGGAAGCAAATACAGTATCCAGATTCTTTCCACACAAGAACCCTATTTGGACTCACTTATGGTGGCCCACAGTAGACACGTTGCTAAGGACATTTTAACATACTTCGAGTTAGTGCTGAGATCATACCCGTCATTAGTGGGAGGACTCACTAACATCACTGAATTCCTTCAAGACCCTGAAAACGAAAAGACAATAAGGAGGCTGCTCATTGTGATTACCGAGCAGTTCCTCCTTCTTCTGGAGTACAGTGCTGACCAAATGTCCCAAGCAGGAGAAACAGCGAATAAGCTTGTCAACGTGTTATTCTTTCGCTTATTTGAAGACTGTCCAGATCTTGTTGGGAGACGCACTGACGTCTTGACACTTCTTCGAGATCCAGCAAGCACAGACCGTTTGAGCATAATCCTGAACGGAATAATAATTCAGGTTGCTCTGGAAGCTCAACGAAATCACAGAACCTGCCCACAGTGCAGCAAGGACACCACAAATGTTCCTGTCATCAGAAGATAGCAGATTGGTGAGCAATGTAGTCTTTTGCCTAATAGAGAACTTTCAAGAACTTGGGGGGTGGGGAGAAGCACTACCATTGTTGACGTCCTTACGTTCATTAGAGACCCAGCAAACTCTACACAGATGAGTATGCTCCTGCATGGTATTGTAATGCAAGTTGAACTTTGTAATTATCAATTTCCGGAGAAGGCTGTAAACCTTCCGCCGAGGGACAGATCGAGGAAGTGTTGACAGAGTATACACTTTTGCTGGCAGAGCAACAGGTCTTTGGGAGTGAAATAGATGAGAGGCATTGATTGTGAGTTTGTTTATTTTGAACACGCACACTAAGAGACTTGCTGAACTTATTATCTTATGTTGACATTTTCATATCCAGAAAAGGGAACGGTTTCCAGAAGCAAGAGATAATCTATTCGTCAGGCAAAGGACGACTCGTTCCAATATCTGAAACCTATGAGTAGAAACGGCAGAATCCAGATACGATATTGTCTAGAATGTATTAAACTGTTAGTTTTCTTATCTTAAAATGATAGAGATGTCGTCAGCCCTCAAGAGGAGAGACACCCATACTGCTCCAGAACTAAGTGCTGCAGATTGACGTATTGAGGAATAATGTACCTTTCTCCAGCATGGGGTCTGGCATGGATTCACATGCTCATGAATATTCCCCGTCAGGCTGGGAATCCTCGGTAAAGAAAAAACCAGTATCAGTTTCGTTTCTGATCTGTCTTTCGTAGTAATAACCAATCACTGGTCTCTGCGTCATACTGACCACAGCCAATGACTGCCCTCTACCTAAGCACCGCCTCTGGCAGCCATCTTCAGATTTTTACCGCACGTTCCCACCTAATGATGTAAGCATGAAACCCACAAAAGCACCCACACCTTGTATAGTCATTCCAGTCCCTAGAAAGTCTGATAGCAGAATGAGTGAACTTGAAATGGATGTAATGAGAAGTAACACACACTCACTTGTGATAACAAATTGAAAAGCCGGAGACCGGTCGGCAGAGCAAGCGTGAAAAGATTAATGAAAAACATATACGCAAACACTGAGTGAACATACACCAGGTCTAGTGTCAATAACTGCAGAACCACAGGCCAAAGAAGGGGAGAAGCTTGGACTGCCTACTATGAGAAGTTCCACTATAAGCGAAGTAAAAAGACAAATGGAGAAAGCTGAACTTTTGAAGAAACAAAAGCAGTTGGAGCATAAACACAGCATTGACAAGCAAACATGGTCCAATGAAGGGGACAAGTAGAAGTTCTACAATAGTCACATACTGGACCAATGAAAGTGGATATGACATTTATAACCAAAAGAAAAAAGATGCAAGCGGTCAAGGAAAAATTTGCCAGACTTTCGCCCACTCCATTGGTACAGATGAGGCCTGAACGGAGGTGCCGGAGAATCCTCCAGTAAGTAGCTACATGGATGCTATTAAGGATGTGATGATGGCAAACTACAGTGCACTGTATCACACGTAGAAATGTGCAAGACCAGAGGCCAGTTAATGGGAAGTGATGCTTCACTCAAATGGGCAACTGAAGCAACAGATCCAAATGAAGAGGATTATGTCCAGGACATAAAGACAAACAGTGGAAAAACAAAGCAAATTGTGGTCAGATATGAGTTCTGGAGTTTAAGGAGCAGAGATCAGAAGAAAAGAAAATAAGAAGCTGAACTTTCAAGGAAGAACTCCAGAAGAAGCTTGAAAGTGGAAAACCAGAGGCCAAATGCAAATTTGGGGAACAGTGCTTTCACCAGACAGATGAGAAAGGAGTAGTGATCTGCAGAACATGGATGGTCATCGGTCATTACGAGCCCACCATCAGCATAGTGAAAAATGGATGCAAGCCATCCTGGCCAAAACTTGCAAAACTATGGACAGGGGTCGAAGAAGAGGACCCCTGAAGATGGTGCCATTGGAGAGTCCAAAATTCTGCTTGAGGAATAATGGCACAAGAAAAATGGGAGAGAATCAGAATTGTGGCGGAGTCTTTGACACTCCAGGAATGATGCACGGTACTGTAGTGATCATGGATCATTATTGGGCATGTGGATCCAAAGCGCATATCAGGCTGCCAAAGAATTGGGGAGGTATATGCACCATAGTGAATGTCCATGTTCCAGTGTTGGTGATTTCAAAAAGTGATCTGAATCTTGAAAGTTTCCTGAAAGCAGGTGCTCACCTGAGGAAGAAGAGATCTGTGGAACTGATGAGCTGAATTAAGGGAGAATTACTTTTCTGCCAAAACAGAAGAAGCCTTTCATGCAATCCCGTATGAACACAGGCTGTTCAGCCTAACTTCATCAGTATTCACGACAATTTTTCTGCCAAAAGTTCAGGTTCGAGCAAATACTAAATGGTTGCAGATAACCAGATGGGAGTTACTGCAGACCATCAACACAACCATAAAAGGATTCAACACAATCAAAGAAGAGTTGAGGGAAATCCAACTAAAATTCCAGAACCGATATGTCCTTGACATGATCACAGCTATGGATGGAGGTGTTTGTGCAAAAATGGGAGAATCATGTTGCACATTTATACCTTCTTATGATGAAGAAAATGGAACTTTCAAAGAGGCCATAGGTATGCTGACGAAATTACAGAATCAAATGATTGATGAAACTGACAAAGTGGCCAACAGCTGATTTGGATCACTATTTTCATGGGTTCCACAACGGATGGCAGATGCATTAAAATTCCTAGGAGCCCTGCTAGTGATGATATTGCTCGGGTTATCAAGATAATAATTTCTCAGTGCCAGAAAACTGCAAAAAAGGCCATAGGGATGAAGATCATGATTGATGTTGAACCAGGATCGAAGCCCAAAGACCTGACTGATGAAGAAATAAGAGACTTTGTGAAAGCTAGCATTCATGCACCAGAGGGAACAAAGTTTAAATATCAAAGGAAACACAAACTATGTGGGAAGATGGCTCTATTGCAGCCCAAATGGACAATTTCAACTTATGACATTCAATAAAGATGAACATGTGAGAACAGCAGGAAGCTTGAAGGGAGTCATAAAAATATGGACTCCAAAGAGACTTCTTCAGACCTCAATGTATGGACCTAGAGGATGAAATAACAATGGACCCAGGAGATAAAGAAAAAATGGATCCTGAAGATAAAGAAAAGGTGGCTACAAAAGAAGTGAACGTGGTCGATGAATCGCCCAGAGGGGGAGGGGGGAGTGTAGAGGCAGTCCCAAGCACAATTTGCACCCCTAACTCCCATTTTGAAATACCAGGAACGTTTACACCGAAATATGTGACGTATGATGAGCAAATAAACCAGCATAGAGCCGCAGTGGTGCTCTGTCCAGTACCTATCAGACTGACAGCACCTATTGAAGTACTGACACCTAAGAAAACCTGGACAGTGAGGTACCCATTGAGGAAAAGGTACCGATAAATGAGACAGAATGACGCTTGTCAAAATGCCATACCTGAAGAAGCCAAAAAGATACTAAAAGACGAATGTGAGGCATGCTTAAGCTTAGTAGTAAGATAGTGTGGCAAGCAGTACCTATACATATCTACCTCAAGAGGAGCACCTTATACAAGTATAGTTCCACTTTGCACAAGAGCAGAATCAACCAAAGGTTATTAAATATCGCAAGAGAAGAGCCTCGCAGCAAGCAAATTGAGAATTAAAGACCGAGAAATACTCAGACGAAGTTGTGCCAAGAAGTCAAGGTCGTATCGGCTGAAATAGACCCACAATAGATACAATTAATGAAGAGAAGAACAGAGTATCCTATTCTGAAAGGTCAAGATGAGCCGCAGATGGCTGGCGGAATTAAATCAAATACATGAATTGCATGGAGAATAAGACAATTTCAGTGTCAAAATCACATGACCGAGCAAGCAGAAGGGATGAAACCTTTACGCATACGCATGGACTTGTGCCATGCCCAGACACCTTAACTTTTCCAGACCAAGAAGCAGTCTCAAAGCCAAAATACAAAGAAATAATTTGCACATGACCACTGAAGTGATGATTGATTGTTGCAATAATTGGCTGCAGGCTGGGGGTGCAGACTAACTCCCTGGACCTGGCCGGCCATTCTGCACGCTGCTAAGCTAGTGGAAGCGCATGAGTGGGGTTCATGCCAACCCAATCATAGTGGACCAAGTAATCTAGGGTCCTATAGTTAGAACCAATGAGACGTCGTACTTTTAGTGAGGTGTACAGTAGCCCTTTTGAAGGAAGGGCTTGGATGCCCCACCTGACACTGTTTATCCAAGCCCCTCACTTCGTTACCATATACAGATATAGCACCTATATTAAAGTTACCTTCCTAGAACCAATCGAGTTGCATGCTAAGTTTTGAGATATTACACGTCCGTGATGATGTTTTAGTATAAATTATGTGTTTTTATGAAATTAAGTGGAGTTGAAGCGAGAAGGAAGATCGAGCGACTGCCTATATTCATAACTCCCTGGTTTTTGTACTTGTCATTAAACGGACTCCCTTTGCCAAACTATCGAGTTGTCATTGATTTGATGCGAGAGTATTAGCCTGCATCCCCATCCGTATCACGGGTGCTGCTACTCATCTTAAAGTACTGTTGGGCCACCCCCAGCTCTATGGGCGGCTGGGGTCCTGCTGTACACCTGGATAGCAGACCGATGAGGGAGGTGGCGGAACGGAACCCGAAAATGAGTTGTGCCAAGCACTGAAAGTTGGGCAGAGTGGCAATTCATTGGGCAAGATGTGCCAGGTATTGGTTGAACAGCCAGGGAGAGTTAGACCACTGGAGAACACCACAGGTAGAGAGAGAGGAGAGGAAGGTCCCAAGTTGAACCTGGGAGGAAAGTCAGCCAAGCCAGGGTGTGATCAATGATGCCGAGGTTATTACGGAGACGGTTGAGTAGGATGGCATGGTTGAGGATGTCAAAGGCAGAAGAGATCAATTAAGATGAGGACACAGGGGGTGTTGGAATCGAGGTTGGAGAGCAGGTCTTCACGGATGTTCAGGAGAGCAGTTCCCGTGCTTCTGGCAGCTCTGAAGCCAGACTGATGGCCATGGAGACAACCAACAGATTCAGTATGAAGATTAAGCTGGGAGATGGCCAGATTTTCCAGGAAAGGAGTGATTGAGATTGGGCGATAGTTAGCCAGGCAGGACGGGTCGGCAGAGGGTTTCTTAAGAGGGTGCACAAGGGAGTGCTTCAGGGGCGAAGGGGAAGACTCCAGTCTCGAGGGCCTGGTTGCAGAAGTCAGCCAGAGCGGGAGCCAGGGTGTCAATGTGGTTCTTGATGGTTTTGGAGGAACAGGGGTGAACCTGTTTTGACGACTTTCATAGATCTGGCTTGTCTAGAAACCTCGTCTGGGAAGAACGGGGAAAAGGCAGAGAGAGGGAGGAGGGGTGGCCGAAGGACCAGAGGAAGAGCAGGGAATAGAGGGAAGAGGGGGAGAGAAGAGGGAAGAGGTTGGTGTCACTATGTTGCGGTGTCAGCACAGAATATTCCTTGCCGGTGACGGAACCCTCCCCCCATGCACCACACAAGCAAGAAATATGCCTGTGGAGAGGATGAGGGTGTAAGGCCGAGAAATAGTCCTTGAGGACCCTCAGCAACTACAAAGAAGGAACAAGTATGAATATCCAGGAATAGACCACAGAAGGCACGACCCACCCACAGGAAAGCTCCAATCACTCAGTCCAAAGGGATAATATTCATTGGCCAGAAAACCCCTTCCCTCAGAAGGGGAAAAAAGAAGAAAGCTGGCGATCGTGTCCTTAGATGCGGTCAAAGCTTTCGACTCGGTCAAGTGGCCGTGGTTGTTGGCGGCCTTGGAGAAGTATATGGCATGGGGCCCGGTTATGAGGTGGGTGACGATGCTATATAGTGAGCCACTGGCGGGGGCGTGGCCAGCGCGCATGCCGTGAGGACGCGAGCTCGAGAAGCTCCTGCCCGTGATCCTGCTACGGGTGAAATCGCGCTAGTTAAATAACTTCGCGTGAGCCCAGAACAACGATTCTGAACAGAGGGACCCCTTCCCAACACTCGGCAGCTGCTCCGAAGAAAAACCGGGCCCAGCAACCCAAAAAACGAGACCACAGAAGAGGCGCCCCTTGGCCCTACAAGATGGCGGTCCCCACTGTATCAATGGGGGAGGGGAACTGAAGCTCCCAAGCAACGCGGCTCTGGGACTTCGATCGACTGACACAGAACTCCTCACGTCCGATCCTCCCTCGCGCTGTTTGCAGAGGGGTGCCGACCTGCCCTAGATCAGCCGAGGACCCGGTGGGGCAACACACGGTCCAACACGAGGGCGCGAACGAGGAAGAAGAGGCGGCCTCCCGGACGAACGGAAGCCTTGGAAGCGGGCTCCCTCCTTCGCCAGTCAGCAATTTAGGAAGATCCTGCCCGGACAGAGGAAGCAGTCGGCGTGAGACGGGAGACACAATACTGCGATCCCCGCCGCGCAGAACCAGATGACTGGGGAACACGCAAAGGCCAGCAGAGCAAAGGGGTGAGTCCCGGACTTGATTCCCCCTCCCTGCCCTCGTACACAACTACGGACAGACCCAGGACAACAGCTCCTGCCTCCCCTGCCCCGGCGAGGCCACCCTGTGGGCAGACGTGCTGATAATACCGCGCCGGATCGCTTGCTCGCCGTGGGCTGGGTGAGAGACTTATACCGCCTGTGACACAACATCCCCACGCTGCAATTGAGAAGGTGGGCACAAATAACGAAGATCAAACCCCACAAGCATCACCCTGGGTGCCATAAGAACCTATAAGTGGAACTGACCCACGACAACACCTCGGACCGGATGAGAGACCAGCAACACCCACAACACAGCTCTTCCTTGCAGCAATTGAGAGGTAGGACACCCGCCTAACTAGTGTCGTCCGCTGAATCAACTATTGCGAGAACAGTACGCTGGACCTGAATACAAAGATGTCCCCAACCAAAGCAAAGTCAATACCGTCAACGACAATGGACTCCTACACGACGGTCAGACCCAAGCAGACGCTACACCAGGACCCCAATCCCAATGTGGCGCCACCGCAGCCAGAAACGGAACCTAAAGATACACTAGTCCTACAAGCCATCGCAGCACTACGCACCTCTATCGAAACAAAAATTGAAGAGATAAGGTCAGATATGCAGCTCATGCGGCAAGATGCCCGTAACCTAACGGAAAAAGTGAACACAAATGAAGCTACCTTGCGAGACAACGTCGCTGATACCACAGACCTGAAAGCAAAGGTAACGGACCTAGAAATGAAAGTAGCGAGGCTAGAAGCAAGATCCGAAGATGCGGAGGGCCGCGCACGGCGCAATAATGTTAGGATCCTGGGGGTCCCGGAAGACATGGAGGGCTTGGACCCTACGGACTTCATAGAAACCTTGCTCCTAGAAGAAATAGGGGCGGGAAAACTCTCCCAGGGGTTCTCAGTGGAGCGTGCCCACAGATCTCTTCAAAAGCGCCCCCCGCCAGGGTCGCACCCACGCCCGATAATAGCGAAAATCCTCAACTTCCGAGATAGAGAAATAATACTACGACACTCCAGAGAAGGCAGTGAGATTAGAAGACAGGACTCCAGAATAGTCATATACCCCGACTATACCCCAACGGTCCAACGAGCCAGGAATTCTTTCATACCGGTGAAGGCTAGACTACGAATACTCAACATAAAATATATGCTGCTCTACCCATCTCGCCTTAAAGTTTTATACAAGGGGAAGACGACCTTCTTGGAGACTCCAGCGGCGGCGATCATGTGGATGGAACATAATAATTTAGCGGACAACGGAGAGGACCCTCAGAAGAACAAATAGAAACGAAGTGAATAATAACAAAACGAACACCCATGGAAGGTCCCACACTGAAGATGAGACGCTTCACTAGATATTGCAAGGGACCACACTGAGAATATAGCTATATCGGGCAAGACCACGAAGAACCACGAGCAGAAACACCGCTGACACACCCCCTCACGGAAAGTGCAGGCCAAATGCCTACACACCACCCGCACCGAAAGGCCTGGAGAGGCCCAGAAAGCTCGGGAGCCCCTGAGCGCTGCAAGTTAGAAGCAACTGCTGGGGGCAGTTTGCAGTTGAACGTTTTTGGTTATTCATCCGTTCAGATGAAAGTTACAACAGTTGGTAAGTCTCCAGAATACATTAATTCGAAAGAGGGGAAACGGGTCAGGGGAGGGGACACCTGGAGGGCAAACTTCCTCCGGAGCACTGTAACCAGAGACCTCCAGCCTAAAACAACATGGCAGGGAACGTGAAAATAATGACATGGAACGTGAGGGGCCTTGGCACCTACCTCCGAAGGAACAGAATTAAGTCATACCTAAACAGGAAGAAGGTTGAAATAGCGCTTTTACAAGAAACACACTGCACAGCGACACATATGGGTAAACTCCAGGAACATTGGGGAGGACAGGGATTTGGGACTGCTTACTCGAAATATGCCAGAGGGGTGTACACATGGATACACCCCCAGCTCCCTTTCCGCTTATCCAAATCTGTTGGTGATCCAGAGGGCAGATATGTGATTGTATGGGGACATCTCGAGCAACAGGAGCTATGCATAGTGAACACATACCTACCCAATAACAACATCCCGGCCTACTTGGCCTCGATGTACAACATAACCACTCCACATCGGGACTGCCTCTTCATCTGGGGAGGAGATTTCAATTGTGTACGGGATCTCATACTAGACAGGTCGCTACCGCCGCCTACCACCACTATGGCTGCCACGACGGCACTAAACACGCTGATAGACAGACTAGAACTGGCTGATGTGTGGAGGGAACTCCACCCCCACACACGTCACTACTCCTACTTCTCGTCCCCACATGGCCTCCATACGAGACTAGATCACATCCTTGTCGGTAGGGAACACCTACCCCAGATGGAGGGAGCAGAATACCTGGGAAGAACGATCTCAGACCACTCCCCATTAACGGTGAACTGGAACCACGCCGGCCCTTCGCCCCCCATCCCTATGTGGCGCATGCCAACGGTGGCCCTGATGGACCAGGCATTCAGAGACCAACTGCAGGACACGATAGACTATATAGAACTGAACAGGGGAAGCGTGAACTACATAAGCACGGTATGGGAGACCCTAAAGGTAGTGACCAGGGGGGAAGTCATGGCAAAAGCAGGCGGCATCAGAAGATCGCTGCGCAAGGAACTAGAGCAGGGAGAAGCAGAAATTGAGAGGCTTAGCACAGACCCCATAGACCCACAAAGGCACGAGGACAGACTTCGAACACTTCGCGAGAAATGCTCAGACGCTTGGAGCAGACTCGCTAAGTTCGATTTCACCACTAGAACAAACAGGACGCACACAGAAGCGGATAGACCCAGTAGGCTCCTGGCATGGCTTTGCAAGAAGGAACATCCCAGACACACTATCACCCTGATTCAGGACGAGCAAGGCATTACACACCAGACACAACAGGAAATAAATGACACTTTTAAGAATTACTACAAACATTTATACTCCCACGAAATGGAAATATCTGGGGACCAAATAGCGGATACCTTAGAAGAAATAGGGCTACCTAGGCTCACCCCGACACAAGCAGAGGAACTAGAAGCAGATATTACAACAGAAGACATTGCCGAAGCGATTAAAGCACAAGCTACGGCCAAGACTCCTGGGAGCGATGGGTTACCCTCGGAATTTTACAAAACATATAGTTCCTCCCTGATACCGCTCTTACACGAGGTCTTTCAAGAAATATATGAACGAGGTATCCTACCTGACAGCATGAGGGAAACCCTAGTGATCCCAGTACTTAAGCCAAACAAGCTGGCCGAACGCTGCGATTCATATCGCCAGCTGGCTATGCTTAGTCAAGATGTTAAGCTATTAACCACAATCCTAGCCCAGAGGCTGTCCAGACAGATAGGAGACATCGTACACTCTGATCAGTGTGGGTTTGTTCCAGGTCGAAACACGACCATGAATCTACGCAGACTTCAACACATTATTGCACAAACAGATGCGAGCACCGAATCTTACGCCCTGTTATCACTAGACGCCACCAAGGCGTTTGATTCCATATACTGGGAATGGCTCTTGGCGGTCCTGAAGGAATTCGGGTTCGGCCCACGATTTATTAGGTGGATCCGAATACTCTACACCGAACCAAGAGCACGGGTAAAGACTGGGAGACACGTGTCAGAAGTTTGGGAGATATGCAGAGGTACTCGACAAGGCTGCCCACTATCCCCCATGCTTTATATATTGGGATTAGAACCCATAGCCATCTATTTTCGGAAACAATTTTTTGACGCTGGGATAAGGCTAGGGACGATAGATCACATAATTTCACTTTATGCAGATGATGTGCTTTTATACGTCAGAGACCCGGAACTCAATGTCCCAACTATGATGGAAGTCCTTGACAATTTCTCCAAAGTCTCAGGCATCCAGTTCAACAAGGCAAAGTCCTGCCTATTTCCACTATCAGGCCTTAAGGGCAAATGCTTGGAGGAGCTTCCAACACTGGAGATACAGTGGCAGACCACTAAGTTCCGCTATCTGGGTATTCAGATCATGCACACTCCCCAATTGATGCATGAGCATAACACGAATGCAGCAATACCCGCGCTGCGCAGATCAATGTCCTTCTGGGCAAAACTCCCACTGTCGGCAATGGGGAGAATTTCGATAACCAAAATGATAGTCCTCCCCAGGCTCCTGTATAGGTTTCAAAATGTGCAATACTACATCAAGAATTCGTTCTTCCGCCTATTAAGGTCCTTAACTAGAGAATTCATCTGGGGGCAGAGAAGGCACAGAATAGCACACTCTACGCTAGTCTTACAATACGCTCAGGGCGGAATCCAACTCCCGCACTTCGAAAAATATTATTTGGCGGCCCAGCTCAGCTTTGTGTCCAAATGGCTGGCTGACGAGAACACATCCGAGACCCCCCTGCTACAATCTCTGATCTCACCACTACAACTTAAAGAACTTCTCTGGGCTCCCCAACGCCTGCTAAATGACACACCTTTCATAGTTACCCTGGGGAAACAAATATGGCAAAGAACAAAGTCACTAAGAAATCAAACACACCTGTACTCCCCAGAAATACCGATGATTTGGGATCTATGCAGATCAGATTCAGACCTACTACACCTCAGGGCCTGGGAGAAGAAAGGGGTTTACATGTGGGGAGATCTATACGATGACGGCTCCTTTAAAGAGTTCGATACACTACAGACCATGGATGGAATACCCACTAGTCAATACCTGTGGTATCGTAAAATACGCGAAATAGCAAGACACAAATGGGACACCTGGCCTGGAGAACCTGAACCAGATCCTCTTACAACACTATTGTATAACCTAGGAGAAGGACAGAAACTGGTCTCCCAAATATACAGACACCTCACCGACAACCCCAATCCGAAGGGAGAGACCCTGAAAAGCAAATGGGAAACAGATACCGGTCGAGAACTCTCGAAGACGGAATGGTCCAGAGCGCTGGCATTCCCTAAAGCTGTATCAAGAAACCACAGATTCCGCTTTATACAACTGAATGTCCTACACCGGACATATCTCACTCCACACAGGATTGCGACATTCAACAAAAATGCAAGCTCCAACTGCCCATGGTGTAAAGCGGACAGAGCGGATCTCATACATATGTTTTGGGAGTGCACCACAGTGCAATCCCTGTGGGCAAGAGTCAAGCTGACATCTGAAAAGACGGGAACCTCCAACTACAGATGGACTCCTGAGGAATGCCTCCTAGGAACGTATCCCAGACCGGCCAAACTTAAACATCGAGTGAAGCTAATGGATCTATTATGCCTTTTGGCAAAAAGACATATCGCTATGTCCTGGAAAAAGCCAGCAGGACCTAGGTGTGGCGCCTGGCACAGCGAACTTATTAGATGGATTGATGCAGAGACTAAGGCGTGGGAGGATAACGTTACCCGATCCACAGATGAGTCCAGCTCCACCCTAGAAGCATGGCGGGAGATAGTCAGAACTATAACATACCCCTCAGACGACAAACCCCCATGAACAATCACCATCTGGACTATAGTAAACTGCAGACACCTAGTAACCCACAAGGGTGACCCCCAAACACCTGAAGCAATCGATGCGTCCAGGAGTCCCCCCCTTCCCCACAATACCCCCCACTAAAGACTTGCTATATGCTTGATGAAAGCAAGATATGGAGACAGTTCATGTTAATGTTAACTGTTTATTGTTCGAAATGTTTTCTCTTTCTTAAGATCTTTATCTCCTCTCTATCCCCTTCCTCCCCCCTTTTTTTTTTTTTTTTTTTTTCCTTCTCCTTCCTTTCCTTCCTTCCCTCCCCTCTGTTCACTATTTTATTATTTCAAAGAGTTTTGCAATACATGGCTTGAGAGATCAGCCATTGAGACTGTTTATGACAAATGCCAATAAACAAACTTAAAAATAAAATAGTGAGCCACTGGCCAGAGTTAGAACGGGTGCAGTAATATCAGAGGTGGCAACTGAGTAGAGGCACTAGGGGAACGGTGGAGCGGACCTGGATGGCATGAGGACGATTGTCTAAAGGAACAGAAATGAACATAAGCAGAAATGAAATCCAAGAAGTTCTCTGGTTCGAGTTCCAAAACAGAAAACATCCAAAAAGCAACGAGTTTACAACATACAAAGGGAAATTCCAGGGGAAGTCCAGGAAGGAAACCAAAGTCTGAGAAACAGGCTGCCAGTCATCTGGAAGGTAAACCCAGATGCCCAACCAGTGATAGTCCAAGATCAAGAACTGTGGAGGAAAAAACACAGGAGGAAAACAGAAGATGCACTCTGAGTTATAAAACCAGGAGATCAGTCACAGGGAGCTGGAACAAAAGCACAGAGGAAAACTGCCCTCACAATAACGGATGGTTGAGTAGCAATGAGCCAACAAGCTGACAGATTTTCTGTTAGCGCGAGAAACTTAGGTGACGTCACACGTTGCTGAAGACATGATGGTGTCCTGAGGACTGCAACATTTGACTGGGAAGTGTAGTTGTCTTGGCGTGCGCTGGTCACCAGGGGAGCTTCCAGGATGGGCTGCAGTGCCGTGGAGTCATGGGTGCTGCAGGAACTGTGACACACGAACTTCAGGATGCCTAATTCGATGTTCCGATTCATCAGACACAGGAAGTATCTGTGGTTTGTGGGCCATCAGCATTGCCAGTTCATCCTGCTGTTCAGTCTCTACTCAGCACCTAAGGTTTTCACCAAGCTGCTAGGTGGGGCTGTCTCACCTCAGGTGATAGGGCATCAATGTCTTTCCTTACCTGGATGACTGGCTCGTCCGACGTCACTAAACCAGTTTAGTGTTAGAGCATCTTCTCCCCACATGCACCTTTTACACAAGCCTGGGCTTTTCGCTGAACTACAAAGTCTCAGGTTTTACCATCCCAGTAACTATGATTCATCGGAGAAGGCTTGGAAATTTGTCTAGGCAGGGCATTCCCATCAGACGATCAAGTGACACACATCTAGTCTTTCAGTCCCAGGAATAAGTCCCGACCGTTGCCTTATTTCACCATCCAGGCCTCATGGCTTCCAACATCCTTGTAGTGCCACAAGTGAAGCTGCGCATTAGATCACTTCAGTGGCTTCTCCTTTGCCAATGGTCTGTTTCAGGATCACATGTCTCTTGGTTGGCTATGCTGGTGCCCGTACTCGCAGGTCTGTGACCCTGTCAAGGTGGATAATCATCTGCATCTCAAAATGCTACGATCTGGCTGGGAAGGATGTGCCTGAGGGTCTCAGAGCTCCTTCTACCAGGAGTTGCTGCCACCTCTGTCCTGTAGAGGGCATTGTGTATAATCCTATCAAAACATTTAGCGGCCTGCATCAGGGGTGTTTTGGTTCCATCCCTCATTGACAACACCCTTATTGACCTTTATCTCAGACCTGGCCAGGGTTTGAAAGGGGTGCAGGCTTTCCCTACCAAATTTGGTCACACCAGGATCCAATGGTGGATGACTTGGTCATCTTCGATTATACTCCATTGGGTCTTCTGAGACCACTGTCCACTATTAATGTCTTGATGACAGAATTTCCTGATAAGTAAAAGCAAGACCGATATGCGCTTCTCGAAATTAGCCAAATGCGCACATTTCATTTGGTGCCTAACGGAAGATTTGAAAAAACATCTTCTGAAATAGTTTGGTTATGACCAGAACAAAGGCATTTGCGGCTAAATTGATCAGATTAAGTAAACATTTGGTATATTTTTGATGCAGTCTTCTATTTGTTATAGAAGGAAATCCTTCCTAACCTACTCCATGGTGCTGAGATTTTTGGTTTTAATGAATGATCTCTCGGACTGCATTGAAGGCTTAATCTAGCAACAATTCCTGGGCTTGCCGAAGTGTGACCCTATTGCAGCGATACAATGGGAATTGGGCTTTTTGGCAATCAAAGCTCACATACAAAGGACCAGTTTAATCTTGTTCGCCTGAATTATGGCCCCGTTAGGCAACTGGCTGTTAATTGTGCACCAATTAATCGGGCATCGCCAGTATTGAGTTCTTGGTCTAAGTCCCATGAATTATTGGCCTGTTTGAACATCTCAGGATTGCCCATATACCTATACCACCATGTTAACAAATTTGGCAGGAAGATGCAAATCTTAGGTATGCAGGTATAAACAAAATGACCATCCTAATATGGAGGAAAGGCAACTGGGACCTCTCCCGTTTTACCTGCTTAAATTCCCCCATCCATTTTGGAGGAGTTGATTCATGAGTGTCTTAATTGAGCAATATGGGGGTATATTGCTATTAGTACCCTGGCCCGCAAGATCTGCAAGACCGGGTTACTGAAAGCATTTCTTTCTGTCCCGAAACACTGGTGTTTCGGAACAGAAAAAAATAATTACTGAGAAAATGGCCATGGGGAAGGGAAACTGAGTCTGTTTTCTCTTTCAATTGCGGCCATTGGGAGCGGACACGCTGGGAACACTTCTGTTCCCAGCGCGTCTGCTCCCAAAAAAATAGAGAAGGTAAGTGGGGTTGGGAGGGCGGAAGGGAGAGAGGGAAAAAAAACGTACCTGGGTCCCCGGTGGGGGATGATGGAAGCCTCCAGACATGTGAAGGGTCGGAGCGGCTATGGCCCCGCTCTGAGTCTCCACATGGCTGGAGGCTGCCATCATCCCACACCGGGGACAAAGCAGGCTGAGGGTAAGTGGGGCTGGCGGGTTGGGAGGGTGGGGCGGGGGGGGACAAAAAAAACATACC
Source organism: Ambystoma mexicanum (assembly GCF_040938575.1). Classification (NCBI taxonomy): domain Eukaryota; kingdom Metazoa; phylum Chordata; class Amphibia; order Caudata; family Ambystomatidae; genus Ambystoma; species Ambystoma mexicanum. The sequence continues at coordinate 538,799,566 of NC_090940.1, forward strand.
TGAATCCCTGGTGGGGACGAAGGTGGCCTCCAGCCGTGTGGGGACTCAGAGCGGGGATGGCCCCGCTTCGAGCCTCCTCATGGTCTGAGGGGATGCCACCCCCCGATTCTTTCATTCTGATTCTCGTTCGCGGGTACAAAACGCTCTTCCTCTGTGGAAGTCGAAGGGCCTCATTTGCAGTTGGTATGCAGATTGTGGCCTTGAGCCAATTTTCATTAGAACACCTGGTGACCTCTTGCCCAGCTCTACGGCAAAAAAGATATAACCATTTTGTGAAATTTGTAAATGCCCCTGATGTGGTCCTAGGGTCGACATTTTGGGTAAGGATTTAAAACTGCACATCAGCGTCTGATTTAGTCGTTTTTTTTTTTTTGTTTTTTTTTTTTACAGCTTCTATTAATAATGAAATCAAGTAATTATCTTAATGTAGTTGGACTTGTCATTTTATTTCGTCTTTTTATTTGTGTAATAACTAAATGATGCCACTGTTTTAATTCTTTGTGCACCATTGTGACCGTTATTTATTTCGTATACATTGGTTATGTACCGAGGTTTGTTTTTATATTTGTGCACAATACAATATTTACAAGTTGAAGCAATAAAGATCGTAATTTGGTGGAAAAGGTGGAGTTTGGTCAGGTGTCCAACCGGTTTTTAGGAAAGTGGTCTCCCAAGTTTCAAGGACAGAAAATTGGCCATGCGACCACATATATTCAAGCCGGGGACAGCACGGACATGCAAAAAATAATTTGATATGATATGGCATTTATAACGTGCCTATACACAAGTGTTTCAAGGCGCGAAAAGTATCTAAATGATCTAAGCACATAAGTTGACAGTCTCCAGGATCACCACAAAAATGAGTCTTCTCAAATATAGCAAATGCCGCGCCCACAATCATTCATACTGGTGTTCCTCAGGGATCCTGTACTGCCCCTACGCTATAAAATATCTTCACAAAGCCCCTTTTTGATAAACTGGATGCACTTGGGATCACATACACTATGCTGATGATGCCCAAGTGCTCCTTCCGCTGACATGAATTTATCACCAAGACGCTACAGTCCTAAGGCAAATTTACTCCACCACCCAAGCATGGATGGCCACAAATGGCCTCTGTCTCAACGGGGACAAAACTGAAATTCTTATTCTTGGCAAAAAGTCCACTCTAGCTAACCTAGACTCCCTCTACGCCAACTTCCCCATCGACAACTGCATCAGCCCAGTCTTATCCTCTGTAAAAACTATATGAGTACACATTGATGCCACGCTGTCCATGAACAAACAAGTCAGCGCTATCATCTCTGCCTCCACCTTGAGTACTAAGCTTATTAACGCTATAAAACCTTTCCTGACAAAGAACAAAGTCTCTCCGTTGCCAGAGCTACTATAGGGGCCAAGCTTGATTACTGTAATGCGCTCCTAGTCGGCACCTCCAAAAACAACAGGCTCCAGACTACCCAAAATAACTCGCTCAGAGCAGCCCTAAGTATGCCTAAAAGAGATCACATCACACAAGCAAGAAAGACGGTTCATTGGCTCCCAGTCAAAGACTGCATCACGACCACACATGCATTTATTACACAGCACCATCCTACCTCTCACACTATCTAGATCACTCAACTAGGCCCACCAGAACATGCTACTCCAACCAACTCATTGCACCGCACATCAATGGGGCCAAGGCAGGAGAGTTAGGATTCCCGTATATTGCCCCGAAGCTATGGAATGCACTCCCACCTGCGCTCAGAGCTGAAACTTCTCTCCCCGCCTTCCGGAAAAACCTCAAAACTGCTCTCTTCAACTAACTGCTCATACCTCCTACCTCTGCAGCCTCCCTATCCTCTTGCTTCCCCTTCTGCTCTATACTATTTGTACATATGATTGTTTTCTTTTTAATGTAACTAAGCTATGATCACCCACTGTAACGAGTGCCACGATGCCTGTGGGCTGTTGTGCGGTTAACAAATTTGAATAAATAAATGCACAACTTAACAACAAACTATATATGGAATCTATTGAGGGCTGGGTTGAAAGTACTAGAGAAATATTTATTTTGTAAGATCAAGGTCTGTGAACTGGAGAAAGGAAACTGATTACCGCACAATTTGATTATGGAAAATGAAACCAGAATATTTATAACCCTAAAAAAACTTTGGCAAGCTTTAGCAAGTATCATTGGTTATAAATCCAAACCATAATTAATCTGCCAAGCAGTGCATTTGAGTAAGGGAAGCTATGTGGCACCCATATGGGCATGCCAACACAAATCCAAGAATTCTAGGAACTGCATTGCTTAATTCTTGGACCATTTTGCTCTAGTTCTTGGCCTGTTATGACTGATGCACCCAATGTGTGTTGAGGGGACAGAGCAAGCATGCACAGGCATGTTGTCATGTCGAAAGACTCCTAGAGTTGAAATGAGTCTTGCAGGTACATATTTGTGTTATCGGCATTGGAGAGGTTGCTCAGTTTCTGTTGCTCAGTTTGTGTACTAGATACATGAATGACGGCATAGATGTTGAAGTGTGTGTTGGTGGGGCACTACGTTCTACGTGATATTTGGATACGTTTGTCAGGCAAACATAGAAACAGGCAAGGCAATGTGTCCTTAATTGAGACCAGCAGAGCAATGTGGAATCTGGCTTAAATATTTTTGGGGGGTGAAGTAGAAAATATCAAGGCAATGTTTGCAGAACTAGAGCACTTTGAAACTTCTATTGGAATATGGGAACTGACTGGCTGCTATTTCGAGCAGAAGTACCGCTGGCAGGCGGAACATTGAGCATCGTTATAATGAACAGCTTCCTAGAAATAAGTGCGCAACATTGTCCCATAATTGACTCCTGACCACACGTCTGGGAGTACCTGAGTGTACCGTAAAAGTGATCTGGTGTATTTTTGGTCTTGTCTAAATATTGTGTGCATTTCTGTCCTACAATTTAGCTGTCATTTATTCCTGGTTGGGCAGTAGCACCCTGTACTAGGGACTGTCTCCTGAGGATAGCTCAGGGGCAACGTGCACGCCTTGGAAGCAAGACGACGCAGAGCACCACAGGTTGGATCCCCGGGTCTGCGCTTAGAAACCTCTGGGTATTATGCGTGTTATAAATAACCCATCATATCTATCTTTATTGATTTCTAATGAACAGATTTTTAAAAATTATACTGCAAATTGCAACATTTGGCATAATTTTTAAAATGTATTCACTCTGCCTTCTGACGGCATAGGAATTTGAGGTGTTAGCGACAGCTGGGTTAGAAGATATCCCATTGTGCCTCCGGCTCCACTGCAGTGTGGATCTACTGCAGGGATCTTCCTTCTCCTAAGTATTCAACTAGATTTGTACTTGTGGTGGGAGGGGGGAGGTGGGATAGTTGGCCTGTAGTCTGTTCAAAAAGATGGCAGGTTCACCGACCAATTAAATTAGAGATGTGTAAATAGATGGCGAAAAATCACTGTGCCCTTCTATTTTATGGAGGTGTGTAGGGTTTGCCATCATTTCAGAACTAGTTGCATTAAATCATGCAAACCTGAGTGATGGACGCTAGCCAACCTGTCTTAGTTACATGTTTACCTTTTGAAATTGGTAGCCAAATATCATTGGATTTTGGAGTGCGTGCTGTCACAGGGGTCTGCAACTGCAGCTCTTGTGATGTTTTGACCTATGTCTCCTGTGAAGGAGTGTGATCATTTTAGAACTTCTGGAGAGAGCAAGGATGAAGACCACCTGCTGCTGGAAGCCACTTTAGTATGTATGGGGTTTGCAAAGTGTGAACCCAGCTAAGAGGCAATGGAGCACAGTCACAGGGGACAGATCTAGGGGGTGACTGCTGGGGTACAAGCATAGAGGAATTGGGGGCGGTAGAGAAATTAAAGGGGGCGTTGAGGAATTGGGGATGGGGGTTTGGGAGAGATATGAGAACTGGGATTGAGTGGACCAATCAGGGATTTGTGAGCCTTCAGGTCCTTGATGAAGTGTAGAATGGAGGGGGCCTGTCTGATATGCACTCATAACTGGTTCAAGAAAAGGGTTTGTAGTACTTCTGCTTTGATAATTACCTGAATAAATGCATCAAATGTACACTATGCAGTCAAATCTAAGCATACCAAAGATTTGTTTTCTCAAAGGTTAGTAAAGTAAGTGTTTGGATGCATGTATTGTATGCAATGAACAGCGCAGTTATCGAATGTGTTTTGTTTTGTTCCTTGCTTTCCTCCCAGAAAAGTATCCAGAAATCAAGACACTAATGGGTCCTGACCCCCACTTGAAATGGATTGTATCGGGAATGGTCTGCACACAATTTCTAGCCTGCTACTTCGTAAAAGACCTGTCCTGGAAATGGATATTCTTTTGGGCCTATGCTTTTGGGGGCTGCATCAACCACTCCTTGACCCTCGCTATCCATGACATTTCACACAATATCGCTTTTGGTAACAAGCAGACAAAATGGAACCGGCGTTTCGCAGTATTTGCCAACCTGCCAATCGGTGTGCCGTACTCTGCCTCGTTCAAAAAGTACCACATTGATCACCATCGGTATTTGGGAGGGGATATAGTGGATGTGGACATTCCAACAGACTTTGAAGGTTGGTTTTTCAGCACTCCATTCCGCAAGCTTCTATGGCTTATCTTTCAACCACTGTTTTATGCTCTCAGGCCGCTTTACGTCAATCCCAAGCCGGTTGACAAAATGGAAGTGTACAACGCTCTGGTGCAGCTCTCGGTGGATTTTATACTGTGCTATCTGTGGGGCCTGAAGCCTGTCGTTTACCTAGTGGCTGGATCCGTTCTTGGTTTGGGGTTGCACCCCATTTCTGGACACTTCATTGCGGAGCATTACATGTTCATCAAAGGCTATGAAACCTACTCCTATTACGGCTCGCTGAACTGTATCACCTTTAACGTCGGCTACCATATGGAGCATCATGACTTTCCCAGTGTTCCCGGAAGCAAATTGCCCTTGGTAGGTATTTTAATAGTTCCATGTATTCATGTTCTAAAGGCCTATGATCTGTGCTATGTACATTAGGGTTCCTATCCAAATATTTTGTGACCACATGTCTAGGACAATTGACACTTGGAGAAATGTGTGCTGAGCTCAATCATGTAATCCTGTTTGTTCATAAACTTTGTAATTATTCCCATGTCTTTAGAGAAGCTCTTTGAATACTTGGCATGAGTAACACCTGTTTTCCTTTAAGCCCTGCACCTTTAATCCTTGAACATCTATCCATAGCTGTGCATCAGGTTTATGTGCTCTTTTCGTGAGGATCCTTGAATGCTTGCCTTGTGTAGGTATTTCTGGATCGAAAATGTTCAATCTTCTCTTAAATTAGCAAGTATTTTCTGCTTGAGGTTTTGCTTCAAATTTATTCCAGGATTCATCAGGTTTGAGCTTTTTTATTTATTTTTTATTTTGAAAATTGCTTTTAATCTTTTTTAGCTAAAACAAAAGTTGATGGCTGGAAGGTTTAAAATATTAACCATGGGCACAGCTCTGGACAACCCTGCAGACCATCATTTTTCAGCGTGCCATGTCAAATAGGCTGTTGTATTTCAGAATTTCATGCCCTTTTTCCTGTAATGATCCTAATTTAGCTGAATGACTAGTTCAGAATGTAGCCATTTAATTTATCTCAGTGCGATGGCAGAGACGGCTGTGCCCACTGACATTTCACAACTAGCGGGAGAGTATGAAGGGGGAATTGCAGATAAGGTGAGTCTTTAGGAGAGCACACCAATTAAGCTAAAACCTGGATTATAAAGTACTCTTCTGGCATGGAGTTCCATCAAAATGGAAAGCGACGTGGCAGAAACCTTAAGGAACTATCAGACATTCTTGAGACCCCATCCCTGGGACCAAATCCAGCCTAATTGATCTATGAGGGGGCACTGGCTGCTGTCGGATCTCACACGAAACCGAATGGCAGCAGTTCAAACTAATGCAAGTAGCTCCATTGAATGCTTGTTCCTGCTTTGTAGGCCTCGGCGCACATCAAACAACAAAACATATAAACATGCAGTCCAGTCAGAGGGGTTAAGAAAGAACCAGCAGCTTCATTTCTACTTAACCTGCATTCCGGTCGAAGAGTGGAGTCGTAATGGCCTTCGTGAAGGCGAGCAGAGAGGGGGAAATTTGCAGGGACAAAGGGGAAGAGGGTTTCATTTACCTGGAGGCTTGCACATTAACGCTTGTCCACCAAATCTTATCCACTTGAATCGTGGTTTCAGCAGTTTATGGTGATCACCAGAGTGTAGGGATCTCATGGGCTGAGCCGCTACTAGGCGCTTCATTCAATAGGAAGGAGCAATGGCCGACTGACATTTATAGGTCAGTGCAAGCAACTTGTGGGAGATCCTGTGCTGAAGGGGGAGCCAGTGGAGGGCCCGTCTTGAGCATGTAATATGATCATGTTTAGGTCCTAACAGACACATTTTTAGCCATCTGAAGAGTGTACGTTGGCTTGACATGGTCCAATTAGAAGACTGTTATAAAGTCTTGTTGGCAAATGGCGGATGCAGGAAAGGATCGATTTTCACTGGAAAAGTACGGTCTGATTCATTACGGAAGTTTAGTCACACAGTGGCAAGAGGAACAAAGATGGGAAACCCAAGATTGCATAGGTTATTGCGATCTATATAGTTTCATGGTCCCCTGTACTTATGCCTGTTAATGACTATTTAAGCAAAGGTGCTCTTTTATTTCCACTGATTTGGTGATAGTTGTGCATTTGGTTTCTCTCATTCTCCAGCATTGGATCTTTCATGGATTCACATGCTTAGAACATTCCCCGTCGTCAGGCTGGGAATCCCCGGTACATTATAAAGACCCTTTTCCGTAGGAAAGCTTTTTCGACGCTTATGCGTCCTATCCACCTCGTTTTGTATCATGCGTACCCGCGTCGTCAGGGCGTCATGATATAAATACAGGCCCCGCCCCCGCGCTCCCTCAGATTTCAACCGTCTTTCAAAGTAGTGGGATCCTCGTGTTTTACTACTAGTGAAAACTAGGTTGTTTTTGTCTGTTTTTCGCTTCGGCGAAGTTCAAATTCCGGCGAACTATGTCTGGAAAAGCGTTATTTCGCCCGTGTGCAACCTGTGGCCTCAAAAAGGTTTATGAAGGTGATGGCCACATGGACTGTATCTACTGTCTCCACCCGCACCACTCGGCGGATACATGTGAAATTTGTCAGGGTTTCTCCCAAAAAACCCTTAAGGACCGAAAAAGAAGGTTGGTCGACTGGCTTAATGGCGGAGCAGGGGCCTACCCGGCTTCGGAAGTTGGCTCCACGGCCTCCAGGGGTAGGTCGGAACCTCCATCGAAGAAGGTACGGCCAGCTGAAACACGCTCTGAGGACAAGCATAAGAGGAAACAGGATGGTTCCTCCTCATCACATAAAAAGTCCTCCTCCTCATCATCATCTAAGACGGAGAGGCTAGCGCTGTCGAAATCCTCCTCAGGGGACCGTCCCAGGTCTTCCATGAGTCGGGAAGCCTCAGCCGGGAAGTCGGCATCCAAATCGATGACGAAGTCTAAGGGCTCGACGACGACGACTTGCTCGTCGACCTCGGTGTCATTGACTATGCCTATTACAGTTCAAGCAGCAGCGGTGGGGATTCCCCCATCGACGGAGACTCAGTCCATGGCTTGGCTGCCCGAGGTATATGACCCGATCCCCCCCGGAGGTCTTACTGCAGCCAGACACGGCCGGCTCGGCTGAAGGAGAAGGTGATCTGGTTCTGCAACCATCGGATTTAGGCTTACGGCCTTCCACGTCGACGGCGACGAGTGCAAACGGGGGTGTGGTACCGATATCGTCCACGTTATTGACCCCCCAGACGGTTTTGTCTCTGGATGTGCTTAATACTCTTCAGAAGCTCCTGCAATGGCTGGATACGCAGTTCCCTCAGCCCGGGACGTCATCGTCACTTCTGTCTGTACCTTCCGTCGACGAGCAAACTTGCATGGCTCGATCGACGACGAAACACCCATCGGCTCCCCAGGCAGTAAAAGATCGTCCTCGAGCTCAGGAGGAGGGTGAGTTGTCGGAGTCCGATTCTGTACTGGGTGACTCAGGGTCAGACATCTGACTGTCGCCTTCGAGGGACCCGACATGGAACTCGGATGTAGAGTTGGAGTCTACGAGGAGCCAGTCACAGCCATCTCCCCCGGATGATGTGGGAGCCTTCCATGCAATGATGGGGAAAGCTTGTTCCGAATTCGGCTTGATTCCGGAGGAGCAGAAGAAAGACTGTTTCCTTTTTGACCACATGGGTCAAAGGAGAAAATCGGTTTTTGCCATCCCAATCCTGGACCATGTGTGGCAAGAAGGTCTCAAAACGATGCGCCATCCGTTCTCGGAGCCGGCCATAAAGGGACGGATCGAGAAAAAGTTTAAAGCTCCGGAGTCCACTCCAAAATGTCTAACATCACAGCCTCTGTCTGACTCTGTGGTATCGGCGGCAGCGGCTAGGAAGGCCAGGGTCCAGCAAAAATGTTCAACGCCACCTGAAAGTGAGGCTAGGAGACAGGACGCCTTCGGAAAGAAGGTGCTCTCGGTCGGAGCGACGACAGTAAGAGCAGCCAATTCCTTAGCAATCGTGTCTCGATATGATAGGGAAATGTGGCACAAATTAGCCCCTATCCTAGAACACCTGCCAGACGAACACCGGAAAGCAGCTATGTTACTGGTGCGGGATGGCGAAGAGGCCTCGAACCACGCTATCAATATCGCAGTTGACCTAGCAGAATCTGGGTTCAAACAAATCAACCATGGAGTTGTGCTTCGTCGGCAAGCGTGGCTCAAATGTACTACTTTTCGTCCTGAAGTACAGTACAAAGTCCTTGACATGCCATGCGAAGGGGAACACCTGTTTGGCGAAAAGGTTGATGAAGCGCTGAAAGGGATGAAAGAAGACACGGATACTGCTAGGTCCCTCGGCGCCCTGCAAACGGGTAGAAATTTTCGTTCTTTAAGCCCCTTCAGGGGTGCGTCTGGAAACTCCCGCTTTGGAGCCTCGAGAGACCGTGGATTCAATAGGCCCTCTTACTCTTCACAAGGGTTCAGACGAGCGTCCCAGTCGGCTCGTAGAAGCAGGGATTATCAGGCCTCCAGACGGCGAGGCTCGGGTCAATCGTCGACGAAGACCAAGCAATCCAACAACCAATGACGGCCTTCGGAACGTCCTGGGGGGTCGAGTTTCATCGCTTTGACCGATGGAAATGCATCACCACAGATCGATGGGTCCTAGACACGATTCGCATGGGTCATGCGTTGCAATTCAAAGACAAGCCTCCGCGTCTTCCGCCTTTATTCTCGACACAGCCCCACCTCCGAGTCCTACGACAAGAGGCGGCGCTTATGTTGCAAAAAGGGGCGGTAGAGAGAGTTCCTGTAGCGCAGGAAGGACAAGGAGTTTATTCCAGGTTCTTTGTTGTAAAAAAGCCAAACGGCAAATGGAGGCCCATTCTCGACCTGAGGGTACTCAACAAGTGGCTAAAGAGCCTAAAATTCAAAATGCTAAAGCTCCAAGAGGTTTTCAGGTCAGTGCAACCCATGGATTATCTATCATCACTAGACCTTCAAGATGCTTATTTTCACATTCCAATACGCCCACGACACAGGAGATATTTAAGATTCGTCGTGGGGAAAAAGCATTTTCAGTTCAAGGTCCTCCCTTTCGGGCTCAAGTTCTCCCCCCGGACGTTCACCAAGTGCTTGGCCCCTATAGCGGCCCATTTAAGGAAGGACGGTCATGTCTATCCATATCTGGACGACTGGCTGGTCAGAGGTTCATCCAAGGAACAAACACGAGACAGTCTACGAGCCACTATGTCCCTCTTACAGGAACTGGGCTTCGCAATCAACTTCAACAAGTCCTCTGTAGAGCCTTCGAGGACCTTGGTCTTCCTAGGAGCGGAGTTTCATACACATACAAGCCTGGTGAGACCATCCAGCGAAAGAATTCAGAAACTTCAAAACAAGGCTTCGGAATGGAGAGGCGGTACCAAGGTCTCAGTGCGCTAGTACATATCCCTGCTAGGGACCATGTCGTCCTGCATTCCGCTAATAAACAACTGCCGTCTGTTTATGAGGCCTTGCCAGGAATTTCTAGCGGACCGTTGGGCGCAGAGCCGAGGTCGCTGGTCCGACAAACTGGTCGTCGACGACCAACTAGTTCAAGCACTCAGCTGGTGGAGAGTGTCTACTCATCTAACGAAAGGGATGCCTCTTCTGGAACCAGAGTTTCAAAAGACGGTGGTGACGGATGCATCGCTGAGCGGATGGGGAGCTCATCTGGATATGTTACAGGTACAGGGCCGGTGGTCCTTGCAGGAGTCCTCCCTGCATATCAACCTGCTAGAATTGAGAGCAGTGCGATGGGCTCTAAAATCTTTTCTTCCGCAACTGAGGGACTCGGTGGTGCGTGTCATGACGGACAACACCACTACGATGTTCTACTTGAGAAAACAAGGAGGGACACGCTCCAGATCCCTATCGACGGAGGCACAGAAAATCTGGCATTGGGCCATTCAACACAACATGAAAATCTTAGCGTTCCACCTGCCAGGCGTGAGAAACGTGGAAGCAGATGCCCTCAGCAGAGAAATGAACGAAGTTCACGAGTGGGTACTGAACGACCAGCTACTACAACAAGTATTCAAGAAATGGGGACACCCGCCCATAGACCTGTTTGCAACGAAGAACAACAAAAAATGCCATCAGTACGCAAGCAGATGGCCTCAGAAGGGCTCTCTGGGGGACGCGTTCTCCTTCCCATGGACGAACAATTTTATGTACGCATTCCCTCCATTTCCCCTGGTCCGGAGGACATTGCAATGGATCCTCAGGTACCCATGTCGTGTAATTCTGGTGGCCCCATATTGGCCCAGACAGGTGTGGTTTTCAGACCTGCTACACTTAGCGGCGGCGGAACCGATGAGATTCAAGAAGACCCCCGACCTTCTGTCTCGACAGGACGGTGTGGTTTGGCATCACGACCCGGACAGCCTCCAGTTGACGGCCTGGCTCCTGACTTCGCCGAATTTGGTCGGCTAACGATTCCGGAGGACTGTCGGCGTATCCTACAAGCGGCAAGAGCACCTTCCACAAACGCCTCATACGCGTACAAATGGAAAAGTTTCTGTCAATGGTGTGAGGATCAACCAGGCTTGGCCCCGCAATCGATTAAGCCAGAACAGCTCTTGCCATACTTGCTGCTCTTAGCCCAGAAGGGCCTGGCGGTATCTTCAATAAAAGTACACCTAGCAGCCATTTCCAGGTTTACTCGTCGACGGCACTCGGCACCTTTGTTCAGCGACTGCCTGATTAAACACTTCCTTAAAGGCCTCTTTCGGAGTTTCCCGCCAGAGAAAAAATTTCCTCCGGAGTGGAGCCTCAATCTTGTCTTAACATCTCTTATGAAGCCTCCTTTTGAGCCAATGTCATCATCGTCTCTAAAGTTTCTGTCGTGGAAATTGGCCTTCCTAGTGGCCATCACTTCAGCACGACTTATTTCAGAAGTTCAGGCTCTAATGGTAGACCCGCCATACTTACGATTTTTCAAGAACAAGGTAGTCCTAGCCACTAACCCGCAGTATATACCTAAAGCTCCGTCGGTGTTCCATAAACACTCCTCTATTGTGTTGCCTACGTTTTTTCCGGAGCCATGCTCGGGAGCGGAGCGCATGCTACACACATTGGATGTAAAAAGGGCCCTTAAGTTTTATCTCCATCGAACGCAACCGTTCAGAGAAACAAGGCAGCTGTTCGTGGCCTATGGTTTGGGTGCTAAAGGAAAAGCCATTTCGAAACAAGGACTGTCAAGATGGGTGTCATCTACCATTTCGTACTGCCATTCTAGGGCAGGGAAACCTCTTCTGCGACGGCCAAGAGCTCACTCAACTAGAGCAGCGGCATCGTCGACGGCACTGTGGGCCGGAGTCCCTCTGGGGGACATCTGCATGGCGGCTACCTGGGCGGCTACACACACCTTTACCCGCCATTACTGCCTGTCGCAGCAACATGCCGAAGATACCCGGGTGGGGCAGGCGGTGCTTCGACACCTATTCCAGTAAGGTAAGCCCCGGCTGAGGGGTTGCATCCTATGGAATTTGTGACTGTATGTGGTTCGTTTTTCCTGTGTTAACTATTAGTGATGTATATATGATCATAGGGAATGGGCTCTGCGAACAAAGTATATGGGTTTGCATGCACGCCTCCTCTTTGGGGGTGGTACTGCTGTGTAATCTGTTCTAAGCATGTGAATCCATGAAAGATCCAATGCTGGAGAAGGGAATAGTTTCTTACCCGTAACTCCATTTCTCCAGCATTGGTATCTTTCATGGATTCACATGCGCCCACCTGCCTCCCCTGAACATGCAAACCGGTTCCCCCACTACTTTGGGGGCCGAAATCTGAGGGAGCGCGGGGGCGGGGCCTGTATTTATATCATGACGCCCTGACGACGCGGGTACGCATGATACAAAACGAGGTGGATAGGACGCATAAGCGTCGAAAAAGCTTTCCTACGGAAAAGGGTCTATATAATGTACCGGGGATTCCCAGCCTGACGACGGGGAATGTTCTAAGCATGTGAATCCATGAAAGATACCAATGCTGGAGAAATGGAGTTACAGGTAAGAAACTATTCCCTTCTGGACTTCACTGCACGTCTGGACCTTATCAATTGTCCTACTTTTTCTCTACCCCGTGCTCTATGCACTAAATGATCTGTAGTGTTCCAATCCTGTGAATAAGTCTCCCTTCCCTGTTGGAGTATTGCAAAGGGACTTTGTTGCAGTTGGTATGTAATGAATCCTGAATTTCCTTTACTCGTCTTTTTATTTAATCATCTGTTTGTACTCATTTAGGCCGTTCACTACATGTAGACCATCCGCAGGGCTCTTACATGGGACTGCGTTTTACTAGCTCCTGCGTTGTGGCGAGTAACTCCCAGTCGGAGAAAAATCCTGACACCCTGGACCCAGAATTTCGATGCTTGAAATAAATTCTGGCAGCTGTAGTCTTGGTTAACTTTCAGCACCCGAGAGCATGGATTTGGAAATGAACACATGAATGACCAGGCTTCTCACAGACACGTGCACATTGACATGTAGGTATACAAAGAGGTTCACTACTAAGCTAAGATTAATGCTCGTACCAGCTCTAGCATGCACTCAAGCTTGGTTTGAAATCTTCATAAAATAATGGATTGTGCTGACTTTGTAAAATGAAGCTGCAGAACTGGTGTCACCTCAATGTTCCCATATGGACAGTGTTGCTACTGCGTGATGAAATGATTCCTGTGAGGCAATGGGATGCCCCTGTCACTGCTGGTCTTTCCACTCTTCATAAAAAACCCAGCATCCTCTTCAAGTTTTCTTTTTCTAGTTAACTTTGCTGTCCAGGACAGCAAGTCCAGCTCTCGCAAGCATGCACCGAGGACGCGACTTTAGCCCGCTAAAGTGGCAGAGACGTAGAATGAGAGGAGCAGATAGTGAGTACATGAAGGTGTATGACATCCATGAACAGTTGGCATTGATTGTTTCGGGGGCTGAAATTGTAAGACTTTGTTTTTAGAAGTAGAAGACAATTTGAACATTTAAGACAATGGACCTCATTACAAGGTTGCTGATCCGTTAACAACGGTACCTGTAATCTTGCTGGTACCATTGTTACCGGACCAGCAAACTACAAGTTCTGCTCATGGGTGCCTTCCCGCCTGCCAGGTCTGACCTGGCAGGCGTACCGGCACCCGTGAGCTGACCTCGATGGATGCACCGGCACCATTCATGATCCGGCCTCCCCATTCCCATTGAGTCCAATGGGACTTGGGAGTGGGGAGTAACAATTACCTGCACCCAACAATAGGCAATTACCGGGTCCAGCGGGGGCCAGAATGCCCGGTAATAGCCCATTGCCGGGTGCCGTTAATTTCATGACTCTGGTGGTAGCCGTGCCGATAAATACCGGCAAGGCTACCGCCTTTGTCATAATGAAGCCCAATGAGTTATGATTGGATTCCTGCACTGGCAGAAATTGAGAAGGTGGAAGGGTGGCCTGGACAGCATAGTTGCTTGGGGAAACCTGGTCAGGCAGGGGATGTCGATGATTCTTTCCAGCAGTGGATAAAACCAGCATTGGCAATCACAAGTTTTGGCGTTTATTGCTGTTTGCATTTTTCATTTGTAGGCACCACAGTGAAAGGACTGTGCAAAGTTTCAAAGGAGGATTCGATGAGGGGTGCAGGTGTGCAATAGAATGAGAAGGGGAATAGAGCAAGGGAGAAAGCCATTGCTAGAGGGTGCCATCGACGAGCAAGAGAAAATGAGGGGGTAAGAAAGCAAGAGGAAGAATGAAAGGGTGTTAGGTGATTGGGGGAATTAAGAATGTAGGGTGGGTGGGGCTAGAAAGAAGGGGGCTAGGGTGCATGGCAGGGGTAAAGGAGGTGGGGTTGAGTAGAGAAAGATGGGGTAGAATGGGTGTCTGTAGAGAGGAGAGTGGGGAAGAGGGTAGGGCAGGGTGGATGTGGTATATGGGATTTGGGTGGGTGGTGTAGAGGAAAGGGGAATGGTGGGTGGGGGGGTAGAGGGCTAGCTGGGTGGGGGGTAGAGGGTTGTTGGCTGGGTAGAGTAGTGGGTGGGCTGGCTGGGGTGGGGTAGCGGGTTGCTTGGCTGAGTGGGGGTAGCTAGTTGGTTGGCTGGATGGGCATAGAGGGGTTGGCTGGGTGGTTGGAGAGGGGCTGGCTGGGTGTAGAGATGGTTGGCTGGGGGGGTCAGAGGGTTGGTTGGGGCAGATAGTGAGGGTGTGGGGGTTGAGTGGTGGTGGTAGTTGGTTGGGGGGCAAGAAGCATGAGCAACAAAGGAGCCTTGGCAGTACTTGTCAAATGTAAACCAAAATCGCCCCAAACATAACCCAACCAGCACATCTAATGGGGGTAGTTTGTGGGGGGTGGCGAGATTAGGCATGGGGTGGGTGCACATGAATGTGATTGCAGATTCTCTGCGAAGCATCAACAATGCCGAAAAACGTGGAAAACGTCAAGTTCTGATCAGGCCGTGCTCCAAAGTAATCGTGCGCTTCTTAACCGTGATGAAGCATGGTTACATTGGAGAATTTGACCATGCCATCCTGCTCAACCGTCTGTGTGATAACCTGGGTATCACCGATCAGGCCCTGGCTTGGATGACCTTCTCCCAGACCGGCCCTCCCAGGTCCATTTTGGGTCCTTCATCTCCTCTTTCTCTACCTGTGGTGTTCCCCAGGGGTCTAACCACTCTCCCTGGCTGTTCAACCAATACCTGGCACATCTTGCCCATCGCATTGCCACTCTGTCCCAACTTTCAGTGCTATGCGGATGATACCCAACTCATTTTCAGGCTGCCTTCTGCCACTTCCTCTCTGACTGCCTTTCTGCTATCAAGGGGTGGTGTGCCGCCAATGATCTCTGCCTGAATTCCAATAAGACTGGGATTCTCCTCATCTGCACACCTGCTCCCTCCTTTTGTCACTCTCTGGCTGGCCTCCCTTGGCCCTCTTCCCGCTCCCACCTGTGAGGCTAAAAACCTCAGGGTCATCTTCGACTCCACACTTTACTTCTCTCACATGTGACGTCTGTCACACCACCAGCTGCACTTCCTCAGAGGTATCCTTCCTTTCCTCTCCATCCCCCAGAGGCTCACTGTCTCCAGAGCTCTGGTTCTCTCTAGGCTGGACTACTGCAACAGCCTCTTTCTAAATCTCCCTGCCTGCCTCTACTCTCCGCCCTCTGCAACTCATCCAAAACAGGACTGCGAGACTTGTCCTTGGCCTCAAGCCCATTGATCGTATCTCACCAGGACTGAAATCACTGCACTGGCTCCCAGTGCCAGCGAGAATTAAGTTCAAAACCCTCAGCATTGGCCACATGTCCTTCTGGGGTCTAGGACCTCAATACCTTCAACTCACTCTTCCTAAATATTTTCCCTCTCGAGTGCTTCACTCATCCACCTCCAACTCCTTCGGGGTCAGTTGCTTCTCCAAGCAGCGAGTTGGTGGTAGATCGTTCTTCTCCTGGGGCCTCCCTTTGGAACAGCCTCCCGGCACCCCTGGAACTTGAGGAGAACCACCTCCGGATCTGGAAATGCCTCAAGACCTTCCCTTTTGCCTCTGCTTTCTCTCCTCCTCTCCCCTGCTGATCACCTCAGTGGTTACCTGGCTACCCTCTGACCTTGGGCCCAGGTCCCTCCCCACCAGTTGCACACCTGCACTGCCCCCCTGGCAACCCTTGCACTTGGACTGTTCTGTATCCCTACAGCCACGACTAGCACTTGCCACCTGCTGGCCGCACTATTTTATTGTCTTTATCTTGCTATTTATCTTACTGTTCTTCTATGTACTGCACTATCCCCTCCACTTTCCCTCTGCACTTTTACCCTTCCCCCCAACTCCCCTGCACTTGCGCAATCTCAATATCACCTGGCCTAGTTAGATCGTTGTCTTTGTCTCCCTTGCTTGCCCTCCCATGCCTTGTCACACTTGTGTATAGGCGTGTTATAAATGCCATATCATATCAAGGGTACCGGGACTGCATTACATTTTTTTTAATTATTTTTTTTATTGAACTTTTTAGGGAAAGGGCCCTTAAGGGGAAGATGGTTCATGTAGCTTTCATGGACTTTGCCATGGCCTTCGACAGTGTGAATCGAAAGCTACTATGGCATAAACTACTGCACTGGGTTTGCTTTCCTGATCTGGTAGCTATTAAATCCCTCTCTTCAGAAACCTCAATTTGAATAAGATTAATTAAAGAAGCCCTATCTTTAGTGCATACAGAACGAGGACTAAAGCAATGGTGCTTATTGGCCCCTATCCTATTTAACTTGTATATTTCTGACACAGGATGAGCACTTTTCTTTCCTCCCCAAATGGGATACAGCTTGGGCAGTTGGCTTGTTCATATTGACAATCTTGTGTTGCTAGATCAGACTCCCATTGGCCTGCAGAGGAGGCTCGCTGAGCTTCAACAGTATGCTAAGAATAGTGACTGAACACTCAACTTAAAGAGAGCCAAAATTCTGATGAGGTCCTTGGGGAGGGTGGGGGTGAGATATCCTATGCTACCTTTAAATTGTATCTCAATCAATCTGAGTTGGAAGTAAGTACCTCAATGTATTAAGGATTTAACATGAATGGAGTCGTAGCTTTTTGAATTTGATCTGCACGTTGAGCAGAAAGGGACAAGATTAGCTTCTCAAGCCAGTATGATTAATGCAAATTATGGTGCCATTTTGTGGCTTCCTTTTATGAATGAAAGGTGACTCCAATTCTGATCTACGGAGCAGAAACCACCGCCGGGTCTGGATTGCAGGGCGTCAAGTTATCCACTTACCGGGCAACCCTGCTTGACCCATTTCCCTGTCTGCATTTTCAGTCTCAGTTGACTTTTGACTGCCAGCCACATTAAGGACCATGGTTTGCCCAAGAAAGAAATTTAACAATTTAAATGTGTTCAATGTACTCCATGTATATGCTACTTGGCACAGACATTAAAAAGGGAATTCATAGGTACACCTCCTAGCCCATTTAATCAGGACTGTCCGAACAGCCTAGGTGCCTTGTGGCGCAAAAGTGCTGTTTTATGGACACACCACCAATGAGCCTTTTGCACTAATTATTAGGACTACCTCATGATTGTGAATAAGGACAATTTTCTCCCCATTAAAAGTGAATTGCTGAACTAAATGTAGCACTTGGCCACTAAGGGGCTGTTGTCTGTCTTTCACTTGCAGTATCCTTCAGACAACACAAAGGCACCACTGCCTATATAGTCTGATTCCCAACACACACCACTGTTATTGAGTCGCTAACATGCCCAGCCATGTTGCTCTTTCATTATTTGCTATCCTTCTGGGCCGGAAGTATAGCTCAGGTGCAACACGTTCGTCTTTGAAGCAAGACAAGGCAGAGAAACCGATTTGAATCCTGGTCCCTCGCTTAGATACTGGTCTCTGGTATTAAGCACGTTATAAAAGATTTTCTTTTGGTGGCATTCTAACCATTTGTGTTAAGGGGGCTGCGAGAGTGGGCCTTAAACTACAGGCTGTGTTTGAGCAGAGGTGTTGCTAGGGTGGAGCTGAGGGGGCTTTAGCCCCAGGTGTTTTGGTTGCAACCCCTGATAGAAGCTCAGGTGCTACAACCAAAAGACTAGATTGCCCTGGGTCCCAACAGGGTAGCCCCCGATCTTTTCCAGACCTAGCAACACACCTGTGTATGAGCATAATGGTACAAATGACTTATCTTGATGTATGTAGAGGCCATTAGGAAGGTACACGGAAACCGAGACCGCCACCTAGGTCCAGAATGGGTATATGGGGACTCCTTCCTCTCCGCTTGCACTACTTGTCAATAGGAAGGGACCGGGGAAGAAAAGGAAGCCATGGGGCATACAAAGAGCAGGAAAAGACAACAGGGTGAATTAAAGCTCAAAGAGCCAGAGTGGCAATTGCCTTCCCAAACCGTAGGGGGATACTGATACACAGGGAACGGTTTACTGGGGAAAAGGTTCATCAAAGTGCCGATAAGGGCAAGACAAAACAACTAATGAGATTTGTATTGACCGTGGTCCTATTCTATTGGACACAGGGTAAGGAGCTGGTCTGGTGCTTTATTGGGTGGAGGAAGGTGTCATGTGGGATATCTGGTCCCAAGCAAAGTAGGGCGTGCTACCTGGCTGGAGGGTAGTCTGGCTTGGCTTGGTTTGTCTGGTCACCAACAACCTGAAGGATGGGAGGGGGCGGGGGAGCGGAAAACCAGGGTGGGAGTAGGGGCAACCAGTACTATTATGTCAAAGAGTGCGAGAGGGGGATTCAATCTCGTATTCTTAAATCTAGACAGCTAGATATGACAAGTGCAAAAAAGGAGGCATCCGGATGGTCATGTAATTTTATTTTAACCTTGATGACTCAAAAGTTCCTTGCAAGAGGGTGGTTGCCCGGGGGGTGGATTGGGTGATACCAAATTATCACTAAAAATGCACTATCCCACTAGTTATGGGATGGAAAAGCCCATGCTTTCTGGGTTTTTCTCAACTTCATGCAGTAACCCCTGTTGGTCTTGGGGGTATCATAAAATGTTGTGGTGAAGCCACAACAGGTGAGGTCGACCGGTTTCGATGGTTTGTG
This sequence comes from Ambystoma mexicanum, assembly GCF_040938575.1. Lineage (NCBI taxonomy): Eukaryota > Metazoa > Chordata > Amphibia > Caudata > Ambystomatidae > Ambystoma > Ambystoma mexicanum. Next base: position 538,818,736 of record NC_090940.1, read on the forward strand.
AGTGATTACCGACCATCTTCTTCAGGACAAGATCGATCTTCATATGCTACTGAATAGTATCTGTCCTCTTAGTAGGGCAGCAGTAACAGGCTGCAAGGGGATCCTCTAAGAGAGTAGCTTCACACCCTCCTCCACCCAATAAAGCACCAGACCAGCATACAAAGAGCAGCCATACAAGCTACCATTTTAAATCTAGTTATTAACCGTAAGGGTTTCCATCTCTGAATCCATAGTGTGCTAGAGACCACTCAAGCGGAGGTTTAGATTTATATGTCCGGTGGGTCGCCAAATGCATACGCTAGTATTTATCCCTGGGGAATGGGGTGGGTGCTTTCTTATGCAAAAAAGGGAGAGTGGTTATTCTCTTCCGCTGGATACTTGCCTAGGTGGTCAAGCATGTGTCCTTTGTTGCAGAGCCATCCTCAAATGGCCACCAAATGTCGTCTTTCTACTTGCATACATGTATTCAATCCCTTCAACAAAATTACATTTGGACACTTAAGACAACCATATGCATTTTCACTGATGGACACTTTTTAGCTTAACATATAGCATAATATTAAGCTGTCCATATTTAAAGCTAAAATGTGGCCTTTGCACTGTGGAAATGTGGGGACAGAAAGTGTGCCTTAACTCTAAGATGGGATGTTTTGTGAAAGGGCTGCACAGGGTATCGCATGTTAATACAGGGGTTTCTACGATTTAGAAATGGTAAAGTGAATTTTCTTAAATTATTGAATGATGGTCATGTACCCTAGCTAGTCTGATGGCAAAAGGTCTAGTTTCTGAAAATGTGCCCAAGGTAGGCACTTCAAACCACTTACTGAACAGTACTATTTAAAAGTAATAGCCATTAAGCAGGTGGGGCATCTAATTCTCTAAAATAAGTACCTAATTGACGTTGTCGTCTTTACTGAAAGCACTGTAACAAGAAGCTGATCTGGCCATTGACTAGAAAGACTAATTTGCATTTTTGTTTTAGACTGCGCGGAATACCCACGCGCATCACATTTGTTCCAAATACCCATAAGGAATCATTGTAATCTCCTCCCATGTCCTCAGTTAAGGGGATTAACCAGATTACCTAGTTGCAGTAAAGATTCCAGGGCATGAAGAAAGACCTAACAAAATGGATATCTACACACGTGGAATTAAAATCATACACATTTGTTCTTGGAGATTTAAAAAAAAAAGTCAGTTTTATTAGTTTTCCAAAGGTAGAAGTTTGACGATCATTTACAGGCATTTTCTACATACAAGAACAATCATGTGTAAAGCATATAAAGTCTTTGGAGATCACATAAGTTTACAATAGCATCATCAAAACCAATTACCTTCAGCCCGCCCCCCTGCCCCTTTTTCACATAGTGCCGTCTGGAGAGCTAGAAGAGACCAATTGTTACATCTGAACCATTCTTATATATATGACATGGGGCACACAAGCACAATATTACCCATGAATTTTTTGCGTAGCAGACGTCGTCGACCGTTGAGTAGATTGTCTCTGAATGTAGTAACGCTTTGCACACATTCTTTTCATGTAACATATTTAGCACGAAATTCAAACCATGCGTTCTCAACTGTGGTGCGATCCCCATGTAGGGCTGCAGTCAGGCTGTCCATTCTATATATGTTCAGGGCAACACCCAGCCATTCAGTTGTGTTAAGGAGTGTGGCTCTCTTTCATACCATGGTGAGACAGGCTCTTGCGGCCATCAATAGACCTTGTATCATTTTGGGTGCTTTCATGGTCGTGTCATCCGTCTCAACCAGGCCAAACAGAATCATCAGTGGTTGTTTCTCCCTTTCCTCATCATCTCATTCCCTGATCCAACTGAGAACCTCTGACCAGTAGGCTTGGACCACTGTACATCCCCACCACATATGCCAATAGTCGGCCCGCTTCCCGCAACCCCTCCAGCAGTATGGGCTTACCCCTTGGCACATTTTGGCAAGCCGGATTGGGTCATACTGCCATCTATATATTAACTTGACGGCATGTAGTTTGTAATGGCAAGATATAGATGATTTCGCCGTTCGTCTACATATTTGTAGCCATAGTTTTTGTGAGATCGGTCTACCCATATCCGCTTCCCATCTGTCCTTGAGTGTGAGGAATGGTGTAACCTCAATCAATGCCAAGTACATTGCACTTATTAAACCTCTAGAGCTTGTGCATGTGTTAAGAATTCTTTCAAACGGGGTGAGGTCCCTTTGTAACTGGTCTTTCCATATCGCCCTTGTCATCACCCCCTTAAGTCTCAGGTATAGGAAGAGCGAAAGCAGGCCTATACCGAGTGCCTCCTGAAACTCCTGAATAGTGATAAAGGAGCCATTTCTCCAGAGTTGACCCGCCCTTTCTAATCCCGCATCGTACCAGGTCTTAAAGCTCCCTGGGTCCGGGATTGCATCTCGGATCCCTGGTGACCAAAGGTGTCCCAGTGGAGAGGGCCAGGATGTAACTCCCACCATTTTCTTGCCTGGCTTCCATATTGCCCATATTGTACCAATAATGGGGTGGGTTTTGACGCTATTACGTAGTTGGGGCCCCAGAACCCATAGCCATTCACCCAAGATAAAAGGACGGAGATGGTAGTTGTCCATGGCTATCCATTGTGGTTCTGACTGCTGCCTGATGTGCGGAACAAGGACACACAGTTGGGCTGCTCTATCATATGTTTCTATGTCTGGGAGGCCTACCCCTGCATTGTCCTTTCAGAGCTGGAGCAAAGATCTGGGGACTCTAGGCTTTTGACTTTGCCACAGGAAGGTTAAGAGACTTTCTGGTATCCGTGAAATATTCTTGGGGCATTTTGATGGGAAGCATTTGGAACAGGTAGAGTATTTTAGGGAGAATCACAATTTTTATTGCATTTAAACGGCCCAGCCAAGAGATGGTAAGCTTGGACCACCTTTTGGATATCTTTTTGAAGGACATGTGATAATGGAGGGAAGTTAGCTTCGTATAGTGATTCCAGGTCATGGGTAACATTGATGCCCAGGTGGAATCTCTACTTTCATCAATTGGGAGGAGGATAGACTTCCCGGTGTCGATTTTCAGGCCGGCCAGTTCGCCATATTCTTCAATTATGCTGATCGCAGCCGGGACAGAATTTAGGGGGATCAGTTAAATGTAATAAGATATCATCAGCGTAGAGGCCTAGTTTATATTCAAGTTCTCCCACTGTGATTCCCTAACTCTACCATCTTGTCTTAATGTTTGCGCTAACGGCTCAAGGGACACCACAAATAATATCGCTGACAGTGGGCAGCCCTGCCTTGTTCCCCTTTCCGAGGGAAACCATCGTGAATAGCCTCCCTTCACTGTCACTGATGTTGTGGGAGAGGTGTACAGTGCTTTAAAGGCACGGCGGAGCTTCGGCCTCAACCCATTCCAAACTAATACCCTTTCTAGGAAGTCCCATGACACCCTATCGAAGGCCTTCTCGGCATCTAGTGACATAAGGGACGGATCCCCTCCCATTCCCTATGCTTCATGGATTAAATGAAGTGTTTTCCTCATGATATCCGCGCCCTGTCTCCCAATAACGAAGCCAACCTGATCAGAGTGTATTAGACGTGGTAAGTGCGTTTCAAGCCGGGCCGCAATGACTCTGGCATATACTTTAGCATCAATGTTAAGAAAAGAGAGAGGGCGATAAGAGCTACAGTATTTGGGGTCTCTACCTTCCTTCGGAATGACAGCGAGAAGGGCCGGAGAGGACGGAGGCGGGGGCTTGGCCTGTGTCAAAGATGTGGTTGAACAGGGATGCAAGGAAGGGGGCGATGAATGTGGAGAATGTCTTATAGAAACCGGGCGTGAAACCATCGTCTCCTGTGGTCTTTCCCGTCTTTAGGTGTTTTATGGCTTCTGTAACTTCTTCTTCTGTGACTGGTGTATCTAAGGATTTGGCCTCCATGGATGTGAGTGTGGGGATCCGCACCTCTTTAAGGTATGTGTCAATACTTCCTAAGAAGGGGGGGGGGTCACATGTATATAAATCTTCATAAAAGAAGGCAAATGCTTCTTGTATACCTTTGGAGATGTTACTATGGTATCTGTGAGGGTGCCATCTGTCCTCTCGATGAGGTCAACCCATCTTTCTGCCTTCTGTGCTCGGAGACGAGCCGCCAGGAGGGCATCTGCTTTTTCGCCCTTTTCGTAGTATTTTTGTTTGAGGTATTGTAGGGTTTGAGCTGTTTTGCCCACAATAAGTATTTTCAGCTCCTCTCTGAGCTGTCTGGTTTCAGCAATGTACTTGGGTCTCTCACATGGGGAGGACTGTGCCAATTTTTGGGCTGTAGAGAGCTTCTCCCTAATATTCTTTTCTATCAGGGCTTGTTCTTTTTTTTTTTTTGGGCCCCTTCCCTAATGAGCACTCCCCTCCAGGTGGCCTTGGCTGCCTCCCATACGGATGTCTTCCCAATCTCTCCTGTGTCATTGGCAGAAAACAGTTGCTCGATCTTGGTTTCAAGAGTTTCTTTGAAAACCGAGTCAGCCCATAAAGAGTCGTTACATCTCCATTTGGTGTTCCAGGGGGGGCCAGGTCGTTCCAGCATATGTCCACCATAACCATATCGTGATCCGACCATGCGGCGGGGTGTATATTCGCCGCGCGAAGTATGCGCAGGAGGCCATCAGAGAGGAAGATGTAATCGATACGCGTGAGCGTGTCGTGGGGGAGGGAGTGGAAAGTGAAGCCTCTGTCCGCTGGATGCAAATGGCGCCAACTGTCAGTGAGGCCATATAGGTCAAGGGTTAGTTTGATTTCAGCTTCATCTCGGGAGGTAGGTGGGTCATGTGCATCGGCTCTAGTTTGTCTATCCACAGAACTATCCATCCACTTATTAAAGTCTCCACCAAGAGCTGTGTGTCCCTTAGCCATGCTAAAAACCTTCTCAGTGATTTTGTGGAGGAACCTATTCTGCCCTTGGTTAGGCGCATAAAGTGTGGCAAGGGTGACAATTGTGCCTCAAATGTTTCCCACAGCTATGAGAGCCCTTCCTTCCTTGTCCGACCATGTCTCAAGAGTTGTCATCCGGAGGCCTTTGCGAGTTAGGATTCCCACTCCCGCCTTTTTTAAGATACTAGAGCTCCAGAAGGAAGAGCCTACCTCGTGAGATGGGATCACTTTCTCTTCACCCCTTCAGTATCGTGTTTCTTGGAGAAATAGAATATCTGTTTGATCTCTTGAATTCTCTGCCCACCATGGATCGTTTTGTGGGTGAGTTCAAACCCTTCACATTAAGTGTGCATATGCGTAATGTCGTTAGAGAATTTAGGTGACATTTTGAACTTCGTGTGAGTATGTAAATGGTCAAGTTGTCTGCTTCATGGTCCGTGTTATGTTTGATAGTGCAGTTTGTGGTTCATCTTCTTTGAATTGGGTCTCAATTAGTCCTGAAGAGGTCAAGGGTTGACCAGTTCATGTTCTGTCCCTTCATATTCCAGTTTTGTATTCTTCCGCCCCCCCAGGTCTGTCTTCTGATGCATTGTCTTTCTACCACCCCACCCTCTGCTCCCTCCCCTCTGCCTCCTACATTCGGCGTCCGACGCTTCCAGGTTAACATCACCCAGTCGGTCTCCAACCACCAATGGAAACCGCGAAACAAGCGGTCCTATCCTAATGTAAACATATATAAGTGAGCCCCCAACCGTGTGCTCATAATCCAGCAAAAACAACTTACAAGTATGAATTCTGACCCCCTTCTTAGGCATCGTTCCAGTGTCTGTATTACCTCATATTTCTATCTGAACACCCCAAACATGCAGGCCCCAATTCACCGTTTGTGCGACAGAAATTAATCAATTAGATCTGAAGTCTGATCTTGGGGTCGAGTGCATCGTTGGCGTGTGCTGAGCATAAGTTCCTCCATCAGACACACCCAAATCACTCCACTCTCCCTCGGGCGGCGCCAGAGCGCTCAGCTTCAGCCGTACCACTCACCCCACTGCTCCTTTGCCACGTGCGGTCTGGTGTGACAGTCTGGAATCCAGGTTAATGCCCCATATCCTGTGAATTGTTCCTCCTCCGGAATTTCCTGGATCCCTGAATCCTTCTGTGCCGTGGGCCCTTAGTGCGCCATTCACTCTCCTCTCTCCTAGACTCACCAGGGGCGGATCCCTCCCCCTGGGGACCCAACAGGTCAGCTATACAGTCTGCAATGTCCTTTCCCGAAACAAGTTTCATTGTCGAGCCTTCCCACTCAAAGGTGAGTGAGAACGGATAGCCCCACCGGTATCTTAACAACTTTGTCCTTCAGCATCTTTGTAATTGGAGAGCACTTCTTACTCATTGCCAACGTGAATGATAAGTCTTGATGGAGTGAAATATTCGCATCGTCCAGTGAAAGTTGTGAAGCGTGTCAGGCCTTTTCTAAGATCCGGGCTCTGTCCGCATAATTGTGAAATCGAGCTAGGACCGATCTCGGGCCTCCTGGTCTGCCTCCAGCTCTGTGGATGTGGTCAATTTTGGGTTCGTCCACTGATTCATCTTTAAAGAGGAGCTTCAAAATGGTGTGCAGGGTTTGCTTTAGGTCTGAGTTGGTTTCTCCTTCTTTTTTGGGAACACCGAACACACATATGTTACGGCGTTCCCTATTTTCGCGATCATCAACCTTTAGGCGTATTTCCTCCTCTGTGTTCTATTTCTGCAATGCGGTGGTCTATTTGGGCTTCCAACGTGTTCATGGAGGTTTGGTTAGGCTCAACTTGTTCCAGCCTGTCCTCCATTTTGTCCATTCTTTGTGTAATTTTGTCATTTTTGTTGCCTATATCTGCTCTCATGCTTCTCATCTCTGTGAGCAGGTCAGTCAGCGACATCCGCATTGGTTGCAGCAGCATCAGACCCTGCAGTCGACATCTTGAACTCAGTGGGTGACTTCAGGAGTCCATGGGTTGGTGTAAACTTATATTTTGCCAGTTTGGCCTTAAGGTCCATGGACGGCGGGACCTCAACGATGAGTGTGAATCTTAGCTATGAGTGGAAAGATTGCCCCGCCGGAATGGTCAATTGAGAAGTATGTGCTTGTGTATATGAGCTTTGTCCTCAAACAGCCTCTTTCATGTGATCGAATGCCCTTTGGTGGTTCTTGTTTCTATTTTTTGATTGAGGCGTTTCCTGTACTGTAGGACATTGAAAGGCTCAGAGGGGGTTCCCCTGGGAGAGAGACCTCTGTGGTCTGCGTATGACCACCTTAGGCAATCCTCATGCACGCGGCCCACTCCAGGCGGAATGTTGGAGTTCTGTTCCTGGATCCGGTAAGCTTCGGAGTTTGCTTGGGAGCTGAGGGCACATGCCCTGGCAGACAGGGGCCCGACCCTCTGCCCTTTGTAGCCTAAGTTCTTCTTGCGCCCTTTTTTTTGGGGCCCAAGGTGCTATGGCTCGCTCCACCTCTACGGGGTCTCGGTGCCGTATTGTCAGACCCAGCTGGTGACTGTGCCCCCTCGTGGGACAAGGATCAGGGGCAGGGCACCGTAGGGGAATGCGGACTGCGAAAGGTGCTTCATCGATCACAGGGCCCACTCCACGCACAACCTTCCAGCCATGGTGGGACCCGAGAGAGGGCCCGCTTCCTGCTCTGTTTGTGGCGTAGGAGAGTCTACTTATGGTAAACTGCAGGGACAACTTGAGCGGGCTGGCCGGTGCTGCGTAGCCGCAGGGCAAATATGGTTCCACGCTATGCGCCCGTGGCGAAAGCGACAGCGGAGACTGTGTAAGCTGGGCCCTCTCCACAGCAGTCCCCTCACGGGGGCACCCTGCGTCCGTTCGGCCCTCTTCCGGGCCCTGCGTTCTCGGACGTGGGGTTGTCAAAACCTAAGGGCCGTAAATCATTTAGGTGGGCACCATGGGGCCGGGCGTACATGTGTGCAAGTGCCTTTCGATGGGCCCCGGCAGCGGTGTGCACGCCGAACTCTCCCTGGTACCGTGCGTATCACGGCTCTGTGATCGCTTGAGTGCGCGGCGGGAGCTCGCAGGCCTTCTCTGCCTTCGTGCGCCGAGTCCTGCAGAAGGGGGTTTCTCCATGAAAAAAGCTTTATCAATTTGGGTTTTCTCCCAGTGCGTCCTGAACACTTCTGACACTAATTTCTGTCGATATTACGGCTGGGGGGGGGTCTCGTGGTGGGGGCTCACTCCACTTTTTGGGACCCTTGCGCGGAGCCTACATGGGAAGTAAACCCATCTGTGCGCCCCCTGGTGGCCGATCCCTTAGAGATTTTATATCTGAATTTCATACAGGTCTGCTCTTTCAGGAAAAAAATTAAGAAACAATCCGACAATAGCCAGGTAAATTGCAAGAAGAGGTCTGTATTTCTAGTCGAAATGAGATCTAAACAATGGCCCTTGCATGGGATGGTGTAGTGTAGCAGGGATATTGCAAACATTAAGTTGACAGTATGGGTCAAAAATCCCACTCATCATTTGTTTAAAATAGTACCCCTGCATTTGGAATAAGAGGTGGTGTACATCCAGAAGTTAATCGGAAGGGACGACTCCAGTGGTGATAGTCTGCGGTATAAATATCCTTTAACATTATAAGTAGGTGTTCTACGTCCAAGGAACAGGAGGACAGCATATTATAACAATCATTTATAAAAAGGAGTCCAGAGCCAAGTGGACGGTAACTCACTGCATTTGAATGTCAAATTATTGTTCACTTGAAGATCCAGGCTTTCCACTGAAGATGGAACTAACAGCATTGAACATAGTGGTACTTTAAGGGGATATGGACAATGTCAACCCCTCCTGCCTTTATTGGAACAATTGTCCCTAAAAAATATTTTCCAGGAACCAACATATAAAACTGAGCAGTCATCCATGAGCCGGTTCTAATTTGGCCTTCTGGGGGAGCTCCAGTTATGGCTAATTCATTTGCAATCGCAGTTCTAGCATTCAAAAGCCTGGGCGATGGGCGCTGGAGAGAATTGGCTGTAGAATCATTAGGTTTTAGAGGTAAAGTAGAAGAATGGGATGTTTCCAGCTACTTGGATGTAAATTGTGGTGGAGTTAGCTTTCAGAAAGTGAGCAATCTCAATAGATGGAGGGTTTGGAAAATATGATGGTTTTTAAAATCTCACCTCATGCCTTCAGCCACTACACCCAGAACAGGGATTCAAACCTGTGCTGTTTTTTGTTGTCTTGCTTCCAAGACAAATGCTTTGCCTCTGAGCTATCCTCCCGGCTCAGTGTGTTTACTGTGATGGATCCATTTCCATTACTGAGATTTCAACATTGAGTTATCACTGTGCAGAAATGCGAAGCTTTACCCACATTACCCACACTGAATGAATAAAAGATGAAATTGACTAATCAAAGAATTAAAAAAAATCCAGAAAACCCAAGGATAATCCTGCAAAAAAACACGAGTGGCAATGTTGAATTGGGTGAAAATGTGGACAGCATTTCAGACCGGAACATGATTTTCATAAGTGTGAAGTGCGTATGCCATCCTTTCAGTCCTTGTGGATCACGTGAACGATGTTATGGTGTGAGCCGCAAGTGAAGTACCAGGAGAAGTACAATTTATAAGTAAAGAAATAGCAACACATAAGAAATTACACAATAATACTCCGGTGTCAGTACCCACTCCCTTCGTGCACCACTTTCTTAAAACCAAAAGGACACATGAGTTTTCAATGGAAGAGGTGGTCCCAACAGGGCATTGATTGACCTTGAAAGAATGTTGCTCTTGAGCAAACCCTCATTGTACAAGCTTTTGATGCTGGCTGCGGTCTACCGTGCTAGTTAGTGTTATTGGGTAGGACAGGATAGCATAATAGATTTAGTCGAGGTGAATATTCTCAAAGATGCATACACGCTGTGAGGCAGGCGAGGGCACTTGCAAATATGATTTCCACCTACTAATGCTGCTTTTCATATGAAAGCGAGAACATAAAACACGCTTGCATATGCCAAAAGGGAAATATATTAGAAGTGAGAACTGTGAAGGCGAGCATTTCTATATGTTAGGCAGAGAGCTTTCATGGCAATGATATGCGCAGTACAGTCTACCTCACACCAGTTAGAAGCTGTGGTTTAAACATGGCAGTTTGCAGTGCATGCTCAACAGTATACTGTGGTTATATGTCTGGGGAGTTGCATACACTTTTCAGTTCCCAAACATTTTCTCCATAGCCTTGCCTTGTATCAGTGAGGGTAATCTGTGCCATTTTCGGACTGGGCGGTTTTAAAATTGACTCATTGTTCCAGCGACATTATTCCAAGTATTGTTTCTTTTTCAGGTAAAGAAAATAGCAGCTGAATACTACGACACCCTCCCACAGCACAACTCTTGGATATGCGTTCTCTGGGATTTTGTTTTTGAAGAATCTATTAGCCCCTACTCCAGGATCAAGCGAACATGTAAACTACCAAATGAGGGCTAATAATACTGTGAATCAATCTTATTATAATCAATCTTATTATATAATTTGTCATTGTGAAGTTAATCCAACCAGAAAGACCAGTGTTGTTGAGCAGGCCAAATTTGTATTCAACTGTAAATTTCAGACTGATTCAATGTGAACTATGGTATGCTTTCTTGGATTTCAAGAATAGATGGCAATGTGTTTGAAAGCGGTTCTTGAAAGTTGATTTTGCCCTAAAATGACGAATTGCTATAGTGAATTTTGGAGTCCTATTGACGCTAGGAGTGAAGGCAACGCAGCCCTTTTAAAAATGTAGTGGTAGTTTCCTTAGAGATTCTGGAGGCACTGTTGAGACTACCGTATTGTTTTAACGTAAGCTATGTGGCAGGTTTACCTTTGTAGTGATAGGCCTATGCATTTGACATCACTCTTTTTTTGGGCCACTGGGCTAGGACTGTGTGCATACATAGTGAATTACTGAGGCCTTAAGAAGCTGGGTACCTGGATAACATTAATCACTGATGGATTGGACTTCCAGTTTTTGTGCCTGGTGTTTCACCCTCTCCCGAAATGGCACTTATGTGAAAATTTATTTTTACGTCCCTAGATTTGAAGTTTTGATGGTGGGATCTTTTTAAGTTCCCTTAGGATTTAAACAAAATAATTAAAGTTTCAATTTGGACATGTTAGGTTAAATGAAACGGAATCCATCTTTAAAGCTTCTTTAATTGTGTACAGAATTTCCTTGATATGCACTTTACAGTGCATTTCTTTCCTTGAGGATGGAACGCTACAAAACATTTTCACTAGTTCTATAATGTCTAGCATTCTCCAGACTCCACGCTAGCAGGGTGGCTGTCTATGCTGTATTAATGTAACATTAACTGGACTGATCAATGGATTGAGTAGACCAAGTATGATCTGCTGCCACACCATCACTCCCTAACAGGTTCTCATTGGAATTCCGAGAATCTTTCTCTACTATGAATTAATTGGTGGAAAATGAAGATTAAACACTTGGTGTTTTTATATAACTTATATTTTGTTTGTGTCCTAATGAAGCGATTTGTCTTACACCAGTGATGTCCGTCTTTTTGAGCAGTAATCCACATTTACCAGTTTAATAACTTTTTAATATTTTGGTGGCAATTTCACACTAGGAAGTTTAGTGATTGGTTGTTTTAAGGCATAGTCACACTGGGGGACATGTTGGCTCAAGTCTTTTTCCACACTTTTTCAGCAAAATTAGGATTTGTGACTGTAATATGAAATTCGGAATCATTTTCTTCTGTTTGTTTTTTGAGTGTGATTAAGAGGGCAGGACGCAATTAGTGAGACACGGACACCTCATTAGAGGTATGCATCTTTATTATGTTTCAGACCACAAGTGAGAATGTCTTTCATGACTATTAAAATATATGTATCCTGTTTGAAATGGAATGTAATCATAGATGCATTTTATAGAAAATATTGTTCACAAAGGGAATTGTAGGAAAAGCAGTGGAAATTGACTATTATATGGTGTAACAGTGGTGGACAAACATGAATTTGATATTTTGGAGCTTGTCAAACATTAATACAAATGCTTAGTGCTACAGATTTGGAGTACTGGTGTAAATGAGTTTTGATAATTGCACCAAAGTTCACTTTGTTTTTCTCTAACCAGTGGTCAAACTGTATGATTAAGGGTGCTTATTTAAATTTAACGTGTACAAAAATGTACATTTGAAAATATTAAATTACTTGCAATGTCGTTTCCTCTAAGCACTAGAAACACAGTATTTGTTTTGTATTAGAAATGAAAAACATTTTCAAAACTAAGTGAATCATTTCAATGAATTGTAAAGTATGTATTGTATTTTAATACCCTTAGCCTATGCACTTGTAACCCTGATTTACCCATATTTTGGTTCAGAAAAAGTAGATTTATATTTATTCCAACTTTACTGTCTTCTGTTGTCTTATCTAGTGAATTCTACCTAATTTGTGAATGACATATGGGCATGTGTATGATGTGTGGAAAATGTGTAACAGTGTTTAATGTTAAACATGGTGGTATGCAATATCGCAACATTAATCTTTTTCTCATATAGGTTTACATATTTTCCTGATTGTGACATATCGGAAGATAAATCCATTTGTATCAGGTTGGAACTGAAATCGGTTATTCACATGCATGATAAATATATTGTTGGAAATGTCTACTTTGAAATAACCTTTTGAGATCCGTGACACAAGAACACATGTAAAGTCTAAAAAAAAAAAAAGTAAGGCGATCCTGTAAGATAAATGTAGTAAACGGCACTGTTTTTTCCAGAAGCTTTTTGTAAGCAATAGGAACGTAAACCCTATGTAATATACACAATATAAACTACATAAACCTAACTGATGCATTATATAGAGGTGATCAAAATACCGATGACTTGTATAATGCAAAACACATTGTAGTTTAACTTGCTCAAATTGGCTGTTTTCCCCAATCTAGAAAAAGCAAAAGCTTTGTAACTATTTCATAGAAATGACGTCCCACTTCAGTGCTTTCAGACAGCTTGATCAAATATATTACTAAACCATTTGAGGGAGTTTTGAATCAGTGTCATAGGTGGAACATACTTGCAAGAAACCTATACAGGTTTAGTTTGATTATAGCACACTGCAAGACCTTTCAAGGATTAAAATATACCCTTCCTTTATCTGTATTACATGTTCAGCCCTTGGCAGGTGTCTTCCTCTGTGCCTGTTATTTATCTGGTACAAATTGAGAAAGCATATAGCTTCTACAACTGTTCAGGTCTCGGATTTATTAAATATTGATGCATTGTTTTAATGGGTTGACAATAAGCAGAACCTTATTTGGCTCGAGGTGAATTCAACCCACATGAGAAATCCTCCCTCATTGCCCGAGCCACCAAACAATCCAGAAGATCACTCCTGAAACCAGGAGGTCCCTCCTCGGCACCTGCTCCCTTACCAAAGAGTGCCAACATCTAGTACTTGCTTGGCGATAATAGCATGGATCAACACCATTTCCAAAAAGTGGCTAAGTGATGACTTCTTCTGTATCATACATGCCATCCTATCAAAATACAAAATTAAATTTGTCAACTGCACCAGAAAGTGGGAAAATGGTAATCACTTTTGGGCAGTAAGTCCAGCACAAGTATCGCACTGACATCAACCTGTACATCACTCCTAATAGACTGCACCACCTTGCACATGTTCACACTCTTTTAATCCACTGACCTCCTTCAGACAACCTCATTTGCAGACAAACTTGAAGATGCTGTGGCTAACCTTACAGTTGTCTGCAATATCAATAAGTTGACTTCTTAATTTCTGGATGGTGGAAAAAATCTTGCCTACCAAAACTGTGAGACATTTAATCGCACCTCTTGATAAAAGGCAAATAATATTTTTGATCAGTTTATTTCGGAAATGAAGATAATTTCCTTAAAACATACATTTCATAAAAACACAATATATAGCAATGCATAAACAATCAATTACATGATTATAATAAGAAATTGGACTGACCTTAGCTAATCTTTCCTCCAGAGACATGATTGGCATACTTATGTACAGTGAGGAACACGTATATGCTTAATAGAAACATTAAGATGTCAACTTTAGTTTTATACAAGGCATGCTTCAAATATGTTAAGTGCCAATCATACCTTTTGGGTGTCAGCCCACAAGAGGTACATTAATCTAGGACAAAACGGGACAAAATCTGTTTTTAGCAGTATTGGTATTGGGGTCACAGATCTTACCTCTTAATTTGCGGGGCAAACCATATGCGAGACCAGTATGGGTGCCTTGCATATCAGACCTGTTTGTGTTTGTGATGTGATATTGTTGGCTTTCTATAGTGCTGTAATTGCTCTAAGAGGAAGGCAATTGAACTGTGCTCTGGGAGTGGAACTCTCTGGCTTGGATCACCTGCCCATAAGATATTTCTGGACTCTAGGTTCGAATATAATGGCAGGTCTGTGGTTGGATGGTTTTAAGAGCTCCAGCGCTACTTTTCTTTTCTTGTGTGTAAAATATGGAACTTTTTAGAGCTGTTGCAGCCTGTGATATATGTGCATAAAAGCATACATTTCATTGAGCCTAGTTTTTATAAATATTAACCACGGTATGTTGTCATTAACGTCCATTACAACTAGGAACCTAATTCGATTGTGTCAGATTGGCTTTTTACTTCCTCCAGATGGAGTAGTAGTTGTGTGGGGAGTGTCATTACCATGTATACAGCCCAATTCCATGTGAAACACATGGTTGGAGGCTGAGTGAGGAAGTCCCGGAATTCTTTTGAAAAAATAATGTTCAATTACCTGAATCAAATTAGTGTGTGTATCCTCAAAGCGCCATTACATAACTAGCCACCAAGGCAACTTCCCTATAGTATACTTTTAATGCTGGGTCTATTGATTTAGTCTTAAACATCTTAAACATCTGCATAAAGTGAGACACTCCCCACGCGCTTGCCTAAACATCATGAACTTTTCTTTTTTTTTTGTGTCCGGTAAGAGATTAGGTGAAAAGCATAGTCTGAAATATTCAAATTCTTTAACCATTGGAATAATGACCTTATTACTACAGTCTTCCTCTCATTCACTTTAAGATTAAGTTTTGCATGGGGTGTGCACAATCAGCACTGTCGGCCACATAGACTAAAAGCAGCAGAACTCTATTCAACAATCTTGGTACATCCGGAGTTGAGGCCAGCAGTCTTGTAAAGGCCATTTATGTACAGGCTGAAAAATATGGGTCCCAGGACATGGCCCTGCCTCCACTGGAAAGAAGTCGGTGCAGTAGCCATTCTTGCCATTTCTAATGCAGGCTTCTGTGTTTTGATTGAGCCTAATTAAAAGTTTGACGATGGCCAACCGGCAGCCCATGGACCCGAGCAGCCATAATTTGGTTTGATTTACTTCGTCAAAGGCTGTGCTTGGGCCCATGAAGGCCAAATAAATGCGCTCCTTTTTTACATATAGTTAGTAAGATACTACTAGATACAGATCATTGCTTGCAGTGCCTACCCCAGGTCTAAATCCCAACTACACGAGGGATAGTATGGTACTTGATTTGATTTTGGCCAGAAGAATCCACCTGAAGATCTTAAAGAGCGAGTCTGGAAATGAGATTGGTCTATACAAAGCAGGGTTCAATAATTGCATAGTGCCATTAGACTGGTATTGATTCAGTGTTAATTGCATTTAAACCGATTGTTAAAATGGGCGACCATAGGTCCACTTCAGAACTTGATGGGGGGCCGAAAAGCCCCCTGATCTACTAGTGCTGGTAGGTCGCTCTCACACGAGACAGAGCCAGCTCTATATAAGCTAGCAAAATGTTCCATTCATGCATGGTCTGGGACCAAAGTTTCCAACCATTGGTTCTTATAGTTATAATACGGGTCCTGATTCACGATTCCCATATTATTTCCGGTTTTGTGGATATGAACGTTCCTTAACTAGTACTGAATGTATTGGTGTTTTAATCCAGCAAATGACAGTCCTTACAAAAGTCAAAAGCTTGCTTGAAATTACTTTCTATGGTGGTGTCGCTCAGTAGCAATTTCAATTCATTATTTTGTTGGTCTTTTGAAATCCTATGGACCTTCAGATTCCATTATGGAGGGCAAAAGGAATCCTATCCATTGGTTGTGACGCGCAAGGACCACCTTGGATTAGGGCATGCTCTTTGCTGCTCCATTTTTGTTTGGTTTATAGGATCAGCAAAAACCAAATCGTCGGATTGCAGCCCTAAATAGCCATTTGCTTAGGTGAGTTATTGTATTTGTTTATATAAGTTTATCTGGAGGTACAGTTATTGGCCAGTGCAGTTAGATGTTGCAGACCGACAGATCAAGTCCAACAAACTGGTGTTCTTATAAGAAAACATGTGTAGGCGCCATCCAGCAAATCATAGGAAAATACCTTGCTGGTGACATTGCTTTTGAAAGGTCCTTAATTAAAAGTGAAAGTGGAGTCCCGTTGCATCCTTGCTGATATTTTTTCTTGGCCACATGACCAGAGGCATCCAGTTGGATCTGTTCACAAGTATCTGTAGGACATTATATCAACATCCCTAATATGTGGGATTACACATTTTTACAGTTGGGACCATCATTTATTCTGCTCAAAGGCCATAGAATAGACAATGAGGGCACAGAATAATTTAAACCAATTTGACCTGTTGAGGACCAACAGGTCACCTGGATGCACTCCAGTGGGAAATCCTCCCTCTGTTTCAATCAATGGAACTATTCAGTTATTCAACTAGATACCAACCAATGTTTGTAATTTTTCATTTCAATATTCATAATTAATCAAGTATTTTAGCATTTGAAAATATTTTAGTCCGCAAACGTATTTTCCAAGTAATTTGACAGTTTGTATATTTGTACATTGTTGGCTATTAATAGACTTTCAAACTTTGCTACATTTCAGATACATTTTATCCTTATTTGCTCAACACATTGCTTCAGTGTTACCTACAAAATCTACTGTAACATTTGTGTCAAAAATAAAAAAATGTAATTGTAGCAATAACCTCTAATAGCTCCACGTCTTGCAAGATGTATGCCTAAAACAAAAAGGCATAAACAAATTCTCTAAATCCTTAACTCATCTTTGTCCAAACAAATCTCAAGACATGCTTGCATGACTTCATTAAGCTGAACGTCAAATTCTGAATTTAATCTCATTGAGAACAAGTCTCCAGGAACGTACAAAACCTGCACGAATGATTTTACAATCAGCCCCTCTCCTACAACCCTTGACATCTGCTCTCAACCTTCACTTCTGCACTCGTATTTGTGGCAGCTTCTGATAACCCAGCAACTCATGGACAGCAGGGTAGCAGACTGGCATGAACCGGTCGGGTCCCCCGTGTCTATCTTTTAAAGACGGCACTCTCATGTAAATAGCCCGTACAAGACTGCACCATAAACAAGTGAATCAGGCATGCCATTTTATGATACTGCAACGAAAGATTTCAGTGCACAAGTCTGGATTCGCACAACATAGGCTGATCTAGTGCCCTTTCTTAAAGATGGGGACCATAATACGGTTATTAAATTAAATGAATGGGGAATCTTATTGCCTGCACAGCAAACGTTATAGACCTCAATTTTATTTTGGTTTATTCAAAATTTTCACATGACCCAGCATAACAGCTACAGGTAACAATTACAAAATCCTTCAATACTCAATTCATCTAAAAAAAAAAAAAGTAAAACTTTGGTTTGAGGAGCTTTTTGTGATATCACTGTGAAACCCCCACGACCAGTATTTTAATTTAGATTTGTAGGTGTTGCATTTATGTGCGAAAGACTGAGACTAAGAGATCCCCCCCCCCACTCCGTTTGTAAGGAAATGCGTATTTTCCACACACCACCTTGCACCTTGCTGCGCCACAATTATGTATTGACAAAGTTCCACAATCACATGTGTTTGGTGATCCAATTAGTTTTATTTATTGGCCCTTTCCAATTAGACGTGTTTCGGCATTGACTATGCCTTTTTCAAATCGGGGCATATCCTTTTTTAAACAATTTTTATTGGTTTTTAAACAATCAATCAACCAACAACCCCAGCAGTACTTTATCTTGCATAGTGGCTGACCTATGTTTAGTGTCTACTGCTTCCCTTATCCCACCCTCCAACAAGCCTACCCCACTCCATCCTTTTGCTTGCATATCCTTCAGCGTTATTCATATATGCATGTTTGTAGATGTTTAGATAGTACTGGGGTAAATCCCATCTGCTGAAAATGTTTTTCTTGCCGCTCGCGTCGTGTAATGGCCCATTACATATTCATGTCCTCCATATAGTGAATTCTGTCAAAGGCACAATACCTTTCTAAATGGACATGAGTTCCACCAAACCCTCGCCTTGAGCGACCGCAAGCCCAACTCACAGCGTAGCACAGGAGCAGGGACACAATTATGAAAGCTGAAAACAGGCCTCCAAATTGTGCCTTCTATCACTCCTAGTTCATTTACCTTATCAATGTCGCAAGACAATAAAAAACCTTGGGGATAACGTTCCATTATAATGGTAAATCATAGATAGAAAAATCGTTCATATTTAGGTATCGGCTTCTTTAGTCTGGGCATAATCTTAGCCACCCTGGCATGTATCTCGTGTCCCAATGTCACTTTGCATCCATTGGCTACAAGCAAATACCCAGATATCCAAACTGTTACCACCGGCAAACCCTCAAAGTACCATGTAAAGCCTATCTTGTGGCACGAGGATGATAGTCTCATGATTTTTGTTTGTTCTTTGAGGTCCTTCATCTCTGCATGGAAAGCAAGCAAATGCAAGGCTCTTTGCAGCCCTGTCTGAGTGTGGTCCAAAACTGACCACATCCGCATAGGTTAACCATGAAATATGTACATTTCCCAAATGTGGTGTTACAAATCTGGCTGATTCTAAATATTGGCCCAGATCTGAAATCTAGAGTTTAAAGACAGGCTGACAATACACACCCTATACATAACCATTATTCAGTAGATCAGGTATCTGAGAGACTTCCAAAATATCCAATCTCACTCTGAAAGATGCATCGGTGTGCAGATAATGTATATGTTGAGCAGACCATCGGCAAACCCCATGAGTAGTTTCCTCCATAGTATGTCACGGTTCACTGTATCAAACGCTGAAGTAAAATCAACCAGGCCCCATTTAAACTGGAGCACTATTGTATTGAGCACTATGATTTGTAATCATCTGTAGGAGATTTGAGAAGAGGCCCGTTCAGGGAACTCCTGATATTTCTCCTGAATCCTGATTTAGTACTTCTTCCTGGATTAAGGACCCATAGTTCCAGCTCTTTCAAAATGAGACCTGCAAAAATGTTGCCGTCAACGTCTAGCGTGCTGGGTCTAAAGTTGGAAGGATTCATGCATTCCCCCTTTTTTTTTAAAGATGGGAACTATGTATGATAATTTCCAGGATGCTGATAAAAATACTTTCCCACACTCATGAGCTTTTTCAGGACCAGATTATATAGTTCATTAGGGCCAAGTGCTGAAGAGTTACTAGCCCTCTTTATTATTGCTATAATTTCCTCATAATATATAGGGCAAACTAGTTGAGATCCTCATGCACTCGTACTTCGGCAGAGTTGGAGCGTGCAGTAGAGTAGAATTTCAGAAAATGCCTTTCCTAGTCAGTTCCACTAATTGTTAGTCTGAATGTCTACTTTACAGTGCTCTCTATTAACCAGAAACCAAAACGAAGTGTCTGCCTTAGCAGCTAAAATCTTCAGCATGGTTTCTCCATTTTGTAACATAATGGCGGTACTGAAGTAACCAGTTTTTGTTCTTCTGCTTTAGACTTTATCTGCAGGCTAGTTTCTAGATAGTCTAGGTTCATTCCTCCGACTACTCTGCTGGCTCTTGTTAATTTAGATTTGTGCTCAGCAATTCTTGTTTGGGGTACATGTGGATGAGTTCTTTATCTTCTTGCCTAAGAGTAATAACCCTTCTATGTGTCCCTCTTAAGAGGTTATAGACATATTTAGGTAGCAACATCCTACTGGCCATAAGAGGGAGAGCAGCAGGGGCGTGGCTACGAGAGCCATGTGAGGAGTAGAGCTCTGGGAGAGCTCCCGCAATCCGGCATTCGATCCTGATCAGAAGTGCTCAAATGCACGCTTTCATGTCCTGAAAACCCGTGTGCCTGTCCATGAAGGAGGCGCACGGGTACCCTGCAAGTTTGGAGCCTGGGCTGAGGAAGGAGATGGCCCTGCGAGCATTGCTGCGCCCACATATCCTGGGTCTGGGACCCTAAAATGGCAGCCGCGAGAAGTTAACGGGTGCCAGCCAGCGGGGTGAAGACAGTGGTGGCTGCGTGCAAGAGGGTCGGACGCTGGCAACGGCGCACTGCAGCTCCTGTGACTCTCGCTGGAGAACCCCTGCACGGTTCCCGGAGGCCAGAGGGGGGAGGCCGCCGCACAGACCCCCGAGTTGTAATGCTCCCGAGGCTGGTCCAGCGTGACACGGCTGCAACTGAAGCTGTGGCGGGTCTGGGATTGGCTGTGCCAGGCGGGGGGACCCAACAGCGGACCCGGCTCGCAATGGTGTTCCTAGGAGGCAGTAAAAGCAGCCCGCGGTGGATAAAGACTGGCCTGAGACACCTAGAAGCCCTGCACGCTGGAATTTCAGAGCGCCATGAAGAGCGCGAAAACTGGGTCGGCTTGCACACTCCCTTGGGAGCGGGATCCTAGTACCCTGCAGTCTGGAGCCTGCGCCAGGGACAAGGACGGCACTGCAGGTATTGTCCAGCCTAAGTACAGCGGGTCGGAGAACCCAAAATGGCAGCTGCATGAAGCCAACAAAGGCGCTGGCCACTGAAGTGAAGCCGATGGTGGTACTGTGGGGGAGAGAGTTGGATGCGGACATCGGCGCACTGGGGCCCCTCTAACACCTGCTGGAGTGCTTGTGTGCGGTGCACGAAGACCAGAAGCTGAAAGTAAGCACTTGGATCCTTGCTCCATGGTGTCCCCGAGGCCTGATGCATCGAAGCGCGGCTGCCCCTGACGCCGAGGTGGGTGAGGGACCAGCTGCACCAGGTTAGGGGATCCGGCGGCCCTGACTCGCGTCGGCGATCTCGAAGTAGCTAAAACGGCCCGAGGGGGATGCGAAAGTGCATGGGTCACCTGGGAGCCCCGTGTGCCTGAACTCTGGATCACCTCGAGAAGAGAGGTAACTAGCACGGGCGAAACTCCCCTCTATGGGCGGGAGCCGCTATGGGCACGGCGGATAGACATGCCCGTGGCAAAGTAACTCAGCTGGGGAACGAGAGCGCTGAGCAGTGCGCAGGACCTACACAGCCCAGACGGGCACAGGCCTCATCCAGGTGAAACACACAGCTTCACTGAGACTGGCCCTGCAGTCGAGCCCTGGGCTGTGCTAGTATACACGGACATAAGTAAGGTGCCTGAGACATCAAGGAGCTGGCGTGGTGCCCCACTTGGTCTTGGACTAGGAACAGCAGTAACAAAGGCAAAGGGTGGGAGACACCCCCTCGGCCTGGGCCAGAGACTAACATAGGGGTACAGTGAAGCGTGCCTGGTGTGCCACAAACGCCACTCCGGGTGGGAAGTGTCAGTGATTCATTGGGGCTTGCAGGGGACGCACATTGGGCCAGCAAATATGCCCGGAGGGCTCCATAAGCACTGGGGGGTGCGCCCGAGGACCCAGACCGACTAGGGCTTAGGCTCTGAGCTAGAGCAGATTGAATAAACCTGCATAGCTACGTGGGAGGACACAGCCCACTCCAGGAACACAATCGGCAGCTTGGAGACACCCCTGACACGGCCGTGCGGGGCCTTGACACCAATGGCAGCCTAACCTTGCTAGGGCCGGGGACCACAAGTTGTGGGGCCAGCCCACACGGCCCGGACACACCACAATGACTAGCAAGCTCCTCAGAACAAAGGGCAAGCAACCCACTCTTGACGAATATGCCAGAACACCACGGGGTGCAGAAGGGGCTGGGAGCAAAGAGAACCCCCCCTGTGAGGAGCACAGACACTATGGGCAAAGACCAGGAGATCCTTGCTGCAATTGCTGACCTGAAAGTGGCTTGGGAAACTAAACTGGGACTGGCCATGGACGAGTTGAAAGCAGCACTAGAGCTCAAAGTTGGGGCAGTACAAGAGGAGGTGAATCTTCTCCGGCAAGATGACAGGTCATTGGCAGAACGCACCAGTGACCTAGAAAAAGAGGTTGCTCCGAACACAGCGGACTGCGCAGCCCATAAATCTGAACTCCATACCTTAGTACAACACGTGGGCAACCTTGAAAGCAGGGCGAAGGAGGCGGAAGGACGCGCCCGAAGAAAGAACATACGTATTGTTGGATTGCTAGGAGCTGAGGGATCCAACCCCATGGAGTTAATTGAATCAATGTTACTGCAGGAGATAACTGGGGGAGTGTTGTCTCAATTAAGAGTGCACAGAGCCCTGATGAGGAAGCCGCCGCCGGGAACCCCCCCCCCCCAGGCTGATGATGGCCAAGATCCTCAATTACCGGGACCAGGAAAAACTTCTTCAACACTTTCGGAAGGGCGGAACAATACAAAGGGGGTCGGCAAACATAACTGCATACCCGGATTACACCTTGCAGGTGCAGCACCGACGCATGAACTTTGAGGCTGTGAAAAGATTGCGCGAAACAGGCCACAAGTATATGCTGCTCTACCCAGCAAAACTGAAGGTGTTCCACAAAAGCAGAACCTTGTTCTTTGAGACCCCAGAAGACGCCATGGGATGGTTGGATGCGCAGAGCTGCCCCCAAGAATCGGGTATCCAGTCAGGACAAGGCGAAGATGAGTAACATGGGACTGTGGCACCTATGGTGTCACAACTTAAGACAATGGGATTTGAATATAGTATGGGACATGGCCTGTTGGAGGATGCAACTAGGGCTATACATGTATGCATGATCTGGTATCACTAGAAACTTTGATATTGCGCGGGAGCCTTACAGAGCCAGCCCTCATATCCCCACAATGTGTAGTTTAGTTAGGTCACCGGTAGTCCAGTGAAACCCTGCCGGGTTCCTGACCTCGGCACCCCGAGGCAGGACCAATCGCGGGGGGGCCTGAGATCCAGGGATGGAGCTGGGCACTTGTTGGGGTTGGGTAGGGTGTAGGTAGGGAAGGGGTGTGTGCAGTGGTTTAGAGTTGGGAGGGGGGAGGGAGAGTTTGTTGGTAGTGGGAGGGAAACGAGCCAAATCTTGTGTCAAATCAGGCAGGAGTGGAAACTGGGAGAGGAGGCGGGACACCTAATAGATGACATCGGGTAGCCTTAGAGTAGTGATCTGGAACGTGAGGGGCCTCAACAGCTAGTTGAAGCGTAATAAGGTAATGATGTACCTCAGAAGGATTAGGATTGACATTGCATTATTGCAGGAAACCCACCTTACTAGGGAGAAACTGGAGGTGGTCAAAAGAAAGTGGAGAGGGAGTACCACGGGAGCCACACACTCAGCTTACGCGAGGGGAGTTATCACATGGGTGGCACCGCATGTACCATTTCAGCTGCTACAGTCTACAGAATGATAGTAGTGCGGGGGATGTTGGAAAACAGGGCAGTGAGCATTGTAAACTTATACGCCCCTAACCAAGATACAGCGGCTTACTTTAGGACCCTATATGGCAAAATAAGCCCCCTATTGGGTGGCGCGATCCTGTGGAGAGGGGCTTTAATTGTTCACTAAATCCTAAAATAGACAGATCTGACAGTAAATCAGACACGCCCACTCTGGCCGCAAAGGCGTTACAGGGCCTGCTAAGAGACTTGGGACTAGAAGATGCCTGGAGGTAGTTACACCCAGAAGATAGGCAGTACTCACACTACGCAGCTCCACATAACCTGCATACGAGGCTGGATTATATGTTCGCGGCTGCTGAGCTGGTAGAAGTGACGAGCGCGGAGTATAAGGTCAGAGTGCTCTCAGACCACTCCCCCTTGGTCCTGGAGTGGTGACACCAGCCCACCTGAGCGCGAATCCCAACGTGGAAGCTCAGAGCTGAGGCCCTGCAGGACTCGGGATTCCGGGAAGACCTGAGGGAGGCGATCAGAGTATTTCGAAACTAACACCAGAAGCGTTCAATTGGTGGGAACCTTATGGGAGGCATTCAAAGTAGAAGTGCGGGGCATAGCCATATCGAAATCCAGAGGGCTCCAAGGGGGCATAGAACGAGAGTTGCATGAAAAGGAGAGGGAGTTGGAAGACATAATGCGTAAGGGGAGCACCTCACAGCAGGATGAGATGAGGATGAAGGTGCTACAACAGGCCAGTAGAGAGCACTGGGATAGATTATGTAAGTTGAGCTATAAGAAATATGTCTAAAGGCAGCACACGGGCGGTGACAAGCAGGGCAGATTGCTGGCGTGGTTATATAAAAATGAAACGTCACAACCAGTGATCAGGGAAATCAAAGGAGATGATGGCCAGGCCTGGGATACCCAGGAGGGAGTAAGAGTTTTAGATACTATAAACGTCTTTATGGGGACGCAGGAGAAGAAATGAATCAAGAAATTCAGGAAACATTAGAAGACATAGGCTTGCCCAAATTAGATGATCAGGAGCGAGCGGACCTGGACGCCGCAATCACCTCGGAAGAATTAGAGACAGTGATTCAGCATCTGCCTACATGCAAAGCCCCGGGGGTGGACGGGCTTCCCAGCAAATTCTATAAAACATACAAACAAGAGTTGCTCCCCCCGATGCTGGCCATGCTTAATGAGACGTTTGAGCACGGTAGGTTGCCGGGGTCCCTACGGGAGGCGGTGATCCATCCCGCTCTTAAAACCAGGTAAGCCAAGCACAGACTGCGGGTCATACAGACCCCTGTTGATGCTTAATCGGGACAGCAAAATCCTCACAGCAGTGCTGGCAAACAGGCTTAAGCGAGTCATCGGTAAACTGATACACCCCGACAGGCTATGTTCATGGCAGGAACATAACCGATAATCATGGGAGACTCCACCGCATTATCGACCATACAGAGAACGATCCCGGCAAACTGCCAATTGTCTTGCTGGATGCGATTAAGGCCTTTGACTCAGTGAGATGGCCTTGGTTGCTAGCGGCTCTGAGAGAATACAGGATGGGGCCGGGGTATCTGAGGTGGGACAAAATGCTATACAGTTCCCCAATCTCAAGAGTCAAAATGGGTGCTACAATCTCAGATAAATGGCAACTCAGCAGAGGCACTAGACGGGGTTTCCCCTGATCGCCCATGTTGTATATCCTTGCGTCGGAGCCATTGGCAGTCTGCCTCAGGCAACAATATGGGGCGATAGGGATCCAGACTGCTGGAGGCTCGCATCTCATATCGTTGTATGCCGATGACATGCTTTTATACCTGCGCTTCCCAGAGGAAAACCTACAATATGTCCTGGAGGTGATGGAATGTTATGCTACCCTCTCGGGCATAGCAGTAAACCCCAAAAAATCTAGCATGTTCCCCCTGGGGAGGTACAGATGCGCCTTGCCGAGGAGCCTACCGGTTTTGCCAACACCCTGGCGAACCGAGACGTTTCGGTACTTGGGTATTGATATATACCACAAGACAGAAGAGGAACACAAACGCAATATGGGAAAAGGCTGTTGAAGGTATCAAAAATAGCATGGGATTCTGGACCAGACCACCCCTGGCCATGATGGGTAGAGAGGCTCTGATTAAGATGGTAGTCTTGCCAAGATTTCTACACTTCTTTGTAAATATCCCATACGTGATCCACAGGCGCTTCTTTGCCAAGCCCAATAGCTTGTGTAGGGGATTCATATGGCACAACTCCAGGAACAGGGTGGCCGTCTGGAAACTCCAAAACTCGTGTGACAGTAGGGGGCATATACCTGCCGAATTTTGAGTTATACTACTTGGCGGGACAGCTGCAATATGTGGTCAGGTGGTTGTCTGAAGAAACTGCTGAAACCAGGCTGTTGGGTAAAGGCCCCGCTCCCTTCTTCCTCAGAAGACGGTGTGGTTGCCTAAACCAAGGGTACTGGGAATGGCGAGACTGTTGGTGCTTGGCTGGGAAATGTGGCGCAGGGCATGGCAAATTGTGGGGACCCTGGCCCCATTCTCCCTGCAGGTGCCGTTAGTGGCGCTATGTGGGGAGGACTCCCAAATGACAACAGGGATCCGTAGATACTGGGAACCAATGGTCCTGGCTACTCTTGGGGATATATGGCAGGAGGGGGCGGCATTAGACTTTGAGGCTAATGGAGGACACTGGGGTGCATGTAGGCCAACACATCACTTATTCTAGAATTATCAAACGGGTGCGAGAAAGGTGGCCGGAGGCAGTGCTTGCGGAACAACCCGATGCAACCATCGAGACGATGTATGACATCTCGGAAGGTGCGCATTAGACTAGGGTGGGTAAGCAGCTGCTTCAACTGAGACAAGACTGGGAAGGGGAGGTGGGAGAACCCATGTCGGATGGGAAATGGGACAGAGCCCAAAGGTATCATAAGGTGTCCCGAAATGCGAGGCTCCAGCATATTCAATTATGTCACTCATAGAGCATATATGACCCCCAGTAAAATCGCCAGGTTTGGTGGCCCGGTGATACAGAAATGCCCTATGTGCGGGGAGGAGGAATCTGGGATGCTACACATGTTTTGGGCTTGCCCGGAGGTGGGAAGGTTTTGGATGGAGCTGAAGATACGCTTAGTGGGAAAAGGGATCATGCTGGATGTGGAGTCAGCTTGGGCATGCATGCTTGGGGGCTTTACCGGACCACGCAATCTAAGACACATCAGCAAGATGAAAGATCTGGCCTACATCCTGGCCAAACAGAATTGCAATGAGCTGGAAAGCAGCCCAACGGCCTAAAATTGAGATGTGATGGGCGATCCTTATGAAGTGGGCAGAGGCTGAAACGGCAGCCTGGTACAAAGCAGTCAGCAGAGGGGGGGAGGAGGAGGTAGGACCCCTAATAGCATGGAGACGACTTGCTAAATTAGTTTCGATCTTAATTCCTCAGACCAAAGAATAGCTCCAGCCAAGCACCGCTGTGCGTTTCAGTATTTTATTTATTTCTCATCAGTTTTTTTGCATTTCCCACTAGAGAAAGTTCTATATTAGGGAACCTTTGGAATACTTTCATAATTGTATTATTGTGGGCCTTCTGAGAATGATGCACTCCTTGGTCAAACTATTCTTTATTACTTCTGCTCACTGGAACCCTGTGTCTTACCATTAGATCCGGACATACTATTTCGAGTATCTGCAATAAACCTATACTACTTGGACACCGGTTCCTTTTAAAGGGCTTCTCTTAAAATAACCACTGTTGTAATTCTGTTTCCCCTTGTGACTTCCTAAGACATTTACATGTGGTTGCACTTTCTAGGGGGATGGTGACCATTAGACGCAACCACAATAGGGGGCTGGTGGTTGCATCTAGTGTTCATGATGATCAGCAGTTTTACATGGCTACTAGCTTTACCTGGCTTATCACACATTGATTTAGTGTGATCTATGTTCTTTATCTTACTGTCTCTGTGGGTAAGAGTTGCTTTGTCAGGTTCATATTAGCTGGAGGAGCCCCAGCTAATGCAGACAACTTTGAGGTGGCTTTTATTTATTTTCAAAGCAGCTATTTAAATTAAAAAAATACTTGTAGTGACAGCGTTTTTTACTGTTTTACAACTTTAATGTTGGTTGTTTGAAGCATAGCACGCAATCAAAGCCTACAATAGCAATATACATTTTTAGGTTGGAGCTAATGGAAATTTAAATGGTGATATTCCATTTCCCCCCCCCACTTAGGGCATATTCGAGCTCCATCTTTCAATATATTTTTTGTTCTGCCGTAATGTTTGTCATTTTGTGACTAGAAAGAACAAGATGATTATGCATAATCGATATTAGATGAGTAGACGTATTGTGTCCAATCTGATGGTTGATACACAAGGTAATAAATGGGATGCATTTGATCAGCCATGGAGCAAGTCCATGTTTGAACCATCAATGGTAGTCCATGGTGTAAGCTAGATCGCTCATATTATATCAGGGCGGTTTTAATGTTCGGTTCAGTAGTAGGCAATGGCCGATGATCACCACCCTGTTAACCATTTAAAGCCATTTCTGGTAAATCAGATGCATTTTTGATAATGAAATGGGGGAAAAGAGGGCAGCGCTATAGAAAATTGAACTACCATGTAGTGACATCAATGGAAGACTTCACAAGAAGTAGGAAAGCTATTAAACAGGGATATAAAAATCCATACAATAATTACTCGCGATTCCCAAATTATGTTGGGCTTAATAGTGAAAACATGTGTTTGTGGCTTTTATTATGTTTTGTTCATGTTTTGAGACTGCTATACTGTAATGTTTATGGAAAGTTTTTTTCCGAACTAAAGTTGTAATCCGTAATGAAAAATGTTTAGAGAGTAATCTGGAAATTGCTAAATATTGAGAGTCCGATGCAGACCTGGAGGCAATATGATTGTATATCGCGGGAAGCCTGGGATTGCCATAGCCAAGATATTGCCTATGAATAACGACATTTGTCCCAATCTTTGTTGTTTGCATGAAGTCTACAAACTTTACTCAAGAAGACTTAGAACTTTGCCTACTGCAGTTAAAATGTTCGAGTGTATTGCCCAAATAGGCTCACTAATGTCTTGGTAATGGCTGCTGCTAGCCTCTGGGTGTCAGATTTTCAGGGTGACCCTCATTAATAATCAGGCGATAAATTTGCATACAATGATTCTAAATGTATGCACATTTTTGCTCATTAATATTGAGGGATATCCTGAAAACCAGTCAGTGTGGTCTGGTATTTGTTGTGCACAGCATTGTGTTCTTTTCATTTAAGGGAATTTGGGATAACCTATCTGGGTCACATCCTCACCTGTGCCACTCCCCTTCTCTCATATCGGTCATCAACCATGGTAGCTGCATCAGAGCTCTGTGCAGAGCAGGGACCTGGTGAGACCGGCAAGAAGTGTGGCAGAGGATCCTGAAGGTAACACACATTTGTTTTGGCTTCTGAAGTGTCATTCTGCCTGGTGTCCTCTTGCCCACCTACTCCTGTCTCATACCCCTCTTAGGTACCCTTGCTTGGAAACCAACCACCCTTTACACATGGATTTTACGCAGTATTCAAAACTTGTTGCCTCATGGAAAAGCAGCCGGGATGCTTACCGACATGCAAGCACAGCGATGCACACACGGCACCTAGAAACACTTGTGTACAGGCATGTTATAAATGCTGTATCGTATCTTATTGAAATCAAAAGGGTCTGCCCCGTGCTTGACCGAGAAATCAATTGACAGTAAGCATTTCCGAGCCACACCTCATGTAGCACTCCATTTACGCCAGAATTCATGACGCATCCCGTGGAACACAAAGTACGACAATCTGTGGTGTTCTCATGCCATTCCTTTGCCCTTGTTTCTGCTTCATTACATCTTCTAAGATTTTAACTGCAAGCTTTTATCTGCAGGCTTACCTGTTCATCAAGCCCTGCACCTCTATCTGCAGCTCGAGGCTGCCCCTAATCTCCAGGATGTCAGGCAAGCAAGTATCCTGACACTGCCTAACCTGCCCAGTCTGCCCAAGATGCTGCTGCAGCCGCAGCCTCTACAATTCTGCTGAGGCTCCTTGGCTCAAGACTACAACCCCTCCCTCCCCCCCCCACCCCTGCATCCATTTAACATTGTCAAAGACACATTGTCTCAAGGGTCCAGGTGGGTTCAACCCTGACTATTAGTGATTCAACTTGTGCCACGCTGGGGAGTAATCTCTTGCCTACCCTGCACATGGCCAGCATCTTCAAAGATCATGTGAGTTGGGTGACACCTAGGAAGAAATTCATGACCACGTGATCCAAGTTTGTGCGGCCATTAAAGCGAGTAACCATTCTCTGTGAACGTTGAATATCCCTTCAGAAAACACTTGACCTAGGATCCAATCCCATCTTGGCTGACCACTTGCATTGGCCATGGATGAGGTGCTAGACAAGCCAGCTATAGTGAGGGCACAGCAGTTGAAAATACGTGGTTGGTCAATCGGTCCTGCATTTGGTGATCCCAACACCAAATGATCATGCACTCATTGTGATGTGCTGTTCAAGACCTCCGACTACGGTGCATGCAGTGACTGCAACAAGATGAATTATATTATGAATGGCTGCCGTTCTATGGCAGGCGTGGCATGATTGCTTCCCTAGGAAAGCAGCTGTTCTGAGATTGGAACCCGCCAGTGGTGGAGATATACCATCCGACAACCACGACTCAATGACAGTCTTCTTCGTCTTAGAAAATCCATCATAAATCTCTTGGTAAGACAAAACACCATTGATGCAGGCTGTTGATGTGAACTTTACAAGTTTCTGCTACACTTGGGTGTTTTCTCCATTTACTTAGTCCCAGTTTTAAATTACAGCTAAGATTTGCCATACCTTCTCTTTAGAGCACCAACATCAAGATCTTTGTATACGGTAACAAGACTCCCAACCCGCTCAAAGGAGTGTTTGTCTCACCTATTACCCAAGACTTGAACAGCAGCGCTCGCAGCAGTCCTAGGCTAGAACATGCTACTGTAATGCAATCAAAAACGGGGTACTGCTACACCTGGATGGCTACAAAGGTTCTATTTAAAAACCTAATTGGTCCAATCACTGATTTATTTAAAGCTCAAAGTTAAATTGTTCACTATGTTCTATGCCAGAAGAACGCACATAGACCAAAAAAGGTTGTCATGTTTTGCTCATATATTATGTTGAAGAATAAACATCAATGTTAAAATACTAAGACTCAAACACAGATTGTGACAATTAGCATGTCTTGTATGCAAAAAATAAAATTGATGCTATGGAAGAGGTGAAATGCACAAATACCACAACAAAAAAATCAGAAAACGTGAGCGAGATTGGGAAATTGATTAGAAATGTTTTTTAAAACAGAAACTTATTGAGAAATATTAGAAAAGGAAAATATAGTGAAAGGAAACCCTAAGAGATAATCTGAGTGAACTAGATGGTCTCAGGAAGAAAGAACATACAAATGAACAGAAATATTGTGGCAATAAGACCCGAGGCGGCGGGCCAATACCGCCCCAGGTAATGCCTGAGGCGTAGTTATAGGCCCGAGCGTAGTGAGGGCCTTAACGAAGCCCCTGGGCATTACCTGCGGCGGTATTGGCCCGTCGCCTCGGATCTTATTGCCATTAGCACCCCGGCCCATTGGATCGGGGTGCTAATGGCATTTTTTTTTGTTTCGCCACGTTTCGTAACAGAAATAAAAAATTGCC
This sequence comes from Ambystoma mexicanum, assembly GCF_040938575.1. Classification (NCBI taxonomy): domain Eukaryota; kingdom Metazoa; phylum Chordata; class Amphibia; order Caudata; family Ambystomatidae; genus Ambystoma; species Ambystoma mexicanum. The sequence continues at coordinate 538,849,910 of NC_090940.1, forward strand.
CGTCGGGAAAGGGAAAACTGAGTCAGTTTTCCCTTTCCATGGCGGCCATTGGGAGCGGACGCGCTGGGAACACAACTGTTCCCAGCGCGTCCGCTCCCAAAAAAAAAGAAGCAGAAGGTAAGTGGGGTTAGGAGGGTTGAAGGGAGGGAGGGGAAGAAAAAAAACGCACCTGCGTCCCCGCTGGGGGACGATGGAAGCCTCCAGCCGCATGGAGGCGCGGAGCGGGGATGGCCTGCTCTGAGTCTCCACACTGCTGGAGCCTGCTATCGTTTCCCAGCGGGGACGCAGAAGCATAAAGATTAAGTGGGGTAAGGAGGAGGGAGGGAGGGAAGGAAAAAGAAAAAGCTTACCCGAGTCCCCGGCGGGGGGCGAAGGCAGCTTCTCAGTTGTGGGAGGCTCGGAGCGGGGATGGCCCCGCTTCGAAACTCCTCATTGGCTGAGGGGCTGCCACACTGCCGCTGAGGACAAGGCGGCTGGAATCCCGGCCGAGAATCGAAGGATTCTCGGCTGGGTAATGGCCCGGTGAGAGCCAATCAGAATGCTTGTTGCATTCTGATTTTCTCTCGCTGGGTACTAATGAAGAATAATATTTCATCAAGGAAAGTCACTCAAATATTGGCTTGGACATTATATGATCCAAAAATCGGTGGTTAATCAATAATCAAGTTTATATTGACAGAAAATGTCAAACAAATCCTAATGAAATGAAAAGACCGATATGATGATTCTGTGCGACTTTTTACATTCTGGTATTGCAATGGTTTTGCGTGGTCCGCAGCGTCACGGGATCAATGCCTGTGCACAGAAAGGTTGAAGCATTGATTTGAGTTCATCATTGATGCCAATAGATGAGAGCAAGGTATTGTTTAAGTCCTTTGTAGAGAAGACTTTGCTGAGGGTGGGATCTGCCTAGAACATGCTGCTGATCTGCAAAGCCATGCAGGCTCTGGATCTAATTCACTTAACGTTTTGTAATAATAGTCTGGAAAACCCCAGTTTAAGTGGAAATGGTAGGCTGGGAAAACCCAGACTCAAAGTTAATAGTCAAAGTAAATGGCAAAACTAGCTGTTTAACAATCCACATAAAGCAGGGACAGCTTTTAAGCACACAGGTCTCAAAAGCGCTCCAACGTTTCAATACAAAACATCTTATAACTGAGAAACCCTTCATAATTGACGTAATGCCACAATCTTAGTTGCAAAAACAGCATAGAAGCAAAATAGTCTTGGCCTTTCTGTGGCGTGACAGTGGTTTAAAAACAGAAAATACATCATTGACGTTGTAGCACAATCTTGGTTACAAAAACCTACGGGGTTGAGGGATTGGTTCAAGAAATAGACTATGTACACGTTGTATATGACTTGGTCTTTTAATTGGCTATTGTGTATCTGATGTCTCCACCCAAGACCACCTCTAAATTGATAGTGAATACATTTCATCTTTAAAGTAGTTCATTGGTTAGTGCAACATATACTGGGTGACACAACATTGAGACTTTCTATTGGTTGGCATCTTACTTACCAACCTTGAGCAATTGACAGACATCAACACGTGTGCCAAACAGAGGAGTAGTGGGCGAAAGGTCTGCAAACTGCTTTTATTCCATTAAAAAAGACACCATCCCTTATTCCTAGCCCGGGAGCCAAAGTAACTCCTTTGTAGTCGGCCTTTCACTGCGCCGTTCATTTGGGAATATGTGGTGGGTCAATGCAGGTGTGTCTTGGGCTAAGAAATGGACACTGTTCTTGAATTATGAGTCATGTGTGAGAGGACCGTGCTCTGAATAATTTCACCCTGTATTTACTAAGATTCAAGCTAATATGAACTTAAGTGTCATTACTTTTCTGACCACTAGTTGATCCGTACCTTATGAGGTTTAACTTCTAATTATTTGGCACATAGCGTCCAAAGGTTGGTTGTTCTTTAATCTTGAAGAAATGTCCTGCCTTGGGAATTGTTCTCTCGTGTTCTGTTCTGACTGTCCAAATCCTCCCTAGTCTTCCAGTAGCCTATGAAGGGGCTGTACATCTACTGTCTGCGCCCTGCATGGATGAATCTGTATTTCAGTGATTTCAGCAGTTTGAATTTTATGAAACGTCAAAGCCTTCCATTCATTTTAAAGCAGATTGCTAACCATATAGCAGTACAAACTGCACATAAACTGTTCAGTCCTTCCTGGTTTCCACCAACCCTCCAAGCTCAACTATACCCTGTATCCTTATCCGTCTCCACTGTCTCGTTCATGTGCACCGTGACTAATCCCTTAAGTGAATGCCTGCCCCTTCTAACACCCCTCAAACCTGCGTCTCATCCGGTCTCCTCTCCATGTGCAAACAAGGACTATGTCGGTGCATTCCAAGCTTCGACACCCTTGCTCCTCTCGTGCATCCCTTGTCTCCGCGCTCTATACCATACTGTGGGCTCTGCTAGTGACCACCTTTGAAGGTCCCCCCACCAGGCCTCAATTTCAGGACCCTCCGTCCTTTTCCACGCCATTGCTCTTCTGTTTTGCCAGTACACAGATCAAGGCCTTCATTTTAGAAAGGTGTGCTTTGTGTCTTCCACCCTGTGGGAACAGACCCAACAAGCAAGATTCCGCTGACCATGCCTGCATCTGAATACCTCCCCTTTTCACTTTCTCAGCCACCTCTCGCCAGAATTTTCCGATTACTGGGCATGCACAGAACATGTGCATCATGTCCGCCTCCACCTACGATCCATCTCTGCCATACAAGAGTCTGTGGGGTCATGTATACCCTGGGTGTTGCATACAGTTGGGTTAGCTTGAATTTGGCATTCCTCAAGACCTGTTTGGTATACAACAGCACCCTCCTCCATTCGTCTGCGAAGGTTCTCCACATGTCTGCCTCGCAGTTCCCATGCACCTTGAATTTTGTTGGGGCTAGGATACTCGGGAATAGTTTGTACAATCCGGAGACTGTATGTCCCCCTTCTGACACATGTCTAGCCTGCAGTGTGCACAAATCAACTCTATTCCTCCATGATATGATATGGCATTTATAACATGCCTATACACAAGTGTTTCAAGGCGCAACAAGGCAAAAGGGGAGGGGGGGCACAGAGGGAAGACAGACAATGATCCTACTAGGCCAGGTGTCATTCAGATCGTGCAAGTGCATGTGACATCCCTCCCACAGGAATTCCCTGACCATAGTATCTAGTTTGTGGAAGAAAGCTACTGGTATATTAATGAAATACAAGAGGCGGGGGAGTACCACCATCTTCAGGAGTGCTGCCCTGCCAGGTACCCCAAGGGGCAATTGTTTTCAGAATCCCATTGAGTTATCTACCCCTTCCAAAGCCTTTAGCGTGTTTTCTCTATGTGCGTTCTCCTGGTCAGGCCTTACATTGATTCCCAGATAAGTGTCCATCGCCCATTGGAGACCCAGGTGTGGTAGTTGCTTCTTGCAGAGATGCCTTAGAGTCCCGCAAGTGGGAACTGGCCAGATTTCTCCTGGTTCACCTTAATGCCTGAGAACTTGCCAAATTCATGGATATCATCCAGCGGAGTGTGGCAGGTTATCGTCCGGTTGTCTCGCATATAACAGCATGTCATCGGCGTACATAGAGACCAAGTGTACCACTCCGTCTATCTTAATCTCGGCCTCTCTGTACTCCTCTGTGAGGAACACTGCCAAAGGTTCCAGTGCCAGGATACAGAGAAACGGTGACAGTGGGAAGTAAACCAGTTTCACCCACTTCAAAAAGGATTTGCCAATCCCAAATCTCTCTGGGGTTCCTAGCAGCCAGTCCCAGTGGACCGAGTCAAAGGCCTTAACTGGGTCTGAGGCCACCGCGTAATCTTCTGCCCAATGGTTAGTGCTCTCCATGACATGATGTAGTCTCTGCAAATTCCATGTGGTGTTTTGCCCCGGCACATATCCCGTCTGGTCCGTTTAGAATTTTACAGTCCTGGTTCACCATTGAGAGAGGCCTATATGATCCACAGCTCAATGGGGGTTTTTCCCGGCTTCAGGGTGGTTACTATAATGGCCTCCTTCAAGCTATTGGGTGACACCCCTAGGTCATACGCTTCTGCATAGACCAGCAGTCTAGGTGCGAGTATTTCTGCATATACCTTGTAGAACTCCCCTGGGAGTCTGTCAGACCCCAGAGCCTTGGCTGGTGGGAGTTCTCTTATCAACTCGCTCATCTCCTCTAGTATCAGAGCGCATCCAGCATGTCTACCTACTCCACCTCTAGCCTTCCTAAATAAATTTGAGCTAAGGCTGCGTCAATGTTCCAGTCTTCCTCTATTTCGCCCATGGAGTATAGGGATTTGTAAAATCTTTTACACCTCATTGATCCCACACTGGGTCCGAACTACTTCTGCATTCCCATCGGTAATGGCACTAATCGTGTCCCTGGTTCCTCTCGCCTGCACAGCTGTGCCAGCAGTCTCCCGGGCTTATCTCCCTCTGCATGCAGCCTATGTGAATATGTTGCAAAATCCAGTCTCTCCAGCCTTTCCCACCATTCTCTGCTGCAGTTTTGTTGCTATCCCAGCAGCTTCTCTGACTCCCCAGATAGTTCCATCTGAGTGTCCTCTATGGCAATGGTAATGTTTATAAAGCGCCTATGCACAAGGCAAGTGTTTTGATAATAGTCTGCGCAGGCAGATTAAGTGCATATAATACAATTAACAGTTGAGAAACCGCAAATAGGCCTGACGACGATTCTGTAGTCTTACCAAGTGCAATTAAGGGGTGAAGACCAGGGCGAACGGACAGACGATCTTCAGGCATGATGCATTCGGATTATGCAAGTGCACGGACAGTTACAGGGAGATGGAGGTCCAAGTGCACCCAGTCGGTGGAGACTGGGGTAAGTGCAGAGAGAGTCACTCTCTTGGGGCATTTCTCAAGTACAGTGAGGGTGAGGTGAGTGCAGGGCCCTGAGGCAAGTGCAAGAGAGGACTGGCGGATGTGCCAGGGAGCTGTAAGAGACTGAAGTACACCAGTCAGCAAGCTGAAGAAAAAGGAGGGTGAGAGGGAAAGCGCTGAGAGCTAGGTTAGCAGGGTAGAGGGGAGAGAGTAGGAAGAGAAGAGGAAAGTCTTGAGGAGTTTCCAGAACTTAAAGACATCAGGCTCAAGACGGAGGGCGGCAGGGAGGCTATTCCAGAGGGAGGCCCCTGCTGAAAATAAGGATCTCCCTCCAAATCTTTGCTTGGAGAAGTGTCTCACTCACAGAAGATTGGAGGTAGATGAACGGAGGGCTCGGGAGGGACAGTATTTAGTTAGGCAATGTTGCAGATGGGTAGGTCCCAGGCCGCAAAAAGCCTTGTGGACAGTGCAGAGGGTCTACATGTTCGTTCTTGTTTTTGATGTCCTCCAGAGCCCGCAGTATGTCTGCCCTAAGGCCTCCTGATTTCCCTATCACCATTCCCTGCATAAATACTTTGAACGCCTCCCACAGCATGCTTGTCTTTGCTACACTATCTGTGTTAATGTCGAAATACTCCCCTAACTGTTCTCTCATGTGGTCATAGAAGGGCCTCGTCTTGTAAAGCTTCTGGCCTCAGGCACCAGGAGGGTATTTGGGGACGTAAGGTGGTGGTCTCCCAAACCGCTGTGAGCGGGACATGGTCTGAGAGAACCCTGGCCTTGTATTATATGTCGATGAATTCTCCCATGGTTTCCTTCCCCGTGAAGATGTAGTCAATCCTTGTATATATGGTGTGGGGTTCAAAAAGTGAGAGTAATCTCGTGCATCACCATGGCCTCTCTCCAGATATCCGCCAACCTTAAGTCTTGTAAGAGGTGGATGCCAAGGGTTTTGGCCGGCAGCGCAGTCTTAGTGCGTTTGCTGTCAGATCTATCCAGCCCGGGATTGAGAGTGCAGTTAAAGTCCCCGCTCCCCCGACCCATGTGGACTCCCTATATGCAGAGATCCTGAAGTATAGCGACTTAAAGAACATAGTGGTATCATGGTTTGGGGCACATGTTTTTATAAGGCAGACTTCCCTGTTCTCCCACAGTCCACGGACCACCATTCTGCCCTCGTCATCCCTCTTGAACTCTAACAACTGGAATGTGGCAGCTGGAGCTATCCAGGTAAGCACGCCCCTGGCTTTCGTTGAAAAGGTCGAGCCATCCATCTTTCCTCCCCATTTCCTAGCTGTAATGGCTAGTTTATCAGGCGTGAGGTGCGCATCTTGTAACATTGCCACCTGACCAGATATGTGTGTATTCGTGGTCTTTTCACATAATTATGAAGCCCTCTGAAATTCCTCGTAATCATGTTCACCCCACTAAACCTTGGCATGGATGCTCGTGATGGGGCCTTCTGGTTCCCACTGCCCTGTCAGTCATACTCTGTCCACCAGTACCCCTGCATTCATGATTCAACCTGTTGGATCACCCAACTTCCCCTTTCCCTTCAACTCCCTCCATGCCCACCCTCCCCTCTGGGACACGTGCCGTAGCTTGATGACTTAGAACTGACATCTAAAGTTATAACTGGGATTATGGCGCCTGCCCTTTGTGGCAGTCGTCCGAGAGAGCCTGCCTATGAGCAGCGTGGCATCCAGCTGAGGTTTCTTTAATTTATTTATTGTTGCACACAGATAAGTCATACGTACATTTGTTGAGAATTCCAAACATTACAGCATGTATGGGTACATTTTTTGTCAATCCTGGTCTTCAGCTTCTGCTTTGTCTGATGGGTATTGTTTGTATCTGGCCCATATCATATGTTCCTGGGTCTGGAAGTGAGTTGTACTGAATCTATATACAGTTCCTCAGTGTCATTTGTCCATATCATATCTTTTTCTGCTTTCGTAGGTGGTACGTTACTCTTCCATTTCAGCAATATTGCCCTCTTGGCTATCGGCAAGCTCAGATTTAGAAGTTTCCGCCATGTTGGGTTCATTCTATCCAGCGCCCCCAGGAGGCATAACTGTGGTGGCCAGTCAATGGGCTGGTCAGCCATTTCGTCTAGCGCTGTGCAAACCTCAGCACATTACTCCTTTAGTTTTTATACACATCCGCAACATGTGATAAATGCCTGCATCTTCGGATTGACATCGTGGGCATGTGCCCTGTTCTGGGGAAGATGCTCTTGAGCCTAGCGGGGGTGTAATGTGTTCTGTGGATTATCTTGTAATCTATGAGTTTGTATCTGGCATTACAGGATGTGCGTTTGGTCAAGGTGCATATCTGTAGCCACTGGTGGTCTTCTATTTGTTGCCCCAGGTCTTGTTCCCACTTAGCTTTGGCCTTGTGCACTGCCATTGGGCGAGTTTGAGCTATAGTTTTATACAATGTGGACGCAGTGATTTTTCCTGCTCTTTCGGTGAACATGTATCCCAATCCCAGGTTCGCCTCTAGTTCTTCTGGTATTGTTGGCCATATGCTCCTGATTGATGCTCTAATGCGTATATAGTGCAGTTTGTATTTGGCTGTGTCTCCCACCGTGCCTTTAAGGGTTTCCCAGGTAACAAAAAGATTGTCTGGAAACAATTGGCCCCATTGAACAATTCCCCTGGTGCTCCAGTGTGCTGCGACCTACTTGTCTAGTGTAGGGGGTATATGGGGATCGCCCCAAATCGGCATGTTAGGATGATAGAGCTTTTCTGTGCCATATATGTCGGCTATCTTGGGCCAGGCTGTGTTCGTCACCTGCGTAGGATTAATGGTGTTGTGTTTGGGACGTGACCTCGTAATGTTATGGAGTAGTATGGTGGGTTCCGATGTGTGATGTTCATTCGTTGTATTTTCAGGGTTGAGGAAGCTAGTAGCCCATTGGGCTGCGTAATGTGCTTGCACAGCTAAATAATAGAGTTCAAAATCGGGTGCCGCTAGGCCGCCTTGTGAGTATGGTGCCGTTAACGTCTTCCAGCATAACCTGGGATGCCCTCCCCATGTGAACTCGATGCAGGCGCTTTGTAGTTTCGTGAATAGTGCTCAGCCCGCCACACCGGTACTGTACTGTAGCCTTCTGCCGCACTCCTCTGGGCTTTCGCTCCATTCTTACGGGGAAACTGACATGCCCTTAAGACAGTCAGTACCGGGAAACGCTGTTTTCCGTAGTTTCTTTATCATGTTGCAGCTTTCGTGCAACATGACACAAGAGGGCACTGTAAGCTAAGTTACTGCTCTCTTGGGTCTCTAGCCTTCTACAGGCCCTAGATACTCTTTTTGGATTGTAAATGATCGGTGCAAGTGAATCACGGACGGGAATGGTGGCAGCGATCGTTTCTTGTGTTTTTGAGCTCCTTTTGGCGTTTCTCGCGCTTAGCCCAAAATGGTGTCCTGGCTCCCAAAATGGCCAGACCACGAGGCTCCTTTGTCCTGTCCGCTGACCGTCTTGCCCCCTTCACCTTCCCCAGGTCGAGCCGACCTGGGGCCTTCCTTATTTGGGCATGTACTTTCCCACGAAACACAGATGTGTTTGCGGGCTTCTACAGGCCTTGTGTGTGCCTCCAGGATGTGGGCTAGGATGTCTGGTCCCAATACACATCCTGGGTGCCAGAAAGTCTAGTGTGGTATGAATGCCTGGGACCACCGTGGTCCGTGATAGGTCCACGTATGGTGTGAGTGTTTGATGAGCGGATCTCCCATTGGGTCCCCTCCGTTTTGGCGCGAAGGGAACCGTGGATAAGAGGGGGCTGGAAACGCCACTACCATGTCGATCTCCTGAGTTCTCACGAACAAAGGAATACAGGAGCCAAGTATCCTGCAACCACGAAGCTGAACCGAGGAATCGCTGGTGACCCGCTGAAGGACTGCTCCTCTGCACTGCTGTCGCCTTATGAAACCCTTTCTACCTCTGATCGAACCAGGCGGCCTGTACTGGTACTTCGACCCTTGGAATAGCGGGGACAGCTATTCTCGGCATCTTCACCATCTCCTGCACGTAAGCCTTCGGAAGTGTCTCTGGGCCATCCAGCAGACTGACCAGCCTACCCAGGAGTCTTGCTCTGTAACCGCCGTCAGGTTGTGTTTTATTTCGAGTCCTTGTCACACTCACACGATTCGTACACTTGGCATTCCCAGGTCTGAAGTGAGTAGTGTACATTTGGCTGAGATGCACACGGCCGCTCCGTTGCCCTGCTGTGGTAACAAACTGTGCGGTTTCACTGCGTTTGGGACGCCCTCAACTCAACTCTGCTGCTGCAGAATCTACACGACGACGAGACGTCCCCTGCTCCCCTGAACCTGCCAGCACTGAAACTGACGCGGAGAAGCCTGGGTCTGCTTGCATCGGGGACCGGTGAGTAGCATAGCTAGGAACTGGTCACCCTCCTGCAGGAGCCCATAGCCTTTCCCCGCTGTGTCAAAACAGCACGCCTTTCCGTACTCGCGCTCTGCTTCTGCCCACAGTGGAGGCTGCACTTGAGTCATCTTCATTTGTCCACCGAACTGCCTGATTCCCTCGAAGAGACTCCCGTTTTTGCCCGTTCGCACCAGCGTGTGCAGCTACTTTTGAGCACAAGGCTCCACTCTTCGTAGGGCTTGGACTTCCTTTTAGTTGGGTGCCTCTGAAGGCGGACTGGGTCTAATCATTATTTCGCACTGCCTGTTTTCCTCCCCTTCTAGGTGGACTACACATTTCGTGCATCTAATGCTTTAGACTCGTTTGTATTTGTATATATATTGTATTGGTTTGGTATGTGTTGGTTTACTAGAGTTTTATTGTGATTTCTCGCTACGGTCATTGTTGCAAAGGCCTTGGAATAAATGTGTATATATTTTTAATATAACACCTGTTTGGAGTAATTTGTAAGTGTCCTTGCTTTGTGTGCTCATTGCGGGCTTTCAGTCACCCTCACCCCTCTTGAGACCTAGTCTTGACCACCGCGATCGCTACCCTGATTGGTCTGGCTAGTCCAGAGGTTACCCTGTTCCAAGTAATTAGGTTGGCCTTCTGAACCTCTGCGCCGCCAGGACAGAGTTCAGAAATCCGTCTTAACAATAGCCCACGGCTACTGTCTTCCCTTTCGGCAGAGGCCTCACGACAATCCACCAGGGAACCTCTCTTTGAAGAGTCCGGATCCGCTCCTAGCGCAGGAAATTCAAGCCCTGCTGGAGAAAGGCGCCATAGAACTGGTGCCTGTAGCGGAGAGGAACAAGGGATGGTATTCCCCTTATTTTTTGATTTTTGAAGAAAGACGGGGGATTGAGACCCATCATGGACTTGCGCGGTTTGAACAAACTCCTCAGGAAGGACAAGTTCAAGATGGTTACTCTCAAGTTCTCCAGGCCCTTCAGCTTCAGGACTGGTTGGTGTGTCTCGACCTCAAGGATGCTTACTTCCATGTGCCGATCCATCCCAAGCACAAGAAGTACCTGAGGTTTGCGGTTGGCGACTCGCACTTTCAGTTTCGGGTCCTGCCGTTCGGATTGACCTCCGCCCCGAGGGTTTTCACCAAGCTCATGGTGGTGGTGGCAGTGCATCTCAGGAAAGGGGGGGGATTCACGTCTACCCCTACCTGGACGATTGGTTGATCAGGGCGCGCTCTCCCGAGCAGGTCCTGGATCATCTGTCCGTCACCTGCCACTCCCTTCACAGGCTGGGCTTCTCCCTCAATTTAAAGAGGTCCCATTTGACGCCAACACAGTGGCTCCAGTACATCGGAGCAGTGCTCGACACTTCCCTGGGGCAGTGTTTTCCTCCCCAGGTGAGGGCTCTTCACATTCAGCCGATGGTGCACAAGTTTCAGCATGCCCAGACGCTCCCAGCGTTCGGTTTTTCTTGAGGTTGCTCGGCCTCATGGCATCCTGCATTCTTCTGGTGCCAGAGGCTCACCTGCGGATGAGATCTTTGCATTGGGCACTCAAGATGCAATGGTCCCAGTCCTCCGGCAGGATGTCGGACCCGGTTCAGGTGCCGCCCTCAGTCGCACAGGACCTTCTGTGGTGGGCCGTCGAAGGCAACTTGATGAAGGGGGCTTCGTTTTGGCTTCCCTGGCCGGAGGTGACGATCGTGACGGATGCATCCCTCACGGGATGGGGAGCTCATGCCAACGAGCTGACAGCGGTCGTTGGTCTCCGTCGGAGTCCAGACTCCATATCAATCTGTTGGAGCTGAGGGCCGTCAGGCTAGCCCTGAAGGCTTTTCTGCCGACTGCGAGGAAAGAATGTCCCGATCCTGACGGACAACACAGTGGCCATGCACTACCTCAACAAAAAGGGGGGGGCAGGGTCACTTCCTCTGTGCAGGGAGGCGATGCAGCTCGAGTTCTGGGCCATCCAGCAGGAAGTTTCGATCTCCGCAGTTCATCTGGCCGGAGACGAAAATGTGACGGCGGACGCTCTGAGCAGGCAGAGCACGATCTCTCACGAGTGGGAGTTGGCTCAGGAGATTCTCCTGGAGATCTTCGCCCTTTGGGGGACCCCTCAAGTGGATCTCTTCGCCTCCAGTGTCAACCGGAAGTGCGAGAGGTTCTGCTCGCGGGAATTTCCTCCAAAAGGAGGCTTAGGAGACGCGTTCGTGGTGGAGTGGTCATTCCCGCTGCTGTACGCGTTCCCTCCATCCCGCAAGTGCTGCGGAGTTTACGGAAGTTCGGTTCCCGGATGATCCTCATTGCTCCGGCGTGGGCTCGGAGGACGTGGTACCCGGACCTTCTCGACTTGTCCATCTGTCCTCCACGTCGTCTTCCCTACCGAGACGATCTGCTCTCACGGGAGGGAGGTCAGGTTCTCCATCCAGAGGTCAGATCCCTCAACCTTCACGCTTGACTTCTGAAAGGTTGAGGTATAAAGATTGGGACCTCCCTGAAGACGTGATGGAGGTGTTGCTCTCGGCCCGACGGCCAGCAACAAAGTCTCTGTACCGTTGCCGTAAGTTCTGCGACTGGTGCAGAGTTCAGAATGTGGATCCTTTTGCATGTGACATCCCCATGATTCTGTCTTTTTTACTTTCTTTGGCCCACAGGGGCTTGCAAGTTGGTACCATTAAAGGTTACCTGGCGGCGCTGTCCATCTTTAAGCGCTCGTCTGAAGAGTGTTCCTACTTTAAAATCCCTTTGATTTCACAGTTTCTGAAAGGGCTCACTAATGTGTTCCCTCCGTCACCTTTCCTGGTGCCCGGTTGGGATTTAAACCTTGTTCTTAGGTTTCTAACGGGTGCTGCCTTTGAGCTTTTGCACTCTTGTCCTTTGAGACTGTTGACTCTTAAAACTGTATTTTTAGTTGCGGTCACTTCCGCTCGCTGAGTGAGTTACAGGCACTTTCAGCTAAGCCTCCCTTCACTGTTTTCCATAAGGACAGGGTTGTCCTTAGAGTTCGTCCTTTTCTTCCGAAGGTAGTGACGGAATTTCATTTGGCCCAGAAGGTTGTTCTTCCGGCATTCTATCCTCCTCCGCATCCTGGTAAGGAAGAGGAGAGGCTCCATAGGCTTGATCCTAGGAGAGCTTTAAGCTTTTATGTTTCACACATGTCCCGGGTCAGAGTGGATGATCAACTCTTTATTGGTTACGCTGGAAAGCGTTTGGGACAAGCTGTGACGAAACAGACTTTGTCTCGCTGGATTATTTTGGCCATCTCGGAGTGTTACCGCTTGGCGGGTAAGGACCCACCGGCTGGCTTGCGGGCCCATTCTACCAGGGGTATGGCTGCATCTACTGCCCTGCAGAGGGGTGTTCCTATTCGCAACATCTGTGATGCAGCCACCTGGGCTTCAGTACATACATTTGTACGTCACTATTCCCTCGATTCCATCCGAGGACAGGATCTGGCCTTTGGCAAGGTGGTCCTTTGCTCTGCTATTTGATTGGCAATTCTAAATTTTGATTATAAATTCTTTCCCTCCTCCTTGCTCTGGTACTGCTTTGGGAGTCTGTCATAGATATGGAATACGTCGGAGAACACAATCCCCTCGAAGAACAAGTTACTTTCTTACCTGGTAACGTTCTTTCGATGGGATGGTCCGACGACGTATTCCATATCGCTCCCTCCCTACCCCGCTGCAGAATTTCTTCTGCGATTGCAGCTTACGTTCCGCAAGGCTTTGTGTCTGACTGGCAGTAGACTAATGTCACACGTTCTGGGGGAAAAAACTACAACTGAGGCTACGGGCGTCATGCGTCCTACTTATCACATCGGATGACGTCGGACGTCGGAGGAGGTCCTCGACGGCGCATCGACGCAGGACGCATACGCCAAAAAAAGTTTCCGAAGCAGCACAGCTGTGGTGATTACCTGTGATAGATATGGAATACGTTGTCGGACCATCCCATCGAAAGAACGTTACCAGGTAAGAAAGTAACTTGTTCTTCTTGCGCCCCTTGTACTTGTTGCTTTACTTGGGGCAGCCCAGTGGGGGGAGGGGCCTGTGATCTAGTGGTGTATTCCGGGTCAGCTGGTTCTAGAGTGATCTGTTCGAGGAGCATCTCCTAGCGGGCTTCCCCCCCCACTGTGTGGATCGGTGAGAGTCTGCGTATTTGGCCTCAATGCTTTAACACTTGGGTGAACAGTTCTAGGTTCCCCACTGTGTGGCCAGGTATGTGATTATAGAGTATAAGGTTGCCGTGGTCACTGTGGCATTTGTAGTAATGGCGTGTGTCCCGGGGGGAGGGAGCGCCTAGTCCCACGGCTGGCGGGGGCCCACAATGGTAGTTGTGGTTGGCGGGGCCTTTGATCCCTGGGGCTGCAGCTGCACTTTTACTGTTGGGCATGGGGGTGTTGAAACCTCGCGCCCAGAATGTTATGGCGAGGTCTTGCCCTCGCAGTCCCCCTCTGCCTGTATCCTCAGTGTGGCAGGGGGGGGCAGCCCACCAGAGAGGGGGCAGCCGGGTCCGGGAGATTGGGCCGACAAAGGCACAGTTGGCACGAGAAGACCCCCCCTCCTCCCCGTTGCCCCGTGGGCCGTTCCAAGGCTCCTTGGGTGTCCCCGCCGGAATGGTTGGGTGGCTGGGGGGGTCCGCAGGCACTCGACGGGAACCGGAGCGCCCGCGACCCTGTGTGTGCCGGCAGTCCTTGCAGCGTAACTGGCGGGTCTCAATTAGCTTCACCGCTGGGCTCCTCCCGCCCGCGGCTTGTGTGATGAGGCACCTCCCGCCGGCTCTGAGCCCACTTCAACAGTTTATTTTGCTGGATTAGTGCAGGGGGTTGGACCCAAACTTCGTACAAATGTTCCCTGAATCTAGCGGAACACTTCTGCTGATTTTCATACGGAAATGGCTTTTACAGACGCATTCATTGGCGACACGGCCCAGGATATCCAGAGAGCCTGCACGAGAGCGTCCATCTCTCCTCGTGTGCAACAGCGCCCTCCCAGCTGAGGTTTCTTTGTCAGAGATATATGTGCCCTTTCTATGGTGAATCCCGGGGTTAACGTGCCCGGGCCCACCTTTTGTAACATGTTTTCAATGTATGCCATTGTGTCTCATCCCTCTTCACCTTCAGGGAGTCCGAGAATCCTTACATTATTCCTGCAGGCTCTCCCCTCTGTCTTCTGCTCGATGCTCTAGAACCTGTACTCCCTCCAGCAAGTGAGTCCGGGCGCCAGCGATATTTTCAGTATTTTCTCGCACCTGTTGCTCCCCGGTGCCCAGGCGAATCGCCAACGCTGACACGTCTTGGGCAAAGTAACCCCACATCCACAATAACTGTGGATTTTGTATTCCAGTGCTGATTTCAACTCTGCTATGGCTGCCAATATTGGGCCTCTGACCTGCGCAGTCACTGGCACTGTCGCCACTGTTGCCTGTTCACCCTGCTGCACTGGGCTGCTCTCCTTCCTCTGCGTGTAGGCCTCCATAATAGTCTGCCGGGTGTGCCCCTTCCGATACTTATCCAGCATGAGAGCGGCTCCTACACCCTATACTCATGGAGAATGTGGTTGTGCTGCTGTGCAAGCCCTGCTTCCCGTGTCCCCTAGAGGGCACTTCCATATCAGGCCTGCTATCCACTGGGACGGCCCTTCTCCGCCCTCAATCTAGTGCCAGGCGTCCCGGCATGGTCCAAAGGCGCAAGGCTCAGGCCCCGCCTCACTTTAGCTAAGCCAGCAGTCTCCCACCCACTGCACACTGTTAGGTCAGGCAGCTGTCCTTTCCACCAACTTTGTTCTTGAAGAACCCCAGGCACCGCCTCTTGCACCCAGCCATCTATTGGTGCGTGGTTTGCATCCTGCTTCTTCTTTCCTACTGCCCGGCTACCCTCTGTGGCTAGGCGGGCCTTTGAAGCATTCAGTTCACTCACGACTCACCTCACCTGGTGGACGGGCAGTACGTAGAGAGCAGTAAGGGCTCCTTGAACGCCTCAAGGTCTTC
The DNA here is from genome assembly GCF_040938575.1 of Ambystoma mexicanum. NCBI lineage: Eukaryota > Metazoa > Chordata > Amphibia > Caudata > Ambystomatidae > Ambystoma > Ambystoma mexicanum. Next base: position 538,865,146 of record NC_090940.1, read on the forward strand.
CCTGTAGTTGTCTATCTCAGCGCCTCCCTGCCCCAACGTGGATCCCGCAGCAGCAGTAGCACTTAAACCTTTATAACACCCTCGCTATCATGACCAATCTGGTCTTCCACAGGCAGTGTGGCACTAGTATGGCCCGCCACATGTCATGAAAAAAGAGCCTTGTCTGACTAATCTTGTCTCGGCTCACACACTGGCGGCAACGACCACAACAGGGGAGCAGGAGTGGGGTTCCCCATCCCTCATGTGGCCCAGTGCATGGGAAGCGCTCCACCCTTCTGGTGAACCGGCATCAGGTAATTTGGCATCAGATAATCAGCTGCAGCCTGGTCCCCCTTCACGGCCTTGGCCGCTACACCATCGGGCCCCCTGCTCTGCTCCAGCAGTGTCCGCACCAGAATCAGGCAAGCTCCCCCCAGGCACTCGCGCTGCCGTGTTCTGCAAGCCCCGCTCACTGCTCCTCCTCCAACAGTTGCCGTCCAGGTTGTCCTCTGCATCTGCTCCATCAGGAGGCCCATTGCACAGCCGCAGAGTCTTGACGAGGTCGCTCAACTCTCTAGCTGCAACAGCGCTGCATCAAGCAGATGGAATGGCTTCACCACAGCCCTGCAGGTTGACCATCTGGTGCTATGGGTCCAGCTCAGCTGCCATCTTGGATACACCGACTCCACCACCTCGGTCTTCCAGCGACTGCTTCTCGGTTTCTCAGGCTCTGATTTTTCTCTGAGCAAATTCCCAATTGTGGTTGCAGCTCTTAGCAGCCTGGGTGTGCGAGCAAAGGTATCTAATCCCCATGATCTGTACTTTGGTCCGGATCTATTAAGGATCAAAGTGGGAGCTCGAGGAGAAAACACCTCACTGTATGAGCTCCAACCACGTCCCCCATACATTGCTTACGATATGTTAAATGCATAATTGACCTAGTGCATTTTCTTTGTGTTGTATGCTTCATGGCTAATGGATGCATGTATGTGTCTATCGTAAGTCAGGTCATTCTCGCCGTCGTCAGCTCACATTGGTTCCATCATTTGCTGCACTTCTTTGGGATATGGATGATATGGTTGTCTCAGTGAACAGCGTTTCTGACCTTTACAATATTGGGCTTTGGGAGGGGCAGTGGCTATGAATGACGTATTCATCTGTCTCTCGACAGTTTAATTACAAGCTTCAGACCTTGTAGACCTTATCGAGAAATGTACTGTTCTGCTGCAATGGCTTCCTAAAGAGTAAACCGGTAAAGCTTCATAAAGAGACCTTGAAGCCCCCTCTCCTTCCACCGTCAATGGATTTCATTATACATGCAGCGGCAGGTAGAACTCCAAGCACTGGGAGCAACCGACATGAGTAAGTGGGTCATTCCAATCGTGGTTGCATCAAAATTCAACCAGCCCAGACAAGTGCCCATCTGTGTTATGTGCCTCCCCAACAAGGCCATAAAAAGTGAACGTCACATAACCCCTACAATTGATCATAGTAGTGAAACTGACTGGATCCAAGCTCTTTTCAAAACTAGATCTCAAATCTGGATACCTCCAACTCAGTTTACAGAAACTGTCCAGAGCCTTGACTACCTAACCACTGGCGTATGGCTCAGATGATACAAGGGAATGAACTTCAGCATCGTATCCATGGCAGACGTTTTCCAGAACGTGATCCGGAGTGTGCTTGCTGGTTTCCAAGATGCCATAAACTTCAATGATATTTGCTCAGAGTTGCATTCCAGCGAGTCAATCTCCATCATTAAAAATGTGAGTTTCGAGCCCACACTTAAATTCTTTAGCTAAATTTTACACCAACTGGTTGAAACTGCACCCAAAAAAGTAAATGCCCCACCTCCTCCATTTTCAGAAGTGCACCACTTGTTTGGTATAGCGGACTACTGCACATGTATCTCCATTTTACACTTGGGCATTTTGCATTTTGGAGATGCGTTCTCAAGATTTGTAGGGAATGAAGCCGCATTTGATAACATGAGGTTGCTGATTATCATCAATATTTTGAGATTGCATGTTGCTGGCAGCCATATTTTCCACTGTGGCAGGCAAAGCTCTTGTGTTTTCAGTGCTCAAAGAAGCAAGTACGGGGGAAAATATTAATAAATAAAATCATGAAAATGTTGGTACCTTAAGCTTTACATTGAGGCAATCTTCATGTCTTGTATTAGTTACCGTCAATTACAAAAGGTGGCACCTAATCATTTTTCCGGCACAATTTTTCTCCACAGTTGAATCACATGTCACACTTGAAGAAACAGTGCAACTTTTCAGCACCTCTCACTTTTAATTCAGGCAGTCTTCATTTGGCTTTGATTGTCCCCACAGAGAGCTAAGTGATGTAGAGCATGCAGTGTAGTGTGGCCAGGGCTAGGAGCAGAGGTGAATGTGTTCCAGGATATGTGGATGGAATGATCAACGAGGAGGGAAGTTAGTGTCTTGATTTGGGACGTTAAAGAGAGCATGCAAGAATGGTGGTTGACAGCTTCAAAACCAGAAGACCGATCGAGGGCAAGGATGGAGAATTGGGAAGTGGATAGAAAGTCGCAGGCGTGAGTCAGTGCTGGCTCAGTAGAGTGGCCTCAAATCTCTGGAGAGTATATCGAAGCTCATTAGTCCACTCTCTGTGGAAATAGATTGTAGCTTACTTAATGGCAGCCCCAAGCCTTTCTGCTTCCTCAGGCTATCAAGCCTCTTTGCTTTCCAAGGACCAGTAGCTTGGTCCATCATTTTAGTCTCTTTAAGTTGCTCAGTGCCTTCCTATTTGCCAGCTGGTGTATTATCTTCAGGTGTGCTCTTAGCCCGAGCTACTGGTAGATTCTGGCTTGTTTCCTGGTTATCCTTCCTGCTCCCTAGGTTCTTGCTGACTGCTGCCCTTTGTTTCACAGTCTCTGACCTTATAAAGATCTGTCCCTCGAGGCCTATTCTCATGTGGTCTTGGCAGATATAGATAGGCTCTTGTGCTGTACAGTATTATTAGCACCAGCTGTTGTGTGTCTTAAAACCATGGGTGTCCATCCCTAGGCCAGAAGGATGTCCTCCATTCTGCCCCACTCCTGCCGTGTCTCACACAATGCTGGTGGCTTCTGGGCATGTCTTTGCTTCCCAGCGGTGAGCGCTTGTGGGGATCACATCCAGGGTACAGGGATCACTCAGTTTTAAGAGTAGGCTAGAAAGTCGCTGTAGCTCTCCTGGCTCACTTCTCTTCCACTTCCTTCTGTGGCAGTCCCTGATGGCATGTGGGACTCTTGAGGATGAAATGATTCTTGCCATGTTCTGGAGTATATACCCCTGTAACTTGCTTAGTGAGCCTTTATACGCCTTCCACAGGGAAGGAAATTCCATCATGTCTGGCAAAGGGCTGGATCTTCTATCAAGGGACCAACCAATGATTAGTTTCGTTTTCTTTATATTGCCCTTACCTGCGTCAAATTTAATGTACTTCTGCATGCACTGTAGGTGCTGTGAACGAGGAAGGGGTAGCTTAATATAGCCTTAGTCTTCAGAGGGTAGGTTTTAATTTTTGGAAAAAGCTAATTTACTTTGTGTGGCCCTCTGCAATTCCCTCCCAGTACCTCATCAAAGTAGCACATTCTTTGGCAGTTAGTCCTTAGTAGGCCTGCTTCCCTGGGTCAGAGAGGCCCATCCGTAAATTTGGCAGGGACAGGCACCTGATTTTGCCACACAATTTGTAAGAATGTATAATTTATTTTATATTTGTTTACTGGTTTGCAGAATGATCTTGGGCAAAATTACCATAAACCCGCAGTAAAATCCATAACTGCACAGAACATGGTTACAACGAAATTGATTAGTATCCAAGAACAGCCAAATCCAAACTCTGCTTCTGCCCTACAAGAATATTGGAAGTTTTCAATTTCCCGGTTGGTGGAAATTAAATTCAGTAACCCCTCTGGAGGCAAGGACATCTTGCATTTAAGCTGCTGTGCAGTGATTAATGTATAGTTGACCACAGTAGATCCTTGTAAATTCACTCTCCATTCAGTTAAATACCTTCACATTCTGCAGAATAAATTATATCTGGTGTGGTAGTTCAGAATCCAGAGACGGACAGTAGGGCATGATTTTCCCAAGTCTTTTCCCTATTTTCTGTTTCAAATAGACCTTGTCTTTCCCTAACTCTGTGATAATGAGCCCTACTCTATACGAATTAAGGTACTAAGGGGTGCTCATCAGTGTGTAAAGATGGTCAAACATAAATTAAGTCCTCTGTGCAGGAATTCTATTCTAACCTACTTTTATTATTTGATAATGCGCACCAAACCCTTGGGTAGCTGGGCGCAGCAGTACAAGAAGTCTCAAAGCTTAGTTACAGTGCTCGTCGCAAGCATATACATGCATGCACATACATACAACACAGTGCATACAATTGCATGTCAAGGAACATATAGGTATACATGCAGTACAGTACATATCATAGCGTATGCTTTATGGGCATAACTACAACCAGGGGATGCCATAAAGCTGCATGGTCGGGTGCAATGGTTGCAAAGTCATGTCTGGTGGGTCAAGTAGCAATTGGGATAAAGGTGGAACGGTTATGAGTAGGTTACTTCCTCTTCCTACTGCTCAAAAGAAAATATAAATTACCAAGATATACTTTTGGGTCTTGCCCAAGGAAAAGGGAGGGCTGCTGGCCTCCAGACTTGTCTCTTTACCAGAGGCTCATTGCCTCTGTTCACAGTCCAAACATATAGTGTATGTATAGCTGGAGTGCACCCTGGGTTTCCATCCAGACCTCTCTGGTTCTCCTTGAAGCTGGTCCTCCTCCCTTTGTGGAGATATTTGCATTTCCCAACCAGCAGTCTGGGTGCGTTGTCTCTTTCCCTGCTCTGGGCTTGCTCATGCTGAATTCCCACTCGGGGCTCCTTGCTTATCCAGCATTGGATCTTTCATGGATTCACATGCTGTGAATATTCCCCGCCAGGCTGGGAAACCTGGGTCCCTTTAACCTAGCGTTTTCCTATGGAAAACATTGAGACTTTAGTGTCCTATCAACAACCTTTTTGGGTGCTTTAGTACCCACCAATATGACGTAGGGTATAAATAGCCCCGCCCCCACAGCTTCCCTTCAGATTTCAACCGTCTCCAAACTGTTGGGATCACTTCGTGTTTTGTGTTTTTGCATGCGAGTTTTGATATTGATAATTAAGATGGCTTCAGGGGCTCCGAAGAAGTCTTTTTTCTGGCCCTGTGCTACTTGTGGGTTGAAGGTGTAGGAAGGTGACGGCTAGATGGATTGCCTCTACTGCCTTTACCCACATCACTCGGCTGACACTTGCGAGATTTGTCAGGTGTTCTCACAGAAGACTCTTAAGGACCGCAATCAGCGGCTTATCTATTGGCTCAATGATGGCACATACCCGGCCTTGGAGGTGGGGTCCGTCCGGAGCTTGTCCTCGGAATGGCCTGTGAAGGCTGCAGAACATCGCTGTGTGGCGTCGGCCGAACCTCTGGCTAAGAAACATCATTCTGCTGTGCCAGCGTCGGAGGTGGGGAAGAGCAGTATATCTTCTTCGAGTAAGCAGCTGTTGAAGGGAACATCTTCATCCATGCATGGTCGGTCGGACCATTCGTGGGGGTCTAGTAGTAGGCCCGAGAAGTAGACGTTGCAGGAGAAGGGCTTGTACAAAGCAAAGGAAGTGTCATCGAATCGCTCGTCCGGGGACCATCACAGGTCGTCGTCCAGCCGGGAGTCCTCTAAATACCGGTCCAGTGCTTCCAAGCAGGCCGGGTCTTCGGTGAAGTCTACACCACAGGTGGCACTACCGACTACGACCTTGTTGACGGTGGACCTGTCGTCGATGGTTGCTCTCCAATCTACAGTCCAGTCGGTGAAGGTGGTGTCGGCTCTGCCGACAACAGTGTTTGACAAGGAACCAATGCTGTTCTCGTCCATGAGGGTTGATACGGAAGGATTTTTGCTGACGAGTGGGGCGTGGCAGTCTTCCACCTTTGACTCGATTCTGCCTGACACCATTCTGCATCAAGATACAGTGGCTTTTTCAGTGTCCTCTGAGGTTGACGACGGCCAGGAGCCTGTGCTGGGCCCATCGGCTTTGGGACTACAATGTGTTGGGCCGTCGAGTGGGTGGGAGCTGGTCCAGCCGGTTATCCGCTGGTTAACCCACAGTCTATGTTGTCGCTCCAAGGTCTGTCCACGCTGCAATCATTGTTGGGCCAGCTGGATGCGAGATTGCCTCCTCTGAATGTGACACCGACGGGGCCAGTGATGGAGGTTCCTGATGGGTCTCCGCAAAAGTCTCCTCCGGCAGGGTTGATGGTACCGTTGGTGAAGGAAGACCGTCCACGGTCTTATCCGGAGGAGGGTGAACTGCCAGAGTCGGAGACTGAGTGTTCCGTGGGACACTTATGTCTACGGGTTCGTCTTCGCTGACGAGGGACGATGCGTGAGATACGGACGGAGAGGTGGAACAGCCTCTGAGTCCGGCGCAGCCTTCCCCCGATGATATTGGGGCGTTCCACGCCATGATGTCTACGGCGTCAAAGTTTTGGACTGGCAGCAGAGGAAGAGCGGAAGGATTGCTTCCTGTTTGATCATATGGGCAAGAGAAGGAAGGCGGTCCTCTCCGTGCCTATTCTTGACCATGTGTGGCAGGAGGGCATGCGCACGATGCACCATCCATTTGTGGAGCCGGCTGTCAAGGGTTGCCTTGAGAAGAAGTTCAAGGCCCCGGAGTCTACCCTGAAGTGCTTGGTGTCTCAGCCCACGCCTGAGTCAGTGGTGTCGGCGGCGGCCACCCGGAAGGCCTGAGGTCAGCACAAGTATTTTACTCCTCCTGACAGTGAGGCAGGATGCCTTCGGGGGAGAAGGTTTTGACTGTTAGGGGCGACGACTGAAAGTGGCAAATTCCTTAGCGATCATGGCATGCTATGATCGCGAAATGTGGCATAGGCTGGTGCCTATTTTGGAACATCTGCCGGAGCAGCACCGCAAGGAAGCCATGCTGTTGGTACGGGAAGGTGAAGAGGCTTCCAACCACAGCATACATATTGCTGTAGACCTAGCAGACTCAGGCTTTAAGCAAATTAACAACGGAGTAGTGCTTCATCGCCAGGCCTGACTAAAATGCACTGACTTTCGACCAGAGGTGCATTACAAAGTTATCGACATGCCCTGGGAAGGGGAGTATTTGTTTGGGGAAATAAATCGATGAGACCCTCAAAGGGATGGAGGACACAGAGACTGCTAAGGCCTTGGGGGCTTTGCAGAGTGGGCGCTCTTTTCGTTCCTTTCACCCATTCAGCGGTGCTTCCGGTATTGCCCGGTTTGCTTCCACCAGGGACCGGGGCTATGGTCGATCAAATTATTCGGGATATTGACAGTAGGGGCAGAAGAGTCGGGACTTCCAGGCTCAGCTGAAAAAGGGTTTGCAGTCCTCCACCTCTAAAGGAGGCAAGCTAAACCGCAACAATGACTGCCTTCAGGGCAATCTACTGCGGGGCAGGATGGCTATGCACCTGGATGAGTAGAGAAAAATAACATCACATCGTTGGGTGTTGGACATGGTGCGTCTAGGCCACTCGTTGGAATTCAAGTGTCCCCTGGTTTCCATTCCACCAGTGTTTGGCTTACAACTGCATCTTCAAATCCTGCGGCAGGAGGTGGTTCTTATGCTGGAGAAAGGGGCTATAGAACCAGTGCCAAGTTTATTTCTGCTACTTCGTGGTGAAGAAGCCCAACGGCAAGTGGCAGCCCATTCTGGATCTTCGGGCGTTGAACAAGACTGCAACGCCTGAAGTTCAAGATGCTCATTCTTCAGGAGGTCATCCGGTCGGTTCAGCCGGACGTATTTCTGGCGTCGTTGGATTTGCAGAATGCATCCTATCACATTCCCATGCGTCGATGGCACTGCAGGTTTCTGCGGTTTGACGTAGGAGGGGAACTTTACCAGTTTCGGGTACTCCCGTTTGGTTTGAAGTTGTCCCCCAGGATGTTCTCAAAGTGTTTTGCAGCAGTGACAGCGTTTCTCTGATGGGAGGGTCATCACGACTGGCTGGTTAGAGGTTCGTCACCAGGGAAGGCACAAAGTCTCGAAGCTACCTTGCAGATGTTGCAACGACTGGGATTCGCCATCAACTTCGAGAAATCATTTCTGACACCGCCCAAAGAATTGGTATTTCTGGGGGCTGAGTTTGACTCGACCGGGTCTGGTGAAGCCCTCTAGCGAGCAGGTCCTGAAGCTTCTGCAAAGGGCAGGCGGGTGGAAGGTGGGCACAAGGGTGTCGGTCCAAACCTAAATATCGCTGCTGGGCGCCATGGCTTCTTGTATTCCGCTACTGCCAAACTGTTGTCTCTTCATGAGACCGGTGCAAGAGTTTCTCGCGGACCGGTGGGTGCAGAGTCGCGGATCTTGGTCCAACAAGTTGGTGATCAGCGGCCCTCTGGTGGACGCTCTTCGCTGGTGGACGTGCTCGGCCAATCTGGTACAGGGCATGCCATTGCTGTACCCGGAGTTCCAATTTACGATTGTGGCGGAGGCCTCTCATACGGGATGGAGGGCGCATCTCTGCGATTCGCAGGTTCATGGCCTGTGGTCTCTGGAGGAATTTTGGTTCCACATCAATGTGCTCGAGTTGAGAGCGGTACACTGGGCCCTCAAGTCGTTTCTGCCACGCATACGCGGGGCGGTGGTGAGGGTGTTGATGGACAATACCACCATGTTGTTTTATCTCGGGAAACAAGGGGGCACTCGTTCCAGGGTCCTGTCGAGGGAAGCGCTGGACCTTTGGCATTGGGCTCTGCTTTGCAAAAATCGACATTGTGGCTTATCTGCCGGGAGTGTTGAATGTGCAGGCAGACGCGCTCAGCAGGGATGTTGGCCAGCTGCACGAGTGGCAGCTGAAGGAGCAGCAGGTTTCCGAAAGTGGGGCCATCCCCTGTTGGCTCTTTTTGCGACAGTGGAAAACAGTGCCGGGAGTTCGCCAGCAGGTGGGCTCATCCCGAGTCTCTAGGGGAGAAATTCTCGTTCCCGTGGATGGGCCGGTTAGTGTATGCATTTCCCCTATTGCCACTCATCCGGCAGACCCTCCAGTGGATTCGGAGATACCAGTGCTGTGTGATTCTGGTGGCGCCATTCTGGCCCAGGCAGCCGTGGTTCTCTGATCTCCTTCAGTTGTCAATGGAATAGAGCTGATTTGGTTGGGGGCGGTGCCGGATCTTCTGTCTCAGGACAGGGGTACAGTGTGGCACCACGATCCCGAGTTTCTCAGCCTGACGGCTTGGCTCCTAACTACTTCGAGTTTGGCCAGCTAGGTCTTTCCCGCGACTGTTGCTGTATTTTGGAGGCAGCAAGGGCACTGTCCACGAATGTCTCCAATGCATGTAGATGGAAGCGCTTTTGTGTATGGTGTAAGGCCCAACCGGGGGTGGACCCTTTCCCCAGAACAGGTTCTCTCGTACCTGTTGCAGTTGGCAGAAGGGGGGCTGGCATTGACCTCAAAGTACATTTGGCTACAATATCGAGATTTACTTGGAGGCGTCATGCAGCTTCTCTGTTTAGTGATCGCCTAGTAAAGCATTTCTTGAAGGGGTTGTTTCGAACTTTTCGTCCGGTGAAGAAGTTTGCGCCGGTATGGAGCCTTAGTGTGGTACTTTCAGGTCTGATCAGACCGCCTTTTGAGCCAATGTCGACGACTTCGTTGAAGTTTCTATCATGGAAGGTTTTTTTTTTTTGGTGGCAATTACTTCGGCCAGGCGGATATCGGAGGTGCAGGCATTGGTTGTCGACCCTCCATACTTGAGATTCCTGAAGGACAAGGTGGTTCTGGCTACTAATCTGCATTTTATTCCCAAAGTGACCACACCATTTCACAAACTGTCTTCTATTGTTTTGCCCTCGTTTTTTTGCTTCAGCATCCACGCCTGCAGAACGGGCTATGCATTCTCTGGACGTTAAGAGGGTGTTAAAGTTATATTTGAATCGAACTCAAGACTTCAGAAAATCAAAGCAGCTGTTTGTGGCTTATGGTCCGTCCAACAAGGGACAGGCTAGCTCCAAACAAGGACTTTCACGTTGTGTGTCCTCTATCTCGTTATGCCACTTTAAAGCTGGGAAACCTTTGGGAAGGACTCCTAAAGTGCACTCGACGAGGTCCACGGCTTCGTTGCGGCATTATGGTCAGAGATTCTGCTGGTGGATATTTGCCTGGCGGTCTCCTGGGTGGTGCCGCATACCTTTACCAGGCATTACTGTCTGGGGCAGCAGGTGGGACGTGCAGTCCTACAACACCTGTTCCAGTAAGGTAAGTCCTGCAGCTTCTGGGTGTTTATTTTGAGCGTTATCACTTGATGAGTTTCTTGTCTCATGTGATTCTGTTTCTGTATTGGTTTGCCTTCACACTCCACCATGCACGTTGGTACTGCTATGTAATCTATTCATAGCATGTGAATCCAGTAAAGATCCAATGCTGGAGAAGGGAGTAGTTTCTTACCTGTAACTCCATTTCTCCAGCGTTGGTATCTTTCATGGATTCACATGTGCCCACTGACTGCCCCTGCAGGCAAACCTGGTTCGGGTTCCCTCTACTTTGGAGGTTAAAATCTGAATGGAAGCCGCAGGGGTATTTATACCCTATGTCCTAATGGTGGAGACTAAAGCACCCAAAAAGGACGTTGAAAGGACACTAAAGTGTTGAAGTTTTCCATAGTACTCCTACGTCCCACCCCCTTTCCTCCATACTTGTGGGACATCTCTCCGTCCTGTGGGACGGGACCGGAGCACTTTGTAAAAGGCTTCCAAATTTTTTTCAAAAATGTGTCCCTCTTTCCTGCGCGGGGCCCGGCATGCGGCCGTAACCCCGCCCACCTTGGCTCTGTCCCGCGCTTCGCCCATCAGTCCTTTTCTCCGCCCGATCGGGGTCAGACACACTTGCATCCTCAGAAGATTTTCTTCCCTTTTTTCCTCTCTGGCTCTTGCTAGCGTTTGTTTACTAGTCTGTCTTTCAAATTAGACTTCCAGATTGTTCATCGTGTCACCGTCGCTTCGCGAGGGCGGATCCCCATCCTCTTTGTTTAGAGTGTTTGGGTCTGGAACACCGTTGGGACTCCTGTTCTTACTGTGACTCCCTTTCGGTCCGGGCACTTAAACGTCGGTTGGAGCGGTGGGAGGAGGTGTTCCGACGAACTCCTCCTTCGCGTTTTCAGGCGTTCATCGACGAGAAGAAGAAACGCCCGGTAAGTTACGCCGGGGGATACCTTTCCGGGTTCCTCTCGGTCCGGGAGGGGCGTTTATCGCTCTGTCACCGGGGTTCGCACTGAGGTGCGCATTGGGCCTAATAATTCTACCGGAGTTTTCTCTGAGGGTCTCCGTAAGGGGCCTGTGAACACCGGAGTACGCTCCGAGGCCCCTCCTGTGAGGGCTGTTTGTAGACCCAGTTCTACTGAATCGTGGGGTACCGGAGCTCGCTCTGAGGCCTCTGTCGGCTTCCCTCAAAAACAAGACCGGGGTGCACCCCGAGGCCTTGGCTGGGGCTGGTTGTTACCGAACGGATGTTCGAGGCCCGTGCAGATAAGGCTGTTACCGGGCCTGGGTCCGAGGTGCCTCGTTCAGAGGCTAAAGCTACCAACAGTTCTGAAAGGCCGGACAAGGCTTTGTCGGTGAAAGCACACCGTTGCCTCTCTTGTGGTGATACCAGATCTGTTGAGGGGGCAAAGAAGCAAAGTTCTTCTTTTACCGGCAGTGCCGAGGTCCTTCCTTCGAAGCCTAATTTGGCGGTTGGTATGTCACAAAAACATTCCAGGCCACATAGTACCGGCTCGGCCGAGGTTCCTTATGTTAAGGCTAAGATTAAGACCCCTGGTCCATCGACGAGGACCCCTGCCTCACTTCCTCACGTGCCGCAGTTCCCCTCATGAGGACAAAATGGCACCCGTTCCCGCCACGGCAGCCATATTAGGTGCTACCCCTACAACTACGCCATCGGCCTCTGGTGTAGGGCGCAGTCCCTTGGGTGAACCTAAGGTCCCTTGTGTGCATCCTTACCGGCCAGTTTATGATTGGAATGCCTGGATGCCTCTTCCGCACAATGTTTTGTTGCCCGCGGGGGTGGCTCCTTTGATTTATGTGGATACGTCGGTGGAGGGGCCGGTGTGGCACCCTTCCCCGTTACGTCCCTGGATTTGTCCACCTCATGAGAGGCCTCCTCGGGTTCCGAAGCAATCTCCTGAGGACGCTTTTTTCAGTACTTTCCAAGCGCTCATGCGTACCGACCCCATGAGGGAATATTTCAAAGGGCTTTTCAAGGAGATATGTCCACCTGCGCCTCCAGCTCCACCTGTTCCTCCGGTGGTTCCGCCGGCGCCTCCCTTGCCTGTGGTGCCTCCCCCGGCTCTTCCGCCTGTGCCTCCATTGTCCCCAGTGGACAAGGCAGCGCCTGACACGGCTCAGCAGGATCCTGACCTGTCAGATGACCCTCAAGGCGATCAGGACGACAAGGACCTTCCCCGCTCTATCAGAGCCTTTCATGACCGGGTACTGGACATGATGAGTTTCTTAGATGTTCCGGTGCCCGAGGCACCTGCTCCGCAGGAGTGCGTGCTTTCTGGGGCATTCACCATGTCTCCCTTGGAGCGTACCGGCCTGTTTCTGCAGGACGACGTTCTGGCCGAGGTCCGAAGAGTCTGGGAAAAGCCACACTCAGGACTTTTTGTCAATAAGAAGATTGACGCGAGGTACAGGCTGCATTCTTCGGAAGAGGTGGCCCTGTCGTCTTGTCCGCCTCCCTCCTCCACAGTGGTGGCTGCGGCTATGTTGCAATCCAGACCTGCAGCATCCTCTTCCACGACGGCTACTCAGGTCTTGGGAAAGGAGGACAAGCTCCTGGACTCCCAAGGGAGGAACATCTTTGCCAACTCAGCCTTGCAGCTCAGGCAGGCCAATGCTGATTTGATATTGGCAGGAGCCAACATGCGGATGTGGAAAGGTCTGTCGGAGTTTGAGGAGCACATCCCGGTCGAGAAGTTGGAAGACTTCAAAGGAGGCCTTTCCGATGCCAGGGTCTTGGCCCAGGATCTCCTGGAGGCTGCGGCTCACCACGTAGACACCTCGGCTCGGGGCCTGATGCTTGGGGTTGATACCTCACGGCAGGTGTGGCCGCATGCCACTAAATTTTCTAAGGAAGTGCAAGACAAGATGTTGGACCTTCCATTCAACGGTAAGGAGCTTTTTCATTCTACTACTGATGTAGAGCTCACCAAGACCAAGGATAGCACTCGGACGGCTAAATCATTGTCTGTTCTGGTCAAAGCTCCTTTCAAATCCCAGAGACCGTTGTCGCAAAGTCGACCCTCCTCTGGTTTTAGGGGCTTCCTCGACCACAAATCTCGCAGAGTGGATACTCCTGCGGGGAATAACCCTGTAGACAACGCATGCAGTTTTTCTCCCGCTCCTCAGCCTCCTCATCAGGTTCAGGTGGCACCGCCACCGATAAAACCTGCCAAATGAGGGTTTTCAGCGCTCGCACGAGACCCCGGTGGGAGGACGCATTGCGTCTCATTGGGAGGCGTGGCAGACCATCACAAAAGACATATGGGTCTCGTCAGTCGCTCGAGCGGGCTTTCCGCTTAACTTTACCCCCTACACCACCCCTCAACCCTCCTTTTCAGCTGTCGGGCTCACCCTCCCTCAAGGCTGAAGTTCAGAAACATCTGGACCTCAGAGCTGTGGAACCTTTCCCTTGGGGAGCGAGGGGAGGGCTTCTACTCCCGGCTGTTTACAGTGCCCAAACCCAACCAGGCTGACCTGAGCACCATCCTAGACCTTTCCCAGTTCAATCCTTTCCTACCCCAAGAGGAATTCAAGATGATCGCGCCCAGCCAGATACGCTCCTCCTTACAGATGGACGATTGGCTCAGCGTTGTGGATCTTCAGGACGCGTACATGCATATCCTGATTTGGAACCCACACAGGAGATATCTCCGCTTCTCTTTGGGAGAGGAGCACTTCCAGTTTTGAGTGCTTCATTTTGGCCTCAGCTTGGCGCCGCGTGTCTTTACGAAGATGATGTCGCTGATTGCGGCCTATCTTCGTCTCCAGGGTATCCATGTGTATCCGTATTTGGACGACTGGCTCTTACGCAGCCCTTGTCCGCTAGCAGCAGCGGGCAATCTCCAGTCTCTCCTTCAGCTCCTGTTCCATCTTTGGCTGTCGGTGAACTGGCGGAAATCTTCCATGACGGTCTCGCAGGACCTGATTTTCCTGGGTTTTCGCTGGAAAACGATTGACTGCAGAGTGTACCTGACCGGGGACAGAATGGCGGATCTGTTAGCCACGTGTCAGATGTTTGCGCAGTCGGAGAGCATGTCGGCCTGGTGGTTACAGAGGCTTTTGGGCATCATGGCCTCGTGCGTGCTGGCTATTCCTCTTGCTCGTCTCAAGATGAGACGGACCCAGATGGCTCTTCGCAGTTCATGGCGTCAGGCAGTGGATCCGGATTCCATGCAGATAATTCCGGATTCCATGAGAGTGGACCTGGATTGGTGGTCATCTCTCAGCAATCTGTCTGGGCGCGCAGGGTTTCAGGAACCGGTGACGATCACATTGGACTCCTCCCTTCTAGGGTGGGGTGCGATGTTAGATCATCTTCAGGTTTCGGACCTCTGGTCGCCTCAGGACAAGCTCATGCTCATAAATCATTTGGAGCTTCTGGCGATCTTCCTAACGCTCAGGGCGTTCAGACTGCTCATCGTCAAGAAGGTGGTCCCCATAAGAACGGACAATGTGGTGTCAATGTATTACATCAACAAACAAGGGGGAACAAAGTCTCCCCCCCCACCCCCCTCGTGGACCTGTCCATCCAGATTTGGGAGTGGGCCGTGCTTCATGGTGTCTGGCTGCTTGCAGTGCACATCCCGGGCCAGCTGAATGTCACAGCGGATGCCCTCAGACAGTGGTCAGCTACGAGTGGGAATTGAAGGCGGAGGTCCTCTCATGGATTTTCTCGCGCTGGGGCACACCGGAGGTGGACCTCTTTGCTACGGCGGCGAACAAGAAGCTTCCTCAGTATGCCTTCAGAGGGGGGCTGGGAGCCTCCTCTCTGGGGATGCTCTCAAGATTCCATGGCACAACATGAGAGCTTACGCCTTCCTGCCTCTGCCTCTAGTTCACCGTGCAATTTGGAAGTTGAAGAACTCTGCGAACTGTCCCCTTCTTCTCATAGCTCCGCGGTGGCCGGCCAGGTTTTGGTTCTCAGAACTTCAACACCTGTCGGTGTATCCGCCGATCAGGTTACCAGTAACTCCCGATCTTCTTCACCAAGGGGAACAACAGATGTGGCACTCCTCCCCACAATCGCTCAGCTTGGCGGCATGGTGCCTGAGTTCAAGTCTTTAGAGCATCTGAGTTTGTCTGCGGATAACATGCGCATTATCCAGGCAGCCAGGAAACCCTCGACCAGATCTCAATACAAGAGTAAATGGCTCAGGTTCTGTCATTGGTGTTTGGAGAAGAAGTTGGATCCGAGGGTGGCCACGATTGACAGTGTTGTCCTTCTTGTCCTCCCTAGCAGAGTCAGGGTTTCATGTCCTGTCATGCAGGACTTATCTCTCAGCGGTTTCCGCTTACCTTTCTACAGACCTGTGTTCTTACTGTCTAACCCAGTGGTGAAGAGGTATTTTTCTGGCTTGACACGCCTCTACCCTCCGGTTCATAATCCCCACCCGCCATCGGATCTAGATGTAGTCTTGACGGCGCAGTGCCACAAACCCTTTGAACTAATGGCTACGGTGGACCTCAAGTTCTTGTCTTGGAAAATGTCCTTTCTGGTCGCCGTTACGTCAGCAAGGAGAGTGAGTGAGTGAGCTCCAGGCATTGTCGGTGGAGTATCCTTTCTTGGTCTTTCACAAGGTAGTCCTTCGGACAAACCCGGCTTTTCTACCGAAGGTGGTGACCGAATTCCATCTGAATCAGTCGATGTCCCTTCCGGTCTTTTTTCCGAACCCTGCCTCAGAGGCTGAAAGGGTTCTACACTGTCTTGATGTCCGAAGAGCTCTTAAGTTCTACCTGGACAGGACTTCTGAGCTTAGGAGTTCTTCTCAACTTTTTGTGACCTTTGGTAACCCTCAGGGCAAGCTGGCGTCTAAGGCAACTATTTCTAGGTGGATTGCTGCCTGCATCACAGAGTCTTTCACCGTCCAAGGGCTGAAAACTGCTAAGGGTATCCATGCACACCTGGTGCGGGGCAAGGCAGCCGCGGTTGCTTTTCAGAAATATGTCCCCTGGGAGTCCATCGCTAGGGCAGCTACTTGGGCCTCCCCATCTGCTTTCTGTAAGCATTACTGTCTCGACATGAGCTCAAGAGCTGACGCTCAGTTTGGTCAGGCTGTGCTGAAGAACCTGTTTCAGTAAGGGGTATTTCCATCCACCCGTAGTTCCTGTAAGGAGTGCTTGGGAATCTCCCACAAGTATGGAGGAAAGGGGATGGGACGTAGAAGTATTACCAGGTTACTCACCGTAGTGACCGCCTTGCTCCTAGTCCATAGTCCCCTTTCCTCCGTACGCCCGCCGTCCCCTCTAATAAGGTTCCTCTGTTATTGCTAATGGGTCTTTGACCCTGCGATAGAAAAGGACTGATGGGCGAAGCGCGGGGTGGAGCCAAGGTGGGCGGGGTTACGGTCACGTGCCGGGCCCCGCGCAGGAAAGAGAGGAGGGACAAATTTGTGAAAAAAATGTGGATGCCTTTTACAAAGTGCTCCGGTCCCGTCCCACAGGACAGAGAGATGTCCCACAAGTATGGGGGAAGGGGACTATGGACTAGGAGTAAGGTGGTCACTACGATGAGTAACCTGGTAAGAAAACGCTAGGTTAAAGTGACTGAGGTTTCCCAGCCTGACATTGGGGAATATTCACAGCATGTGAATCCATGAAAGATACCAACACTGGAGAAATTGAGTTACAGGTAAGAAACTACTACCTTCATTCCCCATCCAGGCTTCTCGTTGCCTCTATTCCCCACTTGTGAAAGACCAAAGCGACCGCTAACATAAATACAATGTTTTTAAAGCTGCGGTTTTATTTCTAAGTTTTCCGGGCTCCTCCAGCCTGGAAAACGTAGAAAAAAAACCGCACCTAGTGCTTGCTATTTTTTTTAAAATAAATAGCACTTACCGAGATTCAGCTGCAGCTTTCTTGCTCTGGTCTCCGGTCCCCGTCCTCCGCGTACAGCACCAATGAAGGAAAAGCCACCCAGCGGTAGCTTTTGTTTACTACAGCTGGCTGGCTTTTCCTTCAGTAGTGCCGCAAAAGCAAAAGCCAGCACAGGCGGGCATCCATTTCACAAAATGGATGCCCCCATGTGCTTGCTTTTGCGAATTTTGAGCTTGAATAGCTCAAAATTTTACATAGCAAGTTTTTAAAAAAAAGTGCTAGTATTATTTTTTTAATGTTGCCCATCTATTTTTAAAATGAAATATTTTACTGGACTATCCCTTTAAGTAGTTGGGGGGGGGTAATTTGTATTTATTTTATTTGTATAGCGCAAACCAGGCCCGGAGACAACCGGGCGCATATCTTCAAACAGTAGTTCCATCAAGGGAGGTCATTACAGAAACAATAAGTACAAAGCATAGGAATACAGGTGCAGTGCATACAGGTTAGTCAGGCATACATAAAAGTCAAGATAATCGGGTTTTCAGGATAACAGTTGGTCATCTGAGGTGGCTAACCAAAGTTTAGCTTTGTGTTTGAATAGGTTCAGAGATGATAGATTTGTAATAGTGAGAGGCACAGTGTTCCAAAGTTTGGCTGCCAGGACTGGGAAGCTGACCCCTCCGGCTGTTTGGAGCTTGTATCTAGGAATCATGAGGCTCTGGCTATGGGCAGACCTGAGTGACCGAGGTGGGATATATTGAGTGAACCATGAGGCTAGGTAAATAGGGGCCAGGTTATTCATGCATTTATAAGTCGGGGCAAGAGATTTTAGTGAAATCCTTTGGGTTACTGAAAGCCAGTGAAGGTTCTTCCTGGTTTCAGAGATGTGTGCTTATCTAGGGATGTTGAGGGCTGCTCTAATGGCGTTGTTTCGATTGATCTGGAGTTTAATTTGCCACATTTTAATCCCGAGACCATCTCAAACTCCTCCAATTCTTCAATCCTGGGATTGAATTCCCCGGGCCCATCAGCGCAATTAACATCTCAGCAAATGCTATGGCTTTATGCTCCTCGCTCGCAATTTCAATCCCTCTTATTTTATCCATCCCCTGAATTCTGGCTAATAATGGTTCTTAGTAAATAGCATACAATAAGGGAGACAATGGGCAGCCTCGTTTCATACTCCGCCTAATCTCTATACTACCCCATTTACTGCAACTTGCATTGTTAGAGAGCTATGGACCGGTTGGCTCTGATCATCTGGAGAAACTTTGCCAAACCCCATGATTTCCATCGTGTGGAATAAAAAGGACCATTCAACTGGCGAATGCCTTTTCCGAATCTGAGGCCACTAGTACTGCCAGTTTTTGAGTCTTTGTTGTTTTCTCTACTAAATGGTATATTCTGCAGGTGTTATCGTGCATTTGCCTCTCCAGGCTGAACCCCAATTGGTCTTGGTTTATAAGTTTGGACATTAATTGGGTTATTCTGCCTGCCAGGATCTTAGTGTATAGCTTAGCATCCAGATTGATCAGCACTATTGGTCTATATGATCCTGGAATTGTAGGATCTTTACTCTCTTTATGGAATACTATCAATTTTGCCTCATTCATGGATTGTGTGAGGTACTAAATGTATTCAAGAGTTTCATAAGTGGTGGGGTTAAGATATCCTGGCATCTTTTGTAAAACCTTGCTGGGTACCCGTCTGGGCCCGGGACCTTATCCGTCGGAAATGTTCTAATCACCTTCTTCACCTCTTCCTTTTGTATCTCCCCCTCTAGAAGCTCTTTTTCCTCCTCCAGAATCTGAGGAAGCTTAATTTTTGCAAATATCCGACTGGGGGAGTTGGGGGGTGGGGGAGAATAGGGGTTCACTGTCGTATACAATGATTGATAGTTGATATATTTCAGGGGTACTATCACCTTGTTCACTGCCTCTGTCCCCCTTTGAGTTCTGAAGTTTCATTACCCTTTGGGCTCATGTTTTTCCTTTCAATTGTTTAGCTAGCAGCCGATTTTGCTTTATTTGCCTTCAAATAATATCTTTGTTTCAAATAAAGTAAGGCCATCTCCACTCGTTTTGTATGTAGAGAATCTATTTGGTGTTGAACATGTCTCAGAGCCCTGTGCATCTTCCTATTCAGGCCTTTCATCAGCTCTCCTATCTCTTTCAGTTTCGCCCACCGTTTCCCCCTCCCACTGCCACCTTTGTTTGTCCCATGCCACTTTAATAGCTATTAGTTGGTGTGAGGCAGAATCCTGTGCAGTGCCCTTAGGGACCACTACACACACTTAAGACTACAGGTGGCAATGCAAGTTTTACCTTTGGTACAAGTCTGTACTACTTTGTCAGAGTGGTAGCAGTGGCGGAGCAGCCAGGCTTATCTGCAGAGTATATGAGTAGTAGCAGAGATTACACAAAGGGACCACAATTACTGTGACTCAAGCAAACACTGACTCAAGGTTTCAGGTAGAAAAATATAGTACATTTATTTTTAAACCATTCGTTATAAACACAACATTTCTATTAAACTTAAACACAAACCACACGTCAAATATACTACAACTAACCAATTCACTTTGTACAGTATGTCTCAAGGTAAGTACCCTGTGTTTGAATGAACCGGTGTTATGAACAAAACACGTTACCGTGAATACGATTGCGATCACTTTTTGACAGTTCGGTCTACTAAATAAACGCGTATCCGTTACATGGAATGCTACTGGGGCAAAAACACACTTGGCACCTGAGATACCCAGAGGGTGTTGGAGGCAAAAATCACAGGCAATATTTAGGTTAGGCAGACAGAATCGAGAAACACTCAGAGACAAGAGTTCAAAAGTCAAAGGGCTGGAGCCAAGGTCAAGTGACAGCAGGGGCCTGTTGCCGAAGATCACAGTCAGATAGTTCACGATTCAACGTAGCCAAGAGTACTTCGATATTGTCAATGTTCAGAAGCAAAGTTATAAGGAGGACGACGACAAGGGCAAGCCTTGGAAATGAAGAAAAGGGGTTCACCCAGTTTCCTCAAGCAGAACACTACCATATTCCAATGGTGCAGCTGGTGCCTTGACAGTTGTTCCTGTTGGTTTCCCACAGACCCACGATTCCTGGAGCTTCGTTGTGAAGGAGGACGTCTGAAGGGGGTCTGCACCACACAGAGATGAAGCCGGCAGCAGCGACAATGAATAAAAGGTGCGCTCCTTAAAAACAGGAGAGGCTCTTCCAACGGCTGTCCGGACCACTACAACCGTGTGCAGCGATTTCAAACAAGGAAGAGGATCCTCTGGCTGATGGAAGATGAGTTGGATATCCCCACCAGGCTCAAGGGAAGAAGACTCCGGACTGGATCTTCTCTTAGTCGTTTAAGGGTAGATAACTCAGGACTGCAGCAGGACTGCAGCAGGGCTTCACCGGGACAGGATAGATGCAGCAGCCGTCATTCTCTCCGCTTCTCTTCGGTTCCTTGTAGTTCCAGTGGCGACTCTCTGACTTCTAGCCCAAGAGACCTGCCTTTTATGCGCAAAACCCCCATTCACAGAGCCTGGCTGTCAATCACCCAGCAGGGGGGTTGTCCAGCCCGGACAACCACCTCAGCCAATCATGGCAAAGTGCGACTTGGGTTTCCTAGGATACCCTGTGCAGGGGGTGACTACACCCCTCCCTCACATTCAGCCCACCTAGAAACCCAGGCGCCTGGTGGAGGGCTTCTGAGCAGGAGCCTGCCAAAAGACGGTGAACAAAGAAGGCAAACCTAGTTTGCTGTGCAAAGTAAAACACAAGAAGGACTTTAACAAAAAGAAATGGTGAATAAACACAACTGGAGCCAAAAGAAAGACGATTTGGTCCAGCGGGTTTATGTTCGAGGCTAATATAATAGCCAAGAACACTACCACGTGTATCTAAATTAGGGTAGATACCACTGCCACCAGCCGAGTCTAAATGTTAAGAGTGACACAATGCTCTAGGAGGTACAGATAAAAAGGGATACAAATTAACCCCTTCCAGTACTCCATGGAAGATGGGGTGTACTGGATCTGTGGTAGATTGACTAAGTAAAGTTAATGGCAACTTTACCCTTTTCTGGGGGACTGTAGTCCGCCTCAGAAATTGAGTCGGGGGAAGTCTCAAAGACAACCCTGTGCCACCGCACTGAAGGTGCTGGGTGACGCACAAAAAGAAGGGGGCTACTGAAGTGGTGTACTTCAGAGTTCACAATCATAAAAACAGAGAAATACACATGGCAAAACATAGGTAAGAGTGGGGGGAAACGCTCACACTCTTACCAAGTGGAAAAAAATAAACGCCAGAAGTCCAGCAAAGCTACTGGGGGACTCACTAGATGAGGGTAATTGGCCATTAATGAATATTCTCCCTAACAGTTGGCCACTCAAAACTACCTTAAAGGAACCCCACACTGTCTCTGTCCCCAAAGTACAAATCTATTTTATCCTGTATAGAGTCAGCTATTACCTGATCATGTAATACCTCTGTTGGAAATCTCCATTTCCATAGTCCTTCCTGGGGGTTACACACTGTTAACTTAATAATCAGCAGGGCATGATCTGATCGGGATATGGACCCCAA
Source organism: Ambystoma mexicanum (assembly GCF_040938575.1). Classification (NCBI taxonomy): domain Eukaryota; kingdom Metazoa; phylum Chordata; class Amphibia; order Caudata; family Ambystomatidae; genus Ambystoma; species Ambystoma mexicanum. Next base: position 538,886,854 of record NC_090940.1, read on the forward strand.
CTCAACACTTTTGAGGAGCCCAAATATAGTCTTACTCCTAAGCCCTGTCCCCCTTTCCTCCATACTTCGGGACAGGACCGGAGCACTTTTTTAGCATCAAAAATAAGAACATTTGTACTTTATTTTTACGCTGGGCTACTGCATGTGACCATAGCCCCGCCCTCCGGAGCTCCACCCCATGCATCGCCCTTCAGTCCTTTTCTCGGCGCAGTCAGATGCACTAGCATCACAGGGAATATTTTTCTTCCCTTGTCCTTCAATCCTACTCCGGTTACACGGGCATCTATGCCGGCGCATCTTGGATTTGTGTCCTGTTCATACTGTGAATGTCGCTTCACGAGGGCGGTCCCTACTCTTTGCCTGGAGTGATTTGGGCCAGAACACCAAAGGGACATGTGATTCTACTGTGACTTCCTCTGCATCCGGGCACTCCCAATGTCGGCTTGTCAGGTGGGAGGAAGTGTTTCAACACGTTCCTCCTCCACATTTGCAGCTCTTCATTGAAGATAAAAGGAGACAGCCGGTCAGCTCATTCCTTTTCAGGGCACCCTTGCTGGGGGACTCCATCCCGGGTCTTCTGGGTCTGGCAGGGGCTTAAGCGGCTCTATTACCAGGGATATCCCTGTGGTGTCCTGCAAGGGATCTAACAGGCGCATGGAAGTATCCTCAGAGGACCCCTGTAAAGGGGCTGTCAAGACCGGATCTTCAAAATCTGAGGTTGCCCCTTTGGGGGCTAAAGTTAGGTCCAGTTCTTCTGGTGCTGTTTTCACTGGGGTCACCCCTGAGGTTTCCACTCCTGGAACTAAGTGTACCGAGTCTCGGCTTGAGGTCCCTTTCAAGGTGGCTAAACGTACTGGGGTCACTCCCAAGGTTCCCCTTCTCGGGGCTATTTCTAAAACCATCAAGATTGAGGGGCCTCCTTTGAGGGTCCTGGCTTCTGGGGGAGGTGGGCAGGGGGTGGGTGACTCCAAACCTTCCAACACTCAGGCCGTGGTGGAATCAATCCTGCTGAGGGGACACAGAAGCCGGTCACGCACCATAAATCTTCTCGTACTGCCTCTGCTGAGGCTTCCCTATTCGGGACTAACTTATCAGCAGTCTCTAAGGTGTCCCAGACACACACTAGATCTGCTAGCGCTGGCTTTGTTGAGGTTCCTTGTCACAAGGCTAAGATGTCACATAAGACCCCTGACTCCCCTGTGGTGACCACAGCCTCACTTATAACCTGTGACGCAGTTTGCCTCATTCATTGACAAAATGGCAGTCCAATCCCCGTGGTCCACGGTGGTCATTTTGACTACCTATCTTACACCAACGTTCACCATGGCTGGTGCTGAGGGGCCTGTTTTTGGGGCAGAGCAGCCTTTTCCACGTTTCATGGACAAGAAGAACCTGTTGCTCCCTCCAATGCGCCCAGCTACCTGAGGGTTTGGTGAGCTATATAAATAAATAATGGATTGCTGTGTTCGGACTCCGCTGCCACATAGTCTTGCACCCTCCTGCATCGGAGCTTTTCATCTATGTGGATCCAGCTGGTGGAGGACCATCCTGGCAACCACCCTCTTTGCATTCCTGGGGGGCATGCGCACTCCAGCGCCCAGACACTCTTCCGAGGATGCGATTTTTGGGAAGTTTCAGACGCGGGTGCATTCTGAACCCAAGAAGGCGTACTTTAAGGATTTGTTTAAGGAAATGTATCCTAAGCTGCCTGAACCGGCCCCTGTTCCAGCAGTTCCGATGCTGATTCTGGTAACGCCTCTGCCTGTGGGGCCTCCCCCCCCGCTGCCTCCACTTTTCCCCCGTGAAAAAGACTCCGGTGACCCTGCCAAACACCACTTCAGGACCTGAGGTGCCATGTGTGGTGGACAAGTCTTCTGCTGCCGATTTGCTGGATGAGGTCCAGGCGGACCATGACTGCGACGACCCATCTCGCTCTATTAGAGCCTTTTCACGACTCGGTGCTGGATATGATGGTGCCGCTAGACATTCCAATACTTGAGCCCCCAGCTCCACAGGAGGCAATACTTTCTGAGCCTTCACCTTATCACCACAGGAGCACACCGGCCTGTTCCTTTCCTACCGAAGGCCGTCCTGGCCGAGGCCCGTAAGGTATGAGAAAAACCTCATACCGGGCAGCACCTAAATAGAAAAATATACACTCGCTACAAGCGTCTGAGGACATCTTTGTCTTCATGCCCGCTCCCCTCATCGGCTGTGGTGGCAGCAGCTACGCTCCAGTCAAAACTGGCCTCCACATCATCTACTGCAGCATGGCATATCCTTTCCAAGGAGGACAAACTTCTGCACACCATTGGCAAAAAGGTATTTTTCAATTCCAATCTTCAGCTACGTCAGGCTAATACTGAGCTTATCCTGGCCACTGCCAATGTGAAACTTTGGAAAGAGCTAGCCGAGTTCCAGGGATGCATTCCTCCGGCTAGGCTTCAAGACTTCAAGGGCGGCTTATCTGACGCCAGGGTTCTGGCACAGGATCTACTTGAGGCTGCAGCCCATCACGTAGACACTTCCGCCCGAGGCCTTATGGTTGGGGTTGACATTTCCCACTTAGCGTGGCTACATGCTATGAAGTTTTTAAATGAAGTCCAGGACAAGGTGCTTGACCTACCTTTCAAGGGTAAGGAACTGTCCCACGCCTCCATGGACGAGGAACTAACAAAGACCAAGGCCAGTACTCAAACTGCCAAGTCATTGTCAGTCCTTGCGAAGACACCAACAAAGGCACCTTACACTCACAAGTGGGGACTCGGACAAGGTCCCTCTCTGGCTTCAGAGGGTTCCAGGACCGCCATGGACGCCGCTCTGATGCTCCAACTGGTGGCCCCCGCTGTAAACGGCAACGGCAGGGTGGCTGTCTTTTTTTCTCTTGGCCAACAGCCTCGTGCTCAGTAGCGGGTGGTCTCTCTGCCGATAAAACATCTAAATGATATTTTCAATCAGTCGCATGAGACTCTGGTCTGAGGATGAATTTTGTTTCATCTGGAGGAATGGCAGACCATCACCGAAGACCAATGGCTTTTGTCAGTCGCTCGGGCGGGTTTGTGCTTGCCCTCCCCACTACCCTACCTTCCCACCCTCCTCTCTAGCAGACTGTGTCACCCTCTATCAGAACTGAGGTACAGAAGATTCTAGACCTCAGGGCAGTGGAACCTCTTCCCTTCAGGGAGCAAGTATTACTCCCGTCTGTTTACAGTGCCCAAACCCAACCAGGCTGGCCTGTGCACTATCCTCAACCTCTCAAGTTCAATCTCTTCCTGCCCCATGAGAGATTCAAGATGATTACACCCAGACAGATAAAGTCCTCTCTACGGAAGCGTGATTTGCTCAGCGTGGTGGACCTTCAGGATGCATGCATGCATGCATGCATGCATATTCTGATCTGGCGTCTGCGTCGAAAATATCTGCGTTCTTTGTGGGAATGGATCACTTCCAGTATTGTGTGCTTCTGTTTGGTCTCATCTCAGCACCGCGTGTCTTTACAAAGATGTTGGTCATTCCAGCGTTCCTCAGACTGCAGGGGATTCATGTATATCCATATTTGGACAATTGGCTTCTGGGAAGTCCTTGCCCACAAGCCTCCTCGACCAATCGTCAGTCACTTTTTCAGCTCTTGTTCCATCTTGGACTGTTGGTGAACTGGCAGAAAACTTCAATGATGGTCTCTGAAGACCTGAGCTTTCTGAGTTTCTGTTAGGACACCTTCAGTACCAGAGTATTCCTGATGGAGGACAGGCTTGCAGACCTTTCAGCCACGTGCCAACTCTTCCTGCAGTCCTCCCACATGTCGGCCTGGTGGTTCCAGAGACTTGTGGGCCTCATGGACTCTTGTGTCTTGCTTTTCCACTTGCACGCCAGAAAATGAGACACACTCAACATGCTCTTTGGAGCTGCTGGTCCCAGGCTACAGACCCGGATTCCAAGATGATGCCTTTACCGTCCTGCATGACGGCGGATCTTCAGTGGTGGTCATCCGCCAACAACCTCTCAGTGGGGACCTCCTTCCAGGAGTCCTGCCCACAAGTAATTGTTACCATAGACTCCTCCCTCTTGGGGTGGGGTGCTACGTTGCTTCACCTCAAGGTGTTCGACTTGTGGACGCCCCAAGAAATGTGCTTCCATATTAATTCCTGGAGCTCCTGGCAGTTTTTCTGGTGCTCAGGGCCTTTCAGCCCTCGATCACCAACAGAGTGGTGAGAATACTCACAGACAATTCCGTGGCGATGTTTTACATCAACAAGCAGGGGGTCACAAAGTCCCCCCCTCCTGGTGAACCTGGCTATACAAATCTGGGATTGGGACATCCAGCACAATGTCTGGCTTCAAGCTGAGCATGTCCCGGACCACATCAATGTGACTGCAGACTCGCTCAGCTGTCCATCTACAGCGAGTTACGAATGAGACTTGAACACAGATGTTCTCACTGAGATCTTCCAGCAATGGGACACCCCAGAGGTGGAACTCTTTGCGACATCATCGAACAAGAAACTTCCTCTTTATGCTTCCAGGGACGGGCTCGGAGTGTCCTCCTTGGGGGATGCCCTTCAGATCCTGTGGGACAACATGTGTGTGTGTGTGTGCTTTCCCTCCGCTGCCACTAATACATCGGTCACTTTGGAAGCTCAGGAGTGCATCCAACTGCACTCTCCACTTCATAGCACTGTGGTGGCAAGCCAGGTTCTGGGTTTTTTCAGACCTACAGCACCTGTCGAGGTTCTTCCCGATCAGGCTACTGCTGATACCTGTCCTTCACCAGAGCAATCACCAGTTGTGGCACCTGCCCCCACAATTGCTCAGCATGGCGGCCTGGTACCTAGTTCCGATCATTAGCGCAGTTTAACCTCTCCGAGCACAACATGCAAATAATTCAAGTGCCACAAAAGCCCTCTATGAGAGCGCATTACAGGAGAAAAGGGCTCAGTTTTTGTCACTGGTGTTTGGCCAAGAGCCTTGACCCCAGACAGTCATCTACCGACACTGTTTTGCCTTTCATATCAGGCCTTGCAGCATATGGCATACATGTTTTGTCTTGCAGGACGTCCTCCATTGCAGCTTGCCTGTCCACAGACAGCAGCTCTTTTTCACTGACTAACCCGGTCATCAAGAGAAACTTTGCGGGTGGTCTTCTTTTTTTCCCATCGGTTCGGACTCCTCATCCCAAATGGGATCTGAATGTAGTCCTCACCGCTTTATGCCATAAGCCTTTTGAACCCGTGGCCACTACCGATCTTAAGTACCTTTCTTGGAAGTTTGCCTTTCTGATCGCAGTAACATTGGCAAGGCGAGTAAGCAAGCTCCAAACTCTTTCTGTGGAACATCCATCCATTCCTTCCTTTCCACAAGGATAAGGTTTTGCTTTGTTTCCATCCTTCCTTTCTTCCTAAGGTGGTTACTGATTTTCATTTAAACCAGTCAATTTCTTTACCGTTCTTCTTCCCGAACCCGGTGTCTTATGCCAAGAGATGTCTGCACAATCTAGATGTTAGGAGAGCTCTGAAGTTCTATCTTGATAGATCTAGTGAACTGAAATCTCCTCACAATTCTACGTCATGTTCGGCAACCCGAAAGGGAAGCCAGGCTCGACGGCATCCATTTCCCACTGGATTGCTTAATGTATTTCTAAGGCCTAAAACGCTCACAGCCTTCAGCCACCAAACGGCATCCATGCACATCTGGTCTGTGGCAAAGCGGCTGCTGTTACTTTCCAAAAGGACATCCCTTGGGAGCTACGTTGGCCTCCCCATCAGCTTTTTGCAAACATTACTATTTCGACCTGAGCTCCTGGGCTAATGCCCAATTTGGCCAGGCAGTTCTCAAGAATTTATTTTAATAAGTAAATCCTAGACATTGATAGATGTACATGTGAATAGTGAGTAAAGCCCTGTGCCTGCCCCCTTTTTGCCCTTCATGTGTCATGCAGGCCCAGTGCTGTCATCCTTAATTTAATAGCTTCAAGGGGGCCTGTGCCTGTTGAGTAGCTTGTGTGTTTTTAACCTGTTGGGGAACCCGCACTATATTAAAATCTCCTGCAAATATTGTCCCCTTTTGTAAAATCCTCCATCTTGATAACTTCTCCCTCAGAAACCCATCCTGACCTGTGTTGGGAGCATACACTGTGGCCAATGTGTATGTGTGTGATTCAATTGCTACATTCAAAATATGGACTGGCCTTCTTGATTGGCATGGAAATTCAAGACCTGTGTCGCCAGTTTGTCTTGTAGTGCTATGAGCACCACGCTGTCTTGTCCGAGACATTCGCCTAATAGCTCTGAAAGTACCCCTTGATCCTCAACTTCCCCTTTTCGCTTTTCCGTATGTGGGTTTCCTGAACATAGTAATATCCGTTTTCTCCGTCTGCAAATAAGCTTCCAATTTTGGCCTCTTAACGGGGCTTTTCATATCCCTCACATTATATAATACCTTGAGATCATCATTGTATCTCAGATTCTTTTGAATCACCTGTCCCCCTCAAACATCCTTGCAGTGTCATTCCCTTCCGGTATAGATTCCCCCTCAACTTCCCCCCAACAATTAACACTGCAAACCCCTTGTTCTCCCCCTCCACCTCCCAAACTTCTCCGATCCCCTTCCTTAAGGAAGGCTCAGGTTTCTAGGATCGCTTGGACATACTGCCGGCCTCGCCTTGCCCTCACTTCTTCCCAGAGTCAAATTGTGGGGAATACTAAACCCCACTCTGATTCCCTGTCTTCCGTCACCCAAGCCTAGCCCCTTGACAGCTTGCCTACAAATGTGTATGCCTCCCTACTTGAAACAATAAATTGTCCTCACATTTTAAATGTCATCATTAGTCCATGGTGGAACCCCTGCCCCCATTGCTTAGCGAAACCTCTGTGTTGGTTTGGGGTTCACTTACCTTCTTATTTCTCATCCCCTCTGTTGCCTTTCTTTGTTTTTGTCTTCCACTCGCCTGGCCCCCTGCGCCAAGTTTCTCTCCTTTGCAGGCTTCCTGGACCTTCTGTACTTTCCTCTGGCAAGTCCAATGTCCATATTGCCTTAGTCGCAAGATGTGATCCGAATTGTCACCCTTCCCACGAGAATAGGAGGTTGACAGGGAAGGTCCTTTTGTACCAAATTTGTTTCTGCGCCAGGAATCTCCACATTGGGCCCATCTCCCTCCTATTTTGTAGTGTGGATTGGGCGAGATCTTGGTATAGCTGTAGCTCTAGTCCATTGACGTTCTTTGGGCCCGCTGCTTAGAATCTGCTCTTTGTGGTTGTAGGATGCCTTTGCTGCTGATACATCTCTTTGGCGTGAGCCTGGCTCCAACCTTTGTGGGCCTACTTGAGGCACCTGATCTTGGGATTGGTTCCTCTGTGGTACTTGTCAATATGTCTGCGAACAGTTGTTGCATGGTATCCTTCAAATCTTTATCTGTTATTGACTCCGATAGGTTCTTATGTTGGATCTACGTGACTAGTTTTCTAGGTCCTCGCTTTGGGTTTCCAAGTTATGTCAGGCGAGAGAGACGTTCAAGAGCCTCATCGCTCTTCTTTGTGTCCTCTTGGATATCCTGAAGAGCCCTTTCCAAAGTATCTGTTCTTTCTTCAAGTTTTGGCACAGCAATTTTCAAGTCCTGCACCAACTGTTTCATTTCTGTTTTCAATACCTCGAACTGGGATTGAAAAGATGTCATGAATTTTTCTTGGAATTACTTAAACCAGCTCTGCAGGTCTTCCTTTCTCATTTGCGATGTCCCCTCCTCTCTGCTCCCTTGTTGCGGCACATCTTGCTTTTCTCTTCCACCTGATGTCCGGGAGGGGGTGTTCCCACTTGCCACATGCTTTTAATGCTTACTTCCTGGCACACCTGGGGGGGTTTGCGTCCGACTGATGACTCTTTGCTCTTGTTCTTAAACATAACTTTACTCCTGTTTTTGCTGTTATGGGCTCCTCCGTTCCGTGCAGATTCTTAGGATTTCCCAAAGTCCTTTTATAGTTGTGCCTTATATTGTATCCCTATGTCATTGGCTGCCCCTGCCCCTTCTCAGATACTTTTTGTCCCTCTTGCGCCTCTTCTATGCACTGCCCCCCAGAGGTGTATGCAGGGCTTCCTGGAGCCTGGGCCGTCCCTCCTTGTCCCTCACTGGAAGGTCAGTGCTTTCTCCCCCTTCTTGGATCACTTTTTGTCCCTTCTATGCACAGCTTCCCCAGAGTTATATGCAGGGCTTCCTAGAGCCTGGGCCGTCCCTCTTTGCCCCTCCCCTGGGAGGGAAGCGCTTTCCTTTGCCGCTTTATCTGGGGGAGCTTCCCCCTCTCTTAGGTCTCCTTCTCCTACCGCTGCAACTGGGTCTCGCACAGTCTGTTCCCTCTCTGGTCCACCTCCCCGGGCCTGTGTGCTTCCCCTGGCTCACCTCCAATTAGCTCCGGTCTTCGGCTGCCACTTCACTTTGGGACCGCTTCTGCGCTGGGTGTAAAATGGGTCCTCACTTGTCTTGTGCTCTAGGCGGGGGCTGTAGGGGGTGGAGACTATGATCGCATTGCCCGTGATCATTATTAACCCCTTCTCCACTGCTCAGTGCCTCGGTCTTGCGCACCCTCTGGTTCAAGCTTCCTGCAGTTCCAGTCTGGTTGGCGTTCGTAGGTTGCCACGCCGATTCTTTCTGCTCTTGCTTTTCCCATGTGGGATTACTTTGCATATGCTTTGGTTATTTCACTGCTGCTTGTCATGTAGCTTCATTGCCAGCTGCTCATGGAGACACACGCACACACGTCGTCCTTGTACCGCCTCCATGTTGGAATCCCCAGGCGTGTTCATTTTACAACCCTAAGGAATGCACGGTTTAGGCTGGACTGATTAAAAGTATATGGAATCTTCAAAATACACTAAAAACAAAAAATGATAGCTTGCTTAAGGACTCTTCCCTTTCAGATCATCCATCACTAACCCAAGTGTCCCGGTGGTCAAACAAGGCTCTCGCACTCGATGGTGTTTTTAGTGTCCACTGCACCTATTTTGTGTTGGCTTAGGTCTTTCTGATATGGTTGCTGTAGTCTGATTTCTGCTGCTGTACTCACAATTTTGAGCTCTGTTTAGGTGGCCCTCCCCACTTGCTGGACTCATGGGGATCTTGCCTTGTTTCAAGTCTTGCTACACTTGGCTCATCTTTCTCCAGCTCTCTCAGTGCCCAGGGGGCACTCGGGCTTTGTCCCAGAATACTGGCAAGTGGCTCTGCCACAGCAGACACTAGCATAGGCTTACCAAATGCTCGTAATGCCTTTTTCAACTTTTTGGACTGAATCTCTTTTCTGTCCATCTGTTTCTTTCTTCTGGATGCCCTGCAGCAATTGGGCCCACTTCACCATCCTAACCTTGCGTTTCTGCTGGTTTATTCTGGCCTTTCCACTTTCTGGTACCTCTTCTTTTCTAATGGATTGTTGCCTCCAACGTATTCCACATCTTTGACATGTAATGTCCACAGCTGTGCTGCTTCGGAAATCTTTCGGCAGAGGGCATCCTGTGATGATGGTGTCTGGTCAATGTCCCTTGAAGGCCTCTGTTGAGGGTGACGTCATCGGCTGTTAGAAGTAGCATGCACAGCGCCCATAGCCTCGGTTCTTTTTTTCCCGCAAATGTCTTTGCTTCGAGAACTCGGCGCAACCTCGTGTTATCTACTTTGATGTCTTCTTATATCCCGCCGACCCCGCAGTCTGGCTTCAAAAAGTGCCGGGACTGTAAGTCCAAGATGTCCATCACGGACCCGCACCGTATCTGTTTGTGGTGTCCGAGCAAGAGCCACGACACGGACGACTGCTCAAAGTGCCAGTCATTGACTGGCAAGGCCTTGCGGGAGCGTAAGGGGGAGTTGCAGGTAGGTCGGGTTTCCAAACCCCGTAAATCTAAAAAAAACTACTGGTATTTCCACCAATGACTCGAGGGGTGACTCTCCCCATCAGAGGGAGTCCAGTCCAGGGGAATCTCGGTCCCAGAGTGGTTCTCGCTATTCGTCCTCGTTGAGGCACTTGCGGAAGCGGCGTCACCGGTCACCTTCCCTATCCTCATCGGATGATGGCTCTGCGAGGAAAGTGGCAGGGAGAACATGCTGGAGATTTTTCAATCTCAAGGCACTGTTCCGTCCGTGCCTTCAGTTGAAGCCGGCAGGGAACGGTCTTGGTCTGACGCTCGCATGCATTTGGCACCCGTCGAGGTCCCGTTCGGGCAAGGCTCTGGTAGATTGCCAAAGATGTGCCAGATCTAGGTCACGGTCTTCGTCCTGTCGAAACCGGCGAAGTCTGGGAAGGTGTCGAGGAAGGCATCAACACTGTCGGCGCTGTGTCAATTGAGTGTGGCTGTCGGGGCCTTGCCCTCGGAGCCTTTGGTGCCCTTGTCGACGCCATCGGGTGTACAGGCCAGAATTTGCCAGTGGAGGCCCGTAGGGCTGTGGATCCTCCGAAAAAGGCTCGGTCTAAGACTGTGAGGCCTATTCTTGACTCCAGGTCTGTGCCTGTACCTAGGAAGGAGTTCTTTTATTCTCTACAGAACATATAAGCGGATGAGGAGAGGTCTGAAGTGGAGTTGGAGCCTTTGAATACTCCTGAAGCTCCTGACATGGTCTTTTCTGAGGACAGTCAGATGGAGGAACTGCGTCAGTCTTTACATGCCGCCAGTGGCCTGAACACAACTCCTGAAATGCAGTTTGGTAGGCCAGAGCATGGGCCTCATGCTGAATCTTCCTAATAGAAGGTTGATGATGAGAGTTATGGAGTACTGGGGGTGGTTCGGCCCTCCACTTGAATTCGACCAGGATGACCCGACTGACATTTTAGATCAGGATCCGTCCACTGACCCGGTGATGCCTTGTCACATGGGCCCTCATTACAACACCGGCGCTAAACCATGGCGCTATTAGCACCATGGTTGGTGCCAGTGGTGTAACGAGTCCGCCATGGTGAAATGGGGAAATACCGCCCCATTCCAAGGTTGGCAGGCAGTATTTCCCCATGGCCCTTCCCCATTCCCATTTTTGCCCCATAGGGCTCAATGGGAATGGGGAAGGTGGCAATTACGGTACCGCAAATTGCGGTACCGTAATTGCCTGCGAGGTCCCTTTGCTGGTCCCCACTTTAACGGCTGGTCCAGACCAGTCGTTCAGGTCGGGTCCCGCTAAGGAACCACGTGGTAAGGCGCTAAGTGGTTAACAGTGCCGCAGCCTTTTACGGCACCATTATCCACTTGGCGCCTGGGTCGTAATGAGGCCCATGGTGTTACAGGAAAGGGTGGCTGCTACTTGGAACACCCCAGGGTCTCTTCTGGTGGTCAACAAGTCGTTGACTAAGAAATACCACCCATCCAGTGGGGACCCCAGCTACCTATCCACACACCACACCACTCCTGAGAGTTTGATAGTTCATGTGGCCACAGCCACCTCGATGCAGGCGGCATATCCTACCATCCCTCCAGATGGGGATGACAAGGGCTTCGATGGATGGGCACGCAAGGTATTTTCGGCTGGGAGTATGGCACTTTAATCGGCCAACTCCACCTGTGCCTTAGCAAAATGTTTGCACACTGTGGAATTGTCTCTCTGGTGGTTGAGCATAGTCCAGAAAGGGGAAGAAAGGGATAGGTTTCTTGCTATTGTGCAGAATGGCAAGTATGCCATGTGTGAATCCCTTCAGTCTTGGTTGGACCAGGGGTGGACTGGGAACTAAGAGGCCCTGGAAATAATTACTGGGGACCAAAAGAGGCCCTGGAAATTATGTTCAAAGTGGCCCCATATGACACATTTTCAACAAGCCCAATGCTTTTCCTATGAGAAAATGTGGAAATACCACACAAGAGGCCCAGGGTGCAGAGGCCCACCGGGAAATCTCCAGAGTTCCCTATAGGCCAGTCCACCCCTGGGTTGGACACGACTGATAGTATCAGCCAGTTCATGGCTACGTGCACTGTGATACGCAGGTTTGCGTGGTTGCGGTTTGCACAGGATGTGCAGGCCCGTCTTCGCAACATGCCCTTTGACGGTTCTCATTTGTTTGGCAGCAAGACTGACGAGAGCCTTGAGAGGTTGCAGACCTCAAAAGCAGCTGCTAAATCTTTGGGTGCAGCTGTGCATCAACCGCCGCCTTGTCATGCTAGGGCATAGCAGTGGAGGGGGAGGTTCTTTTCGGTACTACTACTCTTTTGGTAGAGTGAGAGGAGCTGCCAGTCAAAGGGGCCACTGTAAAGTTCCTTGTGGTGGACGGGGAAGAGTTGCCAAAGCCGCTCACTCAAGCAGCTGCCTCTTTGCCTTCAGGCGCTGCCGCAGCCGCTCCACAACAGCTATGAGGCCAGGTATCATCGTTTGCCAGTTGGGGGCAGACTGTCTCAGCATCTCGAAGAGTGGCAAGCCATTACTTCTGATCGTGGGCTATTGTTTCCAGAACCCACGCGCTACTGCCTACCCTTCCTAAATTGGCCTCATGACAATCCACCGGGGAAACTCTTTGAAGATTCCAGATCCACTCCTTGTGCAGGGAATCTTGAACCTGCTGTAGAAAGGCACTATAGAACTAGTGCTTGTGGCGGAGAGGAACAAGGGCTGGTATTCCCCATATTTTTTGATTCCCAAGAAAGACGGAGGACTGAGACCCATCTCGGACTTGCGTCGCTTCAACAAGTTTCTCAGGAAGGACAAGTTCAAGATGGTTACTCTTTCTCAGGTCCTTCAGGCCCTTCGACTTCAGGATTGGTTGGTGTCATTGGACTTACAGGATGCTTATTTTCATGTGCTGATCCATCCAAAGCACAGAAAATACTTGAGGCTCGCAGTTGGCAGCTCGCATTTTCAGTTTTGGGTCCTGCCATTCGGGTTGACCTCCACCCCAAGGGTCTTAACCAAGCTCATGGTGGTGGTGGCAGCGTATCCCAGGAGAGGGGGGGGGGGTTCACATCTACCCCTACCTGGACAACTGGCTGATGAGAGCACATTCTCCTGAACAAGCCTTGGATCATCTCAGCCTCACCTGCCACTCCCTTCATGAGCTGGGCTTCTCCCTCAATTTCAAGAAGTTGCATATGACACCTTGCCAACAGCTCCAGTACATCGGGGCTATGTTGGACACATCCTTGGAAGTGCTCGCCTCCCAAGGTGAGGGCTCATCACATTGTCCAGATGGTCAACAAATTTCAACATGCCCAGAGTGTCCCGGCTTTCGAATTCTTAAGGTTGCTTGGCCTCATGGCATCCTGCATGTTTCTGTTGCCAGAGGCCAGACTGAGGTTGCTATCCCTTCAATGGGATCTCAGGACGCAGTGGTCGCAATTCTCAGGCAAAAAGTCAGATCTCCTTCAGATTCCGCTCAGTCTCACAGGATCGTCTGTGGTGGGCCAGCGAAGGGAATCTGATGGAGAGCCTTTTTGGCAGCCATGGCCAGAGGTGACGGACCTCACAGGATGGGGTGCTCACACCAACAAGCTGACCACCAGCGGTTGTTGGTCTCTGACGGAGTCCAAACTCCACATAAATCTTTTGGTGTTGAAGGCCATCAGGCTAGCCCTGAAGGCTTTTCTGCTGTTTGTGCACAGGAGGAGTGTCCCGATCATGATGGACAACACAGTGGCCATGCATTACGTCAACAAAATGGGGGTGTAGCGCCACTCTCCCACTGTGCAGGGAGGTGATGCAGCTCTGGTTCTGGAAGATAGAGCAAGGAATCTAACTCTTGGCGGTTCATCTGGCCGGAGAGGAGGATGTGGCGGTGGACGCTCTGAGCAGGCAGAGCTCGGTCTCCCACGAGTGGGAGTTGGCTCAGGAAGTCCTTCAGGAGATCTTTGCCCTTTGGAGAACCCCTCAAGTGGATCTGTTCACGACTGATGCCAACTGGAAGTGCGAGACGTCTTGCTCAAGGAAATTTCCTCAGAGAGGAGCTTTAGGGGAGGTGTTCCTTGTGGATTGGTCATTCCCACTTCTGTATGCATTTCCTCTGGGACCCGTCATTCCTCAGGTTCAAAGGAGGTTGCAGAGGTTCGGGTCCCAAATGATCCTAATTTCTCCAGATCGGGCCAGGAGACCATTCTACCCGGAAATTCTAGCAATGTCAATCTGTCCTCCATGCCGTCTTTCCCACAAAGAGGATCTTCTTTCATGTGTGCGTGAAGGGGGGCGGTTGGGCTCTCCATCCAGAGGTCAAGACTCTCAAACTTCGCGCTTGGTTTCTGAAAGGTTGAGATATAAGGATTGTGACCTCCGGATGACGTGATGGAGGTATTGCTTTCGGCCAGGCGTCTGGCAACCAAATCCCTGTACCGTTGCCGTAAGTTTTGCGACTGGTGCAGAGAACCCAATGTCAATCCTTTTCAGTGCTCCATTCCAATGGTTCTTTCTTGCTTTCTTTGGCCCACAAGGGTCTTAAAGTGGGTACCATTAAGGGTTACCTGGCGGCGCTGTCTATTTTCAAGCGCTCGTCTGAAGAATGTTCTTATTTTAAAATTCCTTTGATATTCCAGTTTCTAAAAGGGCTCACAAATGTGTTCCCGCAGCCCCCTTTTCAGGTGCCGGTTTGGGATCTGAATTTAGTCTTGAAATTCTTGATGGGTGCTCTGTTTGAGCCTTTGCACTCTTGTCCTTTGAGACTGTTGACCTTCAAGACGGTTTTCTTGATTGCAGTTACATCTGCTCGCAGAGTGAGCGAGTTGCAGGCACTGTCATCTAAGCCACCCTTTACACAAGGATAGGGTGGTACTGAGGATACATCCATCCATCCTTCCTACGGTGGTGTCTGTTTTCATTTCAGCCAGAAGGTGGTACTGCCTGCTTTCTATCCTCCTCCTCCTGGTAAAGAAGAGGAGAGACCCCATAGGTTGAACCCTAGGAGAGCTTTGAGCTTTTATATTTCTGGGATGTCCAGGGTCAGAGTGGACGACTAACTTTTTGTGGGGTACACAGGACACCGATTGTGCCAGGCTGTTACCAAACAGACCTTGTCGAGGTGGATTATCCTCGCCATTGCTGAATGTTACAGATTGGCTGGCAAGGACCTGCCTGAGGGTTTGCAAGGTCACTCCACCAGGGGTGTGGCTACATCCATAGCCCTGCAACTTGGAGTTCCTGTTAGGAACATTTGTGAGGCTGCAACGTGGTTTTCCATGCACACCTTTGTCAAGCATTACTCCCTGGATACTTTCCATGGTCAGCATATGGTATTTAGTAAAGCAGTGCTTTATTCTGCAATCTAATTGTGTATTTAAATTCTTCTCCCTCCCCCAATCACTGATGCTGCTTTGGAAGTCCGTCAAAGGTGTGGAATAAGTTGGAGGACACAATCCATTCAAAGAACAAGTTACTTACCAACTGGTAACGTTCTTTCGACTGGGTGTTCCTCCAACGTATTCCTCATCACCCTCCCAGCCTACCCGTCTGAAGAATTTCCTCTGCGATTGCTGCTTGCGTTTCCACAAGGCTATATTCAGTCCAGGAGGCACTGTGTGCGGTGACCTTACACGTTGTAGAAAGGGAAAAAACATGAACTGAGCCTACAGGCGCCGTGCATGCTACTTATAACATCACCCTCGATGGAGGCCTTGGAGGGACATCGATCCAACGCCATTGATGCAGGACGCCCTATGCTGAAAAATTTCCCAAGCAGCACAGCTGTGGGCATTACATGTCACAGATGTGGAATACGTTGGTGGAACATGCAGTCGAAAGAACGTTACCAGTTGCTAAGTAACTTGTTCTTCTATGCTCGGGCGCCCTTCTTAGCCTTTCTCCTTCTTGCTCTTTTTCTGTACCACCTCTCTGGATCTTGCTGCTCTGTCACTTCGTTAATGATTTCTTTCTCACCCTTGTGGTGTTGTACTTCTGCTTTCCTGGTCTCCCTACTGCCTTGGTTCCTGTACGTTCACTCTGCTCTCCTACTCGCCCCCCCCCCCCTGCCTCTACTGTTATCTACTGCTCACTCTGCTCGGTTGCTTTCCCATAACCCACTGTTCCCTCATGCCTTCTTTCCTTGCATCTCCCTGCTTCTGCTGGCTGTCTCACACTAGGTGCCCCCAACACCCTGGCTCTTCAAGCACCTTTCCTTAGACTGTGGACCCACACCCTCAGTAACAAACTACCATCAAGTGCGCTGCACGGTCAACTAGACCAGGATTGGCTTACCAAATGTAAACTCTGGCTCACAGCTGAAGCATTTGGGTGGCATCTCGCAACATGACTTTGTGAATTGATCCATTACGAAGGGAGTCCTACTTATTGGCCTTCCAAATGCTGCATTAGCTGCTGCACTTTTAGTTGTCTGCAAACTCATGTCCACAGAGCTCCACAGGCAATTTTCAAAATGCCTGGTCTGCCATTACAGGAAAGTAAGCTGATGCTTGTTGAATTAAGTCATCGCACAATACATGGCGGCTGCGTGTAGTCGGACTGTGGTGCCATCATGGTCTTCTCTGTGGGTGCTGCTGGTTTCCACTGTCAAGCAAGAAATCTAGTGAGTCATACTTTTTATGGGCAGTGTCAGAGAAAAGGGGCAAACATTGCAGGTTAGTGCTGGGGAACCCTGCCTATTCCTCCTCAGGGGCCCTCACACCAGTTAGAGGTCTGGGCCTTTGCCGCATCATGGTCTCCCCGGCTTCCTCTTTTAACCTTAAGTATGTGACCGTATGATTCATTCTAACCCTGTTCCATCACCAATTCCCTGAATGTTATCCTGAATTTTCTACCCTTATTTCCTGATACTCCTAATCCATAACCCCTAAATGATTATGTTGATGGAAAATCCTGGTTGCTTTTTTTTGTAATGTTAACTTTTGCTGGTAAATAGGGATGAAATGATCATGTTGCTGGTCATCTCATACAGGAATGAGATGATGCTGCTGGTGTAACCTTCTGAAGGCTGCAGACTCCGTGCCATCGCCTGGCACCTTCCTCTTTGAGCTTGAGTGCATATAGGCACTGTATGGAGGGATTAATGACAGGGAAAGGGCACCTGGTCTGCCTCTAGCTACATTGCACTGTACAATCTTGATCTGGCACTAAATAAAGTGTACACCTATCCATGTAGGCAGTGAGATAGCTTGAGCTGCAGGTGACAGTAGACTCCAGGTGTTGATGGCTGCGTGCCATGCATGTGCCCACCCCTCCCCCTCCTCAGTACTGTCCTTTTGCATTCAAGGCTGCATGGGTTGATGTGATTTTCATTATATTATTGATTTGGCGGAGTGGGCAGTGGGGCTGGCGCAGTAGATTGGGGATCTGGAATCTGCCTACTTGTCTTGTGTGGTGGTTAATACTCTGTTTTGCAGAAATGCTTGACCTTAACACGGATGCCAGTAGGACATACCCTGCCTTAGCATCATGCATCAATCACATGTGGACATCCCTAAAGATGGTTTTGAAATGGATTAACTCCACATGTCAATCATGACATCTGGATTGCCCACGGTCCCAAAAAATCCAAATTAGAAATAAGTTGAAGCACTAATGGAGAACGAGGAGGTAGTTGCCAAAATCTACAAAGAATGATGTATCCGTTCGTTATGCGTCATTGAACTTGCCCTTTCTGTTGCTAGTGGAGGACTTTTTGTTTTGGTCAGGACATATAGATGGGGGAGGCCTCTGAAGCTCGACACCTTCAAAGAGGTGAAGAGGGTCTGAGAGATGCCCTTGGGAGCCAAATTCAAAATGTCAAGGAAAGGTATGCTTCCTGGCTCATCCACTTCCAAAATTGGAGGTAGTATTTGGAACTTTGTCTCAGGACAGAAGACATTCCTCCGCTGCTGCTGCTGCAGCATCCGGTTTCTTTCAGGCCTCTAGAGAAGGGAGACAAAGCGCTTGAGAGTTTGGGTCAAGAGGCTTGCCGAAATTGCACCCTACGCATGAGTCAGACCACCACAGATAATATTCCTGCATTCATCAATGTACATCCCTCGTGGGATATTGTTCACTGTGGATCTACCCTGTGACAAGAAGGACCAGTTAATCTCTGGGACAATGATGCCGAGCAACTGGCTCCGAACATGCTGGGCAAAGCTGCTAACCAACTGAACATCTCGGAAAGAGGCGAGTTCCTCAAGCTGAATGTGGGAAGGGGCACCAGGCTATAGGGCACCAAAGTCGTTACAGTATTGCTCCCGGGATAAGTGTGATCATGGAGACTTGGCCTCATCTAGTCAGCCTAGTGTATCCACAAGGCTGTCAAGATTATATTGCACCGATCTATTTATTTAGATTTGTGAAAGTGCGTCTATGTTTGGGGTTGGCTCCAGCCCCATAACAGTTGGTGGGCTGAAATGTTGGCCCACGGTCGGCATACCAGTCTGGGGCGTATTGGCGGTAGTGAAATGTGACCAACCCCACCTATTCACCCTTCACAGGGTTGGAGCGGGGTCTGGCCCTGTGCTATCCGTATAAGCGATTGCGGGTGATTGCTGAGTTTGCGATTTTTCATAGCCAGTTAGGACACAATATAACATGCAGAAGGCTGTAGCAGACCCCCACGTGCATGTCGGCTACAGCCCAGGCAACGCCAGGGGGGTATGGCTAGTTATTTATACTTCATCTAAGATGCTTATGACGAGCGTGATATACGTCACTGGTTGGTTTCTATACATATCAAATTTAAAGAGATGCATTAAGTTCATGCCCTGCATTTAATCCAGCGTCTGCTGTTCTTAAATCATGAATACACTTTTCCCCCATATGTCCAAGTTTTAGTTTTCTATTCACTCCTGTGGTGTTATACTCGCATGTATCAGTCCCACAAGCTTGGTGTCGCCTTTACTATCTTCTTGGTGTTTTCGTCCAGTGCAAGGGCAGAGGCAGCTTTGGATCTTGGCTGCCAGTTATACTAAAATGTTCACAAATTCTAACCCTTCATTCCCTGGTGCCACTTCCAATATAGACCTTTTGACACAAATTGTGTATACAACATATTTTGTTTTGCAATCAGTTACCCCTTTAATCGCAGCCTGTTGACCATTAGGTCATTTGCTACTGTTTAATGCATATTATCCACACTTAAACCAACCCTCCATATTCAATTAAGTTGTCCATTTGTGATAGTTTGTCTTAAAGCCCAGACACGCTTTCGTTTGTAAGGTTGGAGCTTTGGTATGTAATGTAACAATGACGGTTTATCAGCTATGTAGTTTCTTAAATCCTAATCCATTAGAAGTATGTGCCAGTGTTTGTTTAATATTGTGCACAGTGAATTGCACTCCTTCATATGTAGCATGTTGTAAATCTAATCTATGTACCCAACTATTTAGCATCTTTTTTTTTCCTTTGGAAAAAATAGTTCTTGCCTGTTGTATTTCACTTTTTTGTGTGCAAACTTAATCACTTCCGTTCCATGGCTTCTTTCTAGAAACCTGCTCCTAATGAGCTGGCACTGGTTTATGGCCTTTCAATCTAATTCCATTGCATTGAACTTTCCATCTAAAAACTTTGCATCTAATGCATTGTTTTGTTATTTTTTGGGGGTGGTCCCCCCACCCCTGTATTTTACCCTTTATAATTTTATTTATTCACACTTGTAGAGCGCACAACAGCCCTTAGGCTACGTGGCGCGTGTTACATGAGAAGAGATTTGCTTTGTTACATTAGCATTGGTATACAATTTAAAGCTTGTTGCATGCGTAGAGCTTTGCTTAGTTACAGTAGCAGCAGATTTACAATTTGACCATTGTTGCTACAAATACAACATTTACCAGTATATATATAGTTAAGGATGGAGGAGCGGTAAGTGGCAGGTTGTAGATGAGAAGAGGGAGGGAGAGTATTAATTGAAGACTGAGGTTTTCAGATTCCTTCGAAAGGCAAGTAGAGAGGTTTCTGCTCAGAGAGAAGTAGGGAGGGCATTCCAAAGCTTTGGGGCTATGTATGGGAAGCCCAACCCTCCTGCCTTGGCCTTATTGATGCGAGGGATGGTGAGTTGGTTGCTGTAGCATGTTCTGATGGGTCTTGCTGAGGTGGCTCTACAGAGAGTTTCTGAAAGATAGGAAGGTGCTGTGTAGTTAACGCATTTGTGGGCTGTAGTGAGAATTTTAAATGTAATGCGGTCTTTGACTGGGAGCCAGTGAACTGCTTGTCTAGCTTGAGAGATGAGGTCCCTTCTCGGGATACCTAGTGCTGCCCTAAGCGCAATTGTTCTGTGTGATTTGGAGTCTTTTTAAGTTTTTATGGGAAGTACCCGCTAGGAGTGAGTTGCAGTAATCTAGCTTAGCGCCTACAGTGGCTCTGGTGATAGAGAGGCAGTTAGGCTTGGTTAGGAAGGGTTTGATGGCGTTGATGAGTTTGGTACTTAGGGCGGAGGCTGAGACTATGGAGTTGACTTGCTTGTCCATGGATAGCGTGGCATCAATGTGCACCCCAAGGGTCTTGACAGACTTAAGGACAGGGATGATGGAGTTATCTATGTTAGAATAGAGGCAGTCTAATTTATTTTGTTAGTGTAGTCTTTTGACCCAAGATGAGAATCTGTCTTATCCCCATTGAGGCAGAGACCATTTTCTGCCATCCAAGCCTGGATGGTGGCGTAGGTTTGGCTTAGGGCAGCTGCATCAAGGTCGTATGAGCCAGTTAGCGGTAGATGTACTTGGGTATTGTCCGTGTAGTTGGTATATGCGATCCCAAGTGCATCAAGATTTATCAAAAAGGGGCTTTGTGAAAAGATTATACAGCGTTGGCACAGTACATGAACCCTGTGGGACTCCACAGTGAATTGTAGTGGGTGCTGCATTTGCTGTATCCGAAAAAACTCATTACTCTTCCTTCTAAGAAAGAAATAATCCAGGAGGTTGCTTGTTTGGAGAATTGAGCTGCTTGGGTGAGGTGAGTGGTGAGAGTTCTGTGGTCAACCAAATCGAAGGCGGCCGAGAGGTCTAGGAGGAGGAGTGCAGGCTTACCTTTGTCTAGGATTCGAGTGATTTGGTTTTTTAAGTCCAATAGTGCAGTTTCGGTGCCGTGCCCTCCGCGAAATCCAGACTGTCTTTTTCCTAACACAGAATGAGTCTCAAGGTGCAGTTGGATTTGAGTATACCCTGCTTTATCCAAAAGTTTAAGAAGGAACGGTACGGTGGTTATGGGCCTATAGTTGTTGGGCTGAGTGGGATCTAGCATAGGTTTTTTCAGAAGGGGGCGAACCCAAGCTTCTTTAAGGCTGGTGGGGACAATGCCTGTATTGAATGAGGAGTTAATGAAGGCGGGGAGGAGAGGGGCAAGGTCCTTGGCGCAGTCTTTTACAATCTTCGGGGGGCAGATGTCTCCTTTGCAGAGTGAGAGTTTAAGGTGTTTGAGGAGGTCTATAACTTTGCGTTCTGTGATGTCCTTAAAGGAGAATTTAGGGAGGTGGGATGCGCTGTCAGGTGGAGTAGCCTGCGTGGGTGTGTTTTGGTTTTGTAATGCTTTATAGTGAGCCTGGATTTTATTCTGGAGGAGGTCTTTTTTATTTACCATAGCAGCTTGGATTCTTGCACACCAAGCTTCGTCCTTAATGATTTCCTCTGTGCTGGTTGGCTGGATAGTAAGTTCCTTAAATATGGCGAATAGTTCTTTTGTTTGAGAGTTTGCATTGGGAATTCGTAGTTTAAAGGAGTTGGATTTTGCAGTGAAGATGGTTTCTTTATACGGTCGCACCAGTAGTTTAAAATCGTTTCTAGTGGAGTCACAGGGGTTAGATTGCCACATTTTAAGGGCAAGTCGCTTATTAGTGTGCATAGTTTGCAGTTCCTCCGTAAACCATGAGTTTGCGTGAAATGATTTTTTTTTTTCTCTTTTTTCTTTCTAGAGGTGCTACTGAGTTAACTGCCTTGGAGAGGGTGTCCTTGAAGATGTCTGCTAGAATGTTGGGGTCTTGTGAGAAGGGAGGTGCTAGGCAAGGGGTGTTGAGGT
Organism: Ambystoma mexicanum; assembly: GCF_040938575.1. Classification (NCBI taxonomy): domain Eukaryota; kingdom Metazoa; phylum Chordata; class Amphibia; order Caudata; family Ambystomatidae; genus Ambystoma; species Ambystoma mexicanum. The sequence goes on from NC_090940.1 coordinate 538,908,698, forward strand.
AGGGTCTGATGTTCTCCGCTGTAAGTTCTTTGGAGCTTCTGGCTAAGGGGGTGGGCGTGGTGACTTTAGGGCTGGAGGCTGTGGGGATGGAGAATTGGATGCAATGGTGATCTGTCCAGGGATAGGCACGATTGGACGTGATCGAGGAATTACAGTTATGGTCGGCAATCCAATCAAGGGTGCGACCTTTGGCGTGGGTAGGGTTCAGTCTTTTTTGAGTGAATCCTAAGCCTGAGAGGTCATTGAGGAGTGAGCTAGCAGCATTGTCATTGGGGTCGTTGAGACCTAGATTGAAGTCACCTAAGATTAGTGTTTTAGTAGATTTTTTAAGGTTGCTACTAAGTAGGTGGATAATGTGTCCCTGGAAGTCCGCTGGAGAGCCTGGTGGACGGTAAAGGAGATGAATATTGATGGTATTGGTGGGTGAGAGGGCTAATTTTGCCGATAAAATATCAACGCCATTTTCCCCAGAGTGCGATGTCGACCTTACGGAAATTGCCTCTTTATAGATTAGTGCTACCCCACCCCCCCCGCTCCTATTTTGGAAGTCCTATCCTGTCTGAGAATGGTGTTGCCCGCTGGCAGGGCTAGAGTGATGGCTGGGCCTGAGGCCTCATGTAATCAGGTTTCAGTGGTGCATAGAATGTCTAGGTCTTGACTAAGCAGGAGACTATTGATATATAGTGCCTGGGCAGTGAGGGAACGAACGTTGAGTAGTGCACATTTAAGGAAGGAAGATTGTGATTTTTTAATTGGCTCCAGTATGACATGGCGAGCTTTAGGCAAGTGAGAGAGCTTAGTGTGAGAGGGGGATGGCAGGTAGTCCAAGATTGTGTTGACTTGGCTTTGTGTGTGGATGTGCTAGCAGTATGTGAGAGGTGTACGAAAGAGGAACGGGATCCAAGTCTGGAGTTTCTGCAGGTAGTGTGTGTGGGGCAGGTGAGAGTGAGCATGGGCTGAGTGTGTGTTCTAAGTCTATGGAGTCTGGTGGGAGAGTTGGAAGCATAGGTGAGCTGTGATTCCATTGTAGAGTAAGGAGGAGATTGCGCGTCACTGATGGGAGCAGCGCGGAGCGGAACAGTCGTTTTGGATGAATAGTGGTGCATGGGAGGTAGAGTGGTTGTTGGTGGCAAGTTAGAAGATAAAGTATGCGGATGTTAGGCACACCAAGGTTAATGGGAGGGTGGCCAAGTGTGTTGCAGGTTTGCTAGGAGGAATATGTCGATTCATGATGTGAGGAGGAGTGGAAAGAAGGGGCTAATGCTGGTATGTGGCGGTAGGCCACTGATGGCAGGAGCGAGTGATGCAGTGGAATAGCAGTTGGTTGGGCAAGTATAGATGTTTAGCGGATTTTAAGCAGTAAAGCTATACAGTCTCATTGAAATAGTGGCAGCATATTATATACATTTTTAGGGTGCAGCATAATACTATATTAGTGAGCGTAACAAAAAGGTATAGTTAAGAAGATATATATATATATGCCTAAGAGGTTAGCACTAATAATGTTTAATCATACACTCCTAAGAAGGCTTTGCAACATATTGACCATGGTGGGGCGCACTACATGCAGCATAATGCAGTTTAAACGGACAGTAGTAGAGCATAGATATAGGTGCGATGTGAAGTACCCGAGGGCGCAATTCAAATCAACAGGCAAACAAGGAATGCAGCGTGTGGAGTTCAGATCCATGGGGCACAAAAAGTGTACATTAGATGTAGTTCCATTAGGGAATACAGGTTTAGACACAGTGGGGCGTGCTGGAAAGCGTTCTCATGGTAGTGGGTTATAGTCGTTTACACAACATACGTAATCAACGCATGCAGAGTGGGGACAGCTTGACGTGCTGGACATGCAAGTCTATAATGATGTGATGTCCAAAATGTGTGCGTGACAGAGTATCGTGTAGCATTAGGCGAATGTGTGCAAATTAGCACTAAAGTTAGTGTGCTAAGTGGGCTGCACTTGTTGCTTTGGGAGTCACTAGGAGATGGAGTCAATAGCCCAAGACTTGGGCAAAGTGGGACCATGAAATATGATGCAGGCAATGGTATGACAGGCCGGAACAGAGGGTTGCAGGCAGGTGCTGGGTAAGGAGGAGAGGTTAACTTACCACCAGGAGGCAAGTTGCCTTACGGGCGGCCGCTGATATGTGATGAAGCCCTCTGTGGCCGTTCTGGCATGGACAGGCACAGACAGGATGGGCCTTGGGAGGGCCTTAGGTGCAGGGGGCTGGTTTACACCTTCTGGCTGCTCTCCTGGCCTATAGAGGCAAAGGTTGAAAGTAAGCACTGGTTGCTAGGCAACCATTAGAAACAAAATACGGCTCTGGGGACAGCGACCATCTTACTTGGCAAGGATACATGGAGTCACGGCTCCACGTGGTGTATGGCGCTCAGGGGAAGCATCAGGTGGTGGAGACCACGGTCGCAGGCAAGGTCAGCCTTGTAGATGTCAGGACAAAGGGAGTTGTCGGGCAGCTAATCCCTCGTAGCACCGTAGATGGAGGACTCGAGGAGCAGAAGTCCAGCTGCTCCTGCAGCGGACACATCGAGGAGATTCTGGAGACCAGCTGCTCCTGCAGCTCCAACGAGGTGAGCTCCAGCACAGACGTGGCTGGATGCAGACATCCACCTAAACAAAAAATAACCCTTTACCCCCCGCCCCCCAAAATGCATTAGATGCAAAGTTTTTAGATGGAAATAATATGATGGAATTGCATTAGATGCAATGGCATTAGATGGAAAGACCAGATACCACTGGCACTCATTATTGAATGTCGTCTTGGCTACAGTTCCAGTGTGCCCTTAAAAACAAACCCGTTGGAATGTTGTTGATGGTACTTACATGATGACAGCTATGTGCCTGTGACACTGAGTTGACCTCAGTCTGTTTGTTTGTGGAATGTCTGTGTGTAATTGGTTATTCTCTACATATAGATAGTGGGATCCCAAAAATCCACATTAGTATTGCTGAAGATACAACTCAATTGGATCTCAAAGTTGCAGGGATCGAAATTAACGTTGGATAAGCAGGAACTAAAAAGCATCTCATGGATATCCAGCATTAACCAGTGACTCGGAGCATCCACTGGGGAGAGAGTAGCTAGTCCGTAATAAGGCTGAAACCAGGTATGTAGTTGTGATAGTCTTGCATAATGTCTTTCTTGGCTTTGTTAAGCTATGTATAAAGCAGCACTGCTTTCTAAGACAAAGACAATTTCCTGGAGAAAAAGGCGTTTATTTGGGCTAATCTGAATACCCACAATGCCTTGCTGATGTGGCTCAGAACTGGACATTAACTTAGTGATGGCTACTAGGTGACATTGTGGAATGTGTGGCTTGGCTCAGATGAACTATATCCTACTTTCACATTTCGGGTGAAAGGTTTTCTTTTAAAAGCCATTTTATAGCCACCATAACTGTATTGGTGTATTGTATACAAGCCCCAATAGGCCATCGACAAGGCTGTCAAGACTATACTGCACTGATGATCCCTAATAAAGGTGAAACCACGTATGTAGCAACACCCTTACAAAATGTCTGCCTTGGGTTGATTAAGCTAGATATACATTCAATGAGCATGAAGTTCGGAGTGTCCTGATGGCAAAAACATTATGTAAAAAGATAGACAAGCCGACAGTTGCATTTATGGTTGCTAAATATCTAACGAGCGCTTGGATTGCAAGGAAAAGATATACGAATGCTATTCTTGAATAATTTATCCCCTCAACTAACTTTTAACTAGCAACCATCTGTTTTATTAAGCATATGGATTTTAAGTTGTATGTTAGTTTTAGTTTTGTCATACTGGATCTATTGAATGTCTCAATTTTGTTGTCTTGCCTAATGATATAAACTATTGAACAAAGGCATGTAAATACAAAACTGCTACAGTGGTGATTTTGCACAGTATACGCATATTAACATTACAGGTTTATTTAAAAATCTTAAGATATCATTTGTGGTGCTGATGCAGACTCTACTCATTAGGGCAACACAGGAGGAAACAGCATAACAATGGCAGTATGTGCACCAGTGTCACCGGCACCTTGGGAGTTCTGGTTCCATGCACCTGGTTGCGGTTTGCAGACCACAAATGGGGTTATTCCTCACACTGGGTATTGAAGATGTTTGCAGTACCTGATCATCTACAGCTGTGTCTACCATATGATAATTTTACCGGCAGTAAGATGGTGGTATCTGAGCATATGATGCAGTTTGCATATAATGAGAGCACCTGGGGATACGTGGCGGCCGCTGCCATATGCTGGTAAAACATGTGCAGGTGTCTGTGTCATATGATGGCAGTACCTAAGCATATATGGCTGCACTTGGCATATAAGTACAGTACCTGGGCACGGTGGGCTAGAGCTAGCATATCGTGACTACCTGGCATATGAATTTAAACCTAGTATAAAAAGATTATATGCATGTGCGACGTGGGCATGGAGAGCTGCTCTTTGAATGTGATGCAGTACATCTTGGGACTGTGAGGAGGTAACATGCAAGGGGCTAAAGGCTGGGATTGGTGTGTACCAGGGCCAGCACCCTTTCTGACACATGACCCCAGGAGGCGTTTTATTGGGTATCCCTCAAGCTCCCCTTTGAGCCCTAGTCTTATGTGAAGGCCATCTTCTAACCCTGTAGGAACTGTGCGGCCACCGGAAAAAGTTTGAAAGACCTTTTGGGAACTCCTTGTAAAGTCTTCTATTTGTGGACCTATATCCCTGAGACTCCTTGACCTTTAGGATTATGAAGGACGTTGTGATGGATTGTGCATCACATACGTCGCACCGAGATATTGCCAAAGTCCTTCTCACAGAAGATTGCCTCAATTAGATCAAGTGCTGAGGAAAAGGTATGATCAGAAGACCAGATGTGCGTTTGAGCAGCACCTGCGGCCCTATAAAACATCATTGATTCAGGCAAACAGTCTATATTCTAGCCATATTTTTTCTAGTCCAAATTCTGCACAAGTACGGTTTGTGGTATTCTGGGAGCTGCAAACTCCGACTGCATTATGGAACTCTGTTATTCCAGCTCAGATGTTGTGCGATGAGGTGGCACAGTTTTTCTCAGATACAATCTTTAAGATCGAAAGATAACTTGATGGTTCAGATTTGGAAATGGGCAAACTGTGAGCCTGAGGTTCTGTGCCACAGGGCACCTTACCTAAGGATCTTTTCATTTAATTTCATCCTATCTCAACATCATTTCTGGTAGAAATCATGGAAAAACATTACTCTTCGGGCTCACTTCGTGAACCTCGTCCAGGTAAAATTCTAAAAAAGTAAGAACGAACATAGGTGCCTCCTGACCTATGGAAATAATACATTGCTCTTTGCAGTCTGTATTAGTTCCTCATCAGCTGAAGAGAGCAGTGGTTATGCCTCCTTAAAAAAAAAAATCTCTGGATCCAACTACTCCAGCTAATTTTCACCTGATCACCTTGCTTCCCTACTAGAGTAAACTGTTAGATGTAATGCAACAGCTGTATTCCTATCTTGATAAACGGGGACTAGTGGATGGCTTGCATCATTGAGTGTGTGGAAGTAGCTGTCGCGGACAACGTCAAGTAGTTCATGGATAGTGGAGGGGTTGGGGTTCTAATTTTGTTGCATTCGATGCCATTGACCACAACATTTTTTGGTCTCGCCTTGACAATCTGGGTGGAGTCAAGGCTATAGCCTGATATAAATCATTTCTTGCGGGTGGAATGCAAACAGTGGTGATTCCACCTTTTGAATCAATAAGTACACCCACTCTTGTGGAGTACCCCAGGGTTAGGCGCTTTGTCTTCTGCTGTTTATTATCTACATGAGACCATTGGCTGGCCTAATCGGATCTTTTGAATACACGTTTTACATCTTTGCAGACAACACTCAATTGATTATGTGCCTAGGCCACTCTGGGAGTCAACAGATGAACAGTCATGGGGATTGTTTGGAGCAGGTTAGTCTGTGGATGCATCATAAATGTTGTAAATATATTCTGCAAAAAAACAAGCTCTTAATCTGTGCAGCTCCTGCCCTTAGACATGCTACAGACCAGGCTTGCAATATACCAGAAGACTGCAGTATTAGATCATGTGTTGGATGATCTTTGGCATAGCTGTACCTGTCCAGCCCCTCTAAAAGTGTGATATTTAGGAGTTTGGCTGGATCCAAATTGTCTCTGGAGTGTCCTATCTCTACCATTTCGAGATCTTGTTTGGTGATTTTTTTAAAATGATTGTGCCTTGAGAGAGAGAGAGAGAATATATATATATGTATATATACACACACAGAGGGTTGGACATTTTAAACTCAGTGTTTGGGGTTACCAAAAGTTCTTCTCTGTAAACTGCATATAATAAAACATTTGGTCACTTGGCTGGTGTATCATTTTAGGATGCTGTTAGGAAAGATTTCCATTCTATGTGTAATTTTCCCTCCAGTTGTGTACCCCGCAACTTTTTGCTGATGTTTAACGCCATAGCCTGACTTTACCAGAGGAGCCCAGCCTTGTGCTGCACTCCTGGGCTTTTCGCTCACTTCTTATGGGGAAACTGACATGCTCTTAAGATGGTCAGTATTGGGAGACTTTGTTTCCCTTAGTCTTTTCCAATATTGCAACTTTTCTGCAACATGTAACAAGTGTACAATGTACCTTCCAGTACAGTACACTTGAGTCTATTAGTCATTTCCAAAGGCCCTAGATACTCTCAAAGGATTTGTTTTTTAGGAGAAGTGCAGGTGTGCCTTGGACAGGGCTGGTGGCAGCTTATTTCGCATATTTTTAATCCTTTCCTACCAGGTAAACCATGATTACCGTGTTTGGCACTAATAGGTGGCCTGGCTCTAAAATGGCCATGCCACAAGGTTCTTTGTCCTGTCCTTTGGCCATCTTGACCCTTCCTCTTGTCGAGCCGACCCGGGTCAGTCCTTATTTGGGTATGTATTCTCCGGTGAAATGCTAAGCTTTCACAGGCTTCTGCAAGCCTTGTGTTTGTGCCTCCAGGATGTGGGCTGGAACGTCTGGTTCCAATACACATCCTGGGTGCCAGAGAGTCTGAAGTGCTGTGAATGCCTGGGACCACCGTGGTCCGCGATTGTCCACATATGGTATGCCTGTATGTGAGCAGATCTCACATTGGGTCCTCTTCATTTTGGTGCGAAGGAGATTCTTGATAAGAGAAGGCCCCAAACACCCATACCATATCAATCTCTGGAGTTCTCAATGAACGAAGGATAGGATCCAAGTATCCTGAAACTAAGAAGCCGAGTCGCGGAACCGCTGGTGACCCGCTGGAAGGTTTGGCACCACGAGCCCGCTGTCATCCTGTGGGACCCCTCTGCATCTGGTCATCCTAGGTCTGCGAAGACGCTTTGACCTATTGGAATAGTGGGACCAATTATTCTCGGCACCTTCATCAAAACCTGCAAGTAAGCCTTCTCAGAAGTGTCCCTGGGCCAACCAGTGGCTTGCCCAGCTTACGCAGACTCTTTGCCCTGATTCCCATGCTGCTTTGAGTAGACCCTCGAAACGTGGTATATCGCTAGCCCTGTGTTCACGGCACCCTCACATCGAATTTTGTACACTTTGCGTTCCCAGGTCTGAAGTGAGACGAGTGCGCCAGAACCGGAGTACACATGGTTACTGTGTCGCCCAGCCGGGGTGACGACCTTTGCAGGTGTGCTGCATTTGTGTCCCTCTTGCCCCTGAAGCCTGGCTGCAGTGAAACTGTCCTGATCCATCCACCAGGAGCGGAGAAATTATCACTGTAACGTTTGGGAATCATCACTGCATCTTCGCCGCTGAAAGCCGCAGAGCCTGAACCTGCAACCGAAGTGGACTCAACTGCCGAAGTTTGGTTCGGAGTGTGCCGGGGTCGGTGAGTAATCGCAACTCTTACCGGTGGTCCCTAGCACATCAATCCATTTTTATGCACGAGTGGCCCCTGGGGGCCCCTCTCCTTTCCGCTGGTAGTGCGAACTAGCAAACTATTCCCAACTCTTGGAATTGACTCTGCCCTCAAGTGGAGACCCTCCTCGAATAGTTGGAACCTATTCTTCATCGCCTCACCCACCTTTCTGTGTTACTAAAGACCCTTGAAGAGACCCCGTTTTGCCCATTTGAACTACCACGTGCGCCAGCATTGCATTTACATTTCAGCATTAGGCTCCACTCTTCGTAGCGATTTGACTGCCTCTTAGGAGTGAGTTGGATGCAGAAGGGACTAAAGACTATATGCACTGCCTGTTTCCTTCCCCTTTTAGGTTGTAGACCCATTTCGTGCATTAACCTTTTAGACCCCATTGGTCTTGTATATATGTATTTAAATAGAATTGTTTTGGCTTAATACGTATTACTGTGATTTTATTTGTGTGTTGAAACTCAAAGGCCTTGAAATAAATGTATATGTATTTTTAATATATCTACACCGGACTGGGAGTGATTTGTAAGTGTCCTTTACTCTGTGTGCTCATTGAGGTCTTTCCATCACCCTCACCCGTCCTGAAACCTAGTCTTGACTGCCGCCAAGCTACCTTGTTTGGTCTGGCTTGTCCAGAAGGTTACCCTGTTCTAAGAAACTAGCTGGCCTTCTGAACCTCTGCCCACCAGGTCAGAGTTCAGAAATCCATCTTAACAAATTGGTGTACAGCGGTAGGATAGGACTGAAAGTATCCAGTGTTGCACACTAGTGAAGGCATTTCAAGATATTCCTATCCAGGACACATAGCGACTTTGTAGTGATAACTGTAAAGGTCATAGACCTATCTAATATAATGGAAACAAGTACCTTTATAACCTTAAATGCTTCCAGATCAGAAACATTGAGAAATATGTGTACTGAGAGGGGTTTACCTGCTCAAGGTACAAAGTTGGAAATGATCCAAGAATCATGGAATGGCAAGAGATGCAACTCAGTGCCATAGCTTCTGATGAAGGTGCAGAAGGAGTTGGGGTTGCTCCCACGGGCAGAACTGACCAGTCTGTCGCTGCCCTTATTCATGTGGCCATGAGGATGTGGATGATGTAATGTCCAATGTTTCCTCTACACGTGATACTGAGGCCATGCTGGAATTAAAGAAACAAGAGCTGCTGTTTAGGCAGAAGGAGCTTTAATTTCACATGGCTAAGCTGAAGATGGAGCAGGCAGAAAAACAGAATACAGGGATCCCCAGTTAGAACTGGCCAAGCTTCAAATTTCAAATGGATCCAAGGGATCTGGACATAGCTCTGGGTCCTCCTATCATCCAAGATTTCCTAAAGATCTGCTCAGTGTGTATGATGCGTAGAATGACATTATGGACTGGTTGAATGCATTTGAGCATGCATGTGAAGTTCAAGAGGTTTTAAATGCTGGCAAGACTGCCTAGTTGCTCAGCAGACTTCCCCATTCTGGCTGCAGTGCTATTATGAAGATGCCAAAAGCTGAAAGAGTAGATTTTGCAATATTGAAGCAAACTCATTTTAAAGTTTGGGAAGACTCCTGACCAATATGTGAAGAGGTTTAGAGAGTACAAAAAGAAAGAAGGAAGTACTTGGGTGTCATATGTGACTGATTCTTTAAAAAAAACCTGACTGGATGGGTTGAAGGCTATACAGTCTCCACCTTTGAGTGTATGTTTTGTCATGCTTGAACATATTTTTGCATCTTGTTCCCCTGAGCTGAAGTAGCATTTGGCAGATTCAAACGAGTTAGATCTTAAGAAGCTGGCCATTGCAGCAGATTTGTGGGTGTCAGAGTGTCCCATAAGGACAAGACTCATCCTGGTAAGCAGGAGGAGGGGAAAAAGTCCAAAGCTAAAGACGGTGGAGGATCTGATAAAACTTCCTCCCAGAAGGGCCACAAAAAGAAAAATAAGGGTAAGTCACAAGAGAACACACAGGGTAGTGGAGGTTATCCTCCAAAACAGAACTCTGGTTATAGTAAGCCTCCCTTTGTCAACCGACCCAGGGGATCTTGTGTGGCTTGTGGAGCAAGTAACCATGTGAAGGTGGGCCCGAGATGTAAGGTCAAAACCTTGGGGGTCCATTCTGCTAATCTGGCCTTCTCCTCCTATGACGAAGAAGAAATTACAGGGGTATCCTTCTCCTCAGATTCCTTCCTCAGTGGGATATATTCTGACGTACTGAGGTAGTTTTAGTTTCCCTGGGAGCATAAAGTCTCAGAGGCTTATGCTAGGATTCCAGACAATACCAAGAACTACTTTAAGGAAATTGTGCTGATTAATGGAGTAGATACTCTTGCTCTTAGGGATAGTGGGTGCAGTCAAACTGTAGTGGATTCTACCTTGGTAGACCCAGAGGAGGTTGCCAGAGCTCCTCTGGTGAACACTAAGTTGGCTCATGGACCACCTCTCCAGTTCCCAGTTATACCTGTAAATCTTACTTTAAATGGTACAGTAGTCCGGATTCCAGTGAGCATCCAGAGAGATGTCCCAGGAAATGTCTTGCTGGGAAATGATCTCAGAGCCTTAGGGCTTGTGGGAGATGCAGCAGAAAGACCCTGCGTAAGGTCTCAAACAAGGGCAGCACTGGCCAAGACCACTGCAGTGCCCAAGCCAAAGGAGAAACCCAATGCAAAAGGAGTAAAAAAAAAGACAAGAGAGGGAAAGAAAACCTTCCCCCTAACACACCTACCACTGAGGTGGAGGTAGTTGGTCATACACTTGGACGTGATGAGGTACAGGTGTTACCTGAAGTATTGGATCCCAATGACCATACTGAACTAAAAGATTTGTTAGTAGAAGGTGGGCCTGACGGGGATGAATTCAGTAAGGGCCAACGTGAGTGCCCATCTCTGGATGGCCTAAGGAGACGGGCCTGCTCCCAGCTTGAGGGTGAACCTCCTGGGAAGCATAGGATTTATTGGGAAGGTGGGCTCCTCTACAGTGAACCTACAGAGTCTACAGAAGGAGGCCATAGGAGGTTGGTGGTTCCCCTTGCTGTAAGACCCTTCCTCCTGCAGCTGGCGCATTAAGTGCCTCTTGCTGGTCACCTTGGTATCAAGAGAACCAAGCAAAGGTTATCCATGCATTTCTACTGACCCAAGATGAGGGTGCAAGTAGAAAGTCACTGCAGGAGTTGTACCACCTGCCAGTTATCTGGTAAGAGTGGCTCAACAATCCAAGATCCACTGCTACCACTCCCAGTTGTGAGGGTACCATTTGAGAGGGTAGGGATTGACATTGTTGGTCCCCTTCACCCTCAAACATCCTCAGGCAATAGGTTTATCTTGGTACTGGTCGACCATGCTACCAGATATCCTGAGGCCATCCCATTGAAGACTGTGACTGCCAAGTCAGTTGCAAAAGCTTTACTTGGCATATCTACTAGGTTTGGCTTCCCTAAAGACGTTTTCTTATAGGGGCAGAAACTTGTCAAAGTATATCCAGGCCATGGGGAAGGAATGTGGTGTCACCTATAAGTTTTCATCTGCATATCACCCACAAACCAATGGTCTAGTTGAAAGGTTTAACAGAACCTTAAAAGCAAGATTGGGGTACTGGAAGAACCCTAAAGAAGAAAATCGGATTTTCTATTACCATGCATAGTGTTTGCCTACAGAGAGGTACCACAGGAGTTTTGGCTTCAGCCCCTTAGAGCTTCTGTTTGGTCACCCTGTGAGGGATCCTTGGCCATAATCAAGGGGGGATGGGAGAGGCCCACTCCCCCCATTACTACCAATGTAGTGGTCTATGTGCTAGGGCTCAGAAAAAGGATGGTACTACTGATGGGTCTGCTAGTGAGAAAATGAAGGCAAGACAACCACTGGTGAAACATTGGTAGGACCAGAAGGCTTCCCTCATCAATTTCCTGATCATATATCCTATAATGCCTAGAGCCTTACAGGACAAATGGTCAGGCCCTTACACAGTGGTGGAGTCACTGGGTGAGGTCAACTATTTAATGGACCTTGGAAGGGTTGGTCAGTCTCCAAAAGTGTTCCATGTAAATAGGCCGAAGGCTTTCACCCCAAGCATTGAAATTGCTGCACTGCTTCTGGCTTCAGATGTTGAGGAAGAGGAGTCAGAACCTTTCCCTGACCTGTTCCAGGGCAGTCCTTCAGACAGCCCCATTGAGGGTGTCCAAGTGGCCCCTCACCTGACTGCTGATCAACAAGCAGAGGTGAAAAGTTTGCTGAGGCTATTTTCCCCCTTGTTCTCAGTCTCCTAGTTTGACACCTTTGTTGCAAACATGACATTGATACAGGAGACAGTGTACCTACCAAACGTAGGGGGGATACAGGATGTCAGACAAAGTAAGGTCTTACATTAAGACAGAGGTCAACACAATGTTGGATCTTTGGGTGATTGTACCCTCTAGAAGTCCTTGGTCCAGCCCTGTGGTTTTGGCTCAAAAGGCAGGTACCTCTGAGTTGAGGTTCTGCGTGGATTACAGGGATCTGAATGCTGTCACCAAGACGGATGAACACCCCTTGCCTAGAACAGGGAGCTGGTGGATACTTTGGGTGCTTCCAAATAGCTCAGCACATTTGACCTCACTGCAGGCTATTGGCAAGTAGCTCTTGCAGAACATGCAAAGGAGAAGACCGCTTTCTCAACACCAGAGGGTCTTTACCAGTTCAGGGTAATGCCTTTTGGGTTGAAGAAGGCCCCTGCCACTTTCCAGAGGCTTGTGAATCATGTGCTGAATGGGTTGGATGAATTCTGTCTTGCATATCTGGATGATATAGCAGTTTTCAGTGCCACCTGGGAAGACCATGTGAAACACCTTGGGATTGTGTTACAGGCTCTTCAGAAGGCCAGCATAACCATAAAGGCCAGTAAGTGCCAGATTGGACTAGGGTCAGTGGTCTACCTTGGACATGAAGTAGGTGGAGGGAGGATACAGCCCCTACCCAGTAAAGTACAAGCAGTACAAGACTGGCCTATCCGCACTACTCAGACCCAAGTGAGAGCCTTTTTAGGACTCACTGGGTACTACAGGAATTTCATGGCAGACTATGGCACTATAGCTGCCCCTCTGACTGCTCTCACCACTCCTAAGAAACCCAAGACGGTAACTTGGTCTGAAGAGTGTGAGAAGACCTTCTGTGGCTTAAAAGACTCCTTGTGCCAGGCCCCTGTTCTAAGGGCCCCTGATTACCAAAGACCTTTTAATGTGCAGATAGATGCCTCCGACACTGGGATAGGAGCTGTACTATCACAAGTAGAGGAGAAGGGTAAGGAACACCCTATTGGCTTCATTTGTCGCCAGTTTATGGACAGAGAGCTCAGATGGTCCACAGTAGAGAAATAATGTTTCTCCTTTGTGTGGGCCCTAAGGAAGCTGAGGTCCTACCTCTATGGGACACACTCCACTGTGCAAACGTAATGAACATGAAGGGAGAGAATCCAAAGTTGCTCCGGTGGGCCAGAAGTCTGCAATGCTTTGACTTCACTATTGGGCATTGGCCAGGTGTCCAACATAGCACTGCTGATGGGTTGTCCCGAATGTTTAACTGACCTGAACATGAGACTCATCCAGGGGTGGATTAATTCCCCCTGTGATTGCTCTGGGAGGGGTGAGTGTTAGAAATATTTCCATTCCATGTGTAATTTCCCCTCCAGTTGTGTACCCCTCCAACTTTTTGCTGATGTTTAACACCATAGCCTGACTTTACCAGAGGAGCCCAGCCTTCTGCTGCACTCATCTGGGCTTTTCGCTCACTTCTTATGGGGAAACTGACATACCCTTAAGACAGTCAGTATTGGGAGACTTTGTTTCCCTTAGTCCTTTCCAATGTTGCAGGTTTTCTGCAACATGTAACAAGTGTGCAATGTACCTTCCAGTACAGTACAGTCGGGTCATTAGTCGTTTCCAGAGGCCCTAGATAATCTCCAAGGATTTTTTTTTTTTTGGAGAAGTGCAGGTTTGCCTTGGACAGGGCTGGTGGCAGCTTATCATTTCACATATTTTTAACCTTTTCCTGCCAGGTAAACCGTGATTACCGCTTTTGGTACAAATAGGTGGCCTGGCTCTGAAATGGCTATGCCACGTGGTTCTTTGTCCTGTCCTTTGGCCATCTTGCCCATTTCCCTTCCCCTGGTCGAGCCGACCCGGGGCAGTCCTTATTTGTGCATGCATTCTCCCGCGAAACGCCAAGCTTTTGCAGGCTTCTGCAGGTCTTTGTGTGTGTGCCTCCAGTATGTGGGCTGGAACGTCTGGCTCCAATACACATCCTGGGTTCCAAAGAGTCTGGAGAGCTGTGAATGCCTGGGACCACTGTGGTCCGTGATTGGTCCCTGTATGCTATGCCTGTATAAGAGCATATCTCCCATTGGGTCCTCTTCGTTTTTGGCACGAAGGAGATTCTGGATAAGAGAAGGCCCCAAACACCCATACCATGTTGATCTCTGGAGTTCTGACTGAATGAAGGATAGGATCTAAGTATCCTGAAACCAAGAAGCAGAGTCGAGGAACTGCTGGTGACCCGCTGGAAGGTTTGGCACCCTGAGCCCGCTGTCGTCCCGTGGGACCCCTCTGAATCTGGTCGTCCTAGAAGGTCTGCGAAGACGCTTCGACCCATTGGAGTAGTGGGACCAACTATTCTGGGCACCTTCATCAAAACCTACAAGTAAGCCTTATTTAAAGTGTCCCTAGGCCAACCAGTGGGCTGACCAGCTTATCCAGACTCTTTGCCCTGATTCCGCCGCCGTTGAGGAGACCCTTGAAATCTTGATATATCGTTCACGGCACCCTCACACCGAATTTCTTACACTTGGCATTCCCAGGTCTAAAGTGAGATGAGTGTGCCAGAACCAGAGTACACACAATTACTGTGTTGCCCAGCTGTGGCGATGACCTTTGCAGGTGCGCTGTATTTGTGCCCCTCTTGCCTCTGCAGCCTGCTGCACTGAAACTGGCCTGATCCATCCAGCAGGAGTGGAGAAATTGGCACTGTCCCGTATGGGAATCATCACTGGATCTTCGCCGCTGAAAGCCGCAGAGGTGTCAAATTGCTGCACTTAAACCTGCAACTGTAGTGGACTCGACTGCCAGAGTTTGGTCCGGAGTGCACTGGGAGTCGGTGAGTAATCGCAACCCTTACCAGTGGCCCGTAGCGCCTCCATCCATTTTTACGCACAAGTGGTGCCTGGTGGCCCCTTGCCTGTCCACTGCTAGTGCGAAATAGCAAACTATTCCCAACTCTTGGAATCGACTCTGCCCTCAAGTGGAGACCCTCCTTGAATAGTGGGAACCTATTCTTCATCGCCTCACCCACCTCCTGAGTTGCTGCAGACCCATGAAGAGACCCAGTTTTGTCCATTTGAACTACTGCGTGTGCTTGTATTGCATGTACATTTGAGCATTAGGCTCCACTCTTCTTAGGGATTGGACTGCCTCTTAGTTGGGAGATTGTTGGATGCAGAAGGGACTAAAGACTATATGCACTGCCTGTTTCCTTCCCCTTTTAGGTTATGCACCCATTTCGTGCATTAACCCTTTAGCCCCCATTGGTCTTTTATATATGTATTTAGATATGATTGTGTTGGCTTAATACATATTAATTAATGTGATTGAATTTGTGTGTTGAAACTCAAAGGCCTTGAAATAAATGTATTTCTATTTTTAATATATCTACACCTGACTGGGAGTGATTTGCAAGTGTCCTTTACCCTGTGTGCTCATTGAGGTCTTTCAGTCACCCTCACCCCTCCTGAGACCTAGTCTTGACCGCCGCCACGCTACCTTGATTGGTCTGGCTTGTCCAGAAGGTTACCCTGTTTCAAGAAACTAGGCTGGCCGTCTGAACCTCTGCCCACCAGGTCAGAGTTCAGAAATCCATCTTAACAGATGCAGAGCGCATGTCTCACCAGTCCTGCATTCACTTCACTGGCTTCCAGTTGAACAATGGGTCAAGTTCAAAGTCTTGTGCCCGGTACACAAGGCTTCTTACAAGTACAACCCTGTGTTTTATGTAGATGAGTTCTGCAAACATATTTCTTCCAGAGCTTTATGCTGTGCATCGGCAGGACTGCTGATGGGGCCTGGATTTATATTTGCAGGATAGGGTGGGAGGGCTTTTTCAGCCATCCTCAAGGCTCCAGGTTCCTTGTGCACTACGCTCCGCGTTACTGAACACTTTATGGAATTCAGACAAAAACTGAAGACTTTCCCTTTTCCTTGATGGGGCTGTTTTGGCCTAGGGTTTCTGGGTATTGTGTTTTCTATTCGTGTTCAGCGCCAGGAGGTGATTGTTTGGGCATATTAGATCTTATACCATACCACAACCAGCTACAGGGGCACAGAGGTGTGGGGATAAGAGTGGAGACTGCCGCTAATAGGCCCATCTGTGCCTGCAGCAAATTGACCACCTAGAAACTACATGGCTTACAACCCTTTACTACCTTGGAAAGTTGAGCATTGGGAAGGTCCTCGGAAACCATGCAGACTGTGGCGAACCAGAACAAAGATTTGGACTAAGTTATGACATGTTCAAAGGTGTTTATTTAAATAAGAAAAATGCCGGTCTTGCGTTACTGCTACGAGGGCAGCTCCCTGATATGATAGGTTGATATGATAACCACCTCTGCACGCCCCACCAGAACACAGTACACCAACCAACTACATATACCTCATATCAAAGCAGGAGGGATAGGTTCTCATACATAGCACCTAAACTATGGAACTCACTCCTCGCCACCTTAAGAGCTGAAACCTCCATCATGCCTTCCGTAAGAATCTCAAAAGCACCTACCTAAACTAACTCCCCATCTCCTTGTACCCGAACACTGTTTATTGTAATGTAATTATGCTTAAAAATTATAATTGTTTTATTATGACATATGTCATTAACTGTAAATGATAACTGTATAACTCTGTAACTAAGTATGTCCTATCTATGTAACAAGTGCCACGATGCCTCAGGGATATACAAATATGAATAAATGTTATTTATAACGCTCTTAATACCCAGAGGTTTCTAAGCTCGGACCCAGGAATCGAACCTGTGATGCTCTGTGCCGTCTTGCTTCCAAGGCGAGCACGTTGCCCCCGAGCTATCCTCCTTGTGTAACAAACTAACAGTAAGGGTGCTCGTCAAAGTTCAAAGGAAATAGTCCTTAGTCCAAATCCTATGAGTTAGCTGGCCCTACCACATAGGAAAAAATAACAAAAAGTAGGAGTCCATAGCAATAGCCTCTTTCCTTGGCTGTTGTCTGTCCCAATCACTGGAATCCCTCTCCCAGGAGGAAAAGTTCAATGTCTCACAGTACAGCCATCAACCTCTTTGCAGTGTCTGTGTCAATTTGCATGTGGTTCCCTCTTTCCAGGAAGAAAAGGTTCTTTTAATACAATTTCATCTTTTTCAACAATGTTTTTGTTTTAGTCTTAAAGACTGGAACATTCCAGGTTCTATCTCCAATTCTGCTTGTTATGTTTCGTGTTTCCTAAGTTTCCCAGGGGTCTTCTGGTCCTTTGACAGACATACTTCGGCGGGGCGTCTGTCAATTCGGATTGTTTTAGCTCCCTTATGGATTTTCCAGCCTTGAATATGAATGCCTCAGTTTCTCAGGGCTCTTCAAAGCCCTACTTGGGTTTATCTGGATCCTGTAACGCATGTGGCTTTCCCAGCCTGGAATATCACGGTTCGCCCCGTTCATTGGCATTACCTCTTTGGGAGCGTTTGCTTCCCTTCCGCTGCCCGACTCGGCAGGTAATGTATTCTCGTGTGAGGGTCAGGGATTCGATCCCTCTCCTGTGTTATGGTCTTGGCGTCATTTAACAGGTCCTTGGCCCACTACGGCTTCCATGTGGACGCACTAAAAATAAGATGGTCACTTTACTGTCTCGACCTTGAGCTTGGCTTCTTTGCCGGTCAGAACACCAGTCTTCCTGGCGTCTTGCTAGCGATTCTCGCGCTCTCCATCTCACTACTTGCTCTGTGGTGTAGCGTGGCTTCGTCCCTCCAGGATGCTCTAAGTGGCTCTCCTCTGCATAGGATTTGTTAGAAAGGTTTTCTCTTGAAGCAACTTTTCCACCATGGACCCCCAAACCTTTTGCATTTGATTCTGCATCCTGACCTGACTATTTGCAGTGGAGCAGAGCCCTCAGCTGCATTCCACTGGGCTTTAGCTCATTGTTATGGGGAAACTGACACGTCCTTCAGGCTGTAACTAAAAATGTGATGGGTGGAAGGCTTTGAATAAATCTGAACCACTGGCACTGCTCTGGGCAACCTTCCACAGCACTGTTTTTTAGCTTGTCTGCACCATTACAAAAGGGTCCAGCCATATGCAAATCAGTCAGGTACTGCCACCAATGGTAGCAGCCCAGCCCAAACTGCTAGGCCAGGTCCCCTCTGCACGGAAACACAAGCAACCCAAGGCATGTTTTGCCCTTGTATGGCCTCCTCAGTGAGGTGCAAATTGGTTTCCTATGGCACAGTGAGCAAGGTCCCCACACCTAGGCATAACCTCTCTCACAATCGGGAGACAAACTGTAACCAAAAAAGTGATGCGCGGAAGGCTTTGAATAAATCTGATCCACTGGCACTGCTCAGGCTGTCAGCATTGAGAAACCTTGTTTCTCTTAGTTAACGACTTTGTTGCCACTTGTTGGTAACATTTTATCATTGCGTAAAGTACCTTACAGAATCGTGCATTGGGGCCATTGTTTTTCATGCCCTAGTCGGATTCGAAGGAATTTTTGGTGGTTGAACAATGTGCCTTAGGACAAACTGCTGACAGCAGTAGCCTTTTCTGCGTTCATCAAATTTGGTTCAGGACTGAGGCTGGTGTCCAAGATGGCTGTACCACGAGATCTTTAGTCTGTCCCTTTGGCCATTTTGCCCTCTGATCTTCACCCTGCCTTTCCAGGTGCGGGGCTTCCTTATTTGGACATGCAGTTGCCCATGAAAGCTGTTTCTTTGTGGATCCCTCCAGGTCACGCCAGTAGGCATCCAGGAAGTGGCCAGACAACCAGACGTGGACTCCCTGCTCACTGTGCTCAGAGGCACAGCTTCAGCTCATTGATGAGGCCCAACAAGGCTGAAACACATGTTTGGGGTTGCTGTAGGTACTCTTATTCAGAGAGGAATTGCCATAGCATTTCGGTGCTGGACTGCCCATGTGGGCGGGACAAAGGCTGATATGCAAATGGATATTTCCCTTCTGTGAAAAGTACAGTGAGCAGAAAGCGTGTGTTGCAAACTCTCATCTCAGAACAGGTTATCATGCCATGCTCTTTCTGGAGAGGAGCGCCTGCTACCTTTTTTGAAATACTGGTGCCAGGGTGTCTTGTGTGCATGAGAGCATGAAAACACCAGTGCTCCCTGTTTGGACCACTACTGGCATGCATTCATGGGGCAGATCTCACTGGTGGGCCGGGTGTGAGCGCTTGTCTGACTTTAGATATGAGGAGGGTCCTGTGTCCATTCCAGCAAATCATGCACAGTTTCGAACGAGTCTGTAGAAGGAACCAAGTATCCAGAGCAGCCAAGCAGAACAAAGGATGAAGCTGAGACACACTGAAGAGGGCTGGCACCTGAGTCCAGTTGTCCCGGTCGAGCCCTGCTTTGCACTTGATCTCAGAAGATCTGTGGAGGTGCTTTGAACCTTTGGAGTGGTGGGACGTATCACTCAACGCCTTCTTATAACCCTTGTGAGAAACCTACGGACATTCTCCCATGTAGACCTCAAGAATCCTCTATTTAGGTGGGCAGAGGAGGGCTGTTGCATTCTGATTCCAATCCTGGGGGTGGACAAGTGAGGGAGGATCACCTGGGTAGGAAAGTCCGGGGATGCACTCAGGAGAGTACCCTAGGCGAGACATGGTATCCCAAAGGGATTGTAGGTGAAGAAATCCCAGAAGCCTTTATGGGTTATGCAGGTCCCAATGCCCCAAACCCAAGAGGGACACACATTTAATCCCAGAACAAACCCACAGACCAGGGGAAAGTAAAAGAAGACAAATACATAATTTCAATCCCAACACTTCTCCATCTTCCCCTAGTTCTGATCATGGGAAGTGTCACACAGAGCACTGCTCTCATGTCAGGTTATTTAAAAAAGGGAGTCATCTGACACCAAGAAAATTAACTTTGGGATACAAAACCATGGCCAGGGGATTTCCCCTCTCACATTTTCCTATTGCCATATAATAATATTTGTTAATATCAACTCCCATCTTGTTTGGTCTCCCCCTCCCAATTTCCAATAACTACTGAGACGAGGAGGAGGCAACTAAGCAGTAAAGATTACCCATAGGGATAACATGGGGAAAGCAAGGACAACCTACATAGAAAGAACTTAAGTTGTCCCACTAATAGTCAGGCAGGGTCAGGCATTTAATAGTGGCAACTCACACTTGACTGTTGTTGCCACTATAGAAATTGTGGTCTTGCACAGGTGAATGAGTGAGCTGGAGAGGCATACTGGACCAGAGAAGCCAAGAAGGTGGGAGTTGCAGAAAGAAGTATCCTGAGGAGACACTGGCACGGTATTTGTTTGGGGCTTCAGTGTGGCTAGGGAGCCATGTCTCCAGAGAGCCGGAGCGAGCAGCCCGTATCCTCCTGGTGGTGTCCGTGCAATTGCTCATTTCCTTGGGTCGTGTGCCAAGCCCAAGAGTGTCTGCGGGGAAGGTGGTGAGACCAGGGGTGTTGCTAGGTCTAGAAAAGACCTGGGGCTACGTTAATGTCGGAACCGTCGGGACCCGGGGTTAGCTAGCCTTTTGGTTGTAGCTCCTGAGATTCTATCCGGGGCTACAACCAAAAGGCCAGGGGCTATAGCCCCTTTAGCGCCCCCCACCGCCTCTGGGTGAGACCCTAACCTCAACCTAAAGCATCCAGGAGAGACCACTCGCCAGCGCTACGGTGAGTGTCGCATGAGAGAGAAACTCGGGAGAATGCAGGTGGCTGGAGCGGGAAAGGGAGAAAAGCACGATTTGTAAATCTGCATGGGGCGGAAAGCAAGGAGGACAGTTTAAAGAAACAGAAAGAAAAAGAAGAAAGCGCACTAGTGGAACAGAATGAAGAAAAAGGCACATTAGCGCCACAGAAGTAAAAGCAAAGTCAAGAGTAAAAGAAAAGAGGGCGAACGACCTGGAAAGAAGGACACAAGTGCAGGTGTGCACGCAAGAGTGAAAGAAGTGTGCAAGCGGCAATGTAGGAAAAGGACAGGTGCAAGTGTGCACGACAGAAGGAGGGGAGCGAGCAAGAGGCACAATGGAGGGAAAGAAAGACAGTGCAAGCGTGCATGATTAAGTGAAAGGAATACAGACAGATGAAAGTGATGCAGGAAGCACCTGAAGATAAAAACTACACAGGAAAGCAAGTATAAGAAATAAAGAGAGGGGCAAAGATCAGAGTGGTTGCGCTTAGGAAGAGTAAAGCGCCTGGCGTTTTCGAAAGCCTCTGATTGTACCCCATGAAAAGATTATAGATGAGAGAAATAACTGTACATAAGGAAAAAGAACATCTTGAGAAGCTGACCTTGTGTTTGAAGCTAGAGGGGCTTAAGCTTGGGGAGTGGAACCTTGAGAGGCGTACCGAAGCTGAATACTTCTTTTGGAAACAAAGCGGCATAATCTTGGGCAAGGGCACCCTGAGAAGCCTAAAAGGAATGGGCCTCAGCTTGGGGGAAGGAGGAATGGGCCTCAGCTTGGGGGAAGGGAACCCTGAGAGGCCAAACAAAGTTGGAGACTTATTGGTTTTTTATAGTGTTGAAAGGAAGGGAACCCTTTGAAGCTTAAAAAACTGAACGGTTATATTTCTTTTGTGGTGTTTGGAACTTGAACAAGTTGAAGCTTGGGGAAAGGACCACACACCAAGGAAGCCAAAGTCATTTAAGGTATTTAAAACCACTACCAGGGCTCTGTGGAGCAGATATTACGAGCAGCCCTTTTTGATTGAACTCCTTTTTGTGACATTGACCAACTTACACCTGGTGAGAAGACCACCTGAAAGCAACTTTGGATCCCATTTTCTGTTGAACCACTATTTTCCTTTTAAAAAACCCTTCCATCACATTTTTGTAATAAGTAAGGGCAAGCATAGGTTTAGACACAGACAGACTTTCATTTTGGACTATCAGACAGCGACGGCCATTACAAACATCAAGTAAGGGAACCATCCCTTTAGAAATGGGACCAGTCAGGCATTACACCAAACCAGGAACCTAAGTAAATAAAGGTTTTAAAATTAACACCTTTGAGTCTGTGTCTCTCTTGATACCATGCCTGTTTCACACCCTGCAAGCCTTTTCGGAAGTGTCCCTGGGCCATCCAGTGGACCGACCAGTCGAAACATTGGGTACCGTACAGGAGCTTCACTGTTTCGACCTGAGACATTGGGGAATCCCAGCTTATCCTGCAAAGCACCTTTCTACTGAATGTTGCTGTCCCAGTACCTTTGAGTCACGAGATAGGCGGGTGTTTCATACTGCGAGAGTTGGGTGCCTTTGTGTCACTGTGCGACAGTGACTGTCACTGAAGGAAGCTTTACCACGTTCCTTCCATTGCACTGTGGCCTGCTCCATCTGTTTTTTTTCTTCATTTTTCAACCGAATCGAGTGTTGCACCACCTGTCCCATACTGGACCTGTGTCAGCACATGCAGCGCCTGTACATCTGAACCGAGGCGGGAAATCGAACCTCTGATTACCTCCAGAACTGCTAAGCATGGACCAAAACCGACCTAAGGGCATGAGTAGTGAAGTCACTTACCGGTGGCCCTTTGTCCATTTAAACGCATTTACACACGGAAGGCTATTTTGGTCTTCCTTTTGGCTTGGGTAGTATCTGCTTCCTAAAGCCCTCCAAATGCCGGGAAAACCCCTTCAGAATCCTTCCCCTAACTTTTGGCTGTATCCTTCGAAGTACTTTGTGAACCTTACACACGACCGAGTGCTTTTACGCGTGCATCGAACATTGAGCAAAAGGCTCCATTCATCTTAAGGCTGGACTTATAAAGTTGAGTTTGCCATCTCTGAAGGTTGTCTTTGCTATAAAAGTTGTTTACCCTTTTCTTTTACAATTATTAGTGGAGTTACTAACTTTCTTGCACTGACTCCAGTGATTGTATACATGTTACATAGTGTATTGTCTGTGTAATATTTTTCTAGGGCATTTCATGGTTCATTTGGGTCGTTATTGGGTCTATAATAAATAGTATATTTTTAGTATATGACTAATTATAATTCTTGGTGTTTCACTGTGTGCTCATTGGAGACTTACCATTCTCACCCCTCCTGAGACTTAGTCTTGACTGTTTTCCAAGCACCTCTGAATTGGTCTGGCTATCTTCCCAGAAGTGTCCCCCCTGTTCATCTAACAAGTGTGGCCTCCTAAACATCTGTCCACCACGCCAGAGTTTAGAAATCCATTCTAACAGGATTCCCTCTCCAAGATTCCACATTGTTTTGTGATTTTATGTATCTCACCAGAAACAAAAGGGGTGTGTTTGTCTTAGATGTGGAGTGCAGGCAGGATCCAGCATTACCTGAAGCCGAAGGGATTGAAGAAATGTCACCACCGGAGGATCCAAAATGGAAGTAATAGTCTTTCCAATTCCCATGTAGTCTGGACTGGGCGTTCCTTACCGAAATGGGAGTTCCTGTACTCAAGAGGGTAGTCATTCCCAGTCCGGTACTACTTGGCCAGACCCCTAGAGAAAGTCTTTCTGGGTGGGCTCACTTCCCTACCCTTAAAGGGGGTTGCTCGCCTCTGGGCAGAAGGGACAAATAGTCCTTTTTTGTCACAAGACCCAGTGGGAAAAATGTAGTATGCTCATTAAACATTCGCCAGACCTAGCCCAGGCCTACGCCGGTATACATATAAAGGCACACCAAAGCAACCAGCCATTCTGAGTGATGGGTGGCAGAAAGTGCAGAATAGGGCATTGTGAAAGAGTGAGAGAGAAGAGGGTGCATAGAGAAGGGGGCGAAGGGAGATCATGGAAGTGCAGTGAGATGGTCAAGAAGGGAGCAGGAGGAGAATGGTAGAAAGACTGGTGGAATGGAGGCACACAGGAGAAATAGATGGAGCAGAGGAGGCAGAAAGGAGAGAACAAGATAGAGGGAAGTTACAGTGAAAGGTAGAAAGAGGAGTGGTAGAGAGGAGATAGAGTGGAGAAAGAAGGATAAGGGGAGAAAGATACTTGAGGAAAGTAGGCAGAGAGTAGAAGGAGAGAAAACAGAGGAGGACATGAAGGAGAGTCAAAGGGACTGGAGGCGAGGAGGGTTAGAATGAAAGTGGTTGAGAGAAATAATGGAGAGAACAGAGAGAAGCAAAAACGTGGGGCCAGTGGAGGGCAACGAGTTTGAATGTTGGAAGGGTGATCAGGAGACCATTTCCAGAATTTCTGTAAGAAAGATCACAGTAGTGGAGATGCCCAACATTGCAAGCCAAGTTCTTGGTGGGGAGGGCTTTGAAGGTGAAGTTACTTGTTGCAAACAGAAGGATAACTCTGATGACCTCTGGAATCTAGCAATTTATGGTTGCTGGCTGGTGCTAAACGGTAACCATTACAAATGTTGCACCTACAAAAATTCCAGTGGCCAATTCCTACTACAGTAAATTGCAGAATGCTTATCCCTTCCTACCCACCTACTACATTTGGTGCCTATGGACATTCGTTGTGTGCATTTTGTGCTTCACAGCCCTTGATTGTGGCCTAAATGTAAACTTTAGCCGTGTTGTGTTGTTTAATCAATACATAACCAGGGCAAAACACTCGAACAGTAAATGTGCTACATCACAGATCAGGACTAACTCCCAGTGCCACTATCCAAACAATTGCCAAATGTTGTGGCATAAACAAATGAGAGCAAATGTACTGCTCTATATAATCAATTTGCACATAAGCCCTGAGTGAGCTGATGCAAGCAATTACTCTGAAAGACAAGGCCTCACTCACTTAAAAAAGGATTACTATTCTACAATGGTACTATGCCAAACTCATATATAAATGGAATCTACATCTGGATGAGGTTCTCCGGGGGCCAACGTAGAGGCTCTGCCCATTTCCACAGTCCAGCCATTCGCACATGTGCACGCAGTGTATACACCCATTGAAAAGAAACCGGGAGATTATGCAGGACAGTGTGCAGAAAACGTCTTACCTCAGTGTTGGGCTGCTGTGAGATGAGAGCAAAATGTAAACCTCATGTGGAATAATATACATGTCTCCTGCCGTCAGTATGGCTGTGGGGGTGTATATCAGATAGGAACAATAGCCCCCCCCTCCCACCCAGTTCCTGGTGTGAGCATTAAAGAAGCCCAGAAATGCAGCCATCATAAACATATTGGGAGAGAAAAAGCAGAATAGGGAACAACGATTTCTGCAAAAATTGCGCCTGGTCTACATCAATGGGAAATGGAAAGAGAAAATGCTAGGCCACATGTTAAAATTGGGAGCACCACCTAAGGCTGTAAGGAGAACATGGGTGAACATTGAGTTGTGGGAAGGCACGCTTTCGGTGTAAGAATAGAATAATCATGAATACCAATTTCAAATAATGCTTACTTCTCTTTTAAAATACACCACATACAAGTGAATTATTTTAAATTATATTCTAAAATGCTGCTTTTAGAAAAGCTCCCTCCCCTACACCAGCATAGTCCCTATCTGCTGTTTCTCAGATGCTGCTCAGAATTTGCAAACAAAGAGGCCTTGTCATAAAGAATATGCCTGCCTGAACGTCTAAAAAAGTTTGAAGATCAATAAAAGTCTTATTTACAGTACAGCAAGCGAGCAAGGCAACACAAAATGCAGGTGTGTGGACAATAAACAGTTTATTACCAATATGAACACAGATACTGTGGTGCACTGACGTACCATTGTAATATTGTGATAACTCGGAGACACATAAATTGTCATTTGACTATTCATTACCATGTCTCTTGTTTTTTCCGGTGATGCCACAATACATTTCTGTTGGCAAAGGGTCTTCAACATTGCAGACTACCAGTTAAATTACTCTGAAGTCATCTATTAAAAGCAAATGGCTCACATAATTTCTTAATCTACTACTAAAAGAAAAGTAATACATTTAAATAAGCAAATATAAAATACAAAAAGGCTGACGAATCGGATGTGCAATGTCAGGATGAAATCTAAAAAATCTGGAAATTCTTTCATTTGTATATTCTCTTTTAAGACTTTGAAATGAAGCAAATCCAAGGCAGCAAGCTTCAAAGTGTGCTGAGTCTGCTAATAAAAGGGTAAGAACATATACAGTGCCAGTGTCTTCCTCCATCTTGTACGTGACCTTGAGACACACTGAATCTTCTGAGAACCCCTTGTATCTTCCAGAAGTGTGGATGCTGTGTTGTCACTATGTTGTACTGATTCTGCTTAACTCTTGTCGTATTGCTGTAAGAAAAGGCACATGATTAGAATTGCGACGACCGTTTATTGACCCTCTGCAATCGCTACTCAACTGTAATGAAAAACAGACATCACCTCTATACCAAAAACAGCAGTGATGCTTGTGATATTTATAAAGCTCATTCAGCTAATATATACATAGTTCTGACAAAGTGGGAATGATCAAATATGTGCATGTTCCGTATTTTATACAGGATAAACCACCTGTGCACGCAACAATACATTGTGGTATAGATTCTCCAGAGTTTTGTGACATATAGGATTTGGTCTTAAGGTTGATCATTTGATGTTCTTCTCTTGTAGGGAGATCACATATAAACGTGCACACGTTCTTTGTCGTGAGTACGGAGGAACAGTATAAGAAGAATAAAGTAAATGAAAACAGAACTTATGAAGGTTTTGTCAGAAACCTGAGGGTATTCTCCCGAGCAGACCTCGAGAATCCCTTATTCAGGTGGCCAGGGAAGGGCTGATGTCCTCAAATCCCAACCCTGGGGGCGGACGAGAAAGGAAGGATCACCTGGATGAGGGAACCTGAGGTAGTGCTCGGGGAAGAGCCCCAGGTGAGGCACGGTATCACGCCAGGGAGGAGGGTGACGTTCTTGAGGCCATAGAGTATTCCAAAGGCATTTATAGGCTATTCCAAAGTCAACCCGCAAAGTTATTTTCCCTCATCAAGAATCCAACAGTCCCTCATTGGCAATGAAACCAAGTAGGAACCTGAACAAGGTTATTGTGGGGTACTTCATTCCCCAGAGTCCCTACTTTCCGGCTACCTACCCAAGTACTGCCAATCATTCTTTTTCCCGTCCCTCTGATTATCATTTTGCAAATCCCCAGTAGATTGTAACCGAACGCTATAGCTCCCTTAATCCCTCCTACACATTTCACAAACCCTATAATCCTACGCTTCCGAGTACACCATAACCCCTAAGACAAGGGAGATAGTTCCATATGTTTCTGGTTCCCCATCCTGCCCGACAGGATGCTTAGAAACTCTACCCCCCGCCTCTTTTCGTACACGAAAACTTTCTTACACTGTAACAGAAATCGTACTAACACCAGAGCCGTTTGTTTACCTACCACGTCTCAACACACAGGTTCGGCAGAGTCAGGCAATTGACAATAACCACGTACACCTGATGGCCCTTTACCTTCCCCGCAGGGATAAAATGCGGAGCACGAAAGTACACTTCGAGCAAGGCTGAATGCATGAGGAGACAGCTACACCAAACTGCCAGTTCAAACGGAGGAGAAAGGCGGTGAGACCTGGAAGGACGAAGGGGGAAGTGCCCTTGTCCTTTTCAACTCAGACCCATGAAGCCTCCGAAAGGGAAATCATAAGACCAGGAGTTACAGCTGGCGTGGGAACAGCAGATGTCAAAGGTACACGGGGGCCTCCCGCATTGTTAACGCAGGCGGAGAGGCAAGCTGGCTACCGTGGTACTATCCTTCACTCCAGTGTCAGGGTGATTTCCTGGGGGTCGGCAGGGCCGTCCGCGGACCTCCGGTGTTGCGGATGCTCCAACTCCTCCTGTGTCCCAAAGGAGTATGAGGCACACACAAGAGCAAAGAGTCATTGCTGTTTATTGCACAAAACAGACAGGGACAGGTTCTCGGAGCATAGGTGTAGCGCTCACCTGGCTCCCACGGAGGCGCAGGTCTGGTCTGGGTTGCTGGGGCCTCTTCAAACGTGATGCGCAGAATTCGGACCACCGATTGAACAGGACCCCCAAATCTTGCTTGTCTGGCCCGTAGGAATATCCTTCTGCAGATGAGAAAGGGGATTAACTGTCTGCTGAATAGTGTGCGCTTGCTCCCCCCTTTCTCCCTTCGTTCTTCTCTGACTTCCTCCAAAACCCCTGGTTTGAGCTCACCTTATGGTTTGGAAGGATGAATTCTCCATCCTGCTTCTGGTGCAGGGGCGCGCGATCGTCCAGTTACTTCACTGGTTTTCAGAATGGCGCTGGCAAATCCACTTGACTTTTCTGAGCGATACGCCGTAAGTATGAAGATGCAAAAGTTCAAGTGTGAGCCTCCTTTTATGTTGTTTTTCCTAACCTGTGATCTGTCCTTTATTTCAGGTGCAGAACAAAGGCGATGCGTTGAGGGGTTAAATTGCTGGTGGTAAAATCAGGTGAGTTAGCGATGAGGGCGACCCCTCTAAATGTCTTTATAATTCCCCAGTAATGTCTTTTGTCCTTTCCCCATAGGGGCCGGGGTGCGGTACCTGCCAAAGATGCGGTGCCGACCCGAGATGTGGAATGGTTCACCAAGAAAAGCCGGTAAGTAATATGGCTGAAAGTTCGGCTTTCCTCTTGTTTTCCCTTGCTCACCTTTTGTCTCTTCTTCTCTCCCCTAGGTGCAGAGATGTGGCGACCGGTGCTGAGAGCCGCGATGGAGCCGGGCGGCGTCTCGGGAACAGGTGAGTGAAGCGCGGCGCTGCAGCGAGCAACGCAGTGCTTTTAAAATGGAAGTCTTCCTTCAGGAATGCTGGCGTGAAGATTCCGGATGCAGGTAAGAAGTTTGAAATAGTTGTTGGTTTTCACCTTTCTCTTCTCTTATTCCCTTACAGGTGTTCCAGGTTCGAGGCGGGGGTGGCTGGAGTACAGGTGCAGGAGCAGACACGGTGAGCGTTCAGTTGCTGGGATGCAGAACAATGCGAAGCACGTGTGGCTGTCCGGGCGTGGCTTAAATAGCCTTGGAAGAAGTTCCAGGTGAGTATTCTTCCACAGCCCCACCCAAGTAACAAAATAGTTCCTTCAGAAAAATAGTCCCTCCTAAGCCTCATTTGGCTTGGTTCTTCATGCAGCATGGTCTGCATCAGGTGAGTGTGCAGCATGGTCTGCTTCAGGTAAGTGCACCAAACACTTCCCCTTATGAGCCTGGCGCCTATGGCGCCAGCACTGATGTCCAACATGAGCCTGGCGCCAACGGCGCCAGGACAGAATCCAAAGAGCCCCTATAAAGGGCCGCTGGGCTTTTACCCGGGGGCGTGATGCCTGCTCCCAGGGGTGCTGGGCCTGGCCTGGTGCTCCGGGGGTAGACATGACAGCACTCCCCCCACCCCCCAAGGTCGTTTCCCCAGGAGGTTTCGGTTTGTTCGGGAAATTCCGATGGAACCTTCTTACTAGCCGAGGTGCATGTACGTGGTCGCTGGGTTCTCAAGATCTTTCCTGAGGCCCGTACCCCTTCCAATCAATTAGATAGAAAAGTTTTGATTTTGAGATCTTAGAGTCTAAAATGTTCTTCACCTCGAATTCAGGCTCTCCATCTATCTGGATTGGTTCTGGTGGCTTTATTAATCTGGTTCCTGGTTGCACTGGTTTCAAAAGCGACACATGAAAAACGGGGTGAATCCGCATGTTAGCTGGTAGATCTAGCTTGACTGCCACTGGGTTAATTATAGCTTTGATCGAGTAAGGGCCTAAATACCTTGGATTAAAAGTCTGAGGTCCCTTGAGTGATAAGTGTTTGGTAGCCAACCATACTTGATCCCCTATTTGGTATGGAGGCGCCTCCTTTCGATGCAGATCCGCATTCTTTTTGTATTTCTCTTTCGCATTTTGTAAGCGTGCAGTAGCATCCTTGAAGGCTTGAGTAATCGTAGAATGCAAATGGTCCACTGCGGGCATTTCGAGGCTCAAAGGTGAGTCCAAGTCTGAAGTACGAGGGTGATGTCCATATAGGGTATAAAAGGGGCTCTGACCAGTTCCAGAGTGTATCGAGTTATTGTATGCATATTCAGCCACCCATAAAATGTCCTTCCAATTACCCTCCGATTGGTGCAACATACATCGTAGATATTGTTCAAGGGTCTGGTTCGTTCTCTCCATCTGACCATCGGTCTGTGGGTGGTGGCTGGTTGAGAGTCTTATGTCGATTTGTGCCAGTTGACAACACTTTTTCCAAAAATGAGAAATAAACTGGCTTCCCCGATCGGAGATTAGTATGGACGGGAATCCATGCAGACGGATGACATTTTCGAGGAATTCCTTGGCAAGAACAAAAGCTGAAGGTAATCCTTTCAATGGAATAAAATGGGCCATCTTGGAAAATAAATCCACCACCACAAGAATAGTATTGTATCCATTACAAGAGGGCAGGTCCGCGATAAAATCTAGTGACAAGGTGTGCCAAGGTGCCGGTGGAATGTCTAAGGGTTGAAGAAGACCGGCGGGTTTTGTTTTTTGACCTTTGTTTTGGGCGCAAACTCCACAGGACATCACGAAAGATTTAATATCCTTTCGCCAGGACGGCCACCAGAATTGTCGTTTAATTTTTTCCTCCGTTTTGGCAATGCCAGGATGTCCTTCCATCAGAGTATCGTGATGACGGGAAATAACCAGTTCTTGCAATTCCTTTTCTGGCAAAAATAAACGTCCTTGGAAGTAAGGTAAGCCCTCATTGATTGAAAAGGCAGACCCCCTTTTGATCCAATCCTGCAAGGCTGAAGAGTCCAGGAATAGTTTTACCCGTGCTTGAATGTCTTCAAGGGTTTGTAAAGTGGTTATCCCCAAGATTCTTTGTTCGGGAATTATCGGCACAGGTTCTGAGTTTGTGTCCATTTCTCCCATTCCAATTCGAGATAGCGCATCCGCGTTGCCATTCTTACAGCCGGGACGGTAGGTGATTACAAAATCGAACTCAGCAAAGAATAAAGCCCATCGGAGCTGTCGTGAAGACTGAGCCTTGGCAGTTTTTAAATATTGTAAATTTCGGTGATCAGTGATCACGGTGATGGTATGCCTGGCGCCAAGAAGATAATGCCGCCAAGCCTTAAAGGCGGACTTAATGGCTAATAATTCCTTATCGGTGATTGCATAATTTATCTCCGGAGGCGAGAACTTTCTGGAACAAAATGCTACGGGGTGCAGTTGGTTGGTTTCGGGGTCTCTCTGAGACAGGACAGCTCCCATGGCTAAGCTGGATGCGTCGGTTTCGACTATATATGGGAGATCAGGACGCGGGTGTTTCAAAATAGGTGTGGACGTAAATTTAGCTTTTAATTCCTGAAAGGCCTGTTCAGCTTCCTCGGTCTATTCAAAACGTTTATTCTTCCGCAAGAGTGCAGTGATGGGTTGCACCACCCGTGAAAATTCCGGGATAAACCTGCGATAAAAATTGGCAAAACCAAGCATGCTTTGGACACCTTTCACTGAACTAGGTGATGGCCATTTGAGGATGGCATCCACTTTCCGTGAGTCCATTCGGACCCCTTTAGGTGTCAGGATGAATCCAAGAAACTCAACCTCGGTGGTATGGAAAACGCATTTTTCCAGCTTTGCAAACAGTTTGTGCTGGCGCAATTTCTCAAGGACGGCCCTGACATGTTTTCTGTGATCAGATTCTGAAGAGGAGTACACCAGAATGTCATCGATATACACGACAACACAGACATCGATGAGTTCCCGAAGGACATCGTTCATGAAGAATTGGAAGGCAGCAGGCGCGTTGCACAACCCGAAAGGCATCACCTGGTATTCGAATAGTCCATATTTTGTACGGAAGGCTGTTTTCCATTCGTCGCCTTCTTTTACTCGTACCAGATGATAAGCCCCCAGGACATCTAACTTGGTGTATATGCAAGCGTCCTTCACCTGGTCAAGGAGTTCAGGGATCAGAGGCAGAGGATAACGGTTTTTAACAGTTATCTGGTTCAATGCGTGGTAATCGATACAAGTTCTAAGGTCGCCTTCTTTTTTTGGCACGAAGAACAAAGCCAAGGATGCCGGAGACTTTGACGGGCGAATGAAACCATTGGCTAGGTATTGGTCTAAATATTGTCTCAAATGCAGATTCTCCGGCTCAGTAAGGGCATAAATCCTGCTACAAGGGGGTTGTGCACCGGGCACCAGATCGATTTGGCAATCGTACGATCTGTGAGGAGGTAACGTGTTGGCCTGTTCCTTTTGGAAGACGTCCTGAAAGTCTTGGTATTCCGGAGGTAGTTGAATGGAGACAGAGGTTACTGAGGCTAGACTGATCTTCAGATTTTCTGGGTAGCAGGTTCGTGCACACTCCGGAAAGGTTATTCTCTTCGCTCGCCCATCAATTCGAGGATTATGTGTCTCTAACCAAGGGATTCCGAGAATAACCTGAAACTGTGGAGCCTTGATTACATCAAACACAACTGCCTCCCGATGGCCGTCCGGACCTACAAGTGTTACCTCAGCTGTGGAATGTGTTACCGGTCCCGAGGCAATTTCGGTTACATCGACTGTGGTGATGACATCTTTGCTGGTTTTAGGACGCAGAGGGAGGTTAACCCTGGAGACCAATTCATGATCCACGTAGTTTCCTATAGGCCCACTATCGATGTATGCCTTTATTGAATGCAACTGCTTAGGCTGTTCCGGATCTACGAGGACCATTGGCACAGTGAAATGCGAGGTCTGAGAGTTCGTTTTCAAGCTCGGCAAGCGGACCCCTACGCTTGTCGGGCGGGGTCATTTCCCGATACAGAGGTTTCATGGATTTTATCTGCGGCTCCTACCACCTTTCTGGGCGGCCTTGCCGGGCAATCTTGTAAAAAGTGTCCAGAGGATCCACAATAAGTGCATCTGCCGTTTTCTTTCATGTTCCTTTTGCGTTAAAGGTCCTTTAACTCCTCCGATTTGCATTGGCTCAGAGGCTTCAGCCCCCTTGAGGTTAGCGTGGGTCTTGACTAACACCCGGGTCTCAAACTTGGACCGATCTGCTTTTCTGTTTTGCAGTCTGTGATCCAATTGGACCACTAAGTCTATATATTCTGAGCACTCTTGGGGCGGATTTACAACTTGGGCCAGGACATCTTTAAGTTCTCCGCGTAGACCTCGATAAAATAACGTGATTCTTTTATCCTCTGGCCACCCAGTTTCCACAATTAGTCTATTAAAGGTTGCAATGTAGGAAAGAAGGTCTTGATTGCCTTGTCGCAGAGATAGAAGTTCGTCATCTAGAGCCTGCCCCTGGGAGTGACGAGCAAATAACCTTTCCATGCTTGCTTGAAATCTTTGAAAATCACGAAGAATCGGGTCATCTTGAGTTACCAGTGGAACTGACCAATCGGCAGCACTGCCGCTGAGATATGACAATATAAAGGCTACCTTGGTCTGGTCATTAGGGAAGGCCCCAGGTCTGCACAGGAAATGCAAACGACACTGATTCATGAATACAGCGAACCGTTTGGGGTCCCCAGCAAAGCGTTCGGGTGGGGCCAACGGCATGTTTCCAGGTAGATTAATCTGCACCGGGTTACTGGAAAGCACAGGAGCGGGGTTCCCTCCGGAACCGGGTAAAGGAGTTTGTCCAGCTTGACCTTGCAAAAGCTGTCTAGCCAGGTCATCAGCTCTTTCCTTTGTTACAATCACTTCCCTCCTGAGATCATTAGTCTCTTGACGAGCGGCGTGTACTTCGGCCCGTAATTCCCCCAGTAGTTGGGCCAACTGGTCAGTCTCAGAAGTTTCCATAGCGCCTGGGTGGGAATTTGTAGGAAGGCTTCGCGTTCTGTAACGCTCACCTGGCTCCCACGGAGGCTCTGGTCTGGGTTGCTGTGGCCTCTTCAAACGTGATGCGCAGAATTCGGACCACCGATTGAACAGGACCCCCAAATCTTGCTTGTCTGGCCCGTAGGAATATCCTTCTGCAGATGAGAAAGGGGATTAACTGTCTGCTGAATAGTGTGCTTGCTCCCCCCTTTCCCCCTTCGTTCTTCTCTGACTTCCTCCAAAACCCCCGGTTTAAGCTCACCTTATGGTTTGGAAGGATGAACTCTCCATCCTGCTTCTGGTGCAGGGGCGCGCGTTCGTCCAGTTACTTCACTGGTTTTCAGAATGGCGCTGGCAAATCCACTTGACTTTTCTGAGCGATATGCCGTAAGTATGAAGATGCAAAAGTTCAAGTGTGAGCCTCCTTTTATGTTGTTTTTCCTAACCTGTGATCTGTCCTTTATTTCAGGTGCAGAACAAAGGCGATGCGTTGAGGGGTTAAATTGCCGGTGGTAAAATCAGGTGAGTTAGCGCTGTCTTTATAATTCCCCAGTAATGTCTTTTGTCCTTTCCCCATAGGGGCCGGGGTGCGGTACCTGCCAAAGATGCGGCGCCGACCCGAGATGTGGAATGGTTCACCAAGAAAAGCCGGTAAGTAATATGGCTGAAAGTTCGGCTTTCCTCTTGTTTTCCCTTGCTCACCTTTTGTCTCTTCTTCTCTCCCCTAGGTGCAGAGATGTGGCGACCGGTGCTGAGAGCTGCGATGGAGCCGGGCGGCATCTCGGGAACAGGTGAGTGAAGCGCGGCGCTGCAGCGAGCAACGCAGTGCTTTTAAAATGGAAGTCTTCCTTCAGGAATGCTGGCGTGAAGATTCCGGATGCAGGTAAGAAGTTTGAAATAGTTCTTGGTTTTCACCTTTCTCTTCTCTTATTCCCTTACAGGTGTTCCAGGTTTGAGGCGGGCGTGGCTGGAGTCCAGGTGCAGGAGCAGACACGGTGAGCGTTCAGCTGCTGGGATGCAGAACAACGCGAAGCACGTGTGGCTGTCCGGGCGTGGCTTAAATAGCCTTGGAAGAAGTTCCAGGTGAGTATTCTTCCACAGCCCCACCCAAGTAACAAAATAGTTCCTTCAGAAAAATAGAACCCCTCCTAAGACTCATTTGGCTTGGTTCTTCATGCAGCATGGTCTGCATCAGGTGAGTGTGCAGCATGGTCTGCTTCAGGTAAGTGCACCAAACACTTCCCCTTATGAGCCTGGCGCCAGGACACAGTCCAAAGAGCCCCTATAAAGGGCCGCTGGGCTTTTACCCGGGGGCGTGATGCCTGCTCCCAGGGGTGCTGGGCCTCGCCTGGTGCTCCGGGGGTAGACATCATGACAATAGGTACCCAAGGAACATCTCAGCCGTGATGGGCTCGCTGGCCCTTTTTCTAATCGGATGACGCCGCTACGTGCGTCACCTGGGAAAACTAGCCCCTAAACCTAACGCTTTCTGGGTTGGTTCCCCGAGTGGTAGGGTCAGTATAGGGGAAAATATTAGTGGTGGAGAAGAGGTCAGGTGGTACACTTGGGTCGTCCCTAAAAATGGCTACATAGAAAGTGTTACATGAAGAAAGTTAGTGATTGGTTGAATTATAGTGCCGTCAGTGGTTAGCCCCTCGTATTCGGATTAGGACATCCGCGAGCCCCCAAGCCTGGGTCCATCGGCGTTCCCAGCTCGTGATGTACCCGACGTTGGCAACAATGTATGACTATGTGTCAGTGGCGGACAATGGACAGGTCTTACTACTGGCTATTGGGTGCTCCCTTCCCATCGCTGCCGGTGTCCAACTTGTAACTTCGTTGTTGCAGTCCGGGTCCCAGACGTGGGACCCCAGAGCTTCTCTGGTCCTTGGAGCTTGGCATTGTATCAGGTCGGCCTGGTCACGTGTTGGGAGACCGTGGCTGAAGCAGAATTATGGGTATTTGATTTGTATTGCGGCTCCGAGGAGTGTTTAGCAGTGGCAGGTGTAACCTTGGCGCTGGGAGCGCGGCGTTTAGATTGCAGCTTCGTGTCCTTGGCTGAGGGGCTTCCGTCGGGGTTTGCTCGGCATGATCAGCACCTTGCAGCTCTGTCTGAGCTGCTCCAGGCCTGGGGACTCTAGTTTGCGGCCTACCTTGGCCTAGTCTATGGGTGGCAGCATACAGTCCATAACACGGGGGTCGCAAGGTGCGACTGGGGTCCTTATATATTAGTCCATCTGCAGGGTGACATCTTCAGAGTTTTTAGTAGCGAAAGCGTCTGCAAGCATATACACAAGCTCTTCTGGCATCTTGCGTTTCTGCGGTGCAGTAGTTGGCCTATGTGAAAAATAACAACGATGCATGTGTGTGAGTGTGAGCGGTCCTCTACGTCATAGCACCGAGCATGTTCTTCGTGTGGGTTGGTGTGTGTCTGATCCAGGTGCTTGGTGTCACGTGTGTCCTTGTCCGTTGGCTATGTCGTCATGTCATCTCCAGCAATGGCGATACTGGTGGGTGACGTCTAATCAAGTTGGTCCATATGGTCGGCCTCAGCTCCACCCGAGGTCCCACCACGTGCCTTGGGTAACGCGCAGCTGGCCTTGGTGTGCGGTGTGTGGCCACGGTGGATCTTGACGTCCGGGGCAGCAGTGGGAGCACTGAACTCATCCCGCGGTGGGAGCTTAGATCGTGACATCATAGGCCATGGTCTGGACGGAAATCCGGGGAAGGGATCATCCCATTTTCCCTCTTCACCAGAGATCAGAGAAGCCAACGGGTTCAGCACAGCCGGTGAGTAGGAGGAAGCCGATAGCAAACTGAACTGTGTTGAGGCCAAGGTTGCAAGTAGCAACATTTTGAATGCATGGAATTTGCAAGAGTACAAACTTGTGTGTGCGTTTGAACTTTAAAGAAAGCCCAGTTGAGGTCCAGGTGCAGAGGGGTCCGGCGCCATGTGGGTGATCCTTCGAAAGGCTCTGACTGAGGCCTGTTTTTGAAACTAAAAGAAACAGAAGACCGTAGGAAAGGGTGGCGTGAAGGGTTAGAGTGGTCCTAGTAGAGTTACGTCAAATCCTGTGTACAATCGAAAGTCTCTGACCCGTTTACGACTGAATTGTGATAATTGGCAAATGTGAACCTGAAAGAGGGCTACTGAGAGAAAGCTAGGAGAAATAAACCCTGCTTACTGATGAAACTGAGCAATACATGAACTGTATTAGGAATACATTAACTGTGTTAAAGAAAGGCCGCAGTGAACCCGATGGAGGGAGGCCCAAGCTGTCAGAAGGATTTGAGCCCGGCAGAGGGAGATCCAAGGGGCAAAGAGCAATCGCCCAGATAACTTTTGTTTATTTGTTTACCGTTTTACGAAAAGAAGTAAAGAATAATTTGAGAGGCCGTATTGAACCTCACGAGGGAGGCCTAGTTGACAAAGAGGACATGAGCCCGGCGGAGGGAGGTCCTAGAAGCGAAGAGTAATCACCCAAGGTGCAAGAACACAGAGAGAACTTTTGTTTGTTACTTTGAATCAGCAAACCTTCCAAGGCAAGAGACTATTGCAGGAAAGAGACTTAGCCTATGAAGGGGTTTGATATCGTGGAACTAAACTATGATTTCATGCTGGAGAGGCCCAGGAGTGTGCTGTGCTCAAGAGTCCTGACATATCGTGTCAGAGGTGGGATCTGACTCAACTGAAACAAATTGTGGACTCTACCACACTGGCGACCAGAGTTCCAGAAAAGCCAGCCCCAAGGAAATCGATCCGCCTCATGGGGACTAAACATTTAGAGTGGGTGTTACCTTTCACCCTTTAAAGCCCCAAGCAATTGTAACTGAACGGAAAACAGAAGAGGGCAATAGTTATTACCTCCGATATCCCCAAAGCTATCTGATACCAGGGAGAGATAAAATGGTGGTCTCTCTGGACTTAGATGGGTTGTTCTGCCACCTCAGCCCTCATTGTGATACCCCACAAGAAAATAGATATAGAGATCTTTCCCCTCGTATCGTGCGGAGACGAGCTCAAATGTGTTCTGCTCAACTTTTCCTCTACTCCTAAAATCATTTTTCGAGGTGAAATACAAGGGACGCTTATATATGAGAACATGTCGAAACCTCCATCCAAGGAGGCTACTACACACGCAAATGAGTTTGATTAGTCTCAGGTAGATCATCCCTTCCTTTCCCCAGAAGATCCAAATCCTGCAAAGCAGGAATTGAAATCCCTAATAAACCACTGTCTCCCCTGGCCTAGGAAGTATAAGACCCCGTCGCTAGAGAAATTACTCGTGAATTAATTTCGGGGAAAAGGAAAAGGTCTAAGGGATCCATGAAATACCCTAATTTTTTGGGCAAGGGAAGATTTGAGAAGTGGGAAAAACTAAATACCCAAAAAGAATCCAATATATGAGACCTTGGAGGAAATATAATCTCATAAAACATCAGAATGAGCTCTGGAGACCCTTTCTACAGAAAACAAAATCCCAGAAACCTATCATTATTCAGAGGGAATAAGAAGGGGCAAGCAAATATTAGTATGATATGATAGTTTATTAATATAGCGCCTATACACAATGTGTTTCAAAACGATTCACGGCAAGGGAGGGAACTAGGGAAAATACAATGACATTCTTACATGCCATGAACAACAAGAATGTGAAATTAACTATCATACTTGGCCTGATGACATTTCAGATAGTGCAAGAGCTAAAACACAGATAGGAAGGAAATGGGAAACAGACAGGCGACTACCGTGCTAGGCCTGATGACATTTCTGGTAGAGCCGGAGATTAACAAGGGAGGAGGGAGGAGAAAAGAGGGAGAAGAACAAAACAAGCGACTATCGTACTAGGCCTGATAACATTTCAGATAGTGCTGGAGGGGGATGACAAGTAAAGGGTGGGGGAGAGGAGACAAACATTTGTTGCTATCATACTAGGTCGAGTCACAATTCTGATAGAGTAAGTGCACAGAAAAAAGTAAAGGAGGGTTGGAAGAGAGAGGGAGAGAAGGAGAAAACAGAATAAAACAGAAAGAAAAGGGAAGAGATGAGAACCCCAAACTGGGAGATGCAAGAGGAAACCTATATTAGCCAGAAGGGCCAAAGCCAAGAGGATGGTCATGTCACAAAACATTTTTATAGCCCCTTCAATAAGAGGATCAACCTCTAGTTTATAGAAGCCTTTCAGGTTGAACAATGTTTATTTTATGGAAAGTGGGTCCATGCTATGGAAATTTGCCCTGACAGCCCAGAGGAAGAGCTAATGGCAGCCCAGAATAGGCAAAGGAAGATGGAGAGAGAAAGAGGTGAGAGATATCTTGAATCCATCTCCTTTACAAGCCCTAATCAACTGGGAAAGGGTTGAAAGTGCCAACAGCGACAGTCCCAGTTATATGATGGAATGCTTGGACCAAGCATAGGTGTTACACCATGGAATATCCAGGCGAAACACAACAGTTCAAACAGCATAGGGGAAGGGTATGTGAGAAACCTGAGGGTATTCTCCTGGCCACACCTCAAGAATCCCTTATTCAGGTGGGCAGAGCTGGCACCCTCAAATCCCAAACCTGGGGGCAGATGAGTGAGGGAGCATCACCTGGATGAGGGAACCCAAGGCTGTGCTCGGGGAAGAGCCCCAGCTGAGGCATGGTATCAAGCCAGGGAGGAGGGCGAAGTCCCACTTTGTCCCATGCTTCAAACGTGGGGAAGGGAGACCCAGCCATACCGTCCTGACTCATCGTTTTGTTAACAGTTGTTTCTTTTCTGTTGAACATTACCCCACACTATTTTGTAATTTAGTTGTAAGGATTGGCAATAGTTTTCTCCTTAGTCTAGGCCCTTTTTATTTGACAAGATGCCACTAGGACTGCCTTATTATTTGATGGTCATAGCTTGCTCCCATCTTAGATTTAGGTTTAGATTAGGTGTTTATCTCACCAATTACAATTTCAATAAACACTGTTGAACTGTGATCACTTGTCTGTCTTTACTGTTGCCACCATGAGTTCCTTACAGCCTACTCAATCATGGGCTTTTGTATGCCCAAAGATGTTAAACGCCCTCAAAATTCACAATTTACCACCCTAAGGTCCCCTTTATATACAGTGGGAGGTAGACTGGTGGGACAATTGTTCTCTCAACTTGGGGAATTGCCTTTACAGGATTTTATGTAGCGGGTTGGAGGATAGCCTACTGTAAGGGTTTGGAACTCAAGGGGAGATCAACAAAAGCAAAACCGTGCAAGGGTGGAGGATTAATGTAAAGTTTGTTCAAGAGCCTACTCTAAAGTACAAAAGGTCCAAAATCCATCTCTACCCTGTTTGATATTATTCAAAACAGATAACCAACTAGGACAGTGTAAAGCAAATCTCAGTGTCTCAAACATGTGTCCTAGCACTCTTATTCTACACACCTCACAAGCGCCAACCTCCTGTTCGACAGGCAGCGAATGTCACATTACCAACTTTAGATGAAAATAAGGCATAGTGGACATTGCAAGCAATAGAATAGATTAAAGAAAAGACAAACGAAATACCAAGAATCTTCTTGTGGCTGGGGTTGTCACTCAAGCATGTAGTGAAAATTATTTTTTGTGTATAACCATTTTCAATAAATCTGAATGGTTATTCTTCAACAACACAAATCAGGCAACCTGGAAAAGTGTCAATAGCCAGTACATGTACATGTTTTGATCTATACAGTATCCTCAGGTGGCCAAGCAGTAAGACGTTTTTCCTCCGTTGTACCGCGGTTGCCCTTTCAGTAAACGCATTAAGCAGTAGATTAGGACAGTGTGAAAACAAGCTACTGCCATCCTTTCTCTAATTTGTTTTGGGAGGGAGGCAATGAGCATATCTTGATGATAATGTAAGCAATATTAATATGGCCTTCGAAATTTATGCCAGCTTCTCCCAGTACTGAAAACCTCCTGTAAGGGGTGTGGGAAGAGCTGGGGGAGTAGGACTTTCCAAAGTATCTTTGGACTCTAATCACATACAGTCAGATCCCTGTACTAGTTGACTTAGCAAGTGGGGTTTTTAAGAAAGCCACTGCTCACTGACTCTTCTCCTGAATTTCCCAAATTATCTTGCAGGCTGCAAAGATGGGCACAGCACCTGTTTCTTCAAGGAATTAGGCCTTATAGATACTATAGACGTGTGCAGAGCTTCAACAGTCTCCACACATTTTGCAAACACAACTCTTGCATTACAGTATCTCTTCTGGCCAGAACACTTGCTTTGTTATAATATACTGCTAGGCCATCGGTTCAGTGTTCGGAATTCTAGTGCAAAGAGGTAAATTCAGGGAATTTAGCCAGTACGGATATGTCCACTGATTGGACATATACACGGATCTATATTTTTGCATTTGTTTGTTGGAGGGGTTACAAAAGTGGTTCCCGATTGGTACTAAAAGTATTACCCTTAGGAAAACCATGATGTGTATATTTTAGACACCCCATGAACATTAATGGCCGGCCTTGGAATGACAATGCGTTAACTGTAGTTTGTCAATGATCGTAAAAATACGGTATGTAGGGAGCCTGACTGAGGAAGTGAGTGCATTCAGCGCTATCTGGTTTTCTTAAAGTTTACTTTAGCTTCTGGGGGGTTTGCAGGCAGCATGTAATATTGACATGGTGTAAACCAATGTAGTAGTTAACTGGGATTGATCTATCAATAGTGAATCACTAGTGTTTTACCCGACAATATTACTTTCAAACATAGTAAAGTAATTTCAGTGAATTTGTAATATCTTCATAACCCAAAAACATGCTCCTTGCGCTAAGCTTAGTATTTATGTGAGGGGAAGATTATTCTTCCTGCCTTTCACACGCTGTATAGAACAAGATTTAAGTGAAGTATTGGTTGTGGTGGGTATTTTTCCATGGCTAACTCACACCGAGCATGTGAATTTATCTGATAAACTTCCATCACATGTGCCTTTTGCTGTCGTTCAGCACTGAGGTCAAGACATCAGCTCATGTCTTAGAATAAACCAGTGCTGGAGTCCCCCGTTGCCATTTATTAAAGCTGTTGATTTTAGGTAAGAGTCAGATAGTACCTTTCAGGGCTGGTACGAAGGTTGCCTCGCTCAATGCAGGATCTTTGCCCACCCGTTTTAGGGGGAGCCAGTTCTCTCGTTCTCTCTCTTTCTCTCACACACGTTAGTTCCTCTAAAAAGGAGTCCAGTTCTCAAACTTGCATTCTCGTAATACCAGAAAAAGTAATCCCTTTTTTTATTTGTATTATTGTATTGATATAGTTGAAAAGAAAATACAAATTCAAAAGACATTTTTTTCATCATTACAGATACATTTAACATAGAAAACATATTATATCTTAGAAAATTTTCAAATGCTGAAGAGAAGATGAAAAGTATATCCTGAAGGATAA
Source organism: Ambystoma mexicanum (assembly GCF_040938575.1). NCBI lineage: Eukaryota > Metazoa > Chordata > Amphibia > Caudata > Ambystomatidae > Ambystoma > Ambystoma mexicanum. The sequence continues at coordinate 538,950,880 of NC_090940.1, forward strand.
GATAAAATAGACTGATTCAATCTAAATTAAGTAGTAACAGGAAATTAACAATCACAATTCTAACACAAGTTTGCTGACAGCTAAATAGTCTATCCCAAAAGGATTCACATGTCAAGATTGAGTGATCACAGAAAAGGTGTTGTAGATACAATTTTTGTTTCTCCTGCAGAGCTGGACAATAGGCAAGCAAATGTTTCAAGGTTTCATGCTTTCCCGAATCATGACAAAATCTGCATATGTTTCTAGATTTAGTAATGATTCTACGATTTGCCTGCACATCATTTGTTAACCACAAGTTCAGTCGGAACCTTAAAAAATAGATTCCTGTACCTGAAATTGCTTAGAATCAAATAGTTCAGTTTGAAATTAACAGTGAGTCATACACAGTTCTCTTGTCCAAATCCAATCACATTGCCAGTTTTTGTTTGGCCCTGGTGGGATTGGTTAATAAGAGCTCACTAGATATATCCGCTGCGGCCATAAGATCTGTTACTTTCCATCTCCAAGTTGCCATAAATGTGTGTTCAGTGGAGTTGACATACGCAGATAGGGCATTCAGCAAAGAGTCTGGGTTTGAAGCTGATAAACACTTCCTATACTGGGAACACCGTTTCCATGCATATGAGCTCTTTAAGGATAGTGAGCCCAATTCATGCCTCACAATACACATTGGTTGACTCTGAGGCAGTGATAAGACTTGTTTCCAAAAGGAGCCTTCTAGGCGCAACCAAAAGGATTCAGGCCGCCAAGCTCATATGTAATGATTTGGGGTACCTTCTGGCTGTAGAATGTAAGTAGAGGGAGAGTAGAAAATCTACCACATTTTGCATGTATAATGCGAGCTTGGCTACAGCCATACACATTATAACCTTTAGTTCTAAAAGATAGGGATACATGATTGTTGGTATTTAGACCCAAGTATCGATACTCGTTAACCACTTGCAAGCGCTTCAAATGTAAATGCCAGGTGTAGGAACATTTATTGATTTGATGTTTAGAAGCACATATTAAAACTTTGGTCTTGTCAAGATGTATTGTAAGTAGATTCAATTCAACGTATTATCCTAATGTAGTTAGCAGTTCCTGCAATCACTTTGGAGTTTTAGCTAAGAGGACAAGGTCATCAGCATAAAACAACCAAGGCACAGTTTGTTGGCCAAGTTTAGGAGAATCGGAAATTATCTTAGTGAAATGGTGTCTCATGTCCGATATCAAGAAATTGAATAGCGCAGACGCCAATATGCAGCCTTGCTTGAGGCCTCTAAAGGTGGGATGGGGGCTGAGAGTTTGCCATCTAAGGTCAAGCGCACTTGAATGGTTGCATCAGTGTGCAATTGCAAAATTCAAGCTTGAATGTGCGCAGGGCAAGCAGCATTTACCAGCTTTGCTCTCAACAGGTCTCTGGAGACAGAGTCGAAGGTAGTTTTAAAATCTAAGAAGGCCATATAGACTGGTTGTTTCGTTTGAAGCTCATGCATTTTAATTGCATTCATGGTCTGTAGGTTAACCGCTGTGCCTAAGCCTGGAACAAATCCTGTCTGAAATGGATCATGAAGATTCTGCGATCGCATCCAGATGTTGAAATCTCTTAAAATTAGATGGGCAAACAATTTGCCTGGGGCGTCAAGCAGAGTAATGGTTCAGTCATTCCCTGGCAATCGGAGAACTATTTTTTTTTATAGATGAGGACAATAATCAATTTATGCCATGAAGGTGGAATTTGTCGGCATTCTAGAGCGCTGGTGAAGATGGTATAAATAATTGTGGCCCAGGGTTCAGTGTGCAGTTTAAGCATATAATAACTGAGGCCATTAACACCTACTGGAACCCAAAAGCCCAGGTGGACAGGAAATTCCTGAGCAAGATTAAATCATTCATTGATGAGGTGACCATAGGAAACGACATTGCTTACACACTGATATGTGGCAACCTCAACCCCACATGCGTAAACAAGGGCATTTAAAGTGGAATTGACCAAAGCAGCCACGTGAAAGAGACCGAAACTCAGGAGGTAAATCAGCAGGCGCAGCCCAAAGAGGAAGGCAGTGGACAAAACTCATGAACTCGAGAGATCTCCACAATTTACAATCAGTGAAGACCTCCAAAAAGCCCTTTAACCCCTCCTGGGAATACGAGGGCCAAGTGGCCACACTGGACCACATCTATGTCTCCAGAAGTTTATCTCAAATAACAATGTCAGTTCCAATAAAGAGAACAGTCAAGAGTGACCGCAATTTGTTGGTCACCTCATAGGCAGTACCACCAACTTTGAGGAGAAAAGAAATGGAACTCAGTCGAAACCGCAGCACGCTATTAAGGTTAACAAGCACTTCCATAAAACGAAGTGCAGAACAATACTACATGGCAAAGCAGGGAAACGACAGTCTTCTAGGATTGGCAAAAGTCGACTATCGTCCCCTCCTTCTCCCATACCACCAACCGTGGCGCAAACCAAATTTCAACTCAATTCAACACTTACATAAAAAGAACTCTCTCTTGGTTGCTAAAAGGAGAGACGTGTGTCAAAAAATAAGATGAGTGAAAACTATTCCAACCTCAGAAAATAAGAAGATAGCTAAACAATCGGCAAAGGCCTACAAAAACTGGATAAAATCCTATAAAATCTCTCTATATCAAGAAGATTTGGAAAGTATGCTCAGAACCATCTGTGAGAAACAATCTAAAGATTTCTGAACGTTAATAGCCTCATCGGCCAATGCAACCCGCGAAGCACTCCTAAACAACATAGGGGAAACAAGATGGGTGACCTGGGTGACCTACTTTACAGTGCTTTTTCAAAAACCCTCGAATGACCCAATCCGACACTGTCCGCCAAAAACAAATCCATGGAACATAGAGTATGATAGCGATTCGATCTTGAGAAAAATCGTGAAACTAAAAAACTCGAGAGCGCCCCGACCTGACGGGATTACAAACACAGACCTGAAAAAAAAATCTTGAAGATTGGGCATAGCTCATTTCGGAGATAATGAGCACCTCCGTGCAATCTCAATCAATTCCAGAACCATGGAGAACCGCTAACGTCGTCCCGATCTACAAAAAGGGCGACAAAGGGAATCCAGGAAATTATCGTCCAAAAGCCCTGTTGGACGTGCTTGGAATACTGTTTGGGTCCTTATTACTGGACAAATTTAAAGATTGGGCTCAGTCCTCGGAGTGCATGGGCCCCTTCCAATCCGGTTTCGTGAAAAACCTGGGAACCCAAGCAAACATCATGCTATTAAGTACACTAAAAGCGAAAATACCGGAGGGAAGCCAGAGAGAGTTCCTGTTCTTTGTAGACCTAACCCAAGCGTTTGATTGGTTTAACCCCTTAAGTGCCACCAACGAGCCGGCTCGTCGGTGGCAAGCGCTCCAGGTTGCCACCGACGAGCCGGCTCGTCGGTTTAGGCACTCTGTTTTGCTCGATCCCTGCAAAGCAGGGATCGAGCAAAACTGTAATCCAACCCCCGGGCTATGTGAGGGGGGGGTCCCCCCTCACTGCCAGGGGGCTGGATTACCTTCAGTTTCACGTCAGCGTGCGTAACGCACGTCGGCGTGAAACTGAAAGTAAATTCCCCACACCAGCCATTTTCGGGGGAAGAGGATGCTATGGGGAAGAGAGAAGGTAAGAGACCTTGTTCCGCCTCGATCTCCGGCTGTATTTCAAGCCAGAGATCGAGGCGGGTATCGATACCCATTTTGTGGCATTGCTGCCCGCGGATCGGGCGCAGGGCGCGCAATCCGTGGGCAGCAATGCCACCGGATCAATACAGATCCATTTGTGACGCGGGGGGAGTGGGGGGATGCTTACTAGGTAAGCGGCTCCCTTCTCCCCGTGGCCCCAAAGCATAGGGCCACAGCGCCAGAGACCCCTGGGGGCAGATGATCACTGCCCCCAGGGGTGAACAATTTAAAAAATAAAAATAAAATAAAACCGAGGGACGTGGGAGGGGGTTTGGGGCCCTGGGGCCCACTAGACCGCCAGGGATATGACAAAAAGTGGTGTCCCTGGAAAGGGGAGGTTCTCCCCTTTCCAAGGACACCACTGATATGGCGCATTGCTGGTCATGGATCAGTGCAGAGCGCTGATCCGTGACCAGTAACCCACTGGACCACCATTGATTTGTTTGTGAGTGTTGGGGGGGGGGGGCTGCTTCAAGTAAGCAGCCCCTCCCGCCCCCTAGCCCCCAAAGCACGGGGGCACATGCACATGAACCCTGACAGGCCCCCCACTAGAGGGGACAGTAGGGTTTGGGCACCCTGGGGGCAGATTGGCACACTAATGTGGCCATCTGCGCCAAGCAAAGTTGGGTAAACAAAGAAAATAATACAAAATAGTAGGCTGCTTTTTAGGGGGGCTGAGGGGGCACCCTACATTGCCGGCAAATGTTCTACTGTAACGGGGGATGGCCCCCCACCCCAAATGGTGGGCCCCACCTCATGCATCCCTCCTTGGGGTCAGATGCCCCTTCCTAGGAGCAGATATCTGCCCACAGGGAAGGTTGAATGAGGTGGGGCCCTCCATTTGGGGTGGGAGGGGGGGGTGAGTGCCACCCCCTGTTACAGTATAACATTTGCTGCCAATTTAGGGTGGCCCTCAGCCCCCCTAAAAAGCAGCCTACGATTTTGTATTATTTTCTTTGTTTACCCAACTTTGCTTGGCGCAGATGAGCACATTAGTGTGCCAATCTGCCCCCAGGGTGCCCAAACCCTAATGCCCCATGCATTTGGGGGCCTGCCCCACCTTTTGTGGTGGCCCTCTCCTCACCCACCCCAAATGGAGGGGGGGTGTACCTCACGCGGCTGTTTTAGGAGACCCAGGGAGGCCTGCATGAGGTGCCTCTGCCACCCATTTGGGGTGAGGGGGCCCCCAAAAATCGTGGGACAGGCCCCCCAATGGGTGGGGCAGTAAGGTTTGGGTACCCCGGGGCCAGATTGGCACACCAATGTGCCCCTCTGCACCAAGGCAAGTTTTGTAAACAAAGAAAAAAATGGAAAATGGTGGAACGCTTTTTAGGGGGGCTGTGGGGCACCCCAAAGGGTCTGGGAAGTTTCTAATGGGATGGGGCATTGACCCCCTTCACCCCCCAGCCGCAATGGAGTGGGTGCCATGTCATGCAGCCCTCCCTGGGACCAGATATCTGCTCCTAGGAACGGACGCCTGAGCCCAGGGAGGAGTGCAGGACAGCACCTCTTTTGGAAAATGCATGGGGTTCCCCGTTTTCCTTGCTGGCTTCGACACCCTAGGCCCAAATCTGTAGGTTGCCCACATGAACAAAATGGGCAGTGGCGAAAGGCTTGGGGTTACCAGTGGGTTACCCTTTTCCTTTTGCGCCCCCGGTAGGTGCACCCACACATGTGAGGTACCGTTTTCATCGGGACACCTGTGGGAATGCGGGACGGTAGGCCATGTGTTGTTGGGGCGTGTTTCGATGGGTGAGCCGAGCGGAAAATGCGTTTTTTCCCCACATTTCGGACTTTGCGGGGGTGTCTGGGTAATACATTCTGGGGCGATGTGCGCAAATCATACCTCTGCGGATTCCCACGGGTGTCCTCTTTTCGGAAATGCATGGGGTTCCCCGTTTTCCTTCGTGGCTTGGACATCCGAGGCCCATATCTGTATGTTGTGCCGGTCGGCAGAGAGTCTGAAATTCCGGTCTGAAAACAGGCTTGGGGTTACTTGTGTTTTAGGCTTTCCCCATGGCGGCCAGGTAGGTGCACCCACACATGTGAGGTACCGTTTTCATTGGGACACCTGTGGGAACGCGGGACGGTAGGCCATGTGTTGTTGGGGGCGTGTTTCGCTGGGTGAGCCGAGCGAAATGTGTGGAAAATGCGTTTATTTTCCCACATTTCGGACTTTGCAGGGCTGTCTGGGTAATACATTCTGGGATGATTTGCGCAAATCATACCTCTGCGGATTCCCACGGGTGTCTTCTTTTCGGAAATGCATGGGGGTCCCTGTTTTTCTTGGTGGCTGCAACACCCCAGGCCTAAATCTGTAGGTTGGCTCCCCAAACCCTTTGGTGGGGATAGCAGTGGTTTAGCCTTATTCCTTCGCGCCCAGGTAGGTGCACCCACACATGTGAGGTACCGTTTTCATCGGGACACCTGTGGGAACGCGGGACGGTAGGCCATGTGTTGTTGGGGGCGTGTTTCGATGGGTGAGCCGAGCGAAATGTGCGAAAAATGCATTTTTTTCCCACATTTCGGACTTTGCGGGGGTGTCTGGGTAATAAATTCTGGGGCGATTTGGGCATATCATACCTCTGCGGATTCCCATGGGTGTCCTCTTTTCAGAAATGCATGGGGTTCCCTGTTTTCCCTGGTGGCTTGGACACCCGAGGCCCATATCTGTATGTTGTGCCAGTCGGCAGAGCGTCTCAAATTCCGGTTTGAAAACAGATTTGGTGTTACTTGTGTTTTAGGCTTTCCCCTTGGCGGCCAGGTAGGTGCACCCACACATGTGAGGTACCGTTTTCATCGGGACACCTGTGGAAACGCGGGACGGTAGGCCATGTGTTGTGTTTGTTTGGTTTTCATAACGTTTTGGCCCATTTGCTGGTGGCCTTTGTCACACAACCCTTTCGTTTCTCAAATGTGACCTACATTTAGTCGCTGATTTAGGCACCATACACTTTTGTAACCTGCACAAGTCACCTACCCTTGAAAAGGTCTGCCTGTGCTCTTTCAAAAAATGTATGCTTGCCGTTCCTCACCACATTGGTTTTCCCGATTTACACATGCTAAGTGCATCTATTCAGGCCGTGAGCGTAAAACTCCTGTGTACCATGGCTCAGTGTTTGGCTTGTGGTATTGCTTGTTTTATAAAACACTACAAAAAATGTGTGCTCTCCTAACTGCAAGAGTCGGGGGAATGTAGCGGAGCAAAGCTTTTCTCCAAATTCATAGAAGCCATTGCCTTACCAAGCCAACCATGTCCAACACATACCTTTTTTTCAGTCATTTTCCCGCTTTTCCCCCAATCTATGGCAGTTTCCCCTACCTAGTTGTTGCCTGACCTACGCAAATCGCCCCTTCTGAAACTTGGAATTTTGTCTACTTTTCAGAAATACTTGCCTTTCTGTCCTCCAATTCGGCTTTCCTACCCTTTTCTTCCATTCTGTCCATGCATGTCCAATTGGCAAAAATGGCCAAAATCGCCTACCTCTCACAAAACGGTTGATAACCACATCAAAATATTTTTTTTTCGTTTCCACTCAACCTGTTCATGAAAGCCAGGAAATTGGGGAATTCAGCACAGCAAACCATTCGTTCCTAGCTCTTACAAGGAAAAAAACCACTGGCTTCTTTGTACATCATTTTATTGGCATTTTTTGAAAAAACCCAAACTTTTCGGCCTCTTTGCTTATTTTCTCTCACCCCCCTACAGCAACCTAGGATTCCTGGGTGGCGTTACGACCGCCTACATGTGGGAAAAAAAGGAGCCAAATTTGGCCGAGATACATCATGTAACAAAAAAGTTACAAGCCACTGAATGGCCACATACCGAAATCGCCAAAAAAGGCCCTGGCACTGGGGAGAAATACCCATGGGGTTAATCGGGGAAAAAATGTGGTCGAAACTCACAACTTGGAAGTGCCCCTCCTCGATCCTGGACCCCATAAAGGAGATTTATACAGCAACATCAATGCTATTGCTTCTCCATGGCGTTGGACAACTCCAACATAATTGCGAACTCAAGAGGCGTCAAACAAGGATGCCCACTGGCTCCGGCTTTGTATAATGCATACATGGGCGACTTTATGGTCAACGAAAATTCTATAAGATAATTTCTGCCGAAGATAGGAAACGAGAAAGTCAGCCGCATACTATATGCAAATGACATTATTTTACTTGACCAGACCGTTATCGGCCTTCAGTGCAAACTTGATGGCCTGCAAGCATATCTGAACGAGAACGACCTGGAACTTCCCATCGCCAAAACCAAAATCATGATCCTTGAGAGAACTAAGCGCAATGAAAAATCCCAATGGTTCATCGTGGGGGAAAAACTAGAGAAAGTCACGTGTTTCAAATACCTGGGCATCACACTAAACAGCAGTCGCCGGTATGAGAGCAATGCAGGAAACTCTCTGTGAAAAAACAAAGAGCCTAGCATCCCAAACAAAGGTACTGGACAGAAAATGTGGCCGCTTCTCGCTGAAACCGGCAATCAACTTCTATAAAGCCAAAGTTATACCTTCAATCATCTATGGAGCGGAAGCAATAACCTCAATCCCGGAAAAGATCTGGATAAAACTTGAGGGATACTTTTGGCGGAAAGTCCTAAACCTACCACCCTCCACACCAATGGCAGCTATTAGGAGAGAACTGTGTCTGGTGTCACTCAAGGCCTGTGTTGATCTAACCGGACTGATGAGGTTTAGAAAGATTTGAGAGCCCTGTCAAAAACTCTGACATCATCTACACTGAAATGAACAGAGGCAAAAACAAAATGCTGTCCCAGTGGGCGAAAAAGAACCAAAGGCTACTGCAAGAGATTGGAAGCTCGGAAGAGGAAATCAAAAATAATCCCACAAAAACAAAAGATTGATTAAAGGCGCGGTACTGGATCCAAACATTGGAGGCTGCCTCTAAAAATAAACTAACCAAACATCTCCCAATCAATACACGAAGAGTGAACATAACACTAGAATACCTGACAACATTTCCAGACAGAAAGCTCAGAACAACGTTCTTAAGAGCACGCCTAAACTTACTGAGAACCAATGAGATCTTGGCAGTAAGAGGAAACACAAACCATCATACCTGTCGATTCTGTAACTGCATGAACACAGTGGAAACAATAAAACACTTGCTTCTGTCGTGTCCAGGAACTACTCCTAATAGACTAACGCCCATGGGACACCTCTTCAAAGACCCCCGTATCTGCGAGGAGGAATCCTGGTGGAATCGCCTGATGAACGGCAAAAGCACCAAATCTGTGATTGCAGTCGCACAATTCTTCCAGAGTTTAGGCTTCGATTTGATGGGGGCAAACTAACTAATTTCAGAAACAGAAGACAAATGGCTGAGCGCTTCAACGCGGCGCTGGATGACCACAACCTTGACAAACTCTTAACTTAATTTAATTAACAGGAATAGTAATGAGAAAGTAGGATTCTTATTTTTACATATCTTGCAAAAATTGTTAAAAAAACAATTGAGTCAAGTAATACAAAAATATAAAAATTACTGAGGCCATCAGGCCTCGGAGCTCTAGAAGAGCTCTCTTTTAGAAAGACGGTAAACAGTTTTCTCATCATGTAGCTCAGGATCGTATACATGTGTTTATAATATGGCCTAGAAAAAGATGAAATTTGTAATCTGATCATCTGTACAGCAGCAATATAGAGGCCAGCAGAGTATATTCGCTCCGGATGTAACATGTCGCTTGGGTTCTCCATTTGTAAGTTTAGATTGCTCAATAAAATTTGGAGTCCATCTAAATCGGTGTCTACCACCAGATATAGTCAATGCTGGATTATAAAATTGATGCTGAGAAAGAGCTACAGGAGGAGACCAGGACCATGAATAAGAGTAACAGCTTATGTGCAAGGTGTTTTTGGGACTTAACTTGAAAGTCATCAATTAATGTAAATGGATCACAATCAGTATGGACATAGTCAATGATTGCCTCATTCCTTCTCCCGGTATTACGAGGAGGAGTTGTTCCATTGATAGGATAAGTTGTCGTTCATCCATCAAGGACAACCAACGACTTAGAAGGTTTGCATTTTGTGTGAGGCCTTTAGATAGACAATTCATGTTGAGGTCACCAGCTAATATTGTACGATCTATCGAGTGATCATTTAAAATTAGAACTAACATGTGTTCAAGATCGTGCAAAAACAGATCATCTTCTATACCAATGTGGTTCCCGTAGATGTTAATTAATGCTGTTAAAAGGAGTCTTGATTCTTACTTAACTGTATGAACATATTTGGGGAAGCTCAAGTTTGAAGTTGGAAACTTGATGTAGCCTTCACTGGTACAAGAAGACCTGCCATAGGGTCTGTTTGCTGAAAGTAGAGCGAGGCTATATTTGTCTCAGATAGGAGGTTCAAGCGACCAGACCTCTTGTAAAGCAAGGATGTCGTAGGAATTAAGCCGGTTTGAGGCAGTTGACAAAAGATGTTTATAGCCTCTTGTGCTCCAACAAGCCAAACTACAGGTGGAGGAGTATGCATCCTTCGGTTGTTAATTTTGATTCAAATGTCGAAATAGGGATTGATTTGAAACGGGTTCCACTTGACGAAGTGTCTCGAAAGCTCCTTGAGAGCAGGTTAGACAAAGTGTCTCAAAAGCTCCTTCAGAGCAGGTTAGTTTTAAGGGAATGAGTGTTAGGCTCACCATGTCTCTGCAGGAACGCATAGAGGCCTCGGCACAGCTGGAGGAGGCTGCACTGGGGACCTGTGTTCTTTTCCTTGGGACAGCTCCTAGAACAAGGGTATGAAGATTGTTATGTTCTGTCAAGATCCTTCACCTCCCACCACACCTTTTCCCCGTGCCCTTAGGACCCTTCCCAGAAGTTCTTGAAGGTAAGCTCTCCGTCCTGCCTTCTTAGCAGGGGCGTAATGTCCATGCTTCTGAGTTGTGCTTCTGTGTTGGCAAACCACTTACTTCACTGGTTAGTTTAGTTACCAAGCCCAGGCTGGCTGCAGCGTTGGTTTTGAGTGTGTAGCAGTCTTTATTGTTCATTAAAGTTCTTGCTCTTTGTTTGTGCCAGCTTAGCACATGCGCGGGTGGTGGCAGTCCTTGCATGCTGCTGGTGTCTCCTTAGCACGTGTGTGGGCAGCGGCAGTCCTTGCGCTGCGTTGATGCCCCTCAGCACGTGTGTTTGTGTGCGGGCGGTGATGGTCGAGGCTGCACGGTGATCTTGTGAAGAAACTTGCACTTAGCGTAAGTATAGTACTGTCTGTAGCTGTTTACAGTTGCGCTGTTTTCAGTTAATTTGTTTGATGCCCGACTTACTTTTTTTTCTTCTTGCGGGTATCAGCTGAGTCAGGAAAGCAGATTCTGGTGCAGCGGATGCAGAGCGACGGTGGAAAGCTGAGCCAGAGCGGCAAACGACGGGAGTTCGTTGTAAACCAGGAAAACTGAAGAGAGACCTCAGGTAAGTGAAATGCTGTTGTGCCGATGTCGCATGTGTTGATCTCAATGACTAATTGTCTCTTTTCTTCTGTTTGCAGATGCTGGAGCTGACACGGTGAGCGTTATGCAGCCTCAGGCAGAATATCGCAAAGCAAAGTTGCATGCGTGGGTGTTACTTATATAGCCAGCCACACCCAGAAGCAGGCCTGCATGTGGGGAATCATGATAGTTCATTTCTCCGCCATATTGGGGAAAACAGGAAGCATCTTAATTCTAACTACTTAACCCTATGATCAACAATGAGCTTGGCGCCAGATGCGCCAAGACAGGGTCCAGTTGGCCCTTTTCCTTACCCATTGTGGTTTAATTATACTGTCCCCGTGGTTCTCCCCTTTGAGTGACGATTTGTTCTCCCCATGATGGTAACAGGGGGCCCATGAGTGAATGCGTGTTTGCAGGTCAGGATTGGTGGTTGTGACAATGGGTCGAGAATTCGTGTTTGCCAACCCGACATTCTCGTTTGCAGATTCAGATGAAGGAAATGTATGTGACAAGGGTTGTTGCGTAAGTAAGAATCCTAGGCCAAAGAGAGCTTCTCGCACTCGCCATATGATGTTGAGTACAATACCTGATTGCATCCACAGTCTCACAATGGATAAGCCGTTGTCATTTATAAACTCAACCTGCGCTATATTGGAAGAGCAAAGATCTTCTAGCAGTGGAATGTTGAAGATGTTCAAGACGCCAGTTCTATTTAAGGGCCATCCCTGCATTGGAGAGTTAAATTGTAGTGAGTACTGGTGGTACATGTATCATTTTTAAACTTGAGAGCAGGAGCACTATGGATTGTTCTTGATGGCTGAGACCACTTTACGGATTCAAGTTGAGGAGACCGCACTTCAGAATTGCTTACTGCAGTATGTTTCTGCAACAGTTTACTAGCGTTCCAAACCTCTGAAGCTGAATCAATTGGTCTAGTCTGGGGGAGAGCGACAAACAGAGCAATTGACTTGGCAATTTCGGATCGCCTTTCTTCCAGGGTTAGGAAATTATCCTTACAGGAAAGTGGGAATACATGAGATGATTCACTGGGTACTGTAGAGGATAGTTTGAAAGGCTGGTGCATGGTTTGGAATTTGTTTACTATCGTGAAGTTCCATCCCTTGTAGTAGGTCGTCTAATAGTTTATATTGTAAATTGGACGAACCAGCCTAATGAGATGTAAGATCATTTTGCTTTTTCGCGCATCTTTCTTCAACCGAGCTAAAGTTTAAGTCTTGTATGGGCAAGACTTTGAGGGATGTAGTTGGAACCGAGGGCAGAGATGACAGAGCAAAGCCTGCCACCAATAAGAAATCTGCTGGAGTGCTTAGATCAACTGTTGGCAAGCTATCACTACAACACTCAATAGGTAGTTCGGCAACAATTTCAGAAGTGGAATTGTTGTTTGAGAGTCTGGAGATCGATTTAACAGATGTCTCTGAAAAATAAAAGACACGAATGTCTGCTATTAGAGACTGTGATCGAAGTTGTGTAGAGGAGCTGCTGCTCCGGGTTAAATTCAAAGTCTGGATTACCCGTTTGGTAGTGCGCTTCGACTGATCTAGCCATTTTGAAACTTCCTTGGCTGGAAGTTCAAAAGTATGTTTTGCAAAAATATATGTAACAGCCTAGCAACCTTTCAGTAGAATTTACAAACAACGATAGCAACAAAAACCAGAAAAGGGCACTCACTAGGAAAACAACCAAACAACGAAACAGCCCTTGACACAAGCACTTCCCACAAAAGTGTGCACTCTGTTAATATGGGGATTTTGGGGGAAGTGGGCGGAGCCAAGATGTTTTAAGCAATGTAGCTTCAAATACAACAGTATACAAGTTGGCAGGAGTTTCCTCTGCCCTGCAGCTATACGGGGATCCTGTGCGGCGTGAGAGAGTATTTAAGCCTGGTGAGGTCCCAAAGTTGCAGCAGAGGGTAGCTACACAGGGATTCCAAAGTTAATACGTGTTGTTGGCTACTGAATCCTCCAAGGTGTTCAACTCGAGCAGATTCATCAAATTTGGGAGCAGAGATTATCTCGTATCCTCTGTGTCTGCACCCCAAACCATCGGTACTTGTTCCTAGGTTTTCTCGGGCCGTATAAAGGGAGAACTGTTCATGCTACCAACGCCTACGTGAAAGATGCTTGGGAAGGCTTCAACTCCATGGTACCTCTGTTGGCACTGCTACCATAGCATTCTTCCACCCCAGCACCCTCTCCTGGGTGTACGAACGTGGGCAAGAGGGAACCTAAGTAAGGAGAGAAGAACAAAAGGCTCTTCAGAGTTGAAAGGTTATTTCTTCCGTGGTACCAGCACATCTTCATCCCATTTGGTTGGAGACAGAGACAGATGCTCTAAAGAGTACAGCTGGGTGCCACCCCTTTGCTCTTCAGAACCCTCCGAATCCTGGCAAAACCCGAAAGTGTGTTCTCTAAATGACCTTGTTTTTGAAAAGTGCTTTTCATGCACCGGGTCACTGCTTGATTGTTATGGCGCTTCCGGCTCATGGATCATAACTTTCAATGCGTCATACATTTCTGCCAGTATCTGTTTTTGATGCTGTTGGAAATGCATTAGGCTTCTAGGGAATCTGCCAGCTTTATGCGCCTGCCAAAAGATTGTGGGTTCCACAGACGCCCTGGCCTGTACATGCATCCCGCCATGGTGGTTAGCAATTATGATTGTTGGCACTGTGATGCGCAAGCATGCAGCAAAACTCGGCTCTCACCAGATATTCATGCATTGCTTGCACTTAGTGGTGCAATAAATGAAAATTGTAGGGAAAGTACTACGTTAACCGAAGTGCACATATTTGTGGTCCCCTCTGTGCAACTTGCACAGACGTGATAAATTACGCCCCAAATCATTTGCATTATGGAGCAAGCATCTTTCACTTGCTCCATAATGCAGATAGTTCCAAATATGCAGTGTTGACATTTGCAAAGAATCCAAAGATATTTTGATTCTTTGCAAAGGCAGGTGTCCCTAAGGGCCCTGAACCGTGTTGTGCATGGGCTAATGCTGGGAGCATCAGGTATCCAGATGCTGTGCCCAGCACTGCTTAGAGCATTGAGGAGAACTAAAGGTCAGTGACGTGACATCAAGACCGGTATTTTGTTCAGCGGACATTGAAAAATGCTGTCGTGTTGAACATAATCAAAGCCTATTGACCCCCTTCAATCTGGCTGTAGGGTTGGGTCAAACACTTGGTTAGACTGATTCCAAAACTGGGATAGAGGGGGTGAAGGCACCTGACCATGCCTGCCATCAATGTAACCTTTGCTGACAACATCACCGCTGCAGATTCGGAGGCATGCCAAGTGTTAAAGTGTTTATGCAAGTGTGTGTTTGCATGAATTTATGCATGTGAGTGAGAGTATGAGGGGCATGCATGAGTGTGTTTATGTAGTATGCATGTGTGCGGGGGACCTTTGGGTACGAGTCATTGCATGTGTATATTTGCTGGTTGGCAGAGACCTGCAGTGCTGTGCTCCCATTAACACCCTTCCCGCCCTGGCCTTACCATGAGCATTAAACTGTGTTCTTGTAGTATCGATGCTAACCTATATTGGACACAGCCAGCATGAAAATGCTTTACAATGGCAAAACAGAGACATATTGGCTACAGTCCGCATAAAACATGTTCTTACAGTTGGCAATACTGCCATATGTTAGACACAAACATAACTCAAATCTGTTATTTCAATGATAATAGTATCATTAGTGGGGCACAGGCAGCATTAACATGTTTACAGTGGCATTCCTGCTATGTATTCAGCACAGTCGGCATGAATGGGCCTTTTTACAGAGGCATCCTGGCATATATGGACACAGCCAGCATGTCACTTTCTTCTTCCAGTGACGTGCAGATATATATTGGGCACAGACAGCATTGAAAGGTTGTTTCAGTGGCAACACCGAAATATGTTGTGAAACACTGGCGAGAGAACTATGTGTTTTGCAGGGAAAATGTTGAATGCAACGTTGATTATATTGTTTTTTTCTTTAGACACAGCCAGTATCATTATGCGGTGCAAAATGCCCTCTGTAATGCCGGTGACCTGGTATCTTTTAAGCTTTTCATGTCTTGCCTTACAGAACAGACAAAGTTGGAGGACTGCTTTTTAAAATTGGGGTTGTCTGAAATTTGGGCTGTAAAATGGGATGCGTCAAAACATGCATTTAAGCATACTTTTGGTCTCAGCTACACAATGTTTAGGGCCTGCTCGCTGCGTTCACTGATGCCAACTCTGGACCAACATTTTAGTCTTTACACTTGTTGCAGAGTTTGCACAGCCGAGAAATCCCAGTACTAATGCATGCTTTTTCAGTTCCCTCAGATCTTTGAGGCCCTGGAATTTGATGCTTAACAGTCATACGATGATCTCCCAGCGCAGTGATTTAGTACACCAGTGAGAGGATTATAGTTTTCTCCACCAAGATGATCTCCAAACCTGGAGGAATATTAAACTACAGATCTTAATCTTCCTCTGTCACAGAATTCTGCAACCTGTGGCAAATGCCCATGTGCAGGTCCTCCTGTACCCCCACAATACACACTGCAGTGGCACCAAGGGAACCTGTGGAGTCATTTGGCCTAATGCAGGGTACAGCAACTTGAGGGGGGCGGGAGGGGGTTGGAGCTTTTTATATTTGCATTGACTCCCCCCACAATCCCTCACCATACACTAAGCTGGTTACAGCTGAAGAAGGTTATGGCCGAAAATATCTAGAGAACTAATGACTGCCAGCTCCTTTACCGGAAATGAGACCTTTCTTTATAAGCTTTCTCTTCCTAGGCCACAATGCAATTTTGCACTTAACACTTTCACGCCTAGACAGTCTTTGCACACTGTTTTCATAAGTTATTTGCCCTATGCTGATGTGATGCTTGTTTTTGTAGTATTGTGCTTCACCTCGCCCTTGGCACTAAACTGTTTCTGATATGTTAGACCTAATGTTCCCGGTCCCACTGTCCTCTCCCATTTACCACCTTTTCCCGTCCTTTCTGCTTGCTTTGCAACAAAGCGACTTTGTTCGTGGCTAGTGGTTATAGCACAACAACATCATTAAAAAAAGGTGATCCCAAGCAAACTGACTCGATGCCTAACACGGGCCAGGTAGTGGGGTACTATCAAAACGAAGGCCATGTAGTAGTGTGTGTAAATGTGGAGCCCAGAGGACACAGTGTGGCTTTGCAGGAGCACATGTGGGAAGGCAAGCTTTGTGGGTCGAGGTGCATTGTGATCTGCAATCACCTACACTGGTCCCCACTACCATGGTTGGCAGTTATGGAAAGGGGGCTGGGATGAGGGTGCAATGCATAAACACAAAGTGGATATCTGTCTTGCTGCTAGACTCCTCCTGTGCCACTTATCCTTCCGTCTTATTGTTATCATTCCGATTTTAAATGTTATATTACATTAAAACAAAACATTAATTTCAATGAAACATCTTGAAAGGAGGGCCCTACCATATACCTAGCATACTGTATTATTTATATTATCGAAATATTACCTGTAAATATTAAAAATATACTGATAATTGTACTACTAATGTTGCTAGTAACAATAATACTATTCTAGATGGTGTTAAGTAATAATGAAAATAACTTGAACGTCTATATTACTTAACATCGCACAACAAGCCGCACACATTTCACAACAGTACAACAACACATAAGCCGGACCAACAGCACACGCGGACTGACACCGATCCAATACCCGCACCAAAGCTCAGCACCCGGTGTATACCGAGTTGAAGCTGCCAACAGAACACCACTCCTCTCACTATCCTACTCCCTCTTCACCTTACTAACCCATCCCACCTTATCCTTTACAGATCCGCCAGAGCGCCTGGGGACCAATTCTGTTGGTGACGGTGCGCGGTACAAATACCTTTAACATTGCACTGAACCTGGCTTAATTGTTAAAACAAGAGTTCTGATCAGTTACAATTATGCTATTCACAGTTTTAGTGAACAAAAATAGCTTTAAAAGCAAAAGCATTAAAATAAAACCAAACTTGAAAGAAAAAAAAAAGTTTACAAAAAGAATCAAAACAACAAAAAAGCTTTTCTCCATTCTGTAGTTCTTCATTGCGGGCTCTTTGTGATTGGAAATATAATATTAAATAAACAAGTTCCCATACTAGAAGTAAGAGGCCCACTTAGTAGCCCGTTTAATTTACACATCACACCAAGCTTATTTTGGTTTAAGTGGGACTGATTTGCTATTATTCGGAGTCATTTACATAAGAAAATGTATACACGTACCATCGATGATCTCTTCTTTCACTTTGTGCAGTTCTCTTACAACTTCCTCCAGGATTTCCTGCAAAGATAAAACGGAAAATAGTTAATAACTCTGTGGCATTTAATTGACAATAACAAGGAAAAAAAGACATCTATGTGGTTTTTAAAATGTGTTCAAGAGGTGGCTTGGCTATAAGAGCATAAAAACTGTAAAATGCATATCCAACACCGGTACAGACTGGTTGTGTGCAAGGTTTGTGCAGAACTTAAGTAAAACTACAGCTAGGTAGTGTTACATGTCCAATATTCCTTTATCCACTCTTCTATTCCGGAGTTTGTTTCCAGCTCTAGAAAGGATTCTCGGCTGTTTTAGGTTGTTGCATCTGTACCCCAGCTACACCCCCAGAACATCACATCTTGACCATTCTTTCTCCGCCAGAAGTTCAAGCCAGCTTCGCGCTACCTAAACATATCCCTTTGGTAGTGTTAAAAAAATGTCCTTATCTACCGGTATGCTTGGACGGGCATTTCGACCCCTGCTTAACACTCAGAACACCATTATCAAAAGCAGAGGTCTGGAACCTTTGGCTCGCTAGATATTTTTCGACTACAACTGCCAGCATCTCTCACCATTGACTGAAGACTGGTGGCAGCTGTAGTCCAAAATGTCTGGAGAGCCAAATGTTGCCAACCCTAGACCTCGAGGTTATTCACATACACCCATAGGTGGAGCATAGCATGTGCATGAGATGCTATATACCTCACAAAGGTTATTCTCTACTATGATTAAACCGTGCATTAGATGTGATGCTAATAAAAAGTCATGACTTGTCCAAATCAGGAGCTATGTTTGAGGCAGGTTAATGTTTGAATGTCTAATAATTGTGTTGTTGTAGGACATAAAACATACACGTATGGTGGTTTCGCCTGTATGTAATAACATGCAGTTAACATGTGTATTGTACAAGATAGCCCATTACATGTTCAATATCCTATAGCGGACTGTCAACAAAGGGAGGAGGACCCCACTTGTGACTGACTGTTCAGAACAGAGGGATTATAATGCGCTTCATGCAGCAGTGTGCTTACACGTTGCCCTGGGATTGATGGTGTGCTGGTGGGTTCCATAGCTTGTTCTGTGCACACTGTGGTATTGTATGCATTGCCGGTTCTGGGCATAGATGATGGGTGCCTTTACGGTAGTCCTATAATTGAACTGAACAGATGACAATTGAACATTGGTCAATCTGAAATCAGACTCTAAGAACAATATATGCAACAAACCCCAAGGCAGGGGCTTGATTACCCTGTAATGTCCCGGGGCCCAAGTTGCAGACTTCAATGAATCAAGGGTCTTAATGCGGTCCCTGAGGTCGTTTCGAGCTGGTAGAGCTCCCCCGCCAAAGGGTTTATAGCAGTTTGTATCCAGAGACCCCTATTGAGGTGAGAAGGAGTCACGGATGATAAAAGATGAGGCAGCTGTGTGAGGAGTCGGGTCATTCAGGAAGATGCAGATACTTCATGATAAAGAAATGGCACTGGCGAAACAAACAAAATGACGAGGTCACAGAGTGGAAACAAGGCAGAATGCTGGATTGAAGGAGGCTAGCGGAAGAGAGACTTATTTTAGCGCTCAACTGGGGTGCAGGCAGGAAAGAGCTTGTGAACATGGGTGAGCAGATTGGGGCTCAGGTAAAGCACAGGATGGGCAATAGTCGGGCGGAGTTGACGTCCGGCAATGTCACAAGAAGTATTTGTGAGCCTTGTCATCAGTTAAGGCCTGCCAGCAATGGGAATGTCTGTATATGATAGGGAGGAAAGTAATATCAAGTACTGCGCCTCAGATGCTACGTTTTATTAAAAAAAAAAAAACACATCCCTACAGAAAGTGTAGAACGAGTCCGAAAAAATTAGCTATTTCATGAGGCAAACGCTTTATTGAATTTAGACACAAACAGAAGTGAATACAAAGCCCTACTCCAATTACATTTGAGAACACGTACATTACATACAAGTACACACACATAACAAAATAACAATTCAAGGTTCTGAATTCAATGGTCCAAATATAATATACCTGTGGTGGAAAACACCATATAGAAGAGTCATATAATAATGTATCTTGTTTGTAACCAATTAGTCAATGCTATGGAAAACCCGAAGTCCCTCACAAAAGTGTTTCCCTTAGTACTCAACAATTTTTCATTTTTTTTGGCGCATATTCGTTAAAAAAAACCCTAAATTTCATCTACATGCACAATCTGCAAATCCTCTTCAGGGGTATAAGCAGTTTAGGGACCACACTCTGTGTGTAATTCGAAGTTGAGCTGGATGCTTGGTTCTGGGATATTTTGTTTGTAGGTGACAATCTAATTCTGTTTGACGGAACCCCAGAGTTTCAGTTGGGGCAAAAGAAATTCTGGCAGAGCCTCTGGCTGAAGACGTAAAGTTTGAAGACAGTATTAAGTGAAAGCAGTTAAATAGAATTGGAGGGCCAGCTTTACCTCAAATTACTCTACCTTTCCTGTGCCCTCCCAAACAGTCTGTACGGCTCTGGCCTCTGCTAAAACTCAGGACATCCTGTCCTCTAGCTCCACTTCCTCTCCCTCTCTTGGCACCCCTTTGGCCATCTCTCCCTCTCCTCCTCCTCCCTGACAACAGCTGACAAGGTTTCTAGACAAGTCCGATCTATGAAAGTGTCGTCCAAACAGGTGCTCCCCTGCTCCTCCAGAACCACCAAGGACCATATTGACACCCTCTGACACTCTCGCTCCAGCCTTGGCCGATTTCTGTTATCACTCTCTCACCACTGGAACTTTCCCCTCTCCCCTCAAGCACTCCCTTGTGCACCACTTGTCAAGAAGCCATCTGCCGAGCCTACCTGTCCAGCTAACTATCACCCGATCTCTATCACCCCTTTCCTGGCCAAACTCCTGTAAAAGATTGCCATCTCCCAGCTTACTCTCTACACTGAATCTGTTGGTTGTCTCCATGACCATCAGTCTGGCTTCAGAGCTGCCAGAGGCACAGGAACTGCTCTCCTGAACACCCGTGAAGATCTGCTCTCTAACCTGGATTCTAGCATTCCTTCTGTCCCCATCCTCCTTGAAATGTCCTCTGCTTTTGACAGGGTCAACCACGCCATCCTCATCAGTCGGCTCTGAGAACCTGGGCATCATGGATCAGACCCTGGAGTGGTTGACCTCCCTCTTCGACTGGCCCTCCCAGGTCCAACTTGGTTCCTTTCTCTCCACCACCTCTCTCTCCACCTGTGGCCTTCCCCAGGGCTCTATCCTCTCACCTTGGTTTTTCACCCACTACTTGGCCCCTTTGGCCCACCTGATCCCTACCTTCTCTAACTCTCAGTGTTCTGCGGATGACACTCCGCTTTCCTCCAGGCTCTCCTCAGCCTCCTTTCCTCTCTCACTTATTCCTGACTGTCTATCCACGATTCAGGATTGGTGCACTTCCAACGATCTCTGCCTTAATGCCAGTAAGACGGAGATCCTTCTCACTGGGATCCCTGATCCGCTTTCCTTTTCTCTGTCTGGCCGCCCTCCTTGGGCCCTCTTCCATCACCTTCCTGTGAGGCTAAAAACCTTGGTGTCATCTTCGACTCCACTCCCAATACCAGCTGCACCTCCTCAAAAATACTCTTCCTTTCACACCTTCCCCCAGAAGCTCACTGGCTATCTCTATACTGGACTACTGCAACAGCCTCTTTCTCAAGCTGCCTACCTCTACTCTGCCCTCAGCAACTAGTTCAGAATAGGGCCCGCACTACATCCAACGCTCTGCTTCCAAAATACCTTCCTTCTCAAGCCCTTCGTTCAGCTACCTCCAACTCTTTACGGGTTTGATGCTACTCCAGGCAGAGAGAGGGTGGTAGATCTCTCCCTCCTCTGTAGGTGCCTCCCTCTGGAAGGGCCTCCCTGCCCTCTCAGACTTGAGCCGGACCACCTGAAGTTATGGAAGCAGCTCAAAACGTTCTGTCAGGGTGATCTCGCGAGGGCCGGCAGAGCCGTCCGTGGACCTCGGGGGCTAGGGAGGCCCCAACTCCTCCCACGCCCCAAAAGGAGTATGAGGCACACACAAGAGCAAAGTAATTACTGCTGTTTATTATAGTAACGGCAGGGATCGTTCTCAGTCCGTATGCATCCGGGGAGACGCTCTCGTTCTTAGTGGGGCTCGCAGGCCCTTTTTCCCGTAGTATGATGCGCTGCTCGCATCACCTGTGAAAAACCGTCACAAAACCTATCACCACTTCGGGTTGGCTCCCCGAGTGGTAGGGTTAGTATAGATGATTATATGGAGAAATGTTAGTGGATAAGGACAGGTTAGGTGGCACACTTGGGTTATCCCTAACACTTGCTACAATAAATTGGTTACACAGGGACCCTTGGTGATTGGCTACCCGAAATTGTTAGGAACACCCCTAGAAGTCTTTGGAAACACTGGAAGATTCACCATCATCGGCGCACCCAGTGGAATCCAAGATGGCGCCTGTTGGATCACGTTTCCACTACCTAACGGTACAGGTCTAGTTCTCGCACTCAGTTTCCACGTGACCACTCCTACTTATACACAGGAATTCTAACACACTCTGCGTTGCTACTCGCTCCCGTGTATGCATTGCTTCCTAACCCTTGGTTCTGTGCTCTCCAGCACTCCTTTCCCTCGCATTTTCATTTTCCTTCTTCAGTTCAGCTTTGCCGACCCTGGCATTGCGGCGCCTTTTTTCCCCGCTCGGCTTTTGCCGTATTAGCTGCTCGCAGCGCCTGTCCTCAGCTTGGCGCCTACCAAGCTTTGGCAGTTCGCCGCTTCCTTTTCCACACGGCTTGCCGTGTTAGCTGCTGCTAGCCATTCTCGGCATCTTCTTCTCCGCTCCGGCGCCTGCCACTCCTGTGCTCGCAGCTTCTGTTGCACTTACCTCTCTCTGCTTCTTTCCGCCGTTGGCTTCTCCCTCCCGCGGCTCCTCTCCTCCTGCTGTCATTTTGTTTCTTTCTCCTCTCTTACCTCAGGAGTCTCGTCTCTCGAAGTGACAGTTCGCTTCTCCCGACACTGTTGGGGGTTTTCCCCAGCTCCTTACCTTGGATTATTCATATTCCGCATCCAGTCTTCAATTGAACATCAAGCTCACTATTCTACTCTTCATTGATCCTGCGGACTACCATTCTACACAATCGGAACCTGTCTGATTCTGGGTTTTCTTCCCCACGAGGGTTTCCCAGGAGGGTGGCCCCCTAGGTGCACAGAGTACTACTCACGGTCTCTGGACTCCTGGGGGGACGTCTCTCTCTTCTCTACAAACATCCGGATAAGAACCGAAGATTCGTGAGTACCATTCTTGGCATAAATAGAAGGCGAGGTGTGGAAAGAGATTGAAAGAGATTGTAAGAGAAGAAACAAGGAACAATGGAGATTCTGTCGTACATCACACAGTTCAAGCAACTGGCACATGAAACGGCCTGGGCAGATGACGCCCTCATTACTATTTTTAGGAGAAATGTAAACGAAGACTTGAAGGACGAACTGTCTCGGGTGCCTCGCCCGCATAACCTTGCAGAGATGATAACACTCGTTCTACAGATGGATTATCGTATCCAAGAAAGGTACTTAGAAAGGAAGAAAGGAAAAGCCAAAGGACCTTCTCCAACTGTACGAAGCGAATTTGCCAAGACCTCACGAACCCATGAGGAAGAACCTATGCAAATAGGAACCACCAGAGGTCCTCTTACCTCAGAAGAGAGAAACAGAAGACGCTCTTGGGGTCTCTGTATGTACTGTGGTTCGGACAAGCATGTTTTGAAGGACTGTAATCTAGTCCCTCCCCGCCACTCGGGAAACGCCTTCACCCGTTCATAAAGGGAACCATGAACGGGCGTGGAACTCGGAGTTCCCTCAACGGAGTGGCTAATTCAACTCAAATGGTGGTTTTACCGGTAACTCTCCGATTCAATGACAATTCCATCGAAAACGTTCCAGCTCTTGTAGATTGCGGGGCAGCGGGTCTTTTTATGGATACCGATTGGGCTTACAAGAACAAGATACCCCATATGGCTAAGGAATTACCTGTCCCAGTCGAAGGAGTAGATGGAGAATCCTTATCCTCTGGACCCATACGAGCCAATACCTCCATCCTCACTATGAGGATAGCTTCCCATGAAGAGGAGGTGATCTTTGACCTCATTAAGGCAGCTCACTACCCGGTAATCCTGGGAATACCTTGGTTGGCCAAACACAATCCCTATATCAATTGGAAAGCTGGAACCATGTTTCTGGGATCAGAATACTGTATCTCCACATGTCAACACAACGGTGCAACTGGTATACACGCCTCCAATGCTCCTGTAATCTCTCAGAACTCTAACGCAGTGGTGCTAAATCTGAAATTGTTACCGGAATGTTACCACGAGTACCGTAATGTATTCTCTAACGAGGAATTCAAGGAACTGCCTCCGCACAGGAGAGACGATTGCAGTATAGATCTACTGCCAGACGCGCAGATCCCATTTGGAAGGATGTACACCCTATCTAATCCCGAAAAGGAAGCCCTGAAGGAATATCTTCAGACAAATCTACGCAACAGACTTATCACTGAATCAAAGAGTCCAGCTGGAGCGTCCTTGTTTTTCATACCGAAAAAAGACTGCAAGGAGCTGAGACCCTGCATCGATTATAGGGGGTTAAATGGGGTCACCTACAAAGATCGATATCCCTTGCCTTTGATTCAAGACATTTTAGAAGCGGTAAGGGGTGCCTCCATTTTCACCAAACTGGACCTAAGAGGCGCTTATCATTTGATTCGGATCAAAAGCGGAGACGAATGGAAGACGGCATTCCGCACCCCTTTTGGGCATTACGAATATCACGTTATGCCTTTCGGCCTGGCCAATGCTCCATCAGTTTTCCAAAGATTTGTTGACCACTTGTTCTCTGATTTATTACTACATTCACTGATCGTATATCTTGACGATATATTGATCTTTTCTACCAATATACAAGAGCACATTTCTCATGTTTCAGAGGTACTACGTCGCCTTCAAGACAATCACCTTTTCGCCAAATTAGAGAAATGCTCTTTTCATCAAGAAAAGATTCCTTATTTGGGCTTTATTCTTTCCAAAGAAGGAGCTTCCATGGACCCCCACAAGGTACAAGCCATTTTGCATTGGAAGGCTCCACAAGGAGTCAAAGAAATCCAAAGGTTTGTTGGTTTTGCGAATTTCTACAGGAAATTTATACCCAACTTCTCCAAAGTCATCAAACCATTGACAACGCTTCTACAGAAAGGAAGGAAATACGTTTGGTCTACGGAGACACAACAAGCCTTCGATGAACTTAAGTCTGCCTTTTCATCCGCTCCCATCCTTAGACTGCCGGACCAAACCAAACCATTCCTCCTAGAGACTGATGCTTCTCATTCGGCCATAGGAGCGGTCTTGAAACAGACTTCTCTTAGCGGCAAAGAGCATCCCATTGCCTATATGTCGAAGACCTTGACTTCCTCGGAACAAAACTACACGGTTCTGGAAAAGGAATTGCTCGCAATTAAAAAGGCATGCCAAGAATGGAGACATCTTCTGGTAGGAGCAAGACATCCCATCACTATCAGAACCGACCACAGGAACCTTAAAGTCCTTCAGAATTTCGAGTGCCAAAACAGCCGACAAGCCCGATGGGCCTATTTTTTCTCTCCTTTTGACTTTCATATCACCCACATTCCAGGCACCTGTAACCAAATGGCTGATGCCTTGTCTCGCAGTACACAAACAGTAGACGGTACAGTTAAGGAAAAGATATTTCCGCAAACCACTTTTGTTTTTGTAGTCTCTTCATTTCTCCAAGATGTCCGCAGTCAAATAAAAGACATAAAGGATAGTGATATCCAAAATTACCAGCTTCAGGAAGAACATGGTCTATACTACTATGGCACGAGTCTGTTTGTGCCTACAGAAGACCTAAAACAGCAGGTATTACACATGTGCCACGATCACAAAGTAGCAGGTCACAGAGGAATAGCCAACACTCAGGAACTGATCAGCCATCATTTTTGGTGGCCCACCTTAACTGCAGACGTCAAAGACTACGTTTCTTCTTGTGTCATCTGTCTTCAAGAAAAGACACCAAGGAGACTCCCAGTAGGAAAACTGGTCCAACCCACTCTACCCGACCAACCTTGGGAAAAAATTTCTACGGATTTTATTGTAGAACTACCACCTTCAAATAATAATACCACTATAATGGTAACTGTGGATTCCATGACTAAAATGACACACTTTATTCCCATGAAAAAACTCCCAACAGCAGCTCAGATGGCCTCCTGTTTTTTGCAGACAATATTCCGATTGCATGGACTCCCCAAAAACATCATCTCCGATAGAGGACCACAATATATATCGTCATTCTGGAAAGATCTATGCCAATCGCTAGGAATACAACGAGATCTGACCTCTGGATACCATCCACAATCTAACGGTCAGACAGAGAGGCTGAACCAGTCTTTAGAACAATACCTTAGATGCTTTATCTCGGCTACCCAAGACAACTGGGACGACCTCCTTCCCTATGCGGAGATAGCATACAATAATTCTCAACACTCTGCTACCAAAATGTCTCCTTTCTACTGCACATACGGATATCATCCTGTAATAATCCCTACTACTCCTCCCAGAATTACCAACTCTCCTGCAGTAGAAGAATTGGTAGCCAACATTCAGTCTGGACATGCCCTGGCCCGTAGAGCTCTCAAGGAAACACAAGAAAGGACTAAAAAACAAGCAGACAAGCGAAGGTCCCAAGAACCCACTTACCATCAAGGGGATTTGGTATGGTTGTCCTCTCGATACCTCCCAAAGAGACTGATACCTACTAAACTATCCCCCAAGTATTTTGGTCCATTTACTATTTCCGGAGCAGTAGGGAAAGTGGCATATCGCCTTCAGTTACCTCCTTCTTGGTCTAGAATACATAATGTTTTCCACGTCTCTCAGCTAAAGGCCAATGTTTCAGACAGGTTCCAAAGGCAAGATAGAAACAAACCTTTGCCTATTGACTCCTCCGAAGGACAAGAATATGAAGTATCGGCCATAGCGGACTCCAGATACCATCGGGGAATTCTTCAATATCTCCTAGATTGGAAAGGATATGGACCGTCCGACAGGACTTGGGAACCAGCTTCTGCAGTTCATGCACCTGCATTGGTGCGCCGATTCCACAGGTCTCAACCGTGGAAACCTGGACCTTCCACCCCACGGGAAGGGCATACTGTTAGGAACACCCCTAGAAGTCTTTGGAAACACTGGAAGATTCACCATCATCGGCGCACCCAGTGGAATCCAAGATGGCGCCTGTTGGATCACGTTTCCACTACCTAACGGTACAGGTCTAGTTCTCGCACTCAGTTTCCACGTGACCACTCCTACTTATACACAGGAATTCTAACACACTCTGCGTTGCTACTCGCTCCCGTGTATGCATTGCTTCCTAACCCTTGGTTCTGTGCTCTCCAGCACTCCTTTCCCTCGCATTTTCATTTTCCTTCTTCAGTTCAGCTTTGCCGACCCTGGCATTGCGGCGCCTTTTTTCCCCGCTCGGCTTTTGCCGTATTAGCCTCTCGCAGCGCCTGTCCTCAGCTTGGCGCCTACCAAGCTTTGGCAGTTCGCCGCTTCCTTTTCCACACGGCTTGCCGTGTTAGCTGCTGCTAGCCATTCTCGGCATCTTCTTCTCCGCTCCGGCGCCTGCCACTCCTGTGCTCGCAGCTTCTGTTGCACTTACCTCTCTCTGCTTCTTTCCGCCGTCGGCTTCTCCCTCCCGCGGCTCCTCTCCTCCTGCTGTCATTTTGTTTCTTTCTCCTCTCTTACCTCAGGAGTCTCGTCTCTCGAAGTGACAGTTCGCTTCTCCCGACACTGTTGGGGGTTTTCCCCAGCTCCTTACCTTGGATTATTCATATTCCGCATCCAGTCTTCAATTGAACATCAAGCTCACTATTCTACTCTTCATTGATCCTGCGGACTACCATTCTACACAATCGGAACCTGTCTGATTCTGGGTTTTCTTCCCCACGAGGGTTTCCCAGGAGGGTGGCCCCCTAGGTGCACAGAGTACTACTCACGGTCTCTGGACTCCTGGGGGGACGTCTCTCTCTTCTCTACAAACATCCGGATAAGAACCGAAGATTCGTGAGTACCATTCTTGGCATAAATAGAAGGCGAGGTGTGGAAAGAGATTGAAAGAGATTGTAAGAGAAATGGTATCAGTGAGGAGCCCCTTGTACTCTGATTGGTACCCTCGTGAGCCCCCAAGGCTGGGACCATCGCCATTCCCAGCCCGCGAGGTACAAGGTGTTGGCAACATTGTGCAACTATGTGTTAGTGGTGGACAATGGACAGGTCTTTGCTAGTGGCTGATGATCACGCCTTTCCCATCGGTGTAGGTGTCCAACTTGTCACTTTGTTGTTGAAGCCTGCGTCTCAGACGTGGGACCCCGGCGACTTTCTGTCTCGTAAGCTTGGCATCTTGTCAGTTTGGCTTAGTCACGTGTGTAGAGACCGTAGCTGGAACAGGATTATAAGCATTTAATTTGTTTTTTCGGCCCATCTGGGTGCTTGGCTGCGGCAGGTGTAGCCTTGGCACTGAGAGCTCGGCATGTGGGTTGCAACATTGTGGCCTTGGCGGTGGGCTCTTGCTGGGACTCGTTCATCATGGTCAGCGCATTGCTTTTCATCTCGAAAAGGTTTTTCATCTTAGAGGCTCCGGCCTGAGGACTCTTGCTTGCGGCCTACTCGGGCCTAGTTTTCCTGGGAGGCGATGTATAATTACTATCATAGGTGCCGTAGGGTGACAGAGTGTCACAAGTAGTAATATATATATATATATATAAAATTACATCTCTATGGGGGTAGGGTAGCATGAAGCGTCTGCAAGCGTATACACAAGCTCTTCAGGCATCTTGCATTTCTGCTGTGCTGTAGGAGGCCTATGTGGAAAATAACAATGATGCATGTCCGTGAGTGTGTCAGGCCGCTACGTCATAGCATTGAGTATGTTCTTCGTGTGAGTTGGTGTGTGAGTGACCAGGGTGCATGGTGGCACAGGTGTTCTTGTCTGTTGGCTATGTCGTCATGACACCTCTAATGATGTTGATGTTTTGCGGCTGTTTTAGTCGATCTGGTCGTCAGCTTGGCCAGGGCATGGTAGTGGGCATGCCCCTCGTGCATGTGGGCCACGAACACATGGTACCTTGCCGTCTGGTAAGGAGGTGAGCGGGTCAAACTCCTATCGCGTGGGGTGCTTGGGCTGTGATCCTCTAGGCCAGGGTCTGGATGAGAATGGGGGGAGGGTGTTTTCCCATTTTCCCACTTCAGTCCCCCCTCTGGTCGACTTGTCGACCACAAAATGATCCGCTCTCTTGTCTCCGCGTGGTCTCCATACCTTTGTTATCTCTCCTAAGTGTCCATACTGGTTCACATGATCTTCAAATGACCAGTACATATACACATATCCACCACCGGGTTTGCAGTAGACCCACTTCCCAACATAGCTCTTCGGGTTCCTTGGGTTTTCTACCTTCACAGACGACGGGTGTGAATCATTTTCTAATATTTGCTTGCGCAATCTCTCCCTTTCCTTGATTATTATATCTGTTTGTCTGTCGTCTTCTGCTGGCATTAAGGTGTGCATGCCTATCATTTCCATCATTTCATCAGTCGTCCGTGCTCTCCACAACCTTAATCCTAAAAGGGCAGCCATTCCCAATATTATGCATCCAGGTATTATTTTAAGGCCATCTGACAACCATGATGGCATCCAGGACCACAAGTAGGAAAACCAGCTGCCATCTTTCTTTACTCCTTTAGCTTCTTCTATCTTGGCGTGCATCTTGGCAAGTTGTGATACTGCCTCGGTGAGGGTGCCGTTAACTGCAACATTAGCAGGGATGAATGTACAACATGATTTTCCAATTTTTGCACAAACTCCTCCTTCCAGTGCAGTAAGGATGTCCAGTACATATCTATTCTGTAGTGCTACCATTCGTACTGCCCTCAATTCTTCTTTTATTGCATTGAACCCGTTGACGGTTGAGTTTATTGTCATCATTAGCTCCCATCTTGTTATTCGGAGCCATTTTGCATTTGCGTATGCCTGCAGTCCTGGATGTATTATTGATGAGAAGAACATTGCCGCTCTGCTAAACAGTCTGTGTCCTGGTGGAATGTCACTGAGAACTGTTTCTGATCTTCCTCATAGGTAGTTTCCCGTCAGTGACTCTCCTTGTCTTTTTACTCTTGACAATATATTTGTGCTGTTACTTCCTTTTCCCTCTCCATTCGTCGCATATCTTTTCTTCCTTTTATTCCCTTTGTCCATTTTAGGGAAGTTCCCCAAGTTGACCTCTTTCTGTGGTACCACTAGGGATGTTACATTTATGTGTACCATTGTGCATAGTCCATTCCAAGATGGCGGCAAGCTGTGGTATGCCTTTTCTCCGCATGCCCAATAGTGGTCCATTAAAAACGCTGTACCGGCACTCTCCTTCGTTATTGTCACTATCCTTTTGCAGTTGCTGTTTCTTCCGACATGTACGTCTCCGTTGTGTTGATAACATAGTGTCGGTGCAGTTAGTGGAAGTATTGATACCGGGTCTTCGTCCTTCTCTAACCAGGTCACCAGTCCAGCGGTCTTAATCCATCCGTTGAAACACTGGTTGTTTTCTTCATCTATTTTTGCTATATTCAGTTTTGTCAGTGTTACCATTTCGCTCCCCACAACCCCCTCTGTCCATCATTCCTTCGTATATACTTTCCCATATATTAGCAGCAATGGTCTTTCTCAGCACCCCATTACTCCAGCAACTTCACTTGTGCGCCATTCACATGGTAGGTAGTTCAACGTCACTTCCTTCCTCTCTCCTTTGTTTGGGCCATCCGTCACGTACTGGAGTCCTTCTGTTAGTTGCTAGTAGTTATTGTACATGTGGAGTGTCTTGATGAAGTTATTTTCATACGGGTATGTGTCTCTCGTCTGCCACTTTATTATTGCCATTCTCCCTTGGAAACATCCTTTTGTTTGGAACAGGGCCAGGTATATCAGGCATTCTACTGATGTTGCTGGTACTTCAGTAGCCACAAATGTTCTGGAGGCGCTCATGGCGTATGGGATCAGTGAGCAGACATAGCAGTTGTCAGTTGTCCCCTTACCAATTTTGGACATGTGCTGATATCACATATTGAGACGTGTGCGGAATCTGTAAGATATGTGTCAACCCCATTATTATCACCATATGTGCTACGTTTAATCCTCCCCGTTTAATCTTGTTCTGCTCGTACCACCTGACACCGTACCTGTTGCAGGCGTGGTAGGGGATTCATTAGTAGGGGGTGCAGCTAACACATGAGAAGCATGGTGTGCCTGCCAGACAGTGGCAGCAAGTAGACCAGTGATAAACAACAAACCTATAATTTTTAATACAATAGCTAATATCACCAGCATTTTTCTCTTACCTTTGCTGCGGTCCTGCAGCTTATTATTTTTTTACGATATAGGTGCCCGCCTGAAAATGTCTAAAAATAAGCGTTAATTTATTAGTTTTGTTTATTCAAGCTCTCCCTATCAAGTAATCATTTAATGCCCACGCGAAAAGCTGTTCCCACGCGTATCTTAGTGAACTGTCTCTTAGAGCTGGTAAGTGCTCGTGGAGGTGTGGGAATGATTGCTCTATGGCCAGAATGAACGTGTTGTATTACACACGTATTTTTTGTTTCTTTAAATATCTTGGTCTTTTTATAACGTATACAAATTGGTGTGACCGTGCTTCAGGTGTATTATCATCTGTGGGCAGCATTTACCTTTGGGCAAAACTCAATGTTAGTTACCTCACTTTTCTTTATATGTAAACAGTAAGACGCGGTACCTGCATGTGCGAGACAAAAGGAGAAAGAGAACATGAATGTGTCTACAAGTGTGGTGCTGTATGACAGTTTGTTATACAATGTCCTTTATTTGGGCAGTGGCAGGGGTGGGGTTGGCTGGGGCAGTGTTTTTGTTGCTCTGGGACCTCGTGACCATGGGGTGGGCTGTGGCCGATTGTCCATTTGAGTCTTTAGGGGTGTCTGGAGTTTGGGAGGGGTCAGAGGCGTTGGCCCGGTCGTCGACACAAGGGCGGGTCTGATCTTTGTAGGGCTTGATGTCGTGCAGAGGAGTCCAGACCTGTTTATCTTTGAGCTTCACTGCTCTAGTAGTTACTTTCTCAACCTGGTGGGGCCCAGTAAATCTTGGGCTATTCCAATTTCTATTGAAATTACGAAGGAGAACGTGATCTCCTTTTCTTAGTCCAATGTGCTGCTTGTTCCTGTCCTTCACTTGCATTATCTTCCTGTTAGGTGGTCTTCGACCAGCCCCACATCCTCACGAGCTGTTGAGAGATAAAGGTGACACTAGTAATCAAGGAATTTATATATTCGTACATTTCATCACCAAAAACAGTTTGAACAGGGTGGCAATCTGTTATGGCCCTTGATGGTGGCATCAGTGGGAGGTGCATTTGGTGTCCGGTCACCACCTCGTGGGATGTGAAGTGGTGATCCGACCCTGGCATGTTTCTTAACTCAGATAGGGCTAAGGGGAGGCAGTAAAGCCAGCTTCTTTTGGTAGACTGCTGAATTTTTGCAGTCTCTTCTTTTAGGAGGCCGTTGAGGCGTTCACAAACACCATTCGCCTGTGGGTGGTATGCACATGCAAACTTGTGTTTGATGCCAAGGAGTGCAGTTATGTGCTGAAACATTTAATTGGCGAAGTGTGGGCCATTGTCTGACCGTAATACTTCGCACACCCCCCACCTCGGGAAGACCTCCCTGATCAGGAACTTTGCTGCTCTAAAGGCATCTTCATGGGAGCATGGACCGGCTTCGATCCACCTTGAAAATGGGCATATTACCACAATCATGTATTTGTACCCCTGACATACGTTTATCATGTCAACGTAGTCAATGTGGAGGTGTAGGAAGGTTCCTTCCGGCCGGGGTATAACACCTTTGATCACTTGCAGCGTGTGACCGGCCGTAAATTGTTGGCAAGCAAGACAATTACTAATGAAATTTGCAACGTGTGAATTTAATTCGGGACAGAACCACCCTTCCTTAATTGGTGCTGCTATCACCTCTTTCCCTGTGTGTGCGGGATGGTGTAGTTGGGCCAAGGCTGTTTTCAATAAGGCCAGGGGCATGACTATTTTACCTGTATTGTTTTGCCGCCATAACGCGTCTGTGGGGGACATTGTGCATCCCCTTTTGACCCAGAGCTCTTTCTCTGCCATTGGTGCGGCTGCTTGTAACTCCATTATTTCATTCTCAGGGATATGAGTGCACCCATCTTTCATCAGCATCTGTCTCACCCCCACTCTCCCCTTATCTTTTCCTTTTTCTGGGGGGATCCAAATCTCCCCGTAGTACGCAGCATGTTTAGCATGTACGTCTGCTGTTTCATTACCTTTGGAAATGAGATCATCCCCATTTGTATGGGCCTGACACTTCACCAAGGCACTTCTTTGGGGTCTTCAATTACTTCAATTAGCTCCGCAAGTAGTAGGGCATGTTGCACTGGGGTGCGTCTGCCCTTCTAAATCCTCTTCGCTGCCACTTAATTAAACCAGAGTGTACAGTTGATGTGACATATGCACTGTCAGAATATATAGTTTCTCTTTTGTCATTGCTTTCTTTTAGTGCCAAAATTATGCCCACTAACTCTGCTGCCTGGGCAGAGTAGTGTTGTGGTAGCTGGACACATATCACTGGAACATATGTCCAATCCTCTGTCAATCTCACCACTGCAGCACCTGTTCTGCGGATCCCATCACTTTGGTCTATTGTTGAAGAACCATCAATGTACAGTATTTCGCCCCCTCTAGGGCGTTTTCCTCAACTTTTCTTGTGCTGGAATGTGTGTCGATATCTTGTGTGCAGTCATGTGCATAGTTGCCATCTTCCACTACCTCGGCTATGAACCTTGCTGGGTTCACGTTGCTGCACCTTACAATTGTTAACTCAGGTGTGGACAAGATAACTTCGTACCCTGGTGCCCTTTGAGTGGTCAGTGTTGATTTTGGTTTGTTCAGAATGGCAAAAAGGGCATGCTCCACGTACAGTGTTGTTGGGCAACCCATTGTTATTGAGGATGATTTTTCCACCGCAAAGGCTGTGGCAGCCAGGCGCTGCTCGCACGGGAAGTGTCCTAACATTACAGGGTCCAGGTGCCCGCTGTAAAATGCTACTGGTTTGTGCCCCATGCTAGTTTTTTGTGTCAGTACTGCTCTCATCACTGCTGAGCTGCAATGCGAAAAGATGAAAAATTGTGCTTCATAATTTGGGGTGGCTACTACTGGTGCTGTGGATATGGCATGTTTTAGTTCCTGAAATGCCTCTGTCATTTCTGTGGTCCATCTCAACTTCTTTTCCCCTTTCTGTGCTTCTTTTAGTGCCTCAAGCAGTGGTCCTGTGTATGAGCCCTAATCAAAAACCCAAGCCCTGCAGTAATTGCATAGGCCTAAGAACTGTTGTAGTTCTCTCACTGTCTGTGGCTGCAGTGTGTTTTTTATGGCCTGTGCCCGTTGAGGTGCAATGTTTCTTCCATTTTGTGAAATGAGCTGGCCTATGTAGAGCATTTGTTCTTGGCAGTACTGTAGTTTTTCCTTGTCTACCTTGTACCCTTTTTCTGCTAACACAGTGAGCATCTTTACAGAGTCTCTCCTGCACTTCTGCTCTGTTGTGCTACAGAAGAGTGTCATCTACATATTGTAGCACTGTGCTCTCCATCTCAATATTGTTCAAGTCCATTTGTATCACCCTGTTAAATATGGATGGCTACTCACAGTACCCCTGGGGCAACATTGTGTGTTTATTTTGTGTTGCGGTAAGTGAAGCTTGTCAAATCTTGTGAGTCAGGGTGTAGTGCTATTGAGAAGAATGCATTTTTAAGGTCAATCACAGTGAATCGTGATGCCTCTGTTGGTATTCCACATAATATAGTGGCTGGGTTAGCCGCTATAGGGTATTCTGCCTCTACAATGTGGTTGAGGGGTCTTAAAACCTGTTTGAAACGCCAAGACCCTCCCATAGCCTTGCACACAGGATACACAGCAGTGTTGCATGGAGACTCTGATGGCACTTGTATGCCTCTCTCTATTAGTGCTCTTATTGTTTCATATATTCCTTCATCTGCCTCTTTTGATAGTGGGTATTGCTTCACTCTCGGCAGTATGGCTCCTTTTTTCAACTTTATTTTCACACCTCTAATGCTTTTGATGCAGCCCACGTCATATGGACAGGTGGTCCATAGAGATGCAGGTACTTTCGCCAGGTCCTCCTCATAAAATGCACAACTGTAGCGGCTGGTGCTTCTAGCGCCATCCTCTGTGCTACGTCTCTCTTTGTTACCGTCGCCCAGATGTGGACACTCATTTGAAACACCATCTCTCCCCTCACCATTATCATCTGAGAAGAGCTCCTCATCAGATACTTGTGTTAGTCGGCACCCCTCTGCTAGAGCTATAACTGCCTTCCATGCTCTCCCTTCCCTGTCTTGGGCATGCACCGCGATGTAGTCCTGTGTTGCCACAATGCTCTCAATGTTCAGTGATATCCTTGTCCCTTCCCGTTCACTAGTTGGTGTTTCAGGTCTGAAAAGGTAAGCTGCTGGCCTCCTCCAAACCTTTCCTTCAATCCCTGGCAGCCATGCTATTGCCATGTCTGTCCCATATCGAAATAGTTCTCAATCTATTGGTTCGGCCCTTATTACTGTTTTGCCGCAATAGGCCTGTAATATATGTCGTGCTGTGAGCATGCTTATGCCTGGTGTAGAGCAAATTATTCCTTTGTCAGTGAAGGAGATGGTCATCTTCAACTTGCTCATGATGTCTCTATCTAGTATGTTTACTGGTGACTTTTTTTTAGTATAGCAGCGGTAGTGACATATCATGATCACCTACAGATAAGGAGATGTTATCTGTGAAAGGAACCAACCCTCGAGCCCCAGAGAATCCTTGTGTGTTCATAGCTTCGCCTGACAGTTGAAACTTCCCCTCTCTTATGCATGACCTAGTGGCCCCGGTGTCAACTAAGAAGGAACATTTTTTGTCACCTATCACCACCTGTATGCGGCGTTCCTCCACAGAGTTAGGTGTTATTGATAGGATGGGACACATCAAGAACGTCTGTGGGCTGTCCTATTGTGGGTAAGTGACTGTCCATTTCCTGTGTATGGGTTGTGACCCAATATTGTCACCTTCCCAAGCTGTGTCTGGGCTACAGGTGCATCAGTAGATGTTATCGCATTGTCTTGTATTTGTGTTAATTGTTGGCCAGTTTGGACCTGCTGTTGCTGCTGTATACTTGACTGTTGCTGCGGTGGTACGTGTGCTTGCATGTGTGGTTGTTGTTGCTGTTGTGGTTGCAAGGTCTGTTGTGGCATTCGTGCTTGTTGTGGTGGTAGTTGTTGCTGTACCTCCTGCTGCTGGTAAACCTGTTGTTCCCCCATGGGCCCTTGTTGTTCCTGCTCCCCCCAGGCTGCCTGTGCTGGTCTCATCCTACATGTGTGTGACATGTGTTCTACTATCCCACATATCCAACATGTCGGTGGTTCCCGCGCTTGCCACTGAGGTCCCCCATGTAGTCCTGATACCCCTTCTGTCCCTGTTGATTGTCACCTCGGAACCCTCCCCCTTGCTGGTGGGTGGGTGGGCCATATCCTCTCCCTCTCATTTGCCCTCCCCTCCCTCTGTAGTTGCTTGAGTACCTGTTTCCCATTTGCATATACCCTCCCCCCATTTGTTGTGTGTATGTCGGGGGATGAAGCATTTGCTGTGTCACTACTTGTGCTTGCTGTGATGGTGCTACCTGTTGTTGTGTTGTGCCTTGTGGCACCGTTGGCTGTGGTTGTGCTGGGGCTCTTATCAGTGCTCCCTCCATGGCATATTTCGATAACTTCTTCTGGACCAATTTTGCTTCCTCTGCCTTTCTATCCTCCTCCTTTTGTTTCATTTTCTCCTGCCACATCCTGCAATAGTGTACTATTGTCAGCTGTATTTCTGGCCATCCTTTAGCTTCTATTCCTACTAACTTTTTTAACTGTCTCTGTACTTGCTCCGGGAGCCCTTGTATAAGTATGTGGTAGAAAATTGCTGGTGTTATGTAGTCAACAGGATCTTCATTCTCACGCATCTTTCGTGATGTGATTGCTCCTATGTCTGAAGTGTCTGGAAATTGTACCCTTAATGCTTGCCAAAGCGCATGTCTGCAATTGGCAAAAGGTGCCCCATCATGTGCTGTGTCATGTATTGTCACCCCGGGGGGTCCCGCCCTTTTCCATATATTGTCAGCAGCATCCCCTAGTATGGAAATTAGGAGGCCCTTCAAGTCTCCCACCGCTAATGTTTGCCCTGCAGTGTGTTTTTCCATCTCATATATCCATTTCCCAGCTCCTGCACTCAGTGATGGGAGTCTGCATTTTATATTTTCTTTGTCTGCATGCTTCCAGGTGATGTATTGCGGTCTCGTTCCTCCCCTCTCTAGTAGTGGCATTAAATTGTAGCCCCTCTCCTCTTCCTTCATCCTCCTGTGTGTGGTTATGTCACTGTAGTAATCATTTTCCTCCATGTCTGGTGTTTCTTCAATTCTGTCAATATTACAGGGGTTTGCTCCTTCACTCCCTATATCCCTTCTCCCCTTTTTGCGTTCTTCTAGTGCTATCATGGGCGTGCTTGCTCTCTCTTCCTGCCTGCGTCCTGGGAGGTCTCTAAGCCTGCCAACATATGGGGTGTGTGCAGGGGGTTGGTGTCAGTAGGCGTGGTGTGGGTGTTAGCGGGTGTGGCATTTTCCCTATTATCTCCCTGCTCTTTGTTTCCCCTGCGTTATGTCCTCCCCTCCTCTTGCATGCCGATGGCGACTCGCAATGAGTGCGCGTTTTGTATAGTTTGTCTAAACTGTCCCTACTTTCATCTCTTCCATTTATGCTTAAATCCTCCTCTTCTTCACTGCAAAACCCATCAGCCTACGTCGACCACCACTCTGTGCGTTTTCCCCCTACTGTCACTGTCTTTAAATCCATCAAATCTTCATCTGTGTACTCACCTCCTCTACCCACAGCTACCTGTGTTGGTGTTGATGCCACTTCCTTATCATGGTGTGTGTATCTCCTTGCTCCATCTTCCGTCCTCCTATCTTTTCCCGCCTCTTCTTTCTGGTCCACTACTCCACCCATTTCCCCTCTTTTCCTTTTTATTTCTTCTAATACTTCTTCACTTACCTTTGCTAATATCCTCTCCTCATCCTCCTTTCTCCCCTTTGCCTTCTTAATATGCTTTCTATTACCTTCCCTTCTTCATACTTCCTTGCACTTTCAGCTGTAATCCTCTGTCCACATTCCCATCTCCCTATCGTTCTCTTCCCTCTCCTCCTCCTCCCTTCTCATCTCCCTTTGTTCTGCACGTGCCATTCTTTGTGCTATTGCCGTGATGCGCTCCCCCTCCTTTTTCCTTTCTTCCGCCTTTACCTTCATTCTCGCCATCTCTTTGTCATGTGCTTTTTCATTCTGCCTCTTCCGTGTTTCTTCCTCGAACTGCCTGAGCAAAGCGCTTCGCACGTTCCTCAATTCCGCCAATCTTTCCTACAGTATCTCTTCCTCCTCTCGTGATAGTCGCCCTTCTCTTTCTCCACTTACCTCTGACCCTGTCTGCGTGTTTTCCTTCTCTTCCTTACTTACCAGTTTTACTGCGTCCTCCTCTTCCTTTGTTAATGTTCCTCAGAGCTTCAAAAGCACCTGTGCTGCTATCCACTCTGTCCCTACGTCTGCAAATCTACCCAATGGACCCCTGTCATTCCCCTTTCTTACCGGCGTAGTTGTTGAATCTACTGTACCTACCTCTCCCATCTTCCTTTGGCAATCATCCGGGGTGTGTATGGCGGGGGGCTGTATGCAGGGTTGGAGTATCCTTCAGCAGCCGTTAATTGCTGTCTGGCCGCTTCTCTAAGTTCTGTTAGTGGGTCCAACCCCCCTTCCTCCTTCTTCACTACCTTAGCCACTTGTGCTCCTTCTGCCCCCTCTTGTTTGACCTTCGCCACGGCTACCGCAAATGATCCTTCCGCCTCTTCTTCACTTTCTTCAGTGCTGGGCGCATTTTTGTTTTTCTTATCCCCGGCCCCTCTTTCTTTTTTTCTTCCTTAACCTCATTCTCCTCCCTTATCCTCTTTTACCCCCTGCACTGTGTACATACCTGTGTCCCCAGGTCCAGTTCCCTGGAACATCTTCCAGAGGTCAAAAACTTCTAAGTGGTTTGCTAATTTCTTCCCCTTGTAGGTATTGTGAATGTATGTTAACAAACTATGTTGTGGTTATGTATCGAAGCTGCCGCTAGGCGGCCACGGTACTCTTTGTTGTCTATTCCTTGTGTCCACTCGATACTGTAATTATTTTCTCCCTGTGTGGTGTCAATGTCGTGCAGATGTGCTGAAGTGGAGTGGTTAACGCACTTCCATGTTTCTCCACCCCGCTCCTGCCCCCGAGCCATAGTACAGGGCCATGCTACAACTTTACTTTTCCAAATTTTTACCTTTTACCTGGCCCCATAAACTGGGGACTTCGGTTGTCCGCTGAAAAGGAAAGCAATCTTTATATGGTACAGTTATTACTTCTACTTATAACTACGGCCCCCTTTGGCCGTGGCACACAAAGCCCCCTGCAGCGATGTGTCCTGTGCGGCGTGCCTCTGGGCTGCCCCACCTTCCTCTTTCTTTTGTACTTGTCACACTTTCAACTCAACTCCTCCTCCCCTTTTGCTCCTTCACCTCAAACCACACCCTTGTTGAGTGCTGACGGCGTTCGCTGTGCGCGGCCGCCTCTCCCCCGTGGCCCTTCCCTGCCTGAGCACGGCCGGCGTTCTCCGTGCGTGGCTGCCTCTCCCCCTTTCCTCCTACCCCTTCGCACCCTCTGTCCCCGGCCACTCCTAGATGAACGTGGGGTGTATCGCGATGTATCAATACAAACACTATGGGTGACGTCACCAACTGCTACAACACACTGTAAGTACTTATACATTTCAAAACTTCACAAATGCGCTCTTGTTCTCACACTGTTATCCCCCATTTACCCCACAGCTGTCTTCTCGCCTCGTCTGGAGCAAGGTATCAACAATCAATGCACTTAATATAATCCGTCTGCGCACGCTGCGTCCACTCGCGTGTGATACGCCCCCTCTCCAGAGGAGCTTAACTAGCCAATTATCTTCCGCACTCAGTAAACAACCTAGCTACCCCCTGCGGGAAAACGTCATCTACTTAACGAGCTTCAACACTCAATTAGTAGGGAACCTTATCTATTCACTGATCTCCAATGTCAACTCATAGGAAAGCCACATCCCAATCCGCGCCCTCTAACAATCACACGTGGGTGCCTGAGGCCCCACCCAATCCACTTCGGGACGGTCCTCGTGCCTGTCCTGTTACATCTCACACCTCTATCGCCGCGGAACAGTCAAAATCAATTTCCACACACTGTTACAACCGCCCTCATCCCTCTTTACAACTCCTCCCCCCTCCCGCACAACATTACGTTGCTGGTTGGGTGTGCCATACTCACCAAGTCCTCATGAGTCGGGGCCGCTCGACCGCGGGCACCCCTCCAAGCGGCTCGCCACCGCCCTTCGTCTGTACACTCGCCAACCGCAAGCGGGATACTTTTCAAGTTGGCTCCCGAGGGCCAATGTCCGGATTGCGCTGTCTGGTCTTATCGCAGTTTCGCGGTGGTCCAGTAGTCCTCTAAAGGGAGCAACAGCAGAGGGGGCCGCGCTGCCCGGTTGCCTCGTTACAGGAGGCCTGGTAGTTATGCTCTTAGGGTAGGTTAAGTAGATCTCAAACAGATCTCAGCAGTGCCTCCAACTTTTCGGGGTGATCTCTCAGGGGCCGGCAGAGCCGTCCGTGGACCTCCGGAGCTGGGGAGGCCCCAACTTCTCCCACGCCCCAAAAGGAGTATAAGGCACACACAAGAGCAAAGTAATTACTGCTGTTTATTATAGTAACGGCAGGGATCGTTCTCCGTCCGCATGCATCCGGGGAGACGCTCTCGTTCTTAGTTGGGCTCGCAGGCCCTTTTTACCATAGTATGACGCGCTGCTCGCGTCACCTGGGAAAAACCGTCACAAAACCTATCGCCACTTCGGGTTGGCTCCCCGAGTGGTAGGGTTAGTATAGATGATTATATGGAGAAATGTTAGTGGATAAGGACAGGTCAGGTGGCACACTTGGGTTGTCCCTAACACTTGCTACAATAAATTGGTTACACGGGGACCCTTGGTGATTGGCTACCC
Source organism: Ambystoma mexicanum (assembly GCF_040938575.1). NCBI lineage: Eukaryota > Metazoa > Chordata > Amphibia > Caudata > Ambystomatidae > Ambystoma > Ambystoma mexicanum. The sequence goes on from NC_090940.1 coordinate 538,991,625, forward strand.
GAAATGGCGTCAGTGAGGAGCCCCTCGTACTCTGATTGGTTCCCTCGTGAGCCCCCAAGGCTGGGACCATCGCCATTCCCAGCCCGCGAGGTACCTGGTGTTGGCAACATTGTGCAACTATGTGTTAGTGGTGGACAATGGACAGGTCTTTGCTAGTGGCTGTTGATCACGCCTTTCCCATCGGAGTAGGTGTCCAACTTGTCACTTTGTTGTTGCAACCTGCGTCTCAGACGTGGGACCCCGGCGACTTTCTGTCTCGTAAACTGGGCATCTTGTCAATTTTGCTTAGTCACGTGCGTAGAGACCGTAGCTGGAACAGGATTATAAGCATTTAATTTGTTTTTTCGGCCCAGAGGGGTGCTTGGCTGCGGCAGGTGTAGCCTTGGCACTGAGAGCTCGGCATGTGGGTTGCAACATTGTGGCCTTGGCGGTGGGCTCTTGCTGGGACACGTTCAGCATGGTCAGCGCATTGCTTTTCATCTCGAAAACGTTTTTCATCTTAGAGGCTCCGGCCTGAGGACTCTTGCTTGCGGCCTACTCGGGCCTAGTTTTCCTGGGAGGCGATGTACAATTACTATCATAGGTGCCGTAGGGTGACAGAGTGTCACAAGTAGTATATATATATAATGACATCTCTATGGGGGTAGGTTAGCATGAAGCGTCTGCAAGTGTATACACAAGCTCTTCAGGCATCTTGCGTTTATGCAGTGCTGTAGGAAGCCTATGTGGAAAATAACAACGATGCATGTCTGCGAGTGTGTCAGTCCGCTAAGTCATAGCACTGAGTATGTTCTTCGTGTGAGTTGGTGTGTGAGTGACCAGGGTGCATGGTGGCACGGGTGTTCTTGTCTGTTGGCTATGCCATCATGACACCTCTAATGATGTTGATGCTTTGCGGCTGTTTTAGTCGATCTGGTCCATGTCTCAGGCGTCAGCTTGGCCAGGGCATGCCCCTCGTGCATGTGGGCCACGAACACATGGTACCTTGACGTCTGCTAAGGAGGTGAGCGGGTCAAACTCCTCTCGCAGGGTGTGCTTGGGCCGTGATCCTCTAGGCCAGGGTCTGGATGAGAATGGGGGGAGGGTGTTTTCCCATTTTTCCACTTCAGTACCTCTTCCTTCTCTCCCTACCCTGCTGACCTACCTGGCCTACCTGTCTGCTGTACCGACTGGTTGCTTGGCTTCAGAGTTTCCCTGGGAATCAAGCTTGTTTCTGATCAGCCACCCCTGCACTGCCTCCAGGCCTGCCACGCACTTAGGGACTGTAACTGGTGTAACTGTAACCTCTACAGTCCCTGCCTCCTGGCACTTAGCCAGAGCCGCACTGCCCTGCCTGCAATTACTCAGAGCATTGCGGCCCTGTTTTCCTCTTCCCTCGCCCGGCCACTCCCCACACCCCCTTTCCCCTTGCACTTCTCGTTCTTGCACGTGCTCGATCTGAATGACACAAGGCCTAGTAAGATAGTTTGTCTGTCTTCCCTCCCTTGTATTGTCGCGCTTAGCAACAATTGTGTACAGGTGTGTTATGAATTACTTATCATATTATAACATATGAAGTGTGAAACCTGAACTCCGGTCCCAGCCACTACTCTCCACAGGAAAGCCTTGACATCCTACCTAACTTTCATGGGCACAGCCCATCAAAGCATGGTGCAAGGAGTTGGAGTTACCTGCCACTTAGACATTTTGAATGGCTATAGCTGTGCTGTATCTGTGCTATGCAACACCCTGCCTGCCCTTTGAGTAGAAAAAAGGCACAAGTTACTTACCTGTAACTGTTGTTCTCCAGCATGGGTCTGGCATGGATTCACATGCTCATGAATAAGAGAATGCATAGCAGTACACACATGCACAACCATGGGAGGTGGCAACAGGCTCAACATTAAGCAATACAACAACTCAACATTAAGCATCTCTTACCTCCTCACCAGGCTCACCTTAGGCGAACAGGTTGCGCAGCACTGCTTGGCCGACCCTGGAGTCCCGATCGACGCAGTAGAATCTTGTGAAGGTGAGCGTCGACCTCCACGTCGCAGCCCTGCAGATGTCTAGCAGGGGCACACCAGACAGGAACGCTGTGGTAGCAGCGATCGCTCTGGTCGAATGGGCTCTCGGACGGCTGGGCAGCGGTCGGTTCGCCAACCGGTGACAGTGCATGATGCAGCCGGAGAGCCATCTGGAAATGGAAGTCTTCGAGAGAGCCTTCCCTTGATTCACAGTCCCAAAGTTCATAAACAGCTGTGCCGTCTTCCGAAAACTCTTTGTGCGGTCCACGTAGAACTTCAGCGCTCTAGCTACATCCAGCGAGTGCAAAGTCCTCTCGGCCGGCGACGAAGGCAACGGGAAGAAAACTGGCAACACCAAGGGCTCTTTGAGGTGGAAGTCCAACGGCACCTTAGGCATAAAGGAGGGGTGCGTCCTCAGCACCAGCCTCGTGTCATGAAAAGTCAAGTATGGAGGCTTGCAAGATAGGGCCTGGATCTCTCCCACTCGTCGTGCGGAGGTGATGGCCACGAGGAAAGTGGTCTTCCATGACAGGAACTTCAGAGGCGCCGAATGCATAGGCTCGAATGGGGCCCCCCCATGAGCCTGGTCAGCACCACATTAAGCTCCCACGCCGGGGCAGGAGCCTTCACCGGCGGAAATGATCGGAATAGTCCCTTCATGAATTCTTTCACAAGGCGATGAGACCACAAGGACGCCCGTCCCGCAGTCCTGGTATATCGGGAGATTGCAGCCAGATGTATTTTGGAGGTGTGAGCCAGTCCAGCTTTGGCCAGCGACAGTAGGTACGGCAGTACTTGAGGGGCCGTAATCCGCAGAGGGTTAATCTTCTGTGCACGGCACCAGACAGAGAACCTCTTCCATTTATGTCCGTAGCACTTGAGAGTTGAGGACGCCCTGGCCTTTGCAAGAACCTCTCTGCAGTCCCTCCAAACTCTAGTGCTGCAGGAGCCAGGCCTGCAAGTTCAGCGACTGCGGGTTGTGGTGAAGAATGGCGCCTCCTTCTCTGGAGAGGTGGTCTGCGTCCGTCGGCAGCTTGACTGGTGTGGACGTTGACAAGTCCAGAAGGTCCGGGAACCAGATTTGTCTCGGCCACGCCGGTGCGACGAGGATCATCCTGCACCGGGACCTCTTGAGCTGGTTGATGAGCCAGAGCAGCAACGGCAGTGGAGGGAATGCATAAAGAAATAGGCCGTCCCAGGGGAACGAGAAAGCATCGCCCATGCTCCTCGGCTGGGGGAACCTGCTGGCGAACCTCCGGCACTTGGAATTCATCGCCGTCGCAAAGAGATCGATTTGGGGTTCGCCCCATCGTCGAAAAAGTCGATCCACTTGATCCTGGCGTAGTTCCCACTCGTGGCACGAGCGCAGCTCCCTGCTGAGTGAGTCAGCGATCGTGTTTTTTATTCCTGCCAGATGAAGAGGCACCAGAAACATCCGTTGGGCGACGGCCCAATGCCACAGATCCTGGGCTTCCTTGGATAGGGCCGGGGACCTGGTTCCGCCCTGCTTCCGGATGTAGAACATTGTGGTGGTGTTGTCGGTGAAGATCCTCACCACCTTGCCCTTGAGGGACGGGAGAAAGGACCTGAGGGCCCAGAACACTGCGCGGAGCTCCAAAATGTTGATGTGGAGTGACTTCTCCTCCGGGAGCCAAAGGCCTCTCGGGTGAAGATCTCCGGAGAGCGCTCCACAACCTTCCAGGGAGGCGTCCGTCGTCACCGTCACCTGGTGAGCTGGGATCTGAAAGTCCATGCCCGCCAACAGATGGGAGCGGGTACCCCACCACCGGATCGCCCGACGGAACGTCTCGTTGAGAGGGATCCTGTCCTCGAAGCTGCCCGTCGACTGGACCCAGCGGGCGTCGAGGAACTCTTGTAAGGGGCGCATCCGAAGCCTGCAAAGGCACACCAGATAAATGCAGGAGGACATCATCCCGAGGAGGGACTTGATATATCTTACCCTGGCCATGTCCGTGGCCAGCAGACGCTGCACCTTGCCCAAAAGCGTAACTCGACGAAAACTTCACCCTTGAGGGGCGTAGAACACTCCGAAACGGATCCCCGTTGATCGGATGTAGAAACGGTGGAGCTTGAGGCTCTATTTAACCGAAAAATGAGAAAAAACTCCTGAAAAAGCGCGAAAACGCAGCAAAAGCTCGAGAGCTACAGCACGAGGACTCCCAACACTTGAACGTGCGGTAAAAATCTGAGGATGGCTGCCAGAGGCGGGACTTAGGGAGAGGGCAGTCATTGGCTGGGGGCAGTATGACCCAGAGACCAGCGATTGGTTACTACTAAGAAAGACAGATCAGAAACGAAACTGATACTGATTTTTTTCTATACTGAGGATTCCCGGCCTGACGACGGGGAATATTCATGAGCATGTGAATCCATGCCAGACCCCATGCTGGAGAAGACTTCACCTATGTTGTTCGCTCAGCAGGTTTTTTGTGTGGAGTTTTTTGCTGAATATTTTAGGCTGAAAAAACTAATTGCATTTTTTTTATTTGGGAGGGCGGGGGGTTCCCCCCCAAGCCTCCCATTCCCCATTATCTAGTCTCTATTCCCCACGCACCCCTACACTTGTAGCCCGTTGGCCGCGCCGCCATATCTTTCAACACCTTTTTTTAGGCCAAACATTTTGGGTGTAAAGAGTGTGCCTGTAATCTCTTTGGGGGGGATAAGGAGCCCCTCCACCCACAAATCTTTTTCAAGGCATCTGCATTGGATACAAAATACAGACCATTTTGTGACTACATTGCATTTTGGGGCTTTATAGGGGGCTGTGTATGCATGAAGCATGTCAATTTGTCAGCTCAACAAGATTCCTCTTATTTGCACATTTTCATATGGAAGCCACGCCACAAATCTCATATACAGTGCTTACTATGCATGTGAAAGAAACCTTTAAAAGAGGTTTCTCTTATTAAAAAGGTGGCCTAGTAGATACGGTTGAGTTTTTCAATCTGTTACAAAATATGCCTGGAAGAAATGAGAGAAGTTATGAAGAATATTTCAAATATAACAATTAGTATTTTGTACTGTTTATTGACAAACATACTGCGGTAAGAACCTGGAAGCATTAAAGTGCTGTTGGCCTGCTCAAAATGACTTACAAAAATAAAAAAATATTCAAACAAAATAAGAAATGAAATTGACAGGCCAAATCAGGTTTTACCTACTGCAGAAATGGCATATCAGCGTTTCCCCCTTCCAGTAGCATACATCAAGGATGAATATGCCCTCTTCAGCAGTCGCAGTGCTACAATCATGGCAGCGTTTCCTCAACCAAAAAAGATCCGAGAACCCACACTCATGGTTTCATCGCACTCTCAAAAACTGAGAAAAATACTCTTCAATTTGCTGCTCATAAATACAAAACATCTGGACACATCTTCTCTAAGAAAGGCGGAAAGCACTTGTAACCAAAACGAATGGTTTCCTTTTAATAGCACTCTGCAGTAATCAGGGAGCTGTAAAAATCAAAAACGGGTGTCTTGTGTATTTCAATTAATCCAGGCATTGAAGGATAAGCTCCACCACTCAAGAGACCGGGGGAAAGTCTGCATGTAGACGGGGCACTGTCTAAATACTGAAGATAAAATTGTATAAAGTTCTCTTCCATGCTCTACCATTATGAACCACCTTTAGCCACTTGTCTAGTACCAATTTGCAGTGGGGCCCACAAAGTGGCAAACGTGCTTCGTTTTAGTAGATTCACACACGCACACGATTTTCCTTCAATGCTAATTATGGAATATAACTTGAATCTCCTAAATTTTCTAAAACTTCACAAAGTAAAGGGTTTTCTCTGGGTGTGCCCCACTACTATGGTATACGCTGGGGTAAACGTCTGCCAAGCAAACACTGGGTCGAGCAAATCCCATACTTGGGATTTAGCGGATTTGCACATTATAAATTCCTGCAACCTGAAAGAGGTTTCCTCTTGATTGTTCAAATTAGTACATATCCTACTTGGATTAGCAATTCTCACTGCTCAAGGCCCCACTGATTACTCTGAATTGCAGCAATCCATTTTCAACAGACGAAGGTAGAGCAAATCATGATATCAGTTCCGAGAAGATTCTGATGGTGTCTAACTAGGGCCTCTTCATGTGAAAGTTCATTAAGTTTTATAAGAAAGTCTGTTGAGTATTGCATGTATAAGATGGTGTTGGAAGCTTAAACTAAGGCAAGCAATTTAAACCCGAACCTATATAATCTTTTCACTATTTTATTGAACACATTTTAGTTAGTTACAGCACATGGACACACAAAATAAGTGTATTCTTTGCTATTGGTTTTGAAAGACGTTGTTCACATTGCATTTAATATACAGGGTACAGCGCAGCTTTCTGCTTTGAAAAGCAGTGGCCATATTTTACAAAGATATTCTGCAGTGATCTGCATTTCTAAATGAGTCATTTTCCTTTTACGTTTCTCTGCAGCTCTCTGCCAAAGCACTCCGCTTTCTTATCTGCACATTGTAATACAGATTCTGTTCACATAATCAAAAACAAAATTAGGCCCTTGTTGTAATAAATGATGCAAGGTATTTTTGCAAAGCACTGGATTGTTTTAATTAATTTAGAAATGTGCTCCATTTGTATTAATAGTGTATTTGATAAACGTGCTCCGGTCATGTTCACAAGGTGAGCATGATGCTTTTTTTAATCAAATACAATGGGCTAATTTTATAGTCTCCGGATCGTGAATGTAAAGTGTACAAGAAAGGTGTGAGCCATTTATGCCTTGATCAGGGGATTTTAATTTTAAAGGCATTTGTAGTCGAGGTGGGGCATGGAAAGGGATAAACATTTCCGTGTTGATCTCCCGCTTCACTTTCCTATAGCACTATGACTTTCATGCAGGCAGAAAACCAAAGGATTCTTATGGAAATCCACGTGACTTCCACCTCGTAAAAACAGGAGGATTCCATTGTAAATGGTGACTGCAAAACATAATTTTTCAGCCTCATTTCCAAAACCAATGGGACAAATGAAGCTGATTGTCTGTTTTACTCTTCATATATCTACTGTGTTTTGGAAATTACACAAATTGCAGGGGAGCAGACCTTTTGCATGTAAGTACAATTGCACACGGTTCTCGCCTGTGCAATTTAGGAGGTACATAAAATGACCCCATAACATTATCTGAAAAGAATGAATTGCATACTGAAGCTTTAGATTTATTACAGTGTAAAACCATTACGTATATTTCTTGGAAGAGTATGTCCTTAAATATGAAGAGTTAGCTGTTTATTTTAATCACAGTTTTGAAAATCAGACATTTTGTAAATTCAACCACATGAAGAAAAAAGTGGCCCATTTGACAATAGTTAATCTTTTGAAGAAAACCACCCATTAGCCAGGATTATTGTGGAAGAACACTCCGACATCATGATTGACAATAAATCGTCATTTTTACAAAATCATGGTAAGTATATGAGTGACAAAACTCCCAAGAGGTTCTAGTTGTTACTGATGGGCAGTATAAGTTTTGCCCTGGGATGGAACAATTTTGGCAAGAGAGGATTACAGTTTTGGTGAAGAGATCCAGATTACAGATCATGATTAACTTCATCACTGTTCCTTCTTGAAATTGGTGGCAAGTCTACAGGAAATTAACCTGCAATGAACTTTCAAAGATGAAAACTAGTGTTTAAGACACTGACGTCCACAAGTCAGGATTGTCTGGTAAAGAAATAAAAGGGGGTATAGATAAACTTGGCTTTAGACTATATGACAAGCTTAGCCAAGAGGATGGGACCCCCACAGAGTTCCAGAGATGCTGATGAAGTGATGTCAAGCAGGCAGAGCTGGGAGGCACACCTGAACGACAGGGCTGGTTGGGTAAGAAAAAGCAAGCAGCAATTTGAATGCCAGCGCCATTGTACAGTATAATTAGAATATGGGCCTAAAAATGTTCACTCAATTTTTTCAAATTTTAGTTTCTTGCTTGCTTTGATATTTTTTGGTGGCTGAAAGAAGTCAATTTTACCCATTTGTGACACCTATTTTCCTTTTTTCGTGGCTACACCATTAAAAGACACATGTATTTTTGTCAGATAGCCATTCAAGTATCTTTTGTACTGGTGAGATACTGAATGTGCAATATAAATGCGGTCATAGTGCATTAAGACCTTTGCTCCACCTCAGATTTCTTTGATCAGGATAATAATAATAATAATTTGGCATTTATATAGCGCTACGAACCCTCAGGTATCTGAGCGCTGCTTATTATTACCAACGGTGTGTGGTGCTCATTTATCGACCTGGGAAGGATGAAAGGCTGAGTTTGGCCTTGCCGCGATTCAAACCTGCGTTAGCAAGCTCTGCACAGATGTCAAAGCGACCCATCAAAGTACTTCAGGATGGAAGAGATTAATTTAAACGTGTGGATTCAAAATGTTCTACCTGTATTTTTGTAATCAATTGCATTAGATTGTATTAGGTAACTGCCCTTATAAAGACAGGTTTTTGGTAGCACTCATGTGTTTATAATGTTAAGATTTACTGGGCCACATTTCTGAAGGGTACACACACACTGTTGATTGGTTTTACGTTGCTTAACATTTCTAGAAGTGAATCTGAAAAGAGTGGGCTGCTAGGACTATAATCAAGTACATTATTGCTAATGTTGGGGAATACATATTGTTAGACTATGCAATATTATATGCTCATATATTAGTTAAAAAAAAAAAAATATACAAAAGTGAGAGAATTCTTGCTGTGCTGTAGGAAAGTTGTTGATAACATCTAATGTTAATCATTGACACAAGGATCATATGAATTGGTTCCTGGATGATCTATGGGCAGACCCACAACAATATGCTGTCCAACAGTAAAGCGGTCAGGTGCTCAGGGTTGTAATTTCTCTAGCACTAACTGCAGAGATCCAACGCTCTTTAGCACCTTGCTTTAGGTACAGTGCTCTTCTCGGCTGCAAAAAATGCCATAGTCCCAGGTGGGCATTTCTACCGCCTTTGTAGTGGAGGTTATGCTCTGGGAAGTAGGATATGATAAACATCAACACAGGTCTAATTATATGCAACTAGTAAATGGACAATCCTGGATGCCCCGAATTTTGACCCTTGCCAAGCATAAGCCAAATAGCTACCAGCCTCCTAGGTTATTTACAGAGCGGTGTCAATAAATTGTGTCATACATCATAGGAGTAGTTCTGAGAGAGGGCTTGTTTTGTTGAACGACCTTGAGTATTAGATTAGCCACTAGCACTCCTGGATAATATGGTTTCGGTACAAATAGGTTTACTACACTATCGCTTACACAGACGAACATACATTTGGAAGCTATGTTCAATGATGTGAAAGTAATAGTGAAATTAAACATTAATACAAGTGGTCACCATTTTAATAGGTTTTAGAAAATGCAATGTACACGTGTGTGCTACATACACTTATGTGGGAGTCAGGTGAGATTATTGTGCTCTCATAAATGCAGGCATCTGCACATTTCAGAAACTAAAATATCTTGTAAATGACCAAGGGCACAAAACAAAACCACATAACAAAAAGATATAACACATTATGTTATAGTTAACTCTTTAATGAAACAATATGAATTTTAAAGCCCTTTAATGCACAAGAATAGGCCTTTTCCATACAACCTGAACAGAACTGGGCAATAGAAGTCTTCTTTATCCCCAGAAAGTCAAAGGGTGCGGGGCACAAAGCTTTTGCCAGCAATTCAGTCATACTAAAAAAATGACTAACTTGCCAAGAGATATTCATAACATTGAAGATCCTGCACTAGGAAATAAAGCCTCACCTGTTCACACTTCTAATCCACTTAACGTACGTGGTAGCCATTGCACATAGTGTTGCAATACCAAATGAAATGCACCACAAATTCCACACTCCACTACCCACCAATTTCCGATGGGAGTCAAACATCAGGTTCAATGATCGTTCTACAATGGTTTGCCCCTCCCCCTCTCAGGCAGACACCAGGCTGTCCAGATAAAACGTGTTGTGTTCTTAATTGGTGCAACTTTCAATTGCTTTCCTTCTACGTTTGCGCTACCTATGTCCCATATTCACATATATACATTCATGCCGAAATGGAGACTAGGCACACAGCTATTTAAAATATTTGACTAATACATAAAGACTGTGACTTGGATCATCAGTCTACTGAATAATAAAATGCATGCAGGTTATCAGAATGCACCCTCATTGAAATTCATGATTTTTAAATGTGTCATATAAATTAGTTTGTAAAACCCGACCTGATGTTCCTGTTCAGTGGGTTCACAAGCCCAGAGATACTAACCAACTTTTAGTTTGATTAAGAGCACTATTAGGAGTCATTCAGCGGTGTATTATAATCCAGATAGAACATACTGTTGTACAGACCGAAATAGGACTTTACAAAGCAAGACAATTCTGAGACAATGAGCTTCAAAAGAAAAGGCAACTCACTTGTTTCATTCGATCAAAATCTAAGGCGTCCGTAGATACATCGTTGCTGCTGCTCACTGGCTTCATCCTGTAGGTAATGGGGTATAATGTGACGGGATGCAAAATATTAATAGGCATGATATAGCACAGCAAATGTTACCCACCATTAACTTAACCAGGATCTACATAACATGAAGTGTGAGCACATACATTGATAACAAGACATGCAAAAAGTCTGCAACAGACACTATACAACAATATCAACACGCAACGAGGGCCAGAGACAATAATACCCAATGTATGAGGTGGATTGTGGTGCATAATGACGTCGAAACATTAGTTCACAGGAAAGTGGAAACACCTCTGAAATCATGTGCATCTTGGCATTCCATATACAGTCATTAAAATGAGATTGGATAGGATGTAAACATATTATAATTTGCTTTTCATTATTGGTGGTCAACGGTGTTTGCATTTAACATGACTAAAAATGATGCAGGAAATGATGCTCGTTTGAGAAAGCTGACTGGGAAAAGTACTTGTTTAGAGACACTGCATCCCCATGTATAACATATTGTGATCAGAAGGAACACCTCATTTTGGGATGTGATGTGGGTAGTGACCCATCTTGCTGATGGCATTACTGGCAATACATATTTGTTAGTGAAGGATCAAGTTGAGAATTACTTTTAAAATAAGGCCCACGTCGCTTTGTGGGTTACCTTTAATCACTGTACTCAAATTCTAGTGGGACAGGAACACCACACTAACTCCAGATTTTGCATTGGGACTACTGCATTTGCCCAGTGCTCACCAAGTTATCCTCATTCAGCTCATTGCTGACAAATGGGCACCAGGTGGACTCATTTTCAGAGGTGATCTGAAGATAAGCAAAATCAACCTATGGAGCAGGAGTATTGGGTTACTACTGGTGAGCAACAAGTCTCACTCAGAGTCTTAGTCTTTATATCCTAATGATGGAACTGGTGCGGAGCGGATCAAGCTGGTAGAATTGTCCCAGCTTCTGCAAAACCGGGCATCAAGTTACAATGGGCACTCTGGACAAAAGGGGCATCTGTTGTTGAGCTTGCAACAGGACTATAGTGATAGTTTTTTCAGGATGATAGAGCAGAACATTATGGTTCAACAACCTTGAGGCACTCGTGATTAATGAGTGAGTGGTCCAGGTGGTGGGGGCAAGGGTGGAGGAACTGTTGTGTCTTCACATTCAGGAAAATAAGAGGGGTGATCTCGGAGTACATGTTAACTGGGAAGGTATACTCCATAGTCAAAAGCCCTCAATAGCAAAATATTGACTTTTCTAGTAGTACATACAATCCTTTGGGCATGAAGAATAATGCAACTATAAAAACAAAGAGTGTGTCCAGTGATTTGTGTTTAATGTGTGAATTGTGGGTGAGTCACACAGCAGTTTTGCATACATGGGAAATGGGGCATTCTGGAATGAATGCCAATGCCTTTCATTGAAGAATAAGCCCTTATGTGTCTAAGCAATGGGTAATGCAAGCCCCGATTTATTGGGACAACGGTGCATTAAGTGCTTTACTGCAAAGTTGCTTACTCGATAAGTGTCACAAACACAATTGATTCGGTAGGATATGCAAAAACCCAAGAAATGCAGAAACAGCGAGGTACATCTTCACTGAATGCCCTATGTTAGGCCTGCTATATATGTTAAGGTTACACCACCTGGTCTATAGCTATGAATCAATTTTGAGCGAAGAGTTTTGGATCCTCTGCCTTAACACAAAATCGACATCAACGCACATTGCCTCATACCAAATTTGGTTGCGTATTAAGCAACACTTTGAATAGAAGAAGTATGCTGCTGGAATTATACATGCAATTGATTGAAATTTCTCTCTTGAAAATTAAGTGAATGCCTGTATGGTTGTATTTTATTTAGTATGTTTTTTATGTAGTACTGTTCCTGATTTTTACTTGTTCAGGAGATATGAATTGTGAACGTGTATTTAGATATAACCTAGTGCGTGACATTAGGGTACATTGTAGATGAATTGAAGTATACTATATATGTGATGTGAAATTTTATACTAATATATTGTTTTATATGTAATGTGAATTTATATACGAAAAGTTCTAAGAACTGAAACATATAATAAATAAGTCAAACAAACACATGCGAGATAATGACAATTTGTGGTTTGATTGATGTAAAATATCACAGCAACTCACAAATCCAGGTTCTGCAAGCTTTCCATGAACGTAGAGCATTTAGAAATAAACCGGGAGGCAAAGAGATCGCTTCAGGTAGACGGACCTATCCATTAACTTTGTGGGTGAAGGATGGGTGACTATGCAGCAACACTTGTCGCCTGACGAGAGATGGCTAGGGCTCAGAGAGCACTTCCCATGGTTTTCTTCCAAGTCAGGCTAAGAGCAGGGACTCTTTTGGGCAGGCAAATGTAAAGACTTGCTGGACTGATGGGCATTTTATGTTCTCACTTTTAATGTTTGAATTAGAGCTTGAAAAGGGCTAGTTGCTCTGTGTGAATAGTGCCTGGGAATTATAAAATCTTGAGACCAAGCTCCATGATGGTATAGGGACTTTCTACATTGATTCAAAAGTGTTTCAGAGTGAAAACATCTGGATGTTTGTGAAATTGTTAATATGGGGGGATGCGGTAGGCCAGTATAATATGGATGCTGGTGGTCCTTAAGAGCGAGAGAGGACCACCTTGGAAATAGCAACACCATGTTCTCGGTGTCTCTAATCTAATGCCTTTCTCCTCTAAGCATATTACCACCCAACGTGGATATGAACTTTGTTCCAATGCTGTTAGAAACAGAGATGCCGGGATGATTTTTTAAAATAATTCTAGTGTGCATTTCTTCACAGGTGGCCATGACGCGTGGAGGCGACTTCGAGCCAGCAAAGGAAAACTAACACTGTTCTTAACCTGGGTTTTTTTTGTTCCATCATTTAAGGCAGACATCACTTTCTCAAACAGAGAAGTCAAGGTTTGTTAGGGTGAAGAGCCATCTAAGAGTATATGACGTTTTAACACACAGGGCGGGTAGTCCCTGAATGTAGATGGTGTAAATGGTTGTCTTTCCATGCTAGGCAAAGGTTATGCCAGGTGAGATGCTTAAAGAGCCGAGATGAAATAGGCTGAGGCTCTTTAGAGAATGTGTTAACAAAGGGGGTGAAGACAGGGCTCATGTTCAACACATGCCTTCTCTCCCCAACCACTCCATCAAATGGCTGATAAAATTGTAACAATCATGGCTTAATTTCCAGATTCAGCAAGCGCACCTGAGGGTAGTAGGTCTCTGGGCACTTCATCCAAAAGGCAAGTGGGAGGAGCCAAGTCCTAGAAATCAAGTAGCTGGTGAGAAAGAGAAATCAAAAGGGGCCTCGCAGGTATTGAGGGTTCTGGAATGGGAGACACCACTGTACAAATAATGTTCGCAAGCATCGCGTTTATTATTTGGAAGTACAATAAATGAGCCCCTAGTTGCCAAGGGGATCAAACAGGAAGATTGGCCAAGAATATGAATCCCAAAAATCAGATTAACCCCCCATATTTCGTTTTTCAGTGGCACAATGCAATGACCATATGGATACACTCAGGGTCTCTGGAGAAGATTCCTGCAAAGTGCCCCTCTGTTTATGTGCAGATTTGCTTGAAATATTAATGACATCAGGGAGATTTAATACTTAATACCAGGGAAAGCAAATTTAAGTTCCACCACAACGCTGCTGGGGAAAGAGGTGAGCCATATAGGGTGTATGAGAGCATGATTTAGTAAAAGCTACTGCACAGTATAGAATTATGTGCACCTATGGATTAGTAAATGTGGCCTAAACCCTATATTTGATTCATGCCTAATTCTAAAACTTCTATGGCCTTATTTTGGCTTATTCTTTTAATCAGGAAACAGGGAGACGTTGCTGATTCCAGTGCAGGATGCTGCATCATATAACAATCCAACAATTGGATATGCACAAAACAAATCTGATGGTTTAAAATGGCAGCCAATCACAAGAACGACTAAATGTCAGCTGCAAATGTGTCCATCTGCTCGGATTCTTACAGTTGCTTTTTTTTTAATACCTTCCCGTTGCTTGTGGGGTTTATTTATTTTTTGTGGGTAAGTCATTGCAAGGGAAATGGGTTCAAATGTACAATGAAGCAATGTTAACTTACACTTTACTATGCGATGACCCTCGGGATGGTAATGCAGGCATTTACAGATGTGCTTGTTTAATCAAGAACCCTATCCAGAGGGATCAGTTATGTTATATTAAAGTAATACATTTCAAAATCTTTCATAATGCACACTGTGTTTCAATAACTGCAGCAAAGAACTGGGATCGAAGGTATAAAAAACGCAGGAAGCACCACATTTGCACTATGGCAATGGGCTACAATGTGGTGGTAGTTTAAAAGACAACATCCTTGACATATAGTGTGAAGAAATAACACTAAAATGTTCTTTAAAGGTACTTTTTGGGGTATGAGTTACCAATTATTTTCCATCAAAATATCTGTGAATGATTTGAGCGTTAGAGACTATTGCCGAGTTTGGTAAAGGTTTATTGAAGACATTGCTTGATAAATAGAACAATAAAGGGCCCGTTCACCGCCGGTGGCTAGACTAAGACCACAAAAAGGGATGGAGAACAACAGATCAGAAAAAGCAGTGAGACACGAGAGTAAGACACTGAACGGAGAATGACATGTATCCACAGGACATGCTGAAACAGTGAAAGAGCTAGAGCTTGCTTCTGTACCTAAAGGGTGGCTGTGACTGTATGGGACTCTTAGCTTCAGGACTCTTCAGCACGGGTGGAGTTCTATGGCAGTGGAATGAGATAGCAAATGAGTTCAGCGCTCTGGGGTTAAATCATGCTTTTGCATTTTAAGTCTAGAGGGCTTATACAGCGTTTAGCTCACCTAGAAAGCAGCGACGGTGCAGGTTTTTCAACAGAGTTGCTTCTTTCCCATGGTTTCTTCCCAGCATCTGCAATGTTGCAATCAGCTATTTTAGTAAATACACTCGATTGTTCGGGTGATATAAAAAATACAGAGCCCTAATGTGAATGGATTTCTTTCATAAACACAGATAGGAAAAAACATTCTTGACGGCTGCACAGTGGTGTTAAATCCAAAATGAAGAGTACGTGGACAAGAACTATAGTATGTGTATTTTTTTAAAATCACGCGGATGTAGCAGTTACTCCCCATAATTCTGCCCCAAAAAAGCTAATTAATGTGTAAAGTAATCTCACAATTGTGCAGTACATTTCTGCCCATGTTAACAAATTGCTAAAATCCAGTTTTGAATATTACCCTAAACACATTTTAAGAAAATGCAATGACAACTATTCTTTGCCAATATCTTTGGTTTGCAGATTGATCGAATTTCCAATTCCAGCTCTTTAGTAAAACTCTGTGGATGCTTTGCCTACACGTCTGGGCAGCAAATGTTCCTCTAATTTATTTGTGTCCGATTGTGTAGCTGTTGCTTTCTTCCTGCCATCAACCTTAAATTAGTTTTCCCAAAGGAAGTCTCAAATAACGTAAGTGCTCCTGTCATTTATATGGGATACATTACTCAGCATAATTTGTATCTGCTTAGATTCCCATGCTATGCATAGGCCAACATCTAGTGGAAGTTGCAGAGTATTACAGTTGTTGTTTTCGAAACTCGAAAAGGGACGTCGACAGGGCGTGGCAGCAATACTATCATAGTGTGACATCCACTGTACCCACGGTCCTTCACGCGTCGAGGTCCCTCGTATTGTTTTGTTTCTGACATGAGGTAGCATGAAGTGTAGTGTGAGTACAGGTGTATTAGAGCAGATATGTATCAGATAAAGCTCAGATAAATATCCATGCACCTTCTACTCGAAGGGGAGGGAGGGTGGGCGCATGTGAATCTAAGCAGATACAAGCATCAGAAATACGATTACCATGAGTAATGTATCACTTCTGAGGCTTGTGGAATCTGCTTAGATCACATGCTATGCATAGATTAGCAAGCAGTGTTAGGGGAAGGTGGTGGGTTGTGAGAATGCCCAGAGGGAAATAGATGTTTTAGAACCACTTGTCTCCCTTGTGTATCTGCTTTAGAATGAGTGTCAATGCAGTAGTGCTGAGTAAAAGTGTGTACTGAGCACCATGTAGCTGCTTTGCAAATTTTGTCCAGCGGGACGTCTGCGATAAAGGCCATAGTAGCTCCTGTAACCCTTGCGGAGTGAGTTCTTGGTGTGAAAGGCAGTGTTTTGCTTGATAAAGAGCAACAGAGCTGTATGCATCTGACTATCCATCTGGGGTGGCATTCTTGGAAATGCAGCCTCCTTCTCTGCCTGGTACTACAGAGACAAACAGTTGGTCTGCTTTCCTGATCAGTCTGGTCTTGTTTACATAGTATCGGCCTGCCCTCCTTATATCTAATGTATGGAGTTCTCTCAGCTGAACTTGTTGGGTTCTGAAAGAAGGCCGTTAGCTCAATGGATTGGTTTACGTGAAATTTGGAAATGAATTTAGGTGAAAACCTATGGTGTGTTCGTAAAACCAGTTCGTTCTTGTGGATGACAAAGAACAGGTCTTGCACTGACAATGCTTGAAGTTCACTAACTCTTCTTATGGATGTAATAGCCACCAAGAAGGCAGTCAAGACTTGACTCATGCATAGGCTCAAAGGGAGGTCCCATGAGCTTTGCGAGTACTACATTCAGATCCCAGCCTGGTGGGAGGTTTGAAATAGGAGGGTGGAGTCTCTTTACTCCCTCCATAAATGCCTTAATAACAGGAGCCTTCCACCATGATACCTTATTGTGAGAGGTGGTGTAAGCCGATAAAGCCGCCAGGTGACCCTTTATAGAGTTAAATACTAACCCCGAGTCTAGCAAGTGGAGCATATACTGAAGAATGTGCGATGTACATTCTATGGGGTGTGTTTGTTTAGACTGGCACCAAATTACAGATCTCCTCCACTTGTCAAAAGAACAGTGTCTGGTATTTGGTTTATGTACCTCCTTGAGGATACCCATACACCTTTATGGTAGACTTAGATGTCCAAACTCTATGACCTCAGGAGCCACGCTGCCAGGTTCATTGAGTGAGGTTGAGGGTGTAATGTTATTCCCCTGTGCTGGGTCACCAAATTGGTCTGGCACAGGAGTATGATGGGATCACACATTGCCAGTTGGCGCAGATGTGGACACCATGGTTGTCTTGCACACATGGGAGCAACTAGGATGAGCGTCATGTGTTCTTTGTGAGTCCCTGTTTGCGGGAAAACCATAGGCAAATTTCCTTGACCAACTCATCCATAGGGCCTTGGAGTCTGGTTGGGGAAACTTGGATGCAAAGTCTTGGCATTGCTTGTTTTCCCTTGTAGGGAACAAGTCTAGCATGGGGTAACCCCACTGTGAGAAAATGTTATTAACGACGCTTGTGTTGAGTCACCATTCGTGTTCTTCTGGTAGGGGATTTCTGCCTAGCGAGTCTGCTAGGGTGTTGAGTTCCCCTGGAACATGTTGGGAAGTTAGGAATATCCCCCATTTGAGTGCCCATTTCCATATTTTCTGTGCTAGCTTGGACAGATATTGAGAATGTGTGCCCCCCTGCTTGTTGATGTAGAACATTGCAGTGGTGCTGTCAGTTAGGATCTGTGCCGACAGATTTGTCAGCTGTGCCTCGAATGCAAGAAACGCCTTGAATACCGCTAGAAGTCCCAGTAGGTTGATCTGGTTCTGTGCAGTGATGTGAGTCCACAGACCATGTGCTGTGAGATGAAGGTGATGTGCCCCCTCACCCGGAGAGTGACGCATCTGTTGTAATTACTGCTTGCAACCCTGGATCGTGGAAGGGTTTTCCCCTTAACAGATTGTCCTTTGTCCACGAGCAAAGGGCTTGTATTAGTGTTGGCAAAACACCCACTAGATCATCCCATTGACAGCTTGCCTGAGACCACTGTTTCGCCAACCACTCCTGCATCGGGCGCATGCGCAAACATGCATGTGCGAACAAGTAAATGCAAGATGCCATCATGCCCAGCAAACACCTGGCTTTGCGTACACTCATCTGACCGACTTCATACTGAGGTATTTGCAGTGGCATGTTTTGGATTCTTTCCTTTGATGGAAAGACTAGCCCTTCTTGCATGTTTATGAAAGCTCCTAGGAACTGGTTGGTCTTGTTAAGGCTTGATTTCTTCTCAATTATTGAGAAACCCAATTGGAAAAGAAGGTTCATGGTTTGTGTATTTTGCCTGCAAATTTGGGGAGACTCCCCTGTAATCAGCCAGTTGTCCAGATAGGGGTACAGTGAGATTGCCTCCCAGCTCCAGTACCTTGGTGAATACCATTGGAGCGGATGCTATTCTGAATGGTAGCACCTTGAATTGGTAGTGCTGCTTTGCGATCTTGAAACGCAAGAATCTTCTGTGCGCTGGGATCATTGAAATATGAAAATAGGCATCTTTCATAGCCAAGGCTGCCATGTAGTCCCCCGTTTTAGCAGTGGGATTACTTCCTGTAGCGTTGTCATGCAGAATTTGTGTGGCTTGATATAGGTGTTTGCAGGGTACAGGTCTAATACTGGATGTATTGTTAGATCTTTTTTAGCACAAAGAAGTAGGTTGAATGGATACCCTTGTTTACCGGGGCGATTCTGATGGTGTCCTTGAGCAGCAGAGTTGCGACCACTTCTAGAAGGATGTGTTGCTCCTCTTTCATGGTGGTTTTTTGACGCAGTGGGTGGTTTGAGGGTCTCTGCAGTAACTCCACGCAATAACCACCCACCACAGTTGATAGCACCCACTTGTCCGATGTGATTCCCTCCCATGTGTGGGTGACTTGTCCGATGTGATTCCCTCCCATGTGTGGGTGAAGTGTGTAATACGCCCTCCTACTGGAGAGTCATGCGAGGGGACCTGAAGCGTGTGATCATTGTTTCAGAGGTATTGCTCCACCTCTGGAAGTGGAGGACCTCCCCCGGCCGCGAGATCTACGCTGGCTTCGTTGGAAGCCTTGAGGCGCTTGTCCTTGATATAAACTCCAGGATGAGCTCTGATTTTGGCTATATCCGGAACCCATCGGAAAGTTGTCCTTGAAAGTGACAAAAGTTGTTTCTGCCTCTTTGGCCTGATTGTTTATTAGTGAGTTGGCCTAAAGACTTAAGAGTGTCATACTCTTCCTTAGCACTCTTTAACACGTTCTCAACCACTTTGCGGAACAAGTCATTAGGTTTGATAGGCATATTGAGGAGCGTAGCCTGTGTCTCCAATTTAAACCCTGATTGGCGTAGCCATGCATGGCGATTTATAAGTGTCCCTTCCACGATGATCCTACCAGCATTGTCTGCCGCATCCAAGTTATTTTTTAGGATGCAGTTAGACACCACCTTTCCTTCCTCTACTGCAAGAGATAGTTGGGACTTTAGAGGTTCTGAGGCTGAGGCCATTAAAGTTGCAATCTCCTCCCACTTGCGGCAGTTGTAACTTGCCAGCAAAGTGGTATTGTAGGCAATCCGGGTTTGAAAAGCTGCTGAGGTGGCCACTTTCCTCCAGAGAGTGTAGAGCTCCTTGCTCTCTTTATCGGGGGTGGGGGTGCTTCCAATAAAGCTAGAGGAGTTCCTGCCCTTTTCTGTGTTGTGGTCACTACTAGTGAATCTGGTTTCCATTGGCCCCTGATGTACAGTGGGCCGGTGGGCACAGGGCGGAAAATCTTCTCAATACGCAGGTTCACCGCCCGCGTTTGACTTAGAGTTTCTAGAGAGGGCTCAATTCTCCTTTGTATTGACTGTAGAATGGGTATAAATTGTGTGACAGCTTTTTGTCCCCCAATATGTCCTCAGAGTCTGTATTTGGATTGTAGAGATCAAGTTGGACTAGGTCTTGCTGAGGGGTAATTAGAAGGGTGTCTGGACATGGCCTTTTTGCTGGGGTTGTGAAGATGTGGTACAGCCAGCGGGTGGCTTGTTCTGTAAGCTTTGCATAGCCTGGGGATTTTTCTCAAAAAAAGTCAGCCTTTAATGGACATGCATCCCATCACTCTATCAATATCTTCAGAGGACCATTGAGAGGAACTTGGTGTAGTCACAGGAGTGTGTGGTATTATTGGAGTAGGCTGCCCCTTGTTTTTCATGGCTGCTGATATAAGGTCCTCCCCTTGGTTAACATTCTCTTTCTCCTTATGTCATAGACTCACTTTCTCCCTATGGGAATGGTGACTTTTTGAAGAGTGTTTTTTCAAAGTTCTCCCTTTAATGAGAGTCTCCCGGACCTTCTTTTGCACCAGATGGGCTATTTTTGAAGTCTTGGTGCTTTTTGCCGATTTTGACATGAATGAGGAATGTCGAATTTTGGCAGTCGGGACGTCCGAAGCTCTGTCTTCCAGCGCTCGGCTTTCGGCTGCTGTATTGGACACAGAGTCTGCGTCGCCGTTGTCTCGCGACTTTGAGGCCTGTCGTGTTGCAATTGTGATCTCGAGTGCCCAGAGGACGACAGGGAGCTAGTGGACCTACCCCCTCGACACCGTGTGCGGTCGTCTAGACGATGTTGTCGACTTTTGGCCTTGGGGTATGTGCTTTGTGTGGGATGACTTGTGTGTGCTACTGCCGCCGGGTGTGGTCTCTGTAACAGCACCGCTGGCCTGTCTGATGGGGTCGGGGGCTACCACGTGGGAATCGGTAGGTTCCCCATCACCTTCGTCGTCCGAAAAAACGCTGATGCTGCCGTCGCTGGATGCACCCTCCACGTGCATGGCGGCCTCAGCCTGCATTGCGTGGTGGGCCCAATGTTTGGTCCTTTAGGGTCTATGGTTTGAAGAGCTGAAAAGCTCTACAGTGGCCCTCGTCGTGGTCCCTCAGGAGAAAGAGGTTGCACACCCGGTGCTTGTCCTTCCAGGGGAATTTTTTGTTGCAACTGGGGCAGAATTTAAATGGTGTGTTTTCCATAATTGGATGGAAGGACAGCTAGGCGAAAATAGAGAGGGAAAAGGGGAATATGCATTCTCTTAGTGGCCTAAGAAATGTCCACCCCCCACTCTCCCTACTGTCTGGGCCGAGGCCCGGTGCAGCCTTCCAAGGCCCAAGGGGCCCGCAGAGCCAAAATATTTATCAGACGACGTTCGTCCTTAGCACTGCCATCGAAGATGATCGAAGGTCGGCAATATAAAGGACAGAAAGAGTAACTATCTCTAATAATGTTAGAAACGGAACTCTGCGTTATAGCGTCTGACAATGATGGCGTAAAAAACAATCTGAGGGATCTCGACACGTGAACGACCATGGGTATAGTGGACGTCACACAAGGGATAGTATTACTGGCACACCCTGTCGACGTCTCTTTTTGAGTTTGGAAAACTGTAATACTCTGCAGTTTCCACTAGATGTCGGCCTATGCATAGCATGTGATCTAAGCATATTCCACAAGCCTCAGAAATATACTTATGTCAATGCATTCATTCAAACAGAATTTCAGAACATCAGACTAGTGAGCTAGCATGCTTAGCTTTCATTCATTTTGGACAATGATCTAATTAAACTCAAACCTAGATAAAAATCAGCTGAATTTGAGGGCATGCTTCTTTTTTTTTTAATCTATTACCAGGGTGAGGAAATCTGCAACATTAAGAAAGAAGGACATCTTTTATTTGAGAATCAAGAATAAAAATCATATGAAAGTAAGAAGGCGGAATACCTGTTGAATTCTGCGGAGTAGGACCTCGTGTAATTGGTGAAGGTGATGGGATGGCATCCTCCTAAAAAAAAAAATGCACAGCATTTGCGTTCAGAGTGCAGCAACTCTAAAACCTGTAAACGGATGAATGTCTGCACTGAATTTTCTATCCGACGCACATTGGTCATTAACGCCATGGGGTGCATACACCGTAAGGGAAGCTGCTGGACCAACTTCTGTTCTAAACATCTTAACACCATTTCCAGGATTGTGGCACTGAGTTAGCTGCCACTAATCAGCGATGCGATCAAGGATAAGACAATAACCATTGCACACTGGCCATATGGCCCACTTCCCAGCTGAGAAAATGTTCACATGGGTGTAATTTTAGGGGTGGACGGGGGTGTTTGTCCCCCTCCCCCCCAACTTTCATGGCACACTATTTTGTCCCCATTCATTTGGCTGGGGCACCTTTTCTTCAGATGTCATGCCCCACCCCCCCCCCAACATTTTCAGCAAAGTTACTCCACTTAATGTTCATTCAGTTTCACTTGTGAACATGGACAAGGCAATATCCATTGCACAGTGGCCAAATGACCAACTTCCCAGCTGCGATAATGTTCATTCGGTTTCACTTTGGTGAACGTTTGTTCTGTTTCAATTGCAATGGTAATCAACGGAAACGAGACACGGGTGGTATAGCTCAGTGGCAACACGCACGTCTTGGCTTGGAAGCAAGACGATGCAGAGCAACGCTGGTTCGATCCCCGGGTCCGCGCTTAGAAACCTCTTCAGTATTAAGCGCGTTATAAATAACCTATCATATCAATCAATGTTGCCTCTGTGCCATCATGGTATTGATTTGACATATCAGTAAATATACCTGTGAATAGAGCGAAGGGACCAAAACGCGTGGGCTTTACGTGAGAATGTTCAATTCTACACTGACTCTACCCTTTACCAACACGCACCCTTTATTCAAACCTTTTCTTTACGTTCATATTTATCCTCTGGATTCCAATGTATTAAAGGAATCAACACGCATACACGAGGAAGGGTATATAATTTTCCCAGCAATGTTTTAAAGGGTGTTAAGTTACTCATGCATTAGTCAAGTCCTCGTCTTTACCTGAAGAAAAAGGAAGCCGCACAGCTCCTGTGGGACCGGGACATTTATTCTATTAAGCAAGGGACGCGTTTCACACAGATGTGCTTCACACGTCACTGATCTTAAGAATTAATGCCCTGCCCGCTTAACATGTGCTACTGTGAAAAACAAAGAAAATGCCCAGTAGTTCCCATTCCCTATAAAAACTGAACAACAGTCTGTTATACCGGAACATTCCTTTACATTTTTGAAGCATAACACAATTCTACAACAACGTGTTTAAAAATAACTCCTAACACTATGTTTGTCAACAATTTAAAAAAAGCAGCACAGATGGCATGCCACAGTGCCCTGCGGAACTGAACAGCAAGCAGTGGCAACGCTAAAAGGGCACTCGCATAATGATCTACTTGGCCATACGATGGGCACAGAACATTATGTGACTACCCGGGCACATGATAGAAGTGCCTGGCAAATGCCTACCTAGTACCTATATACAAGCCAAAACTGTTGCATTGGTCATTCTTTTTAACAGGACTTTCAAGGAACAGATCTAAATCAAGTGGCTTAAGGTACACTTAGTGAAGACATTTTTATTATACCAGCAGCATGCAATTAAGCAATTAGCAATCAAGATTGTTTAAAAAATAAGTATGAGGCCAACGTTTCGTGTCGCTGCTTGATGTAAACAGCTTAAAGAGACGCCAAGAGGATATGTTTGGGTAGGAGGGGCAGGTAGCGGGTGGGAATGGCCATGGAGATGTACACACAATAGAATCCCTGGATGCTAATGAAAATCAAGCCATTGTTGGCTAATAGAATAGAGTTGCCTTTCAAGCTGGTTCTTTTGAACAACACAGTAGCAACTGATGCAATATATATTAAGGTTTGAACATATTTGTAGAATAAGAAAAACAAGATGTTTAGAAAAAATCCATTGGCAGTTTAGTGAAAAGCATCTAGTGTGGTATTGTACAGCTATGGATCCTCAGCAAGAGACTGGCACGGACCCACATGGATACCACCACCTGGTTACAGGATTGTGTTTTGACATTGTTAACTCAGTTACAATGCATTGCTAGAGGAAAGTGCCTCTTGGCTTTAGTTTTGGCTCCTCCTCCTCTGAGACAATAAGGACATAGCAGTTATTGAAAAAGTGGAAATGGTGCGTGACGATGGGCACACAGCCTAAAGGAGTTATTTAAAGAGAGAATGGGGCTTTGCTATGACTGCATGGAATGGCACAGCAACGTTGGGCTCTGCCTTGGATCTAATATTAGAATCTTATGCCATGTATTTCATTAGACCTCGGGCACCAGATGTGGCCAGCATTTGACTCGAAGATTGTGTTCTCCAATGGAATCCCTTCGGAATATCAGCCGGTTAGAGATTCTCATAGGGTCCTCTGCATTCAAAGATTTTACAAAAAGCCTGCATCATTGCACCGTTTGTCTTAGAATTGACAATCACTCTGAAACAGGGTGCACAAACAAGCTAAAGGAACATTGTGCAGATGCTTATCAAAAATAGCAAAGGATTTCTGAGAATTTAGCATTCGGTTGAAAATGCAGGTGGAATTTATAAGCAACAACAATAAAATAATGGATATCTATCTATGCTACTAATGCCCATGTTTCCTCAGAGGGAGGACACGCCGGCTGATGCCACGGGCACATTCTTTCAGATTGGTTTCCGGCAACCCCGTACCGCCACCTGATATCCCAGTGCCACCGAGATATCTCAAGTGGCGGCGGTAACGTTACTCCCCATTTCCATGGAGTCCAATAGGATCCATGGAAATGGGGAAACGGAAGCACTGGCACCGGTGCTTCTGTGACAATCGTGCCAGTAGGGGCCTGAAAACCCGGCCGGTCAGGCCTGCCGGGTGATCCGTGGCCCCTCCCGGCATCGTTGCAGTATGGCGATCTGGTAAGGGTGCCGGCACACTTATTTCCAGACCACCACACTTGTAATGAGGCCCTTTGTCACAGTGGGTGAACTTGCACATGCAGATGGGATATTTGGTGGTTGTCTGGACCATGTTGCGTTGTCCGTCTCGGGCACAGTACCTGTTACTTCTGGAACTAGCAACAGGGGTTCACTTCCTCCTGCTGCATTACATGGACCTACTGACAGATCCTCATTAACCTGAACATCTGCTGGTATTAAAGGGGTAGTCCAGCTAAAAATGTTATTTAAAAAATAGATGGGCAACATTAAAAAAAAAAATAAAAGCACTTTTTTTTAAAAACTTCCTATGTAAAATTTTGAGCTATTCAAGCTCACAATTCGCAAAAGCAAGCACATGGGCGCATCCATTTTGTGAAATGGATGCCCGCCTGTGCTGGCCTTTGCTTTTGCGGCACTAATGAAGGAAAAGCCAGCCAGCTGTAGTAAACAAAAGCAACCGCTGGGTGGCTTTTCCTTCATTAGTGCTGTACGTGGAGGACGGGGACCGGAGACCAGAGCAGGAAAGCTGCAGCTGAATCTCGGTAAGTGCTATTTTTTTTTTTTTTTTAAATAAGCACTAGCTGCGTTTTTTTTCTAAGTTTTCCGGGCTGGAGGAGCCCGGAAAACTTAGAAATAAAATCGCAGCTTTAAAAACGTTGCATTTATGTTTGCGGTCGCTTTTGAAGGGACCGCACACATAAATACAACGTTATTGTGTTTGAAAACGCTGCGGTTTTTCTTTCCAAGTTTCTCAGGCTCCTCCGGCTCGGAGGAGCCTGAGAAACTTGGAAAGAAAAACCGCAGCGTTTTCAAACACAACCGCGTTGTGTTTCTGCCTGCTGTGGCTATCACTTTGGGTCTCCGGTGCTCCACCAGGGGAGCACCGGAGACCCAAAGTGAAAGCCACAGCAGGCAGAAACACAACGCGGTTGTGTTTCTGCCTAAATCTGCTTTCCCATTTGGGGCTCGAGCCCCAAATGGGAAAGCAGATTTAGGCAGAAACACTGTGGCTACCACTTTGGGTCTCCCCAGGGGAGCACCGGAGACCCAAAGTGAAATCCAAGGCAGGCAGAAACACAACGCGGTTGTGTTTCTGCCTAAATCCGCTTTCCCATTTGGGGCTCGAGCCCCAAATGGGAAAGCGGATTTAGGCAGAAACACTGCAGCATTTAGCATTTCCCATCTGGGGCTCTCGGGCCCACCGTGGGGAGCCCGGGAGCCCCAAATAGGAAATCAGATTTAGGCAGAAACACTGCAGCATGTAAACACAACCGAGCCGGAGGAGCCTGAGAAACTTGGAAAGAAAAACCGCAGCGTTTCTTGCGGAATCTTTGATCTCAGCGATTGGTGGATGCCCAAAGACCTTTCGGAGGCAGCTTGTCACACAAATGAGTCATGACCCCGTGGCACCCTCAGGACCCAAGGTTCCGTTTGGCAGTTCTGGGCTCTCCGATGTATACAGCGGCATCTGGAGCCAGCGGCATAGTATGCAATGCAGGGGGTACATTTCTTGGCCACCTGCCGATCGGTTTTGCGCATCGTACTCTGCATCAGTAATACTTAGCAGCATATTTTGTTTTTTAGTTGCATGTTCAATTTCTTGAGCAACCTTCGGTTAAAAATTACACCTTTCACTGTTTGCTCTATATTTACATTATCTCTATTTGAAGATGCGAGCAAAGCTACAGTTTAAATACTCCCTTTCAGGCACCAAGCCTACTTCGGTCTAAATTCTCCAGCTTCATTACCTTTGAACTAACAAAACAACCAATTGGGCTATTTTTAAAGCGAAAAGATCCAGGATGAGGCACTTTTCTAGAAAAAAATGTCCTAGCAATTTTATTTTGTGCTTCCTTAGCCCTCCACCTCCCCATCCTCAGATAGAGACAAAGATTGCAGTAGTGACAGTTATACACTAAGTGGTCGCTAGAGGTCACCCCACCATCAGATCGTGCTTGCTGCGAACACCAAAGACACAGAGGATAGGAGGTACAACCGGAGGTCCACCGATTTAAGAACACCGAGGACTGGACTTCAATTTCGAAGGGAACTCGGCGCACATAAGGGAACCACTAACATATGAACAAAAACGAGGACAGCGCCTTAGTTGGGATTTGCACTGCTGTCAATATATGTGTACATGCAGGTCATTCGTAGGGATGTTTTCCTTGTGCCATGCTTTAATATTAGGTGCACTGGTGCCTACTAATATTGCATGTGCCTCCATCCGTGGTGTAATGGTTCTTATATAGCACGGCAGCTGCCATTTGGGGCTTTTCTTGGTGCCATGTGTGCTTTCAGAGAGGTGTACGGGTTTGAGTTAGTGGGGAGAGAAGGCAGGCAAGATGCGAAACGTGCCGATCTAAAGTGCCCGTTTTTGTATTTGTGTTTTTATATTGCAAACCTAACTGAAAGCAGTAAGAACACTATATAAGTAATTTGGCATTAACAGGGGGCATGAGAAAGGTCGGTTACAGGTTAGAATAGCTTGGATATCTCATACTACTGGGATGTTAGGACCTGCTACTCCTAGGTATACAAGTTGCCTCTCCCTGGAGGGTAGGGGCTTGTCATCGGAGAAGACCGAATTGCGACTGGGATGCTTTTCTATTTGCGTGCCCACTTAGCCTCCATCCACGCAGTGCTCTGACTCCTACAGGAGTGAGTCCCAAGAGCCTGTGAGGGTTGTGACTAGTTAGGCTGATGTTCGGGCAGCAGTTGCCTTGTATGTGATGTAGGCAAATTTGAAGATGTCCTGGCTGGTGTGGGCAGCAAGTGTATTTGTGTTAGGATGGGGGAGATGTGGTCAAATGCCTTAGTTCCTGTTAGGCGTGCAGCAGTGTGTTGAATGACTGTAAGGGGGACAGGTGTGTAGGTAGAGCCGGCCTTACGGGGAGGGGGGTGGGCCGTCCCCAGGGAGCCATTAGCCCCGCCACATCAGATCGTGGGAGTGTTTTAAGGGCTTCCCCGCAGCTGGCGTAATGAGAAAAGGTACGGCAGGCGCCCTTTTGTTATTAAATGCACCCGCGGCGGTGGCGGGGCACATTTAATAACAATAGGGTGCTGATGCAGAGCACCAGCACCCTATTCACATGATAACCTCCTGGCTCCCGCCTCGGAGCAGGGAGGGACAAAACCAATGTGGCGTTTCTGCCTCCCCCTCACCCCACCTCTCCCCGTCCACCAGGAGTGCGCGTGGAGGGGGGTGCCAATTTGCCCAGGGCGCTGGTGCCTCTACGGCCAGCCTGTGTGTAGGCGGGACGGCGCTGAGGGCATTTCTTTAACCGAGGTGTAAGATTGCCAGGACGTGGGCTGTGATTCTGAAATCCACCGGCGGGAGGAAGGGCTTTCCATTTCCTCTGTGCCGGTCAGATTTTGAGTGAGTTGTGATCGGGAACAGGCAGTGTTGCTAGAGGGGGAACCTTCATGTGGGAGATCTTTGCGCCATTTGATGGCTTTGTCATGGTCCACTTTGGAACGCCCATTTTCACCTTCTTGGCTATGCAACTTTGCCCCCTTCAGAAACACCTTCGCCTGCTTGCTTTCCTTCACCTGGAACGGTCCGTTGCGCATGAGACATTGAGGTCCTTTTTGAAATGCAACCATGATTTGCTTCCCTCCTCCCCCGGGAGATGTGTGGCCCTGTTTGGTCTGGAGTTCTGTTTGTGCAACACTTGATGTACATTGCCTCAACCCCCCTGATGGTGGTACATTTTGTTCACAATTACCATTCACGTTCCTGATACTTTCTTGTCTCTGTAGTTTGTGCTTATATGTTTGCAAAATGCACTAGTTGCCAAAAGCAATGCATGTGATCTGCTTGGCTTGCTGTGTGACCAAAGAGCCAGAGACTTGGGGCAACAGGAGGCCGCACCAAGAGACCCACCAGCAGACAGGTGATGGGAACACTGATTATACACTGATCACAGAGCCAGTGAACCAGTCCCCAGAACTAATACACCAAGACAATGAAAAACTGCTGCACAACTCAGCTGATGAAGATTCATACACTCGTAAAAGAAATGCCCAACCAAGACGGTCCTTCCCCTGAAAGTTAAAACTCTCAGTACCTCCAGCTACAACCTTCGGCCAAATGAGTAGGTCTCTCTGATACCACGTCATGACTAGAGCAGTTGTTGGCTCGAGACTTGAATACGCCAATTCCTTGTATATGGGAGCTCTAAAATATGTGCAGCGTCTCCAAACCATTGACAACTGTTAACGCTGATCCAGTAGGACCTCACTCAGAGATCGTTTCCCCAACTATTTCCCCATTTGCATTGACTATCTGTGGAGGCCAAAGTAACATTTAAGGTAGCCACATTCGTTTTTCAATGCCTTCATAGCATCACCCATCAATATCTTGTAATGGACTTTCAGAAGTCCCTAAATTCAAACTTAAGTCTGTCGGGGAAAGGGCTTTACAGAGCAAGCTCCACTATCTGGAACACTGACACAATCTCTTTCTGCATTTCCCAATCTATCGTACTTTTACAAATAAAATCTCTAAGACTCTTCTAGCTAAGACCTTTTCCACTACATAAGTCTATAGCATCTTGGCTACTTTCTGTTGGCTACACATGCTTTCATGCCTCTGGGGCTTAGCTGCACGTAGGTGATCATGTTATAGGTGCAGGTTGACCTAAGTGCTATTCACGTGTATTGTGATTATTTGCACTTCACAGGACTTTTTCATATTGGATCATGGGATCAATTTGTACATTATAAGTGGAGGAACATGGTGGTTGCATTTTGTATGTTTTCTTGGCTCTGCGGAACGTGTGCATTGTTTGTCTAGATTCCTGTTTTATAATAGATGTGCTTGGCAGTCTCGTTACAAGAGTTGTTTTCAGTAAGCCTCTTTGTATTGCTGTTTATAGTGCATTGAGGTGGCTTACTTGGATCTAACCCATGAGTTCCCGTTAGTCGATTTGGCTTCCTAGCTACACGCAACAATTTGAAAACATGAAATGTAGGTATATCAGCTCGCTGCTTGTTTAAATAATGGTACAGTTTAACAAATGTGTCTTCTCTTCGAACTCTTGTTTCCATGGGAATCACTTTTGTCACACTTCCCACCAAATATTTATTCCCGGCAAGAGTGGTATGGCGGCCAATCAGGAGGCTCAGAACGGGGGCTTTACCACATGCTCTGAGCCTCTTAGGTGCTGGAAGGCGCCACCTTCCCCTGCCAGGTTTATACATACCAAGTTAATAAACAAAAACAAAAACAGCTCACAAACGGCCAAGTCTTTATCCATTCTGACAAAGACCGCGACCAAAACATACACCCAGTCACAGAAGCGCTCCGACAAGGGGCGTACATTTGGAGGGTTCCATGGCTTTCAAGAGTGGCGGTCCAGGCAGCCTGACCGTTTGCAGACTCAACATCGGCGCAAACAACAAAGTGGGGCTGGTAAAGGCTTTTTCCAGTCCACCTCCTCCGCAACAGCCTCAGAGGGAAATAAGCCATGACACGCCCCTCCGGGTCCACGTGGCTCCAGTGGGGGACAGCCTTGCCTTTCTCTTCATGCACATTTTTGGTGCCAGAATTTCGCGGACCCGTGGATCCTCTCCGTAGTATCCAAGGGATACCGCCTCCATATTCCAGCCTCTCCTCCCTCCTCTCCCACAGATTGGGACAGCAACTCTTTTGGCAGAATTCCGGTCGCTCGTCAAGAGCCAGGCAGTGGAGGAAGTCCCAGCCCCCGAGCGAGGCTTGGGCTTTTACTCCAGGATTTTCGCCATGCAGAAAAAGAACCAGGCGGGCCTGAGAGTTGTGCTGGACCTTTCCACCCTCAACCTCTCCCTAAGTCTACAAGTCTACAAAAATTCAAGATGGTTACGCCAGCTTTGATAGCGGAGAGACTGTGCAAGGGAGACTGGATGTGCTCCCTGGATCTTAAGGACGCGTACCTACACGTCTCAATCTGGCAGCCTCATCATTCCTTTCGATGATTCAGGATCATGGGCTACCATTTCCAATACAAGGTGCTTCCTTTCGGCCTCAACTCGGCCCCCAGGGTCTTTACCAGACTCATGAACACAGTGGCGGCCCTCCTCAGGTCGCAGGGCCACCACATCTATCCGTACCTTGATGACTGGCTCATCAGGGCTACATCTCCGGAAGCAGTGCACCATACTTCCCACGCTCTGATGAACACACTGCATGAGCTGGGGTTTTCACTCAAGCTCAAGAAGTCGCTGCTGGAGCCCACACAGAGATTGACCTACTTGGGTCTCATTTTGGACACGTGCTCCGATAGACTTTCCCTCAGAGGACAAAATCACGGCCCTCAAGACGGTCAGTGCGCACTTACTCAGCAGAGAAGTGACCTCGGCCTGGTGGTACCAACACCTGCTGGAGCTCATGGCAGCATTCCTCTTGGCCGTCCCCCACATGAGACCAAAGATGAGGAGGATACAGCTGCACTTTGCAGCGTATTGGAACCAGGAGCGAGGCTTTCAGTCAGAGATGATCAACGTACCTCCATCACTTCACCCGGACCTCACATGGTGGTCGAGGGACTGCAACCGTCGGCTGGGCAAGCCCTTCCGGCAACCTACCCCGCAGGTCACCATTACCACAGACTCCTCTCGAGGGTTGGGGGGGCCACCCTGGACAACCACTGTGTCCATGGCACCTGGACCCGGCAGGAGCAGCACATCAATTGGCTGGAACTGAAGGCCATCTGGCGGCGCTAAGAACCTTCCTTCCAGTTATCGAGGGCAAGGTCGTCCTCATTCAGACCAGCATGTTCTACGTCAACAAGCAGGGAGGTACCAGATCCCTCCCACTATGCAGGCTCACAGTTGGCATGTGGGGATGGGCACATCATCTACCTCACGGCTGTCCACCTACTGGGGAAATCCAACCTGGAGGCAGACAGGCTCAGAAGATTGGGGGCAGACAACTACGAGTGGCAGTTGAACGACCTAGTTCTGCAGGAAATCTTATACAAGTTGGGATCTCTTTGTCTCCTGGGACAACAGGAAGTGCCATCTGTTCGCTTCCTGGCAAGGTCAGGGCCCAGGCTCCCTGGGCGATGTATTCCAGATTCAGTGGGACAGAATGACAGCATACGCCTTTCCGCTCACTTCACTGATACACAGGGTGATATGCAAGATCAAGGAATCTCGCCACCTCAGCATCATTCTAATAGCACCGTGGTTGCCGGCCAAGCCATGGTTCTCAGAGGTGTTCTCTCTCTCGGAGAAGCCACCCATTCGCCTTCCGACAGGACCAGCACATCTTCTGGTGCAGCAGGGGGGCAGGGTCATCCACCCCACACCACAGAAACTAGACCTCACAGCGTGGATCCTGAACAGGTCACGCTAGCTCACCTCAGCCTTTCCCAGGCTATCCTAGAGATCATTCAGGGTGCCAGGAGCAAGTCTACCAGGGCCCAGTATAGGAGCAAGTGGACAAGGTTCTGCCACTGGGCTGACTCTAAGGGTATCAACCCCCTTGCACGTGACTTGGACGACATGCTCTCCTTCTCAGAGCACCTTGCCCACTCAGGCGTGCAAGTAGACACTTGCCACACTTATTTGGCAGCCATCGGGGCTTACAGAAACTCAGAGGAGGAGACTTTTTCCTCTTCCAACCCGATTGTCAAGAAACATTTGACGGGACTCGCCAGGTTCTACCTGCCCATCAAGAGGCCACAACCGTGTGGGACCTCAACATACTTCTGGGTGCCCTGGCGCACAAACTATTTGAACCAATGGCGTCCGCGGACATCAGGCTGATCACCATTAAGACGGCCCTGCTAGTTGGCCTAACCTCGGCTTGCAGAATCAGTGAAATCCAGGGGCTGGTCGCCTCAGAGCCATATACTACATTTCACAAGGATAAAGTAGTCTGCGGACACACCCAGCATTCTTGCCGAAGGTGCCTTTCGCATTCCATCTGAGCGAAGAAATAGTGCTACCTACGTTTTTTGCTGAGCCCAAAGACGAGGCACAAAGAGTTTTGCACTGCCTCGATGTCAGGCGTGCCCTGAAATTCTACTTGGACAGGACCAAGGGCTTCCGGAAGTCGGACGCACTTTTAGTCACCTTCGGCGGATGAAGACCGGGGTATCAGGTCTCTATGGCCTCCATAGCCCGTTGGATGATCTTGGCCATCAAAGAAGCTTGCGAGGGACAGCACAAGCCACTCCCAGCCAACATGCACGCCCCAACGGCCATCGCTTTTCAGCGACATGTCCCCAGGCAAGTCATAAGCAGGGGTGCCACATGGGCCCCCTTCGGCTTTATGCAAGCACTACTGTTCGGATGACGGTTCTAGGTCAGACACGGCTTTCGGAGAGGCGGTTCTTAGAAACCTATTTGCTTAAGGAGGGTCTCCTCTCCACCCTGGGGCTACACTCTGTTGTAATCGCCCATGCAGTATGGAGAAAAGGGGACAGGACGTAAGAGTAATTATAAGTTACTCACTGTAGTGACTACTCAGTCTGCATTCCTCCATACGTCCCACCAGCCTCCCCCCATAGTACTGGTGTCATTAGGCAATGTTAATCTATTGTCGACGAGTCCATGGGGACTGAGGTGTGGCGCCGGAGGGCAGAGTCAGGGCAGCGCATGCTCCCTGGGCCGCACCCCCATGCGCCTCTAAATTTAAAGGGGAAGGTTTTTTTCTGGTGAAAAAAGTTCTGTCTCCCGTCTCTTGGAAGGGACGCCCATGCATTATGGAGGAAAGGGGACTAGGACTAAGAGTATGTTAGTAATTTATAATTTCTAGGAAAAGGGGGCTTGAACAGTAACAGACTTGCTCCCTGCCATGCACAATTTAGGTTGATTTAATGAAGAACTTATTGATAAAATTGGGAAATAAAAAGCAATCTAACTTTTCAGATATTTGTGTGTTCTGGTGCACTGTTTTACAGGTTACGTTAGAAATTTTTAATACAATCCAGGCTTGAAATGGAAGCCAGTGTAACTTTAAAAGTGTTGGGGGTTTTATGTGCAAAAGAGAATGCATGGACCATTGTTTGACCAATAGTATTCTGCAGGACCTGCAATGATGAGATTGTAGCCCGTATAGAGGGGGGGGGGGGGGGGGGGATAGCAGTATTCATTTTTTGAGCCTGTGATGGCCATGGCTGTATGGCCAAATGATGTTTGGTAAGGCAAGGCCAACTCTTAAACGACCAAATATAAATAGTAGTGGTACTTACAATAGGATTACAAAAGCTTGACTGCCTGCCAGGAATGTAGGACTCGATATTTGCAGTAATTTGACGCTACTCCAGGGTCCAATGTTTTTTAAAAAAAAAAAAGTATACTAGTGAGAATATCCAAGTAATCTTTAGTTACTCTGGGATAAAACCTTATGAGGAGCCATTAACCAGTTTCATGATGAAGAGCAGTAACTCATCCAAAGTTTCCTTCGCAATGGTCATGGGGCAGCAATTATCTGAGCAAAAGGTCATGTGCATTTTCTCTCTTATTAGATTTTGACCCTCCAGGGAAATGCTATTTGCAAGGGATCTGGTCACAGAGTGTAGAGGGTTTCCTCTGCAACGTGGAATCTTTTGCTATGTCTCTCAGACATTAGCTATTTTAGAATAACCAGGTTACTCACCCTAGTGACCACCTTACTCCTAGTCCATAGTCCCCTTTCCTCCATACTTATGGGGCATCTCTCTGTCCTATGGGATGGGACCGGAGCACTTTGTAAAAAACATCCAAAAATGTGTCCTTCCTCTTTCTTGCGCGGGGCCCGGCATGTGGCCGTAACCCTGCCCACCTTGGCTCCGCCCCGCGCGTCGCACATCAGTCCTTTTCTATCGCCAGGTCAGAGACCTATTAGCAATAACAGAGGAACCTTATTAGAGGAGACAGCAGGCGGGCGTATGGAGGAAAGGGGACTATGGACTAGGAGTAAGGTGGTCACTACGGTGAGTAACGTGGTTATACTCCTACGTCCCGTCCCCTTTCCTCCATACTCATGGGAGATTCCTAAGCACTCCGAACAGGAACTACGGGTGGATAGAAATACCCCTTACTGAAAAAGGTTCTTCAGCACAGCCTGACCAAACTGAGCATCAGCTCTTGAGCTCATGTCAAGCCAATAATGCTTACAAAAAGCAGATGGGGAGGCCCAAGTAGCTGCTCTAGCGATGGACTCCCAGGGAACATATTTCTGAAAAGCAACCGCGGCTGCCTTGCCCCGCACCAGGTGTGCATGAATACCCTTAGGAGGTTTCAGCCCTTGGACGGTGAAAGACTCCGTGATGAGGCGGCGATCCACCGAGAAATAGTCGCCTTAGACGCCTGCTTACCCTGAGGGTTACCGAAGGTCACAAAAAGTTGAGAAGAAGTCCTAAGCTCGGAAGTCCTGTCCAGGTAGAACTTAAGAGCTCTTCAGACATCAAGACAGTGCAGAACCCTTTCAGCCTCTGAGGCATGGTTGGAAAAAAGACCGGTAGGGAGATCGACTGATTCAGATGAAAGGCCGGGTTTGTCCGCAGGACTACCTTGTCCTTGTGAAAGGCCAAGAAAGGATGCTCCACTGACGAGGCCTGGAGCTCACTATCTCCTCGCTGACGTAACGGCAACCAGAAAGGACACTTTCCAGGATAAGTACTTGAGGTCCACCGTGGCCATTGGTTCAAAAGGTATATGGCACAGCGCCGTCAGGACTACATTTAGGTCCCACGGCAGATGGGGACTACGAACCGGAGGGTAGAGGCGTGTCAAGCCTGCAAAATGCCTCTTAACCACTGGGTTACTCAGAGAATAAGAACATTGGTATGTAGAAAGATAAGCGGAAACCGCTGAAAGGTAAGTTCTGCATGACAGAACGTGAACACCAGACTCTGCTAGGGAGGACACGAAGGACAGTACCGTGTCAATCGTAGCCACCCTTGGATCCAATTGCTTCTCCAAACACCAATGACAGACCCTGAGCCATTTACTCCTGTTTTGGGATCTGGTCGAGGGTTTCCTGGCTGCCTGGATAATACGCATGTTATCCGTAGACAAGTTAAGATGCTCTAAAGACTTGAACTCAGGCACCATGCCGCCAAGCTGAGTGATTGTGGGGAGAGGTGCCACATCTGCTGTTCCCCTTGATGAAGAAGATCGGGAGTTACTGGTAACCTGATCGGCGGATACACCGACAGGTGTTGGAGAACCAAAACCTGGCCGGCCACCACGGGGCTATGAATAGAAGCGAACAGTTCACAGAGTTCTTCAGCTTCCAAATTGCCCGATGGACTAGAGGCAGAGGCGGGAAGGCGTAAGCTCTCATGTTGTGGCATGGAATCTCGAGAGCATCCCCCAGAGAGGAGGCTCCCAGCCCCCCTCTGGAGGCATACTGAGGAAGCTTCTTGTTTACCGCCGTAGCAAAGAGGTCCACCTCCGGTGTGCCCCAACGCGAGAAAATCCATGAGAGGACCTCCGCCTTCAACTCCCACTCGTCCGCCGGCTGAGGGCATCCGCTGTGACATTCAGCTGTCCCGGGATGTGTACTGCAAGCAGCCAGACACCATGAAGCATGGCCCACTCCCATATCTGGAACGACAGGTACACGAGGGGGGGGGGGGAGACTTCGTTCCCTCTTGATTGTTGATGTAATACATTGACACCACATTGTCCGTGCGTATGCGGACCACCTTGTTGGCAATGAGCAGTCTGAGCGCCTTGAGCGCCAGAAAGATCACCAGAAGCTCCAAATGATTTCTGTGCAGGAGCTTGTCCTGAGGCGACCAGAGGTCCGAGACCTGAAGAAGATCTAACGTCGCACCCCACCCCAGAAGGGAGGAGTCCGTCATGATCGTCACCATGGGGGCTGGGTCCCGAAACCCCACGCCCCCCAACAGGTTGCTGAGAGATGACCACCAATCCATGTCCACTCGCATGGAATCCAGAATCATTATCCGCTTGGAATCCGGGTCCACCCACAGCCTGACGCCAGGAACTCCGAAGAGCCATCTGAGTCTGTCTCATCTTGAGACGAGCAAGAGGAAGAGCCAGCACACACAAGGCCATGAGGCCCAGAATCCTCTGGAACCACCAGGCCGAAATGCTCTCCGACTGCGCAAACATCTGACACTTGGTTAACAGATCTGCCATTCTGTCCCCGGTCAGGTACACTCTGCAGTCGATCGTGTTTCCGCGAAAATCCAGGAAAATCAGGTCCTGCGAGACCGTCATGGAAGATTTCCGCCAGTTCACCGAGAGCCCAAGATGGAACAGGAGCTGAAGGAGAGACTGGAGATTGCCCGCTGCTGCCAGCAGACAAGGGCTGCGTAAGATCCAGTCGTCCAAATATGGATACACATGGATACCCTGGAGGCGAAGATAGGCCGCAATCACCGACATCATCTTCGCAAAGACACGCGGCGCCGAGCTGAGGCCAAAAGGAAGCACTCGAAACTGGAAGTGCTCCTCTCCCAAAGAGAAGCGGAGATAACTCCGTGTGGGATCCAAATCAGGATATGCATGTACGCGTCCTGAAGATCCACAATGCTGAGCCAATCGCCCATCTGCAAGGAGGAGCGTATATGGCCGGGCGTGATCATCTTGAATTTCTCTTGGGGTAGGAAAAGATAACTGGGAAAGGTCTTGGATGGTGCGCATGCCAGCCTGGTTGGGTTTGGGCACCGTAAACATCCGGGAGTAGAAGCCCTCCCCTCGCTCCCCGAAGGGAACGGGTTCCACAGCTCTGAGGTCCAGAAGTTTCTGAACTTCGACTTTGAGGGAGGGCGAGCCCGACAGCTGAAAAGGAGGGTTGAGGGGTGGGGTAGGGGGTAGAGGTAAGCGGAAGCCCGCCCGAGCGACTGACAATACCCATCTTTCTTCTGTGATGGTCTGCCACGGCTCCCAATGAGACGCAATGCGTCCTCCCACCAGGGTCTCGTGTGAGCGCGGAAAACCCTCATTTAGTAGGTTTATCGGTGGCGGTGCCACCTGAACCTGAGGAGAAGGCTGAAGAGCGGGAGAAAAACCGCGTCCGTTGTTGCCTATGGTGGTTATTCCCCGCAGGGGTATCCACTCTGCGAGATTTGCGGTCGAGGAAGCCCCTAAAGCCAGAGGAAGGTCAACTTTGTGACAACGGTCTCTGGGTTTTGAAAGGAGCCTTAACCAGGACAGACAATGACTTAGCTGTCTGAGTGCTATCCTTCGCCTTGGTGAGCTCTACATCTGTTGTAGAATGAAAGAACTCCTTACCATCGAATGGAAGGTCCAACACCTTGTCCTGCACTTCTTTTGAAAATTTAGTGGCACGCAGCCACGCAGCCACGCCTGCCGTGAGGTAACAACCCCTAGCCTAAGGGCCCGAGCTAAGGTGTCTACGTGATGAGCCGCAGCCTCCAGGAGATCCTGGGCCAAGACCCTGCCGTCGGATAGGCCACCTTTGAAGTCTTCCAGCTTCTCGACCGGGATAAACTCCTCAAACTCCGACAGACCTTTCCACATCTGCATGTTAGCTCCCGCTAAAATCAATTCAGCGTTGTCCTGCTTGAGCTGCAAGGCCGAGTTGGTGAAGATTTTCCTCCCGAGGGAGTCGAGGAGCTTGTCCTCCTTTGCCAGAACCTGAGTAGCCGCCGTGGAAGAGGATGCTGCAGGCCTGGACTGCAAAGTGGCCGCAGCCACCACTGTGGAGGAGGGAGGCGGACAAGACGACAGGGCCGCCTCTTCTGAAGAATGCAGCCTGTAACTCATGTCAATTTTCTTATTGACAAAAAGTCCAGAGTGTGGCTTTTCCCAGACTCAGCAGACCTTGGCCAGAACGTCCTTCTGCAAGAACAGGCCGGTACGCTCCAAGGGAGACAGGGTGAACGCCCCAGAAAGCACGCCCTCCTGCGGAGCGGGTGCCCCGGGCACCGGAACATCTAAGAAACTCATCATGTCCAGTACCCGGTCATGAAAAGCTCTAATAGAGCGGGGAAGGTCCTCGTTGTCCTGATCGCCTTGGGCGTCATCTGACAGGTCAGGATCCTGCTGAGCCATGTCAGGCGCTGTTTTGTCCACTGGGGATAATGGAGGCAAAGGCGGAAGAGTCGGGGAAGGCACCGTAGGCAAGGGGGGTGCCGGCGGAACCATCGGAGGAACGGGTGGAGCCGGAGGTGCAGGTGGACATATCTCCCTGAAAAGCCCTTTGAAATATTCCCTCATGGGGTCGGTACGCATAAGCGTTTGAAATTTACCGAAAAAGAAGTTCCCCGGGGACTGTTTCGGAACCTGAGGAAGCCTCTCATGAGGTGGACAAATCCAGGGACGTAACGGGGAAAAGGTGCCACATAGGCCCCTCCACCGACGTATCCACATAAATCAAAGGTGCCGACCCCGCAGGCAACAAAACATTGTGCGGAAGAGGCATCCGGGCGTTCCAATCGTTAACTGGCCGATAAGGATGCGTACAAGGGACTCTATGTTCACTCAAGGGACCAAACCCTACACCTGAAGTCGATGGCGTAGTTGTAGGGTTAGCACCCAAAATGGCCGCCGCGGTCGTGGCGGGAACGAGCGCGATTTTGTCCTCATCTGAGGGGAACTGCGGCACGTGAGGAAGTGAGGCAGGGGTCCCCGTCCATGGATCAGGGGTCTTAACTTTAGCCTTAACATAAGGAACCTCGGCAGAGCCGGTACTGTGAGGCCGGGACTGTTTTTGTGACATACTAACCGCCAACTCAACCTTCCAAGGAAGGACCTCGGCACTGCCGTAAAAGAAGAACTTTGCTTCTTTGCCCCCCTCAACAGGTCTGGTATCACTGCAGGAGCGGGAACGGTGAGAAACAGCTTTCACCGACAAGGCCTTGTCAGGCCTCTCAGAACTGTTGGTAGCTTTCGCCTCTGAACGAGGGACCTCGGACCCAGGTCCGGTAACAGCCTTATCTACTCGGGCCTCGAACATCTGTTCGGTAACGACAAGCCCACCTAAGGCCTCGGGGCGTACCCCGGTCTTATTTTTGAGGGAAGCCGACAGAGGCCTCAGAGCGAGCTCTGGTACCCCACGACTCAGTAGAACTAGGTCTACAAACAGCCCCCACAGGAGGGGCCTCGGAGCGTACTACGGTATCCACAGGCCCCTTATGGAAACCCTCGGAGAAAACTCTGGTAGAATTATTAGGCCCAACGGGCACCTCAGGGCGAACCCCGGTGACAGAGCGATCAACGCTCCTCCCGGTCCGAGAGGAACCCGGAAAGGTATCCCCCAGCCGGGGTGCTCTGAAAAGTAAAGAACTTACCGGGCATTTTTTCTTCTCGTCGAAGAACGCCTGAAAATGTGAAGGAGGAGTTCGCCGGAACAATACCTCCCACCGCTCCAACTGACGTTGAAGTGCCCGGACCGAAAGGGAGTCGCAGTAAAAACAGGAGTCCCAGCGGTGATTCGGACCCAAACACTCTAAGCAAAGAGGATGGGGATCTGCCCTCGCGAAACGACGGTGACAGGAGGAACAATCTGGAAAGTCTAGTTTGAACGACGTAGACAGACTAGTAAATGATCGCTAGAGAGCCAGAGAGGGGAAAAAGGGAAGAAAATCTTCCGAGGATGCAAGTGCGTCCAGTCCCGAACGAGCGGAGAAAAGGACTAATGGGCGATGCGTGGGGTAAAGCCAAGGTGGGCGGGGTTACGGCCACGTGCCGGGCCCCGCTCAAGAAAGAGAGGAAGGACACATTTTTGGAAACATTTTTGGATGCTTTTTACAAAGTGCTCCGGTCCCGTCCCACAGGACGGAGAGATGGTCCCATAAGTATGGAGGAAAGGGGACGGGACGTAGGAGTATGCATATTATCTAACCACAAACTACCGTGGTGCGAGAGGAAGAGGTAGTTTGGGACTTATTTTGTGGTTGTTTCAGGGTGGGAGAAAGGTTTCTGGGGACATTTGCGTCTAAATGAAATATTTTAATTCTATCGCGCTCGTACACCAGTGTTTCAGAGCGCGAGAACTAACTAGGTTAATTGGCAAGCTGAAAACAATATTTTGGGGCAGTCATTATTGCTACTATGTATTGTTTTCTGAGGTTCATAGTGATAACATCGAAAACAGTCTAAAGTAATAATTTCGAGAAAAAAAACGTAGAAAAATAAAAAGTCAAATTTCTTTTATTCGAAATGGGGGGGGGGTTCCCCCCAAACCACCTTTTTTTATATACTAGAGCCAAAAAATAAACATAAATAAAAAAAAAAAATCTTCGACGTTTTGTTTTCGACATTGACTTTCGACATTTTGTTTTCGATATTTTGACTGACCACCGTTTTCTGAGGGAAGTCAAACAAGCATTAGACAGCATAGTTGTAGCATCTTGTTTGTATTTTCGTATTTCCTGTTTTGGAATCCCCACCCTACCCCTCCCAGTGCAACTGCTATCCTACACATACACTGACACGTATATAATCTTCAGGTGTTTTTGGAATTGATATAAAAGTGCGTCTTAATCATATTTATGATCCCATGAGTTCCGGATTTTAAAACTAGAAATATATCCAGTCTGCTTTTGGGCATTTGTAATCCCTCAATATGAGGAAATTATCAAGGCACAGCACTGTGTAGATTCTAACTGGTGATCATTTCAGAAACTGGCTTCACTCAGAATGAATCACTATGCACTACTGCAAGACTGGAAGGCATTGAAAGCATGTCTCTGGAGGATAGCTCAGGGGCAAGGTGCTCGCCTTGGAAGTAAGATGGCACGGAGCACCAAAGGTTCGATCCCCGGGTCCACGCTTAGAAACCTCTGGGTGTTAAGCGCGTTATAAATAACATATCATATCATAACAGGTCATAATGAGTGGGCAACACGCTATGGATCTTCCCTTCACTGGGGTACCCTTTGCCCGCTTGAGGGTGCCCGATACTCAGGAGCTGCTTTTAGCTCTTCCTAATTATGTATTTTGATTCTTGGTTTGACTCCTGACTTATCACTGAGAGAAGACTAGTAAACCAGCACCAGGCCCAACACCAGAGGTTAAGTACATTAGTGTATTATGCAATATGATCCTCATTCCGTATCTCCATATGCAAAACCCCAGAGAGGCAACAGTGTTTTCATTACAGGCCACTGAAATTTGACAGCCTGATTAAAACGTGAGAAGACAAATGCGGGTATTTGAAACTGCAACTCTAGACTATTCGTTAGAGCAATTGCCCACTCCCTCCTAATGCAAACTTTGTTTGAACTTTAATCATTTGCTTTTGAGGGTATCTTGCAGTGAATACTTACAATTTGGCTGTCCTCTTCTTTTTTGTCACCCGGCTTATCCGTTTGTGATGCCGCTTTTCTTCTAGGCGTAGCAGAAATAAAAAGTTTCAATAATGTGTCAGAACCAGTACACTGGAGTTGGCTTGCAACATCACCATAAGCTTCAGGGGGGATCTGCAACCTGTGTCTCTCCATAAGCTTTGGACTACGACTTTCACAATCCCTAAATATTGTCAATGCAGACTAGGGCTGTTCAGAACCGTAGCCCAGAACATAGGGAGAGCCAAAGGTTTTGGCCACTGGCCTACAAAAGCAAGCAACTTCTTGGAAGCAAAGAAAGGTACTTTGAAAATGTGCAGGCAACTGTTGC
Source organism: Ambystoma mexicanum (assembly GCF_040938575.1). Classification (NCBI taxonomy): domain Eukaryota; kingdom Metazoa; phylum Chordata; class Amphibia; order Caudata; family Ambystomatidae; genus Ambystoma; species Ambystoma mexicanum. The sequence continues at coordinate 539,034,322 of NC_090940.1, forward strand.
TGTTATCACCGGTGCACAGTACAACACATGAAAAAATACCCCACAGTAAAACAAGATACATAGAAGGACAATAAAATGAAGAACGCATCTTTAACATGGTGTAATTTTTGTAATAATCAAACCATCTCCATTGAGTGAAACCCAGCATTTGAAATATTATAGGTTGCAGTGTTTACAAAATTCACAGGCAAACAAAAAATAAATCACTAAACAGTGAAAATGTCCATTTGTTATTTTGGGCATAATGGTTGAATGTTAGGGCTAAGAGAGGTTAGCACGTATTGCCATGATTACATCACTTTGCTTGACAATGAGTTGTTTGCACACTTTAGGTGGCTGGGTTAATGGAGTTCCCTTGTTTTAACATGTCAGTTTACAGCAGGTATTTTCCCTTTGTTAAAATATAAATAATTCTTTGTACAAAAAATATTTTTAAAATGTAAGTATTAGGGCATATTTCGATATCCTTTTTAGCTCTGTTTTTACTAAGTGGTATTTTTCATGGGAAAGTGACAAATTCATGGCATTTGAGCATGTCGTATAAACAACCATTACTTGAGTACCTTAGTACCTTGCACTTTAGTGAATGGTGGCAAGGGTAGTTTCTAACAAATGTGTGCCAATTTGCCCTACAGATAAGTGTACCAGCCTCCTTTACTCCTTACAAATAGGTATATGCTCCCAGAAAATAATAGGGAGTAAAAATGCTCCCAATAAAAAATGGGACATGGAAACATCAGAGCCTGTGCCCCTGGTTTCACCCAAACAGATGCATGGGCGTGTTTGGACAGTAGTTCATGTAGTACCACAGGAAGAACCGACTATAATTATAGAAGAGGTCAAATGTATCTTTTAATGTGCATGAATAACTTGGTGCAGAGACTTATTTCTCACAAAAACATTTCTGTTTTACAGTTGAACATGTGTTTACTCAATTATAAAATACTCCCATCGGGAACGGGACTCATATGTTTTTACTTCCTAAAAAATCATTTTACTCCCAATGTTCAAAAATGGGTAGTAAAATACTACCACTTCAAAATCTTATTTGGAGTACTGGTGTATATCAAGATAATTCCATGCCTGTCCGAGTGACACACCCACTAGAATTTTGTGTACGTTTTAACATAAATCTGTTTCACATTCTTCACATTTTTAGTAACATATGTGACACCAGTAACAAGCCTTTCACCATGCAGGAAATATATTATCAGATCGGGATATATACAGTGATACAAAATAATGTGATGATCTGTTCAAATGGCTGATGTCCTGGTAATTAATACAGAAAATGGTTTGGGTTAGGTGGATACTTTAACAACACATAATTGTCTAATAAAGCACAATTAGCTCCACAAAGTGGTACAGTGACATCCAAAGTGTGTATATTCCCATATAGCCCCCTATAGGAAATCTGCAACGCTACTAAGCCGTGGACATTCAGAGGAGAGTTAAGCTAAACATGAGCTTTGCATTATTAGAAGGTGATAATGCGTTAATGTAGACATGCAGCGGTGAGCAGGAGATCCAAGTGGAACAAGGTCGGAAGAGGCCTATTTTTGACCCGTTCTTATGAAATGTATAGTTCCGCACAAAACTCTTACGAAAACAAAGTGCAGTGGGATAGGTAATGGGAGAACATTAGACGAGTTCAAATAGTATATTGTGTCTCTGGAACAGAATTACAGAACTATCAGGAAGGAAGTAGGGACATTCCAACAGACAGGCGAAACTTTAGCAATGCTTGGGACATACAAATTAAGAATCAAGCATCTTGTCCCAAACCTAAAGTGTTCAAACACATCAAAGCCTCCAGACAGAGTTAAGACGTAGAAACAAGCAAACTGACGGAACTCTGCATTGTCCGTTGATCAGATATTTTCAACTGAACGCAAGTAGAAGTTTGGGGCGGTAAAAGCAGCATGGTGTGCACTTCAATGAATTGCATACACACATTCGGAACCTCAGTCAGAGGCGTAGCCAGAATTGTTGAACAAGTAGGGCCTGAAGCTACTGTAGTTGGGCCCGCTGCAGTGACATTATCATTTTGAAATTCCCACGCAGATTTCGAGTGGGTCTTGCCCGCTCAGGCCCTACCCGGTCTACACCTCTAACATATTTGAAAAAAATTACCTATGGTGCCTTTTATTTAATCATATGCATGTATTTGGATGTGTACATTCATGCAGCATGAGAACTAGAAAGTCGAGACAGATACCACAGTAAGATTGGCACAGAAAAGGTCATGGAACAGAGGATGTTGACTGGCAGCCAGAAGCAGATGGAAGAGAAACCGCTACAAATACATTTTAAGAAATAACACCTCAAACTGGGAAGAGTTTGGAAATGGTGATCCGCTTTGCAATTATCAAGGTTTCCTCAAAATGGAAATTGAAAGCTAATTTCAATGGAGAAATCCCAACGTATTCAACGTTGACAGAGACAGAACCAGAGTTGAATACTTTACTGATGATTTTTGACAGCCTGTGATCAGTACATTAAGAAAAAGGGGGCATTAGTATTGAGTTTCTGGAAGCCTGTTTTTAAATCTTTGTCAAGACCCACTCAACATCTCATACGTGTATGATCATGAAGCTGCAGGTGTGGACCCTACGCCTATTACCTCAAGAACAGAGAAAGATCACACTCACTTCAGGAAGAGACTTAAAGAAGCCCTCTTTAGAAAAGGCTCTGGGCTGTGCAGTTACTCTAGGATGAATGTTATTTTATGAAGCCTCCTGCTAACCTTCCCCTTTGCCACTTTTCTATTCCTCGCACTGGTTCCTTTATTGGATTCCTTGAATTTTGATATTAGCAACTTCTTTTATTGCCCTACGATATTTCTGCACTCTCCCATCTTCCAATGCCCGCAAAAGATAAATTGTCTGTACCCCATTCCCTTACCTCGGTTGCATTTCAAAGTGGCTGGAATGGAAGCGGGCACCATGCAAATCGCCCAAAAAAACAAAGAAATAAACATGTCCTATGGGTTGCAAGTGCAAGGCCATCTACTCGGACCATCAAAGAAGATGCTTTGAAAGCTAATAGGTGCAGAAAGAGCTAGCCATGAATGCTAATATATCCAATCGCAAAACATGTGCAACCCTTGGCTGTCACCTATCTGGTAAACTTGACTATTATCTATGACGCATAACCACAGATACTCTTGCACAAATGTACCTACAAAGGTTTGCTATTAAAGCCAGCCAGCCACTAGAACACAATCCTCTGAGTCTTCGTGATATACTCTAAATCATGGGTAGCCAACCAGCCTGCAATTACCATCCGCACAATCCAGGTTGTCTAGAGTGAGAGATGATGGAAGTTGGTGGCCAAAACATCCAGAGGGTGGGTGATTGGCTCCGCCAGGCATTCACTGTCAAAACTGATTTTTCAGCTGCAAAAACAGTGCTCTTGGATGGGTCAGGATCAGGTTAAGATTTGATAATAACATTCAGAAAAATTGCCCTGTTACCAATAAACATGGGTGTGTGATTCTTCACAGGAGATGCCTGCAGCCAGTTATATGGCAATACTATACTCAAGGAACCTGCACTGCCTTTTATCATATTTTTTCCCAAAAAGCCAATCCAAGAGGCAGAGAGGCTCAGCCTAAAATTCCTAAAATCCTTAATTGGTTTATCCTCTATAAGGTGTCAAAGCTTTGAAACTATGCACCTTGGAACTCTTCGGTTTTTCCCTGCGGCATTCAAGAATGATGGGTTTCATTTAAGATTGAGGATTACCAGACTATTGCACCATAGTCCGGTTGGAACAAATGTTACATGCCACACAAAATCTAAAACAATACACAGCCAAAACATTTCACAAAATGTCAAACCTTTCTGCTTCGCGAAAGAAGACTGAAAACAAATTCTCCCAATCCTCAAGCTTCCCAGACTGAATTTTCCAGGTGTAATGTGGGAAAATAAGTTGGTTAGATAATATGGCGTTCTCTTGAAAGTAAATCTGATTACTCTCACTCAAAATGTGCACCTGTATAATAATGTCATGGATTGAAATCTGCCCCCTCGGAAACATGAGTTGTAATGTCTTTTGGCAGTGACACAGACGTATTCGCAATGGGGGACATTTTACAAAAAAAGTGCTGAACACAACTGTTTAGAAGATGGTAAAATATTTTCCCCTTCCCGGCAACACGAAGGAGCAATGACATATGAACAGTCCTTACAGTGATCATCATGTCTAGAAGTTGACAATGCGACAAAGGAGTAGAAGCTGGGTGATGAGTTGGAGAATGAGAAACACACAAGCAGTTTAGTCACATTTGAGCAGCAAAAGTTGCCATTTCAAACAATGCAGCAAATATCAGAATCATGTAAGCAGCCGTGCCAAAGCAATGCACACACGCTGGCTAGCTGAAGCAATGCGTCGCTGTTAAGGGGTTAAAGCAAACCAAGCTGAAAGCATGATCTCCCACTAGACCCATTTCCAAAGATGGTCAACTAACTACCCAGCTTTCTTGTTGGGGGGTGACTATTGCTTCTAAAAACGTTATGAGTAGACGTGAAATGAAAAGTGAGAATATAAAAAAAAGTATAAAGATTACTTTAGAATCTGTGTTAAAAAGGTACAAAAGAACATAAAAAATCCAGAATGTTATAGTCCGCTTTTTACTGCTTCTACCGATTTATAAATTTAAATACCTATTTCCACGGGCAAATAAGTGCTGGGTAGACTTTCGCAAGCCATCTAAAGAGACCAAAATACCTCAGAAAAGGCTATTGTGCAATTACTTACAAGATGTCTTTGAAATCAGGGAGGGAGTCCTCCCCCCTGTGAGCAAGATTTTCTTCCTCCCGAGGCTGTGTGGCTTTGGCGGAGTTCCCCCTGCTCCGCCTGCTCAAAGTTCAGAAAGAAAACAGAATCAACCGTTACATGGAGAATGGGGATGATGCAAGGATAGATCTCAAGTAAACAGACCTTTCATTTGTATCTCCCAAAGGTCATATGGCCACCCTGATGATGGAGGATGAAAAACAAAGATGGAAATGCGGACAAACAAAGCAAATTCCCTCTCCGGGAGAGAGAGCGACTGCAATACGATCCACAGTCCACGCAGACCAGCTAAACATCCTGAAAATTAAAAGAAGTACTCTTCGAAAATATATATTTACTGATATTGCAAAGACCACTGAAAAGACCACGTGGAGGAAAAAATCCCAAAGGCTCTGGAATTTGTGAAGGACAACACAGCTCACTATGCCTTATGATACCCATGATTGCTCCAGATATGTAGGTGAAGGACGCATGTATGATACAATTCAGATGTCGTTTTGAGATAAGAAAATGTAGAGAAAGTAATTATTAAACCTGTCTCGCCATAAAAGTCTCTCTCATAGTCAAATCGGCCGACTTCACAATAGTCAATATATGGTAGCACATATATTTGGATAGAATGTTGGCACCATTTGAATTCTTAACCCAGAATACGGGTAATGGTATCCTCTATACATATTTAGTCTTGCTGAAGTTTGGTGGTACTAGTTCCTAATTGAGTTCCTAAATGTTAAACCAGGGCCATTCTTAGAACATTGACTGTTGACTAATGTCCCTTCCAAGTACATTTTTGTAGAACTCGGGGTAGGCCCAGGGGCAAGCAGTGGGCAATGTGCAGTAATCCTTTTAAGATTTTTATATCTAAATATTGTTCTATATCAATGTGTAAATTGAAGGGTCATGCATATAGACCAGGGCACTGTTTTAGATCCGTCTTTTCATCGCCTCACATGGGGGCTATAGGGTAGTAGTATTTTAGGCACACAAAGTCTAAGTGGTTCAAAAAGGTAAACTGTTTTTGGCCTTGAAAGCTTGTCTTTGCGATTACCAACATCAAGGGAAAGTTCAATTAGGCTCAAGCAATCAGAAAAACAAGTTACTTACCCCTGGTAATGTTCCTTCGACAGGATGTTCCTCCCATGTATTCCTCATCTTTGATATTCAATATCCAGCTTCAGCTGCTTCAGAATATTCTTTTCGGCAGAGGGCACTGTGCGTCGATGTAGTCGACTCAATGTCCTTTGAGGGCCTCCTTCTCGAGGACGATGTAATCAAAGGCACATATAGCACGTGCAGCACCCGTTGGCTTCAGTTCTGTGTTTTTTCTTACAGTAGAAACTAACTGCATAACCACAGGTTTGACTGTACTAAACTTTGAAGGTGCGAAAGCTGTAATAGCATAGGAAATTCTACTGTGGGGTAGGTCGAAAGAACGTTACCAGGGGTAAGTAACTTGTTCTTCGAATGGATTGGGTCCTCCCACGTATTCCTCATCTTTGATAGACTCCCAAAGCAGTGTTTGATTTGGTGGAGGGAGTAAGAATTTAGATTTCAATGGTTTTCATGAACCGAATGGAGAACAGCTTTTCCTATCCTTCCATCCTGTAATGCGTTGTGAACGTGTGAATAGTAGACCACGTAGATGCCTCACAAATACTTTTGATCGGTACACTCCTTTGCAGGGCTGTAGAGGTACCCATGCCCATGGTGGAATGGGCCCTTAATCCTTCCAGAGGATCCTTGCCCATTAGTCTGTAACATTCCGAAATTGCCAGAATGATCCACCTGGAGAAGGTATGTTTTGTCACAGCCTGACCCAGTTTGTGACCTGTATAGCCTATAAACAGCTCATCAATATGAAGTTTGGATAGCCTAGATATATAATAGGTCAGAGACTTGCGTGGGTCCAAACTATGTAATCTCTTCTCCTCTTTGCCAGGATGAGGTGGAAAATAGAAAGGAAAGTGGGCAATACAATTATCTGCCCTACATGAAAATCAGAAATGATTTTGGGTAAAAATGAAGGCTTAACCCTCAGAACGACCCTATCCTTGTGGAAGATAGTAAAGGGAGGCTAGGATGAAAGTGCCTGCTATTCACTCACTCTACGGGCTGAGGTTAATGCTACCAAGAGTATGATTTTAAAAGTTAACCTTAACGTACATGAATATAAAGGTTGAAAGGGTGCACACACTAGACATTTTAGAACCATATTAAGGTCCCAAACTGGAACCTGGAAATGAGGAACACATTGGTGAGACCCTTTAGAAATTGTGTCACCAGTGGGAATTTGAAATAGGAACATTCTTCTGACGAGCGCTTAAAGATGGATAGCGCTGCAAAAAATAGCCCTTATTAGTTTCAACCTTGAGCCTCAGATTGGCTAAGGGTAATAGAAAAGATAACACTTCCGGAGGTTTTGCATAGAAAAGTCTACATCTTTGTTTCTGCACCAGTTGCAGAATTTGTTCCAACGGCAACGGTACAAGGACTTTGTAGCTGGCCTTCTGGCCAAAAGGAAAATCTCCATTACGTCATCTGAGAGGTCCCAATCTTTGTATCTCAGCCTTTCAGAAACCAAGCGTGAAGGTTGAGCATCTTGACCTCTGGATGGAGAAGCCCGACCCACCTCTCGGGAGAGAAGGTCCTCTCTTAGTGGAAGATGTATTGGAGGGCAGATGGACATGTCCGAAAGTTCCGGGTACCAAGTCCTCCTGGCCCAATCCGAGGCCATTAGGATCATGTGTTTCCCAAACTGTCTCAACCTCCTGTGCACCTGAGGAATTACGAGGACTGTAGGAAATGCGTACACGAGTGGAAACTCCCTGTCCACTACAAACACATCCCCTAGAGCTCCTCTTGGAGAAAATTCCCTGGAGCAGTACAGTTCGCATTTCCGGTTGACACTGGTTGCGAACCAAAGGGTGAAGATCTCTTGAAGGATTTCCTAAGATAGTTCCCATTCGTGGGTGACTGTGCTCTGCCTGCTCAGAGTGTCTGCCACAGTGTCCTCTTCTACGGCTAATTGAACTGCTCATAGAGATTCCTTCCCGAATTGCCCAATACTAGAGCTGCATTGCCTCTCTGCACAGTGGTACTGACCCTACACCACCTTTCTTGTTGAGGTAGTACATGGCCACTGTGTTGTCCGTCATTAACAGGACATTCTTTCCCTGTACAGAGGGCAGAAAAGCCTTGAGCGTAAGTCCGATTGCCCTCAGCTCCAAAAGATTGATATGTAGTTTGGACTCCGATGGAGCCCATCGACCGCGGATTGTCAAATCGTTGATGTTGGCTCCCCACCCTGTGAGTGAGGCGTGTGTCACTACTGTCATCTCTGGCCATGGTTTCCAAAAAGGATCTCCATTCAGAATGTTGTCCTTGCAGGCCCACCACAGGAGATCCTGTGCGACCCTGCTTGGAACCTGAAGTAGGTCTGACATGTTTCCTGAGAACTGGGACCATTGTGGCCTGACGGCCCATTGAAGGGATATCATTCTCAGACGAGCCTCTGGCACCAGAAAAATGCAGGATGCCATGAGGCCGAGCAACCTAAAAAAAAAAAAAAAAAAATCATAAAATAAAAATAAATCGAAAGGCGGGAGACGCTGGGCACTTTGAAATTCGGAAACCATCTGTAGAATTTGAGCCCTCACCTCGGGTGGCGAGCTCTTTCCCAAGGATGCATACAGTACAGCTCCAATGAAGTGGAGCTTTTGAAAAGGTGTCATATGGGACTTCTTGTAATTGAGGGGGACGCCCAGTCTGAAAAGTGTGCCAGGTGACGTTGAGATGATCCAGGACTGATCAACCAATCGTCCATGTAGGGGTAGACGTGAGTCCCCCTCTCCTGAGACTCGCTGCCACCACTGCCATCAGTTTGGTGAAAACTCTCGGGCGGAGGTTAGCCCGAATGGCAGAACTCGAAACTGATAATGAGAACCGCCAAATGCGAACCTCAGGTATTTTCTGTGCTTGAGATGGATTGGCACATGAAAATAAGCATCCTGAAAGTCCAATGACACCATCCAATCCTGGAGTTGGAGGGCCTGAAGGATCTGAGAAAGTGTGGCCATCTTGAACTTGTCCTTCCTAAGGAACTTGTTCAAGTATCTCAAGTCCAAACGGGTCTCAGTCCTCCATCCTTCTTGGGTATTCGGAAATATGGAGAGTACCATCCCTTGTTCCTCTCCGCTACCGGCACCGGTTCTATAGCGCCTTTCCCTAGCAGGGTCAACATTTCCTGCACAAGGAGCGGATCTGGAATCCTCAAAGAGTGGCTCCCCGGTGGATGGTTCTAAGGTCTTTGAATGAAAGGAAGGCAGTAACCATGGGCTATGGTTTCCAATGCCCAAGCATCTGAAGCAATGTCTCACCACTCTTTCAGATGCTGAGACAGTCTGCCTCCCAATGGTGTTTTGTGACTCAAGACCTCAGAGGTTTTGAGGCGGTTGATGAAGTGGCTATTGGTAAGGATCCCCTTCTTGAGCAGGCTTAGCACCCCCCCCTTGTCCAACACTAGGGAATGTTCTTTGGCCTCTTTGACCAGCCATTCCACTTGCTCTTCGAACTGAGGGGTAGTAGCAAAAAGATCTTCCCCTCGAAGGCTGTCCATTGCGGTGAAAAAGGCCGAGGCTGCCTAATACCGGCACCTAAGGATTTGGCTGCTGCCTTTGAGGTGTAACTTCTCAAGGCGTCCGCCTTGTTGCCGAAAAGGTGAGACCCTTCAAAAGGCATGTTGAGAAGCCTGGATTGCACATCCGGCACAAAACCCGACTTCCTCAACCACACAAATCTGCGTATTACGGTGCTAGTTGCCATGGCTCTGATGATGCTGTCAGCAGAATCCAGATCTGATTGAAGAGACTTACACATGTCTTCCTTGCCGTCTCTAACAATAGCCAAGAACCAGTCTCCCCCCCCCCACCCCCAGTGAATGTGCTTTGCTGCCATGGAAATACAGTCCGATAGAGTGAATGAGAATTTTGCAAGGGCACATGTGGAGTTGTCTGATTTAAGAGCCGTGCTCCCTGCAGAAAATACTTTTCTTGCCCATCCATCTACTCTCTGTCATCCCTATCTGGATGGATAGTTGGATAAACTGCCTGCTTAGAAGTAGCGGTAGCTGCCTGTACCACCAGACTCTCTGGAGTGACATGTTTAGACAGGTAGTCGGGTCACTAATGGAAGGGTGGTATTTTTTGGTCAGATTCTTGTTTAATGCTGGATTAGTCTCTGGCGTCTCCCAATTTGCTGCCATCCTTTTTTGGAGAGCAATAGGAAATGGCAAAATAGGATCTATTTGCGGTCCCTCATCAATGATGTCCATCAGATCATCCTGTTCAAATGGGAGGGTAGCTGTCTATATGAAGCATCTGCATGCTAACCAGCTTCAGGTCTTCCAAAATCCAGCTCTGGTGAGGCGTCTACCCAACTGGCCATTTGTAGATTATCATAAGGAGCTTTCAATCTCGACTCTTCCGAAATAAAGCTTTCAGGCACATTATTTGGTGTGTCAAATTGAAGACCAAAAGGTGCATCATTGTCTGATGGCTCATTTTCCTCATAAATTGAGGTGAGAGATTTGAAATAATCTTTCCTTGGCAAAGGAATATAGGTCTTCTCTAGGATAGGCATTGAAGGCTTAATAAGGATCCTTCAATAACTTGTCATTGCGGGAATGCCTTGATGGCTCTCGATGAGCATCTGCCTTTGGTCCGGGTTCGAGTGCGCGCAGGGTTTTGTTTTTGAAATATTTTCAGCCTTTCAGATCTAAATGCTTCCCATTCAGCAGGTGTGGAGCTTTTCATGGGACCCTCTCAGGGGAGGTGTCTGATGACAAAGTCGAAGAAGGTGACCTGTGGTGCCTCTTTTTTTACTTCCTCGGACGACGATAAGTGGTGGCAGAAACTCCTCGATCTTGATCTTTTAACCTTCTTCCTTCGAGGAAAGTCGCCTCTCACTCGTCGGATGAAGGTTTCTTGGACGGGGTAGTCGATGGGGATTTTTGGGGGTTTTTACCTGGTGGTCGGTCAAAAAACCGAAAACAAAATCTCGAATCACAAAAATATCGAAACCAAAATCTCGAAAAAAAAATCTCGAATTATTTATTTATATGTATTTGTGGGGTCAGGTAAGTATAAAAAAAGGGTAAAATAAAAAAATAAAAAAAAAGGGGGTTGGGGGGAACCCCCCATTTCGAAATAAAAACATTAAAAAAAAATTTCGAGATTTTTGTTTCGAGATTTTGTAATTCGGTTTTTTCACTATAAACCTTTTTACCTACCGCCAATTTCCTCTTTCGCTCCTTCAGAGCCTTTGCGGTCATTGACTGGCACTTGGAGCAGGCCGAGGTTTTATGCTCCACCCCGAGACACCACAGACAAAACTCGGTGTGAGTCGGTTAACAACATTTTAAAAACACAATCTCGACATTTCTTGAACCCGGTCTTCAGGGTAGTAGGTGTCGAGGAAGAAGACATTATCGCAAAGAACAAAGGAAGCACCCTGTAGTTTCTGAAAGCGATAGCTTATGCAGAAAAACGGAACTGTAGCCAACAAGCACTGGACGTGCTATATATGCCTTTGATGACATCATCCTCGAGACGGAGGCCCTCTAAGGAAATCGAGTTGAGTGCATCGACGCACAGCACCCTCTGCCGAAATTCTTTTTCTGAAGCAGCTGAAGCTAGCCATCGAATATCAAATATGAGGAATACGTGGGAGGACACAATCCATTCGGAATTAGGATTTTGATCAGATTCTGGGCACTAATACCGGGTAGATGCTTGGAATCATCTTTTCTTTGGGGCTGGGTTGAGCAGTAGGCCCTGTGACGAATCAAGGGAATCAGTCACTTCTCCCAATGGCAGATCCTTTCCTTGTGAGGTTGGGGGGGAGCCCACTCCACAATACCCTTCATAGGGGTTGCAACAAGAGGGACCTCACCAGGAGAGACTCCCCATTTGGGGATAAGTATTACCATTCCAGTGAGGAACTCCGCTCTCATGTCACCCAACAATCTTCTACAACCATACTCATCGACAGGAACAAAGACTCCTCATATCTATTATTGTGATGTCCTAAGTATTAATCAAAACCTGTCTGACAGTAGGACTTGTAAGACCAGTGGAGTTATGATGCATGCAAATCTAGCAAGTACTGGGATGAAGAAACCACAGGGAGTAATAAGGAGTCTGACTTCAAAACAGAAAAAGGAATTTGGCAAAGCCCCAGTACACCGTCAAAAAAGAAGGTGGAGCAAGACAATGCAAGAGAGATAGACCCGGGAGTTTCAAAACATCTAGGTCACGAGAGCAGAAAACCAGTGGAGATTGCTGCTGAATCCATCAGCAAGTAGCTGCAAGGATAAGCCGTCCAAGTTGGAGAACAGGCACAACAGACTGAAAGCAGTCTAGCCAGAGGAAGAAGGTCCCTGGAGGGACACTTGAGGAAGCCCGACCCAAAGGCGGCCAGAACGCTGAAGCGCCTGCGCATGCAAGGCACCATCCAGAAACCCGTTGGGGCAATACCTGGGAAGAGGGACTCTGAAGGAGAAAGGAAATTGGCAGCCAGAAGAGGGAGGAGAAGGAGATCCCTTTCAGTGCTGATAGTACAGTGGAGGAGGAACGCTGAAACAAAGGCAAAACTGGAGGAGAGAGGAAGAGTGCTTTTCAGACAAAACAGAGAGCCAGAGAGAAGTCGAATGGCAACCCGGTGATGCAATCACATTAGACAGCAGGTAAAGGGGAGAGCGGGAGATCCGGAGATGGTGGCGTAGATAGTGGCTGGCACAATTTTAATGGGTTGAATACAGGAACCATAAATAATGATTCAGGGACTCTGCATTCTCGTCACAGTGATTGGCAAAAGTATAAGAGTGAAGATCATGCTGGTACTCAACATACTTGTCCCAGTGAGAGGCAAAAGTAGAGTGAGATCACTCAGGGACTCAACATACTCATCCCAGTAAATGTGTATTCCCTAAGGGAGAATCATCACAACAGGACTGAGTCTTTTTGTCCCAGGGAAGGGGAATACACCAAGACGAGTGTGAATCATGAAGAGACTAAACCTACTCATCCCAGTGAATGTGAATACAATATGAGTGAGAATCATAAAGGGACTAATTCTACTTGTCCAAGTGAATGTGAATACAATAAGAATGAGAATCATAAAGGAACGCAGCCTACTCATCCCAGTTAATGTGGATACAATAAGAGTGAGAACCCTAAAGGGACTCAAGGGACTAAAGGGACTCAGCCTTCTTGTCCTAGTAAAGATGAATAAGAAAATAAATGTGAGAACTGGTCAGAGACTCAACATACTTGTACAAGTAAATGGGAAACTTATGAAAGGAGTGAGACGGGTCACTATACAACAAGAGATAATAAATAATCTAAGAGCTATACAGTTGGGGAAACTGGTGTCAGGAAAAAGCACAACTTCCAACAGCAGTTGAGTGGAGCAGAGTACATAAATATCCAGAGGCCAGTGTGCCTAGGTAAAGGAACTTGAGAGCTGAAACCGGTCTAAAGAAAGGGATGCAGGGAAGTCCCTTGAAAGGACTAAACAAACGTATACAAGAAATAGCAGTATTTGAAGATCCTATTCTGAGAAATACTTGCTGGCAAAGCAACCCCAGGAGAAGGGAGTCATTCTCCTAGTCTTTAGTTATTTAGGATAAGTGGTAAGGTCAGTAAGGATTTGTTTTTGGACAGAGGACCGACTTACATTGGACTTTACACCGGACAAAGAGCACCTTAGTTTAGTTGTATTAGGTAGGTAAGTCCTTAGAATAGGGAAAGCTAGGCATGTTTCTACTGTTTTCATTAAACACCCTTTAAAATTGAAAATCTTAGTCTGCCCCCTCATTTTGACCATCCACAGCCTCTTGTTGCCATGCCCATCCTCTTTCCTTGTGCCCTGCTAGCCCCACTCCATCGCCACCCGGTATCTTTCTGTGCTGGACCCTGCTGTGCCTGACCTCCTCCGCCTTGGCAATCTTCCTCTCACTGATGAGGCAAGGTGGCCGCTAGGGTTACACAATTATGCAGTCACAGCAATTTAAGATCATACTAGTGGCATCTCAGTGAAGAGGGCTTTAGTTATGACAGGGCAAATGTTTAAGGTGGCTGGCCTGGATGACTCCACAACTGCCATGTGGGACAAGACAATGGCCAGTAAGTGTCTCTTTGATCCTTCTGCAGGAAGGGAAACATACTTTTCCCAGGGCATAGAAACCATCCCCAAAAAGTGCCCAGTGAACGGCTGCTTGAAGGCAAGCCATTACACAACAAATCCACTGTCCACCAGAGTGCTGATGACTGGAGTCCCTTTGAGGTTAGCAGACATAGGAAGGAGAGAAGTTAGAGTAGTCAGAGGTGAAAGGTTGGCTGAGAGACTGGTTCCAACATCTTGGTTTCTGCTGTGGTTCTTTACAACTTCATATCCCCATCACCCCCATTTTCTACAGGCCTTTACATTCTTGTTATGTCATCAGAAGGCAATGAGTACTTGTTAGAACAGCCCGGATTGTAACCTTTAAAACATGCTTACTTTGAGCCAATCCCCTGTGACGTTTTACCTATATAAGGATTAAGAATCCCCTCATCCTTTGATTGATCTTTGGACTTCAAAATGAGAAAGATTCACTGGACCTCTGTTGTTAAAACAGCCTATTCCAAAGTCCTCTGCCAGAGATGTGAAGCAAGAAGGAATCAAAGACAGAAGCAATCTCTGCTCCCCACACTTCCCAATCTCAGCTTGCAGTGCACTGAAACCAGGATCCTGCTCATTGGAGGTGAAGGACCTCCTGTATGTGCCGGCCAACTTCCTGGAGTGGATGTATAGAACCAAAAGGACTCCCCTTGTCCTGAAGACCCAATGGAATGGACCTCTAAGCAACCTAGAAGTCCAGAAGCAGCTTTGACCCTGTTCTATCACCTCAAGACATGTGAAAGCCGGCTAAAGGCCCTTCTAGCTGCCACAGGACCCATGGTGCTGCTTTTGGTACTCCACAAACCTTCAAACCGCTTTCTGCACTTAGAGCCATCCAGAAACCGGTTTGACACACTGTCATGAACCTCATTGATCAACCAGATCACCAGCTTGGAGCCAATGAATCATCTGATCACTCTCAAATCTCGAACATCCACTTGACCAAGAAGAAGCACAAGTGCATTTTGAAGAGGCTCTGCCCCTCTGCTCCATTGTGAAGGATCATAGTGACTTGTAAGCCCCCTTCAACACCTTCCAAGGACATATCCTTGAACAAATGACATTGTTGCAAACGCTCTTCCCTGAACCCTGCTGCTTATCAACCAAGAGCGGCTTTTCACATCAGCTCTGCATTCTCTGTATTTCTTTTATAGGTTTTTTGTGTTGTTAATTAGTTTGCATTGTTGTTTCATTTTAGTTCCTCTTTTTCCAGAACCTTGATTGGACATTCTTTTATTTTGGATCCATTGTACTAAAGCTGTTTAGGTTGCTGCTGTTATGAGCTTAATGCTCTTTTGAAGATATAGCCTGCTTTGGCCCATGTTATCAAGAGGCGAAGGAGGTTTACCTGTTGAGCTGTGCCTTTTTCAACTTTACGATTTAGGTTACTGTGTGCAGTGCCAGCGAGGATAGCTCAGGGGCAATGCCTTTGTCTTGGAAGCAGGACAATGCAGAGTAACACAGATTCGAATCTCAGACCCCACGCTTAGAGACTGGCCACTGGTATTAAACACTTTATAAAATAACAAATAAATAATTAAACGTCACTGTTGGTTTAGTGGAAGTGTGGGGCAGAAGAAGCGGTTTAGCCACTACTCTTCCCTGTACTCCTACAGAGCAGTAGTTATTTAGTCTCAGGTGGTCCCTGAGAAAAACAAGTTACTTACCAACTGGTAACGTTCCTTCGATTGGATGTTCCTCCAACGTATTCCTCATTTTAGATGTATTCCACACAGCTTTAGCTGCTTCGGAAAAATAATTTGGCAGAGGGCGCAGATGTCGTCGAATCGATGGTCCGTCGAAGGCCTCCGTCGAGGGGGACGTCATCGGGTATACAAGTGGCATGCGCGGCGCCCGTTGGCCTCAGTTTTGTCCCCCCCCCCACTTTTGTTCTACTGTGTAGATTGTGCCAGCAGTCAGGTATCAGCCTTGCGAGAGTTGAAGTGGCAATAACCTGGAAAAATCTACAGAGGGGTAGGCTGGGATGGCGATGAGGAATACGTTGGAGGAACATCCAATCGAAAGAACGTTACAAGTTGGTAAGTAACTTGTTCTTCGAGTGGATTGTGTCCTCCAACATATTCCTCATCTTAGATAGACTCCCAAAGCAGTATGGACAATTTCTTTGGAGGAGGGATTAGATTTTTTGATGCCCTTAAATAGCTGACTATAGTACTGCTTTACCAAAATTCAGCTCCTTAGACTGGGAAGCATCCAGACTATAGAATTTTGAAAAAGTATGCAGCGAAGACCAAGTTGCTGCTTCACAAATGGATCTTATGGGAACACCTCTTTGAAGAGCTGTCAAAGAGGCGATGCCTCTGGTGGAATGGGCCCTTAAGCCTTCTGGTGGGTCTTTCTCTGCTAAATGTAGCATTCTGAAATGCAAAGTGCAATCCAACGTGATATTGTTTGTTTGACACCGATTGACCGAATTTCCTTCCGGTGTAGCCAATGAACAGTTGATTATCCACTCTAAGCTTGGAAAGCCTAGAGATATAAAAGCTTAGAGCTCGTCTCGTGTCCAACCTGTGCAATCTTTCCTCTTCCTTACTAGGATGAGGGGAGGGTAGAATGCGGATAGAACAATTTTCTGATTTAAATGAAAATCAGACACAACTTTAGGTAAAAATGAGGGTTTAATCCTTAATACCACGCTGTCCCTATGGAACACAGTATAGGGTGGCCCATAAAACAGTGCCTGCAATTCGCTCACTCTTCTTGCAGATGTTAAAGCAACTAGGAAAGCAGTTTTCCATGTCAGTAATCTTAATGGACAAGTGTGCAAGGGCTCAAAAAGGGCACACATTAAGAATTTTAGAACCAGATTAAGATCCCAAATTGGTACTTGGAAAGGTTAAGGAGGAAACACATTGGTGAGTCCTTTCAAGAATTCTACTACTAAAGGAATTTTGAAATAGGACCATTCTTCCGACAAGCGCTTGAAGATGGAAAGCACTGCAAGATAACCTTTAATGGTACCAACATTTAGACCTCTAGGTGCTAGGGACAAGAGGAATGACAGTACTTCCGGAATAGAACATAGAAAAGGATCAACCTTCTTTTCTCTGCACCAGTTGCAAAACTTTTTCCAATGGCAACAGTATAGAGATTTTATTGCTGGCCTTCTTGCCGAAAGCAACACCTCCATGACGTCATCTGGAAGATCCCAATCCTTGTATCTCAGCCTTTCAGATACCAAGCGTGAAGGTTGAGAATCTTGACCTCTGGATGGAGAACCTGACCCTCCATTTGTGAGAGAAGGTCCTCTCTCTGAGGAAGACGTACCGGGGGACAGATGGACATGTCTAGAAGGTCTGGGTACCACGTTCTCCTGGCCCAATCCGGGGCAATTAGGGTAATGCGGTTTCCGAACCTCGTATAATAGTGGGAAATTCCACTCCACCACGAACGCGTCCCCTAGGGCTCCTGTCGGGGGAAATTCCCTTGGGCAATACCTTTTGCACTTCCGTTTGTTTCCGGTCGCAAATAGGTCTACTTGAGGGGTTCCCCAAAGGGCAAAGATCTCTTGAATGACTTCCTGAGCCAGTTCCCACTCGTGGGACACCGTGCTCTGCCTGCTCAGGGCATCTGCCATCATATTCTCCTCCCCGGCTAGATGGACTGCCGTTAAGGAGATTCCTTCTTGCATCGCCCAATACCAGAGCTGCATTGCCTCTCTGCACAGAGGTAGTGACCCTACACCACCTCTTTTGTTTAGATAATGCATGGCCACTGTGTTTTGTCCATCATCATTAAGAAATGTTTTCCTCTGTCAGACTGTTTAAAAGCCTTCAGCGCTAATCTGATTGCTATCAGCTCTAAAAGGTTGATGTGTAGTTTGGACTCCGATGGAGACCAGCGACCGCTGATTGTCAGATCGTTGGCATGAGCCCCCCACCCCATGAGTGAGGCATCCGTCACTATAATCTCCGGCTATGGTTGCCAAAAATGCTCTCCTTTTAGGATATTCTCTGTGCAAGTCCACCACAGAAAATCCTGCCGAACTTTGTTCGGAATCTGGAGAAAATCTGTCATTTGACCTGAGAACTGTGACCATTGGGTCTTTAGAGCCCATTGAAGGGATCTCATCCTCAGGCGTGCCTCTGCAGTAGGAAGATGCAGGATGCCCTGAGGTCGAGCAACCTTAAGAAGTCATAGGCTTGGAGATTTTCGGCATTTTGGAATTTGGAAACCATCTGAAGAATGTCTTGAGCCCTCGACTCAGGAGGCGAGCTCTTTCCCAAGGATGTGTCTAATAAAGCTCCTATGTATTGGAGCTGTTGGGAAGGTGTAATTTGTGACTTCTTGAAGTTGAGGGAGAAGCCCAGTTTGTGGAGGAAGTGGCAGGTGACTTTCAGATGATCCAGTGCTTGTTTGGCAGAACGTGCCCCGATCAACCAATCGTCCAGGTAGGGGTAGACGTGAATCCCCCCTCTCCTGAGGTGCGCTGCCACCACTACCATTAACTTGGCAAAGACCCTCGGGCGCAGGTCAATCTGAATGGCAGGACTCGAAACTGATAGTCTGAGTCGCCAACTACGAACCTCAGGTATTTTCTGTGCTTGAGATGAATCGGCACATGAAAATATGCATCCTGGGGGTCCAATGACACCAACCAATCCTGAAGTTGAAGGACCTGAAGGATCTGAGAAACAGTGACCATCTTGAACTTGTCCTTCCTGAGGAACTTGTTCAAGTTTCTTAAATTCAAGATGGGCCTCAGTCCTCTGTCCTTTTTGGGAATCAAAAAATACGGGGAGTACCATCCCTTGTTTCTCTCCGCTACTGTTACTGGCTCCATGGCACCTTTCTCCAGCAGGGTTAGAAGTTCCTCTTGTAGGAGCGGGTCTGAAAACTTCAAAGGGTGTCTCCCTGGTGGATTGTTTTGAGGTTGCGTTAGAAAAGGAACGCAGTAACCTTGGGCTATTATTTCTAGAGCCCAAACATCTGAAGTAATGGCCTGCCATTGTTGCAGATGCTGCGACAGCCTGCCTCCCACCGGTGTCTTGTGATGCAAGTCCTCAAAGTGGTTTTGTGGCGGTTGCTGTGGCCGCTGATGGCAAAGAGGCTGCAGCTGGAGCTGGCTTTGCACGTTTTCCTCGCCCACCACGAGTGGCCTTTCTCTGGCCCCTTTGACTGGCCGTTCCTCTTGCGTTTCCATATGAGGAGTAGTTACGCTAGGATCGTCCCCTCCAAGATTGTCCTGGCGCATGAAAAGGCTGAGGTTGCCTAATAGCAGCTCCTAAAGACTTGGCAGCTGGTTTAAAGGTCTGCAACCACTCATGGCTCTTGTCGGCCTTGCTGCCAAAAAGGTGAGACCCGTCAAAGGGCATGTTCAGAAGGCGGTTCTGTACGTCTGGTGTGCAACGCGACTTCCATAACCACGCAAATCTGCGTATTAACGTGCTAGTGCCCATGGACCCGCTCACACTATCTGCAGTGTCCAGTCCAGATTGAAGGGATTCCTGCATGGCCTCCTTTCCATCTCTAACAATGGCTAGGAATCCTTCCCATTTATCCCCTTCTGGTATGTGCTCTGCTGCCATTGCAATGCACTCCCACAGAGTGTACGAAAACTTTGCCAAGGCACATGTGGAGTTGGCTTATTTTAATGCCATACTCCCAGCTGAAAATACCTTGCGTGCCCAGCCCTCCACATGCTTATCGTCCGTGTCCGGAGGGAAAGAAGGGTACGCCATTTTGTTTGAAGCTGTGGCTGCCTGTACCACCAGATTCTCGGGAGTGGGATGTTTAGAAAGATAGCCGGGGTCGCTACTGGCAGGGCGGTATTTTGAAGTAAGGGATTTATTCACTGGAGGAATAGAATCTGGAGTCTCCCAATTCTTGGCCACCCTATTTTGCAAGGCTACATGAAAGGGTAGTATTGGATCTTGGTCCAATATATCAGTCAAATCATCCTGGATGAATTGGGTTGGTGGTCTAGCCCATCCTATAAAAATCGACCATTTTTGTCATTAGTTGACGGTATGAGGGACTGTCATGCTCTCCTGGATCTGGTCTGCCAAAGTCTGTTTCAGGAGATGTATCAATGCCACTTGCATTATGTAAGGATTCCACCAGGTCCCTCATCCTGCATTCTTCCGAAATCAGGCATTCTGGGACATTTGGGGTGCCATATTCCAGTCCAAAGGGTACACTCTCCTCATCAGATCTCTCCTGTATCTCAAAAATGAGGGTCAGGGGCTTCGAAAATTCCTTCCTAGGAAGAGGTTTAAAAACCTTTTCTGGGAGAGGTGTGTTAGAGGGCCCTGAAGGCATTACAGGCTTTGCAGCCTTCTCTTTCCCCTTTTCTGGCTGAATTGGCTGAACTGGAGCCTTTGGCGCCGAGGGCTTTGGGTTCATCATTGACAGAGGTGTCAACGTAATAGTGGTCGTCGACGGTGCCGGCTTCAAGGGCGTCGAGGCGCTCTTCAATGATTTGCCCTTCGAGGTGCGCTGGGTTTCGGACGGCATCGGTGACCTCGAGCAGTCGACTCGACTCAAGCGGTCTTTATCACTCGGCATCCTGGAAGGTTCTCTATCCTTCCTCCTTCGATCACCCGGGCTCGAGGGCGTGCGAGTGTCGGAGCTCCCGGCCAGCTTCCGAAGAAGGCGCGGACCGAGGCTTTGCTTTTTCAAATACATCCATCATTTTGACTCTGAATGCTTTCCACTGTTTGGAGGAAGAGTGTTTTGTGGGGCATTTCATCCTTTTTGGGGATTCGTCCGAGGATGAAATGCCCCACAAAACACTCATCCTCCAAAGGCCTCTGGCAAGGCCTTCCCTGTCATCGCCTGACACTTCGTACAGGCCTCCATGTTGTGGCCTTCCTTGAGACACCACAAACATTCTCGGTGCGGGTCTGATAAACATTTTCGAACTGCACAATTTGCACTTTTTGAAACCCGATCCCGGGGTCGCAGTCGGTGGCGATGACGAAGACATAGACATATATCAGTAATATTCACTGCGTCACAGAACTCGAGGCGCACCGAATCCCCGAAGCAACGTGTACCGCAGAAAAAAGGAACTGAGGCCAACGGGCGCCGTGCGTGCTACTTGTATACCCGATGACATCTCCCTCGACGGAGGCCTTCGAGGGACCATCGACTCGACGGCATCGATGCACGGCGCCCTCTGCTGAATTGTTTTTCCAAAGAAACTAAAGCTGGATGGAATACATCTAAGATGAGGAATACGTTGGAGGACACAATCCACTCGAAAGAGGAGATATGAGCAAGAGAGAGAGAGGGAAGGACTGCATAGGAGTTTGTAGAAGGCAGTGTTCCTGCAAGTCTGGCGTGGGTAATAGGCCAATGATTAGCCTGTGACCGCCTGCATCAACTTTGTGGAGCACCTTGGTCCTCCCTCTCCTATAGAGCGCCCCCCAATTGTGCTTTCCTACAATACCTACAAGCATTGCTCTAAATGTGATGGCTTCTCCTGGGAAGTAAAGTGCCAGGGGAGGCCAGGTGGATGGGACCAGAGGAGGCAGAGAGTGCAGGAGAAGGGGGTCCACATGCTAAGTGCGAGGAAAGTGGCTGGAATGGCTCCAAGAGTACAGGCCAGTCAGTCAAGTGCAGGGGGGGGGCAGAGAGGGCAAGTGCAAGAAGAGGGGCCTTAGGGGGGGGTCACTAACCAGGGGAGTTGATCAGGGTAGACAAGTGCATGGATAGACTGGGCAAGGGGGTGGCCTGGTGCCCTGTATGGCTCTGAGGAACCAAGCCGCCAGTCAGGGGCATTAGCAGGGTAGGGGGAAGGAAGAGGAGAAAAGAAAGTCTTGAGGAGCTTCCGGAACTTAAGGAGATCCAGCTCAAGTCTGAGAGGGGCATGGAGGCCATTCCAGAGGGAGGCACCTGCGGAGGAGACAGATCTAGCCCCCACTCTCTGCTTGGAAAAACATCTGATCTGCTGAGAGTTAGGGTCGACCGAAGGGCTCTAGCAGGGAGGCATTTAGGGAGTGAGAGTTGGATAAAGCGGGGTCCCAGGCCCCAGAAAGCCTTGTGGGTGATGCAGATGGTCTTGAACTTCATCCTTGCAGCAACTGGGAGCCAGTGGAGAGATTTAAGGGCTAGAGAGATGCGGCGCCTGGGCTTGAGGCCAAGGATAAGTCTCACAGTCCTATTCTGGATTAGTTGACAAGGGCGAAGGGAGAAGTTAGGCAAATTGAACAAGAGATTGTTGTAGTAGTCCAGCCCTGAAAGAACCAGAGCTCTGGAGGGATAGAGTTTTCTGGGGGAAGGTGAGGAAAGGGAGAATGCCTCTGAGGAGGTGCAGCTGAAAGTGGGCCTTAATGGCAAGATCTGTGATGTGAAGAGAGAAGGCGAGAGAGGAGTCGAAGATGACACCAAGGTTTTTTGCCTCACAGCAGGGTTGTGGAGGGAGCCCATGGAGGGTGGCCAGAGTGTGGGGGGGGGAGAGGTAGCAGAGGTCCCAATGAGAAGGATCTCTGTCTTCCAGGCATTAAAGCAGAGATCAATGGAAGTGCACCATGCCTGAATAGCAGACAGACAGACAGGAATGAGTGAGGAAGAGGAGGAGGCGGAGGAGAGAGCTTGAAAGATAGCTGCATGTAATTTGCATAACACTGGAGTTAGGAGAAAAGGTGGAGATCAAATGGGTTAGTGGTAATGCTAGACACCTCATATTTTAAATACCTCCTATTGTTAAAGTACTTGCTTCTTAAGAGTTTGGATTGATTGGAGTGACTGTAGAGGGTAATTAACTCATATTAATGCTGTGCAGTACTCTGTACACACCACGTGGTAAGAATCCAATGCAATCGAAATGCACAATTTGGCTGGGGTTAATAAGCGCATATTATTACCACTAATATTCTTATTAAAGGCCTTCATTATTCTCCTTAAATGTAAACAAAGCAAACCATCAGTCTCGAACAATGGGTGGCCCAGATAAAACCAGCATTTTATATCCAGAAGTCAACATATATTTCTCAGATATCTTTGGAAACATTTCAAACTCTAAGAAGAACATCTACAAGTATATATTTTCTGAGCTAAGTTACAGGGAAAAAGATTGTCCTCATGCTAATGGACTTATTACATTGCTAACAATAGACAGTATCAGACATATGGAGATCACGTACTAAGTGGCTTAACCCTTTGACTGCAGTGACCTCAAAACATTCCTATCGAAATAAGGAAATACATATATAACACAGGCCCTATGGACAGTCAATGGGCTAAATTACCTGTCCCTCAACCCAAGGCATACAGATTACGGCTTTCATCATTCGCGAAAACACTTGAAAGCAAACGGCGCAGTGACAAGGACATTTGAAGACGAGATGCAAAATGGCAGATAAACCACAACGTCACCTTTGGGGAAGGCGTTGATCATGAGGAATGGTCTGCTGATCCACCTCAAAGACTTAGAATTAAGTCAATTGACAGCAAAGCAGACTTTATCCCCACAGTTGCTAAATTATGGATGCTGGGCCACAGACCATAATGTTGGCCTCTGGAATGCCTCATCCCATGAACATTGTTTAACGTATAGATACAAACCTCCTTGCCAGCAGTTTATTCATTTCTTCCATTAGGCCGCTCCCACCACCTCCGCTGCTCGTTCTGTTGGCATCGTTCTTAGTTGCCCCACTGGGACTGGAGCTTCCTGAACCATCGTCCGGCTTAAGAAATGTATAGATAGGTATTAAAGGCAGTTCTTTTCACGTATCCAGGAAGCAAGCTACTTTTCATTCTTTGATGTTTTGTGTGGAACTAACTAATGGCATCAGGCTGCTGCTATTAACAAAGCATGATGAATGCTTCTTGATAGCTCGTTAGATAAATTGCTAAACATAGAGGAAGAGTTGGTGCAAGGAAGAATACACCACATTCATAAACGTCTAAACAAAGCGCTCAACTGAGACTCTTCAGAATAGTGTTAAACACAGTACACTGTTAGCCAAAGTAGTCCCTTCATGGCAAGATGTTTAGGTGACTCTTTTGCCGCCCCCAGAATGTTAAACACAAGAAACAGAATGGGACATATTAAAAAACATAATTTTAAAAAAGAAATAACAAATGAAAAATAATATGGGCAAAGACATGGGCTTCAGTACGAGTTTGGTGGTGAATGGGCAGTGAATCTTCTGATTTACTGCTGAACTTGTTTCCCTTTAACGCCACTCTGACCTGTGTCATTACCACGGGATTACAAGTGGGTATAGGGCAGTGTAAATCCCAGTTTTTGGAGTCTGTAGGAGCACATCATTTGTAAATCTGTTGATTTTGTTAACAAAGTGGATCATTTAACTACCGTTTTCTGCTGAGGGAATCCTCCACTTTACCTACATGCTCCGAGTGTGGTGGAGTGGTAAAAGTGGCGGTACTTCCTTTATTGCCAAAATGTAGTGGTAGTAAGGGCAACTAGCATGTTTTTACTGCACCGCCAGACATGTAATGAGGCCCACAGGTATGAAAAGGAAGCAAAGATAGGTTGGATAAGGGATAGGGAAGGAAGAATGGGTTATTTGAAGAAAAAAAAACAATGGGAAGGGGGGAGAAAACCAGGTTATTTGATAGGGCAAGACACTGGCCATTAAGAATTAGTTTAATCTGTATGCAAATGAGAATTTAAGAGGCAAGGGGATAACATTGTACTTTACACATAATTACACTTAAGCTGAACATGTTGAAACACACCTAAGGCAAGGTCAAGGGGGAAAAGGAGTCTCGAGTATGCAGCATGTTATCACTTGATGCTCGACCTGGACATAATGGTGTTAAGGGAATACTTTCTTTACATCGGGAACTGGACATGAGAATGTATATCTTTCTATCATCTCTTCATGTATCCTTCTCCAGAACATCATCCACACACTCGCATGTTATCTCCTATGACCATAGCCTTCCTTTTCCCGCTTTCCATCACCCCTTCCTGCTGCTTCAGAATATTCCAAAACCTCTTTAGCTACAATTCATACTCCAAGCCACTTTGGAATATCCTTGTTCTCCTCACACCAATTCTATAACACCTGCCTGTATCCTCTAACCGTCCTCATTCATGCCTAGGTTGGCTAAAGCCTGCCTCTTCCGGATATTCGTACCCTCTGCCTCCCAGGTCTTCTTCATATGTCCTACAACAACACAGTGCTCCCTACGACCAATAGGACCCTTGCCTTTTCTGTCCATCACCAACATCCTGTATTTCCCCAGGGCCACACACTGCTTCTTCTGATCATCAATGCCAGGGCACAGAGGTCATTTAATAAAGACCGGACATTGGGGTAAAAACCAAAACCACTTTGGGTACTGTGAAAACTACAAATTGGGACCCAAAGAGAGGCCACAAGGAATACAAATAAGATCCATAGCGGGGCCAAAGAGACATTATTTTGGTATGAATTTAGAATCTGGCATTTTAGAAAAGATAAAGATACATAAAAGGTGACCTACAGGGTGCGGATGGAAGATGGACGGCAAGTCTGATTAGATTGAAAGAAACAGTAAACGGGGAAAATAGGAGAGAGAAATATGGATTTTGAAGCGACATAGGAAGATGGCAGAGAGGGACAGCTGCACAATGTGAAGGGGTACAAGGCAGAAATAAAGTGAAACTTCTCAGTACAAAAGGAATCATAGATTTGCCTTTGTTGTAAAGGCTAGACTAGGGAGATAATGGGGCGAAGCTACCATTAGTGGGATTATGGTAGGGCAACAGTCACAGTTCCACCTAAATTGTAATGGCGAGGGTAGGTTTATCCTTCTGATGATTTTATGCTGTAATGGTAGACACACACTTGAGAAGAGTATGGATGATGTAAGGCGTGAAGAGCTATGTTGAGACAGATGGAACGTGGAAAGATGGAAGACACAAAGTTGTAGATGCAAAGGGATAGATGCACATAGATAGATGCACATATAAATGCGTGGTAGACGAAAACTAAGCAATGGAGTGATGAAAGGTGCATGTAGCTTTAAAGTGGTCGATCAGTGGTAAGCGATAGATAAAAGCATCCAAGTTGAAAGGAAACTGATTAAAGGGAGAAATACATCAATGAATAAACTTAAAGTGATAGAGGATTGATGAAAGAAATGTGATACATTGGTAGAATTTAAAAGGAAAGAGGGGATAAGTGATAGCAATTAAGTGATACAAAGGGAGAATTTAAAGAGGAGAGAAGGATAGATGAAATAAATATAATGGTAGATATAGAGAATTTAAAGGAAGAGAGGATAGATGAAGGAAATATGAAACAAAATTTAAAAGGAAAGAAATGGTCCATATGGAAAATGTAAATGGAGAGAGAAGGGTAGATTAAATAAATAGTGACAGAGAATTTAAAAGGGGAGAGAGAATAGAAAAAATAAATATAATGGTACATAGAGAGAAGTTAAAGGGAGAGAGAAGGGTATATGAAATACATAGTGTTACTTAGAGAGAATTTAAAGGGATAGAGAGGATAGATGAAACAAATATAATGGTATATAGAGAGTTTAAAGTGGGAGAGATGGATAGATGAAATCAAAGTGATAGATAGGGAGAAATTAAAGAGATAAGGGGAGGTGAAAAATACAAAGGAAGAATTTAAAGGGGGGATAGAGGACAGATGAATGAAATATGATACATAAGGAGATTTAAAGAGAGGTGGACAGGGGAAAGTACTACAGAGATAAATAGGGGGAGATGGAAGTGGTAAAGAGTTACATATGCACTCACATTATTTATAACAGGTTTTTTGCAGCCATTAAGGTGGAGACACAGAACGTCTAGTCGCTGTACTGAAATTGTGGATGTTGATGTATGATCAATAGTCCTATTGTGATGTAATTATATGCAGAGCAAGGGCACTTCTGTTGTGCCCCTGAATGAATAAGAAGCAGGTGCATTGTTTTCTGTGCTTTGACTCTTTCCACACTATCAATTTAATTGTCAAGAAAGTCTGAATGGTCGACTCAATATTCCTTTTGTGCATTAAAGATTAATTCAGTCGATGTGGTTCTACAAAACACTTAGCCCTCATATGCTTTGTGCTACCCAGGTGCCTTTTCAAGGTTATTGTTCAGATTCTCACATATATTAAACATTCAGCATGATAGTTGGTGAGAAGTTCATGCCTGTAATTGTGCATTGGTGAAGCTTACAGCTTATTCCATAATTTTCCAATAATAGTCTTATTTCACCCAAGCCAAGAATAAAACAATTTCTATTTCTGTAGGATGATCCAAAAGAGGCCACTTTTCTTCCCTTCCATCACAATGAGCGCATGTTCTCGGGATTCCAGACACCGATTCCTGGGCCAGGGCAGCGCATGAGGGAGGTTTGGATTTTAACACTTCCTGGTGTGAGTTGTGATTGGTGACAGAACACAGGAAAGCCACACTGAGCTGCAGTTTTAGTGCTGAAGCTCAGTGAAGGGATCACCCACCTGGACAAGGATCAAGTGTGGAAAGAGCTGGGATTTTACACCACCGCCAATGAGGGTATTACCCAAATGTATTGAATACCAAATTGACCTACTGGAGAATTGACCGAATATTTTGGTTAATTTGTACTAAATATAGCTGTGGGGTAAGGGAATAGGTTAAGGTAAGGGGAAGTCAATTCTCCAGTAGGTTATTTTTTTTTTATCAATTCACAGTAATCCGCCAATAAGCACATGTGCAGTCAGTAAAGCACGGCAGCAGACAACTGTCAGCAAGCATGAAATTGAGGTTGTATTACAGCTATATGAAGACTCCAGGGTATAATACAGGGCTTAAGGGGTGTATGCGGTTATCCCTTGGCCAGGGAGACTCCTATCAGCAGTTGTTTACCATCAGAGATATGTGACGATTCACTTACATGCCATCACTGCAGATCCTACTAATTCTGCCCTGATTCATTACTGTTGCAACCAGTTCTCACAAGAGCAGATAGTACCCAAATTGAAAAGTCCATCTTCACCTAGGCTGTTTCAAAGTGATATGCTGTTCCAGCAAAGCATCCAGAATATTGCTCAACAGCTGGATATAACACAGCCATGCACACCATCCAAATTGCTGTGTTCATCAGTCCGACAGATAGGAACCGTGCAGCAACCAATTTCCTCTCAACCGCTCTGTTTATTCTTGGCCATGTGTCTCTTTAATCAAGCTTAACTGGCTTCTTATCCACAACCCCTGTGTGCTGCCTGCTGCCAGACATTCCTCTCCAGGATTGTCATTCACCAACCTTAGAAGCACCGCCCACAACAGGAAAATGTGAAGCTGGCGGCTTCCTCCTCAGCTGGCTACTCAATGTGACCTTCCAGCCACTCAAATCTCCATTGGTTGCCTGTACAACAGAGGTTGCTGTTTAAGACCCTCTCTTTGGTCTTTAAGTATATTCAGGGGACTGCTCCGAGATACTTGGGGTCAAATATCTTGGCCTATCATTCATCACAACAACAGCTTGCGTTCATCACAACAACAGCTTCTGGTGGTTCCCCATTCGAATTCTGTGACATGGGGCGATAGACATTTTCCCCATGTAGGGCCAAGAGCATGGAATGCTATACCCTACGAACTCCGCAAAAATAAGTCCCGGCTGGAGTTTAGAAATAATTGAAAACTCACCCTCTTCATCTAAAAACAGTAGACAATGCTGAATTTCTGTTTCTGTATCACTCTACTATCTGCACCCAGATGCAATTTTGTTTTCCGGTCCCCCTGTGGAAATGAGCGTTACAAATTTCCAAATACATACAAAATCAGACTGGGGAAAAGTGCCAATCCATCTATCTGCATCTCGCCCTTATTCACTGGGGAAGCCTACACATTCCATCCACTGTGACTCAAGCAACCCAAGAAGATTCAACCTATGGGCAGAATGAACCAGGTGCAGCTGGGATGCAATGAAAGTCCTCTTTAGATTTCTGTGAGGCACAGTCTGGAAGAACTGCATATCCCTGACTATACCGAATAACTGCACCCATTTAGTTGACACTAATGGTTAATCCTCATCTAAGGTAATCCAAAGTGGCTTTCATAAGCCCTTCCTCTTTTTAAAACAAATGTACATGTGGCCATTAGCACAGATCATTAACCATAATATGCAATTCAAGGTGTACGCAGAAGCCACTCATATCCATGTGTGCCTGGAAAATGCAATTGCATTACGGGGCAATGCCACTAACCACAAGGGCACATCTACTACTGGAAGAAGTGGAGCTGCTCATGCCAGTAATGAAGTGGGTGAAGGCCAGTGGCCTGAAATTAAAGGGAGACAAGGAGGAGATTCTGCTCACTCTTCCAAAATACTAGGATCTGAACCTGTATCCACTTCACTGCAACCTCCACAATAGGCTCCCGCAGATGCTCCTGTCTTTCCAGATCAGATCCCTACCTCCCTTTTACCAACTGCATATTTGAAACTGTACACAAATGTGTTAAAGTCGTTACTGGGTGACCGGTTTGGGTCAATACAAAACAACTGTTATAAATGCATTTAAAATGTGTCTGAGTATGGCTATTTCGATGTTGCGGACGTCGTACTTTGGGTTCTACTTTTTCTTCAGTATAATCAGCTGGGTGGAGGCCCATTTCCAACACTACTACAGACTCGATTACAACTGTAGATAAATACAACTCTGCCATTTTGACACACGAGAAACAGTACTGTGACAACATGCAACTTGAACTTAGTCATTGCAGCTCACTGAGCCTATGCTACCTCTGCCCATCTGAAGCTGCCTACCCAGCCCACTGTGTTTACTGGAATTGTAGTTCCACATCATGGTTAGCACACCTTGCAGCCTGCTATTGTACTCACTTCTAATTATCCTCCACCATAGACAGGACAGTAGCTTCCCCATAGTGTTCATGAGACCCCTAAATAACTCTACCATGACCATCCTCTCTACCGATACCAGTATGGAACACCTGGATCGGAGTCCCTCAACTGAGTTTCCTAGCAACCGATGCAATCTACTCTGCAGAAATTCCAGGCTTAGAGCTAGACTCTCGAAACTCCATGAGCCTCTGACTAGAACCCCACCTCCTACTAACAAAAGATCTAACACCCAGAAGGCCAATATCGCCCATCTCAATAACAGGAGACTTCCTCCTACCACCCATACTAAAATTGAACCGTCTCCTCCGATAGCCCCCCCTCCTCAAAGGAGGATTAATAAATGCCAGATCCCTGACAGCACATGTCACAGACATCCACGATTTGATAGTGCTCGATAACTTGGACTTCATCACTATCACAGAGTCTTGGCTGCACGACGCAGCAGGACCCCTACTCTCCTTAGCCATCCCAGAAGACTTTACTATATTCAGGCAAGATAGAACTAATATGCGCAGTGGCGGTATTGCTATAATCGCAAAGACTAGTTTAGGTATGAGAACCTCACCCACAATAGCATCCGATTCATGTGAATCGCTTACCATTAAACTTCCACTAGCTGGCTACCAAACATTGACTATCCACCTCATCTACAGACCACCTGGTCCCCTAGGGACATTTGAGGAGGATCTCCACAACTTACTCTCCAACAACCTTAAAACCTCCTCCCAACTACTTGTCCTAGGTGACTTCAATTTGGGCTTCAATGACCCTTCAGACAAAAATGCCACCATCATTGCCAATTCCCTCTCCAATCTGGGCATGAAGCAAAAAAACTCTAGAACCCACTCACAATAAAGGAAGAATCCTCGATTGGCTAGTAGATTACAACTGCACTGCCAATATCAAAGCCATTATCCCTCAACCTTGGACAGACCATTTCTTCTTGTTATTTGAATTATCTACCTCCAGACCACCTCCATCAGCTTCTATCATGGCCCGCCTTGCCTAACAAGAAATAAAAAGAGCATCACCAGAGATAAAGTGATCCCGGCTATTCTACCTACCCTCAACGGATTAGAGGATCATTTAGACCCAGAAACATTAGTCAATGAGTATAACAAAATTATGTTGACCACCCTTGACAACATTGCACCTCTGAAACTCAAAGTAAACCCAAATCTCACCTAAACAAATGGTTTACCCCTGAACTAAAGGATCTGCGACTACTTAAGAGGAGTTGCGAAACAGCATGGAGGCTTACCCCTTCAGTAGATCATAAAACGAAACTAACAGAAATCTCCTCCCAATATAAAAAAGAAATCCATTTGGCCAAACAGAACTCTTTCAATAAGCGTATTTCCAACGCCAATTCAAGTATGAGGGAACTATTCACCATCCTCAAGGAACTAGAGTCACCCATCCCCATTCCGGATATATGCACCAAAGACAAAACGTGGTGCGCCGACATTCAGCAAGCCTTATCAAATAAAATTTCCTTACTCCAAACGAAAATAGCCAAAAAGAAAGCCTCCCTTACACAACCACCTAAGACCAACAATTCCACCATAGACCGTGCCCCAAAGGCTCAGGACCCAGCTATACGGTTCATGTTCACTAAAACCTCTATCCTTGAGGTGGAGAAAGTCATCCTCTCTCTTAAACCGTCAAACTGCCAGGGCGATTCCTGCCCTGCCCAGCTTATAAAAGATGCTGCTAGGGATCTCTCCCCATTTATTGCCAAACTTGTCAACTCCTCATTCACGTCCGGCACGGTGCCCACCAATTTAAAACAATCCTGGGTACTACCACTGCTCAAAAAGCAAACGCTAGACCCTCTAATACCCACAAACTACCGTCCCATTACGACAGTCCCCTTCCTGCTTAAAATCCTGGACAAGATTGCCTATAATCAAATCCAAAGTTTTTTGGAACAACATAAACTTTTAGGAGAGCGCCAATCAGGATTCCGACCCCAACACGGCACAGAGACTGCCCTCATTGACCTAAAGGCTCAAATAGATGAACTAAGAGACAAAGGAAAAATGGCTCTCCTCTTGCTGCTGGACCTCTCGGCGGCATTCGACCTCGTGGACCATGGGGTACTTTGCAGCCACTTAGACTCTGCCGCACATTTCTCCAGAGAGGCCATAACTTGGATCGAATCCTTTCTTAGTAACAGGACCATGAGGGTGTTTTCCCCATCGGCAGCGGCGGACCCAATCCCTATCCGGTGCGGAGTCCCTCAGGGTTCGTGTGTCTCCCCGACTCTTTACAACATATTCACAAAGCCCCTTTTTGATGATCTGGACCATCTCGGTATCACCTACACTAACTATGCAGATGATACCCAGATTCTCCTCCCACTTTCTGGGGATTACAACAAGGATTTGGCCTTGGTGAATAGGGTGTATATCATCGTCCAGGCATGGATGGCAACCCACGGTCTATGCCTGAACGATGATAAAACAGAGTTGATCATCCTAGGGACACATTCTAACATCAAAAAACGTAGCCAGGACTATACCTCATTTAAAATTGATGGAAATATCATCAAGGTATCTAAAGACGTGAAGACACTTGGCTTCTATCTGGATGCCACACTTTCCTTCGACAAGCAGGTGAAGTCATTGGCTTCGGCCACCGCCTATACATGCAAGCTCATCAGAGCAGGTAAGCACTTTCTCTCTGACAACAACTGCCTTATCCGAGCGAGAGCACTCATCCTCTCGAGGCTTGACTATTGTAATGCCCTCTACATTGGAGCAAACAAATCTATTACCCACCGAATCCAAATTCTTCAAAATAACGCCCAACGAGTCGCCCTCGGTGCATCTAAAAGATCGCATATTTCAAAGATCAGGCGTAAAATCAACTGGCTGTCCACCCAAAACAAAATCCATTTCAAAGTAGCGTCCCCGGTTCATAAAGCCCTGAACAATGCTGCACCAAGCTATCTCTGTAATAAACTCACTAAAAGAAACCACACGCGCCCTGCCAGAACTTCAAATGCCAATAGCCTCATTATTCCTAGATTCAGGTTATCTAAGGCGGGGGGCAGCAGCTTCCAAGTTCAAGCGGCACAATTATGGAACTCCCTGCCAAACCCTCTACGTGAGGAGCAGCCTTTTCCGAAATTTAGAAGCAACTACATTAATCTGCTGAGGTCTGCCAATGATTAGCCCATTGGCACCTACTTATCCTTACACAACACTAGTTTATACGCATCACTATCCTGCTCTCCTTTGATTTTATGGACCTCCTCACTCTGCCCACCTGGCCGATGAGCTTAGCGCATGTATATATACTGCCTTTATTGTATTCTGTACTAATTTTTCATGTATTTTGTGTGTAATTTGCAATTGCCGTCTACCTGTGATTTATTGCATTTTGTATTTGTATACAGTATGTAACCCATGACCCCACCCTGTAACTTAAGCTTCGCATTTTCAGTACTGTTGCGCACCTTCGGGTCTGGTGTGCATTATAAGTGAATAAAACAAACAAACAAACTAATTTACTATAATCCGGTAGAGAGGGGCCATAGGAAAGTGTAGAAAAAAACAGAGGCAAACAGAAAGGCTTGATGGACTGAGAGATTGGCACATTACATCGTGAATGCAAAGACCTTTGGTGTAAAGGGGCTATGAGTAAAATATCAAGTTATACACAAAGGAGGGTTTTTAGAATAAAGAAATGAAAGGAGGACAGAGATGGAAAAAGACATTTTGGAATGCAACAATAGAAAGACTGCATAGAGATTATTCTGAGAAATGAGGGGGACAGAGGAATGCATGACATTATACAGGGCCGATGAGAGGGTTTTAAATGCAAAAGCTGGGGTGCAGGGAGCTGTGTTCTGACCCCCGCAGAGTGGCCTGACTCCTGCAAACTATGTTCTCTTTTACTTCACCAGGAAAATATCAGGCACAGTCTGTAGGATTCTATGGAAAAAAGAAACTGGCCTTTTTATGGTCATAGTAGCCGCCATTGATGATCTCCGCAGCATGCATGCTTGCACGTGGGATTAAATGCATGCATACATAAAATGTGCTGGGACTCGGGATTCACCCAGGTTCCCTTGCCTATTACAGCTGTATGCAGTGAATCAAGAGAATCCGGGTGAAAGAGCCGGACCCTGTAGAGGAAGTAGCTGTCATGCTCATTCATGTGCATTGCGCAGGTCCTACAAAATGAGACCATTCATTGTCAAATCATTGTTTAGCCACAATTTTATAAAAAAACATCACATTGAGGAGAGTGTTGATTTTCAATTAAATAAATAAGTCAATTAAAATATCAACTGTCCTCACCCGCTGTACTTTCCTCAATTTGGCACCGGCTAGGGCTGCTGCCAGTCCTGATGCGGAATTATCATCATAGCAAGACGATGGAGCTGCAGCTACTGGCAATGGAGGAGGAGGCGGAGGTGTGGCTGCCACTGGAGGAGGTGGTCCTGTGGGTGCTGGAGGGGGCGAAGGGCCTCCAGATGGAGTAGGCGTTGCTGCCACAGAAACAGCGACAGGGACAAGCGCAGAGGCAGAAGGATGCCCAGGCGGGACAGAAGGGGCTGCAATGGACAGGAGAAACACCCTATTTTAATATCACATTAACTTCAGCATCGGTTGCATGTATATCTAACCTTCGACAAGTCTGCATTTCTTCCAAAAACTCTTTCTTAATTAATTCCTGATTCATAGTATTTGGTGTGATTGTGGCTTGTTCCTGATAATTCTTTCATTCGATCATGCTCACACCTTTTAGCACCCGTAACCAGTTGGAATTCAGACATGCACATATCCTGATCTGATCACGGAGATGGATGTGCCTATAAGACGCTAAGAGGAGATGCTCCCCCGATCATTACAAACAGGCTGACTGTCACCATTTAGCAGTATCTCAATCGTTCACACCATGCTGTACAATCTGGAGGGGAGGTTAAGGGGGGCTCTGAGATCCCACGTGTGAGAGAAATCATGTTACATATCTAGCTAACATGGGTTACCATTTGGCCGGGTCACACTAATCTATACAGTATAAAGCCAATAAGGGCCAGTCCGCTATTTACTTCCCACCACTTAACCTTCACAGACTAGAGCCTACCCTAAGGCAATTTATTTCTGGAAACTTTCATGTTAGTGCATCTAGCCCTTCGTAGAATGATTTAGGAAGGCAGTCAAGCAACACACCACCATTGTTGAACCAGTTTCAGAGCTTCTGTTATATACATTTGGAGGGTGATTTAATTATTGTGTTTCTTTATTTCTGGTAAACTGCTTTCATACTGACAACCTTTTTCCTTTTATCTGAAACATCAGCTAAAGCTTTGGAGTTCTGTTAAAGCAACAGTGGTCCACTTCTTGTCACTTGACGTCTGTATGCCGATAAAAAAAGCAGTAAATATCTTTGTTTTATTTAAAGAAAATAGATATGCACATATTACAGAATTGTACCCCTGTATATTTAGCTAGTGTTTCTAAAATAAATCTGCTTCGTCTGTGTATGCAACCTAGAACAGTAGATAAAGCGTTGTAGGAACAAGTGATGCAAAATTTCAACCGTGCCACAATTATATCGGCACCTCAGACTCTTATAGAAAGTGTAAGATCGGGTTGCAGCCAGTGTGTGTGGCTTAGCACTAATGTGAGACACTAATGAGAATCATACAAACCCAATAAAGGTGTGAGCATAGTATAGCTTGAACTGATTGAACTAAAAGAGCATATGTCTAATGGAGTGTGGGGACTAACAAATATAACCTTTACTAATTTCTAACATATTAACTAACCCTAACGTGCTAAAATAATTAGTGATTAGAGTGAAGTAGCCTAGCTCATGGTGCAAACTATGGGTGTAGATACTCAATACAGGCATAGATGCTTGTTTGGAAAATAAAATGCACAAATTGCAAATCCATCCACAGTGTGTGGACGGAACGCTGCACAATGAATTTGTAGCACCTTTCTGCCTAAAGCAGCCATTGTTTAGAGCTTCCAGTGTAGGAAATTAGAATGAAAGTGTTTCAAATCTCTTTCCGGGGCTACCGAGCATAACGATGTATAAAGTTCACTGTGAAGAAGCAGACGGTTTTTATGGAAAATTACAGGGCTGGCTTACATGGGGAGGTTTGAAATTGCTGGTGAAAACTTATGTTTTCTTTATGCAGGTATAAGTAAACGGGAAGGGAAGCAAAAGGGGGTCCAAAAGGCTGAGAAGGAGGCGTGTCTGGGGCCGATTGGCAGACGAGAGAAAGATGGAGAGAGGAGGGAGAAAAAAGGAAAGATCGGAGGCCTGGGGAATGACTGTCAAGCTTTGAGGTTTGTAGTCTGTTGACATGTTCTGGGAGCTGGACAGTGGAGGGGTGCTGCTGGAACTGGGTAGACAACCGCAGGCCAGAGTGAGAGGGAGACAGCTTGTGTCAAAGGCACTTCCCATGCAAGCTGAGCTTCCTCACTGAATCAGGTGAGCATGTGTTTCAAAGTAATTATAATGAACAGAGCAATTGATTAGGGTGTTCCCTGGACTGGCCTGGGAGGTGAGAAATTGGGATAAAAATAAACATGGGGCATAAATATATTCCTTTTCAATGTGTTTTATCTTTCATGCAAAGGAGCAGATATTGCAGAAAAGTTAAGGTCTGCCAAGTTGTCTGCCGAGGTTATAGATATTCTCCTGCCAAAATTATGATGTGTAAGTAACTTGGCTAAGAGAGAAAAAGAAAAGCCTGTTGTGGGAGTGGGGCTTTGAAGTGTGTTCGCACCATTGTATTAGCCTGTTAAAAATATGTAGTGTTTCCTTTCCAGTGTAAAATGTGAAATGACAGCTTGTGGTTTTCTTTTCCCTACGATTGCAAATGTCACAACCATCTTGATACATTGCGTTTATTCTGTTGCTTGCGAACACTGTGTACTAAAATGAGATTTTCAAACTACATATAAAACACATGATAACATATGTATGTGTCCTGGTTAATTGTTTGTGGGGTCTAGTAGATCTACTCTGTTTATTAGGCAACCCAAATATACCGTCTATGGTCAAATTAATGTGCACCACCCTACTTAAGTCTGGCAATTGTAACCAGAGAGAACCCTAATACAAAGCACAAAATAAGCAGTATCGCATCGCAATTTGAGATACAATACCGCTGTTTTGCTGTATATTTAATGAATCATGTCGCACAAACTGCGATATAATTCATTAAATATACAGCAAAACAAAAGATTGTGCCTAAACTCAGCCTCTACTCTGCCCGAGTGAGTCTGTGCACAGCGTGCACTGCAGGCGAGGTAGAAGCAGCCGGGCTGGGCTAAAAACATTGCATCAATGTTATGAGCCCAGCCAGAATGCAACATCATCGCCTGAGAGGAGGATCTCAGTCCCCCTCTCACACTGGCTCTGGCGTTTTCTAAGGTGAAGAGTGCTTAGGGGAGGTTTGGGTGGGGGAGCCGAGCCCGTTTTGCATTAATGTTTTATGGGGGGCTGGGTGTTTAGCAAGTGGCTATCCTCGGAAGAAATATTTCTCCTGCCCGAACTTATTGCCTGCCACTCTCTAACACCCAGCACTCACAGTAATATCGCAGTCTGCTCGCGGAAGGCTTTTGAAAAGGTCTTCTGCGAGCAGGCTGCGTTATTACTGAGGGTGCTGGTGTTAGCAAGTGGCTGACAATATTTCTCCCGACCGTTCGGGCGGGAGAAATATTATTGCCTGCCACTCTCTAACACCCAGCACTCGCAATAATAACGCAGCCTGCTCGTAGAAGGCTGTAAATATTCTTTCATTTCATTTCATGAAAGAATATTTACAGCCTTCTACGAGCAGGCTGCAATATTACTGAGGGTGCTGATTTTACCAAGTGGCTGACAACATTATTTCTCCCGCCCATTCAGGTGGGAGAAATATTATTGCCAGCCACTCTCTAACACCCAGCAACAGGCCCGGCTGAAGATGGGTGCCCCCCGGACCCACACTGCTGAGGGTGGAAAGTGGTGCAGGGTCAGACTGAGGCATACAATAATTGACTCGGGCACCAACTAAAAAGTGCTCCACAGTTGCAAATGGGAATTCATTATTTTTGTGATGTTGTTTGAATAACCAAAGGGGAAGGTTTCTGATGTGCAAATTGTACATTTTAGAGAATATATATTCAGCAACACTGGTCAAAACTATAATAGTCCAGTTGAGTAGCTCTTCAAACTGGCCCACATTGGCAAAAAATGTGGGCCACTAATTTGACCCAAAAAACAGGCCCACACAGCTTGCAGACGGCCTTTCAAAAGGTCTTCTGTGCGCAGGCTGCGTTATTACTGCTGGTGCTAGCTAGTGGCTTAGAATAATATTTCTCCCGCCCATTCGGGCAGGAGATATATTATTGCCAGCCACACCCAACACTCGCAGTAATAACGCAGCCTGCTCGCAGAAAGTCTTTGAAAAAGGCTTCTGTGAGCAGCAACAGGCCCGGCTCAAGCTGTGTGCCTCTCGGCCCGCCACTGCTGAGGGTTGCAAGTGGCGCAGGGTCAGACTGGGGCATACAATAATTGTCTCAGGCACCAACAAAAAAGTGCTCCACAGTTGAAAATGGGATTTCATTCCTTTTGTGACGCTGTTTGAATAACCCAAGGGGGAGGTTTCTGATCCGATGTGATGCAAATTGTACATTTTAGAGAATATGTATTCAGCAACACTGGTCAAAGCTATTAGCCACAATATAGCCATTAACTCATCAAACTGGCCCACATTGGCAAAATAAAAGGTGGCCCACTTTGACCCAAAAAATGGGCCCACACAAGCATTTTGTGTTTTTGGTTAAGCCATGGGCCTATTGCCCGATAGGCCAGTCCGAGCCTGCAATGGTGCATGGAGGTTAGCTGCCGAATTTATCACGAGGCAGGCAGCCAGAGACAGTGGGAAGCTTTACACTGGCCATAACTTTAACATGAGCACTGCAAAGTGCATATTAAAAGCCCCAGAACGAAAACATTTTTGCTGTGCTTTGCGTACTGGAAACATGGGGGCATTTGCTGGACCACCCTGCTCCCAGAGGCTCAAATCTCTTTAGTTTGTAAAGGCTAAATGCCCCTACGCTGTCCCAGATTGCTGGGCTGGGTGTTAGCAAGTGGCTACCCGTTGGGGTGGGAGAAATATTTTCACTCCATAGCGGGTGCTGAGGGGCTGTGTTGATTCTCGAGTCCCCCCCCCCAGAGTGAGTGTGCATTGTTGTGGGTAATGAGTTGCTTTTTGCCTATTTTGTAGGAATTGATCTTCAGTGTAGAGGAAGATTAGGCAGAGAGGCCCAACCCACTGTGACTTGATAACGGGCCTGAGAAGTAAGCAAAGCCTAGCCCAACTTTTTATTCTAAAAATATCTTTTTAACTGTAGACTATTCAAAGGCCTTCTGCAAGCAGGATGTGTCATTGGTGCAGGTGGCCGCGCTGTATTCAGGGTGTTGCAAATACTCCCCCAAAGGTGGTTGCTTCGAGTGATTTGTGTTCTTTGCAGATAAACAACCATTTTGCAGTTCTTGAAACAAAACAAATGTGTACTACTAATTAGAACTTGGAAGGTATGTGGCAAGTTGCTTAAATTGCTGGCAAATTCTGGCTTCACTGCTTAACCAAACTCTGTGATCCTGGGCAAATCATTTGACCCAACCCAGCCACACCAGTGTGCTGGCAAGAACAGAAATGTGCATTATTTATCCTTCAGCAGTGTTGGTGGCCTGATGGGCATTACATTTCACAATTTGCTGCTAACTTGCCACTCAATACGTCCCACAATGCCATGTAGTCACAAAATGTGGTGCCTGTGTGCCATAGGTTTAGAGAAGAGATTTCCGACCTCTTGGGCACCCTGATGATTTTTCTATTGGCTTTTAGGTGTTTGATAGCACTCCCTCTTTAGATTATATATTTTGATCTTTTAAATCATCTCACTTTTTGCTGACTTGCAATAAGCCAGACCACAAATGGATGATTACATGTTAACTTGCTGGGCCCATTTGTCTCACAGATGCATGAGACTTTACGGCACGAGTAACTGGTAGGTGCTGCACCATGGCCTCACTGACCTGGGAAGACCAAGTCAGAGACTGGCAACTGGACATTTGGTTCTACATAATAAGATAACTAATGTCCCCAATGTGCCACAAACTCCTTGTAGCTGCTGTCTTCATCTTGGGGAGTTACTTGTGACTGTTATATGCCAGAACACTAGCTAAATGAAACTTGATAATAAAATAAAAATGACACACTCACAATAGCATCTGTATTGGTGTATTGGTGTATTGTTGACAATTTGAAGGACACTGCACTATGCAGCACTGACTGCTGCAAGACCTAGCTGCAGAGAGCCTTGAACTGAAAAAAAGTCAGAGTTTTTTTTAAATCAGATCTATTTATGCGGCGCATTCATGCAGTTAACCTTTACATTTTACAGACACTCATTGTACTTGAGAGGTACATAGAAATGCTGTATTCTTGCTAATTGTTTGTCTTGGGGTAAAACTAACTTTGGGAGACATTTAAAATAGGAGTACAAAATTGCTAATCAAATCAGTTTATTTGCTAATCAAAAATATTTTAATTAGCACATTCTGCTAATCAATTTTTGAAAACGAATTTATGCCTTGCTAATAAAAGAAAATAAGAGGGTGCTAATTCCCCATGTTTAGATGCATGCTTTTGCAAACAAGAGATGGGTACATTATTGCATGCACTTGCAGGTGGCGATAGCGACCTGGTGAAGGTAAGCAGAGTTATACAAATCCTACAGTGTCTAATGGGTGTGGGCTTGTTTGCATATATGTAAAATTATTCAACATGGCATCACGACGCAAAGTGGCGTTGTAAATGTATGTTTACACAGGCATGTAGAATAACTCAGAAGAAATTATTTTCTTTGAGCGTTTTCCTTACTTCGAGGGGTTACCTTGCAAACATTATCAAGCGCTTATTACAAAATATGAATTCCAGTGTTAATAAGCGAAACTGACAGGTACACGAACATTCATCCTACTTAGGGGTTCATAAATGTTTTAAGTGAATTTAGAACACAATCTTTGTAGTAGAACACAAAGAATAATTGTGTGGATTGTCCAATAGTTTATTTAAAATATTAGCATTGGGTTGCAGAGTGTAGTGCAGTTATGTTAGGATTTTTAATAAAGAAGTGTAGATCTTTAATTATCTGAGTTTTAAAAAAAAGATTATGCAACATGAATGCAACCACTATCAACATGTGTATTGATTTTGCTTACACTAGAGTGGCAGTGGTTTTAGCATCAATGAGACTATGAAACTTTGCAGGACTCACAATAAATCTACAAGGCTTTTTAAGGCAGCGACACTGCTGATTGTTTGGGCGGTCAGAATTGTGGGAGTTACTAACCCCACAAGTAGTTCAGACAGCACCACGAGTTTCCAATGGAAAAAGAAGAGAATATAATTATTGGAGGTGGAGAAGGGAAGAGGATTTGTGATGTCAAAGAGTTGATGGAGGAAATTAATGTTAAAGTCAAACTTTTCATGGGCTTCACAAATTATCTTTGTGAGGTCTGGAAGAAGAGTAGTTGTAGCCAATTGGTTGGGTCCCATGGACTTTTGGGAAAATTGACATTGCTGTATTTTGGGGCAACATTGCAAAGAT
The DNA here is from genome assembly GCF_040938575.1 of Ambystoma mexicanum. NCBI lineage: Eukaryota > Metazoa > Chordata > Amphibia > Caudata > Ambystomatidae > Ambystoma > Ambystoma mexicanum. Next base: position 539,075,761 of record NC_090940.1, read on the forward strand.
CACATGTAAAAAAGGAGGATGTGGAGAGGGCAGCAGGGGAAGGATTGTGATAGTTTAGTGAATATATGTGCACTACTAAAGGAATTAGATGATCAATTTTTGATCGAACTTCAGGCATAGTGGTTTTTGACCAGTGTGTACAGAATTTCAGGGGTTCATGATGTGATGGACCGTCTCGCAAGGTTAATCTATAAACGTCTGAGCATGTGTTATTAAATAGTTGGCCAAGTCAATTGTAGGACATTTCTAATCATTGCAAGGCTTTAATCAACTTAGCAAACTTCACATGTATTGGCACAGCACGGCTTTTGCTTTATCATTGCTTCGTAACTTGAGAATAGTCAGGTGTATGTACTTTTGGGTTAGTTTCTGTCTATTAGCTCCCAGAAGTGCCACTACCTATAATGTTCCTTCCTTTTGATCATCCTTAAATCTGTTGCCCTTTTTTGTGTTTTAGTGTACTTTTATATTTTAAGTTTTTTATAAATGTTTTATTTTGTTTCTTTCTGGACAATGCAGAGCACGGGCTCAGAGCTGGAGGAAGTAGAGGAGGTGTGCACGACTAAAAGAGCAGCAATCCTGCAGCGGATGTAAAGCAGGCGGTCATCGGAGAGGGGTGTGACCCATTCTAGCACAACAAGACAATACCAGCGTTCCTCACGAGAACCAGCAGCCTTTCAGAGGGTACAAACCCTTGCTAGAACACCAAACAATATCAGAGCTAGAAAGGGCAAAGTGCGCTTTCTACAGGCACCTGCTCTGAAGTGCCAACGCACCTTGTCACTCATACAGCACTTCTATAGCCGACATTAGATGTAGGTGGATCAGAGGTCTTGTCGGGTTAATGATGCGCAACACCTGATATTGATGCGGGGGAAAGGCACAGTGGGCCTCATTACAAGTTTGCCGGTCCGGTAACAACGGTACCGGTAAGCTTCCCGGTACTTTTGTTACCGGACCGGCAAACTACGAGTTGTGCTCGTGCCGGTGCATTCAGCCTCCCCATTCCCATTGAGTCCAATGGGACTCAAACGGGAATGGGGAGTAATAATTACTGGCACCCGGCAATGGGGATTTATCGGGTCCACCGGGGATGGAATCCCTAGTTAATCTCCATTGCCGGGTGCCGGTAAATTCATGACTCCAGCGGCAGCCATGCCGGTATTTACCGGCACGGCTACCGCCAGACTCATAATGAGGCCCATTAATTCTTAAACAGTGGGATTAGGTATATTTTCCTTAGGGCAAAATAACAAAAAATGAATTACTTATTCTGGGGCCAGGCCGCATGCTGGACAAACCGACGGCAAACCACTGCATCCAACCACAATGATAATGCTTCCACCTGTATAGTGCCCAGTCTAAATTTAACAAACAAGGTGCGAGACAAGGCCGTTGAAATAAAATCCAAGTACGGCTCTTTCTCCAAAATTGGTCTAGAGAGGACATAGTCCTGTCCAGTTTTCAATTACAGACACAAACAAACAAGGTGTTCCTGGGTGTTGTACCCGACAGAACATTTCAAATAAATGTTTGAACCAATAGGCATGAGGAAAGGGGAATACCAGAGATCTACGAGCCCTGCTACAGTAAACTGTCGCTTTACGTGGCACAACCATGGGAGAGAGCGGCCACCTGGATAACTCAACAACGGTAAGAGCTTCCCAATATTTGCCAAGTTCCGGTGAACTCCATAGCCTAACCCAGTAAAAAACAGTTTCCATATTAGTTGGCAGACTACTGGGACCAAACCACACCATCATTTATGGGGCACTCAGAGTATTATATGGTAGTCTAAGGAGCTTCTTTAGAAATCTTTGATCGGCCAACCCCAGACTAGAGCAGTTGGAAAATCCCCATATATTGGTTCCATACAAGACAGCCGAGGTAACCAGGATGGTATGGATCTCAAAGGCTGGTGAGACAGCCTGCTCACCATGCAAACCGAAAAACCTCAGATCTTTTCCAAGATGGACTATGATTTGCTAATCTAACCCACGCAGGTACTGTTATCAGAGAATCTTATCCCCGGGTAATCATAGTGGGTAACCTGTTCCAGGACTGTCCCCTCTACTTCCAGCCCTAGTGCTGAAACACCAGACTTCATTGGTCGAAACACCATAACCTTGGTTTTGCTCCAATTGAGCCAAGGACCAACTGGGCACATTTGGAAATAAAACCCTCTAGACTTCTTTTGATACCCATTGGAGTGAGAGCCAACAAGACAATCATCGGCAAAAATTAATGCTGGAATATATTCCAGGCCCAATTTTGGGGGATCCAGGTTTGCGCCCTGGCAATCAGCCAACAGGGCCATAATGATCTCATTAATATAAAGAACAAACAGAAGCGGAGTAAAAACGCAGCCTTGCCGCACGCCTCTGTTAACCGGGAACTGGCTCGTGGTCTCTCCTGTTGGGCCCCATCTCACCACAGTGGTATTACAAGAGTATCATTGTACAATCACTGCCACCAGATGATATGGTACTCCCTGCTTCAAAAGAACCTATCAGAGCAATTCCCTAGGGACACTATCAAAAGCAGTCTGAAGATCAATAAATACTGTGCACGCTTGCATCTTTTTTAGGACAGTATTTCTGTAAGATCATATGGAGACAAAAGCACTGGCCCACTGAACTCATCCCCTGGCGGAACCCAGCATGGAGGTGGAAAACAGGCCCTTAGATTCTACACACTCCAGCTTTTATAATGCATCTTATTCTGGAGACCAGCCTCTAAGCACAGGCCTGGGATTCAAACCTGTGTTGATTTCCATTGTCTTGCTTCCAAGACAAATGCATTGCCCTGAGCTATCGTCCCAGACCTAGTCAAAAGTCCAAAAAAGATGAAAGCTATATGCTCTGTTGTCCTGTTTGGTGTTAAAAACATTGTGAAGTTTCATTTTGCTTTTGTACTCGCCAACTCCCAAAAAAACAATGCAATGTTTATCGTACTGATAAGCGAGAGAACGTTTTTTACTCTTACCGTAGAATGAATAGCCATTAGGAACTCTGCATTACTCCATAGACCCTCTTACATAGCTTGCTGATTTTAACGCGAAAACCCTCAGAAATGTGTCAGTTGTTGTAAGCTATGCCATCTTAACTCTGAGGTTCCACTGTGCAGCCCATGAGCACCACCATATGCTACACTATTCGCCAAAAGCAAAATCTTGTATGCCCTACTTGACTAACATCTCGCATTGGTTGTATTTCATAGTGCCTTTCTACCCCTTGACAGTCTTTCTCTATGTCAAGTTGAAGCAGTACCAGGTCTGTGACAAAGTGCGCACAGTCCTGGGTAAGGAGGACATCCCCTTCCATGAAGAAACTTAAGGGACACAAGTGTCTGCTTTGGCTGGGCTTTGGCTGTGCCACGTGCAGCCTAGTATGGATTCTGGAATGCCATGGTGCATTCTGACATCTGTATACACATTGTTGTGAACCTGGTCTACTTCTTGAAAGCAAAGACAATATTCTCCTCCTGGGAATAGCAGTAAAGCTGGGTGACATTTGTATTCATTTATTTCTATGGTGCTTACAACATGCATTTGGTTGCCGCAAAATGAATCTACCCAATCTTTTAAAACTCTAATCTGTCAAGCCTTGCAATGCTTGCCTTTGTTAAAGCTACCTCCTCCATTCCATACTGGTGAGCTATGTGGTCTTGAATGCTAGTCCACCAATTCCTGGACTATATGAGAAAACTAATCCAGTGAAAAGTGTTCTAAAATAGACAAACAGGCTTTTTACATATACAAGTTTGAATATTAGCTACCTCACAAGAATTTCAAGCACTACAAATATTGTTAAAGGCAACCTAGTGGGATTTAATTCACTTGAGAAGACATCTCATGATAATTGGGTAATAAGGAGTAATTTTAAGGACATGATACCTGATAAGGATACTGTGGCTATGAGATAACGAAAGTAAGTGTATGGAAGAATGAAACATAACGGTCATTGTTTGTTGGACGAATGGCATTTGTGCATTTGCTCTGCTTTGTGGTGCGTTATTGATGCAACGCTTGTGCTTATAGTAGTTCATCCTACTGTGGGCTGAAGGACAATGTTTGCTTTTAATGGCTATATCTTCAGTGAGCCCAGGTGTGTTTATATAGTTTATTTCTTTAAAAGCCAGCAGACAATTTTTCCTATGCAACTCATTTGGGGTCATTTTATACAAAATTGTAATTTTATTTAGGGCACAACCAACGTTAGCACTTAGTTGCTCTTGGGTCTCATTCATGCAGTTTAAAAAGTTTACAAAGAGTAGTTTAAAAGTAAAGTCTAAAACCAGGCGAAATTGCCTTGATTCTCGAGTTTTACTCTCCACTTTAGTAAAAAATGTAAATGATGCCTACAAATTACGCTTTGCGGGCAGTGTTTACTGGTGCATTCCTATGGAATCCACGTGCTCATTAGCAGGTGCTTATATGAGGCGGATTCCATAGGAATCCATTTCTTTCATGACTGCATGAAAATCTAATTCAGGTGTAACATGCAGTTATCTTCCAAGATGGAGGAGATGCATGCAAACTCTTAGTGTCCTCCAGTACCTCGGAACGTTGCCGTAGATGTCACTGAATAAAATTTCACCTAAGGAGAAGTGACCGAATTAATGTGACCGAAAATAATAGGAAATGTGGTATATATATATATATATATATCGTCAAACAAAAGGATCAGAACATGATAACATGTTGATATTAGAGCCCAAGGGACATTCAACATGGCCGCTCTTAGAGGCTAAGGAGAGTGCAATGAATTAGCAGTCTAGTGTTTTTAAACCAAGGAGAGCATTGATGACTCATAGGTTAAATGCAAAGGAATTCCATTGTTCCATTCACAATCTGACGAAGCCCAGTTTGGGTGAAACGCGTAATTGTGTGTTTGTTTTCTCTATATGTCCACTTACTGAATAATAAAGGACTTTTATTAAGGAGAAGATGGCCAAACGTGATTCTTTGGATTCCAATGGAGGAGTGTCGCTGTGAACCGCGAAATTGCAGTTCTTGTTTTTATATATATATATATATATATATATATATATATATATATATATATATATATATATTGCATAATAGGTGGGGTGTGGGGTATGGGTATGAGCGAGGGAAAGAAGGGATAAGGAGGTGGCTGTGGGGGGTCTCCCTGCATTATAAAAAAAAGAAAAATAGAAAAAGTAAAACGTGATTTTCGTTTTTAGGTTAAATAAATTCGGTCACTTCTCCAATAGGTAAAATATTTTTGAAAAAAATCATCACGTATATCCAGCTTGGAAGGCACTGAAAATGAACTAGAACGCAAAATGAAGGCATTAAAGCTTTTCGCTTTCTTTCCCACTCCGCTCATTTAAAATGACCCCCAGAGTGAATGTTTTTCCTCTTGGTGCTCTTTGTAAAGAACTAATGCACTGAAAGTCAGGAAAAAACCCTTGGGCAACACAGGGCCATTTTATATTGTGATGGATTTTAAGCAGACAATTTTTTAACCCTCTGTAAACTGTGTCCTTGTGAAAACGGTAGGAAATGTGTTGAGCAAACGACCAACGGAAGAGGCGGCGAAAACCGCAACCACAAAAAATGAAAAGCCTCGGCCAAAACCAGATCAAAATGCACAGTTCTGGAGTACTGGTTATCCATTATACAATTCTATTTTCCGCCCGATGTGGTCGCTAGTCTTTTATGTATATCCCACCTACACCTGTCTATTGTCTACAGATTTAAGCACAGCTCCCCAGTAGAATAATTCACACTTGAGCTATTTGGAACCCTGTCCAACAGTCCAAGCCTCTGTTTCTGCGGTTGGTATGGGAGGTAGAAATAAAAGATAACCACATATAGCTTGGGGCAGATAAAACGTGTTTAATCCTTTCAACACGTTTCACGCTTGAACACTTTTTCAAAATGGAAGGGTAGCGCTTTTTGGTCAATAAGTTCCCAGAGTGAAAAAAAAAGGGACCTAGTAGCCGATAATGCAGTACATATAGTGAGAACAAAATGGAAATAAAGAAGTAAGACTGGGAAAATATTTGTGAGATAAAGGAGTTAAAATAAACAGTGCACCGGGGATGAAATAGATGTAAAAGAGGAGTCGAATAATCAAAGCATAGATCAAAATAAAGACTAGTATTAAAAGATAAACAGACAGTGTCATAAATCAGAAGTATCACATGTGCAAGACAAAGATGCACAAATCTACATGGCTGTTTAACAAATCCAGTTTACAGCAACATTTTCCCTGAATTAAAAATATTCGACTGTAAGAAAAACTAAGACATATGAAGGGATGGAGAAAAAGATGAGGGGGTGCAAAGAAGAAACCAAACAACAAGGAAAACCTATTGAGCGGAGTCAGAAATCTGTATTGGCAAGGGGAATCTACTCCAATTACTTAATGTGGCGTTAAGACCCTGTTCCGAGGGCTGGAACGGGGGCAACGGCCCGGCAGCACAAGTTAACAGCCTGAGCGAAGAGAGGGTGGTTGACGAGGGCTCTGGTATCCCGGGGTACTAAAGAAAAAAAAAAAAAAACACTTTTCATTCATTGAATGGGACACTGCACGCGTCCTGTTCAATGAATGAAAATACTGATCCAAAATGGCGGCCATGGTTGTTGAAGGCAGGGCTCCGTACGGAGTCCCTCTTCTATTATGCTTGCAGCCCGAAAAGGGAGGAGGGAAGCTACTGCGGCAGCAGCACCAGCCACCACCACAGCAATAAGGTAAGTGGGGCAGGGGACGGGCGTTGGGAAATGAAAAAAATGAAAATAAACAGTAGGGTGACGGGGAAGATGGTAGCCCGTGGCGTGGGAGGCAGCCTGAGGGTTCTGTGGAATGCGGGCTGAGATCATAGATTTCAGCCCGCGATCCGTAGAACCCGATTGGCTGCCCCTCACCCCCCCCCCGCACCAGGTGCTAATGGTGAATAAGGTATGCACCTTGTGGTTCAAATTAGGACTGGATTCAATGCTGTGAAGAGACAGCATCCGGATTTGGAAGTCTCAATTTCAGTTGCCTCCTGCCCCTTCCCCATTTTAGGGTGACAATGAATGGAATTCTGAACAATATAATATTGTCCAGACCGTCTCCAGGTTTTTGGGAAAAGTGTGCGTCAGGCTAGAAAAATGGATACCTCTCATGATTGATGGCAAACGTATTTTGGTGGCCGAAGGCCAACCGTCTCCTGTATGAAACGATAGAAATACAGGTTTCCGAGTTTTACGAATGAACGGCCATTTTGATGTAACAAGGATCGCCATTTTGTTTTCTAACAATTTCTCATTGCTTTCTGTTCACATTGCTTTGCAGCACATTTTTCTGCTTACACTGCTCGACTGTTAACATTGTTGTCTGAATGTGAAAGGACAAGGCCGCAGGGCCGCGAGGCTAATGAGAGTTCGTTGAAACACAACGTAGGCAGCTCTGGGGAGGAATGCCCGACTCCCTCCCGAATGTAGCCTTGAAGCAGAGCCGCAGGGCATTTAATCATTTCACAGCTGCCAGCCAATCTTGTTATATGGTAGAATATGTTAGACTAAAGCAGGTAAAGGCTTGAATTATGCTCTTCTTACGGCCCCCCTTTTGCGAGCCCTGTAGAGCGTGTCGGCTCCCAGGACACGAATAGCACTTCATAGATAGTAAGGTCTGGAATGTGACTCTTCCCCCGTGTGTAGCTTGCTTCCAAGAACAGAAGCACTGTGTTCTGTTCAACAAAGAAAAGATGTCTCCGCACTTGCAAAGTTGCATATTGTTACTAGAATAGACATTTGAAGGTGTCATATTCGTCGAAAGTGTCCATCATCAGACCGAGTTCAAAGAAACCCAATAAACGGGGGTGTTAAACATGTCACAGTTGATTGTATGATATGCCTTTTGTATATATGTAACTGATGTACGTAATTCGCTCTCATGCGTCCCTCGAGGTCTAGAGATACACGTCACGGGGCGTGAGACCGAGTTGGCCAACTGAGACTTTTTGCTTTGCAATAAACCCTAGCTTTGGGAATACAACCTCGTGTCTGGCGTATCTATCGTGTGTGGTGACTTGCCTGGTTTCCATAGACGTGAGGGACCCCTTTCAAGATGGCGCCCGAATAGGGACCCTCCCCCACTTGTTGAATCGTGTACGTTGTAATTGAGTAAAGGTGGAGAACGACGAGGACGGGACGATCGAGCCGGGATCAAGAGGTGTTCGGGCGCCCTGTAGAAGTGATTAGAGATTCCTTTGCAGATCTGCACACATCTGATCCCTGATCGACGTATCTGGCTAGAGAACAAGGAGGCGAGGGTCCCGAAACGAGGCAGAAGCCAAGAAACGCAGACACGACGTCATTGGTTGCGTCAGTATACAGACGAATTGTGTCCTGGAGAACAAATTGATTTATCAGGTGAGTCATACCCCGATTCAAAGTAATCCTGATATTGGTTAAGAGTTGACTTTTCAAAATCAAACGCCCTAGGTAAGGTTGATTAACCAGGGGGAAGGTTGAAACATGCCTGGGGTATTGTCCACCCTAGCAGGGTTTTTTCCGCTGTGGTAGACAATCTTTGGAAGATGGCCAAATTGCACCACCTGGGGGAACGCCTGCGTATGAGATGTATGTGAAGTATGGGAGCGATAATATTCTGTGAGAATTGGCATAGGCAAACCAGAAAGCAACAAGACCATCTGTGGCCGATAAATGGTAGTTTTGAGATAGCGAGAATAGATAATTTGGAAAGAGTGTTGATAAGAAAGAAAGCGCGTCCCGCAGCACTTGATATTGTTAAGGACTGGAGAAGGGAAGCAATGCTCCGATTTAGAAGTAGAGCGAAGCATGCGCGCAGGCATAAATCAAAAGGTGAAGTAGCGGAAGAAAAGGAGGAGGAGGAGTGGACCGAGAGTCTAAGGAGGTCAGGTAGACGTGACCAGTTAAATATAGAAAAAATATACCCAAGAGAATTGAACATAGCAGATGAAGTGATGGAAAACATATTGATCCATGCAAAACAAGGCCCAAGATCAGAAGCGAGGACAAACATGTCAGTAACTATTGCTCAAACCCCTCCCGTAGCTCAAGCCCTCCCACAGCCACAGACCGCACACGTAACAATTCCTATTAGCCAACCAGGCCCACAGCAGACACTCCCCGGTCCCATTGTCCCATCCGCACCTCCCGCCTTAGATACAGACTCGGTACCGTCCGTTCCTCCAGGGGTTGAAGTTGAAACCGCGGGGGCGAGAGGCGGGACTGAACAAAGTGGATGCCCGAGGCTAACTGGCAGTGCGATCAGCAAAGAAAGGAAGGTGGAATTACAGCAACAGGCAGAAATGTATATAGACGGGAATGATGGGACGGCAGCATTGGCTTCGATGTATGACTTCCGAAGAAGCAACGAAAGACAGGTAGTTTTGGAATGCATGGGTGAATATTTGGTGGAGAGATGGAAACAGTTAATTGGGAAATTACCACTGCAGCAATTGTTAGACTTAAATGCATTAGCACGCTGTAGACAAAGAGATGAAGAAGTGAGGGAACATGTGTATGGACTTTTTGAGCTTAAAAATGAATTGGATAATGAATATGCTGAAATGTTTACTGCACCTGGGTACAGGGGTAAGGATATCGGGAGAAATAGAAAGGAAGCGGTAGAGCCGTATATACAGCGACGACATTCGATGTCGTCAGTACAGAGGGGCGACAAATTGAAAGTATGCATACGATAAGCGCTCAGATGGATGTCTGATCCCAGTATTCCCACAATGGAGATACATGAGATATTTGATGAATATTCCATGCCCATGAAAAGAAAAGCACTGCAGTCGATGGCTGAACATTTACTAGACAAGATATAAAAAATGACAAGGCCAGCCCACCCGAAATAATGGCTGTGTATAAGAGAGCACTAGAGCGAGGGACAGGAGAGACAGCCCTATCGCTTGATCTGGGAATATTATTACTCATGAGAGAAGGGGGAGGGACAGTAAGTGGGGCATTCTCTATGAGGGAGGTCCCACCTACCTTTGTGCCTAAAACAGAGGTTCCCGCAACAGGTAACGCCAGCCCATTATACCGCCCAGTACGTGCATGTCCCCTTTTCCAGATAGGAGGTGAACAACATAAAACAGACGATTCCTGATATAAGAAAGAATCCTGCAGGATTTTACAAGGAAATAGAGTCCTGCCTGCAATCATCCGTGCTTACCATGGGTGACATAGACCTAATATTTCCAGTGATCCTGCCAACAGACATATGGAAGCAAATAAGAAAGGTGGATGACGCAACGACCTATCGCGTCACGTGGGCGGACTTGGTAATAGAAGACAGGAATAAAGCGGTTGTAGGGACACCAGGAGCGAACATGGTAGCATTACCAGCACGCACAATACAGAAATTAAAAGAAATTGTCCCAGAGAAGAGAATTCAATGGGACAAGTTGACTGCATGTGTGCAAGGCAAGGAAGAGTTAGCAACAGATTATTTTAATAGATTCGAGGAAGTATTCGCAGACTTCAGTGGAAAGGATGTGAGCTCGGAAGCGGGGAAGAGGCTATTTGTTGATAAATATGTGAGGAGGTTGAGACTTCCAATACAGAACCTAATAATGACATCAGAAAGTGCATGGCAAGCAAAAACACTGGGTGAAGTATTGCAAATGGCCCAATATTATGAGACGAGAGTAAATGCGGGAAAGGACCAGGAGGAGATAGATAGAGTAAATCTGAAAACAAGGGTGTTACTGCAGCAAGTAGCAGGATTTAATAGAGGAAGAGGGAACGTACTAGGAAGGAGTAATTTGAATATGCATGGGGGGGCTATTGGGACCAAATCAGTGTGCATACTGTAAGGAGGAAGGACACTGGCGAGCGCAATGTCCACATTTACAGAATAGAAATGGATCTGGTCAGAGAAGACAGCACAGAGGGCACCAAGGAGCGAATGGACCAAATAGGAATAGTATGAAGCAGCACCACAATAATGAAGGAAATCAAAACCAAGCCCAAAACCAAAGTGCTCCTAACCAGAGTCAGGGTCAGCAAGACCAACAGTATGGAAATCAGAATGGGGGAAACAGAGGAAAGAATGGGAACATTTTCAATACGCAGCCAAATACGTATTACAGTAATAGTAGTGACTACACATCGGATGATGTGTTATTTTCCCAATAGGACAGCCCAGGGCAGCGGTCGGAACCAGTGTCTATTCCCGTGAATCAGAGAGGACCCTACGTAGAAATGGGAGTCGGAATAAGGAGCACCACTTCCTTGTAGACACAGGAGCGCAAAGGTGTTCAATAGACCATCACTTGGTTCAGGATATACCACTGTCAGGGCAAAAGAATGTTTCCGTAGGGTTCGCAGGTACACCAGTCATAAACCCAGTGTCGCAACCCGTCCCAGTTACTATAGGACCATTCACTGAACATTGTCCCTTTCTCCTAACAGAAAATTGTGGGGAGAACTTGTTGGGATTGAACTTGTTGAAAAAGCTAGGTGCGACTATACATTGTACGTCAGACGGGGTGTTTCTAACGATTTGGCCACACAATGCCCCTGTGTCAGAATTCATGTCAGAAACCTTGCCAGGAGAGTTAAGAGAAGTGCCAACCTGTATATAGGCGATGCATGACAACGATGTAGGATGCTTGAAGATAGAGCCAGTGAGGATCATTTTGAAAGAAGGAGTTACACTGCCAAGAATTCCCCAGTATAAAATTTCGGCTAACGGAGAGAAAGGATTGAAAATTATTGTTTCAGATTTGGTGAAATTTGGGGTAATTGAAGAAATTACAGGTAGTACATGTAACAGCCCGATTCTTCCAGTGTTTAAGAAAGGAGGCAATGAAGTACCATATCCTTTCATAATTGATTTGCGCGTGCTAAACAAAGTAGTAGATCCACAATTTCCTTTGGTCCCAGATGTCACTACAATATTGACAATGATACCTGCCTCAGCAGAATACTTTAGCGTAATTGATCTAAAAAATGCTTTCTTTAGCATTCCGGTGGACAAGGACAGTAGATATTTGTTCGCATTCACATTAGGGGGACGATTATTTACATTCCTGCGTATACCACAAGGTTATACGGAAAGTCCGAGTATTTACAGTAGAGCGTTAAAAGAGCATCTAGACATGCTAGAATTACCAGTGGGGTGTGTACTATTACAATATATAGATGATCTGTTGATCGCTGCTGATACAGAAGAGATTTGTAAAAAGAGCATCGTATTACTCCTGACACACCTAGCGGCACATGGCCATAAAGCTAGTTTGAAGAAGTTTCAATATAAACGAAAGGAGGTAGCTTAATTGGGCTACCTACTTTCGAAAGAAGGGAGAAGGCTAACGCCAGAACGCATAGAAAGTATTTCTTGTATGCCTATTCCAAAGACACAGAAAGGAGTCAGAGCCATAACAGGCATGGCTTCTTATTGCCGGCAGTGGATCGGTAATTTTGCGTGGATTGTGAAGCCAATGGTGTTATTAACTAAGAAGGATGCGGTGATGCCTTTGCAGTTGAATGAAGAATGTCAGAGAGCGTTTGATCAATTGAAAACTGCATTATGTTCTGCTCCAGTTTTGGCACTCCGAATTATGAAAAAGTTTTTAGATTATTTGTATGCGTGAATGAAGGATGTGCATTAGCTGTTTTGACACAGGAACAAGGTGGAAGAAATAGGCCGTGCGGCTATTTTTCTTCTGTGCTGGACCTTGTAGCACGCGCACTACCACGATGTTTGCGATCTGTCGTGGCGGCTGCTTCATCGGTGAAACAAACGGAAGGGATGGTATTGGGGCATACTTTAATTCTGATGGTGCCGCATGCCATAGGTGTCCTATTAAATAGGACACAGACGCAACACCTCACCTGCGCTAGACTGACAAGATATGAGATTATCTTGTTCACGCCCAATATCCAAATTATGAGGTGTAGCGCTTTGAATCCTGCAGAATTAATGCCACTGCCCATAAAAGAAATTGGTGACAACAAATCACCACCCCATGATTGCTTAATGGTCACTGAGGAAGAAACGAAGGGGAGAGTTGATTTAAGTGACATCCCACAAAAGGAGCCAGATGGAGAGTTATTTTGTGACAGCTCTTGTTTTAAACTACCTGATGGCACGACAACTGCCGCTTACGCTATCACTACCCTAGAGAGCGTTGTAGAAAGCAAAAGAATTCCCTACAACTCGGCACAAGCCGCAGAAATAATAGCATTGACCAGAGCCTGTGAGATTTCTGAAAATTTGAACGTGAATATCTATACTGATAGTCAGTATGCTTTTGGGGTGGTTCATAACTTTGGTCGACTCTGGGTTGATAGAGGTTTCTTGACATCACATGGGGCAGAATTCAACATGGCCCTTTGATTGTACGATTGCTGTCTGCACGCACGTTTCCAAAGCGCCTATCAATAGTGAAATGCGAGGCACATAAAAAGGTAACATGCAAAGTGGGAGAGGGAACCGCATTTGCAGACAGAATTGCGAAACAAACTGCCACTGATATGAATAATAAAATGATGACAGTTCAGACTGAGGAAGTATCCTGTATGATAGAAGATGGAATTGCCACTGTGAAAGAGATGCAGGCCGAAGCCACGGCCGATGAGATACAAGGGTGGGCAGAGGGCTCTGCCGAGTTAGATTTAGAGGGTTGTTGGGTGGACAAGGGAACTAAAAACTGGATGTTGCTAAATTCTTATGTGACTGCAATGGTCACAATGGCTCACAGCCCTACTCACATCTGTGCGAAAACAATAATACAGCACCTATCTACGGTATGGCAGAATGTAAACATAAAGAAGAATGCAGAGAGGTTGGTGCAGAACTGTATCATGTGTTTACAACACAATGTAGAAAAGGGAACAGTGACTCCAATAGGGAGTTTTGGCCCGCCCTCTATGCCTTTTGAGGTAATCCATTTTGATTTCATAGAGATGGAGAGGTGCCAAAACTTGAAATATGTCTTAGTGGTGATCTGTGCATTCAGCAAGTGGGTGGAGGCATAGCCCTTAAAAGACTGCACAGCAATGAGTACGGCAAAGGTAATGCTTAAAGAATACTTTTCCCGTTTTGGCTTGCCCCGTGTCATATGGTCAGATAATGATCCACATTTTGTGGGCGCAGTGGTGTTACAGATATGTGCAGGTCTCCAGATTGATAAGAGATTTCATAGTTCGAGGGATCCGAGTTCAGCCGGTCTTGTTGAGAGGCACAACGGAATCCTCAAGTCAAAGATTAGCAAAATATGTGTAGGGAGCAAGTTGAGTTGGGTGGATGCATTACCAATAGCGCTATTGTGCATGCGTACGTCTGTACAGGCTAGAACTGGGCTCTCCCCGTATGAGATCGTGATGGGGAGGCCGGCGAATGTTTGGTGCGCACCTCAGCCAAAGCGACTGAGTGAAGTGGAACATCCTGTACTTAGCACTTATTGCGGCCTTTTAATGCAGAAATTGCGTTTGATTCATCAGCAGGTGCAGGAGGCTCTACCCGTAAAATATACTGGTCCGGGGCACGCGCTGGAGCCAGGCGACTGGGTGCTGCTTAAGAACTTTGAGAGAAAATCGTTGTTAGCACCCAGGTGGCGCGGCCCCTATCAAGTGCTTCTGGCAACGCAGACGGCAATACGGGTGGATGGGAGGAAGTTGTGGATCCATGCCACCCATGCCAAAAAGATCCCATCTTCACTGAAAGACTTGCCCAATCCGGACGACCAGAAAGAGACAGCGGTCCCAGAAACGAAAGAAACTGCTGCCAGTCCACTGCCGCTAAATCTGTCCGAGCGGGAAGTGAAACTCGAAACAAAGCCTGAAAAGATTGCCAAAAAGGGGGAAGGGCAAAGAGTGCCCCAACGCTGCCGAGCAGAACCTACATCACTGTTGGCCGACACGAAATCTGCATTGCAAATAACGTCAGATACCAAACGTTTACCCCTTTGGCGCCCTCCAGCACTTGCCATTGCGCCAGAGCCAAAGACCGAATCCGCATCACTGTCGCAGCGCCATTGCGCCACAGGCTGACGCTGAGCCTGGATCTGGAAGTGCACCGGTACTGTTCACGTATCACAATACCAGGAGTGAGGCAATATGATTTGCGGCCTCGAAAGACAGAGTGATCCACAGTTCTTTGGTGTTTATGCTAACTTCTGGTTCCGCTCATGAACGGAGAAGGAACTAGAGGTGTAGAGGAGAGAAGCGTGAGAGTTGTGCAAATCGGACAATTCAAGACTCGCGGCTCCTCGGTGCGATCATAAAAAGTACGTGTGTCCTGAACCAGAGCGGACAAGCTGGGCGCACATGGTACAAAGGCAATAGAGAACTGTTCAGAAGTGCTCTGAGGAGTATGAGAGAGGATAAGTGATCTTGCCTAGAACGAATAAGCAAACCAGGCTCAAAGGGCTGGCAGACTAAACTGTTGACAAATTCCTTTGAACTTATTGACATCTGGACAAGTGCGACGAAGAGAGATATCCACGACGAACTTTGTCAGGAAGAAGATGGACGGTGAGAAAAATGTCGGGACCGGTTTCAGCCTCCTCCTGCACCACTGCTGAGAATGAGTTAGTTATAAAGACTGTAAACTTAGGGAAAACACATGGGAAAAAAAAAATTGTATGCTGGTTTTGACAATAATCATGTGCTTCATGAGTGTGGTAGCACCAATAACGACAGCCTTGGTGTTATGGTATGTGGAGTCTATACACCCATTGGGAATGTTTTTACCACTAGTTAATATATCGACTACTGACAGCCCGATTCAGGTGATTACTTATATCTTGTCCCCCAATGGAAGAGAGAGACAGAGAAGAGTATGGGAACAATACGCTATTACTCATCATGAATATGACGCAATTCTAAAGAAAAATAATTGTTGGGTATGCGCCCATTTACCGCAGCATGCGGGGAAAGGAATAGGGTGGTATATACAACCACTACCATCGAGTTCTGCATGCAGTGCATCTTTAAGTGCAATGTTTTATGGGAAGTGGAACAAGAGTATTACGGGTCAATTAGACAGAACAAACATGAATGAGTTTGAGGAAATAATTATGAGGCCTGTGGGTTGTTCCATATTCCACAAAGCACAAATGATGATCCCAGAAGCTACGCCAAAAAGTATGTGAAAAATAACACGACAAAATAGACAAGATAGATTGTCCCCACTAGTTAAAACATCTGTGATGACGTTTCGTGTAAGAACCGACAGGAATAAAGATGCAACTCCCCCTTCTTACACGGTGAATTATAACCCGAGAACTGTCCCTTTTTGTCTAAAAAAGAAAGGCTCCTATTTAGTAGGAACATTTACTGGATGCATGAATACAGCGGTACTAAAATGGGAAATAGAACCAGTATATGTGGGAGATCCAGTCTATTTTATATGTGGAGAGAAAGCATATCCTTGGTTGCCCAGAAACTGGGGAGTTACATGTTACCTAGGTCTACTGTTCCCGGGAGTGTTCCTCTTAGAAGCAGCAGACATGGCCAGGCTATGCAGATCTAGAACCAAAAGGAGTAGCAAAGGTGTATTGATAGCGACGGACGTAGCAAAATCGTTCATTCCATTCTTGTCCCAGATAGTGAACTCCTACAACATAAGGCAGCTGTCCAGAATACTAAAAGATACCATAAACACAACGACAGATATACTATTTAACATGACGTTAGAAGAAAAAGGAATTAGGTTAATGACGCTGCAAAATTGAATAGCTCTCGATGTAATCCTGGTTGATCGTGGGGGAATTTGCAAGATTGTGGGATCAGCGTGCTGCGTATTCGTAGATGACTATTCCCCTATGATTTTTGAAGCAATAAAGAAAATGCATGTCCTAAGCTCCGAACTCCCTATTGGAGAAGAGGGCTGGGGAATAGAGTCCTGGTTTTGGGGAATACTGCGTTCTTGGGGATGGAAGTTAATTGCGATATTAGTAGTGGTGTTTGGAATATTCATAACGTGCTGTTGTTGCATACACTGCCTACCGTTAGTTTGCACTGAGATAACTGAGGGATGTACTAAGGGATGTATGCATATGATAACAAGAAGAAAACAAACTTATGGCGGGGATGACAGAGACACAAATGAAATGAAAACAGTGAAAGAATTAATGGCTATAGATATTAATGAAGATGATGATGCTTATAGTAGCATGCAAAACTCAGACATAAGTGATTTAGACTTATCGTCATCAGAGGAGGATACAATAAATGAATGAGACGTTTGGCATACGGCCAAAGGAGGGCATGTCAGTCTAGAAAAATGGATACCTCTCATGATTGACGGCAAACGTATTTTGGTGGCCAAAGGCCAACCGTGTCATGTATGAAACAATAGAAATACAGGTTTCCGAGTTTTACGAATGAACGGCCATTTTGATGTAACAAGGATCGCCATTTTGTTTTCTAACAATTGCTCATTGCTTTCTGTTCACATTGCTTTGCAGCATATTTTTCTGCTTGCACTGCTCGACTGTTAACATTGTTGTCTGAATGTGAAAGGACAAGGCCGCAGGGCCGCGAGGCTAATGAGAGTTCGTTGAAACACAACGTAGGCAGCTCCGGGGAGGAATGCCAAGCTCCCTCCCGAATGTAGCCTTGAAGCAGAGCCGCAGGGCATTTAATCATTTCACAGCTGCCAGCCAGTCTCGTTATATGGTAGAATATGTTAGAATAAAGCAGCTAAAGGCTTGAATTATGCTCTTCTTACGGCCCCCCTTTTCCGAGCCCTGTAGAGCGTGTCAGCTCCCAGGACACGAATAGCACCTCATAGATAGCAAGGTCTGGAATGTGACTCTTCCGCCGTGTGTAGCTTGCTTCCAAGAAAAGAAGCACTGTGTTCTGTTCAACAAAGAAAAGATGTCTCCGCACTTGCAGTTGCATATTGTTACTAGAACAGACATTTGAAGGTGTCATATTCGTCGAAAGTGTCCATCATCAAACCGATTTCAAAGAAACCCAATAAAGGGGGGTGCTAAACATGTCACAGCTGATTGTATGATCTGCATTTTGTATATATGTAACTGATGTACGTAATTCGCTCTCTTGCGGGGCCCCTTTCATGTGTAGCAATGGCATAATAAATACTGTTCCTCCTAAAAGCTGAGACATATTCCATAATCATTATCTTTAAGGGGCAGATGGTATTCCCTACATTAATTAGTAAGTGCGCATGTACGTACAATAATTTATACAAGTGAGATTAAAAAGTTAATACAAGTTCTGACTTCGTAAAGCTTTGCAGTATTATTTTAAAAATAGTTTTTCTAATTGATTGCTACCTTATCGACACATGTTATGCTTGGTGCATGTAAAGAATCACTAAGGTTTGAGAGGTAGCCAGTTCAAAGGGTTTGCTACCAGAAATCTGAACTTTGGTTCAAAGGACAGGACTTTTCTCATATGCGATCATAGAATGTAGACTAAGGGGTTCCCTGAGATCATTGTGAAAAGTAAATACAGGTCAGTGTTCGCTAAGGATAACGTCTACACTGGTGCTTTGTTTGGATTATGTAGTGATGAATCCAACGATATCAGGTTCCCTGTTTGTCTTGGACTCAGGCTGTTGTGCAGTGTTTGGGGAACATTCTTCTGGCCAACCGTCATAGCCTTATGGTATGCTGCATGGAGTCTGGCGTTTCAAATATCTTCCTCATTCCTACACAGTGAGCTTCATTACGGGCCTGGTGGTAACCGTGCCAGTAAAAGCCCTGTAATGAATTACCGGTGCCTGACTTCCTGGTAACACCAAGGTATTCCGACCCCGGCGGCCGGGAAGTCAGGCGCCGGTAATTCTAAGTCCCCATTCCCATGGAGTCCGACAAGACTCCATGGGAATGGGGACCACGGAAGCACCGGAGCTTCCGTGAAACTCTGCGGGTGGGTCTGACCTCGTGGGTGGAATGGCATCCGCCTGCAGAGTCGTACTGTGCCGGTCCGGAAAACAAGTCCTCATTTAGACTGTAATTTTGTGTCACCCTTCCCTCAGAAGCCCTCTGTGAGGAATTCAATTCATATTTATTTCAGAAATGTCTTTCCATAAAACAGATAAAACACAGCAAGTAATAAGACTATATGTAAACATTACACTCCCACATGTACATACTAATTCATACTTTGAACATGTACTTTAAAATTAATGATAAAATCCCAGCACCTGATAATGTAATAGAAACAAAAATCACAATGCTGATCAGCTGTAATAAAACCCCTCAACCTCCTAAAAACATAATCATAGTTCCAATTCAAGCAACTATCTAGACAAGGTGTCCCCCTATCAAGCACATGAAAGACCTATCCAGTAGTAATATCATGCACAGGCCTTACACTTCCATAGCTAAATAATGATTCCTAATTTTAATCGCTTGCCGCATATTTCATAGTATAGACCAGGCAACCAATGGCGATTTGGCACCTAGCAAAAAACAATGCTGCTCTAGATAGGTAAAAACAATGGTTTTGTAGAAGCGCAATCAGTTTTATAGTCCTACCAGCTGTGTAAGCGAGACAAAAAAAACATAAAACACAGAAGATCCTCACAGCTAGCAGAGCAAGCAGGGCAATCTTTCGCTGTAACTGCACCCTTCCGTTTGGATTTGACCGCTCTCAATGTAATGCAGTTGAAACTGAAACTCCAACCAAAATAAATACTCTTGTCTAAGGTTATTTAAAAGAATCATGTGCATACGGTTCGATAATGTTGATAGATCGCAGATAGCAGGGTTAGAAAATTAAGATTCAGTGAGCAGGAGCTAAATCCAGCTTGTGTGTGTCAGGCATCACCCAATAGGCACGAGCTGCGGCGGGGGAACCAGAAGCAAGTATCCAGAGCACCGCAAATCTAACTTCCATATGAGATGCACACTTTCTGTATGATTCATTATGTTTAAATGTGTACTAGACGCGCCATAATTATTCTTTAGAAGCATTCTCAAACACTCAATGTTAATGTCACATATGTATGTTTGTAGGGTAGCAATTGGCCCGGGAAGCTAAATGTTGCTCCTGGTAGCTGTTGAATTTAAGCTAACCAGGCTCTCCAAGGCTAGAAGCAGGAGCTAAATAGCCCCCAGTTCCACTCAATTTCGAACCCTGCGTAAGAAGAGATTTAAAATTAGATAATGCAGGGTGGTTCAATATTGTCATAAAAATAAAGTAATGGTGTACCTGTATGTATGTTTGTTTTATTTATTTATGATGCGCACCTGACCCAAGGGTAACTGGGCGCTTGTGTGAAAGGTAATGGTTACATGGCACAGTATATACATTTTCATACAAGACAGATGCGATTTATACAGTCAGGATATAATTACATGGCACGGTATATACATTATATACGAGAGAGATAGTTTATATAGTTTGGATAAAATGATATGCATGTGTATTTAGATTGGTCAGTATACAAGGAAGATATGTCATAACATTAGGTCATAGCAGTAGTAACAGTGGACTGTAGTGTTAAAGTTTTGTTGAGTATCCACGTGATAACGGGTTTTCTTAATATGTCAAATGCTTGAATAGTTTTGATGTGCTGTGGGAGAGCGTTCCATAGCTGAGCGGCTAGTACCGGGAAACTGGCGCCGCCAGCTCTTTTTAAGTTATATCTACTCACCACCAGACATGGTGTGTTGGAAGATCTAGTGATTCTATTGGGCACTTTCCAAGTGAATTTGTCTGTGAGCTAAGGAGGGGCTTGACAGTTGAGTGCCTTGTGAGTGAGGCAGATAGTTTTTAGGTCAATTTTGTCTTGTATAGGGAGCCACTTGTGTTGCTTTCTAGTTGCTGATATGTGCTCTCTTCTGGAGATGTTTAATGCAGCTCTAAGCGCATTATTTTGCATAATCTGCAAATTATTTGTAATGGATTTATTGGCACCTAGGTAGAGACTGTTGCAATAATCCAATTTGGATTGTATGAGAGCTCTAGCTAGTGTGAGGCAGCTGGTGGGTGATAATACGGGTCTACAGGCCCTGATCAATTTGCCAGAATAGGCAGTGGCAGAGGATGTCATGTTTAACTGTTTGATTAGAGTGGGCATCAAGGTTAAAACCTAATGTTTTTACATTTCTGGCTATGGGTATATTATTCCCATCAATTAGGATACTTGAGAAGTCAGGACTCAGTTTAAGAAGGTACTTAGGTGAGCCGACTAGAAGTAACTCAGTCTGGTAATCATTCAGGCAGACACTGTGTGAGGCCATCCATGCCTGAATGATGGTGTAGACTTTGTTAATCTGAGCAACATCTGTATCATAGGTTCCTGATAAAGGTAGGAGTATCTGGGTGTCATCTGCATAATTAGTGTAAGTGACACTCAGACGGTCCAGTTTGTCGAATAGTGGCTTTATAAAATGTTGTACAAGGTGGGCGAGACGCAGGATTCTTGTGGGACTCCGCAGGTGATTGGGATAGGATCAGCAGCCGCAGAAGGTGAGAACACGCACATAGTTCTGTTAGCAAGGAAAGATTGGATCTGAGTGACTGCAGAGCTGGAGAAATGAGCTGCCGATAGGGGATCAAAAAGTATTTTATGGTCTACCAAATCAAAAGCAGCTGAGAGGTCTAGGAGGAGTAAGATGGCCACTTTGCCTTTGTCTTTCAGGCCGTCGATTTGGCTTTTGAGATCAACAATGTGTGTCAACATCTTGTCAACAGACTTTAGCCATGGACTTGATGTGCGCCATTTTTGCTTAAAATACCCATAATTAAACCTGGAGATAGGTCAGCTTTAGGATTTGACTAAATGTGAAACCATTGATAAAGAGATCCCTGGGCAAAATCGTCTTCCAGCTACCGCATGCCAATTTAAAGGTGTCCCACATAGTTTGGGGGCCAATCTTGCAAGGCCCACATTTTTTTTAATTAAATCATTCTTTATGACTTGCAAGACTAAGATTCAGGAACCGTAGAGGGAAGAACCATATAAAACTGTTGATTTTACTTTCTCTGTATGTACCTTCAGGATCATGACCATAAGTTGTGCCTGGCGCATATTAGTAAAACTAGTGATGCCACCCAGAACTTGTTTCATTCTCAATGCCTGCTACTTTATTTGGTGTGTCCCCATCAGGTTTGATTAACAACACACCCGCAAGTAGTGGAAATCAGCCACCCTAAGTATTTCTTTATGGTCACTATATAATTTCGGGACTTTAGTACGCTTCTTTTCTTTGTAGCAGAATAAAATAGCAGATTTATCTGTGTTAATTACTAAGTCTTGGTGGCCCATAGATACTGTATCTTTAATAATCAGTAGTTGGAGGGCACGCAGAGTCCGCTCAATCAGTACAGTATGTCCTACGTAACCTAACACAGGGTGTTGTACCCATCTTTGGTGAGTCTGTTCCTACATTAATCAAAGTTTCTTCCAGCTCGTTAATATATATGGAAAATAGCAAGGGCGCCAAGACGCACCCCTGGCACACTCCCATGTCTACACCAAAATAAGAGGTTCACCAACCTTAGCTGCCGCTTTTCACACATGCCTTAGTACCTTCATATATCTCAATAAGATTGTTCAGGATGTCATTTGAGGTCTTTAGACGCATGAGAATCAGTCAGAGTTTAGCTCTGTTCACTTTATCAAAAGCTGCTCTCAGGTCCTTTAGGGTAAGGGTTGATTCGTGAGATAGAGGGAATTAGCCACAGTCGTCAGATACAAGTAAAGGGCAGTCCTGCTCAAAACCCCAATTGGATAGGTCAAAAGAATCTTGTAATCAGATATCCACTGTTCCATTTTATTCAAGAGTGCTCTACCAAAGATACTGAAATTAGAATCAAGGAGGGAGATAGGCCTATAGGCCGATAGACTATCTATTCTCCCTTTCTTAAATATGGGGTTAATCACTGCCAGCTACCAGTACCAGTGATCTTCCAGTTTTAATTATGGTGTTAAAAGTGGAAGTGTTGAGGCCCAAATATCAACTAAATCACAGAATAAATCCGCCGGAATACCATCTGGTCCTGGACATCAACTGACAGCCCAATGAACATTGGCATCAGTAACCTCTGTTAACGAAAATTGCAATGGAGCCACCAGGTCTAATACCCGGGGTCCGTCAGTCCCAAGTTTCAGACAGGCAAGGATGGATACTGTCCGTGGTTCACATGAGACCCCTATATAATGACGATAAATGCTCAATCCACACGTAAGCCTCCAAATTAGTACCAGTACTATTATTATGCATGTACAAAGGGTAAGCCTCATTAAAAGTATGGCGGTAAGGCAACAACGGCACAGTTATCGCTACCGGCACCGTTGCTACCGTACCGCCATACTAGGAGTTCTGCTCGCGGGTGCCCTTGCAGCCACCAGGTCTGACCTGGTGGTCATACCGGCACTCGCAAGCAGAACATGATGGTAGCACCGGTACCGTTATTAACGGTACCGGTGCTACCACCCTCCCCATTCCCATTGAGCCATATGGGGCCGAATGGGGATGGGGAGCCCCTTATTACTGGCACCCGCAAATGGGCAATTACCTAGTCCGCCAAACTCGGCATGACCCAGTAATTGTCCATTCGCGGGTGCCGGAAAAAATGGATACCGGCAGCAGCCCTGCCTGTACTACCACCAGCCTCGTAATGAAGCCCAATATGTAGTCAGGTCCCATCATTTTATTTGAATTGTTGGTGGTGCAAGAGATCATCAAATCCACCCAAGTTATTGTACAACTCCCTACAGCTCGAGCTTGAACAATTTCTAGCTTGCGGCTATTAAGGAATTCTGTTGATGAGGTTTTTTTGTGAAATCGATGTCAATAGTACCAAGTTTGAGGCTACTGGTTTCTTAAAGAGTATATGCTCTATGGTGTCTGTTGAGTGAAACATTTCCAAATCTAGGTGGACTACACTTTCAGTACTGATGTTTGATATACATTTTAAATTATAATTATTTTCATAGGTCTCCCCCTGTCCCATCCTTGCCTGCCTGGCCTCTCCGGTCTCCTCCAGTTTACTTTGTCTGTGCCTGCCCTCTCCTGGATCTGCATATCTGGCACAGTTTCGAGGCCTCCTCACCAATTTGCCTGGGGAATACCATTGCCATCATTCTGGGTTTTTTATCACCAACCAGTTAACCCGGCCAGCGCCACACTGTCCCTGCACCGCGTAAAATCTGGGGAAGCTGTCCCGTGGCGTAAGGACTCGGCCTCTGGAATCCTTTTGCATTTATCCAACAAGGAGCGGGGCTCGGGTGTTGGTCCCTACGACATACCTATGGTTTCTCGACCTCGAACTCAGCAGTGAAATGACCAGGTACTTGACACATATATGCAGATAAAGTTTCCTGCACAGGGCGTTCCCTTTGGGAATGGGAGTTCTTGTCGCTTGATGGGGAGTCAGTCCCAGTGAGGTTCTGCTTGCTCCGACCCCTAAGAAGGGTTTTGGGGATTGGGCTCACCTCAATAGCCTCAAGGGGCTGGGATGCCCTTGTGATAAGGGATGAATACACCCGATTCGTCACACTAGGGAGTGGCTTTCTGGATGCTCCCCTTATTGTTGGCCTGGTTTCTGTATGCCTTTAGGGGACTATGCATTTTCCCATCATGCTTGTCCTTGCGTCCTTCTGCCACCTTATCTCCTTCGTTTCAAGCCCTGTTCTTTTCCTGGCCCTTGCTAACCTTTCTGGCCAGCTCTGACTTGCTCTCCTTGGCTTAAACCTGGATTCTTTCTTTCCACCTGTCTGGATCCACCACTCAGAAAACCAAAGCATTTCCAGCTCCTTATCTGCCTCAGTGTCCGCAATGTCCCAGCTGCAAGTAAAGCATGGTTGGCTAATATGATCCATGGTGTTAGTAGATTGTCTTCTCGCGGGCCGCAGTTACTCTTCATTGGTCCATCCGAGGAGGTCTTGCATGCTGCCCATTCTCCATGCTAGCTTTGCACCAAGTAAGACATTGTGGACACCTACAAAAGACTTCGGACTCAGAGCCCAGGTTTCCAAGCGCAGTGAAGGGCACAGCCTGCCACTCAGTAGGATAGATGCATGACGCCACCCTATTGTGCCAAGTGCCTGCGCACTGCACTTGTTTTTATACTTTTCTTTGACTGGGGGCACCAGTTTGATGATCATATGGGGATATATTTAGGCGAGGCATAACCTGACCCGCTTTTAGGGTGTCAAGAAATTCTCCATGAGCAGGAGTGGGATTTTGGAGGTTCAGAGAGTTGGTTCCATGACTCGGGTTCTGCAATTATGAAGAAGTAGCATGATAGTTTGAGCAAGGTAACCAGATTTTCTCGAACTGGTAGGAGAGGAGCATAGGCACCAAAACTGAGGTAGAATGTAGTAAATAAAATCCTACTGTCTGAAAAATGATCTTAACGTGTAATAGGGCACAAAAAAGGTGTTGAATGCAGTCCTTTTTTAAAATTTTGATCCCATTTTAAACCATTAAAAGCTTGAAATGGTTAAGATTCGCTTAGAGATTATTGCTCCACAAAGTGGAAAATTGAAGCAGAAGGTCACCACACACTGCACGAGGGGCTATCAATGCAGCCTGGCTAGCATTTATTAGTCACTTATTAGGCGCTTATACAATTAGCAAACTGTTTCAAAGCGCCCACATGGCAACATGGTGGGGCCAGGGTAAGGTAGACAACGAATTACAAGATCAATAATTGAATTAATCGTACAAACAAATCAGAAGAATAATAGGGAGGGGAACTTACTATGCCTTGTGAGTGTTCAAAACGTGCAAGTGCAGAGGGGAGAGGGGGTAAGTGACAGCTGCCCTTTTTTGCTCTGTTTATAGCTACCTGCTTATCTGTTTCCTTGTCTTATTGATTCTTATGGACACATTCACAGCTCTATGAAGTAGGCCGTAATAAGGTAATAAGTAAAAAGGGGACGGCAGTGTAATATAAATAAATATTTTATTTATAATTAATCATTAAGTTATAAGTAGAGATAAGGAGGGAGACAACTTGCAGCATCAAGAGCCGGACGGTTGTGATTCAATTCCGTGCTTCATTCTGGAACTCCGGTGACTTCATTTCTTAATGTTCTGATCTCTCCATGCCATGATGTGGTCAGGCATGTCTCATAGAGATCAGGCAGCCACCATTCGTATGATAGATACTACACTCTACCATGAAATAATTGGCATAAATGCGCTTTTATGGAGGATCTTGGTAGAACATTAAAAAGAAACACAGATAGATAATGCATATTTTCAGTGCTCCAAGACTGCCAAATTTAATGAAGGCAACTATGATGGTTAAGCGTTTTTTCATGCAAAATTTTCTTTTACCCAACATAGGTACGCTTATTTATTTGCACTTTTTATTTTGTGTTACATGTTAGCTTGCGGACACTGTAGAGTACTTTATGACTAGAAGGGAAGTGGTAAGGAGGTAGGTTTTCTAAAAAAAAGAAGATAGTTCAGCAGTGATGAACAGGTGGGTTTTAAGCGCTCATCTAAATTTCATCTGGTTGGGTTTGAAGCAAAGATGTGGTGGTAATGAGATAAAGAGAAAGAATCCTTGATGTTGTAGGTATCTTTTCCATAATGTGTATATGTAATTGGAGCGAGACTAGCATGTTAGTTATGAATCCTGAGCACGGCTTCAACATTTCTGGATGTAGAATTACCCTGTGTATGGTACTGACATTTCCCCCATAACAGAGAAAGCAGATGACATAAAAGGGTGTGAACTTGAAAGACCTGTAATCTAGATAACCTTGCTAAAAATTGACATCACACAGCCTTTAACCCTGATGCTATCACAGAAAGTGTATGCAAAAAACACTGCAATAGATATAAGACTAATGACATACAGTGGAGCTTGCAAACAATTAAAACAATCGCAGGTAGAAATTGATTTATTAAAAATAGAAATATGACCCTTCTCTATGGATAAAGTCAAATTTAAAGTGTCAGGATAGTCTTTTAGACAACAGTTCTAAAGGTTGGGGTGTTTTCTGATAAGGTTTACAAGCTCTTAAGGTTTTTCAGAGTCCCCCAGTCTCTTGGTATTTCTCTCCAACAGTTCTCAGATTGGTCTATTAATGTTGGTGAGAAGTGACTGTAGCTGCTCCTCCTAGAGGTCAGTGTGTCTCCGCCAGCTTGAAGTACAGCTGGATTTTCTCTTCACGTTGAGGCCATCTCAGATGACATCACCTGGCCCAGTTTCCGCAGAAAAGCTCAGGAGGGCTTCATAATGTCCCTTTTCACAACCCCTGTATTCCTCTGCTGAGCCTGCTCTTCCTTGTTCTTACCACCAATATTATTTTGAATGCATTCATCAAAGAGTACATAAAACAACTGAGTGATGTATTTAATATTATTGTTTTAATGTGACCCCTTTTATTTTTTTACAAGGGTGTTTTTTTTAATCTATTCCAATATGTGTTGTGTTGTAGGAAATAGGGGTGGAAAGCTGGGGAAGGCGCTCCGTAGTTATTGCTTTTATTTATTCCCTTTGGTTTTCACAATATATATTGTTATTAATGTATTTATTATTTCTTTTCATTAGCTCTGTTATAGTGTAAAGAAATTCCTGTAGCGTCGATGGGCTAAAAAACATAGGAAATACAGTACACACCCTGGAGGACACTCGCCAAGAAAAGCAGTATTGCATCGCGGCAAAGTGTGCACATGTGTCAGGCGATATTACAAATATTGATCATAATTACTCTGGTTGAAACTTCTCTGCGGTGTACCAGCAGTACTGCTGAAGGATTTTCCTTAAGCATCAGATGAAATGAGTTTATAACAGTGCAAATGGGTGCTGAGCTATTAGCTTCTGTGACATCACTCGGAAAGGTGACGGATGTATAATCTACTAATGTTGACTTTTTGGGGTTAGAGGGCCCCGTTATGTACATAGGCACCCTGTGGAAAGCCCAGTTTAGAAGCAGTTTTCACACATTGGGCCTCATTACAAGTTTGCCGGTCCGGAATTAACGGTGCCAGTAAAACCGTGCCGGCATCGTTTTCCGGACCGGCAAACTATTGGTTCTGCAAGCGGGTGCCGTCCACCCGCCAAGTCTGACCTGGCAGGCGGAATGGCACCCGCACGCAGAGATCCAAAGATACACCGCCACCATTAGGACATGGTGCCGGTGTTTCCGCGGCCCCCATTCCCGTGGAATCCTATCGGATGCCACAGGAAGGGGGATTAACAGAATAATGCCCCAGTAATTCCGGCAAGTCCAGCGCCGAACTCGTAATGAGGCCCATTGTATTTATTTGGTTTTCGGGAAGGACTTCAACTGGACTCTTGAAGGACAAATTTGCGATTAGTGCGTTAGTTCCAGTGCGATTATTAGACCACCCCTGTGATAGTTTAAGTAGTGCACCTTTTCGGAGAGATGCTAGAATTTAGCCTGGTCCCATCAGTGATGAAGAGAACCGTTGGCCATCCCCTCTCATGTGGGGGTCAGGCTGGTTGCTACCAAACGGGTTCTTTCCAGGAGCCTGAAAATGAATTGATGGTTGGGCAGGGCACGGTCTTAGTGCAGTGACCATATCCACTGCTCTAGGATTGTGCATTGGTACAAAGGCAGGTCAGGCCAGCCTATCCAGTAACAATGTGAGCTGTCCCTGCAGATATCAGTGCACTTTTTGAAATATGCCCGTGTTCGGGGATTTTCACTTGATACCGGCAAGGTGCGTCCTGTGCAAAATAAACTTGCCTTTACCATTGCCTTTCAACTGTAGGGATTTCTTTTGTAGCCATATATTTTGGTCTTGTGACCACTCATTAAGAATTTTACAACGTCCCCCTGTGATTTCTGCATTTATCATGTTATATATTAGTGGACGGTTCTGTAACAATCTTTTCCTATATAGCATCATGCTGTTGCATTCGGTCGCTCCATTTAACAACAGCAGGCTTAATTCACGTGTAATCGAGGCCATGGCGGTTGCTTTGGGGAGTCTGAGAACCGTTCTCCATTAGTATCCTTCCAGTTTCAGCCATATTTGTTTAGGTATATTTGGCATGGCTTTGTCTCCGTGTGTTAGGGATGGCACTACCTTTACTCTGTAGAAATTGATTGCTGGAATGAGTGAAAATCAGCCAAATTTTTTGTTGATCGCTTATGTTTGTGATGCTAGATTTCTTATTTTTTCCGATAGCACACGCTGCATTGATGTTTCCATCTTTGAACTGTCCAATGTGACTCTTAGATACTTAAATCCTTTCACTTTTTCTATTTGACACCCTTCCAGGTTCCAATTTAGCTTTTCAGTTCTCTTACAAGATTTCTCTAGAGACATGATTTTGGTCTTTCCCTTGTTAATCTCGAGTTTGTTTGCGCAGATGTATTTCTGAAGATTGACTAGTTGTCTCTGTAGACCAATTGCCGTTTGATCAAGTAGGATCATGTCATCTGCGTACAATAATCGTGTTGTTTTCAGTTGCCCTAATGTCGGTGGGGATGATCTTACACTTCATTCACTGTTTGTAAAGTCTCCCAGGTATGCCAGAAAAAGTGCTGGAGCGAGTGGACACCCTTGTTTTATGCCTCATGATGTAGGTATTTCAGCTGATAGCAAGCCCTGTTGGCTCAGACGTACTCTCATTCTGGTGTCTGTGTGTAGTGCCTTTATGGGGATCTAGGATTTCAGGAGGGCATCTTTTATTTTTAAAAAGGAGAAAGCGACATTTAACTTGTATCTCTTAAGTGAAAATTGCCACTGCTAAATTTCATGGATTCGTTTTCACATTTATTAAACAGGCACGTTCACATCCTACAAACAGCCCCGTTCTGAATGAGGTGGATGTGGAGGACACAGGAAACATTGCAGGGGCATGAATGTTTCCCACAAATAAGCGGGAGTGACTGAGCATAGCGAGACAGCCTAAACCAACCAAGAGCAGCTCAGGGGTTTCCCCCCGCAGACCCCCGCCGAGAAATAATAAAATAATGGGTTCAAATTATGCATTTTACAGCATACCATCTGTGAAAAATTAGGTAAAAAAAGCCACAGTTTGCAACCAGTTTTGTTGGGGAACTCTTACAAATATCCAACAGACGCAAGTCACAAAGAGTGCACAGGAGCATTTTCCAACGCATTTTCAGGATGCCCTTTCCCACAATATATGCCAGTATAAAAAACTTTTTATGCTGGCTGTGCCAATATATGCCAATACTTCCCTAAAAGACCATATTTAGGTTTCCTTTGCACATAGTGCCAGTAAGATACTATAAGGAAGCAAGTCCATGATGGCTGTGTCAATACAAGCCAGTATACCGACATAAGAATATATTCCTGTTGGCTTTGCCAGTAAAAATGCCATGTCACAATAAGGACACATGTCGAGTCCAGCAATGTAGGTCATTATGGCCAGGTAACAAGGCATCATGTTTGCTTTAACATTGATGCCCAGGAAAAATGTCATAACACAGTAATATAACGTAGAAAGACTGTCTGTACCAATGAGGGCAGTCTAGTCACCTAGTAACACCTGCCGTGCTGGCTTTATCTTTGAGGCCCAGTAAAATATGCCATACCCTCATAAGACTTGCTGCACCAAAGTGGGCCAATATAGCCATTTAATCATACTTATCATATTTGCTTTATCCTCAATGCCCAGTAAAAAATATTAGGACATCTATTGGGATACGTGTGGAACAACATTTTTTATAATTCTTCTGAAAGGTATCCACAAAGAGCACATGAAACCCTAATATTTTGAATGGCATGGGGAAATGGAGTCCCAGTTTTCCCAAGTATATTATCCATGGTTTATCAAGTGTGCTGCCCTATGTAAGCACTGGGGAGTTGATTTGATGCAGTTTAGGAAGGGAGATAAAAATAAGTCTGACCTAAAAAAAAGAGCTATAGTGAAGTTGAGCTCCCTGAAACATTTAGCCGCCGTCCATAGGTTAGCTCCTGTAGGAAATGTAATAAGTAATATATATGATCTCCTGAACAGAGGGGAATTATTTAAATGGTAAGACTTAACATTCTTTCTCTAAGGGGACGTATGCATTGGATGTTTAAAAATAGGAACTGCTACCGTGCTTCTGGGGCTATTGAAGACCTATCCCATTTTATGTTGATCTGTAATTTGTTCATGGATTTAAGGAGACAGTGATTGCTAAGGCATTTTATACATTATAATATTAGAACCATATATTTAATTATTTTATTTATTGAGCATTTGTTAGGTGCCTATTCCTCAGAATTGTGTTTCAAGGTGCCACCAGGCTAAATGGGGCGGGAACAAGAGGAATTAATAATAGTGGCAAAGACAGCAAATATACATCGTGATCCTACTAGGTCTGTAGCGTGCAAGTCCAGTGAAGAGAAGTGCAAGAGATGGGGATGGGTGGGGGGGATTAGACAAGTTCTGGTGGGTGCCCAGAGGGGAAGCGCCAAGGGGAGCCAGGAAGAGGCCTCAGTCTAAGTGCGGGGTGGATGGATCCCAAGGGTAGGATGCAGGGGCAGTGCAGTGGGGGGGGGGAGGACCTGGTATCAACTGGCTAGAGGGCCTGGTAGCCTGTGGGATGCATGAGGACCAATCCACCAGCCTCAGGGGCAGTGGGGCAATTAACAAGGAAGGGAAAGAGGTAGAGAAGAGAAGAGTTTTGAGAAGTTTCCAAAACTTAAGGCGGTCCGGCTCAAGTCTCAGAGGGGCAGGGAGGCTGTTCCAAAGGGAGGCACCAGCCGAGGAGAGTGACCACCCCCACTCTCTGCTTGGAGAAGCGTTTAACAATCAAAGAGTTGGAATTAGGGGAGAGGAGGCTTCTAACAGGGGAGTATTTAGGGAGGGAAAGCTGGAGATAGCATGGTCCAAGGCCCCAGAAAGCCTTATGGATGATGCAGAGTATCTTTAATGTGATCCTTGCAGCATGGGAAGCCAGTGGAGAGATTTTAGGGCTGGAGATATACAGTCCCTGGGCTTGAGGCCAAGGATAAGTCAGCCCTATTCTGGATTAGCTGAAAGGGGCATAGAGAGAGGAGGGGGAGGTTGAGGAAGAGGCTTTTGCAGTATTCCAGCCTAGAGGGGACCAGAGCACTGGAGATGTTGAGCTTCTGAGGGAAGGTAAGGAAAGGAAGAATGCCTCTGTGTAGGTGACGCTAGAAATTGGCCTTCTTGGCAAGGTCCAAGATGTGAGGGGTGAAGGAGAGAGCAGAGTCTAATATTACACCAATGTTTTTGGCCTCGCAGGATGGTGAGGGCCCAAGGGGGGACACCACAGGGTAGGAGGAAAAGGGTGCAGGTGTCCCAATAAGAAGGCAATTGGGCTCATTCAGAACCTGCCGGTCTTGAAACAATGGTGCCGGTAAGCTTACCAGCACAGTTGTTTCCGGACCGGCATAATACAGGTCTGCCTGCCGGAGTCACCATGTCTGACAGGTCTGACCCTGCCGGCACAGCAGTCACGGTAGGCAGTCCGTCACTGAAGCACCAGCACCATTAGCAACTGTGCCAGTGCTTCTGTGGTCCCAACTCCCATAGAGTCCTATGGGACTCTATAGGAATGGGGACTTACAATTTACCGGCGCCTGGCTTTCCGGGCCGCCGGGGTTGTGATCCCCCAATGGCACCGTGAAGTCAGGTGCCGGTAAATATTTACGGTCCGGCGGCAACCCGCCGGTATCACCGGCACGGTTACCGCTGGACCTGTAATGAGCCCCAATGACTTTTATTTTGTGCTGCAATGATAGTTGCATTATTTTGGATCTTTGCAAATATGAGAAAGGAACAAGTTACTTACCTGTAACTGTTGTTCTCCAGCATGGGTCTGGCATGAATTCACATGCTCATAAATATTCCCCGTCGTCAAGCTGGGAATCCTCGGTAAAGAAAAAATCAGTATCAGTTTCGTTTCTGATCTGTCTTTCTTAGTAGTAACCAATCACTGGTCTCTGGGTCATACTGCTCCCAGCCAATGACTGTCCTCTCCCTAAACCCTGTCCCTGGCAGCCATCCTCAGATTTGGTAGCACGTGAATTGGCAGTATGACCAAGTGAAGAGCCGCTGAGGGATAGGAGGAAGGGTTCGCATGTGAATCCATGCCAGACCCATGCTGGAGAACAACAGTTACAGGTAAGTAACTTGTTCCTTCTCCAGCATGGGGGCTGGCATGGATTCACATGCTCATGAATATAAGAATACATAGCAGTACACACATGCACAACCACGGGAGGTGGCAAAGGCTCAACATTAAACATTACATAGACTCAACATTAAGCAACTCTTACCTCCTCACCAGGCCCACCTTCAGGCGAACAGGTTGCGCAGCACTGCCTGGCCGACTCTGGACTCCTCCCTGGAATCCCAGTCGACGCAGTAGAATCTCGTGAAGGTGTGCGTGGACCTCCATGTAGCAGCCCTGCAGATGTCCAGCAGGGGCACACCAGACAAGAACGCCGTGGTAGCAGCGATCGCTCTTGTCGAATGGGCTCTCGGACGGCCGGGCAACGGTCGGTTTGCCAACCGGTGACAATGCATGATGCAGCCGGAGAGCCATCTGGAAATGGAAGCCTTTGAGAGGGCCTTCCCTTGGTTCACAGGTCAAAAAGTTCACAAACAGCTGTGATATCTTACACCAAGGGCTGGTTGAGATGGAAGTCCGACGGCACCTTGGGCATGAAGGAGGGGTGCGTCCTTAGCACTACCCTCCTCTCGTGAAAAGTCAAGTATGGAGGCTTGCAGGATAGGGCCTGAATCTCTCCCACGCGTCGTGCGGAGGTGATGGCCACAAGGAACGCTGTCTTCCACGACAGGAACTTCAGCGGAGCCGAATGCAAAGGCTCGAATGGCGGCCCCATGAGCCTGGTCAGCACCACGTTGAGCTCCCACACCGGGGCTGGAACCTTCACCGGCGGGAACGATCGGAACAGTCCTTTCATAAACTCCTTCACCAGGCGATGAGACCACAGGGATGACCGTCCTGTAGTTCTGGTGTATCGGGAAATCGCTGCCAGATGTATCTTGATGGAAGCATAAGCTAGTCCAGCTTTGGCCAGCGACAGTAAGTACAGTAGCACTTGAGGGGCCGAAATCCGTAGAGGGTTAATCTTCTGTGCACGGCATCAGACAGTGTCTGTAGCACTTGAGAGTTGAGGACGCCCTGGCCTTTGCAAGAACGTCTTTGCAGTCCGCAGGGATATCGCACCCTCCAAACTCTAGTGCTGCAGGAGCCAGGCCTGCAAGTTCAGCGACTGCGGGTCGTGATGAAGGATAGCGTCCCCTTCTCTGGAGAGAAGATCTGCGTCTGTCGACAGCTTGACTGGTGGGGATTCTGACAAGTCCAGAAGGTCCGGGAACCAGCTCTGGCTCGGCCAGGCCAGTGCGACGAGGATCATCCTGCACCGGAACCTCTTGAGCTGGTTGATGAGTCGCAGTAGCAACGGCAACGGAGGGAACGCATACAGGAACAGGCCGTCCCAGGGGAGCGAGAAAGCATCGCCCATGCTCCTCGGCTGGTGAAACCTGCTGGCGAACCTCTGGCACTTGGAGTTAGTCGCCGTCGTGAACAGGTCAATCTGGGGTTTGCCCCATCGTTGAAAGAGTCGATCCACTTGATCCTGACACAGTTCCCACTCGTGGCACGAGCGCAGCACCCTGCTGAGCGAGTCGGTGATGGTGTTTTTTATCCCTGCCAGATGAAGGGGCACCCGAAACATCCCCTGGGAAACGGCCCAGTGCCACAGATCCTGGGCTTCCTTGGATAGGGCTGGGGATCTTGTTCCTCACTGCTTCTGGATGTAGAACATCGTGGTGGTGTTGTCGGTGAAGATCCTCACCACCTTGCCCTTGAGGGACGGGAGAAACGACCTGAGGGCCCAGAGCACTGCTCGTAGCTCCAGTATGTTGATGTGGAGCGTCTTCTCCTCCGGGAGCCAGTGGCCTCTCGTGTGAAGATCTCCGTTGTGCGCTCCCCACCCCTCCAGGGAGGCATCCGTCATCACCGTCACCTGGTGTGCTGGGGCCTGAAAGTCTGTGCCCGCCGCGAGATGCGCGCAGGTGCCCCACCACCAAATTGCTTGGCGGAATACCTCGTTGAGCGAGATCTTGTTCTCAAAGCTGCCCGTCGCTTGCATCCAGCGGGCGTCGAGGAACTCCTGTAGAGGGCGCATCCGAAGCCTGCACAGGCGCACCAAGTAGATGCAGGAGGACATCATCCAGAGAAGGGACTTGATGGACCTCACCCTGGCCACGTCCGTGGCCAGCAGACGCTGCACCTTGTCCAGGATGGCCTCCGTCCTTTCCTCCGACGGCGAGGCCAATCGTGCTACTGTATCGAGCCTGGGTCCCAGAAACAGTGCGACCTGCGACGGAACCAGGTGGGATTTGAGGAAGTTGATTGAGAATCCCAGGTCCGTGAGCAGCCGGACGGTCCTCGCTATGTGTTCGGCGGCGAGTTCCCTTCTTCCCGCTCGGATGAGCCAAACGTCCAGGTAGGGGTAGACGTGGATCCCCTGCAGGCGCAGCCGCGCTGCCACTGGCGCTAGGCACTTGGTGAATACCCTGGGCAACGACTTCAATCCGAATGGGAGGGCCTTGAACTGGTAGTGCCGTCCTTGGACCACGAATCTGAGAAACTTTCGGTGTCCTTTGAAGATGGGGATGTGAAAGTATGCATCCTCCAAATCCAACGACGATAGGAAGTCGCCTTCTTCCAGCTGGCCCAGCACGTGCTGGAGGGTAACCATCCGGAACTTCCGTGCCTTGATATACTTGTTTAGTCGACACAGGTCCAGGATGGGGCGCCACTCTCCAGTCTTCTTTCTGACGAGGAAGTATCTTGAGTATACTCCGGATCCCCGGAGCCTCTTTGGGACGAGCTTGATGGCTCCTTTCTCGAGCATCGCCCTTACCTCTAACAGCAGTTGAGGCACATGGTTTTCCTTCCTGGCCACGGGAGGAATTCAGGGGCACTTCTTTAGAAATTCCAGAGTGTGTCCGTGGGCCAGGGCATCCAGCACCCAACGGTCGGTGGAGATGGACTCCCACACGCTGACAAACTTAGTCAGCCGGTCTCCCACCGGGGTGCTTCGGGGGGGCCCCGACGCAACGGCCGGTTCAGTCTTGCTTGGCAGCAGCCTTGCCGCCTTGGCCTCCCTGGCGACGACGGTGAGATCCACCTGACTTGCCTCGTCCCCTGTAAGCTTCTTGCGACGAGGAGCGGGCCACCTGACGGTACGTCGAGGAGCCGCCGCCGAATCCTTTGGAGGCACCTTGCTTGCCTCCGGAGTTCCGAAAGAGCGGCTGTCGTTGCTGCAGAACTCCCAAGGCCTGAGCCTTCTGTCGGTCTTGATGGCCTGCAGCGACTCATCCACTGTCTTTCCAAACAGATTGTTCCCGTCGAAGGGCATGTCCAAAACCTTGGCTTGCACGTCTTGGTGGAAATCCGTCGCTTTGAGCCACCCCCGCCGTCTAAGGCGAACACTGTTGCCCAACTGGCAGAAACCGGTGTCAGCAATGTCAGTGGCTACCGTTATGGCGTGGTCCGACGCCACCTCACCTTCCTGTAAGATTGCCAGGGCCTCCGCCCTCTTGTCTTCCGGTAGGAAGTCCAACAGGGGGGCGATCTTGTACCACAATTCCCTGTTGTAGCGGGCCACAATCGCTAGGGCGTTGGCCACCTTGATCGTCGTCGACGAGATGACTCGTCGTCCCATGGCATCCAGTTTCTTTCCCTCGCCATCCGGTGGGGAAGTTGAAGATGAAGCCGATGTCCCCCCCCCCCGCTTTCTTCTTGGCCGCTGCCGAGATTACCGAATCCGCGGTCGGCTGTGTCCTCAGGCACAAGGGGGCGGCGTCGGGGACCTGGTACTTCTTCTCGTACCGGTCCCTCTTGGCAGGCGTCGTGGACGGGTTCTTCAGAAGCGCAAGTCCCTCGTCCCAGATGTCATCTAGCAGCAGCACCGCGATGACCGTCTTCTTCTTGGCCTTGCGCCGTTGGTACAGGAAGCCTTCCTTCGTCTGCTCTTTGGGGCAGAGCTGGAAAAGCTCGGATGCCCTGGCAATCAAGGCGTGGAAGGAGCCAATTTCGTCGGGTGGGGAGGCCCGAGGAATCGGTGATGGGAGATCCGTCCCGTCGTCACTACCGTCGTCATCCGTCCCCGTCGTGGCGGTATCTGTTCCCGTGTCATCCCCAGGGACAGGGGACAGGGACAAAGGCTGAGAGGGCCGAAAAGGCGGGGTTGGATGAATCCTCCTCTTGTTTGGAGGGCTTCCCGACGGGTTCTGGGTCATCCGTCAGGGGTAGAGGCAATCTCATCCTTATAGGATTGGGTTGCCATCAGAATGGCCGCCGAGTTGTCCTGAGGCTCAGGATGCGACGGGCGCGATGGATTCTCCACTGGAACCTCGTCGGCGCCACCCTCGCTCTCGTCCTCCTCCTCGTCGGGATCCCTCCTGTGGGACTGGGCCTCCTCAACGTTCTTGTCGAGGCCCTCCAAGACTTCAACCAGCTCCTCCCCAGAGGCTGTGTCCGTGTCCATAATGGCCACCGCCCCCCCACTTTTTCCACCCGGGTCTTCTCGATGGGCTGAAAGGAGGATTCCCTCCGTGGTGGCAGGGAAACTCTGGGCCCCGAGGTCACCTCCACTGGGGTAGCCTCCACAGGCTGTGCCAGGCCGTACCGACTTCCTCGATAGAGGCCTTAGCCGGGTGAATCAAGGCCTTCACAACCTTGTGCGTGCTTGCGGCCTTCACCTTGGGGGGAGGGTCACCGCCTCGTTCCCCCTCAGCTGGTTCCTTCGAGATCGACCGGGGCCTCTCCAGAAGCTTAGCCGGGTTCTCGGATTTCCTCTTCCCCGAGCCAGAACGTTGGCTCGTGGTTGATGGCGCCGGTGAGGATGCGCCCTGCCTGGCAGCCGAGGAGCCTGACCGTTCGGCGCTCCAGGTGCCCGCGGACTTGCAGTGCTTTCAGTTGGGCCCCCGTTGCCGGGGCACCCCTCACAGGACTTAGAAGACTGCTCTAACTTCTTCTTCTTCTTCTTCTTCTCACCTGACGGGCTCTTGCCTTCCAGCCAGTTTGTGAGATGGGTCCGACGATCCCTTATAGTCCGGTCTGACATGTTCATGCAAAACGCACAGTCCTCCAAGTGCGTTTTGTCTTCGTGGAGGCAGTAGCGGCATCTCGAATGCTCAACCTCCTTGAACACATTCTGCAACTTGCATCCAGGTCAGTTCCTGAACAGCTTGGATCCGGGTGTCGAGCTTCCCTTTTCCTGGGTCATGTCCGCGAGGTAGGCCTCAGAAACTTCTGGAATCCTCCAAGAAGTGTAACTCGATGAAAACTTCACCCTTGAGGGGCGTAGAGAATTCCGAAACGGGTCCCCGTTGATCGGAAGTAGAAACAGTGGAGCTTGAGGCTGGATTTCACCGAAAAATGAGATAAATCTCTTTGAAAAAGCGCAAAACGCAGTAAAAGCTCGAGAGCTATAGCACGAGGATTCCCAACATTTGAACGTGCGGTAAAAATCTGAGGATGGCTGCCAGGGGCGGGGCTTAGGGAGAGGAAAGTCATTGGCTGGGAGCAGTATGACCCAGAGACCAGTGATTGGTTACTACTAAGAAAGACAGATCAGAAACTAAACTGATACAGATTTTTTCTTTACCGAGGATTCCCAGCCTGACGACGGGGAATATTCATGAGCATGTGAATCCATGCCAGACCCCATGCTGGAGAAGCTTCTTTTAAAAGATTGGAGAGACAATTTAATTCAAGTGTTAGGAAATGTTTTGGTTTTATCCAACACTGGCGAGTCACTTTTTTATTATGTTTTTATTCTCACATATGTACTGTATGTTTGTATTGTGCTTTCTATAATTTTGTAGATGGGGTTTATTGATATTATATTTTATTTAAATGGTGTAAGCTGAAGACAATATTCTGCCTGTCAGTAAAAAAAAAACCCGTCACATTACGAAAATATAGCCAGACTGGCTGCACCAATGTAGGCATTTCTAGCCACATAACACTGATCATGTTTGCTTTACCCTTGATGCCCACTAAAAAATGCCATGTTACAGTAAGAATGTGTATCCCATCTACCTGCCAAATGAGCATTCCCACCCCAAATC
The DNA here is from genome assembly GCF_040938575.1 of Ambystoma mexicanum. Classification (NCBI taxonomy): domain Eukaryota; kingdom Metazoa; phylum Chordata; class Amphibia; order Caudata; family Ambystomatidae; genus Ambystoma; species Ambystoma mexicanum. The sequence continues at coordinate 539,114,750 of NC_090940.1, forward strand.
TGCGGCAACCAGGCCTGGCACAAATGCAAGCATACACATATCGACATATCATTCACAAGCACACCAATACACACTCATTCACCCACACACCTAGGCAATATACACTTGCTCATTCACACGTGAACCCATACACAGCATACACTCACTAATTCACTCACCACACCTAAAATACACTAGCAGCTCATTCACATGCACATCCTTACACTATACAATCTCTCATTCATACAAACACAAACCCTCACATACATAGATTAATTTTTCTTTTTCTTACTTGCAACCCCCAACTGGACTCTATTCAGCCTCATGCAGCCTGCCACGAAAGACCTTTCGGCTCGTGTGCAGCAGGAACCAGGGAGCAGGGAGAGCTTACTTGTTTTTGCACGTGCTCGTAGGAGCAGGAGAGCTCCCAGTTTAGTGCCCCATGCCATCAGAATATGCGTTAAAGTGTACAGGAGAACTTTCAGGACCACAGTATCCCAACCCACACCTCCAAAGAGCCATGCAAGGGTGGGAAAACAAAATAACCCCAGCATTGCATGGCCCATTGGACATGCATGCTCCGGCACTATAACTTTCAATGGGGAACCACGTTTCCCTTTACAGTTTAAAGCAAGCCTTTGTTTTCAGTGGGCTGGCTTGGCCCATCCATAATAAGTGGCCTGTCGGCACCCTGTTGCCCATTATGGATGAGCTGCCTTAGCTGTGGTCCGAGCCATTGCAGATCTCTGTTGTGCATGTACTTGCTTGATAGATCACACTGAATGTACTGCATGTGTGTGGCAAAAGGCACAAATACCCAGGCAGATCCTGTGCTCCCATTACTTTGACTGAATGTTGTTTCGACTCCTCATTCTGTCTCTGCAGTGTGCCGCGATGGATCAGGAGTGAGCAGAAATGGGCAAGTTTTCAATCATGCTTCTTCCACTGATCCCAATGGCCCAACAGGATGGGTGCAAAAGTGGTAATCGTCAAAGTTGCAAGGAATATATTTTAGCACATCTTTTTGCCAATAAGAATACGTGTCAACAGTTTGATTACACAATACTTTTACAGATTTAGGCATTTCTTGTGTAATACATATTATTTATGGTTACACACTTGTACAACTCAGTTGCTCCAAATAAGCAAGACAATGGAAGCAGTAAAAAGAGAGCCTGCATGATAAGCAGAGCAGAGTTGGCAGGAGTGGGAGGGGGATCAGCAGAGCAGAAGAGGGGGAGGCGATTCAGTTCCCAAGAAACTTAAATCCTCTCCTGCCAGGTCTGCTTATCTTGCAGGCTCCTTATTTGATAGAAGAAGGAAGATGATAGTGATCATGAAAGCAGTAAAACGAAACAAAGAGGTCATTCTTTGCTTTAATGTAAATATATTGGCTCTCCTTTAAATATTCTGTATAATTTGCTTTCAACCCTTCGTCCCCACCACATTTTCTCTGCAATGTAGGTTGAAGTCATGTTGGTGTTCCAGCCCACAAATCATACATGTGTGCCATTTCAACCTTTATAAGATCTTCCCCCAATGCCGAGCATAATGCATTTCAGATTTGTATAGTCTTTTGGTGTGACAGAAGAAAAGAATGTAGGTCTAAGTCAAATCATACCTATTGAGGTCATTATAACAAATATCTGCTTAAATATTCAATTCAAAAGTACATTTATTTCAGATGGCACAACATTGAAAAACAAGTACTTACTTAATTGGGAAATGGTGGATGATGTCATGTAAGGAGGGGTCCTCTTTGACAAATTCACCTCTGAGACAGCAGCATAAGGGGGAGGGTATGACACAAAGTGTTGCATGGATTGGTAAGATGGGTGTGGAGGGTGAGGGAAAGGCTGGAAATGTTGCATGGAACCCTGGATGAGTGCGCCATCAGGGCTGGCAATGAGTGGTAGTTGAGAGATGGGGACATTTTCTATGTAGGACAGGAAAGAGCGGTCCACACTGTGGCCTGGGGGCCTGCAGGAGTGCATGGGAATTTGTGCTGTTGGAGGTTCATCGGCTTGATCATGCAGGCCTGACGGAGGTATGTTTGGTGAGGATTCTTGGACCACTACATCTGCAGATCGTTTCATTCTGCCATTCTGGACAGGAATCACTGGAAGGACCACTGGAATAAGTGGTGGCGGCAGCAAACCCCCCTTCTGGCCAGATGATGCCAACGTCGAGGGAGAGGAAGATGGCGGACAGTATGAAATCGAAGAATGTCTGACAGACTGATGAGCAGTAGATGAAGAATGGGAAGCAGGTGGTGGGGATAGGGAGATTTGCTTGATGCTCCGGGATACAGTCCCATGGCTTGGCGGTGTTGGCGAGAAGGCAGAAGGCCAGGATGTTGAAGGCTTTGGCGCCGAATGTCTATGATGCGCCTCTGGGGATGTGCTGGTTCTGCTACTGGACTTGAAAGAGGCCTTAGTATGAGACGGTTCAGGGACAGTAGAAGCGGCAGAGATAACTTTTGCATAAGATGGCGGAGGGGCAGCAGCCCCAGCAGATGTAGAAGCGCTGTAGTTACAGTAGTCAGGAGGAGGAGACTGGCAGTGGGAAGGGGAGGAAGACACTTTTATCTGAAGGGTGGAAACTAAAAGAACAGAAGAGAAAATGAAAAGAACACAATGGGAAAATATCAAGGCATGCAAGTTAGCGTGGTTAGGAACACGGGTATTAAAGGTTAGATGAAAGTGGAAACAAAACGAAGAATGCAGTCACTGATTTTAATGATGCTGCCAAATGAGATGGAATATGAAATATTTGTTCCCATACCCAAATGGAGTTTAAATGAGACTATTGTGTTCTGCAAGGAATTGCACGTTAGAACATCTCCCCATAAATATTCATGTTGAACGAAACCCAAAGATCAGCAAGATATGCAGGCAGCTGGCACAGTGCAGATATTATGTTCATTCATACCACTGAGAGGGTCCGGGTGCATGTAGTAATGGGCGATTTTGATTTATGGTCAGTGGCTGTCCCTTAGAAAATGAAATGAAGTTGTCTAAATTCTTTAGGCCTCATTTTGTCTTGAAACATCTATGCCGGCTGCTAGGAAGCAAGGGCACAATTTTACGGTGCTACACTGATGAGGCAAGCTTCATGCCACCATAACACTGCAAGGCAACAACGTTTATCTGCTGTGTACAATTCTACTGTGCAGTGTGCTGTCACACCTTGACCCATTTTTTTTGGGTGATGGGGAGTCCCTGCATAGAAGCGCTTAAGCGTAATCTGCCCCCCTCGCCAAAGCTCATCTATTCATGCCATCCTCTCACATCCCATTCTCGGACGCTATCTCTTTAATATTGTAGCTCTCCAAAACTCCAGGTTTTTTTTTTCACCGCATGCCAGTCACTTTTTCTGTCTATTCATCTCTGGATCAAACGCTCTCTCGATCTTGGCTCTTTCTTTGCATTCATCCCATTCCGCTTCTGTATTTCTGTTTCTGCCACACACTGCATTTCTGATAGTTAGTGATGGGGAAATACTGAACAGCTGTGTATAGAGAGCAAGGAGTGTGAAAACATGCTTATAAAGGGTGAATGGAGTGGTCAATTGACCCTTGTTCTCATGACATCTGTTGGAAGGCAGATCAATGAGGATGTATACAGCTGCATGCTTGTTGCCTACAGACTCATCGGTCTGTCTACCATGTATCCAGTGTTCACCGAAAGGTGAGTGTTTACGAATCAGGGATTAGAGCATTGCAAATTGCTGAACCTAAAATAGAAAAAACAACTTGTCTTGGTTGAGGCCTTTCTCTGTCTGCCTTGGACTGGATGTTGATTTTCTAAGGCACCTCCTCCCTTTGGGTTGTGTTCTGGGCTGGGCATTCACATTTCCAAAGTCTGTGTGAAGCATTACTTTGTAAGATTCTGACACAGTCCCTGCAAGCACTGAATTGCTACGTTCTGGCTTATGGGGTGCCTGGAGACTTGAAACTCTTCCATGGTCTCCTGGACTTTCTGTTCCTGTACCTCAGTTACTGCAACTTGAGGCCTCCTTAAACCTTCACAATGCTATGGGCCTCCAATAGCTTCATCCTGTCTTCTTCCCTTCTTTTCCTTTCCCCTTCTCATCTCTTATCTTCCTTTCTTCGTTTCAAATGATTCTGCACAGAGGTTAAGGTGCTAGACACCTCTCCTCCCATCAACTTTCTATCTAGCACCCACACCTCTCTAGACATGGCCCAGATGGCTTCAAAGGAGCTACTGCGTTCAATGCTGGACCCAGGGGTGATTTGAAGTTTGCACTCACATAACAGCAGGTATTTATGTGATTATTTCAGGCTCGTTTCTGATTATGAACGTTTTTAAATACTTCTAGGATTGTTATACTCAGTTTCCCATATTATATATTATTTCTGCTGTTCGTGAAGAAACAGGATCAGTCTTTCAGATGAACAAAAACTGGTCTGATCAATAGAGTGCAGACCTCATTTGTTCCAACCCAACTTCTTTTGGGAACACCTTGTATGGTTTTGTGTTCGTGCGCTTGGTTAAGTAGCTTGAAGCTGTATGTAGTTCGAAGATTTAGACGTATGTTTGATTGCTGGTTTTCTGGAATATCCATCTAAACACTTAAGTCTCATATTTGAATATTCTTTCCCAATGTCATTATGGTGGCCAGGTGTGAGTTATTTGATGTAATAGTCACACAGCTGTTAGTGTATCATGTTTTATTAATTCATTCAGAAGTAAAGGTTATGCGTTTCAAATTAAATAAAAGTATCACAATGTTTGAAAATGATGGCCACTCCACGGCCTGTGCATTTAAAATTTTGGAAAGCACAAACTTCACAATGTCTTTATCGAAGAACACAACTATTCTCATAACTAAGGGAAAATCTGCAGAATATTAAACATTCCTTCTATAACTTTGTAGAAAATATAGCGCACAGCCTTTTATTCTCCTAAAATGTTACTTTCTAGTTAAAGGTAAGGCTTTTTGTATGCCATAAAGTGACATTGATGCCAACGTAATTGTATGATATTTTAATCAACAATTTCAGCTTTTAAATGCCAACCTTTTTCAAACTCGTGCTTAATGATAATCAATTTAAAAAGTGGGCGAAGTTTATTAGAGCCTCCCAAGCTAAAGTAGATTTATTTTCTTTTTGAAAAAAGGTGCGAGTCTTAGTATAAAATGTTTAAGTACATTTAAATTGGAGAGAAATGTGTGTGGATATGGAGCAAAATGTCCAAAACTCTCAATTATGTAGAGTGCCACATTTATCTACAAGTAATGTTAATTTCTTTAAATTAAATTCATTATTGTTGCATACAATTTATGGTTAGAAGTCTTCCCACTGAACCTTAAGAGGTGAACTCCCCAAACCAAAATGCATCTAGTGTTCTGAACTTCAAGAAACCAAATGTGTTATATCAATGACAAGTGTGTTTTACCAGAGGGTGTTTACCAAATGGGCTATGCAGGCTGATTCTAGAACAAGCCCTGTGAAGTGGATACATTCTGGAATGTGCATCTTTGTAGGTTGTTGATACTCAAGCTTTGTCAGTTGATGCTGAGCAGCTGGAGGTGTTGGGGGTCTTTTACCATGTAACTTACGTGAACAACTGTACAATAAACTCTACATATATCCTACCTGGTGTGGTCTGTGGCTCAACAATGGCGACGAGGATGGGATGCTGATGCAGGACTGGCGCCCGGACTGCAATCCACAGACCCCCAACACCGTGCTCAGAAGGAGGCTGCCGCTTTTCTTCTCCTGGATTGTGAAGGTGACTGCAGGACACCCAATGTGGCTGGTGCTGGATGACCACCCATTTTTGAGGAAATATTCCTAATTTGGGCTTGCTGTGTGCAAGGTGCGTCGCCACCAGCGGTCTGCTTTGAAGTACCACGTTCCCTCCGGCTGTAGTACGTCTCCCGCTGCGCTCCGAGGGAGTCAGCTGTGTGCCTCTTGGAGGAAAGAGGAAGGAGGATTTTACTTCCCTTTGAAGAGAAGCCTTGCCAGCCCCGGTGCCCCGTGTGCACGCCTTGCTTTGGGGCCACAATCGCTATCCGGCTGCGACCGAGGAGCTTGGTGCGAACTGCCGCTCCCTATGAAGCCACGATCGCTGGTCGCGATCAGACTGGAAAAGCTTCGCCTCCGCTTCCACGTGTGTGCCCTAGTCACGTGCGGGAGGCCGGGAGCTACAACAAGGAAGTGCGATCGCGTATGAGTGGGCGAGAGCGGCGATCGGGACAATACGCTGTCTCCACGCAGGCACGCACGGGCAGATCACGTGAACGTGATCAGATCGGGAGCCAGGAAGCGCTCTTGGTTCAAAGCAGGACAATCTAGTGTTTTGTTCACCCGCCCAGGTCCCAGCTGGGAAGGGGGTGTGAATGCGGAGCATTATCCTTCATTGTGGAACACTGAGACACTTCCTGCTTTCCGTTTGCTCATATCTGGGAGCACAGGTGAGGTTGCTCATTGAAGGAGCTCCTAAGGTGACACTGCAAGGCACTTTAGAGGAGTGAATTTCCTTATTATTTTTCTACTTTCTCTTCTGTTGGCATACTTTCAGTATTGTAACTCAGGCTGTGACTCTCCAATACTCATTTGGCACTGTATTTGTTGTGGAAGAACTCATAAGCCAACGCTTAAGCCAGCAGTGACTGTTGCTTGACTAAACTGACTTGGGAGGACTGCAAGCAAGGCAGCAATAACTTTATTCATCCAGCGGGTTTGCCCGTTGGAGTGAAGAGTAATTATGGCACTTTCTGGTGTTCCTGGTCCACAAGTCTTCATGCCCACACCGGGTCCACCTAGAATCAAGTGGGCTCCCTGGAAAAAGGGTTTTCTTCATTATGTTAAGGCTACCTGTGGGAATGGAATGTCAGTAGAACGCAAAGTGGCAATGTTGATGCATTTTCTTGGTTATGACGGTCAAAGGATATATGACACTCTCCCAGACATTCCTGAATTAGAGTTGGAAGGGGGATCTAATGATTTTGATGATGATTTAGCTAAATTAGATAAACATTTTGAATCCAAAACAAGTACTGTTCTGGAACGGTATCATTTTGGCATGCGGTTCCAGCACGATGGTGAATCTGTTGAGGATTACATTACAGCTCTAAGGCATTGGTCTTTGCATTGTAAATTTGGGGGTGGACTAGATGAACATATAAGGGATCAGTTTATGCTCCATTGTTCTAATGATAAAATTTGCGAGGAAATTTGGTTAAAAGATGATCCCAATTTAGAGGAGGTTATAAGCATTGCAAAAAGAATAGAGCATACATTGCAGTGTGTAGCGAAATTGTCACTGAAAAAGAGTAAATCGTCTCAACCTCCTGAGGTTTTAAAGGTGGGGGATAAGAGAAGTAATATTCCTAAAGAAAGAAAGAAACAGAAAGTCAGACAAACCAAACGTCATGAGAATATTCAAAATTGTTGGTGGTAATGAGCAAGGTAATAGACGCATCCAGAAGGAGGCCACTCAAATTAGTACGAAAAGAGAAGATAGGTTGTGCTTTCGTTGTGGTAGTGCACGCCATTTGTCCACATCTCCCATATGTCCTGGAAGGCGAGTGAATTGTAGTATCTGCAGAAAATGGGCCATTTTGAAAATTGTTGCAAGAATTATCGGATTGGGGTGGAAAAGGGACCTGGCTAATAGAAGAGTACGAAGGTATGTCATCTGAGGAAGGTGATATGTCTGAGAATGAAATTGTTACTGTACACATGGTTCGATGCACAGGTTCTGATGAATGTGAACATCCCTCTGCTTGGATAGAAGTGAATGGGTGTCGTGTTAAAATGTTAGCAGAATCTTGCTCAAAAATCACGTTGATGTCTAGGATGGTATTTGAGAATGTAATAGGTGGGTCTTTGAAACATTTGTTGCCTTCTGACAAGATGCCCGGTGGGTATAATGGAGACAAAATAGATATTCTGTGATGTTGCGTTGCTGAATTCAAATTTAAAGGTAGAGTGACATATGGAAAAATGTATGTTACTAGAAAAGGAGAAACGTTGCTTGGATGGAGGGAACAGAGGGTGTTAGCTATTAAATTGGATCCCAATAGTAAGGAGCAAGTACTCAATGTGGTGAATACCCCAGGGCCGAGTAGGAACAATTCTAAGTCAGGAGATAATTGCGAAATATCCTGAGGTTTTTAATAAAAACGTAGGATGCCTCAAAGGGATGGTACATACAATTGTTGTAAAAGAGGGAAGTAGAGTGGCTGCGAAGCTCAGACCGTTACCGTTATCGATGCAGAGGGCTGTAGGTGAGGAACTAGTGAAACTGGAAAAAGAGGGCTTCATTGAACCTGCGAAGGCAGTGGAGTGGATTTCTCCGGTGGTAGTTGTGAAGAAAGGCAATGGGGATTTGAGAGTGTGTATCGACTTAAGAGAAATCAAACAGTGTGTTGTGGCTGATCGCCACCCACTTCCCAACATGGGAGAAATGTTGAGTAGGATTGGGAATGCAAAATTCTTTGCTAAACTTGACATGGCAAGTGCTTATCATCAGATCAGTTTGGATGAAGAATCTCGCAAACTGACTGCATTCATTACTTATGAAGTTATGTACCAGTTTTGGCGCATGCTTTTTGGATTAATATCTGCATCCTCTGGGTTTCAAAAGGTCATGGACAAGTTGTTAAAGGATTTCAATGGAATATGGAAAGGATGAGGAAGAATTGCAGGGGAGGCTTGACATGCTCCTAGGAATTTTTAAGGCAAGAGGTATAACTTTGAGGGGAGAAAAGTATGTTTTTATGACTCAGACTGTTGAATATCTGGGACACGAGATATCTCAACAAGGTCTAAAACCAAGAAGGGATTTAGTAGATTCCATCATAAATACCCAACCACCGAAGAATAAAGCGGAATTGAGCTCGTTTCTTGGTACTATTGAATTTTACCATCGCTTTGTTGAGAATTATGCCGACTGTGTGACGAGTTTAGGGGCATTGTTAAGAAAGGGGGTGGATTTTGATTGGAACAGGGAGTGTGAGAGGGAGTTTGAGGAGATTAAAAGGAAGATAGATATGACAAAACCTTTGGCGATGTTTGACACTAGGAAGAAAACTATTGTATCGGTTGATGCCAGTGACACAGGTATAGGAGTAGTGATGTTGCAACCCGATATTTATGGCACAGAGTTGGTGGTAATGCATGCCTCACGCATGTTGAAAGGAGCAGAACTTAATTATTCTGTTCTGGAAAAAGAAGCCTTAGCGTGCCACTGGGGTATAGAGAAACTGAAAAATGTTGTGTGGGGTCAGGATTTCACGTTAAGAACGGATCACAAGCCACTTAAGTCTATTTTTGAGAGTAAATGCCTTGACAAAGTTTCTAGGAGAGTTGCATGTTGGGTGACAAGATTACAGTGCCACAAATTCAATATCGAGGTGGTAGCTGGTAAGGAGAATGTACAGGCGGATCATGCTTCTAGGGTGAAGGTGGAAAATGGTGAAAATGAGGGCGGAAGCAAAATGTGCAATGAAACTGACAAGGTTTTCGTCACTGTGGAAGGTATTATACAAAAGCAAGAATGGATTTGAGTACTAGAATCCGATGAAATGTGGAAACGTATTGTGAACTTTGTGAAAGATGGGTGGCCTAAGAAAAGATTACTGTGTGGTGAGGAGAGATCATTATGGGAGGTGAGGGTTGAACTCTCGGTAAAGGAGGGTTTGTTGTTTCGATGGGATAAATTGGTGGTTCCAGGAAGTTTAAGAGAAAGGTTGATAAAATCCGCCCATCAAGGTCACATAGGCGTATGCAAGACCAAAGAAGTTTTAAAAGCAGATTACTGGTGGCCAGGAATTGATCGTGAGATTGAAAGAGTGGTTGGTGCATGTACTGATTGCGTCAAATCGGGAAAGAATTTAATGGCGGTATCCCAGCCAATGGGTAGGTCGAATACACCTGAGGGAGTGTGGCAGAATTTGGCAATGGATGTTTTAGGTCTGGTTGACATGGGAGTGGGTCGTGGCAGGTTTATCCTTGTCTTGGTTGATGCCTTCTTGAGGTGGACTGAGTTCAAGATCAGGAGAGAGGTGACATGTCAATCTATTGTAGAATTTTTGGAATGTGTTTTTGAGAGGGAAGGCCTGCCTAGGAGCATTCTCACGGACAATGGTCCGCAGTTTATGGGGAAGCTGTTCCAAGATTATCTTGTTAAGTGTGGGATCGGCCACAAAAAGAACCCTTTGTATTATCCCCAAGGAAATGGCATGGTTGAAAGAGTTAATCGTTGTATCATGGAAGCTATTCGAGGAGCGAATGTGTGCGGCCAGGACAAGAGAGTGGCGGTGACGGAAAGATTGTATGCATTGCGAATGGCTCCTGGTCTTGAAACTGGGGTAAGCCCATTTGAACTCATGAGAGGACGAAGAGCGAGCACTCTGGTGTCGCCAGCATGGTTAGGCAGAGCAAGGGAGACGGATGTGGTGGTGGATGATGTGAGGAGGATGGTTGACCGCAAGCACAAGTGGGTAAAGAAAATCAAAGAAAAGCATCCAAGAAAGAGAACTGCTGTTGAAGTTGGAGATTGGGTTCGCATAAGAAGAGCTGTTATTTCAAAGAAAGGAGAGCCTACTTTTAGCGAGCCTGTTAGGGTTGTGCGAGTTTTCAGAAATGCTGTGGGGCTGGAAAGTGGTCAAATTTGGAGTATGTCTAGAGTTGCGAAGATAAAGAGATAGGTTTGTATTATTATGTTTTGAAGTATGTACATGTTTAGTATATATCTGCATTCTTTCCCCCACTATCACTGTTTTGTGTTCAGTTTATGAATAAAGAATATGTTCAGTTTTTTTTTTCATATAAGGGAGGAGGGTGTGTTATATCAATGACAAGTGTGGTTTACCAGAGGGCGTTTACCAAGATGGGCTATGCAGGCTGATTCTAGAACAAGTCCTGTGAAGTGCATTCTGGAACGTGCATTTTTGTAGGTTGTTGATACTCAAGCTTTGTCAGTTGATGCTGAGCAGCTGGAGGTGTTGGGGGGTATTTTACCATGCAACTTACATGGACAACTGTACAATAAACTCTACATATATCCTACCTGGTGTGGTTTGTGGCTCAACATAATGGCTTTTGTCTGAATGGAACATTGTCTGGCATGACTGACAGATTGAAAAAGAATCGAGAAACACATATTTTCGCCAGGGCTTTGCTAATATAAACACTACTGTAATATCATAGCAAAAACATCGAGAGTTTTACATGATGCACAGGTTTTGTTTACTCCAGATCCTATGTAAATCCTGAATATTCTGTATTTTGCAATCACATTACATTTTAAATATCATAGTTTGAGTAGAATCCTGTATGCATACTTATATTTTTTTTAAAAAGGTAGGCTCTGTGAATTGTCATTTTGTACAGACTGTGTAAACCTGAGGTACAAATCACAGTAATGTCCATGTATGTCGGACAGTGAGGTAAAGACTTTCATATATCACTTCCAACAGTGCAATATTGTCAGAAGACCCAAACTGTCTCACTGACAGTTTTCTTCTATTAATGCCTTAATGAGATGGGTATGATTAAACTGTAGAATATATAGTATACTAAGGTATATTCCTGTTTGTTAATGATGGGTAAAGACTATCATGCTGCAAACACTCTTACCAGAGACAGTACTTGGAAAATGTGTGTCTTATCTCTGGCACCTCATCTAATGATTGACGTCCATTCCTGTACCTTAGAATTTACATAGTGCCAAATTTTCTCCTCAGAAAGCGGAATGATTTCTTGATTATCTATCTAGAATTGAATCACTCTCCATCTCCCAAAACTCTAACTCCTGCACTGTCGGGGCATCCTCAGTGCGGCACAAACAAGGTTTGACAACATGCCACTTATCAAAGGAAGCACTTTTGACAGCTCTTGATTACGTGCATACATTCATAAGACAAAGCACTTCCACGATCTTGTTAACATTATGTTGGTTAATTATGGAAATTATACACTTACTGATCAATATGTTGGGAAATGGTTGGGGCAGCACTCAACAACACAATCACCACAACCCAAGCATATGCTTTTCTGCAGTGTTCCTCCAATGTATGTAGAAACCAAATGCCTTGCCTAACCATTTGTTAAGAATGAACTTACTATGAATAACTGAACAGACCTAAATTTCATGAAAGATTTTATGAATGTTTAATATTTCCTTCATCTACACCGGGAGCAGAACCAATGAACATGTGAGATGGAAGAGCTACGATACACACAATAATGAAATGAGTCGGGCCCATTCACGGATTACTCTTCCATGGTTATTTCCAGGCTCTTGACAAATGAAATGAGAAGTCATTATACAGTGGCCATCAGATAATCACAAATGAGCTGTAGTCAGGGCGGGGGTCACAGAAGAGACATTCTTATTCTGCTTGCAGTCGTTCAGGACTTAAGTCCCAAGAATGTAAAATTTTAAGGACTAACAGTGGCCATCAAGAAAATACATTTTAGCCACCTGTGTTAAGGAAATTGAATGTATCTGCACGAGAGAACAAATACAATACACATTGACATGTGTCATTTATTAGTGTTATTAAACTGACCACCATTGAAATGTGAAAGTTCGGTGGTGACAGTAAAAACAGGCAGTATTTCAGATACTACATGGTTTTACCCAGACTAAATATAGGTCATTATGTCATTAATGCACGCAAAAATCACAGGCCGGAATCTGCCAATGTCATGAGGCCTGAAAGAGTTATGACAGAAATTATACTCATGGGCTTGTAGATGCACAAATGTTCCCACATTTCTGATTGTGATTCCTGACAATCTTTCAGAAACCAAAGCATTACTACAAACAAAAACTTTATTCTTGCCCCAAATAACAATACGAATTTAACTAAGTTGCTGAACTCCCCCTTTTAGCATTGTGTTGCCTCAACTTGCCTTTAAACTATGCACATGTATTAGAAATGTAACAAAAATCGGAAATGCGTACATTGCTGTGGCAAACTGTGATGTCAACTGGAAAAGCTATATACTGCAATGCTACATAGATGTCATGCCGGCTGCTGACATATTACAAAGTATAGGAAATGTGAACACACCAATTCAGGAATACATTTGAATAGTTTGAAAGTATTCACTGGTTTAATATATCACATGTTGCATATTTTAGAGAAGTGTACTGCTGTGGAGAATAATAACAAAGTTACTCACCGTATTGACTACCTTACTCCTAAATCCATAGTCCCCTTTCCTCCATACTTTTGGGACATTCCCTCCATCGGGACGGGACCAGAGCACTTTTGAAGAATCAAAAATACCTTCTTTTTCCTTCTTTTATTATTATGCTGTACCACCGCACGTGACTGTAGCCCCACCTTCCTGAGCTCTGCATCGCCCTTCAGTCCTTTTCAATCTCCAAAGTCGAGGGACCATTAGCAAAACAAAGGAAACTTTTTAGAGGGGACAGCGGACGGGCGGGCGTATGGAGGAAAGGGGACTATGGAGGTAAGATAGTCACTACGGTGAGTAACTTTGTTACACTTCTACGTCCCATCCCTTTTCCTCCATACTTTGGGAGATTCCCAAGCACTGACCAAGAAACAGGAGGATGGAAATTTCCCTTGCTGGAACAGGTTCTTAAGAACTGCCTGACCAAACTGGACATCAGCCCTGGAGCTTAGGTAAAGACAATGTCTACAAAAGCTGGAGAAGCCCAGGTAGCAGCCCTGGCTATGGACTCCCCAGGGACATATTTCTGGAAGGAAACAGCAGCCACTTTGCCTCTGACCCAATGTGCATGAACGCCCCTTGGGGGCTGAAGGCCTTTAATTGTATAAGCTTCTGAAATACATGAAGCAACCCAGCGAGAGATGGACGCTTTTGAAGCTCGTTTCCCTTTTGGGTCCCTGAAAGTAACTAAGAGATGTGAGGAGCTTCTAAGTGTGCTTGTTCTGTCAAGGTAAAGCTTCAGAGCTCGTCTGACATCTAGGTTATGTAGAACCTTTTCTGCATCCGAGACAGGGTTTGAAAAAAAAAACGGTAAGGATATTGATTGATTTATCTGGAACTCTGAGAACATTTTTGCAGGGAAAAAAGGATGAGTGCGAAGCACAACCTTATCCTTGTTTAAAGTCAAGAACGGGTGTTCAATAGAGAGCTTGAAGCTCACTTATTCTTCTCGCAGATGTTACTGCAATCAAGAAGGCCACTCTCCAAGAAAAAAAACTTAATAGTGGCCATTGGTTCAAATGGCTTGTGACACAAAGTGGTAAGGACCACGTTCAGATCCCATTTTGGGTGAGGAGACCGGACAGGCAGAAAAAGATTAATAAGACCTGCGAAATGCCTCTTAATTACTGGGTTTGCCAGTGAAAAAGAGCAAATGTCTGTAGACAGATAAGCTGCAATGGCTGATAGACGCTACTGCACAATAAGACATGGATGCCAGAGGCAGCAAAGTCTGATATAAAAGACAAGACACAGTCAATAGAAGCCTGTCTATGATCAAGCTGTTTTGCTAGACACCAATGACACAAACGAAGCCATTTACCTTTGTACTGCGCCCTCGTAGAAGGTTTACGTGCCGCCTGGATTATGCGCATATTATCCTCGGAAAAATTAAACTGCGCTACGATCTTGAACTCAGGTACCAGACAGCTAAGATGAAGGATTGCATGGAGGAGTGCCACACCTGGTGATTGCTCTGATGAAGGAGGTTGAGAATCTGCAGCAACCTGATCAGGTCGCATATTTATAGGTGATGCAGTTCTGAAAAACAGAACCTGTCTGGCCACCAAGGAGCTATGAAGAGGAGAGTGCAGTTGGAGGCACTCCTGAGCTTCCAGAGCAACCGATGAATCAACGGGAAAGGAGGGAAGGCATAAGCCTTCATGTTGTCTCAAGGAATCTTGACGGCATCCCGCAGGGAAGATGCTCCAAGACCTTCCCTGGAGGCATAGAGTGGTAGTTTCCTGTTGGTTGAAGTCGCAAAAAGGTCTACCATTGGAGAACTTCATTGCTGGAAAAGCTCGACAAGAACAATCGTCGTTCATTTCCCCCTCGTAATTCGCCATAGATTGGCAACTCAAGGAATCTGCAGCAACATTGATCTGACCCAAAATGCGCATGGCCTGTAGCCAGACATTGTGCGGGAATGGCCAATTCCAGATCTGAATAACTGGATCCACCAGAGGAGGGGCACTTGTGCCCCACTGTTTGTTGATGTAGAACATAGCTACAGAATTGTCAGTGCAAATTCGCAACACTCAGTTGATGATAGAAGGCTGGAAAGCTTTCAATGCCAGAAAGACTGCCAAGAGTTCTAGGTAGTTGATAAGAGACACCGCAGGCGACCCAACTTCGCTCCCTGCCCTATGAGGGAGGAGTCTGTTGTAACCATAACTTGTGGCAGGGGCTCCTGGAAGGAGGTTCCCACTGAAAGGTTGTTGGAGGTTGACCATCATTGAAGATCTGCTGTCATGGAGGATGGTATCGGAATCATTTTGGAGTCCATGTCCTCATTTTCAGTCTTGCAAGAGGTAGGGCTAGAACACATGAAGCCATCAGGCCCAGGAATTTCTGGAACTACCAGGCCGACATGTGGGAGGAGTTCAGGAAAAGAAGGCATGTGGTCGATAAATCCGCTATTCTGTCCTCAGTTAGGAAAACTCTGGCAACGACCATATCCCAACAGAAACCTAGAAAAATCAGGTCTTGAGCAATCGTCACAGACTATTTCTGCCAGTTCACTGACAGCCCTAATTGGAAGAGGAGCAGGATGAGTGACTGAAGATTGGCTGTTGCAGCCCGTGGACAAGGACTCTGCAGAAGCCAATCGTCCAACTATGGACAGAAATTAACTTGTTGCTGTCTGAGGAACGCTGCGATAACCAGCATCATCTTCGTGAAGACATGCAGTGTCGAGCTGAGACCAAACGGCAACACTTGATATCAGAAGTGTTCCGTTCCCACGGAAAACCGAAGATATTTCTGATGTGGGCCCCAGATCAGAATGTGCATATAAGCGTCCTGAAGAGGAGTCTGATGACCAAGAGAACAACCAGCCACTTTGCTTTTGCTGCTTGCGTTGAAGTGCACCAGAGGAAACTTCTGCCTGGCATGATCAACGCTGCTGAAAACCCTCTAAAGCCTGAGAAGGACCTTGTCTGGGTCCCCGACCTCTGCTTGTAGGCCGCTTTAGCTGGGGGTTTATAAGGACCGACAAAGATTTAGCCGTTTGCGTGCTTGCCTTTGTTTTATTGAGTTCCTCATCAGTGGAGGACTGGAACAGCTCATTACCTCCGAAGGGAAGCTTGGGTACTTTGTCCTGATCCTCTTTCGAGAACTTTGTCATGTACAGCTACGCTTGGCGAGAGAGGTCTACCCCAACCATAAGGCACAGAGCAGAAGTATCTACATGATGGACTGCGTCCTCCAGCAGGTCCTGAGCCAGAACTCTGGCATCAGACAGGCCCTCTTTAAAGCCTTCCAGCCTGTCCTGTAGGATACATTCCTGAGATTTGGAAAGCTCCTTCCACAGCTTGAGATTCACTGCTGTGTTAGTTCAGGTCCAAGTGGTCCCTTCTTTCAGCCTTAATGCAACTCCTTGGTGAACCTTATTGTTCTGAGTTTGACCAGTTATTTTAGTAAATAGTGGTTTGCTGGGCAGCAAGTTGGTTTTCTTTTGTCTGAGGCTGATCAGACTATATACTGTATTCAATAGATGGTCTTTTTCAAAAGACTAAAACCTGTCTCGTTACACCCTCAGCACGCTGATTTGTTGAAAACAAATAAAATGAGGAATCCAAAGTGTTATTTGTTCATAGTTTTTTAATTAATTGTCAATGTTGTCATATGCCCTTTAATAAGTGCCCTGAGATTCACTGCTGCAAGGATGACTCCGGTATTCTCTTGCTGCAGCTGAAGACCTAAATTGGAAAAATCTTTTTTCCTCCTGGCGTCAAGAATTTTGTCCTCCTTGGAAAGGACCTTCGAGTCAGCGTTGGAGGATGTTGTGGATGGCTTAGTCTGGAGCACAGCTGCTGCCACTCCGTTGATGAAGGGAGTGGACATGCAGTCAAGGGTATGTTCTCTGACAAGTGTAGTTTGTAGCAAGCGTCAATGTTCCTATTTAGATGCTGCCCGGAATGAGGTTTCTCCAAAACCTTGCAGGTTTTAGCAAGCACATCCTTTTAAAGGAAGAGGCCTGTGCGCCCTTATGTCGTAAGAGTTAACGCTCCTGAAAGTACTCCTACTTGTGGAGCCGGAGGCTCAGGTATTGGAATATCCAGCAACGCCATCATATCCAAGACCCGGTCATGAAAAGCTCTGACAGAGTTGGGCGGGTCTTCGCTATCCTGGTCTGCTTGGTTCTCATCAGTTGTAGCGGGAATAGAAAACTGATCCGCAGCACGTGACACTTCAGACACTGGGCATATTTGTTTGCGCAACTGGCACCCTAAGCACTGGTGAAAGTGGAGGCAGTGGTGGCATTGTAGGAGGGGGGACCCACTGCAAGAGGAGGAGGAGGCACTACCGAAACCTGCTGAGAAGTAGGATGAGCAGGCTGCGGCTCGAGAGGCTTAGGATACATTTCTTTCAATAGCTCCTTAAAGTAAGCCTTCATCGGGTCAGAGTGCATGAGGACCTGGAATTGGCAAAAGAACCAGTAGTGAGAAACCTGAGGGTGTCTCACTCGCTAGTGCCTGGACATCTGTCATCCAGGTGGCCAGGACACGGCCATCGCAATTGGATTCAGTTCCCAGGGGTGGGCCAGTGCGGGAGGATCACCTGTCACCTGGAGAGGTCTTCAGGGAGTGGAAGTGGAACACCGAATGATGAGACGCGGTATCCCCCTCCTTATGATACCTTTTCTACATCCTGCCCAGTAAGATCTTTAGGAACTCTAGCGCACGCACCCACCCCCCCAATTCCTACACAAACACTTTCTCACACCATGAGCGACAATGGACTAGCACCAGGGCTGTTTACACCTGACATGTCCCAACTCAAGGGTCAGGCAGAGTCAGGCAATTGCCAATAACGACACATACCCGACTACCCTTTCCCTTCCCCACAGGGATAAAAGACGGAGGACGAGACCACAGTTTGAGCAAGGCAGAAGGCATGAGGAAGCAGCTATTCCAGGACGGCAGTTCAAATGGAGGAGAAAGGCGGAGGGACCAGAAAGGAGGGAATTGCCCTTGCCCTTTTCAAACCAGACCCGTGAAGCCTCAGAGAAAGGGAACGTAAGACTGGGAATTGCAGCTTGCGAGTGGTGTGACGGATGTCAGCGGTACTTGGGACCCTCCCGCACTGATAGCCAGGGGGGGAGAAGCAGTTGCCATTGTGGAACCGTCCTTGACTCCAGCAGCAGAAGAAACACCAACGAGTTCAGCACAGCCTGTGAGTCGGAAGCAACTGATCGTGGACCGGACTGTGTTAGGCTCGAGTTTGCAGTGGCAACATTGTATATGAAGAAAGAAGATAATAGACAAAGGTCTTTTGTGAGTGAAATTGGTACCCGAAACAGTGGTCCAGCACCACGTGGGTGCTCATTCGAAGGACTATGACTGGTATCCCTCTCCTGAACAAGGAGAATGTATTGAACTCACTCTGTGGAAACTACAAGTTCCAAGAGGCCTCAGGGGAGGCCGGCATGAGGTGTCAAGGTGGTCATATGAGGGTCAAACCAAATCCCTTGTACAGTTGCAAGTCTTTGACACGTTGTCGAAGTAAAGTGAAGCCTGACTGGGGGCTCAAGGGAAAGCCTGACTGGGGGCTCAAGGGAAAGCCTGGCTGGGGGCTGAGACCCAAACCTAGAAAAGGGGAAGAACCTAAGGGGTCTAGAATGACTTTTCTTGACCTATGAACTGTGACAAGTGTGAACCCGACAGAGGGATGCTGAGAGAAAGCTAGGGGAAGGGAACCCCGCTTTCTGATGAGCTTATAAAATGATGAACTGTGGCTAGTGTGAACCTGACTGAGGGATGCCAGCAGAAGGCTAAGGGAAGTGAATCCCGCATTTGAAAGAAAGCAAAGTGAACTTTGCGATAAGGGCAAACGTGAACCCGACTGAGGGATGCCTGCGAACTGGGGTGAATAGTGATACACCCATGTACATTATGACTACCAGCGTGAACCCGACTGAAGGATGTCCACAGTAAAGTTGTTGGTCTGAGCCCGACTGAGGGAGGCTATCGTTGAGAGAAGAATCGGAGCCCGGCTGAGGCGGATCCAAGGGTGAAGAGTAATCACCTGATGTGAAGATTAACAGAAGGATTTTTTTTTCTTTTTTAATTGTATTTGGCATATCAGGCACTCTGAGGCAAGAGACTTTGCATGAAAGAGACTTGGGCACAGAAGGCCCTGATATTAAGGAAAGGAAATGTAAGCTTGAGCCAGAGAAGGCCAGGAGTGTGCAGTGCTCAAGAGTCCTGCATTGTCCCGTGTTCAAAATGTGGAACAGGAGACCCCGGCCATAACATCCTGACTGATCATTTTGTGAATACTCTTTCTTTTCTTGTGAACAATATGCCACACTATTTTGTAGCATAGCTGTAAGGATTGGCAATAGGCGTTTTAGTATAGGCACTTTATTTGACTAGACTTTACTAGGACTGTATTATTATTTGATGGTCGTAGCTTGCTCCCATCTTAGATTTGGGTTTAGATTAGGCGTTTATCACACCCATTTTGCAGTTTAATAAACACCCTTGACTTGTGATAACTTGTGTGTCTTACTTTGATACCATTCCTTTCTTACAGCGCCCTCAGAGGAAAGTCTAGGCAGAGGAGAGGGTAGAGGTCGCTCTGGAGGGGCATACCCCCATGATTGTAATGAGGCTGGGTTGCCAAGTAGGCGCTCCTCCAACTGGATCCACGTAAAGTAAGGGAGCAGAAGCAGGAGGAAACAAGACCGTGCGTGGCAGTGGAAGCTGTGCACGCCAGTCCATTGGAGGGCGAAAAGGATTTCTATTATCCACATTCCGTGGAAAATGCTGCTCAGCCCCAAGGATAGGCCCCTCTGTACCAGCCATTGAGAACGTTGATGTGGAAAACCGCGTGGGTTGTACTGACATTTTGTCACTGCCTGAAGTAATCTGCGTCACAGGTTTCAGTGAGGCCATTGCCACTACACAGGTTGTAGGGGCTTTATTCATCCATTTTAGCCCTGTGACAGGGAACCTCGGCAGAGGCTGTACTGCAGCTCTGTGCTTTTGAGCCCCTTTGGGTTCTGCTGAAGAATTAGCCCTCAGTGTAGCAACCTCGACCAGGCTTTTACTTGAAGACTTGGGGCCTATTGGTACAACCACAAGATTGTTTGT
This sequence comes from Ambystoma mexicanum, assembly GCF_040938575.1. Taxonomy (NCBI): domain Eukaryota; kingdom Metazoa; phylum Chordata; class Amphibia; order Caudata; family Ambystomatidae; genus Ambystoma; species Ambystoma mexicanum. The sequence continues at coordinate 539,135,012 of NC_090940.1, forward strand.
CGGAAGGCCTAGGGTCACAACCAGTAGCCAGAGACTCTAAATGAGACCTCTCGATCTTGCTGGTCTTAATTATAACCCCTGTTTGGGGATCCTCAGGGTTAACCCTGGTACCTTTAGTCACTGTAGAGGAAACCTCGAGACTAGGCTCAGTACTTTTTGTCCAGGACTTGGAAACCCCAGGAATAATCCCGGGCAAAACAGCCCCAGAATCTTTGGGCTTAGTCTTAGCCCCCAGATGGGGAACGACGGAGGAAAATCCAGTCTTGACACGGGGACTTGGAGAAAACTCCGGAATCCAGGTTAGATCCCTTTCGGATACTTCCGGGAGAACTCTGGTACAAGAGCCACTTTGACCCCTCCTGGAACCAAAAGACCCCAGGAAGGAGTCCCCTGGCCGTGGTGCCCTAAAAAGCAAGGAACTTACTGGACGCTTCCTTTTTTTTGTAGATTAACTGCTGTAAATAGGGAGGCGGTAGCCATTGGAACACCTCCTCCCACCTGACGAGCCTTCGCTGGAGTGCCCGGACGCAGTAGAAACAAGAATCTCAACGATGTTCTGGTCCCAAGCACTCTAGACAGAGAGAATGGGGATCTGCCCACGAGAAACGACGTTCGCACAAAGAACAGTGCACAAACCCCAGACGCTCTGGCATAGACAGAGGAAAGAAGACCATGGAACTGTAGCAGGAAGGACAAGTAGGAAAAATTCCCTTCAATGCAAGTGCGTCCAACCCTGACCGTGCAGAGAAAAGGACTGAAGGGCGATGCGCAGGGCAGAGCTCAGGAAGACTGGGCTACGGTTACGTGCGGTGGCCCCACGTAAAAATAAAAGAAGGACACAAAAAGTTATTTTTGACGCTTCAAAAGTGCTCTGGTCCCGTCTCGGTGGACAGAATGTCCCAAAAGTATTTAGGAAAGGGGACAAGACATAGGAGTATTGGTTTTTATAAGGGGAATACCCTTCCATGAAATAGAGCTGAATTGTCCACTGTATTGAGGAACACCTATGACTTCACAGCCATTAACACAAGGAAAATATTTAGTATAAATGTAAGATGATTGTATACACCCCCATTTCTGGTTTTGTACAAATATCAATTTGATATGCGTTTCTTTCAAATGTAGTTCAGCACGAAGAATTAATATTAGAATTGCTGGAGAAATATGGACACTTTGATAGATTAAATAATAGTTATTTTTGACAGAGTTGGACCAACTCCATTTTTTAAATGTGATTAATAAAAAGGCAAACATTAGAGAAACAACACACAAGGGTTAGTTCCTGCCATAAATAGCAACCCATATTTCAGAACTTCCATTTCAAACTCATTAAAATCACAATATGCTTAGTGAAACATGCATGCGTGTTAGGGAAACCCACATTAACAATGAAATGAAAACACTTGCCTGCTGTAGATGCCCTCCTTTCCAAAGACTCCTGACGCTGATGTTGTTGCTGCTGCTCCAGGATTTGCCTAAAATATTCAAACAGATTTTGTAGTTTGGCAACTACACCCCCTTCTTCTGCTTCATACAACTAACTGGTGGCTGAACCAACCACGTATAAAGAGATCTGTTTTGCTTTTTTGAATCTGCTCACAGCAGGCTTCAGGCGCTGTAAGCATCATAGATGCCGTTTCTTTTGTGCAAGGAAACATTGTTGATATTTATATTGACCAAATACGCCTATAGGCAGGACAGTGTTTTATGAATATATATCAAAAAAGGTATGTTGAATCACATGTGTATATTTAGCTGACACATTACAAACAGCAAAAATCTTGAAATCCAAACTAAATGATAATTTCCATCGAAGTACTGCATACAGGCTACAGAGGACTGTTTAGTGTTGATCAGCAAAATGCTTGAAATGGAGTACCTAATAAAAGTTATTTGACATCTACATGAACATAGCAGTCATGGAATGAATATGTAAATTACTTGCACACTTTAAAGAACACTATTCCCAGAGGACTCTAGGTGCTGGTTGGGTCATTCCAAATGCCATTTCTTCACCACCCGCTGCAATCCAGTCCGCGAGGGAAGAGGTTGCACACCTGGAGGAAGAGCATTTGAACGTGTCAGGCTGACGACCCAGATTTCTGTGAGGAATCCGGTGGGGTCATCACCGATCACCCGGCGGTAACCTCCTCCCATGTGGCCAGGGGACGGCAGCCGCTACATGGTCCTGAACCTGGGGTTGGCTACATGATTGAGGACTGCTTCGGGGGAAGACAGCCTCCAGGGAGATGTCATGGCTCCATCGGGTGAGACATTATATCCACCATTTTCCCTTGAAAATAACATCCCCATGCCTGAAACCCTCATGGCCAATTGTCATGCATCTACTCCTTTTCCTATGAAAAACAGGGAAACCCCTTTTACCAAATCTATGAAAAAAAACTTCCGACTTTGTTTGGTCGACTTTGCCAATCTGATGGAATCACCCTTTTTCAATTCCACTTGTCAATCAATCAGAACTGATTGATTGACAAGTGGAACCTTTTAAAAATGCTAATTTCAATTCCACAAGTCCATTGTCAACAATGGACTTCGGTTCCCAGAATCCCCGAAATACTGGAATGAAGAAGAGAGATTGCGCAATGTGGAACAAAAGAGACTGCAAGCTCAGTGAGCACTCAAGTGTTTCCTGGCACAAACCTGCGCCTGGGAAATGTAAGCAGCCCAAACTGAAAATCAAGGACAGCTGCTGTGACGACTGGCGAGAGAGAGCTGCACCTCTCTATGAGGAGCGGAGAACCAAAGAGTAGTAATAGACTGCCGTAGTGGAGCCAGGCGACTCACCGACGGGGAAGAAAGAAGGTGCTGAGCCAAAAGAAGCCGCGGGAACACCAGGAGTCGGTGAGGGACCCCTAGACATTCGCAGACTAAGGAAAGCAGTATTCCAACTACTGCGGACAAGAGGAAATCGAGCATGTGAGAGAAGGAAGCAGGCAGGAATCCTTCACCTGCAGACCGCAAGAGAATTCACCAATGCCAGAAAAAAACAGTGAGTTCACCCAGAAGCAGCGTGGACACTGGGGCATATCGGTGAGTACTTCAAGTGTGAACTTTTGGGAACCACTTTATTTATTTTACATTTTTAAAGCGCTCACACAGCCCGCAGGCATCGAGGCGCTGTTACAGGAATTGTTTGTTTTTTAGTTTTGCGTAATTGTTTTTTTTTGGCTTAGTTGCGTATTTATAACATGCTTAGACACCCAGAGGTTTCTAAAAGCGGACTTGGGCATTGAACCTGTGTTGCTTTGTGTCGTCTTGCTTCCAAGGCGCGCACGTTAGCGCTGAGCTATCCTCCAGGGATGTGGATTGAGAAAGAGATCAAGAATGGACATGTTGAAAAAGGGGAGTTTAAATCACAAACCACCCCTCTTCTAATGTGCAAATGTACAGAGTGCAGATACTTAAGTAGAGAGAGGATAGCATATCAGAGGGATACATTATCCACCATTATATATAAGCAGCGTTTGGAGTGGGCAAATGTCCTGGCAGGAGTATATAACAGGCAATCACAAGTGAGTGAAAACCAGAAGCCCTGGCAGGAGAGTATACCAGGAAGCCACAAGTGTGTGAATAAGAAGTCCTGGCAGAAGAATATACCAGGCAATTGAAAAGGATTGTGTTAAACAAGAAAGGAGAAACCACACAACCTGCGGGAGAGAAATACTAGGTGTCCTGAAAGAAACCAAAATTGTAAAGCCAGACCGTTTTTGTGCAAGCGTAGTAGTTGGCCAAGCGAGGCCCAGAGAACTGTTGTGTATAAACACCTCGAGTAATGAAGAGTTATGGGGAAGGGAACTACCCTCTGGAGCCAAGACTTTCTTCATTCAAGAATTTGAGTTTGGACCATTTTTTCTTCCTTTACGAACAGTTTTCTAAACCTTCCAAGGTAAAGACATTTCCCCTTTCACCAGAGAGTTTACTTTATAGTGGGAGGGTCAGAATAGAACTTTGGACACAGGACAGTTTTGGTGTTGACATCCAGACATGGACTTAGTTTTGGGTGGTTTAGGTAGAGAAATTCCTCTTAGAGCAGGGTCAGAGAAGCCTTTACCCAGCCCCTTTTATTTTCAAGAAAAGTCTTTAGCCAAAAACATGGCAAAGTTGTGTCTAAATTTCATTCCTAACTCCTCACATTTCTCTTTCCAAGTGCAAGCTCTGGCTAGGGAAGCAAGACACTTCCCTATAGTCCAATGAAAAAGAGGCCAGATTTAGCAAACATTCAAATCAGAGGCTGGCTAGTTTGAACTTTGTACTATCTAATACCAGTGGCCAGTCACGGGAAGATGTTGCTGGGGAGAGCTGTTTGGATTCTCATGCCACGTACAATGTAATCCCCTTCATTCTGAAACCACAGGCAGCTGATGACTCAGTTGTTGAGGGAATATTGCATACAGGGAACTGCATTAGTTGAGATGAGTGGTTCATGGCAGTGCCACCGGTGGTGCACCATGCAGTTCAATGCTCTAACCAGTCCCCCGACCAGATTATTTCAGCACTAACAAACCCCCAAGATGTCTAATCCTGGGAACAGGGGTCAGCAATGCTTACATCAAGGGGTTACTGATCGACCTATTCATGCCTGGAAACTTTTTTGATGCCTGCCTACACCAGACCTAGCTCCTCTGACCACATGGTTCAGAATGAGAAAGGGCTTGTTTTTTACCTTGCCTACAGGCTGATAATGACTGCACACGTACTGCAGTGTTTTGCCCCCCATCCCTTTTTAAAACTCAGAGAGAGTCTTCATGTAGGTGATAACATCTCCCACGTTCACCTCTTTTTATCGGTCGGCTGTTGCATGGCTACATATGATGTCCAATGGGGTGTTTTGTTGTAGGCTGGCTGAAATTGGGGTGGGCACCCCCACTCTCTTTTTAAGGTGTGTGGACATTCTTATCGCTTGGACATGGGACAATCTTTCTGCACATTGCCCTGAGACTGCGGGGCATTGCACTCTTTAAATCTAATCAAATTAAATCTGCTTTCTCAAGGGCTATAATCTAATGTTTAAAAATAATTCAATGCAATAGCCTTGCCAAATTGTTTCACAAACACCCGGAAAAATGCAATAATAATTTCCATTTATAAGAAGGGGCAAAGATTCCCTGACATTTTACTGTACGATCTCCGCTCTGGAAAGATTCTGAGAAATGGTTATTATATATACACACCCAGTGCTAACTATATTATAGCAAACTCTCAACTGGGCCTTAGGTAAAGATTAGGCACTGTCAACCCTGCTTTAAAACCTCTATTCCTCTTCGTTAAAACATGTTCTTTTGAAAAAGGAGACCTCCTTTAAAATCTCTATGGATCTCTAAATGACCTTTGCTCTGGTGCACTGAGGGAGGCTCTGGATAACACTTTTCGAGATGGGAATAGCAGGATGATGTTTAAACTATGAATTGTTCTGCATTCACACACAGAGGTGGTAGTGACATATCATAGGAAGAGAAATTGCATGGCAGCTTTCTCAAATACTATGGTCCTATGTCAGGAATGCACCTGTGTCCCTATTCCTGCTGAATGCTCTATATAACTACTTAGAAGAAGCACCTTCCAATGTCCCTCTAATAGGACATCAAAGGATGCCAGTTCTATCCTATGCAGATGATGCTGTAATTTTAGCTATCAGGCAGATGAGAGGTAGCTTAAGAGGGTAACTCAGAGGCGAGAAGGTAGGCTTTTAGTTTGGTTTTGAACAAATCTGTGTGAACTGTTTCTCGGATTTCCGGAGGAAACTAATTCCATGCAAGTCCAGCAAGAAGAGAGAAAGTTCGGAAGCAAAAGGATGCACAGGGAGTCTGAGGAGCCACAAGGGTAGTGGAGGAGGCAGAGCAGATAGATGAGGATAGATACAGTGGTTCCAAACCATGGGTAGATTTGTGAACCAGGAGAAGAAATTTAAATCTTGTCCTGTTTTGCATCATCAGCCATCCAGCCTGGTGAAGGTACGAGGAAGTAGGTGTGAAGAGAGAGGGAGTTCAAAGAGAGTCCTGATAGCAAAGTTAATGATCTTGTTGGGGATACCAAAGAGGATGCTGGCCCAGTAGTCCAGTTTACAGAAGACATGAGTGGTTAAGAGCTGCTTGGCATTGTTGAAAGGAAGCAGGTGCCCGATTTCCCTAATATTTAGGAGGTTGAGGCAAGCTGCTGTCAGTTTTGGAGGTGAAAGTAGAGAAGTTGTGAGAAGGGTCATAGATGACAGAGGTTTCTAGCTGAATAAGAGTAGGGGAGAGTGACAGAAGGGAACTGGATATGCAGAGGAAGAGATGAGCCAGAGCTTTTGGCAAGGAAGAAGAATACCTCTGTTTTGGTAGAGTTTAACATCACAGAGTGTGAAGCCATCCAGTATTTAATGGCAGAGAGACAGTTGGATATTTTGATAGAGAGATCAGAGAAGGGTTCAGGAAAAGAGAAGATTTGGGTGCCATCCACGAAGAGCTAGTACGAGAACCCAAAGGAGAAGATTAGTACCTAGAGCAGAAGTGTAGAGTGTAAAGAGGAGTGGATCCAAGACAGAGCCTTGTGGAACACCAACAATTAGAGGACTGAGTTGAGAGGTGTTGTTGTACCAGGAGACAGCGAATTGGCGAGGTGCAAGATAGAATTCAATCCAGGCAAGGGTTTGATCGTGAATCCCAAGAAGGAAGAGAGCATTAAGGCAGAGTGATCGACAGTCTCAAAGGCAGCAGACCGATCAAAGAGAATTAGGATAGAGGATAGGTTTGAGTGCTTAGCAGAGGCAATCAAGTTGGACAGATTAATGAGAGCAGTTTCCGTGGAGAGACAGGAGTGGATACCTGCTTGTAGGCGGGGTCTCGAAGGTTGTGGATGTCTAAGAAATTGTTAAGATAGTTGACCACATCACTTTCAAGCACTTTGAGTAGTGCGGAAGGAGAGACGGATAGTGAGGTGTTAATCCAACCTTGTTACAATAATAAAATGGCATTTGTTGAGAAAACCTTACAAAGTGCTCCGCCTCACGTTTCCGACCCCTCACAGTAAGTAAGGACAGTTTTTATACCCCGCTCTTGGCAGGGGACAGGCCCACTAGCTGGACCCTAAATCAATTCCACGCAATGGTTTTATCTCCTGGGAACAGAACAATTTAGCTTAGTCCTATGGATAATATTTGTAGCCTACAATAGAATTCTATATACTGATCAGCAGAATTCCATTTATCGTAGATTTGTTTCTTTTTTTAAAAAAAAGGTATTTGAATGTATAACCTATTTAGATATCGGATAACATTGTTTTGAATTGTTTTCCGATGTATTGTAATATTTTTATAGATGTGTACAACACCTGAAAAAAAAAGCTATGAACAAAACTAGGAAAGAAGATGCAGATAAAATTCTGAACTTATTATCCATTGAACCCTCTTTTCCATACTGCACACGACTTTTCAGGGACTTGTAGCCGCACAACCCTTGCAATGACTGGAGGTAGTTTCACTGGCATAACCATCTGCTACTCGTAAAACTCTGTACCGGGCACGACTGGGTTGGCTTTTAAAGGGATGCCTAGGTCCACTCAAGGGATTTATCCACTAACTGAACAGCTTGAGAAGTGGGCACCAAGAACATCCGAGGGTCTATTAGTACCAGGCGTTTTTGGTACATAATCCCACACATTAGATCATTGTGACTAACAAGGATCACCATTTAAACGTCAGCTATCGAGAATTCTACAATCATCCATGACCTTAGAGCAGACAACTCCACTCACTATCCAGGCCTGAGACATGTTTAATGACCCATAAATGCCTGCCACAGCAGACCTCCACCCTCCCAAGTGTGATAAATAGTAAAACCTAAAAAGAAATACAGATGTGAAAGCAGAAGAGCTGATATCCTCTACAGCTACCTTGGCATTAAACAGATAAATGTAAGGCCCTCATGAATAGTCCTTTAAATAATTCACAATATATTCCTTCACAAGCTTCGCCACCGCATTTGAATGTGCATTGTTATACCCTCATTGAGAAATACCACCAACTGTCCCAAAAGACTGCCTTGACTTGTTCAATGCATCCTCACCATTTGTAAGAGAAATCTCATGGTGGACTGATAACCAGAGTCACAGAAGTACATAACAAAGACATGCCCACTGGGGGGGGGGGGCTAGCGAGCTGAGCCAAGATGGCCACGGGCCTATAACCATTGGCCTTTAAACACCTGTGTATAGGCGCGTTACAAATGCCATATCATATCATATAACCTAGCGAGCACCCTAATCAATGCGGAACAGATGCTGATGCTCCTAGCCTGACCACAGCAACATTTCAGGTGGGGGTGCTGGTACGGGGATGCGCACAGTTGTGAGTCTATGTGATTAAGTGGGGCACCATATGGTGCAGTATACAGGTCTTCCTGCACCTATTCTGAGTGCAGGCACCGGGAAGACATTGCATTAAGCTTGTGGGCACATTTTGTCTGATGTCCCCCCATGTCTTTTTGCCCCTGTGTTGAAGGAGTCCGCAAACACATTGGTGGGGACACTACGCTGCATGTGGAAGAACACTGGAGGCACAGGAGAGACTGCCAGTGGAATCCGAAGGCGTATATTTCATCGCCTGGGGAGATATTGGAGGCAAGCGGGTGAAGGCTGAGAGAGAGGGCAGCACTAGCCCCTTGATGGTTGCTTGCTCACCGCTGTGGCTTTGGCCCCTCGGAGATGGGTTGCTGCCTGCACATGTAGGATAAGACAATGCATTACTTACCGTAAAAGCATTTCTGATGGTTGTATCTGCTTAGATTCACATGCTGTGCATAGTCCGACATCCAGTGGTCACTGCGGAGTATTGCATTTTGTTTTTCGTAGTCGAAAAGGGGACGTCGACAAGGCGTGTCTGTAACACTATCCCTATAGTGACGTGCGTTGTACCCACAATCCCTCATGCGTCGAGGTCCCTCTGTTTGTATTTTTTCTGCCCTGAGGGAGCCTTCTATACGTGAGTGAGTACAGAAAAGAGAGAGAGATGTAGAAAGGTGTCTATGTTCCTTCCATCTGAGCGGGGAGGAAGGGTGGGCGCATGTGAATCTAAGCAGATACAACCATCAGAAATGCTTTTACGGTAAGTAAGGGAATAGTTTCTTACCTGTAACTCCATTTCTCCAGCATTGGTATCTTTCATGGATTCACATGCTTAGAATATTCCCCGTCGTCAGACTGGGACCCCTCGGTACACATATATAGCCTTTTCCAATAGGAAAACTTCCGACACTTTTGTGTCCTATCTACCTCCTTTTAGGACCCGCCTATGCATGCTCCGTAGTCCGTCCCCGTATAAGAGACCCGCCCCCACGGTTCCCCTTCAGATTTCGGCCCCTCCAAAGTAGGAAGGGTTAAATTTATCAAATACATTACATTCCGGGGAGGTTGGCGGGCGCATATGAATCCATGAAAGATACCAATGCTGGAGAAATGGAGTTACAGGTAAGAAACTATTCCCTTCTCCAGCATTGGATCTTTCATGGATTCACACGCTTAGAATAGATTGTATAGCAGTAACACTTGAGACGGCGGTGAGAATGTAATGTAATATACCCTCAACATACTACACAATGCATATGTACAGTAGGAATAAGTTACCTCATATAACCTTACCCACATAAAATAAACTGTCATTAAAAAGGTAGACAACAGATTCTCCACAGCGTGGAGCTTACCTTACTGAAACAGATGGCGCAGGACAGCTCTTCCCATCTGCACCTCGTCCGCATGCTGCCTGGCAAGGCAGTAGTGGCGGGTAAACGTGTGGGGCACTGACCATGCCGCAGCTTGGCATATGTCCGTCAACGGAATTCCTGCCCATAAAGCTGTTGAGGAGGACATCGATCTTGTAGAATGGGCTCTAGGATGTCCTTGCAGTGGCCTTCCGGCCTTAGAGTGACAAAACGCAATCGGTGATGAGACCCATCGAGCCAATCCTTGTTTAGAGATTGCTTTTCCTCTCGTCGACGGACCATATGCGACAAACAGTTGTCTAGTAGACCTGAATTCCTGTGTACGATGTAGGTAAAATTTCAGAGCCCTCTTAACGTCCAGGGTATGAAGAGCTTTTTCTGCTGCCGATGATGGTGTGGCGAAGAAAGTAGGGAGAACAATGGACGAGTGTTTGTGATACACTGTCGGAACTTTTGGGACGAACATAGGATTAGTTGCCAGGACTACTTTGTCCTTAAAGAATCTTAGGTATGGCGGGTCTACGACCAGCGCTTGCAGTTCCGAGATTCTTCTAGCTGATGTGATAGCAATCAAGGATGCCAACTTCCACGAAATGAATTTTATGTCGGACGTGGCCATAGGCTCAAAAGGCGGTTTCATTAAGCCTGCCAACACTGTGTTGAGACTACAAGTCGGGGGGGAAACGTTTTTCCGGGGGAAAAGCTCGAAATAAACCCCTCATGAAGTGTTTTACAAGTCTGTCGCTAAATAGAGGAGACGACTGCCTTTTCCTTGTGAACCTCGAGATGGCCGCCAGGTGCACCTTTATCGATGTGAAGGATAATCCCCTCTCCGCCAAGAGGAGCAGGTAAGGTAGAACTTGTTCCGGCGTCACCGACAATGGTTGTAGCCCCTGTTGTCCCCTACACCATTCACAGAACCTCCGCCACTTATAGGAGTAGGATTTGTTTGTAGAAGGGGCTCTAGCCGCCTGCAGAATTTTTTGACAATCCTCCGAAACGTCTAAAGCACCGAACTCCGAAAAGTCAGGAGCCAGGCTGTAAGGTTGAGACTGTCCGGGTCGTGATGCCACACCGTGCCAATGTCCCAGGATAGTAGGTTCGGGACTTTCGGAAACCCTATGGGATGTTCCAGCGACAGGTGAAGCAGGTCGGAGAACCACGGTTGCCTTGGCCAGTATGGTGTCACTAGAATTACCCGGCAATTGTATCTGCGTATCCACTGTATTGTCCTCCGTATGAGGGGGATCGGGGGAAAAGCATAGAGGAACATGTCCGTCCATGGGAAGAAGAATGCCTCCCCCCTGGAGCCCTCTTGAGGCCATCTGCTTGCGAATTGCTCGCATTTCTTGTTGTCTTTGGTCGCGAAGGCGTCCAGAGGGGGGTGACCCCATTTCTCGAACACTTTCATCAGGTGAACTGTGTCCATTTCCCACTCGTGTATCTGGGCCATGCTTCTGCTGAGGGAGTCTGCTTGGGAGTTTCTCACTCCTGGAAGGTGATGAGCCACGATGGCAATTTCGTGCTTTAATGCCCAATGTCATGTTTTCTGGGCTTCTATGGAAAGAGTTCTTGATCGCGTCCCTCCTTGTTTCCTCAGATAAAACATGGCCGTTGTATTGTCGGTCAGTATTCGTACTCGCGAGCCCTTGATGTGTGGTAGGAATGCCTACAAGGCCCATCGTACTGCTCTGAGCTCTAACACGTTTATGTGTAGGAGTGACTCCGTTGGAGACCAGTGACCTTGCGTTTGGAGAGCACCCATGTGAGCTCCCCATCCGGTTAGGGACGCATCCGTGGCTATGGTTCGCTGAAACTCCGGCTCCTGTAGGGGTACGCCGTTGTTAAGATTGTGGAAACTCTGCCACCATTGAAGGGTCCGAAGCAGCTTGTCGTCGTCGATGGTTATCTTGTCTGACCACGATCCTTGAGCCTGCGTCCATCGGTCCGCGAGGAATTCCTGGACTGGCCTCATGAATAGGCGACAGTTTTCCACCAGATGGATGCAGGATGCCATGGCCCCTAGGACCGAAACGTATTTTCTCACTGAGATCTTGGTGTTTCGCCGTAGTTGGCATGCTTGTTGATTGAGTCTTGAGGTTCTGTCGAGAGAAGGTTTCACTAGCCCTAACTGGGTCTCGAACTGTGCCCCCAGGAATACCAGCGATCTCGATGGCTGCAGAGAGGATTTTTCGAAGTTTATGGCGAATCCCAGCTGTTGTAGAAGCTGCATGGTGGCTTGTAAACTTATGTTGCTCGACGCTGGGGAGGATCCCCTTACCAGCCAGTCGTCGAGGTATGGGTATACATGGTGGCCTTGCTTCCTTAGCCAGGCCGCTACTGGAGCCAGGCATTTCGTGAACGTTCTGGAGGAGGTCTTGAGCCCAAAAGGAAGAACCGTGAATTGGTAGTGAGTCCGCCGTATTACAAATCTTAGGAATTTCCTGTGTTTCCGACACATTGGAATATGGAAATACGCGTCCTGTAAATCCAGGGACGCTAGAAAATCCCCCTCTTGAACGGCGCGGATCACTTCCTGCAGAGTAAGCATCTTGAATTTTAGGCTCTTTAAAGACTTGTTGAGATCGCGTAAGTCTAAAATGGGACGCCATTTGCCGTTTGGCTTTTTTACGACGAAATATCTTGAGTAGACTCCTTGACCTCTCTGTGATGTTGAAACTAATTCTATCACGGCCTTTGCTAACATGAGTGTTACCTCTTTTTGCAGTATCTTTAGATGGGAATGAGCGGTGAACGCAGGTGGAATTTGCGGAGGGCTGTGTTTGAATTGTAGAGAGTGTCCGTTTCTTATAGTATCCAGCACCCATTGATCCGTCGTTATTCGTTCCCATTCGTCGACATATGCTGAAACTCTTCCCCCAGAACGGTGTGTTGTATGTCATTGCTGATCTTTATTTTGCTTGTCTCTCGACGACGACGGATATGATGGTCTTTTCCTGGAAGTCTGGAAGTTCCGGCGACGGTTTGCCGTTTGGGAGGCACGTCTGTATCCCTGGGAGGGGTAAGCTGATCTGCCAAAGGATCTGTCTCCAGATGCAGAGAATCTTGAATTACCTGAAGCCCTCTAAAGGGACGAAAAGACTTGCAGTTTCTGCCACTCTGGAGGGCACCCAATGAACGTGCCGTGTCTGAGTCCTCTTTCGTTCCCTTTAGGGCTTCGTCCACCTTCTCACCGAAAAGAAGGTCTCCCTCAAAGGGCATATTTAAAACTTTGTATTGTACTTCTGGCCTGAAGTAGGTACACTTAAGCCATGACTGTCGACGTAATACGACCCCATTATTGACTTGCTTGAAGCCTGACTCAGCGAGGTCCACCGCAATGTTTATTGCGTGATTTGAGGCTTCCTCACCTTCTCGGACGAGTAACATCGCTGCCTTCCTATGCTCTTCCGGAAGATGATCAAGCAACGGAGCTAGCCTGTGCCACATCTCCCTATCGTATCTGGCAACAATTGCCAGAGAGTTTGCGGCCTTTACTGTGGTCGCTCCCACGGATAGCACTTTTTTGCCAAAGGCATCTTGGCGTCTCGCTTCGTTCTCAGGAGGAGTCGTGCACTTGTGCTGGGCCTTCGCCTTCCTCGCCGCTGCCGCCGACACCACCGAGTCTGGCGTTGGTTGGGAGGATAAACACTTGGGGGTAGACTCTGGAGCCTTAAACTTTTTTTCCAGGCGTCCTTTCACTGCCGGCTCTGAAAACGGGTGACGCATTGTCTGCAACCCCTCCTTCCATACATGGTCTAGTATTGGTATCGAGAACACAGACCTCCTTCTCTTACCCATGTAGTCGAACAAAAAACAGTCCTTTTTCTGTTCTTCCTGGGACAAACCAAATTCTTTGCATGCCTTCTCCATCATAGAATGGAATGACGCAATGTCGTCCGGAGGGGACGGGTGAGCTGGGCTTCTAGGGGTTTCCAACTCCACCTCTGACTCCCAGGTTGGATCCCTGGAGGGGGATGATGAGATATCCGACATGGCTCCCCTGTCAGACTCCGAATCTGGCAGCTCACCTTCCTCTTGTGCCAGTGCTGAGATTGGCGTGCGTAGGTGCGTCGGTTGACGGGACGGGCACGGCTCGTCGACGGGTGACTGTGGCAGGTTTGCCTGAGGTAGTCTCTGGTCCAACGACTGTAACAACGACTGAAGCGTGGACAGAATTTCCAACGACAAAACAGATTGAGGATTGAGAAGAGGGGCAGATACCGGTATAACGGATCCCCTCGTCGACGACTTGTCAGCCACTCGTAGCCCTAGGTCTGCTGGGCCAGCTATTCTCTCATTCTCGTCCTCCGAGGACAGCAACACAGCCTGTTCTTGTAGTAAAGTATCCGGGGGGGGGGGGGGGGGGGGGGGGTCGGATCAAAAACTTCAGGCCTCCAGTAGAACCCCCGTCGACGAGGCCATCGTCGACGTCGTTGTCGGTGGGATGGTGGATGCCACCTGCGTAAGTGGCAGGGTGGAGGCCGATGACTGGGCCGCCGTCGACGACGGTGACTTAGCAGGTGGTTTTGGCGGTCCCGCCTTTTCCACACTTGACTTGCTTTTACTCGACTCTCGACTCGTGGTCGATCTATGATGATCGCCCGAGGAGGATTTCCTTTCCTTTTCATGCTTTTTTGATGAAGATGATTTCTTTGACGAGGAGTCTCTTCCAGACGACTCTTTTTCCGTCGGTCGAGATTTCTTCGCCAGTGGTTCCGACAAGGTAGCGCGGCGTGATGTTTTCGCCGATTGTGTGGAGCCTACCTCCGAAGGGGGGTATGCCCCCGCTCCATCATTCAGCCATGCCACCAGTCGTCGACTGCGGTCTTTGAGGGTTTTTTGAGAAAACCCTTTGCATATGTCGCAGTTATCCCCGAGTGATGAGGGTGGAGGCAATATATACAATCCATATGTCCGTCCCCCTCGTAAACTTTTTTCAAGCCGCACGTCGCGCATGGGCGGAACAGCGCTTTTCCTGACATGGAGGACATTTTCTGTACTCAAATTCCAGTAATGCAACCTTGTACAAAATAGTAAGACAACGCGAGGAGATCCCACTACTTTGGAGACGGTTGAAATCTGAAGGGGAACCGCGGGGGCGGGCCTCTTATACGGGGACGGCCTACGGAGCATGCGTAGGCGGGTCCTAAAAGGACGTAGATAGGACACAAAAGTGTCGGGAAGTTTTCCTATTGGAAAAGGCTATATATGTGTACCGAGGGGTCCCAGTCTGACGACGGGGAATATTCTAAGCATGTGAATCCATGAAAGATCCAATGCTGGAGAATGCATTGTCTTCTGATGTTTGTTAATCTGCTTAGAATCACATGCTGTGCATAGACTAGCGAGCAGTACCCGGAGTTGGCGGTGGGTTATGAGAAGGAACAGTAGAGAAAAGATGTCTTAATACTGCCTGTCCCACCTGGGAGTCAGATCTAGAGTGTGCATCTAGACAGTAGTGTTTTTTAAAGGTGTGCACAGAACTCCAGGTTGCCGCTTTGCAGATGGACTCAAGGGGAACATTTGCAATGAAAGTTATGGATGCCCCCGTGCCTCGAGTAGAATGTGCTCTTGGCTTGAAGGGTAGTTCTCTCTTAGCAAGAGTGTAACAGAGAGTGATGCATTGAACAATCCAACTAGATAGAGTGGACTTTGATACTGCATCTCCTTCTCTTCCTGCTGCCACCGAGACAAAGAACTGATAAGTCTTTCTCAGTGGTCTGGTTCTTTCCATGTAGAACATGACAGCTCTGCGCACATCAAGTGTATGCAGACTTTTTTCTCCCGAATTGGAAGGGTTTTGAAAGAACGTTGGTAGTTCTATTGACTGGTTTACATGGAATTTTGAGATGAATTTCGGTGCAAACCTTGGGTGCGTGCGTAGAACCACTTTATCTTTGTGAACTGCTACAAAGGGGTCTAAAACAGAAAGAGCCTGTAGTTCACTTACTCTCCTAATGGAGGTGATAGCTATTGGGAAAGCGGTCTTAAGAGTGAGGTCTTTAGGAGTTGCTTTGTGCATGGGTTCAAAGGGTGAGCCCATGAGTCTGGTAAGTACCACAATCAGGTCCCAGCCGGGAGCTGGGTTTGCTATCGGAGGGTGTATTCTCTTTACTCCCTCCATGAAGGCTTTGATAACTGGGACTTTCCACCACGATACTTTAAGCTGGGAAGTGGTGTATGCAGAAAGTGCCGCTAGGTGGACTTTAATGGAATTGAACACTAGACCCGAGTCCAGTAAATGGGTCAGGTACAGGACAATGTGCGTGGGGGAGCAGTCAACTGGGTCGATGCTTCTTCCTCTACACCAGATGACAAATCTCTTCCATTTGCTAGAATAACAGTGACGCGTGTTAGGCTTTCTAGCCTCCTTGAGGATGTCCATGCATCTCTGGGGGAGTTGTAAGTGTCCAAATTCTATGATCTCAGGAGCCAGGCTGCTAAGTTCATGGTCTGAGGGCATGGATGCAGTGTCCTGCCCCTGTCCTGTGACAGCATGTTGTGTGGGCAGGGAAGTTTCACTGGGGGAGATAGGGACATCTCCATCAGGTGGGCGAACCATGGCTGCCGGGCCCACATAGGGGCCACTAGTATTATGGTAACTTGTTCCTGGTGCATCTTGTGCACAATCTTGTTGAGAAGGGGAGTCGGGGGGGAAAGGCGTAAGCAAATTTCCCTGACCATGGAATCGATAGACCGTTCCCCTTGGATTGGTTCTGGGGGTACCTGGAGGCGTAATCTTGGCATTGTGAGTTCTCCAGAGTTCCGAACAGGTCTATTTCTGGGAATCCCCATTGTGTGAAGACGTCGAAGACGATGTCTTCGTGCAACTGCCATTCGTACTCTGAGGGCAGAGGGAAGTCTCTGCTGAGTTTGTCTGCTAGCAGATTGAGTTTCCCTGGTACATGTTGCGACAGTAGGAACATGTTGTGTTTGAGAGCCCACTTCCAGATATTCTGGGCCAGCTTGGACAGTCCTGGAGAGTGGGTGCCCCCTTGCTTGTTGAGGTAGTACATGGCTGTGGTGCTGTCCGTAAGGACCATCATTGTCTTCCCTTGTAGGTGTTCCTGGAAGGCTTTTAGTGCCTTGAACACAGCCAGTAGCTCCAGTAGGTTTATGTGCTTGGATGCTACGCTCGGAGTCCACACTCCGTGAGCAGTCTGATGGGATAGGTGAGCCCCCGATCCTGTGAGGGATGCGTCTGTGGTTAGAGTGGCTTCCACTGCGGGTGTGGCAAAGGGTTTCCCTCTTACCAGGTTTTGCTTTGTCCACCACCGTAGCGAGAGAACCAAGGCCTGCGAGACCACCACTAGATCGTCCCATTGTCCGCTGGCCTGACACCACTGGCTGTTGAGCGACTCTTGCATTGGGCGCATGCGCAGGCGCGCGAGGTACCAAATAAATACATGACGCCATCATTCCTAGCAAGCGCATCGCTTTGCGCACCATCACCTCCTGACCTGCCACATATTGGGGGATCTGAAACAGCATGTTTTGGACCCTCTCGTTGGAGGGGAAGACAAGGCCGTCCTTTGTTCGAATTAGAGCCCCTAGGAATTGTTTGACTTGGCTGGGGTCTAAGCTGGACTTCTTCTCGTTGATGGAGAAGCCCAGTTGGAACAAAAGGTCTACAGTCTTTTGGGTGTTTGAGAAGCATGTCTCGTAAGAATCCCCTGTTATGAGCCAGTCGTCGAGGTAAGGGTATACTGGGATGGATAACCTGCGCAGGTGGGCCGCTGCCACTGCCAGTACTTTCGTGAATACTCTTGGTGCAGATGCTATGCCGAAGGGTAGCACTCTGAACTGGTAGTGTTTGCCCTCTATCATAAACCTGAGGTATTTTCTGTGCGTTGGCAACATTAAAATATGAAAGTATGCATCTTTCATGTCGAGTGTTGTCATGTAATCTCCCTGTGATAGTAGTGGGATTACTTCCTGTAAGGTCACCATACGAAACATTTGGGGTTTGACAAACTTGTTCGCTGGGCACAGATCTAATACAGGGCGCATGGTTAGATCCTTTTTGGGTACAAGGAAGTACACTGAATAAATACCTTCCGTTACCTGAGATAGAGGCACAACCTCTATAGCTTCTTTTTCCAGTAGCTGGTCCACTTCTTGGAGAAGGATGGCGAGGTGTTCTGGTGTCATGTGTCGTCCCCTCGGGGGTCTGTATGTTGGGGAACTGTTGAACTCTACACAGTAGCCGCGGGCTACGGTGGATAGTACCCAGCGGTCTGATGTTATTCCCTCCCATGCTGGAAGAAAGGATGTTAACCGGCCCCCGACCGGCGATGCATGGGAGGGGACCCGAATCTTCGCGTCACTTGGTGTTGTTGGTGGCTTGGGAGCCTCTAGGGGTGGAACCCCGGCCTCTCCCCTTGCCACGGCGTTGACCTCTCTGATTGTACTGGCCACTATTACTTTGGTAGTTGTTGGCAGAATATTGAAGTTGTTGATTCTGTTGCTGGCGTTGGCCACGAAAAGAACGCGTGTTGCCAAATCCCCGCCTGTTAGGGGGCTTTGAGATTTGGTCCAAGGTCTTTATGGTATCAAATTCTTTTTTCGCATTCTCCAGTGCGTCGTCCACTGCCTTTCCATAGAGGTTAGACTCTTCAATAGGCTTGTTAATGAGCGCCGCTTGCGTTTCTGCCTTAAACCCGGAATTGAGAAGCCAGACGTGGCGCTTCAGCAGAATTCCCTGTACCAAAGAGCGGCCAGCTGTTTCCGCTGCATCGAGGGTATTCTTAACGATGCATTGGTTGACCAGAGACCCTTCATTAACTGTAGCCACCAATCTAGTTTTTAGGGGTTCAGGAACTTCCTCGATGTCTTGCTTAAGCTTTCCCGATTGCGCATCAGCATAGCTTGCCAGCAATGTGTTATTATTGGCAATTCTAGTTGAGAACGCTGCTGAGGTGGTAATTCTTTTGGCTAGGGCATAAAGCTTTTTCCCCTCTTTATCCGGGGGTGCCTCGCTGGTAGACAGTGGAACCCCAGCCCTTTTCCTAGTGTTAGTCACCACTAAGGAGTCCGGGATTGAGTGACCCTTAATATATAGTGGGTCTGATTGAGAGGCTGAGAACAATTTTTTGATTCTTGGATTAACCCCTCTTACTAGTGCAGGGGTGGCCAGTGAAGGGTTGATTTGTCTCTTAACAGAGGCGAGTATTGGAATTGTTTGGCTGGTGGGGGGTTTTTCTTTGATAATCCTCTCCACAAAGTCAGTGTCTGGGGTGACCTCCCCAGTTTCGATCTCAAAATGTGCTGCTGCTTTCCTCAGCAGCGCATTAAAGGTGGGCTGGTCATCAACAGGCGAAGGGTTCCTGACTCGTGTGGTTTGAGGAGACGTGATGTCTATAATGTCTGGCTCTGCAGACCCTGATGGTGACTGCCAGGGATTTGGGTCACCCTCACCCGGGTCTTCTTTGTACCCTTCCTCACTTATGTTAGAGTCCTCATGGAAGCCTTCTCCATCTTGTTGGTCCTCCTCATTAATGAACTCCTCCTGGAAGTGAGTGTCTTCTTCGGTGAGGTCGTAAGAGTTCATATCCTCCTGAAAGGGGTTATAGAACAACTTCGGGTATTTAGCCCTTGGACTTTCTAGGAGTACCTCCCTAGGTCTTTTAGGTGTCCTATTTTCTGGAATGGCCATGAATCTGTCTAACTTGTCCATACAGGACTGGAACTTAAGGTCCACTGAGGTAGGCCAGAGCGGTCTGGGAGTGAAAAAGGAGTCTCTTCTCCTTGTATTCGTCTAGATCTGTCCCATAGCGCCGAAGATAAGGTGCCTTCGCCTTCTGAGAAGTGTTCTGGTAGGCTAGGGCTTTCCGTCGACGGCGGGAGCTGTCCCAGCCTACTTTCCGGCACCTTCGGCGTTTCTTTGGCCTTGTGCGCGGTTTTCGGCGTGTCACTTGACGTCTGTCTCTGGCCGTCCTTAGAAGATATACGCGCAAGGCTTTCGGCGATCATTCTGTCTGCCGAGGGATCGCTCGTCGTTGCGCTAGGTACCGTTGAGTCTTTACTGGCAACATGCGCGCTAGGTACCGTCGAGTCTTTACTGGCAAGGTGCGCACTCTTAGAAGGCGCGTCGCCGCCTGAGGGTTTGGGGTTAGCGCCCTTATTTCCAGAGTGCCCGGTCGCCTGTCGCGGGAGCGCTGGCGACCCTTGCGGTCGGCGGAAGACGCCGGTGGGCCCGGCGCCTCCGTTGGCGCCCTGGCTGCCTTCGTCTTTGACTAATGCGTGCCGTGGGGTATGTGTTCTTGAGATTTCTTGTGTACGTCCTTGTCGCCGGGGTGTTCATCCCTATAAGCTGGGCGTGAGCAGGCTTGTCGGGGCCGGGGACGGACGAAGAGGAGCGCAAACACTCCCTCGAGAGGTCTACAACCTCCGTTACGGAGGCCGTGTAATCACTGTCCTCATTACATTCGGCGGCAGCGGGCGAGGAATCAGACCTAGACATGGTGTAAGCCGCCCACCTTTTAACCCTACGGTCCTTTATCGTTTTGGGCTTAAGTAACTTACAGGCCGCACAGCCGTCCTCCTTGTGATCGAGGGGCAAGCAACGGTTGCACCGTTTGTGCTTGTCCTTCCAGGTATATTTGCCTTTGCAAAGTGGGCAAAACCTAAAGGGCGTCCTCTCCATAGCTGAGGGCAAGAAATGTGATTACAACCTCGAAAGAGAGGGAGGGGAAAGAGAAAGGCATTATCGGAGAGAAAAGAAAAGACCACACAACCCCACTCTCCCTACTGTGTAAGGCCAGCGAGGCCAGGCCACGTGTTCGGCGACGCCGAAAGATGATCTCCGCTCATCCTTCCGTCGAAGATCTTGCTCGGCGGAGAAACAGCTTGCAGCTTCGTCGAGGGAGGGATCTATATGTTAGATATTAATAATAATAAACGACCAAGGGTCGAAGAAATGATTTCGCAATGTCTCTCGAGGAGCTCCGCATAGAGGCGACCAATAACTGGGCGTAAAAAAACAATCTGAGGGACCTCGACGCGTGAGGGATTGTGGGTACAACGCACGTCACTATAGGGATAGTGTTACAGACACGCCTTGTCGACGTCCCCTTTTCGACTACGAAAAACAAAATGCAATATTCACATGGCAACGGGGTGTGATATACACTTTTGAGACCCACGCATTGGGGGAGTGGCTGCAGGGATCTTGTTAGGCAACTTCTGAGTAAGCTGGACTAAGTGCTGCATTGGATCCACTACCAGTGGGTTGAAGTGTGAGACTGATGGGCTGGTTGGCACTCCCGGCCATAGGGGAAGTGGTGGTAACACTGTCAACTGCCAGGAATACTGTGCAGAAGCTCAGACCTGTGGATGTGAGGGCTGCTGCTGGGTAGTCCTTGGCCCTGCTGCACCCCTATTGCTCAGAGGGGGGAATGGCACTGGTTACGGGTTGGGTCGGGGCAGGGGGGTCGACCCAGATCAGCGTAACAGCAACTAAAGGAAATTTGATACATTTCACATGACTTCATTTATATCGATGCAATAGTAGGATCAGTAAGAGGTGGTGCAAAGCCGACACAGAGAGCAGACATGTGGCACTAAGTGAAACAAGGCAGGAAAGCAGCAATCAAAACTACAATTTGAGACCCCCAACCATGCCAAAAGCCATAAAATAATGGAAGAGTCTCCCAATCTTTAACCCTCGATCACAGTGGTGCGTTTAATGATATCAAGGGCATGTTTAATAGGTTGGTATACAATCACTGGATGGAAAGATGGATACTCTAACCTTCAAAGTGGGAAACATGCAGGTTAGCTTAGACACGGACGGAGATTGGATGAGGTTGAAGTACAGGGGGGCCACAGTTGAAGATGAATCCTCAGCCGGGTAATGGGAGCTGCCCCAAGTGCCGATAAACAGGAGGACCTTGAGTCACAATCCAGGAGGAATAACCGGAGGATAGTGGGTGTACCTGAATCAGTGGACCAATGATTTAGGAAATCCTTGGTAGAATCCATCCTCCGGGGGGCACTCGACAGTGAAGACTTTTCTGCAGGTTTTTATCGTGGAAAGAGCACATTGAATTCCTAGCAGAAAGAGTCTGATTCTGGGAGCGCTGGCCTGACCAATTATAGCTCGCATTTTGAACTACCGAGACAGAGATCTCACTCTTCGGAAGGCCTGGGAAAAAGGCCCACTGATCTATAAAGGGGAAACCATCAGACTTTTTCCAGATTTCTATGATAAGGTGCTTGCGTCCAGAAGTACATACATCGATATCAAGAAGAGGCTCAGGGAGAGGGGCATGAAGTATGCCATGAATTTCCCACTAAGCTCAGGATGGAACATGAGGGGCGATTGCTGTTCTTCCAAATACCAAATGAAGCTAATACTTTTCTTGAGATGCTGCCCAGAGCCCAGAGACATAGGGGGAATAATGAGCAAGGGGGTAACTCCCTGTGAATTAAGTTTATGTATTGAAGACTAGTGTTAATCAGAGTGTCGTTTCTACTGGAGGTGGGGAGAGAGGAGCACAATAATGTTGTTGGGGTGCAGAGGTGGCTGGTGTAACACTCACCTGATTCCCGCAGAGGCGCCGGTCTTGACTGGGTGAATGCCGTATCTTCAAAGGTGATGTGTAACACACGGTTGGCTCTTTGGGCTGGACCTCTGTGCACTGTAGGTCTGACTCGAAGAGTAAGATGTCTGCAGATAGAAAATATGGGATTAATGAACTGGGGTTATTGGGTGCCTCTCTCCTCTTCCCTTTCTCTTCTCCTGTAGAACCCCAAAGGTTAACACCCTCACCTTACGTAAGTGAACGCCGAGCTCTCCATCTGCCTCGGGGCAGGGTGCCGTAACCAGTTTCTTCACTGGATAAGGGTGCAGGCCTCTTGACCTCAGAGGACTGCTGTCCGTCGTTAACTGCACGAACGGTAAGTTCTGGGCACTTCAAATGTCTTAAAAGTCTTTCGTAATGATATCTCTTGTTTTGCAGGGTTCCGGCGATGGCGGATGGCGGGCTGATGAGAGTTGAGGATCGTACCCGAGTGAGGAATAGAAGCGCCTGGAAGCACGTAAGTAAGCGCTTGTAGCCTGCTTCACCATGCGCACTAACTGTCCCTTTTATCTTGCAGGTACAAGTTCTGAGCTTTAGAGAAGCTGAAGGGTGCTGGAATACCCACTGGATTCGGCGTGGGAAGGAGTAATGGCACGTGAGTAATAAAGTTGCCCAATGTCTTTAAACGCACCTTCTTTTGTCTTTCAGATGCGGGAGGCAGCGCCGAAGGCCTCCGGAGCGTGCGAAGAGCTGGTAAGCTTTTGTCTTTCAGATGCCGGAATGCAGTGCAAAGACCTCCGGAGCATGCGAAGAGTAGGTAAGCCTTTGTCTTTCAGATGCCGGAATGCAGCACGAGGCGTTGGTGACAGCCGATGGACCAGGTAAGAGATGCGCTGCCACTGAAGACCGTAGTGCTAACCTGTTCTTTCTTTGTCTTTACAGGTGCTGCTGAAGACTGGATTCCAGGATGGTAAGCCTTTGTTCCCTTAGGCCCAGGATCAGAAGCAGAAGACACGATGAGCGTTCTGCTGCAGAGAATGCAGAATAACGCAAAGCAAGATTCATCCATCGGGTGTGGTTTAAATAGCCTCCTGTAGTGCTTAGGTGTCTCCTTCCACAGCCACGCCTAGGTAAGAAAAGAGTTCCTGCTTTCCAGAAGAGTTCCAGTGTTCTGAACCTAGGGAGTGGCTCCTGCCCCACCCAACAGGAAAAGTAGTCCCAAACAGAAGAGGATCAGGGGTTCAACTGGCAGGTAAGTAAGCAGCATGGTCTGCTGCAGGTAAGTCCACCCAAGCATTAGGAGCCCGGCGCTTCCAGCGCTGGGACTGGGCATCTTTATGAGCCTGGTGCCACTGGCGCCAGGACAGGGTCCAAAAGGTCCCAATTGGGACTGGCTGGCACTCGGAACCGGGGTTATGGGTCTGCTTCCAAGGGAGTCGGGCAAGTCCTGATCTTTTGGAAGCAGAGATCATGACAGCTGGTTGCTACAACGGCCTTCAAGCGGGAGCACATGACAGGCATTGTTTTTGGGTGGGATTAACTGGCATGTTGCAGGTGGGGGGACTTTTGGGTGTTGAGCAAACCTTTGGGGGGGCAGTGGTTTGGGGGATCATCTTCATCAATCACTGACTTTCCACTGCAATGGGCTATGGTGGTGCAGGGACATGGGTGCACAGCGGCATACTCGGAAATTGGTGTAAGCGAGTTATATGAATACGGCTAAAGGTATTAAATGTATGACATTGGGGGTCATTAAGAGTGCAGTGGTAAGGGGTTAACGGCCCGGTAAGGATGCTGGTGCCATTAACCCCTTACAGCCGCATTACGAGGGCCCTTAGCGGGAGGTTGGAATGACCCGGTAAGTCCCCATTCAAGGAACCCGGACCTGGACACGAGTTTGGAGGCAGCCATGGCGCTAATAGCACCATGGTTACCTCCAAACTCGTAATGACCCCCATTGAATGTTAGGGGTTTGAAATGCCCATCTACATCTCATATGGTGATACTATATATGAAACGTCACCAGTTTGATATATCATTTCTTCAGGAGACGCACTTGGGCTCATCAGGGGAAGCTCGATTTGGACATGGATGGGGTTGTCATTGTTATTTTTCTTCTTACTCTTCTTACTCCAGTGGGGTTTATATAATGATACATAGCTCGGTTGGTTTTCGCCTGACACGGATGACTAACCAAGAGGGAAGGGCGCTGTTGGTGACAGGGGTTATGCATGGCCAAGTGGTTACCCTCATTAACTATTATGGTCCTAATCAGGATACGGTAGAAACGCTGGAGTGAATAGCCCGACAACTTGATAAGAATTCTATAGGAGTGATCATTGGGGCGCGAACTTTAATGGGGTGATGGAACCTGAATTATATAGAACTGCGTGGGTCTATATGCCACATTTGAAGTTGACTTGGAATCTGCAAGAACTGAGCTGGACTTGGGAACTGAATGATATTTGGAGACGCAGATATGGGGAGGAAAGGGGCTATACATTCAGTTCCACGGTTCACCAATCGGCATGTCGAATGAATTTTTTTCTTGATCTCGCTCAGGATCGTGGGTGGGTTGCCAAGATCACAATTCTGGGACGCACGCTATCAGATCATGCGCCAGTAGTGATGAGCCTGGAGGTACCAGGGCGACCTGGGTATTTAAGAATGAGGGTTTGTCTGATAAGATGTTTCATTCAGGGACAACACAAGTCATTGATAACTTTTTGAGGAAAACGTGGGCTCTGTTACCTCTTATTCAGTATTGTGGGAAACCTTTAAGTGTGTGGTGAGGGAGGAATGCATTTCGAAGAGTCTGGGTTGTTGAAGAAATCTGGAAAGAACTGGCAGATAGTGAGGGGCACATTCAGCACTTGCAGGCAGCTGTAGAAGCTATGGGGAGTCCACTAGACAGAAGGAGCTTAGGGAAGAACTAGACAGATTTAATGGAGGTAGCTCAGAGAGAAGTGACGTTTTTGTTGGGGACAGCAGCGGTCAGGCAATACAGGAAAGGTCAGTGCACTTGGAGACTGGTCGCAAGGGCTGTTAAGGGCAAAACACAGGGGGCACATATTTTGCTGTCAAAAATGAGTATGGAGAACTGCAGTATGTGGATAGTGATAATCTTTGGGAATTTTGTCTAGTTCATACTTGTTTGTATTTGTCACATACTCAGGTGTCGCGGCCTGAGATCGACGGGTTCCTCAATCAAGTGGCGCTTTATTGGTGTGCTGAGGGAGAGAGAGAGTGGGTATGTCAAACCATTACGGGACAACAAATCCTTTAAGTGATTAAATGGCTTTACGTCCACATTTTATAAGTATTTGCACTGACAGAATTTACTAGATGGCCAGTTACCGGAGTCCATGTGAGAGGAGTTAGTTGCAGTATTGTGGGAATCAGGGAAAAGGGCAGATGAATGTTCTTCCAATCGCCCTATCTCGCCTATACAGATCATTAGATAACAATATCCTGGACAAATTGCTGACCACAAGATTAGCACCTCTGATGCATATGTGTGTACAATCAGATCAATCAGGGTTTATTCTGGGGCGCTCTAATCCTCATGGATTAAGGTGGATGTTTGGTTTAATGTCCGTAGTTCAGCAAGAGGACTATTGTAGCACCACTATTAGATGCTGTAAAAGCATTCGGTTGAATGGCCCTTCCTTTTCACAGTATTACGTTGGATGGGGATTGGAGAGGAATTTGTCTACATGGTCTCATTGCTGTATACCTTACCTAACACAAGAATCACAGTAAACGGCCAGCCCACCTCAGTCATTCCGTTGGAGAGAGGCATGAATACCTCAACCAATTCTATTTTACAACCACACTGTTACATAGATTCTTTCCTGATACTTTCCTAGATTAATGTGTTCACCACAGATTTTCTACATGTTGCCTGGAGTTGCCCGCCTGCGTCACGGTTTTGGGAGAAGGTCTTTGAGGTGTTAAGTGACAGAGGAGGGAGAGTGGAACCTGACCCGAAGGTGGTCTTATTAGGTTATACCAAACAAATCTCGGGACATGCGAGGAAACTGATGGGGCTGTTATTACTGGCAAATAGAAGGGTAGGGATGATGTGGGGGAGAGTGCAATGTCCTACAATAAAACAGTGGAAGAAGGATGTTTTTTACTGTAATGAAATGGAAACGGAATATGGCAGAATAGTTCATCGACGTGTCAAACCCAGGGATATCTGGGATCCCTATAAACAATAGCTTATTGCGCCCAGGCCCAAGAGACTGTGTTAAGCTCTAAAGAGGAGGTACCTTGAGGGAATGTCAATAGTGTGAGAGGTCTTAGTGCAAACTTAGTACATACAGATGGATCAAGGTTTATGAGGGAGGGAGATGTACTATCGCTATTGTGGTACTATGGGGCACAACACCATGATTTTGAATAATCACTATGCATGCAATGGGAGAAATGATGTTGGGACAGACTGCTGGCAGGGAGAGGGATGATTCACTGAACCACTTTTCTTTTTCTTTGTATTGTGGTTTGTTGGAAACAATAAAAAGAGTTTAAAAAAAGACAAACCCACTGCTCATGTATGTAATAGTGAAAATTATAAAGACATTGTCAATGTACTTTTATGTGTAAAAATACTAAAGCACTGTTATATATGTAAGCCATCTGTTTATTTATGGTAAAAACAGAAGAACACCTGAGGACACTCCCATTGTGTACATGTGTGCACCTTTGCCATGGGGGCTTGTGGCAGCAAAGGGAACACCTTTCCTGCCCTGTCGGACCTCGGTCACCTCATAGATTAAGCAGGACAATATATTTGCACCAGAAGGTCTATAAAAAGATTCCTGCCGATAATAGCCTGGGGCGCCACGAAAGCAATTGAAATGAAACATTGAGGAGTGAATGCCATGCTAGGATGTCTTGTGGGGAGATAATCTCAGACATTACTTAGGCTGGTCCACATCTTCACAGGCAGGCCGCAGGATCGCGTTTGTTTGTCCTCATGGTGGAATTACGAACTGAAGTCTATCCCCAACTAAGGAGAATGCAGTAGTCCACCCACTTGCTAAAAGGAGGGCACTGCAGTTTTCTGAAATGCCGCTTGCCCTCAGTGAGTGCCCTCCTCACTTTGCAGAGTGTGAAGTAGAAACAAATCGAACATCTGTTATAGGACTGCCTCCTGAGTGCTGTGGGTACTTTAATAAAGAGGGAAAGAGAGAACCCTGATGCAGCCTGTTATCCGCTCCTACGCCGAAGCAAGTCCATGGAAGATGAGGAGGAGGGAAAAAAGGAGGAAATAATCACCACACACCTGCATACCCCAATCTATACTGCCCCTTCGTAGTGGCAAAAGAGAGAAAAAGAAATGAAACATGGCCACTGGACCCCACACCGCCCCTTCCCTCCCTTCAATGTCCATGTTGGCCCCACTCCATAATATCCAATGACGCCACAAATCAGGCATTGTGTTCTTAGAGAGAGGTGATGTGCGTGCCACATGCTCCATCTCTCAACACAAGCAAGCATACTCATTTGTATTCTTTCATTGGAGTCCCATTCTAGTGTTTAAATCACAGCAGACTGCAGCTGCCTGTGTTTTTATAATGGTTTGATCTGGGAAGAGAATCTTAGCTAGTGCCCCTGAGAAGGCTGAAAATACATACTTCCCCAGGAGGTTGAGAGGAAAGAAGGACACATTTCTCTGGACAATAAATTGAAGAGTCCAATATGATACTGCTTGTCGTAGACATTGGAGGGAGGGGAAGTATGCATAACAATATTTCATGGCCTATTTATTGACCTATGTATTTATTTTACAGTCACGTTTGTTTTATTGCTTTTACTTTCATATTTATCAAGGTGGTTTCCCCCCCCAATTCTATATTCATGCAACTGTCCATCAGGAAAGTATACCCTCGTATTTCTGTAATGAACTATTTAAATGAATACATATAGCATACTCCTACTTTAAAATGCCATTTAGTTTTGTTTTTAAACCTGAAAAGATGGATCAATGTAAAGGTTATTGTTGGTAGTGGATTTCTCAATGTAATGTGGGATTGGCAGGTCATGGATAGGTTGATGCACTGTTTGACTGCCTTGAAGTGAGCTTTGCTTTCATTGTTGGCTTCATCTGGCAGGAGGTGGCTTTCACTGTGTTTATTAGTCGTTTGTGGGCCCCCTTCAGTTTCTCTTGTTTACGATTGAGACTTTTACCAATATTACGTTTCTATGTGTCCCAAGGGACTGGTGGTTTATACCTTATGGTTTGTTTTTTCTCTGGGGCATGTATGTTGACGTTGATCTTCAGGATCTTGAGTCCTCCCAGCATGTTGTTGCAGTCTTAGTACGTTATATCCAAAATTAAAGGCTAACCCAAACCATCAAAAGAACTATGATTGAAAGCTTCTTCACTGGAGCATGAAATGGCTGGTATTTATATTAAGGTACCCAGAGAGATGGGGGCGAGAGGGAAAGGGGTAATCCGAAATGTCCAGAGGAGAGAAAACCGAAAGTTATTTTCAGTAAAATAACTTTAATTTATTTCTCCTTCATACATTTCAGAATCAATCATTTCTCGGTAATCCTGAATGGAAGGGTCTAAGCTGTTTAATAACTAGATTTGGTGGATACATTGGATTACAAGACGTATGGGCTGTTTATGAAGGGGAGGCAATCAGTCTGCAATATTAATTAATTCAATAGCTTCATTTCTGTAAGAAATACCATAGAATCAAATAGTAATATACATACAAGATAAAAGACATCATAAAATAAACAAGGCAACCATTCATTCCACACAAATTTCAAGAAGAACAAGTTACTTTCTTACCTGGTAACGTTCTTTCGATGGGATGGTCTGACGACGTATTCCATATCTATGACATGTAATCACCACAGCTGTGCTGCTTCGGAAACTTTTTTCGGCGTCTGCATCCTGCATCGATGACGTCGATGCGCCGTCGTCGAGGACCTCCTCCGACATCCGACGTCATCCGATGTGATAAGTAGGACGCACGACGCCCGTAGCCTCAGTTGTAGTTTTTTCCCCCAGAACGTGTGACATTAGTCAACTGCCAGTCAGACACAAAGCCTTGCGGAACGTAAGCTGCAATCGCAAAAGAAATTTTGCAGCGGGGATGGCAGGGCGGGAGCGATATGGAATACGTTGTCGGACCATCCCATCGAAAGAACGTTACCAGGTAAGAAAGTAACTTGTTCTTCGAGGGGATTGGGTCCTCCGACGTATTCCATATCTATGACAGACTCCCAAAGCAGTACCAGAGCAAGGAGGAGGGAAAGAATTTAGAATCAAAATTTAGAATAGCCAATCAAATAGCAGAGCAAAGGACCGCCTTGCCAAAGGCCAGATCCTGTCCTCGGATGGAATCGAGGGAATAGTGACGTACAAATGTATGTACTGAAGCCCAGGTGGCTGCATCACAGATGTTGCGAATAGGAACACCCCTCTGCAGGGCAGTAGATGCAGCCATACCCCCTGCTAGAATGGGCCCGCAAGCCAGCCGGTGGGTCCTTACCCGCCAAGCGGTAACACTCCGAAATGGCTAAAACAATCCAGCGAGACAAAGTCTGTTTCGTCACAGCTTGCCCCAAACGCTTTCCAGCGTAACCATTAAAGAGTTGATAGTCCACTCTGACCCGGGACATGCGTGAAACATAAAAGCTTAAAGCTCTCCTAGGATCAAGCCTATAGAGCCTCTCCTCTTCCTTACCAGGATGCGGAGGAGGATAGAATGCCGGAAGAACAACCTTCTGGGCCAAATGAAATTCCGTCACTACCTTCGGAAGAAAAGAAGGACGAACTCTAAGGACAACCCTGTCCTTGTGAAATACAGTGAAGGGTGGCTTAACTGAAAGTGCCTGTAACTCACTCACTCTGCGAGCGGAAGTAACCGCAACTAAAAACACAGTTTTCAGATTTAACAGCCTCAAAGGGCAAGAATGTAAAGGCTCAAACGGAGCACCCATAAGAAATTTAAGAACAAGGTTTAAATCCCAACCGGGCACCAGGAAAGGTGACGGAGGGAACACATTAGTGAGCCCTTTCAGAAACTGTGAAATTAAAGGGATTTTAAAGTAAGAACACTCTTCAGAAGAGCGCTTAAAGATGGGCAGCGCTGCCAGGTAACCTTTAATTGTACCCACTTGCAAGCCCCTGTGGGCCAAAGAAAGTAAAAAGGACAGAACCATGGGGATGTCACATGCAAAAGGATCCACATTCTGAACTCTGCACCAGTTGCAGAACTTATGCCAACAGCAACGGTACAGAGACTTTGTTGCTGGCCTTCGGGCCGAAAGCAACACCTCCATCACGTCTTCAGGGAGGTCCCAATCCTTATACCTCAACCTTTCAGAAGCCAAGCGTGAAGGTTGAGGGATTTGACCTCTGGATGGAGAACCTGACCCCAATCCCATGAGAGCAGATCGTCTCGGTAGGGAAGACGACGTGGAGGGCAGATGGACAAGTCGAGAAGGTCCGGGTACCACGTCCTCCGAGCCCACGCCGGAGCAATGAGGATCATCCGGGAACCGAACTTCCGTAACCTCCCCAGCACTTGCGGGATGACGGAGACTGGAGGAAACGCATACAGCAGCGGGAATGACCACTCCACCACAAACGCGTCTCCTAAGGCTCCTTTTGGAGGAAATTCCCGCGAGCAAAACCTTTCGCACTTCCGGTTGACACTGGAGGCGAAGAGATCCACTTGAGGGGTCCCCCAAAGGGCGAAGATCTCCAGGAGAATCTCTTGAGCCAACTCCCACTCGTGAGAGATCGCGCTCTGCCTGCTCAGAGCGTCCGCCGTCACGTTTTCGTCTCCGGCCAGATGAACAGAGATCGAAACTTCCTGCTGGATGGCCCAGAACTCGAGCTGCATCGTCTCCCTGCACAGAGGAAGTGACCCTGCCCCCCCTTTTTGTTGAGGTAGTGCATGGCCACTGTGTTGTCCGTCAGGATCAGGACACTCTTTCCTCGCACAGTCGGCAGAAAAGCCTTCAGGGCTAGTCTGACGGCCCTCAGCTCCAACAGATTGATATGGAGTCTGGACTCCGACGGAGACCAACGACCGCTGACTGTCAGCCCGTTGGGATGAGCTCCCCATCCCGTGAGGGATGCATCCGTCACGATCGTCACCTCCGGCCAGGGAAGCCAAAATGGAGCCCCCTTCATCAAGTTGCCTTCGACGGCCCACCACAGAAGGTCCCGGGCGACCGAGGGCGGCACCTGAACCGGGTCCGACATCCTGCCGGAGGACTGCGACCATTGCGTCTTGAGTGCCCACTGCAAAGATCTCATCCGCAGACGAGCCTCTGGCACCAGAAGAATGCAGGATGCCATGAGGCCGAGCAACCTCAAGAACTCGAACGCTGGGAGCGTCTGGGCATGCTGAAACTTGTGCACCATCTGCTGAATGTGAAGAGCCCTCACCTGGGGAGGAAAACACTGCCCCAGGGAAGTGTCGAGCACTGCTCCGATATACTGGAGCTGCTGTGTTGGCGTCAAATGGGACTTCTTTAAATTGAGGGAGAAGCCCAGCCTGTGAAGGGAGTGGCAGGTGACGGACAGATGATCCAGGACTTGCTCGGGAGAGCTCCCCCTGATCAACCAATCGTCCAGGTAGGGGTAGACGTGAACCCCCCCTTGCCTGAGATGCGCTGCCACCACTACCATGAGCTTGGTGAAAACCCTCGGGGCGGAGGTCAATCCGAACGGCAGGACCCGAAACTGAAAGTGCGAGTCGCCAACCGTGAACCTCGGGGTACTTCTTGTGCTTGGGATGGATCGGCACATGGAAGTAAGCATCCTTGAGGTCGAGTGACACCAACCAGTCCTGAAGCTGAAGGGCCTGAAGGACTTGAGAGAGAGTAACCATCTTGAACTTGTCCTTCCTGAGGAGTTTGTTCAAACCGCGCAAGTCCATGATGGGTCTCAATCCCCCGTCTTTCTTCGAAATCAAAAAATAAGGGGAATACCATCCCTTGTTCCTCTCCGCTACAGGCACCAGTTCTATGGTGCCTTTCTCCAGTAGGGCTTGAATTTCCTGCGCAAGGAGCGGATCCGGACTCTGCAAAGAGAGGTTCCCCGGTGGATTGTCGCGAGGCCTGTGCCGAAAGGGTAGACAGTAGCCGTGGGTTATGATCTCCAGAACCCACACATCTGAAGTAATGGCTTGCCACTCTACAAGATACTGTGCCAGCCTTCCCCCAACCGGCGAACCATGGGACATGGCCTCATGACTGAGTGGGAGCGGCTGCAGCGTTACCTGAGGGGAAAGAGGCAACTGCCCGAGCGGCCTTGGCACCACGGGTACCCTGTCGTCCACCTCTGGTACCCCTGCGTTGGCCTCTTTGACTGCCAGCTCCTCTCGCTTTACTGAAGGATGAGTAATAGCGAAAGGAACCACCCCTCCACTGCTGTCCCCTAGGACGAAAAGGCGGAGGTTGGCGAAATGCAGCGTCCAACGACTTTGCTGCAGCTTTTGAGGTCTGCAACCTCTCAAGGCTCTCGTCAGCCTTGCTGCCAAAAAGGTGTTCACCGTCAAAGGGCATGTTGAGGAGCCGGGAAAGCAGATCAGGAGCAAACCACGACTTCCGGAACCACGCAAACCTGCGTATCACGGTGCTCGCCGCCATGGACCTACTGACGCATTCAGCTAAATCCAAACCCGACTGAACGGACTCACACATGGCATCCTTACCATCCTGGACCATAGCAAGGAAACCATCCCGTTCGTCCCCTTCGGGAATATGTTCAGCCGCTAACGCAACACAGTTCCACAGAGTGTGTGTGAAACGAGACAAGGCACAAATGGAGTTGGCCGCCTGAAGCGCCATACCACCAGAAGAAAACACTTTCTTCGACCAGCCATCAAAACGTTTGTCGTCCCTATCAGGAGGGATGGAGTGGGGTGCCTGGTCAAGTAGCAGGGGTCGCTACTGGCTGGACGGTATTTTCGCGACAAGGATCTGCCCACCGCCGGGAGACTCTCCGGAGCAGTCCAAGCCGCCGCCACCCTTCTCTGTAAAGCCATATGGAACGGCAGTACCGGGTCAGTTGGGGGACCAACATCAAGGATGTCAGTTAGATCATCCTGCACAAACTCCCCTGGGGGAGCAGACCATCGCAAGTACTCAGAAACCCTAGCCATAAGGCGCCGGTACGAGGAATCGGCATGAGAGCCAGGCTCAGGCCTACAGAACTCCACCTCCGGAGAGGTGTCCAGTCCACTGGCATCATGCAGTGACTGCCACAAATCGTCAAACTGACTATGGCCCGAGACAATTTCATCTGGAACCTGACTAGGAACCAGGCCATCAGAATCCTCATCCGCCTCTGAAATGTATTCCAGGTGGCGAAAAGAAGGCACCCGAGAGTGCTTGCTCTTAACCAGAGCCTTCCTAGGGGGTTCCCCCGTGCCACGGGGTACCTCCGACACGAAAGGTGTCGATGGCGTCGAGCGAATCGGCGCCGGCGTCGAGAGAACAGGCATCGGCGCTGAGAGGATCGGCGTTGACGTCGAGGAAATCGGCGTCGACGTCAGATGCAGCGCCGCCAGCATCGGCGGCGTCGACACAGCCCTCGAAGCCGGAGCCCCGAGCGTGTCCTTCGACGACCTGAGCGTCCACCACCCCATCCGTGCCCCCTTGTGACTGTCTTTTTTTAATATAATGGTTTTGTAGCTTGCGAGCGGTGTCTCTCGACCTCTCACGACCGACCCCACTCGGGGGCGCGGACGGCTTAGTACCCTGCGACTCAAGAATCGCCAGCATTTTCTTCCCGAAGGAAGCCCATTCCTCCGGCGTCGCATGGCTGGTTGGGTAAGCGACGTGCCGGGCAGAGTCCTCCGAAGAGGACCTGGAAGACGACCGGTGTCGGCGCTTCTGAGAATGCCTCGAAGAGGCTGAGGAGTGGCGAGACCGACTCCTAGAAGCAGACCCACGAGACTTCCGACGATGACGCGGAGAGTCACCCCTCGAACCATCCGTCGAAAGCCCCGCAGACTTCGACTTCCAGGGCTTGGACACCCGACCTACCGACAACTTCTTCTTACGTTCGCGTAAGGCTTTGGACATGAGCGACTTGCAGTCGATACAGTCATCCGTGTCGTGGGCCTCCCCGAGGCACCAGAAGCAGGCGTCGTGCGAGTCCGTCACCGACATCTTGGACCCACACTCCCCGCACTTCTTGAAACCCGGACGCGGGGTCGAAGACGAAGTAGAAGACATCTTCACACGAAGAATTTTCACAAAAACAGGTTCGAAGAACCGAGAAGAACAGAACTCCAAAGAGTTGAGGCGTTAACCGAGATTCACGAAGCAACACGTTCACGGAAAAAACGGAACTGAGGCTACGGGCGTCGTGCGTCCTACTTATCACATCGGATGACGTCGGACGAGGTCCTCGATGACGGCGCATCGACGTCATCGACGCAGGACGCAGACTCAGAATAAAGTTTCCGAAGCAGCACAGCTGTGGTGATTACATGTCATAGATATGGAATACGTCGGAGGACCCAATCCCCTCGAATCGTCTTTATAGGAAGTGTGACAAATCCCTAGATGTTGTCACTTCTCCCCAAGGGGGGATTCCCTTCCCATGAGTACAGGGAGGGGAGGCCGCTACCCGATATTCCCCCCCTGGGGGAGTACACAGCAGGAGGATCTCATGGGGAGAGACTCCCACTCCGGGGGCAAGGACGACGATCTAGGGAGAATGCGGTACAACACCCCTCACCCAACACTGTATGTCTGTAAGACAGAAACCCCAATATTTACTGAGATGAGTAAGAGTAGGCATGACCTAACAAAGACTTCCTTGGGATGTACTGGGATGAGGAGGATGCAGAGCAATGAAGAGCACTTGGAAGAATGTAAATGAATGTTCTAGTTGTCATTGGTCTTTCCAAACAAAGATAAAGATAGGACTTAACCAATTGTCAATCCCTCCCTGGAGGAACTGAAAACGAGACAGCAGTTTGGTGCATGAAGAAAAAGCTGTGACCAAGACGCGGGCCAAGAAGGAGAGGGGTCCACAAACGGTCCTAAATTGACAGAACGGGCGAGAAGCTGGCACAGCAGAGGTCCAGGTGAGTGCAGGAGTCTGACAGCACGGTCGAAGGAAGATGAGCAGCCTGCAGGGGACCAACAGCTGCAGAGCAGCCGCAAGATGCCAGAGAACCAGAGAAGCCATGCAAGACCTGAACACAGAGAGGAACGATCCCAAGATCGACTGGGAGACGCCGGATCCAAACCTGAAGGTACAGGCACTGGAACGGCACCAGAACAGTCGGCAGGAATACCAGAGGGTCGCAGAGGCAACACAAGGGGAACAAAAGAGAAATTCCCCAATACAGGGGCAAGGGGGAAAATCCCAGTAATATATTAAAGAACACTAATAATCATCCACAAGGAAACAGAGACCGGGGTCTGGGACCCTCAACCAAAAGGGAAGTTCATTACCAGTCATCCTCCTTGTGGCAGTACTTGGCAAAGAGCTGAGCCGATTCTGCCAGAAGAGAACCATAGAAAAACTCAGGTCTGGGACGCACACCCACAAAAGAAGATCAATATAACTCATCTTTGTGGCAATACCTGGCTCAAGAGTGAACCAGGTCTGATGAACACAAACCAGAGGAAAGCTTAGGTCTCGGACCCACAACTCGAATGGAAGAATAGTACAAGTCATCTTCTTCGTGGCAGTACCTGGCGGGAGAGTGAACTAGGTTTGCCATACTAAATATACTGAGAAAGGTCAGGGGAAGAGTCATTCTCCTGGTGTTGTGAACTGTGAAACCAAGTATGAGAAAGGCCAGGGGAAGGGAGTCATTCCCCCTGGGGTTGTGAACTGCAAACCAAAGTCTGAGGAAGACCAGACGAAGGGAGTCATTAACCCTGGTGTTGGGAACTGTGAGAACATAGCCAAGGAAGCTAGGTGAAGGGAGCCATTCTTCTGGTAGTTCAACTTGTAAGCAGGATCAAACCAGTGATCCAGGGCAACAGAGACATTCTCCTCCTGGAGTAAAGAAATAGTGAACCCTTTTGATGCAAAGTTTTGGATGATCAACAATGCGTTGTTAGCAAAGTTACCAAAACCGGGGAAGGGAGTCATTTCGCCTAGTGAAGAACTTGCCGCCAGAACTGTGCGATCCAGTCCCGGAGGGAGGGACTCATTCTCCTGGCCCAAGAACATTGATGCAGCGTTTAGTTTAGTTATTAGTGTAAGGGACAGTGACATTTTGACACATGACGGTGGACTTTTTAAGTTATAAAGACATCCTGACAGACCCATTAGCACCTTCGTTTTGGCAGGGAAACCCCTCAGATATAGGGAAAGATAGGTTTTCTTTTTACTTTCATATTGAATAAAAGTCTATAGCAATCACTATGCCACCTGTGTGTCAGTCTCCTCCTGCTGCACCATTACACACGTTTTTAACAATAAATCGCTGATCAGCCAGTACTTTTTGAAGTGCCACAGAATAAAATGAGGTGTTCATTAAACACCTTTTCCTGATAGCTAGCACAGTTCTCAGGTAAGAAAGTATTGTACATGAGATCACAGGAGTGTCAGCTAGAAGGATAAAGTGCATTGCTTGTATACATTGGATAAAACTAAGATTACTGTATAAATCTTGACAATTCATCCCTTCTCCCCAGAGAGGAGCCACCGCCTTTCAGGCTAGGGAGGTGAGCCCCCTAAGGAAGACCCTCTAGGGGTCTGGGCAAGTTGCTCCCCTTTTGGGAACAAGGACTTCCATTCCGATAAGGAACTCCCAGTCGAAAACATACTTTCTGCCTATATGGGTGTTGGAACCTATTATAACCCTAACCAACAAAGACCCTTCTTTCACTCTATTGGCTTCAGGTATTGTTGAACATTGTTTCAATGCAATGATCAAATGAGATGGACACAATTCTTTTGTACTGATGACGTGAATAAGAGCAGAGTGGAGTGGACTGCGAAAGGAGGAGAGACTCCTACCGGAGGGAAGAGACTCATCACGCAGAGGCAAGACGTCCTGGAAGGGGGGAGCTACTTCAAGCCACGGAACTAGCAGTGGCGTGGAGTAAGCAAGACTACCTGGAAACTGAGAGGCGGGTGCTATGACTGACCAAAAGGCTCTGGTCTGGAGAGGGACGGAGATGGGAAGAAAACCGACTTCCCCGGTGGCATGACTGCTGGAGAACAGTGGTGGGTCTGGCGCCCAGCCAAAGACACCGAGACCAGATGAAGGAAAGGAGTCTGGGTTCCAAAGCTCCACACGGCAAGTGCCTTTGCTGACGAGACGAGTACCAACAGGGAGGCGAACGCTCCCCAAGTGAGGATGCCAGTGAGGGCTATGAACTTTGGTTTTCAAGATTGCCAAAATTGACAAACGTACGAGAGTTCGAGAGAACGGAGCAGGCACCTGGCCCAGGTGAAGAGAGTGAAAGAGACACGAACACTGTATATCAAGTCAGGGAAAACAGCCAACAGTACAAGAGCCTAATTGAACCGAACAGGCAGATGCATGCGTAAAAAGGACTGAAAGGGATGCATCTGCTTTATGTCAAGGCTGGGAAAGCTGTCAAAGAAACAAGGAACTGATACAGTCGGACAAGCATATGTTCGATGTGGAACAGATTGAAAGCGATATGAACATTCTGCAACAAGGCTAGCAAGGCCAACTAGGTAATGGGAACTTGCAAAACCTCAGCAGGCAGACGTCCTACGTTTATCAATTTTCTTGAGAACCAATAAGCACGCCAAAGAGCTACAGGACTTTGGGGAGTCCCAGTTTCACGAAGGTTGGATACAGACAAGTGTGGTGAAAGTGGTCCTGGAGGGATTTGAGTACTGGTAAAACTCTGAGAAAAGTAATACAAGGATAATTCTTCTTTTCTAAGGGGGAAGAACAACCCATACAAAAAGAGAAAACCAACAAACTCTATAAGAAAACTGTGAATTGTGTTAATATTAAGAATGAGAACAAGTCATATAGGAGTTGGCCCAGGCAAAAAGCCCATTCCGAGGCTATTGTGCAAGCCTCCCTTTTTCTTTTTAGTTAGATTTTCTAAAGTGGTAGGACCAGTTAATTAGGATTTGGACTCAGGACCATTTATTTTGGACTTCGACAAGCACCCTTATTTTTTGTTTAAGAAGGTAGGGAACTTCCCTCATACTGATGGGCTCACATAGGCATTTTAATTTAAATAAACAACCTTTAATCATGACCCACTGAGCTCAGAGTCCTTCTTCTGGCTCACCACATTACGCAGTAATAGAATTAAACTGCATTAGCGAACATGATCATATATTGGACAAAAAAGAGAAAATGTAAGAGATCTTCCGGGCCGTAATTACACAGATCACAAATGATATTATCTCGAGGAAATGAAGCCCATTTAGCCGAAAAAGTCTTCAAAGAAAGTCAATTAAAATGGGTAGAGAAATCCCACCTTAGCATAGGGCAAGTTAGGCCTTCAAGCGTCCTGACATTTAAGTTAATAAATATCTTTTTGTTTGAACTTGAAGTCTGTTGTCTGTGTCGTGCTTAATGATGCCTTCACACCGGGAAACTATTTTGTTCCAGCAACGAGTTAAAGAAAATTATGACATCTACTACCATATACCATCACACTGAGGGCTTTGACCCAAAACGTGTTTATTTAGAGAAACTCTTACTTCGTCCATAGATACTTGCACATTTATGGATCTTACCCCATTTGAGGCAGACTCCATGGTCACCCTAGAAGGATTTGCCTTTGTAAGGCAGACCTCCAGCCAACCAGACACAGAAAAAACAATCCTCTGAGGAAAAAGGCTTAGTGCACCTCTTTGCAAGGAAAACAAATGTATTTTGCATACAAAAAGGAAAAGGGTGACAGGGTGCCATAGGACCTAACTGCCAGAGAGCTCACTGGACTAGTTCAAAGGATGCAAGTTATTATAAGGCAGACCACGGTCACTCATGATGCACACAACATACAGTATTTATCCCCCACCCTCATTGGCTACCACCTATACACATACTACCGGTACCCTATAGTCGCTTGGCTAATTGACCACATGCTAATCTACCCTTACCCTCTAACACATAGTCCTCCATCCCTCCGCCTTGGTTTCCCGCTGCCTGATTGGCGGGTTGCTTGATATGTTACACTCCCCATGGGCCTAGTCACATGATGTCCCCTTCCCGCTTCTGCTCCTTCCAACTTCTTGCTCCTTTCCATTGGAACCGCCTACCCCTCCCCGTCCGCTCTATTACCTCCTAACCTTCATTTCAGACTTCTCTAAAATCCTATCTCCTTCACTCACCCCCCTAGCATCTTGTTGCTTCCTCTCCCACCAATGAAGCCATCTCCACCTACAGCTCTTACCCTCCTCTCTCACTTTGGTCCCTCTCCACTTGCGCTTAACCTCATCAATAATGTTAATTGTTCCTTGTACTGTTTTGTGGTTTAGATTTAATGTCATGTATTGCTTGTTGTATTTGCTTGTTCCTCATGTAAAGTGCTTTGGATTAAAGCGCTATATAAATTAAAATAAATACAAAATACAACTGATGTGCACCTAGTCTTTAAGATGCGCTGAGCGGATACTTTCTAGGTCAAATTGGCCCATTCAGAATAAAGGAGTGCTTCTCTTGATCCCAGACATGCGGGTGCCCCCACCATACCTGCCTGTTGCAGGATTACATTTATTGGCATTATCCACTTGGCTCCTCGTAGTACAAAAATCATGAGCTTCTCCTGGACCTCTCGGGGACCACACTACTCATCCCAAATTGTGAAGGATTTAGATGTTCTCTTTGTGGCCATCTGGAAGTTCAAATGGGATGACCATCATTCTGGGGGTGCGCTAGTGCCCTAAATCTAGACCAGGCCTTTGGCAGCTGAAGACCTCTGCCCCGGCTCCCATGGGTTTATACTTCGGGACGGACACAGCCATACGCGTGCTTGGACATTCACATTCCTTTCTTTTTCGCAGGCCTGCAGCACGATACAATTGTATTATATCTATCAGGCCTGAAGGCCTCTATGCTTGGATTCCCTGCTGGGGTTTGGGATGGGAAAGTGATTTGGAACTCATAATCATGCCGTTCTGCTACTTTCACCATGGTCTGTGGCAGACTAGGCCTAACTCTAAATATGGCAGTGCTTCAGTATTTCTAACAGCAGGGACC
The DNA here is from genome assembly GCF_040938575.1 of Ambystoma mexicanum. Lineage (NCBI taxonomy): Eukaryota > Metazoa > Chordata > Amphibia > Caudata > Ambystomatidae > Ambystoma > Ambystoma mexicanum. The sequence continues at coordinate 539,175,416 of NC_090940.1, forward strand.
AGGGCTGGTGTTTACATTATTCTTCATTATATTTCAACTATTGTACACATTTCTCTCCCTAAATACCTACCTACTAGAGCCCTTCGGTCTTCTAGTTCAAACTCTCTGCAGGTCTGACGTTTCTTCAAGCAGGGAATGGGGGAGGTGTTGGGTAGATCTCTTTCTTCAGCAGGAGCCTCCCTCTGGAATGGCCTCCCTACCCTTCTCAAACTTGAGCCATATCTCCTCAAGATCCAGAAGCTTCTCAAGACCTTCCTCTTCTCCTCCTCCTTCCATCTCCCCCCTCCCTTGTTGATTCTCCTGTGCTGTTATGACTGTCCTCCTGGACCCCTCTAAGTCATACAGGGGCCAGGCCTCCCCAACCAGTCTGCCTCAGCACCCCTCCCTTACTAGAAGTGCCCCCTGGGCACCCTCCCTGACCAAACTACTGAATCTGGTTCTCCCCACCCCCTGCTTGCATTAGCTCTCCCTCACCTTATCCGCACCTCACTGCCCGACCTTTATTATGGCCCTAACCCCGCCTCCTTCCATTTACCCTCATCCCTTTCCCCAGTGTACTTGCCCTCCTGGCCCCACCTTGCACTTACCCAGGCCCCCCTTTACCTTCCTTCTTGCCCTTACTCCCCCTCCACTTCCTGATTGCTGCACTTGCGCAATCAGAATGTTACAAGACCTAGTAGGACCATTATTGTTATCTTCCTCTGTTCACCCTCCCCCCCCTTGTCTTGTGGGCCCTGGAAACACTTTCTGCTGTATAGGCGCCATAAAAATGTCCAATAAATAAAATAAGATATCACACACACCCCATACCTGGGCCTACCTATGGTTCCACAATTGTTACAAAATGCTACACGTGTTACCCTTGTTTTAAACGTTTCACCCCCTTGCGACTGCGCACGTTCATTTGAGGCACATGTGGTATACAGCTCAGCGGTAATGTGCTCGTCTTGGAAGCAAGATGATGCAGAGCAACAGAGGTTCAAAACCCAGATCTGCGCTTCGAATCATCGTCGGTATTAAGTGCGTTATAAATAAACACCTATCAATATAATTTCCTTGTGCATTAATAGAGCTGGACCCATCAAACACACACACACACGCGAGTCAATCATCAAGGGTCATGAGACGTTACATAAGACATCCTCATCGTCATCAAATAGGTTGGAATCAGGCCCTTGCCCAATCCTAGCATTGAAATCTCCCCCCGAAATTTGCCAATCAGGCCCAACTGTGGTAGGATCATTGAGTGTGTCCATGATATTGCATAGTTCACAGAATGATTGTTTAGAATTTCCTTTGGACGAACTATTACAAATGTTGCCTATATAAAAAACAAAAGATTCAGAGTTCCCTAGGATTCAAAATGTATCAAATTCAGAAAAAAAGGAACAATTTTTACATAAGATGCATACACATAGCTAACCAGGATTGCCATACCCCAAAAGCAATATCCTGTTTTTGGTGGCCTAATTCTGAAAGGTAACATAGCCGTCTGAAGCAATATCGCTAATAGCCGATGTTTCTTGCAGTAAGATAATATGAAACTATACCAATCTAGATATTATATTGGGATTGTCGAATTTGGTTTTATAGCTGCCACTATTCCAGGGTATAAAGTTAAGATGTCTGGTGTGATCTATAGATTGCAGCATGTACATATCAAGATTGGTTGCTAAAGGGGCAGATAATGCAGAGATAATTGGTGTCAATCTCTTTCAACAAAGATAGAACTTCAAACGTACTTGCAGTGGGGTTATAACAAGAGCGGGCACATAGCCAGTATCTTGAAGCCCCATAGTGGACTGTTCCTCGATGAGAGAGCTGATAAGTTCACCATGCCACTAGAAGTGGAATTCAAGTCCAAACAAGTACGTAGATCACCAGAACTCGTGGCTACAGGAGTATGCCGAGGGGAAGGTCCTTGATCAATAGGCGGCACAGACAAAAAAGGGACAAAGGAACCACTTTGATTCTACTAGGTAAAAAATGTGAAGTTTGGTTAGAGTGCAATACATATTGTAGTAAGTTAGCGAATGCAACAAGCACACAATCGCCGTCAAAGTTCTTCCTTCCCTGCTCAATCCATGATGTTCTTTGCGCCATTAAAATCTCTGGGATACATTTTAGGTCACACAATCTTTGTGTTCATTCAGTGGGACACTTTATTTAGTAGAGATGCTGTAGGTTCAGCTGCGTTGTCCCTAAGGGGTTCTACTTGCACCAGAACACAAGCGAAGGGGATTGCTTCAGGTGGAAGGGAGGTCGAGCTACCAGAGTCAAACCCTGAACAATAACTACTCCAAAGGAGGATAATTTCCTCTGGATTGTCGACAAGGACAGGGCTTGTGAACTTTGTGCCGTGCAACCGGTACCAATTTCGTATTTGCTGCAGTTTCACTTTCGGAGGTCGTGGTAGAAGGGGCCTGGTTAGTAAAGCCTTCTGTATTTTGTTTTGCCACGCAACACTTGAAATTAATCAAGAATCACAAGTGAATTCACTACAGAAAACTTGAATTATTTCACAAAATCTGTTAGGCATTTAAACATATCGCCTAAGACAGGGATAACAGGATAACAGGCTTTTTCCCCGCCATACTTTATCAGAAGCCGACCACTCCTTAAACATGTCCTTAAGCTGTACAAAACAGCGTGTTCAGAAGGGCAAGAAGTAGGTGTTAGGATATAATTATGATCCAAGGGTGGAGTAATAGCACCTTCGTGGATAAGGGTATTGTCGCTTTTCATTTCGCCATAATCCTAACACCCTTGGCTGGAGATATGCCAGTTTGCATAGGGATTGCTAAAGTAGAAAGAGGTCAGAACTACTTCTCATCTAACTGCTAGAACTTTTAGACCCAACACACCTGCCAGACTGTGCTTTGTCCGTGCTTTGCCGCGACTTCGCCAGCATCAGGGATTATGTGCCCCCACACTCTCCAGGTAAGCACAAGCAGGTGCCGCCCCTTCCAGGCAGGAAAGGAAAAATGGATGTCTGGAGGCTCCCCCTTCCTGATCGCCACTGCATTTTGTCCGCACTTCCATCAGGGATTATGTGCTGCCAAACTCCAGGTGAGCACAAGCAGGTGCCGCTCCTTCCAGGCAGGAAACGAAGTATGGATGTCAGGAGGGTCCGCTCTCCTGAGTCTAACTGCGCTTTGTCCGTGCTTTGCCAGCACCAGAGATTATGCGCATGCTGCCACACTTCAGGTGAGCACAAGTGGGCCCCCAATATATATGGGATGAAGTGCCTCCACTGCACCTTACACGGCTATTGCAAGTCACAGAGGAGTTCAGTGACCAAATGGAGGACCGAGGCAGAAAGCAGAGTTGCTTTATAAAGTCATGGAACACTGTGGTAACTTGCAATACCCTTTTCTATGGTAGGAGGGTAGTTTATTGCTTATAATACATGGCTACACAGTTATCCCTTTAATACCTGGTGTCATAGTGAATTTAATATGAGAGATCTTCTAGTTGTTAATGCATATAATAAATGGAAAGCCTGTTTGGATTAAAACAATCACCAACATGCAGCTTGTAATGTGTTGCAGAAAAATAGTTTAAGCAGTTAAATATAGTTCTTCTAAAATAATTTTAAAGGTTTCAAATAAATTATAACATGCAGATAGATGATTGCTTTCCCCTGTTAAACTCCAGGCGTGCACTGTGAAGAAAATGAACATACTAACAAACAGTTCCTTATCAAGTAATGTCTGTAAAGTGACACAGAAAGCTATTTTAGAAGACAGGAATCTGAGAGGCTAGTGACAGCCTTAATTAAGTGCTCCGGTGACAGCTGGAAATCTGTTCTGTGCTGGCTCGAGCATAGAGACAACATAAGGCCAGACTCCAAAGAATAAGGAGAAGGTGAGGAGGTGATATTTAACCCCACTAAGGAAATTTACTGAAAAGGAGTAATAGGCCCACACTCCATGGGGCAGCAGGGAAACAGGGTCTAGGCAACAAGGGAGAAAAAGAAACTCCAAGAGGGGATAATGAAACAGCGGAGGGGCCCCCCCTACATCTGCTGCCCAGCCAACCCCCCCCCCCACGGACCAAACAGGTTACAGCGAGCAGTAGGTGAATAGAACTACTGGGTAGAGAATCAGGAGCACCAAGATGAGATTCAAGAGCACCAAGAGAGACAGGGGAATCAGACCATAATGTCAAGGAAACACCCTAGGAGTCGGAGAACAATCGGAGAAAAGAAGCACAGTCAGAGGGAACAATACATTTCTCCCGATCCATGTGAACAGGAGACAAACACTAGAAAAGGGGAAAGGGTCTTCGCTAGAACCCGGTACAGCTCACACATGTCAAAAACAAGGGCAAAAGTGGCATCAGCATCCCAACAAAGCCCCCAATCAAGGCAAGAACCCAGTATCAAACAGCTGTGGGGCCCAGGGAACACAACAATACCAAGAAGAGGGGACTCCGTGCAAAGCTACCCCACACCAACCACAAGAGAAGAAGGCATGATGGCAAGTAAAGAAGATATGCAGGGGCGGTTCAAAGAATTTCTAACTCAGTTTGTCGTCCTTCCAAACGCAATTTGAGTCACTAAAAGAAGAAATGACACTTTCACTAAAAGAACTCAAAATAGTCATGGCCAAGTTAGAAGAAAGGATGGACTCTTTGGAAAAAGTGGTACAAAGCATTGAGGAAGCTACACAAAAAGAAATGAAACACAGGAACATCTAGCACGCCTAACACATAACCTGGAAATCCAAAACAAAGATTTGGAGAACCGATCCAGGTGATCTAACATTCGGATAAAAAATCTCTCAGAAACGGTGTAGGACGAAGATTTAAAAAGCACGGCCCAACAACTACTTGTAGAAATACTAGAAATAGACAAGGAGGATCTGGTCCAAATGGACAGAATACATCAAGTGGGACCAAGGAGGACAGGAGAACCAGGAGCCCGTCCAAGAGATGTCCTAGTGACAGTAACATCCTATGGCCAGAAGAAACAGATCCTAAGGAAAGCAAGGGAAGCGGGGCAAGCGAGAATAAACGGTAATGAGGTACACCTGTACCAAGACCTAGCACAGACACCCTCCTAAAAAGGAGACAAATGCGGACAGTGGCGAGATTCCTAACAGTGAAACAGACAAGATACAAATGGACGCTTCCCTTTGGCTTATTGTTTACATGGGAGGGGTGAACCCACAGAATTGCAAGGTATGAGGGCGAACAGATCTTAAACATGCAAAGAGAAGGAGGGAATATTGAGGAACGACGAAGGGGCGAAGTAACGCACAAAAACCAGGGGAATGGAAAACAATATCAAGGAAAGACCAAAAAGGGACAGAGGCAACGCAACGAGTGGAAAAAGACATTTGAAATATGGGCAAGCTAAACAGAAGGCTACAAAATCGAGGAGGAGATGTGGACATAGAAATGACCCAGGAAGGAGTAAGACAAAATCATGTAACGTATGATGCGGCCCAGAGGGAAGGGAAGAAGGGGCGCACCTTGGAACCGGTAGTGGGGTTTAGTAATCCCCACAATGATCTCTCGGTGAAGATACGAGGGCGTGGAGCAACAGACACCTCATCCGAGTGTTCAAAGAAACCTGGTCCCTCCTCAGGGAAGGGTAAGTGGGGTGGAGGGGCGAGGTCGAGTTGGGGGTTGAGGTTGTCAAGTTGGGGAGTTGGAAAGGGAGAGGGCTGGGAATGGAGGGTACCAGAAGTGGAGCTAATGAAAGCTATAGAACGGTGGACATTAAAGGAATGGTTCGGTCAAAACATCTTATTGCCCCTACGGGTCAGCCATGTGTTTTTAAGCCTAAGTCGCTCGATTTTAGAAAAATTTACTATGGACCTTACCCGAGTTTTCGTCCATTAAACGCACGCGAAAACAGGCCCGGGGAGCCGCCATTTTGTGATAATCCTATCACTTGCCGCATCGCCCTGGCTGACCTGCTTTTGCGGCACTAAATCATATCCCCCACCCCTGAGCCTGACATTATCGAAACATTCATATTCCCCGCCTCTCTCCGTGACGTTACTGTGCTGCGTAGGCAAATGCGCCCAGTCGTCTTCTACGCGACTTCACACAGAACCCGGAAACCAACACAGATCAGCTCACAACACAGCGCGCCACAATTCGGAATATGAAACTGTACTTTAAAATCAAACAGCAACACGGTAAATTTGGTAAAGTACATTTATTTGACATTAAATGTTTATAGAATATTCAGCAATTGCCATATGAACTCCGAAAGTCATTTATTTTCTTTTATCTCTATCCGCAAAATTTTATCGTGAGTCACGCGCTGTTCCTTTATGGTACACAGGGTGTTGGTTTTCGTTCAAAGAAGCACTTTTGTCGCACGTTGAACCGCAAGGCTGTTCCATCAAGTAGGCACTAGGCCAGCGTTAAGGTTGATATGTTGCTTCTAGCCGCTAGTACTGCGTAAGGGCATATGGGCCCTTGGTGATCGTCCCATAAGATCATCAGAATGGTGCAGTTGTTTACATTAAGCTGCAGCTGGCGGCTGAAGAAACCGTCTGCCGGTGTCTGAAACTGGTGGCAGTGGCAAAAGGGAAGTATATACCTGTTTTGAAAACATAAAATGTATAATTAGTCTCGCCAGCCGATCTTTATTTATATTATTTATATATTAATTTTATTTATTACGGCCGAGCTGAAACTATTTGCTTTCAAGGATAGTACAATGGAGTATGTTCGGCTCTAAAATCAATGCGAAAACTAACAAAATAAATCGAGGTTAGTACACAATGAGAAACGACTTTTTGTCTACATGACGATCCCATAAACGTTTTCAAAGCTCTTCATTCATTCATTTATTCATGCATCCATTCATTAATTCTTCATTCCGGTATAAAAGCGTCTAAAGAGTTACTTACATTATATTTGCAATTTCCATTGTGTCTCTGTGTAATGCAGTCCGGAAATCCCACTGTGCTCTTGACAACGATTTTTCGTATACTGAACTAACATGAAACTCGGTCTAGTTTAAGAATTTTCTGCCATATTGCCTCCTATGTTATTGCACCTCCCAAACCCCCCTTCAAATGAAGTTCTTTCGGCATGGTCCCTGTCTCTCAAGGTCAAAAAACAATAGAACCTTATACTGCCAGTGCGAGTTGTGGGCCTCTTCAGGGCGCGACCTGAAAATCAAAGCCGCTGACCTTCACTAGAAATGAGCATACCTTCTTTCTTTGCAACATCCCGTAGTAAAGCCATCTGTGAGAACTTGAAGTTTCGAATCCATATATGTAGTGCACCTCAATGTGCAAATGCAAACTGGCTTCTCTCCCATCTGCAACGGCTCGCTTGGCGCGTTCTAAGGCCCCCAATTTTGTCCCCGTTGTCTGCGAGCTTTGAAGCCCCAAAGAACCATAACTATTGAGACTTTTGATTTTTTGGGGAAGGTCAGGGAAAGTATAAAGTACCCGAGGAGTTGAGTTGAAAGTGAGATTTATTGTTTGTTTGTTTTATTATTTGCAATACGCAAGCCTCCCCTCCGTCAACAGTGCCCAGCATTTATAAGAGATTGCGAAAATTAGTTACATCAACAAAAATATATACATAGACATATAGACAAGGTCAGCAATATGAGGTGAATAGAGAGAGAATTCAAAGATGACACCCAGGTAGTTTGGCACCCAGGATGGTGAAGGTAGGGGTTAGGGTTAGCGTACTTTGTATGCACACTGTACAATAAAATCTATTTACAAAAAGACAATCGTATTACAATTATTTAAACCGGGATTTGTACTTCACAACCAGCTCTCCTTTGGGTGGACATGGCACAGTAGCAATGTTGGGTGGCAATGGATCAGTGCTCTGCACAGAAATGTTCAAAATTCCATATCTGTGCTTCTCTAATACAGCAACAATAAGGCTTTTGACAAAGTCGAACTCCATTTCCTCATAGACTGGTTTGATCACCCATTGCTTACTTCTTTTTGAAAAGGCCTTAGTGTAGCGAGGCATCCTTACATTACCCTTAGTCCTAGATTGTTCACGGCCGAGATTCTCGTTATGGGCCAAGACGGCAAGTAGAGTCCTATGTCTCATGCCCTGTATGCTGAAATGCAAGCGCTTTGGCCTGTACTTTAGGCACATATTGTGGAACACCTCCAAACCTCCTGTGTGAAAGGATTCTGTCAGTCCCCTCAAATCTCTTGATAGAGTTTTATCGAAAACAATCTTCTCAATGGCTTTGTGTGTCGGTGAAGATGGATTCAACCACTTCTTCTTCCATGCCTCCACTGGGGATAAAGGGCCATGTTCACATTGGTGGAAATGTAGGTTTTCTGACCAGCGGTGCACTTTGGTACAGTTGTGCATCAGTGACCGCCATTTTTCAAGTAGTATTTCCACTGACCCTTCACAAGTTTTGGAGCTCCACCAAAGATGGTTGCTGATAGACTGGGACCACTCTGAAATACTTTCCAAACTTTTTTTTTCCCCTGCAGCCGAGATTTTCTTATTGATTGATTTAGCAAGATGCCATACGTCAAAATGATGTTTAATATGTGGGAACTGCTCTCTCATTGTCTTGGCAATTGAAACGTGTCGGTCCGTGGCTATGAGGTCGATGTGCATTCCACTCGATTGCAGATATTCCACTGATTTTATAAATCCTAGTTTCTCCATGGCCACTGAGGATGTACATTGTGTTACCTGCACGACCACCGAACTCACAATTTTCTTACTATCCATGTCCTGAAAGTGGTAGGTGCAGTACTTGGCAGAAAATCCAGGGCTGTCGCACTGTCCATCGCCGGCTAGCCTGAATCGTTTGCCTTCGAATGTACTTGCTAGAGACAATGGTTCAATTTTCCAAGCATCACTAATGGCCGGAAACAGATAATCATGTTGGTATTTGTAGTACTGCATTTTTTAAATGAAATGGAGTCCCACAAACTGAAAGAAAGACTTTAACTTTCTAAAACTGGAGCCACTAAAAAGTGATGCAGCTGCACACAGTAGATTGCCTGCTGGTAGTTTCCCCAGCATCGGTTGTGCAGACCATGAGAACGTATGATGTAATCTACAGGCGGCATGTATTGTGACGTTACTGCCTTGTTTTTGATGAGTCACATGAATCAATGGCTTCCCACATACTTTCCCTCTGACGGAATGCCCACATTTCAGCATACTTATAATATCCATCAAACAACTGTCGAATACTATGTATTTGTCCTCTTTCATTAGACTGTCATCCTGCGTCAAAGTTGTTTCGGCCTGTGACGTTGAGGACATATCAGCACATTCGAAAGAAATATCGCTATCATCAAGTTCTGATGCATCAGTGAATGCTGCTGCTGGTTCATTCTCTGTCATTTCAACATCTGCTATTTCAACATTGATGGGAGAACACAACAATGTCGACAGCTTTTTTGGTGGCAATTTTTTGGCGGGTGTAGATTGTGTAAATTGATCTGCGACTACTTCAGAGCTCTCTTCAATACATCCGGTATCATGTTGTCGCGGTGGTGCGGTCGTACTGTAGCAACGGTCCAATACAACTTTGCCGGATTCTCCGGACACATTCATTTCATTTTATGTACATTGGACATGAGCATCCCGAGTCTCAACACGCCACGTCTGAATTAATAGTTCCTCCATAGCCTCCATAGTGTAAATGGTCTGGCAAGCAACATCTCTCATTCGCTTCACTGTCTGTGTATGTATAGTTCGTAGACCCACGGGTAACTAGAGGACAGATTGGAAAAGGGATGTTCAGTTTAAACACTAGATAAAGTATAGTACAATTGACTTTAAAAAAACATAAAATAGTCCCCAGCACAAAAATGTTTTCTAAAGTTATGAACTGTTTGTAACTAACCTTATTTTTGTTTCTTTTCTTTGCAACTTTTTTGACTCGACCTTCAACATCTGCACGCTGTTGCTCTGATACGTATCCGCATGTCTCCCCTGCCTCTTGCGCTGCAACGACTATATTTTCTGTATCCGCATAGACAACATGGAATGAGCCTCCATCGACTCCCTGAAACATAGTATTTTCATTGCTGTGTATCAAAATATTGTTAGCATAAAACGCAGGTGAGGACGAATACACATGTACATCTCAATAGCCAAACACAATTTAAACATTGTGTGGAACAATCAAACGACAAGTATTCGAGCTCTGATGACCTAGTTCGATGGAGCTGTCAGTATCCATACCTCTGGCTCTGCATGGACTGCCACGAATGATTGTATTGAAGAGGAGGCATCAGCAACTCCCTGAAACACAGTACTTGCGTTAGTATGGTTTTCAATATCGTAAACATAACACACACTTGGGGTCGACGGCACAGGAACATATAAAGAGATAACCACCAATGTTGCATTGTCTAAAAGAATCAAGGAATATTTAAAAATGATCAGATTTAAGCGACTTATTTCTCAGATTTCTTTACATATGCATCATCTAAATGGGATCTTGTGATTGTAGTGGAAGCTCCATCATCTCCCTGAAACACAGTACTTGCGTTAATAGGGAAGAAAGTATAGCAAATGGAATCACGTTATATGATCACGCTCGATGGAGCTGTCAGTATCCATACCTCATGCTGCTGAAGAATATCTAGGGCTGTTGTCAATGTGGTGCGCACTTCCGAAAGCTGTTGCGCCGATTCGTATCCGCATGGTCCCGCTTCCACCGGAATTATTTGAATGTCAGGCTCCGCATCAAGTGCGTGGGTTGACGATTCAACAACTGCCTGAAACATAGTATTTGCATTAGTAAGGATTGCAATATTGAAAACACAACACACGCTTGGGGTTGACCGCACAGGTACATATCACATGGTGTAGAACAATCAAACAACAAGTGTCCCAGTCCTGATGATCACGGTCAGTTGAGCTGTTAGTATCCATAACTTGGGCTGCTGAAGAACATCTAGGGCTGTTGTCAATGTGGTGGACGCTTCAGCATCTCCCTGAAAGACAGTACTTGCATTAGTATGGATAACACTAATTATAACTGAAAACAAACACCAGGGGACGACAACTAAGGTGTATATCAATTGGAAAGCACGAACCAAACAATTGGTAAAATAATCACACGATACATACAAACTATTACTTGACATGCATAAAACAAGTCTGTAGCGGAATAGCCAAGTATGATTACCTGATACGCGCTAGAAGTGGTTGATAACTGCGAGCATGTGACGGAAGTAGAATGTTCTTGCTTCAGATTCAAGGGATAGTCAAGAAGTTGTAAAGGTAAATTATTGTTTGATAATGAAATGCCAATATTTAAAATTGCCATGTAAGGAGACAGAATACTTGAGTAATGAGCAATATAGCACAGTTCCCTGTGCCCATATATAGATTTTGTTTGTGGGTTATGAAATCTAAAAATAATATATTGATAAATGTCATTATTCAAAAAGCTATACACTCATATCAATGTCGAAAGTATTACAAATTGGAAACAACACCTAAAATATCAATGAATCCATTCGACTACCTACACACTACCGCAAGGCCTAAAGCTAAAAACGGACACTTGACTCACCAGTGGCGGATTGTGGACGAATATAGTGGGAATAGCGTTTGCGAGCAATTTTCGTGTTGATCGCCGTTTATTCTTCTTTGTTACCCAAGATGTTGTGTACATGTTCGAGGGAAAGTGCCAGCTGCAGATGCGGTATCGATCACCCCTCTTATCCTCAAAGACTTGTTGGACTCTACTTTCCAGCTCATCCAGTGGATATCCGCAATGTCTGACCCATTCTCTTATTCGATCAACAGTTTTCGGGAATACATGCATTGTAGTGCCTTCAGATTTAGCATGGGTCTTCGAAGGGCAACCGCTAATCGAACAGGCAGGCATTGTTGAAAATTCTGAAAAGTAAATATCAAGATTATTATAAAACCTTGATGAATAAAAATGTCATAAAAAAGTAAATGAACCATACCGTGCTCAATGCAAGGTTTGTTTTGGTCGCCGGAACTATACCAGTTCATCATGTGCGGCTTAGTATTTGCATAAGTTAGACATTTTTTAAATTATGTGACTAAACTCTGAACATGTGACTCGTCCCTTGGATGTTCTGTCTTGCACGAAAAGGAACCATGCTTACATTATAGACTGGACCCCCGAAGGATGCAATTCGATGGCAATTGACACAGATGAAAATAAATAGATCTATTGATAGCATAACAATTGAAACTCAAGTCAATAGCAATGAGACCAATGACCATAGCTCTATTGGGTACTGTAATAGCAAATAGATTGAAATGTAAAAATTACCGAAATATGACTAGGATACATGGCCTTACCTTGACCAACAAAAAGTTGGATTCAGCAGGCCGAACAGTTTGTTGCAGGAGAACAGGTAGATGGCCACAGGTAGAACACTGACGAGTTTGCTCGAAGCGGTCACAGATAGCACGGCGGCGAGCAGATTAGCATAGATCTCAGTGCTCCTCAGGTAGAAGGTTCAGTAGTTGACTTGCAAAGCACAAAGATGTTCTCATGAGACATATCAAGTGGTTTATAAAGTATTAGAAACAGGGGTGTGTTTGTGAATGAATGACGCGTGTATGTCGTGGTATTATGTTTATTGCAAGGGGGCGGCCTGCCTCAGGGGAGGCCTGCCTGAAGACACGGGGTCTGAGGAGTCCATGTGAGCGATGGCCCCTGGGCGTGGGATACCTTTTGAAGTGTACATGCTGTTTGGCACCTTGGCCGTTTGCGCCCGTCACAGCCCCCCATGCCAGCGCTCATCCCCGGGTGCGAACCACCTTTGATAGAGGGGGTGGGATGGATGGGCCTGGGCCGTGCAGATAAGGCACAGGAAGACTACTGAATGGAGACACACTTATGTGGATTCCAGGGGAGCGGCCTGCCTCAGGGGAGGCCTGCCTGGAGACACCTTTTGGCGTGCAGGCAAGTGTGTGGGAGCGAGGGGCCATCAGGCCCCTCTCATCCTTTACTTCTCAGTAGAAACTCGTACCAAGTGCCTCCAGTAGTGGGTTCGCCCCTTGCCCTTATGTGATGTTAACTTTGCATGACATTCGCGTAGATGGGAACACTGAGCAGGACACAGGGCATCCATTTTTGTACCCCCTTTCCACTCCATTTTGGTGACCAGGCCTCACTGCGATAGTACAGCGCGTAGAGCACATGGCCCACAGCCTCGTTCCCACTCTGACTGGAAAACTCCAGAGGTATTTGCAACAGCTAATAAATGTAACATCGCTCTTTGAGATCACGGTCCTGCATGTGAACCGGCCTGAACCAAGCACATGGCTCGGTCATCTCCACAAACGTGTCCTTGCCCACGCACCCTCGCCAGTGGAAAGTTACTGCCATTCTGACGCTGTGTCCCTGCAAGGTATTCTCTTCATGTGCCAGACCACTGACCACGCCATGATGCCCACCTAGCAGATCCCCAACTAACATTAGACCCCTACTGCAGTATATTGTTGCCTATCAATAACAAATGCCACATATCGGAGATTCTTGTGAGCACAGACCCACACTTCAAACAGTGTATTATAGTGGTCAAGACCCTTGACCTAAGGCCTGTATAATCCAATGTTAATTGATAGTATAGATATATGTGTGACTTTTATAGAGACATAACCGACTGAAAGACTTTGAACAAGTGTTATTTAGTGCATGCATTATTGATAATATATTATGTTAGCTTAGATAGTGACCACCCCGATTCACAGCGACCTGAACTTCACCCATTCCGAGCACAGGTGTCTGACGTCCATCCTTGAATGGAGACACACTCGATTGATTTAAAAAATCGAAACAATCGTTGTTAAAATATATGTGGTGTTTTATTTTGTAGCTTATTTTGATGACACAAAAATACAAAACTTTACACATTGTACAGTTCAGGTTGCAGCACAGCGAGAGAAAATCCCCTGTACTGACTGCTGTCACTCGGGAACGTTTCTCTTATGGCACGAACGGCACAGGCGGGTATCGCTCTTCGAACGCGGTGTCCAAGCCTCCCGTGAAGCCACCATGTAAAGGAACGATAGGCCAACAGCCTGTACCACCTGTGAAAGGGAATGAAACAAACTGTTTTTAAATGACCAAGATAAGTTTAATAAACGTTTGTTGTCAATGACAATTCTTGTAACTAATGGCATTCTGCTCGGACAAATGCTATCTAGACACTGCACACTATTGAAAGACTTTCGTGCATTACAATGATATGTATATGTAATTTTGGATATAGTAGAAGACCATGAAATGGGAGTGGCATGACAAGCAGAGTATACTTACTCGTTACTCGGATTACGAGGACGAACAGTTGCGCAAAGTTTGTGCATAAGCACCATCATTATCCTCAACACGGACCGTGTGAGGCAGGCTGCCCTGAAGTCTGGCAGCTCGGTGATGCATTGCGGTCGTGGCTCGCCTTCAGAAATGTGGGCCACGCATCCCGAGTTTTCACAGCAGCAGCAGTTCTCGTCCTCGGTTGGCATTAGCTCGCACCGATTGCATGTGCACCAAGTGGAAACACTGTCCATGCGACTAAGTCCAGGCTCTTCAGCTGTTGAATCGTCCTCCCAACTGCCGTCCGAAGACCCATCGTTTTCATGTGTTTCCCTTTCCAGTAGTTCCTCCTCGGTATACTCGGGCTTGTACATGTAGGGCATTATTGTATCCATTGTGTGTTACACAAACTAAAATATTTGATAGCAGTGGTACTGGTATCTGTTCACACGGGCTACAAGCAACGAAGGTAGCTGACCAGAGCACAGAAACGAGTTACAGAATACTCAAAGTAGCACAGAGAGAGGAATGGAATCGGAAATCTGCTGCTGTGTGTTGTGAAACGGTCTGTTTATACTTATTGAGGAAAGAGGCGTCCTGCCATTTCCATGGCGACACGTAATTAGCTGAAGCGCAGCGAATGGTGGTCAGTCAAAATCTCGAAAACAAAATCTCGAATACAAAAAGGCCGAAAAATAAAATATCGAAAAAAAAAATATCGAATTTTTTATTTATTTATATATGTTTTTGGGGTCAGGTAAGTAAAAAAAAGGGGTAAAATAAAAAAAAAAATGAAAAAAGGGGGGTTGGGGGGGAACCCCCCCATTTTGAAAAAAAACACATTGAAAAAAAAATTCGATATTTTATTTTTCGGCCTTTTGTATTCGAGATTTTGGTTTTCGAGATTTTTAAATTCGGTATTATCACTATGAACCGCAGCGAATGTTGACACGAGACGTTCTTTGGCGTTGTGAAATGGGCGGTACGCGTCGGCTGATGACAGGCTCAGGGGCGGGGGATATGATTTAGTGCCGCAAAAGCAGGTCAGCCAGGGCGATGGGGGAAATGATAGGATTATCACAAAATGGCAGCTCCCTGATGCCTGTTTTCGCGTGCGTTTAATGGACGAAAACTCGGGTAAGGTCCATAGGAAATTTTTCTAAAATCGAGCGACTTAGGCTTAAAAACCCATGGACGACCCGTAGGGGCAATAAAAAATGTTGACCGAACCATTCCTTTAAGAGAGGAGAAGATTCACAATGAAGGACCTAAAAATACTAACGTACAATGTGAGGGGGCGCAATACCCCAGTCAAAATGAAAAAGGTGGAATATCTCTTACGGGGAGTGAAAGCAGATATATTGATGTTCAAAAAAACACATTAAAAAAGCAGGCAAAGGGAAGTACAAAATTAGGGGATACACACAAATTTACCAAGCCAATGCAGAGGGAAAAAAGGTAGGGGTGCTGATCGCACAACGCGACAGACTGGGAAGACAAATACTGTACTCGGAAGCGGACAAGGAGGGAAGGTACATTTTTCTGAAAGCAGTCTTGGGAGGGGGCCAGGGGTCATCTTAGCATCAATATATGCATCAATCACCGGACAAGATGGGTACCTAAGGGAAGTCAAATCAAAATGTACACAATAAATATAAAGTCAATTAGGTCAGATTGTGTCGAATCGTGATTAAATTCCCAAAGGGTCAGCCGACACGTGTTTCGACATGAGTCGCCCTCAAGGTCTCAGTTTTCAGTCAAAAGTGTGATCACCAGTATCAGACCTTTTGAATGTGAGGAATTAATCCTTGAGCAGAGGGTCTCTGACGTTTGGATTAAACCCACTATACTTATCTGCTGCCAGAGACTGACTAGCATGAGGCTTTCCTACTTTTGAGAAGCGCACCAGCCACTGACTACTCTTTTGGGACTTTATTCAAACATCAGAGACTCGCTAATCAAGGAATCATTCCTCACATTCAAAATTTCTAATTCAGCTTTGACTGAAAACTGATGACTTTCGGATGACTCAGGTTGAAAACACTTGTCGGCAGAACCTTCGGGAATTACATCACGATTAGACACACATCTGACCGAATTAACTTTGCATTTATTATGTAAAATTAATCTCAAGGATGTCCGTATCGGCGCACTCTGTGGAATTGGAGATGCAGCTTGCCGCTGTATAGATTGACAGCGATCATAATGAACTCTTCACAGGCCTAGACCCATACACACCTTTACGCTTTTCAAAATTAGAGACCTTTGCAAAAGGGGATATCATACTAGCGGGTGACTTCAATATAGCATGGGTCCCGTCTCAGGATAGGAGTGGGAACAGATCACAGAAAACGCCAGCTCCATCCAATCAATGCTGTTGATGCTGCCCTGTAAGATGAGGCTTTGCACCATGTACCTGCCTTTGCTGGACATATGCATCTATGTGTCGATGCTGCCCTGTAAAATGGGGTATTGCACCATGTACCTGCTTTTGCTGGACCTATGCATCTATGTGTCGATGCTGCCCTGCAACATGGGGTTTTGCACCATGTACCTGCCTTTGCTGGACCCATCTATCTATGTGTCACTGCTGCCCTGTAAAATGGGGTTTTGCACCATGTACCTGCCTTTGCTGGACCTATGCATCTATGTGTCAATGCTGCCCTGCAAGATGGGGTTTTGCACCATGTACCTGCCTTTGCTGGACCTATGCATCTATGTGTCGCCGCTGCCTTGTAAGACGGGGTTTTGCACCATGTACCTGCCTTTGCTAGACCTATGCACCTATCTACCTATTGCATCCATGTGTTGTTGCCCTGTAAGAGGGGGTTAAGCAACATGTACCTACCTATTGTATCTACGTGTCGTTGCTGCCCTGTAAAATGGCGTTAAGTACTATATACCTGTATTTGCTTGACTCTTGTGCCTGTTTGCGCTGCTGCCCCGTAAAATGGGGTTAGCGCCTTGCCGGTGAACGCCTTTCTTGACTTTGTTGCCTGCTTGCGCTGCAGCCCTGTAAGATAGGGCTGGTGCCTTGCCTGGCGAACACCTATCTGGACATTTGTGCCTGTTTGCGCTGCCGCCCTGTAAGATGGGGCTGGCACCCTGCCGGTGAACGCCTATACTATGCCAATGTATTTCAGTGTAATCAAATGCAATCCCCTGGTCTTTGTACATCAGGTATGCTACTATATGTACTGCACTTACTGTAACCACTTTCTTATATTTGAGCGCCAAGATGCCCGAGGGCAGTGCGCGCTATACAAATAATAAACCTTCCCTGGAGCGGGGTGGATGATTCTGCCCCCCAGCTGTGCCAGAATATGTGGTGGGCCCGTCGGAAGATGAGACTCCTTGATCTTGCAAATTACCCTGTGGATCAGGGGGTTAAGAGAAAGGCCGGTCCACTGGAGGTGAAATGCGTCGCCCAGAGAGCCTGCCAGGATGCTAACTGGGGACACTTATTGTTGTGCCAGGTGGCAAAGAGATCCACTTGGGGGTGACCCCACTTGTTGAAGATCTCCTTAACAACAAGGTTGTTTAGCTGCCACTCATAATTGTCCGTTCCTAGCCTGCTGAGCCTGTCCGCCTCCGGTTTGGATTCCCCCGAGAGGTGGACTGCCGAGAGGTAAATTTAGTTTTCCAAGGCCCATTCCCACATTCTGATCGCCAGTCTGCACAGAAGAGGGGATCTGGTGCTTCCCTGCTTGTTGGCATAGTACATGCTGGTCGAGTTGTCTGTCTGGTTGAGGACAACCTTGCCCATGAGAAGTGGTAGGAAGCCCGCGGCGGGGCAAGGGCGCGGTGTTTGGCGCCGCAGGACCTCCAGCTGCTTCCTGGTCCCAGGCCACGCCCCCAGGCACATAAACTCTTTTCCACGGCCCGCAGCGGTGAAGCCCGCGGCGGGGCAAGGGCGCAGTGTTTGGCGCCGCAGGACCTCCAGCTGCTTCCTGGTCCCAGGCCACGCCCCCAGGCACATAAACTCTTTTCCACGGCCCCGCAGCGGTGAAGCCCGCGGCGGGGCAAGGGCGCGGTGTTTGGCGCCGCAGGACCTCCAGCTGCTTCCTGGTCCCAGGCCACGCCCCCAGGCACATAAACTCTTTTCCACGGCCCCGCAGCGGTGAAGCCCGCGGCGGGGCAAGGGCGCGGTGTTTGGCGCCGCAGGACCTCCAGCTGCTTCCTGGTCCCAGGCCACGCCCCCAGGCACATAAACTCTTTTCCACGGCCCCGCAGCGGTGAAGCCCGCGGCGGGGCAAGGGCGCGGTGTTTGGCGCCGCAGGACCTCCAGCTGCTTCCTGGTCCCAGGCCACGCCCCCAGGCACATAAACTCTTTTCCACGGCCCCGCAGCGGTGAAGCCCGCGGCGGGGCAAGGGCGCGGTGTTTGGCGCCGCAGGACCTCCAGCTGCTTCCTGGTCCCAGGCCACGCCCCCAGGCACATAAACTCTTTTCCACGGCCCCGCAGCGGTGAAGCCCGCGGCGGGGCAAGGGCGCGGTGTTTGGCGCCGCAGGACCTCCAGCTGCTTCCTGGTCCCAGGCCACGCCCCCAGGCACATAAACTCTTTTCCACGGCCCCGCAGCGGTGAAGCCCGCGGCGGGGCAAGGGCGCGGTGTTTGGCGCCGCAGGACCTCCAGCTGCTTCCTGGTCCCAGGCCACGCCCCCAGCCACATAAACTCTTTTCCACGGCCCCGCAGCGGTGAAGCCCGCGGCGGGGCAAGGGCGCGGTGTTTGGCGCCGCAGGTGTTCGCCGTTCGTGGTGGGAGGCCCTTTCCGGGTGCGGCTGGGAAGCAAGTAAGTGCAGGGGAGTGCTTACTTTTTGTGACTGCCCGAAGGAGTAAGGGAGTAAAGGAGTAAAAGCCAGGAACTGTTTTGTGCTTGAGGTTTTGGCTCGAGGGGATCCGCTATGCGTCTGTTAAAGTCATTAAGGTCCTACAAGGGCCACGCTGTACTTAAGAAACCCTCTCCCACCTTGCCTCTCTCCTCACTCCCGTGCTGCTCTGAGCCTGCCCCCATCAGCATTGAGCAGTCACCATCACGTAAAATTGTGGTTATTAAGAGACTGAGCCACCAAGGAGGAACAACTGGAGTTAAGGCCCTTACTGCGGTCTCTTCACTCATTGACACTGCCCTCGTTGTTGGGGAAGTGACTTCTTCTAGCCACCTCACTTCTCTCTCGTCTGAAAAAGAAGTCCTGAACAATCTCCAAGTCATAAGGGACAGTAAAACTGATCTGGAAGGTTTTTGTGTTGGCGGTGATGGAGAGGACGGTGGTCAGGCGGGTCTGTCTCACCTTCTCTGGGGAGGAGGAGGGGGTATAGCAACAAAGGTGGTAACCATGGAGTCATCTTCAACCATAGAAGTTACTACGGATGGTCGGCTGAGTTTGGGAGACTCCGCAGACATAGCCCCAAACAAGGGCGGTATGTCAGTTTGTCCAACCCCCGCTGCAGGGGAGTTCCGGGCCCCCACTATGACATCTCGCCCATTATTTCCGCTTCCTGCCTTTGATGAACCATGCCCGGGGACGGAGGGGGAACTGGTTCGGCATACAGAGTTTAGCAGGGGCTGTCAACCATCTAGCCTCTCCCTTGGCACCTCCCCTGGTACCTCATCGGGTGCGTTATGTTCTGAACTTGCACTTGCTTTGGATGTTGCAGAGGTTTGCGATCGTAACTTTGGCTCTGGAATGGTTGTGGGTTTGTCCAGTTCCTCTCCTGCCCCCGTTCCCACAGAGGAGGGTCAATCCAGCGACGGCTCCATGCATAACCAACCCCTCCGCTCTCGCATCCCGTGTAATGAGCAAGGGTCTTCATCCTGTTCAGTAGCTAGCTCTCATCTCCATCTCTCCGCACTTAGGACCACTGATCGACTGGGTTGTAGTACTAGCATTGACATTGGAATAGGTACTGACACCCCAGTCGGGGGTGTCTTTATACCTAGGGGGGCCGGCTGTAAATGCAATCAAGTGCTGGTGGAGCTAGCAGCCATCAGATCTTTGCTCTCATCCCTCTTAGAAACTAAGGGGTGGGCTATGAGGGATGGGGTGCCACTGATCACTTCAAACATGGGCAAGGGTCCCCCTGATCCTCCATGGGTATCTCAGGGGGAACAGGCTACCATGAGCCCTGTAACTGTAGCTCCTACAATCACCTCCCTTAGCTTGGGGCTGGGGAACGCGGGACCAGCAATTGCCACCAACCTCAGTGCAAGTAGTGTGAAATTTAAAGAACCTGGTAGGACGCCCGATTCTAAGGCAAAGCCTACCCCCTTGCGGGTCTATGTTCCTCAACGAGAGGGCCCACAATGTACCTTCCCAGGGAAAAAGAGTGCATATGGCCTACGGGGTAGTGGGGCTTCCTCCCAGCCCCTACCTCATTGTCAATCCAAACACGCTAGGGTGTTCCTTCATGGGGTCCCCAAACTGGCGAGGGATGTGTATGAATCAAAGGATGCCCTGTTAAATAAAACCTTACACTGGCTACGGTCCACTAAAGGTTGTGCTTCAGTGCATAGGGAATCCTTGGTGGGTTGTGTCAGAGTACTTAGTGGGGGGAATCAGCTCTGCGATACTGTGGAATTGGCCTTTAGGGACCGGAGTGTGGCAAACGAAGTCCTAGGACAACGTGAGGGAGCTGGCAGGATGTCCAGGAGTGTGATTTCAATTAGTCCATATCCGGAAACAGGGTCCGGATGCACCTGGTGGCCAATTGTGAGGTCATCCCCATTGTCTGGCGCTAACCTTATCCCGTTAGGCCGTGATCGGTCAAGTACCTTGGTGGAGAGGCCACCATAAAGGGTCATTCTGGGACAGAATCAGGGATTTAATGAACTGTGGAGGTATTGTTTCTATTTGGGAGCAGTGATTGTAATTGCTTATCTGTGATGTTTCTGCATTTTTTATTTTTTTTGTGTTTGATGGATTTCTTTGAAAATCCGAATAAACTTGTTTGACTGACTGAAGTGGTAGGAATGCTCCGAGCGCTAGCCAGATGGCGTTCAGCTCGAACCAATTAATGTGGTATTCCTGCTCCTGTCGGGTCCAGGTGCCATGGACTGAGAGATCATCCAGGGTGGATCCCCAGCCCTCGAGCGAGGAGTCTGTGGTGATGGTGGCCAGCGGAGAGGGCCGACAGGGCTTGCCGTCCGTAGGTTGCAGTCCATGGACCACCAAGTTAGGTCTGGGTGTATAGCTGGAGGAACGTTGATTGTCTCGGATTGCGAGCCCCGCTCCGATTCCATGAGACAGCGAAGTGCAGCTGAATCCGTCTCATCCTTAGTCTTGTGTGTGGCACGGCTAGCAGAACCGCCGCTAGTAGACTCAGGAGATGTTGGTACCACCATGCCAAGATCACCTCTCTGCTGAGGAAGTGGGCGGTGGCCCTCTTGATGGCCGAGATCTTGTCTTCTGATGGGAAAACCTTCTCTGAGCACGTGTCTCAAAAGAGTCCCAGGAATTTCAGAGTCTGCGTAGTGAGCAGCTGTGACTTTTTGAGGTTGAGCGAGAAGCCCAGGTCATGCAGTGTGTACATAAGGGTATGGGACGAGTGGTGAACCGCTTCTGGAGATGTAGCCCTGATGAGCCAGTCCTCGAGATATGGGTAGATGGGTATATAGTCATAATGTCGACAACAAAAATGTCGACAGTCAAAAAGTCGAAAAAAAAATGTCGAAAAAAAAAATGTCGACTTTTTTTTTCAATGCATTTTTTTTTCGAAATGGGGGGTTCCCCCCCAACCCCCCTTTTTTAAATTTTTTTTTAAATTTTTCCCTTTTTTTTTAGTCCCGAACCCCTAAAATAAATATATAATTAAAAAAAACGAAAGTCGACATTTTTTTTTTCGACATTTTTTTGTCGACATTTTTTTTTCGACATTATGACTGTCCACCGGGTAGATGTGGAGGCCCTGCACTCTGAGGAGGGTCACTACAGCGTTCATGAGTCTGGTAAAGACTCTGAGGGCCAAGTTGAGGCCAAACAGAAGGACTTTGCATTGGAAATGGTAGCCCATGATTCTGAACCGTAGGAAAGAATGATGGGGCTGCCAAATTGGGACGTGTCGGTACGCTTCCTTCAGGTCCAGGGAGCGCATCCAGTCTCCCTTGTCCAATGTCTCTGCTATAAAAGCTGGCGTAACCATCTTGAATTTTTGCTGGGGTAAGGAGAGGTGGAGGGTAGAAAGGTCCAGCACAACTCTCAGGCCCGCCAAGTTCTTCTTCTGAATGGCGAACATCCTGGAGTAGAAGCCGCAGCCTCACTGGGAGGCTGGAACTTCCTCCACTGCCTGGCTCTGTACGAGCGACTGGATCTCCGCCAAAAGATTTGCTGTCCCAACCTGTGGGAGTGGAGGAGGGAGGAGAGGCTGGGATAGGAATGCGGTACCCATGGATACTATAGAGAGGATCCAGGGATCCGCAAAATTCTGCCGCCAGAATTGTGCATGGAGAGAAAGCCTGCCCCCCACCGGAGACACGTGGACCAGAAGGGTCGTGTCATGCCTTCTTTCCCTCTGAGGCTTAAGCTGAGGAGGGGGACTGGAAAAAGCTCTTACTCCCCTCCCCTTGTTGCTGTTTGCGCCAATTCTGAGGTGGTGAGCGGTCCGGCTGCCTGGATGTGCGTTCCTGGAAGCCGCGGAACCCTCCATATGTACGACCCTTCTCCAAGCGCTGCTGAGATTGGGTGCAAGATTGGGACATGTTCTTAGTAAGAATTAATAAAAACTTTGCCGTTTGTGAGTTGTTCTTCTTGACCAGCTCTTCATCCGTAGAGGAGTGAAAGAGGTCCCCCCCACCCCTCGAACGGTAGATCTAGAATGCGCTCCTGGACATTCGGGTTGAACTTCTTTGCCCGGAGCCAGGCTGTTCTCATGTCCGTGGCAATGCAGATGGCACGGCTGGAGGTATCGATATGCGCCACTGTGGATTCCACAAGCTTGGCTTCCGCTAGCCCCGCCTTAAAGCGAGATTGGCATTGGGTGGGGAGTTCCGGGAGGAAGTCCGCATTTTCCTGACATAACCGTTGGTTGGCGGCCGCCAGCATGGCATCTGCGTTGGCCGGACACAGGTGCAAGGAGGCGTTGGAGTAGATCATCTTGCCGTATGCCTCCAAGATCTTCTAGTCCTTGCCTAGCAGCACCGCAGAGGAGGAAGCTGAGGACAACTGAGGCTTGGAGTATAGTGATGCTGCAGCGATCACAGAGGAGTGTGGCTGAGTATGGGTCAAGAGGAAGAGTGTATCCCCCTCCATCTGCCTGTACTTGGCGTCCAGGCATCGGTTGACCTTGAGCCAACCCTTCTTGGCCAGGGAGACTTAATCGGTTTGCAGTGGAATCCACGTTATATGATATGATATGGCATTTGTAACGCGCCTATACACAAGTGTTTTGGCAGAGGGGCGTCTCGTGAGGAGTTCACCCAGAACCCACTCCGTCGGCTGTTCCACCTCGGGTTGGGGGAGGCCCAGGTACTCTGCCAGGCCAGCAAGGCATTTATGGAAGGCCCTGGCTGTGGATGCTGTGTCCTGATCCTCCTCCTCCTCGTCCTCATCGTCCGTATCCTGCAGATCTGGAGGATCTTGTGGAGGAGAAGGGGTAGATGGCACCAGAGGCTGGGGTACGGGGACCGCAGCCGGAGGCTGCCGAGTTGGCTGTGGAGCTGGAGGAGGCGGCTGCACCGGGGCCTGAGGGCCCGATGAAGGCGTCTGGGGTGCCTCTAGCATGGCGGGGAGGACTTCCCTGACTGCGTCTTTGATGATAACCCCCATCTGAGGAGGAGAAACTTCTCGAAGTGCACTTCCTCACTTGCCAAAGAGGTGGCGGGGGTACCGTCAGGGTAGCGGGGGGCTGCTGGAGCCGCTGCATACCCAGTCCGTATGGATGCAAAGGAAAGTTGCCCTGCATAAATTAAGGGTAGACTGTAGGCCACGTACCTGGTTGGGGCCAGTCCCACCTCAACACTCATTCTTTTCCGAATTTGTGGAATGTTGTCGGATGGCTGCCCTTTTCTGGCACGGCGGCCATTTTGTCGAGCTGCCTGCCGCGTGCCTGCGACATGTTGCTCGGTCCACTGGGCCCGGCCTGGTCCAAGACTCTTGCTTGGGGATCACGAGGCCTACCCTGCTCCTCGGCCCGGTAGGTGAGACACCCTAGACCCGGAGGCCGGTAGAGCTGAGTTTAGGCGCCCCCTCGGATGTACTGCCGGTAACAGGGCATGGCCCCTCGGCCATTGTGCCGGTAACAGGGCGTGGCCCCCTCGGGTGTAGACCGGTACAAGAACCCTCAGGTACCTCAACACTGCGCCCGGGATGATCCGAGGACCCCTCGACCCGAAGGCCGGTAGCTGAAGCAGCCTCGGGGCACATGCCGGTAGAAGGACCTGGCCGGTCCCTCCCACGCGTAAGAGTCCCTTTGGAAGGAGTGTCCCTTGCGGGGTGCATTACAAAATATAGGCCCTACCTTGGGCCTGGCTCGATGCTTCAAGAAGTTCTTCAGATCCTCAGGAGGCGACCTCTGGAAGAGCTCCCTCCACCTGGCTAGTCGGTTCTTCAGTGCCTTCGAGGACTGCGAGTCACACGCTGAACATGATTGCCAACGGTGGTCTGAACCAAGGCAATGTAAGCAGAGGGCATGGGGGTCTGAAGTTGGGAAGAGCCCTTTGCAGGATGGACACCTGCTGAACCCTGTGGAAGTCGACATGCGCCAGGGAGAAGCGAGACGCCTGAGGGCCGAGTACCTGAATGATAGAGAAGACCAAAAAAAAAGACAAAGAAGAAGTATACGCGCGTGGAATTACATGGCCGAAGCCAAACGCAGGAGCGCTGGTGAATTCGGCACCATCCCTGTCGACGCGGAAAAGGGGACTGAGGCGTGGCGCCGGAGGGCCGAGTAAGGGCAGCGCATGCTCCCTGGGCCGCGCGCCTCTAAATTTAACGGGGAACAAGGTTTTTTCTGGTGAAAAAGGTTCCGTCTCCTGTCCCTTGGAAGGGACGCCCTTACAGTATGGAGGAAAGGGGACAGGACGTAAGAGTACCGACAGTACAAGGGGAGAGAAATAGAGGTATGGGGTCTCCACTGAATAAAAAAGAAGAAAAACAAACAAAGTATATATTAAACATACTGAATGCAAAAGTCTACCGAGAAAAAGAGCACCGGTGGAGACAGATGGCACTGTACTGTTCTTTTATGCCATTTGGCAATCCTTGTATATAGCTTAAAATTACAATGCCAATAAATTGCCTACATATTGGCAATAGTACAATGCAGTGGAATACCCACATCCCTGACCACCCACAAGGGACTCATGAAGCACACTGCTCCACCCTGTGCAATGTTACTCCTTCCCTGCTGTGCAACGGTCATTCGGCCTTTCGTGCCTCTCGCTCTGCTCCTCATCAGTGGGGCTTTGTCTACTCTGATAATTGTTATCCTGTCACTCTCATTGCCTGCTCCATGATCCTATATGCACTGCTGTCCCACTACTAATCTTTGTGCTCTACTCAAGCCCATTGCCTTGAGACGTGCCCCTCCCTGCTACACTACTCACAAGAGAGCGTTTACCCTCTCCATTGGTGGCCTCCTCATTACGGTACCGATTCCCACCAGGCCTTCTCCCTTTGAGGTGTTGCAACCAAAGACTACCTTCTCTGACGTTCTTTCGGTGGCCATGTTCCTCCCTGTAACTCCCCGCTTAGTGTGCTCTTTATCTGCCTCACCCGATGTGGCAGTATCATTATCACGTGTTGCTCTTGTTACCTTGAAGCTATGAGCTTCTCAACCAGGGACAAAAATCCACTTTGAAAAAGGTATCTTCTGCTGGAGACTGACAGGCTAATTTACGTTGCTTAGGGTTGTGTGATCACAGACGCAAACATTGATGATGAGTCTTCACAATGCCTGTAAGAGAGTCGCCAGGAGAGGTAAGGGAGTTTAGAAGTTCAGAAAGTGTTGCATTTCAGGAATGGAGAATGTCAACACTAGGTGTATAAAATAGGACTAGAGACTGAAGTGTTATCTCTGCTTTGAACACAACCAAGAAGCTCTTATGGGAAGAGATGTGCAAACATCTGCTTTTCTCCTTAGAAGTAGGACATGTTAAATATGAGAAAATGAACGGTTCCAGTATTGACAGAGCCATTCAGCAATGCATGATTTTATGGCATCTGTTAAAGCATGTGAACATTGATATCATTGTGAAGATCTTTGGGATTGTAAGATGTTTACAAGCATAACATATTTTAATATATCATTTTTGAATGAAAGCTAAACATCAACTATTGTATGCCTGCATCAATGTAGTGCAGCCCTGCAAGAGCAATACATATAGCATTGAAGCAGGGAATTCAACTGAAGCACTGACAGAGCCCTTCCCCATGTAATGATTGTGTCTGGTGTCATTGTTGGACTCAGTCCAAGAGCCATTCCAAGCATTGCTTTGAGGCTCACGCAATACCATTAGCGATGCCACGAGAGCCAGTAGCCAGCCTCAATATGATAACGATGCTGCAATGTGACGTCGCCAAGAAGGCTGCTCAGCAATGCGACACTTCGAGATCGTGGACTGAATCCCGCTAAGCTTAACGACAACACAAAAATAGTGTGTTAGGTCACCGGTAATGAGAATAGCTCTGCAGGCCTCCCATTGACACTATATATCTCTCCCGCGGTCAGAGGTCAGAACTAATTCTGTGCAAATAAAATATACAGAGGCCCGGATCCGCAGACGCACACTGGTTCAAATGTGTGCTCTATTTTTATTTACAACTGTGCAGGGCCTTTTTTTAGGCGTTTAACCACTGAGACTTCTAATTTTGGTCAGATGATCATTCCCTCTGTACATACCTTGGGCATCGTTACAAGTATGGCTGTGCGGTAAAAAAAAAAAACGGCAGTAGCGTGGCAGTAATTCTGTCACCTCTACATTGCTGCGTTGCCGTACTACAGGTCTGGTGTTGAGGTGGGGGATCCGCCACGTACTGGCAAAAAATGCTCAGAATTAAAGCCCGAGTAATTCGTTGAGATTTCGTCAGGAGTCCAAAAAATGGGCAATTATACCGCCTACCCCCCACAATCTGGCGGTAAATCGTCTGAGCAAGTGGTGGTAACGGTAATTCCGTCTGGCGGTAGTTTGGCGTAATTACCGACAAACTATTGCCAAACTCATAATGAGGTCCCTAGTCCTTTAATACACGGGTTATTTGTACAGTTCAGTATGGGAATGTGTGTTAGTTGGGGCATGTGATTGTGATTTATTTTAATCACAACGATGTAAAGGTGGAATTTTTGTATAACTAAACAGGTTGCTCCAAAAAATGCACTAAAAGCCCAAGATCAGAAGTAGCTGAGTGCTGTTTGCGTGTGCCCTGCACTTGCACCCCTCCTTGCCACCCAATACCCACCTGCACCTCCTTTGAACAATGCTCGCCCACAAATCTAAATGCTTCTAGACGCACTTCTCTGGTGCTGCAATTACTGTTTGTCGCTGGCGCCTCGCCATTCACACTTTCAATGCCACAATGCAGGGCTCGAAATTAAGATTGGATAACAAGGAGGTAAAAAGCATCTGACTATCCAGCATCCACAAGTGACCAGGCGCTAGCAATGAGGAACAAGGCGCTAGTACTCGGTGTTCAGCAAATCTAATTTCCACATAAGATGCAAACAAATCATTTTGTTCATTGTTTATGACCCCCTTATGCTATCAATGTCGTGTGCATGTGTCCTAATGTGTATTTATCGGTTTCCCAAATGGATAGCGTTAAATTCACATACGTGTGTTTGTTGGGCATCAGTTGGCTTGGGGAGCCAAAAGTAGCTCCTGGTAAATGTTCGTTTCAAGCTAGGCAGCCTCTTCTAGGCTGCAAGCAGGAGCTAAATAGTTCCCAGCTCCGCTCAATTTCGAACCCTGCAATGCAAATGCACTTCAATGGCAGCCATCTTTAATGCAGTTTTTTTCAGACCAAACAAGGGTTGCCTGCTTGTGTGGCCTGTGTTTTCGCAAAAAAACAAACGCGTGATGCCGGAATGCAAAGCGTACCCAGCGGGTCGTTACCATCCATGAAAACCGCATGCCCCAGATATTAATGTTAACTTCAGTAATTGTGGTTTGCAGCTTCAAACTTATAACTCATATCTCTCCAATCCACAAATTAGACAGCTTGGTCACCTCACCCGAAGCAGGACAATAGATTCTTCGGATACTTAGAAAACTAATTTGAATGCCCTTCCTCCATGCAACGCCACAAGGGACAATACAATAAATGTGTCTAGCGGGAAGTTTTAGAGACACCACAGTGGTCACATTACGAGCAAACACCAGGACAGGAGGTCTCTGCATAATGCATAAGCAACACAATCCGATAAAACTGAATGAAAAAGAAATCACTTAACAAAAATAAACGCCGACTCCAAAAAATAGAAAAAGAACAAGGACATATTAAATCGAAAAACATCAACGAATGGCTAATAAACCTCTACAATTCGCACAAGACAGGACTGCAAAAGAAGAACACGACTGCCGTAGCAGGAGCCAAACAGCGACAACCAATAAACACAACAACAGCAACCCACCAAAGTAAAGCACTTTTTGCAGCAGACAAACCCTGTAGAACACCCATGCCACACAATCCAGACATTACATTAATACAATGTTTTGAAAAATCCCAACAAATCAAACAAATATCTTGAAACAATATATCATACAGCACGAACCATCCCTGACATGCCCGCAACATCCCTGTCTGCCAACAAGTGAGAATGATAAAAAGTTGCAAACGTGTTTTTGAAACGATGTGTTGCACAAGCAACAAACACAACATTATCGTTTGGTGTCAAGCACAAAATCATCACTGATGTAAGCAAAATGTGTAACAAAAATGGCTATAGAACATGTGGTACTGTAATCAATGCTGTCACAAATAATTAAGCCAGATTGGGCATGTTTCATATGTAATCAGTAGGTAAAATAATGTGGCATTACAGTGGGCGTGGAGGGCTGTAACAGGTGTTATTGGCCCATGCGAGATTTATGGGAATAAGAAAAGAAAATCACAAAAACAGGTTGAAAACAAAAGGAAAAAAAAAAAAAAGAGTTGAGGAATGTGCTTGGAACCTTTGAGTGAGCATTGTCCAGGTGCAATGGTGGCTGAAGGAGACACTGCGCAATGATCCGGAAATGCTGCAAGAGAAACATTAATCCTTTTAACAGTGGTTAAGGCCCTCTACTGAACCATTGGGTACAAACGTCCAACAACATTCCAAAGTTATAATTAAGCAATCATACCCCGTTCTGACAGTTGCACCCAGGGTTAACTCCCTACCTCCTGAATTTCACGAGGATCGCGGGCCCTTACCAGCTGGAACACACTGAAGGGTGCGATATCGTGGGTATTAGCATAGCGTGAATGCGAAATTAGGTGCTCATTGTGGGGAAAATAGCTCCACAAAGTGAGTGCATGTAGATTTTCCCTTAAAATAAAAAATAAAAAAATGGTCACAAGGGACATAGTAAAGGGAGGTCCCCCTGTAGTTCCTTTTCATTTTCCATGGCGGCAAGGAGAGTGAGACCAGGCAGCCGGAGATATAGATGATAGTGCAGAGGGGGAAGCGCTGCTCAGGGTTTGGGTGTTGCAAGGATTTCGGTTTGAGTAGGGGTATGGGTGTGTGCATGTGTGTGTGTCGAGCAGGCAATGGGCAAGTAAAAAGGGAAGCCGGTGGGAGATATGTTGGCGGCCGGCATCGAACACAGACTTTCACTGAACAATAAAGAATGTCACTGGCCTCCAGATTAGCTTGCACCTCTAACCCAGAGTGCTAATATTATTTACAATATGTGGTGAAGACTTAAAATAGAATGGGCATCATTACAAGTTTGCCGGTCCGGAAACAATGGTACCAGTAAGCTTGCTGGTACCGTTGTTTCCAGACCGACTACGAGTTCTGCGATTGGGTGCCTTTCAGCCCGCCAGGTCTGACCTGGCAGGCGGTAACGACATCCGCTCACAGACCTTGACGGATGCACCGGCACCATTCATGAATGGTGCATCCATCCTCCCCATTCCCATTGAGTCCAATGGGACTCAAATGGGAATGGGGAGTAATATTTTCTGGCACCCGGGAATGGCCAATTACTGGGTCTGCCGGGGATGTAATGCCCCGGTAGTTGCCCAATCCCTGGGCGCCGTAAAATTCATGACTTCGGCAGCAACCGTGCCGGTATTTACAGGTACGGCTATCGCCAACCTCGTAATGACCCCCGATGTATTTTAAAATAAATATGAAAGTAAGGAGCTATTCCGTCAATCCTACAAGCTACTGAACAATAGCTGCCAAATTGTTTATTAATTCTCTGGACAAACAATGTAAGGAGGTCTGTCCAAAGAGGATCCAGGAAGTCCCATAAGAAGATGGTAATCTACGACATTTATTTAAATGATAAGGTTTCAAATAAAACATTACATAAATAACCTAGGATGCCAAAATAAGCTTGAGTTTAGCTAGTTCCTCACCTGATATGAACATTGATTACAATGCTTTTGGAATTACTGGAGTTGAGATTTGCATTTCATAAAGCTATATGAAATACAAGTGTGTACACTGTAGCCCAGGTATCTCAAATCTTTCCCAATCCAAATGTATTGGACTACAACTGTTGGGATGCAAGTGCAACATCTTAGTCAGGGGAAGTGATTTAGACAGCAAAAAATATATATTAGCAGGCATGCGTGGTAGAATGTACATGTACTCATTTGTAGTTAGCTTTGACACATATTATAAACACCATGTAGCCATACAGAAGGAGCAACAATGTATTCACATTACATTTGCATAGGTTAAACACAGGGTGATGTATCTTGCATTTAGCGGTAGTGTACAGTGTTATGTTGTAAGGGGTGTGCGAGTAGGTAGCTCATATAGGTCATTGTATGAGATGGAGTCAGAGAAGTGTTGCGGCAAAGGTGAAGTCCGGGGGCTAAGGTAGCAGGAGTTACGCCATGTTGGATTTTAGGGCATGTTACAGGATGCGTTTTTAAAAGTATGAGAAACAGGCTCAACGTGGAGCTGCGGCTCTGTCCAGTTAATGCAGAGACAAGTCCCCCCCACCAGAGAGATGTTATAAATTCAAGGTCACAGGCAGCCGCGCTGTTAGCTAACAGTCAATTGGGTCCAGCTGCAGAGATCGGAGGAGCTGGGAAAAGAATGTTGGGTCTAGGGAGGGAGGGTGGGGATGAGACTTTTGAAGGTTAAATTCATATGAGCAGAGCATGGGCTTCTGTGATACCAAGAGGCCTGGTGAAGATTTAGAGCACTACTGCAATCATCCGAGATACGGTCATCCTATTTGAACTGCAGGGCTGAATAAATAAGTGAAATTCAGACATAAGAGTGGTGCCCCGATCCCCTTATTCCTGGGCACCTCGGTTCCCAGAGAGATAAGGGAAAGGTATGCTAGGGTTGTACTGTGATTTGGGATGGGAAGAGCAGAGATTATGCCAATAAATGTATCTACAAGGTTAGGGATCCGATTGTGCGTGCCACAGTTTCTGGTATTATGAGAATCAACTCCTACGTTTCATAGTGACGATGTAGTAGGTCACGTTTTTAGGGGAATGTGTTTAGATTATAAGTGACCAATAGGATAATGGATTGTAGGGTAGAATTGTATATAGGTGCTAGCCAATGGGGAGTGCAGGACCACGTTGTAATCTTTTTTATGCATGGTTTTGTTAATTTGCGGTTTTCCGCTATAAAAGACGCAACTTCTTTTGGTGGGACGAGCTCCGTGTTAGTTTGGTTCTATGGGACTGTCTGATACTTTTGCATGTAATAAAACTTTGTTTTCCTTGCAAATGGTGCATCTGTTATTTGGGATTATTTTTTTTTCGGTCAGGTATTGGGCCATTCATTCTACAAAATTCCCATCAGCTCTAGCCAGCATCACCAATAAGGAGAGATAATGGGACTTGTAATCCAAAACATCTCGAGAGCTGCTGGTTACAGACCCCTGTTTTACTATGTTTCGTACACTATACATGAAGGGTAACATCATCTAAAGCAACTCATTAGGCTCCAGAAAACCTAGGAGGAAACTCCTTGAAAAGGTATGAATTGATTTAAATGAAAATGACAGAGCATTACATTTAGACAACAGAAAGGGTAACATTTTGATCCCTAGACAGATAGTAATTTGCCAGAAAGGGACCATTACAAGACATGCAACCATGGGACATCTAACACACAGAGCTAGATAGTGGAGCATAAAGACTACTAATGTCTCGTTCATCCACTACTTGGGGAAGAACTGCATGCACACGTGTCCTAATGGAACAGACAGAGATGCTTGATTTCCTATGGAACAGCGGTAGGGTAATGCACCAGCAAATACCAAGCATCCACCATAGGGCAGGGGTCTGCAGCCTGTAGCTGTCCCAGTGTTTTCTACTACAATTTCTGTGACACCCTCAGGATTGCTTATGCTGGCTAGGGCGGATCGGACTTGTGGTCCAAAACAACGTGGAAAGCTAAAGGTTGCAGACCCCTGCCATAGGAAATCCTACAACTCCTGAAAACTCCAAACCTTAAGGTGGGCTGTCCGTGTAACCCATTGACACCAAGGGCAAACATTATCAAAGCAAAAGGGTCATATGGAATACATTTAATTATACGCAAACAATGAACATGCAAGCTCTGGATTATCCAACTGTAAACTATGCCAGTTCTTTAGGATTTGCTTTCGGATGTTGTCGCTATATGTGTTAAATATAGTGGTTTGCTTTAAAAAAAAAAAAAGGAAGAAACTTGAGAATCCTTGACATGTGTGAATAGAAAATCCACAGACCGCAAAAACACTTTAACATCTTTCTGGGGTTTTGAACCACCAAATGGACACAATCCATATGTCAATTGTAGCGTGTGCAAATGTACATCTATTAAGAACGCATTTATCGCCAATAATAAAACATGGACATTAAATACCCACACCACGTGCAAAAGCAGCATTGTTATTTACATAATACAATGCCCATGTGACAAAGTTTACATGGGAAAGGCGTCTAGAGCAATAAGAACATGAATTGTGGAACACAGATCTAGTATACATACAAAAGAAACTGCATACTTGGTAGAACATTTTGTATTAAAAGGTCACAACCCGGTTCTGAAGACTGGAGGGAGGCGTCTGCAGTACTACCCACTAATGGTTGTGGTAGGGGCAAAGAGGGACCCCAGCCAAGACTCAATTGGTAGCAATGGACGAGCAGCCAAGGCTGTGACTCAAGGGAGTTATGTAGGCTGGTTCTTAGGTACAGTGCATCCCCAAGCCCCCACAATGGAATGCCCATACACCATGTTATGTGCTAACACAGTTTTTTTTAAGGATAAAAAGTCAGATGAATATATACAAATAATAATGACTCATGAGGCTCACTTTGTACTCAGAAATCTACTCAAATAGCCAACTCAATATATAGAGTTCTATCTGGTACCACAGTTACCCTTAGATTCAGTTATAATGCACAAACTGATGAGTTATTTAAAAGCATTAAAATTATTAAGCACTGTTTAACCCCATAAACATTACAGTAGAAATGCAGCTAATCCTTAGAACATTGTCAGAATGCTTTCTTTGAGAATAAAAATGCAATACTGTCCGAGGATCCCCCACCTGGGCAACCTGTAAGAAAAAGTTAAGTTGTACTTTTTCTTTAAAACAATTCCCACTCCTTATATGTTCAGTAATTGTATCCTTTTTTTCTACAGATCCCACCGCCCCAAAGTAACTGGGAGGCCAACAGAGAACAGGATCCAAGATGAATCTAGACCCCTTGGGTGAACCCTCAGGTTGGAAGATAGGGTTGGAACATCACAGTTCCTTGGGTACCTTGGGAGGCGAAGTGGTGGACTCTCTGTTTTACACAACGATGGCCCTTGAGGATGGACTGCCTCTGGAAGAAGGAGTCGCTGGGAGGTCAGTGACGGGCAGAAGGGAGCCAAGGAGTGTTGAAAAGGCAGCGTGAAGGTCTGTCTCTGTGGTCTCCTTGGTCGGATTGCTATGACGGCTGTGGGTGGACCTCAACAAGGCTTGGGAGGTGAGGATGAGTACTTTGGTTTTCGTTGATGACCTCTGGTGGTGACAGGTGCAGTGACAGATATATCGTTATTTTTTAGTTGGCTGCTGTTCAGTTCTTTGGTGCTGCAGCCGAGCACTGGACTTCTCTGCGGGCCACCACCAAGTTTGGACTCTTGTGACTCGATCTTTCGTTTGGAATGGCGGTAAACCCTCCATCAGGCACTTCTGTGCAGGCGGCAACACTGGACTTCCTCAGCTGTGGAAAAGTGGACAGATGTCGTGGTTGCAGTGTCCCTTGAAGAGTTCTTCAGTTGGAACAAGTGAGGGGTCCCTTTTTATACACAAATGTCCCCCATTCAGTCAGACTGAGCTAGGCTCAGCCAGCCAATCACACACCAGTGCATTCATCAGGCAGCATCCAATCAGGCTCACATGCATTCAGGCCATTCACCCAAAACTAGATACCCAAAACAGTGAATGTGTATTGAAGGCAAATCCCAGGCTTTCAGAGATGAGACAAGGCACCAAGTTTGTGTGGTCTGAGACATTCCAGAAAATCATTTGACAATGTCAAAGTGACTCCAGCAGTTGCCAGACAGCTGGCAAATTGTGACCCAGTGTTGAAGCAGGAATTTACAGTGGGTTCAAGTCCTGTGGGGCTAGGCACCATTATGGCACAGGACATGAGATGAGAACAGGTCAAATGTAATGGTAGCATATGCTAGAAGGGCCTTCTCTATCAGGAGCTTCTCGATCACTATGAAGGCCTCCTCACAAGCAGCGAAGGAAAGACTTGCAGCACTGTCGGCCGATGAACTCTTCCACCACTTTCTATCTAGCAATAGATTTACATTGGTCACTGATCATCAAGCCTGTGTACGGGTGTGGAAGGAGACTGACACACAAGTGGCATGATTGTTATTAAAGACTTTTATTTAGTGAAAATAAAGGAGTAAAAACCCTAACTATCCCCAACACTAAGAGGAGTTTCCCTGCCTCAACTCAATACTAAGGATGTTATCGAATATCCAGGAAAATACAAGTCCACCATCCTGTGTCAAAACCTATTTCCTTCCCTTACACTTCGAGCTAACCTAAAGTTACTGTGTGTTCTTTACAGAAGAAAGAAACCATTCTTCTATATTAAGAAGACTACTGCTAGTAGTCTGGAGATGCTATTTCCTGAGGGAATTACTTGCTTCCTCAGGTTGTACTTCCTTTCAAAAAGCACCACACAATGTTCCAGATTGAAGTCGCAGTTTCACAAACAAACTTAAGTTTCAAATCAAAAATCTTGATGCCTAAAGAATGATTCTCTTACCCGGGCCTTTCTCAGGCTTCTCACAATGTTCACATATACCAAGAGGAATGATTCTTTCTTAGGCTTCTCATAGCCCCAAGAGAATGACTCCCTTTCCTTGACCTGTATTACAATGTCCACAAACACCAGGGGGAATGACTCCCTTCCCCTGGCATTTCTTGGGATTTCCTTGGGATTTCACAGTGCCAAGAGAAGGACTCCCTTCCCTTGGCTTTTATTATCATGTTAAAAAATGCCAGGGTGAATGATTCACTTCCCTTGGCCTTTATTAGGCTCCTCACATTGCCAAGAGAATGACCCCCTTCCCTTGGCTTTTATTATCATGTTAACAAATACCAGGGTGAATGATTCACTTCCCTTGGCCTTTCTTAGGCTCTCAAAGTGCCAAGAGAATGACACCCTTCCCTTGGCCTTTATCACAATATCCACAAACACGAGGGGAATGACTTCCATCCCAGGGCCTTCCTTAGACTTCTCACAGTGCCAAGAGAATGACTCCCTTCCCTTGGCTTTTTTTTACAATGTTCACAAACACCAAGGGGAATGACTCATTTCCCCTGGCATTTCTTGGGATTTCACAGTGCCAAGACAATGACTCCCTTCCCTTGGCTTTTATTATCATGTTCACAAATGCCAGGGTGAATGATTCACTTCCCTTGGCCTTTCTTAGGCTCTCAAAGTGCCAAGGGAATGACACCCTTCCCTTGGCCTTTATCACAATATCCACAAACACGAGGGGAATTACTTCCATCCCCAGGCCTTCCTTAGACTTCTCACAGTGCCAAGAGAATGACTCCCTTCCCTTGGCTTTTTTTACAATGTTCACAAACACCAAAGGGAAGGACTCCCTTCCCCGGGACTTTAAGCTTCTCACAGTGCCAAGAGAATGACTTACTTCCCTTGGCTTGTATTACAATGTTCACAAACACAAAGGGGAATGGCTCCGTTTCCGCTGGTCTTTCTTAGGCTTCTCACAGTGCCAAAAAAAGTACTCCCTTACCTTTGCCTTTATCACAATGTCCACAAACAGCAGGTTGAACAACCTCCTTCCCCTGGTCTTTCTCAAGCTTCTCGCAATGCCAAGAGAATTACCCACTTCCCATCGCTTTTATTACAATGTTCACAAACAAAAGGAGCAAGGACTCCCTTCCCCTGGCCTTTCTTAGGCTTCTCAGAGTGGCAAGAGAATGACTCAGTTCCCTTGGC
This sequence comes from Ambystoma mexicanum, assembly GCF_040938575.1. Classification (NCBI taxonomy): domain Eukaryota; kingdom Metazoa; phylum Chordata; class Amphibia; order Caudata; family Ambystomatidae; genus Ambystoma; species Ambystoma mexicanum. The sequence continues at coordinate 539,212,242 of NC_090940.1, forward strand.
TTTTATTACAATGTTCACAAACACCAGGAGGAATGACCTCCTTCCGCTAGTCTTTCTCAAGCTTCTTGCAATGCCAAGGGAATGACTTAATTCCCTTGGCTTTCATCACACTACCCACAAACACCAGGAGAAATGACTCCCTTCCTTTATCCCAATTTTCACAAATCACAATGTTCACGACACCAGGGGAATGACTCTGTTCCCCTGGCCTTTCATCCCATGTAGACTTTGCCTAACAAACCTGGTTCACTGACCTGCCAGGTACTGTGATGAGGAAGATGTCTGCCATATTTTCTTCTTTCTTGAAGCTCTGGGTACCAGACCCGTATTTCATACGTAACTGTTTACAGTCGGTCTTGGGATCTTTCTCTATTCCCCTTGAGGTGGATAGGGTCCTCGGCCCATCCTTCGTATCCCCTGGACGTAGCCCTACAACTGTAAATGGGGAATCTCCCGCTAGAATTCACAGTTCTTTAATTGGGATTTTCAACCCTTCCCTGGTGGCCAGTGGAGAATTCTTCCCCGCGTCCAGTCTGGGTCTCCTGTGCTGCTTCTTACCTCCGAGAGGGTCTCTGCACATCCCCGGGCCTTCCTGGGACAGAAAATGGTTTACGGCACCTCTTGCGGAATTCAGGACTCATGGCAGTGTTTGGGTAGCGTTCCCTGCTGCCCGGACCGCATTCTCGCCTGTCTCCTTTATTCGTCTGTGGCTCTGCTCCAGTGAGCCTCTCGTACAGCACACACAGTTCGCTGCCAGTGTCTCTTCCTGGGCTCCCAGCTGGTGGAGTTTCAAACTCCTGTGCTTGATGTTGCATGCACTTGCAGTCACTAGCAGGACCTGCACGGCTCTGGATGGTGTCTTCCTTTTGCAGTCCTTCATTACTGTTATTTTGGTTGGCAATCGGTGGTTGGCCAAAGTCCTGTTGCCGACCTCTTGATTGTTGTTCCTTATAGGGGCCAACTCGTCCCAGTTTCTGCATATGATTCATATAGGTAATCCCTACTTATTTGTTTCAGTACTTTTTGGGGAGGTCAAATCCTCTATCCTACAGAAGTACATAGAAGGGTGCAGGAATATGCAGGAATATGGTTGGGTAGGAGGATAAGGGAGGTGGGGATATTTGTTGCGTTTACCACATTCTTCCCGGCCAACCCTCCCTTTTCCTGTAGGGGGATCCCTCCCCCATCAGATCCACCCACTGAGTACCACCCCCAGGGGGACTATTGGGTAGCGGCTTCACCACCCTGGCGTTATGTGTACAGGCTCCCCTAGGGGAGAAGGGAAGACTTCTATGCAAGTCTGGCTATGACCCAAATCCGTCTGATTACATCTCTCGCCATCGTGGTTTGCCATCAGCGGCGAACATGGGGTAAGAAGACCATCGATTTAAAATATCCAATGCCCCAGGCCCTCACACTGACCTGGCCAAAGGAGGAAGACTTTGTTACTTACCTGTAACTGTATTTCTACAGCTTTAGTGTCTTCGATACATTCACACGCTTGAATATTCCCTGTCATCAGACTGGGAATCCCTGGTAAAATTGTTCATAGAAAAGCAATGTACATTAATAATGAAGCCTGAAAGGCATTCACCTGTGTAGTCCCTCCACCTAATTTTGGTCCCTTTTGTTTCCAAATAAGGAGGTGGCAGTGCTTAAGCTACAACCCAGGCAGCTATCGTCAGATTTTGGGCCCTTAATTAGTGATGGATAGATTGAGGACTCCCTGCATCTGCAGAAGCCTCACCGGGTAGGTGGGCAGGCGCATACAAATCTATGAAAGATACCAGTGTTCGAGGAATACAGTTACAGTTAAGTAACTAAAATGCTCCAGCATTGGGTCTTTAATAGATTCACATGCTTGAATAGAATAACAAGCAGTGGAAGTATACCACCTGCTTCACTGAAGCACACATTAGGTCATTAATAGTAATCAATAGAGAGTACCCCGAACACAAGGGAAGGAGGGAAAGAAAAATGGCTGCTCCTAACTCACTTAAACAGCAGGACTGCTTGTCCAACAGCTGACTCCCTTCCAGCGCCCTCTTCCAGACAATAGTGCTTGGCAAATGTATGGAGCGTGCTCCAGGTAGCCACCCTGCATTTTTCCTTCATGGCCACTCCTGCATGGAATGCCGTGCTGCTGTAGCTGCCCTCCCTCTGGTTGAATGGGCAATAGCTGGACAGGTAGGCGGATTGCCCTTGATCTTGTGGTAGTGGGTAATGCAGTTTACCACGCATCGGGCAAGGCCTAGTTTAGAGATGCTTTGTCCCTTGCAAGGGCCTACAAAGGAAACAAATAATCTGGATGACGTGCGCGAGGCGCTATTGCGATGCAATTCGAATTTGAGAACTTGCAATAGCTCTAGCGAGTGTAGGGCGCATTTAGCACTGCAAGTATAATTGCCAAAAAAAGTTAGCAGTACAATGAGCTCTGACAGTCTATTCTGACACCACTTTGGGGGGGAACTTTGGGTGTGGTCTGAGGACTACCCGATCCTTCAGGAAGACTATAAACGGAGGATCCGTCGATAAAGCTTGTAGTTCGCTGATCCATCTTGCCGATACGATCGCCACCAGGAAGGCGACTTTCCATAAGAGCAAGTTAAGCTCACATTTGTGAATGGCTTGGTATGGAGAAGCCATTAACGCTGTTAATACTGTGTTGGGACTCTAGCTTGGAGTAGGAAGGCACTGGTGAAAAAGGTCCTAAGAAAACCTTTCATGAAGATTTTTACTGCAAGATCTGATAAAAAAGATGTAGCTCCAGGATCCCTAGAGTAAGAGTGCAGAGATAGCAGAGAGGTGAACCTTGATAGAAGCCTGTGACAGACCCGCTTTAGCCAAGTGGAGCAGATAAGGTAGCATTTGGCCTACTATGAGTGACAGTGGTTCGAGCTGTAGCGCTGCACACCAGGTCGTAAAGCATTTCAATTTCCTTATTTTTATTTATTTATTTATTGGTCATTTGTTAGACGCTTATACAATTATCAAAACTGTTTCAAAGCGCCCAAAGGGCAACAGGGTGGGGGAAGGGGAAAGTAGACAATGAATTCCAACAAAGATAAATAAATTAATTAATAGTACAAACAAATAATGAGAATAACTTGGGATTGTTCTGAACGTGCAAGTGCAGAGGGAAGGGGTAAGGTGCAGTGGTGCTCTTGAAGAAGTGCTAGATGCGAAGTGCTAAGAAGAGAAGAACGTAATTGCAACCTCCCGTGGGGAGGGCAAGCCTAAGTCAGTCAGTAAGTAGATAGCAGCTGGGATGAGAAATGTGTTGGGTTCAGGGCCCCGAGCATACATAAGGGCCCTGCACATCAGTTGCACTAATGTATGATTAGCAGGGAAGAGAGGAGGAGAAGGAAGAGGTAAAGACAAAGGTCTTGAGGCTTTTCTGGAACTCAAGGAGGTCTTGCTCAAGACGCAGCGGGAGAGTGAGGCTATTCCACAGGAGAGAGCTCGCTGAGGAAAGTGAGCGACCACTAGCTCTCTGGTTAGCAAACCACTTCATACGCAGGGAGTTGGTGCTAGAGGAACGCAGGAGTCTAGAAGGGGAGTATTTAGTCAAGATAGAGTGGTCCGGGCCCAGATAGCCATGTGGATGATAGAGGGATTTGAATTTAATCTGTGCTGAGACCGGGAGCCAGTGAAGGCTTTGTAGGGCAGGAGATATGCGGTCCCTTGGCTTGAGGCCAAGGATATGTCTCGCTTCCCTATTTTGAGTTAGCTGGAAGGGTCGCAGGGAGGACGCAGGAAGAATAAGGAGGAAGCTATTGCAATAGTTTAGCCTGCAGAGGGGCCAGAGCACGGGTAACATCGAGTCTCTGGGGAAAGGCAAGGCAGGGTAGAGTTCCTTTGAGAAGGAAGAGCTGAAAGTGGGACTTCTTGATAATGTCCTGAATATGAGGGATGAAGGCAAGGGAGGAATCGAAGATGACTCTCAGATGCCTGGCTTCAGAGGAGGGGGTTGGGGAAGCCCATGGAGGAAGGCCAGAGTGAAGGGAAGAAATAGGGTGCAGGGGACCCAATGGGGAGACTCTGTTTTGCTGGCATTGAAGCAGAGGTCATTAACAATGCAGCAGACCTGGGTGGCAGAGAGGCAGTGAGGGACAAATGAAGGTGCAAGGGCGTTAGAAGGAAGTTTGAAGAAGAGTTGTGTGTCGTCAGTGTAGCACTGGAAATTGTGGGAGAAGGAGGAAATGAGGCATGCCAATAGAGAGAGGTATATGTTGAAGAGCCAGGGCGAGAGAATGGAGCCCTGGGGGACGCCACAGGAGGAGGAGAAAGGGTCCAGAATGGTGTTGGAGGAACGGTCAGTTAGGAAGGAGGTGAGGTAGTCCAGTGCCTGCTCCGAGATACCAAGGGTATCATGGAGCCTTTTTATGAGGATGGAATGGTTCACTGTGTCAAATGCAGAATCAAGGAGGATGAGGACAGCAGGGGAGTTGGAATCAAGGGATGCGAGCATTTCTTCACAGGTGTGAGCAGTTTCTGTGCCTCTGGATGCTCCGAATCCAGACTGATGATCGTGTAAACCGCCAACAAGATCGGTATGAGAGTTGAGTTGGGGAGGGCCAACTTCGAGCAATTTCCCCAGGAGTGGGGTGATGGAAATGGGTCGATAGTTGGCTGGGCAGGAAGGGTCTGCAGAGGGGTTTTTAAGGAGGGGGCACACAGGGGAGTACTTGAGGGAGGATGGAAAAGAAGCAGTAGCAGAGGAGTGATTTCAGCGATCAGCAAGAGCATATGTTTGGCGTGTGGAAGGCACGCTGGATGCTCTGATGATATTCTAGTATTTGTCTGTCAGCGTTGGGTTGGTGTGCTTTTGTTATTCAGAAACCAAGCCCTGAGAGTGAGAGCTGTTGGGTTGTGTTGAAGAATGTGTCCGTTCCACTGTGTTAGCAACACCTGCACCACGAGATGTATGGGCGTGGTGTGCATCATCTGTAGGAAAAGTCGGTACCAGACTTGCTGAGCCCAGGCTGGTGCTTTTAAAATCATCCTCCAAAGTTGTTCCCTCACCCATTTCAGGACCCTGGCCAGGAAGGGTATCAGTGGGAAGGCGCATAGGAATTTGCCTGTCCATCCCAGTGAGATGCCACCCCCAAGTGAATCCCTTTCCGGGTTACCTAGTTGAAAAGAGGAGGCATTTTATGTTGTGGTTGTTGCGAAGGGATCGATGCAAAGGTGACCACATATTCTGAAAATACGTTTGATCTCGGTCCAATCGAGCTCCCATTTGTGGTCCCTGCTCAGTTGGTCTCCCAGAATGTTGTCCTTCCACAGAAGGTGTTCTGCTCTGACTTGAACCCTCTGTGCGAGAGCCCACTTCCAGAGTTTATGCGCCTTTGTAGATTGCAACTTTGACTTTGTTGCCCCTTGTTTGTTCGTTTAATGCATGGGTGCACAACATACGGCCCGCGGGCCAGTTGCGGCCCGCCATGCTCTTTTGTCCGGCCCGCGAGGCACAAAGACTTTCCTAATGGAGGGCGGCCCCCGGCCGCCCTCCATTAGGAAAGTCTTTGTTGTCTTCCGGGCCAGACAAAACACTGGCCGTCATTGGCTCAGCACACATGCACCACGTTGCTCCTACGAGCCACGTAGTGTGTGTGTGCTGACCCAATGGAGGGCCAGCACTACGGCTGGCGTGGTCCATAAGGCTTGATGCCGGAAGGCATTTCAGCCTTGGACCACGCCAGCCGTAGTACGATTCCAGCTTTCCTGCTTACCTGCCGCTTACCTGCCTTCCAGCACGTCTCCGGTAAGTGGTCTGTTTGCGTTTGTGTGTCGGGTCTGTTTTACTTTATGTTTGTGTGTGTATGTTGCGATGGGGGAGTGGGGGGGGGGTGTCGGATGTGTATGAATGTTGGAATTTGAATGTATTTTGTGTGTGTGTTGAGATGCGGGGATGGGTGTCGGATGTGTATGAATATTTTGATTTGAATGTATTTTGTGTGTGTGTTGAGATGCGGGGGTGGGTGTCGGATGTGTATGAATGTTGGAATTTGAATGCATTTTATGTGTATGTTGAGATGCGGGGGTGGGGGGGTGTCGGATGTGTATGAATGTTGGAATTTGAATGCATTTTATGTGTATGTTGAGATGCGGGGGCGGGGGGGTGTCGGATGTGTATGAATGTTTTGATTTGAATGTATTTTGTGTGTATGTTGAGATGCGCAGGTGGGGGGTGTGTCTGATGTGTGTGAATGTTTGTATTTGAATGTATTTTGTGTGTATGTTGAGATGCGGGGGTGGGGGGTGTCGGATGTGTATGAATGTTGGAATTTGAATGCATTTTATGTGTATGTTGAGATGCGGGGGCGGGGGGGTGTCGGATGTGTATGAATGTTTTGATTTGAATGTATTTTGTGTGTATGTTGAGATGCGGAGGTGGGGGGTGTGTCTGATGTGTGTGAATGTTTGTATTTGAATGTATTTTTTGTGTATGTTGAGATGCGGGGGTGGGGGTGGGTGTCGGATGTGTATGAATGTTTTGATTTGAATGTTTTTTGTGTGCTGAGTTGGGGGGGTTGGGGGTTCGGGTCTGTATGGGTGCATGTTTGTGTGTGTGCTGAGTTGGGGTTGGGGGGGTTCGGGTCTGTGTGTGCTGATTTGGGGGGTGGGGGGTTCAGGTCTGTATGGGTGCATGTGTGTGTGCTGAGTTGGGGGGTGGGGGGTTCGGGTCTTTATGGGTGCATGTGTGTGTGCTGAGTTGGGGGGTGGGGGTCCGGGTCTGTAAGGGTGCATGTGTGCGTGCTGAGTTGGGGGGTGGGGGGTTCGGGTCTGTAAGGGTGCATGTGTGTGTGCTGAGTTGGGGGTGGGGGGTTCGGGTCTGTACGGGTGCATGTGTGTGTGCTGAGTTGGGGGGTGGGGGGTTCGAGTCTGTATGGGTGCATGTGTGTGTGCTGAGTTGGGGGGTGGGGGGTTCGGGTCTGTATGGGTGCATGTGTGTGTGCTGAGTTGGGGCGTGGGGGTTCGGGTCTGTAAGGGTGCATGTGTGTGTGCTGAGTTGGGGGGTGGGGGGTTCGGGTCTGTAAGGGTGCATGTGTGTGTGCTGAGTTGGTGGGTGGGGGGTTCGGGTCTGTATGGGTGCATGCTTGAGAATGTGTGTGCTACGTTGGGGGCGGGGGGTTCGGGTCTGTATGGGTTCATGCTTGAGAATGTGTGTGCTGCGTTGGGGGCGGGGGTTCGGGTCTGTATGGGTGCATGCTTGAGAGTGTGTTTGGGGTATAGTGTTTGGTTGGGGGTGAGGGGGCCATGGGACATAGTGTTTGGTTTGGGTGAGGGGGCCATGGGGCATAGTGTTTGGTTGGGGGTGAGGGATAGGGGGCATAGTGTTTGGTTGGGGGGTAAGGGACAGGGGGCATAGTGTTTGGTTGGGGGTGAGGGACAGGGGGCATAGTGTTTGCTTGGTGGGTGAAGGACAGGGGGCATAGTGTTTGCTTGGTGGGTGAGGGACAGGGGGCATAGTGTTTGCTTGGTGGGTGAGGGACAGGGGGCATAGTGTTTGCTTGGTGGGTGAGGGACAGGGGGCATAGTGTTTGCTTGGTGGGTGGGAGCCATGGGGCATAGTGTTTGGTTGGGGTGAGGGGGCCATGGGGCATAGTGTTTGGTTGGGGGTGGGGGCCATGGGGCATAGTGTTTGGTTGGGGTGGGGGTCATGGGGCATAGTGTTTGGTTGGGGGTGAGGGGCCCCATGGGGCATAGTGTTTGGTTGGGGGTTAGGGGGGTGAGGGGGCCATGGGGCATAGTGTTTGGTTGGGGGTGAGGGACAGGGGGCATAGTGTTTGGTTGGGGGTGGGGGCCATGGGGCATAGTGTTTGGTTGGGGTGGGGGCCATGGGGCATAGTGTTTGGTTGGGGGTGAGCGGCCCATGGGGCATAGTGTTTGGTTGGGGGGTGAGGGGGCCATGGGGCATAGTGTTTGGTTGAGTGTGAGGGACAGGGGGCATAGTGTTTGCTTGGGGGTGAGGGACAGGGGGCATAGTGTTTGGTTGGGGTTGGGAGCCATGGGGCATAGTGTTTGGTTGTGGGTTAGGGGGGTGAGGGGGCCATGGGGCATAGTGTTTGGTTGGGGTGAGGGACAGGGGGCATAGTGTTTGCTTGGGGGGTGAGGGACAGGGGGCATAGTGTTTGGTTGGGGGTGGGGGCCATGGGGCATAGTGTTTGGTTGGGGTGGGCGTCATGGGGCATAGTGTTTGGTTGGGGGTGAGGGGCCCAATGGGCATAGTGTTTGGTTGGGGGTGAGGGGGCCCATGGGGCATAGTGTTTGGTTGGGGGTGAGGGGGCCCATGGGGCATAGTGTTTGGTTGGGGGTGAGGGGGCCATGGGGCATAGTGTTTGGTTGGGGATGGGAGCCATGGGGCATAGTGTTTGGTTGGGGGTGAGGGGACCATGGGGCATAGTGTTTGGTTGGGGATGGGAGCCATGGGGCATAGTGTTGCTCCAAGAGTGAACTCAATAATAAAGCTAAAACAGGCACAGTTAGGAGATGTACATCCTTTGCTTTTTTGAGGAAACCTGACACAACGAAGGCCATACTCCTCTTGGGTAACCCAAACAGCAAACTATAGCAGTCCAAAATAACGGAATGTCCAATCAAGGGTCAATAAAATATATATAATTTAATTAAATAGACGATATACAATAACTAAATCGAAATAAATGATAGCAATGGAAAATGTGTAGTACAAAATGTAAGTTTGAAATGCAATAAAAATCGTTACCCCTCAAAAACATCTTTTTCCATGTGTTTAATACAAATTGGGGGTTGAAAAAGCCTCCTGACATGTCCCGCCTACCGCCCCGCCCACTTTTACTTTTCGGCCCACTATAGCCCTCATGTAAGGTACTTTCGGCCCTCTGTCAAAATCAGTTGTGCACCCCTGGTTTAATGTATTAAAGTGGTGTTGTCCGTTTGTATGGTGACAACCCAAGAGGACCAGCTGAAAGGACTAGCACCCATCCAATGGCTGCGAGTTCCAGTATATCGATGTGCAGGTCTGATTCTCATTTGGGCCATGTGCCTTTTGCCTGCAAGTCTCTGACATAGGCTCCCAATTTTGCTTGGACATCCCGATAGGGACGCATCTGTCCTGAGAACAAGCGTGGAAGTTGGGGGTTGGAAAGGCATGCCCTCCCCCAGGTTTTGTTCGGCCCGCCACCAGAGTAGCGGCTTGGTGGAAGGGTGATGTCCACCCAAAAACCTGATGCTTGTGCCCATTGTTGATTCAATTCTTCCTCTGTTGGCCTCTTTCTCAACCTGCAATTTGGAACCAGTAATATACATGATGGCTTCATGCCAGTAGAGATTTGTAGTGACACTGTTGGCGTCATGCCCTCAAGAACCAGTTCGCTAGTTGTGAGATCACTGCAATTCGTTTGGCGGAAGGTCATACCCATGGAATGCGGAAATCCAGTTCTGCTCCCATAAAGAGGGCGTATTGCGCCAGCGTAACCACAGATTTGTCGTTGATGGAGAAACCTAGTTTTGTGATGGATTCCTTCGTTTGGTTGACAGCTATGGCTGTTTGCTTCTTTGCTTTGGCATGTATGACCCAATCGTCAAGGTGTGGAAAGACTTCTACTCTGGCTCTTCTTAGGTTTTCTGCCAAGTGGGTAAGACCTTTGGTGAAGACCATCGGGCTGACCGTAGACCAAAGGGGAGTATGAGGAACTGGTACTGTGAACCTCAGATAGCGTCTGTGTATGGGTATGTCTAGGTCGATTGTCACCAGATATTTGCCCTTCTGAAGCCACATCAAGATCTGGATTGTTCCATCTGAGCTGAAATCCGCTAGGGTCATTCCGCTTCTTAAGAAGACCTCATTAGACCCTACCTTTCTAGCTAACTTCCGTCCTATTTCTTTGCTTCCCTTCCTGTCCAAGTTACTCGAATCGTTGGTTACACCCTTGCTCTCTTATTTCTTGAATCCTCTAATGTCTTCAATTCTGCACAGGCTGGTTTTAGACCTGGTAGAGATAATGAGAGTGTGTTAGTATCCGTCCAGGATGACATGTCCAGGCTAGTGGATTCAGGTGGGGTTGGGGCCCTTATTTTATTAGAACTATCAGCGGCGTTTGACACTTTTGACCACCCCATCCTGCTATCTCGCCTTGTCCAGATAGGCATATCTGGTCATATCTGGTCAGGTGCTAGCCTGGTTCGCACACAGACCCTCTCCATGCTGACTTTCCTTCCCCCCCTTGTTACCTAACTTGTGGTGTCCCACAGGGCTCATCGTTGTCTCCGTTCTTATTTAAGATCTACATTTGGGCCTTAGTGTGTCTCATCCACTCCCACAGCCTCAACTGCTACTCCTACACCGATGACACACAAATCTTGATCTGGTTCGACAGTGATGAGGCTGAGGTGTCGTTGTGCCTTCTGAGTTGCTTGATGGCCGTTGGCATATGGATGGACCACAATTGGCTCAAACTGAACGGAGACAAGACGGAGATCCTGGTGGTTGGGTGTCCCCCTGATCCTTCACTCGGGGTTTCTGCTTTTTTAGCCTTCCACTCTTGGTTCTCTTCCTAGCCCGGTTGGCAAGTTAAAAAATCTAGGGGTTATCCTTTCTGCCTCCTTGTAGATGGCGAACGAAGTCGCAGCCAGCTGCCAGGAAGGCCACTACCAACTTAAGGTCCTGAAGAAGGTTCTCCCTATGAACCCTGAACCTCTCCGCCCTCCGGTGGTCGCGGCTTTGGTTCTATCTCGCACAGACTACTGCAATTCGCTGTACTTGGCCCAACCCATTGGCCTTGTACGGCGGTTGCAACATCTACAAAACTTGGCAGCTCGGATGGCAACTGGCATCCCTTATGGTGCCCATATTACCCCGGTGCTACGTTCTCTCCACTGGCTACCGGTTAGCCAGCGCATCAGATTTAAGGCCCTGTGCATAGTTCACCATGCTACGCTCTCTCCACTGGCTACCGGTTAGCCAGCGCAACAGATTTAAGGCCCTATGCATAGTTCACCATGCTCTCCATTCCCAGGGAGCAGAGTTTCTTCAAGCTAAATTCTCCCGCCATCAACCTGGGTGCTCTTTGCGCTCATCTACTGCAGATCTCCTTATTGTACCCAGGTACCGTTGCACGAAGATAGGTGGCTGTGCCTCCTCTATAGCCGCGGCCAACCTATGGAATGGGTTACCACCCCAGATTAGGAAGCTACCAAATCATTTGGCTTTCAGAAAAGCACTTAAAACTGCGCTCTTCTAGGCATGTACCTCTGTCGACCTTGACTCCTGGTTTGAACTTGACCTCCCTCCCTAGCACCGTGATGCCCTCGGGTGACCGTGCACTTAAGAAATTAACATAACAGCTGTGACATCAAAGAGTGGACCAGTAGAAGAAGCCCGACTAAGAAGGGGAATCAAGCAGCCTGATGAATGTACATAGCCGATGTGAGGTTAGTCCTTACAATTAAGAGCAGAGAAATTGTGGGTCCATCCCCAGGTACCATATCAGGAGAGTGTGCCCCTCCTGTGCACCATCAACTGCGTTTGAAAGTTGTCTTTCCAGAGCTGTGGTCAGAAGCACATGGAACAGGGAATATAAATAGGAAGGGAGGAGGTGAAGGGAGCCCTCCTTAGATTTGTAGCCTCCAATCTATGTGTCCTTCATAAGGCCAGTACACATCCTGAAACAGCCCATGCCCCACTGTTGTAGGCTATTTTGAGATTGAGAAAAGTAATTAATGGGTGATGAGGTGCTCCGTGAAGAGTGGAGTCTTCCATGCCTTCATGATTTTCAGGCGAAATTGAGCCAAGGGATGTGCTTCATTATTTTATTTCACAGTCCAGGTGCCTATCTGGCATATTTGAAGGTTTTTTTCCTACATGAACCTCTTAAATTCGAGTCTGGCAATGGTGTGGCTTCTGGTGCTGTGCCAGCTTCCGAAGATGGCGAGTATTTCAGCCATGTAGAATGGAATTGTTTCTTTGAACCTTGTGAGTGATGTAAGCCATTTTTCAGGTGATAGAGGATTGGAGGGGTAAAAGACACTAACAGGTAGGCATCTGATGTAGTTTAGTTTATTATCAAACCCCTATCGGTTTGCACCTCAGGGCTTCATGTAATGTTCTGAAGTTGGGAGAATTTGTCTCACTATTATTTTAAATTGAGAGTAGAATTATTTTTGTTTACAGAGATAAAATCTAATCAGTTTCCAATGTGGTTATTGTTAAGGTGAGAAAGCATGTTTTTTTTTTACTCTAACATGAATATATGTTGCAACCAATACTTGGTGCAAATGCAAAGATTAATAGCATGGGGCCTCACCAGGGGTTGGGCGGATCGGTAAAAATGTGGCGGTAATAGCATTACCGCTCTGCCCAATCCCAAGAACAGGCGGGAAGTTTAAGATTTACCTCTGATACTGCCCCATAGAGTCCTATGGACTCTTAGTAAAATGGGGAGTAACAGCATTGGCACAACTCGGGATCCGGTGTTAATAGCCCCGGACCGAGGTTCGAATCCCGGCAGGTTCACTCAGCCCTTCATCCTTCCGAGATCAATAAAATGAGTACCATTAAGTTGGGTAACAATAACACATCTGTTATTAACACCAAGATGCCCCTTCGAGGGGGAATGTGCGCTTTACAAATGCGCATGTTATGTTATGTGGGTGGAGAAGTCGTCAGACTCCTACATCTCTGTTGTCTCCTATTTTTTTCAAATTTTTCTCCATTATTTTTTGTTGGGAGTAGTTTATTTTAGGGAGTAAAAGTGGCTGGTATGCCACCTATCTTTAGGGCTGGACCTATGTATACATGGGTGGTATAAATAAAGAAAAACAAGCTTTCACTTAGCATATTACCCAGAAGCACTTTCTAGAAAGTGATATCACTGACATAATAATGTCCTTATCCCACTGGAGGTTACAGACAGCATGTTCTATGGAGCTATGTCTGAGGAGTCTTATGTTATGACAAAGAGAAAAAGGGTGGACTTTTTGAAGTTTGTTGATATATTCTCTTCCATACTTTCATCATCTTAACACCAAGAATCAAATTAAAGGCAGATAGCAATAAGGAAAGAAGTAAACGAAGAAGAAAAGTGAACAAAGCAGAAAATAGCACATGGACACATGTGATCCTGAGCAGACGACCAGGGCTAGCCTTTGATGATCATATTACAACAAACCTGTCATGCTAATTGGTGCCTGTTATGTAACTTGACACACAAGCCTAGAATCTTATTTTCTTTGGATAATGTTTCGAATATATTTATGCTCTTTTTGTTTAGTTATGTATACTGATTTTATCATGTATTCAATAGTTTCTCTTTTGTGGCAAAGCTTATAATGAATAATGAAGCTGTTGTACTTTAACTGTGACAACTTTTATGATATACCTTTCTATATTTCAAATAAAATAAACATGTATCAATTAGTTGTTGCACATACCCTAGTGTATTTGAGAATATACTTAGCTATATACTCGAGAACATAGAACTGGATAAGGTATTTTAAGAGTATTCTAGGCAAGCCTGTAAGTTCATATTCCAATCAATTTTCCTCTTCCTAGTGTACCTGTAAAATGGTTGTTCATTACGGCAGATTAGTCCAATTTAAATTGGCACCTAACATCATCAGTATTACTCAACAGTAACACCTTTTCAGACTTTTGTAAAAAACAAAAGTGTACATTTCTGAAAGTATATGTTAACCTAGTAATATAGTTGTTAATGTGGGAAGCAATCAAACAAAACAATTTAAATTATATTACCTTCAATATCTATTCCTGTCGGATTAGAAAAATATCGATTCACCTAGAGCAATAGATAAAATGTCTGTCACATCGACCAATTGCGTGCTCATAGGATGTAAATTCACACTCTAAGAAAGTGGTCACAATTGCCACAGTGCGCTAACACAGCTCTACAGATAAGGGGTGTATCGGACACTTTTACTCCCTAAAAATACATAAATACACACAAAAAATAAAAACAGGGAATAATAATACTTCCAACAACGACAGAAAAAGACACATAGGAGGCTGTTCTCTGCTTTCATTCACACGCTCATGTATATGTTTAGACTAGTAGGAAACTTGGTGCCAGAGGAAGAAACACTTCTATTATAAGTGCCTGATCGGAAGATGTAAAATTATCTTTTTAATGTGCAGGAATACCTTTGTGCAAAGAAATATTAATTACAAAACATTTCTATTTTACATTTAGAACCTATTTTTAGTCGCTTATAATATACTGCCATTGGGAATCAGACTTACTTTTGTACTCACGAAAAAATTATTTTACTCCCAACTTTAAACATAGGAAGTACAATACTCTCACTTCAAAATCTTATTTGCAGCACTGGACACACGTATAAACAAATGTGGGTGCCAGTAAGCCCTATGTCACCCCTAAGTCCCAGGGAACCCCGGGCAACTCTTAGGCGTCCAGAATGCCTGGTCAAAACTAGGGGGCCAGGTACTCAAAAGGTTAAGATCGTTTTTCTGCATAAACCTTAAAAGTACAGCAGTATGTACTAACAATTCATCACAATCTTGGCTTACACAAAAGTTGGTCCATGCTTTACTTATGCACACCACAAACACCAGCCGTTTAGCACTTCTAGACCTCTCTCCAAAAGACATTGTTGACCTTTCCCCAACATGTGTGAAAAGAGTAAAGTGTATTTATCCAGAAAGTGGCTATAGCATGATGCTCTAGTCCGTCATCTCATTTATTTCAGATTGGTAATGCATAAAACAGCACAATAGGTCAAACATCACAATTCTTATACAATGGATGGAAACTGAATACTTTATGAAAACATGCACAATTTTGACTAGATCAGCAATAGCATAGAATATTATAAAAATCAATTTTAAAATCTCAGAAAGGAGCAATACTAAAAGTACTATGGATAAGAGGAATTCTACTGAAACTGACCAACAATTTTCCAGTTAGATATTTCCTACATTAAATGGCTTGATTGAGAAAGATCCAGGGTGTGTGCATCCTTTAGCTTGCCAGATGTTTTTAACTGCAACTCCCAGTAGTTAATGGTGAATGATCATGGGAGTCGTGCAAAACATCTGTAGAGTCCAACAGGGTAATTCATAGAAATTCGCACAAAAGTGGCGCACTTGGCTGGCGCAGTGTGCGCGTGCGAATGTCTGAGCCAGCCACGTGCGCTAAAATCGATTTCCGCGCACAGCGTATTCATGGATTTTAGCCTCCAAAACCAGCCGTGGCGCAGCGACCCTGCAGCAGCGCCAGTTACGCCCCCAAGAACGCCCTCACGCAAGGAAAAGCCATCAAAATTCCCAATTCAGCGCAAAGGGCTGCGCTAACCCTGGACCAGTATACAGGGCTGCCAAACAGCAAACGCAGAGCGGGGAACGTGTATTACTGGGCTGCGCAGGAAGTTCCACACACGATTTCAGCAGGGTACGTTTATTACTGGGGTGCGCGGGAAGTTCCACACGCAATTTCAGCAGGGTACGTGTATTACTGGAGTGCGCGGGAAGTTCCACACCCGATTTCAGCAGGGTACGTGTATTTCTGGGGTGCGGGGAAGTTCCACACACGATTTCAGCAGGGTACGTGTATTTCTGGGGTGCGGGGAAGTTTAACACGCGATTGTAGCAGGGTACGTGTATTACTGTATTGTACGTGTATTGGGGGTGCAATGGGACATGAGTGGGACATGAGTGGGGGCCTGCTGGCAGGTGCCCTGCACTGCTGGGGGTGGGGGTGCAAGGGGACATCAGTGGGGGCCTGCTGGCAGGTGCCCTGTATTGCTGGGGGGTGGGGGTGCAAGGGGACATGAGTGGGACATGAGTGGGGGCCTGCTGGCAGGTGCCCCTCAGTGCTGTGGGGTGGGGGTGCAAGGGGACATGAGTGGGGGCCTGTTGGCAGGTGCACTGCACTGCTGGGGGGTGGGGGTGCAAGGGGACATGAGTGAGACATGAGTGGGGGCCTGCTGGCAGGTGCCCCTCAGTGCTGGGGGGTGAGGGTGCAATGGGACATGAGTGGGGGCCTGTTGGCAGATCCCCTGCACTGCTGGGGGGTGGGGGTGCAATGGGACATGAGTGGGGGCCTGCTGGCAGGGCCCTGCACTGCTGGGGGTGGGGGTGCAAGGGGACATGAGTGGGGGCCTCTTGGCAGGTGCTCTGCACTGTTGGGGGGTGGGGTTGCAAGGGGACATGGGTAGTCCCCTGTGGTGTGGGCTGCCTGCAGGGGCCTTGGAGGGTTTAGAGGGAACACCTGGGAGGACCCACACTGCCAATTCACGTGTAGGACTCCCCTGCACCCCCGAAATACACATACCCCGCTCGCCCAAGGTCAATCGCGTGTGAAACTTCCCGCGCACCCCAGATTTACACGTACCCAGGCCAATCGCGTGTGAAACTTTACGCGAACCCCAGGAATACACGCACCCCACTCGCACAGGGCCTATCGCGTGTGAAACTTCCCGCAACCCCAGATTTACACGCACCCCGCTCGCCCAAGGCCAATCGCGTGTGAAACTTCCCGCGCACCCCCGAAATACACGCACACGCTATTTTTGACACAGCGGGTGTTCGTGTGTGTCGCGTACCCCTTTGCACGTCATTTGTCCAAGAGGGCCACAGTATGGGACAATCATCAGAGCTGTATATACGTGCTTTTTGTTAGCACACATTTTGGCGCACATTTTTTTCATGCGCAGGGACGCTACTGCCTGCCTTCGTGTGGCGTACGTTTTTAGGCCTGTGCGCGTCTTCGCCGGTGCGCTGGTTTGCCCTATTCGATTCCATGAATACGTTTTGTAGGCGTTCCGCGCACTTGCCTCCTGTATTTCCCCCGTGACGCCCACATTTTCATGCGTTGTTCCCCATTCCGCGTGTCATGCCCCGCGTTACGCCTACTTTTGTTATGTGCGCTGCGCTATGTGCACTTCGCTGTGGCCGTAGCGCACGCCGTTAGATGACATGTGCGCCATGCAGATTTTCAGCGCACATCCCACATTTTACTCGCGCACGGACTTGCATGAATCGATGTGCGCGGGTTTTGCTGCGATTTTCGCACTTGCACTGCAATTCGCACAGTTTTGCACGCTTGCGCGGGAATTTTCAGCGCACATTAATTTCCATGAATTGGGCTGCAAGTGTTTGCTCCACTATTTCTTTGCAATAATCACACACAAAAAAGAAAACAATTTGGTTTTACGCATAGTTTGGGTAGTATGGGTAACAACACTGTTCATCGCAACGATTTAATTCCAGAACTCCTCTCAACCAACCAGAATGCTTGTAATGCATTCTATAATCTCTGGAATATACATAAGTCCAAAAAATCTGAATAATGTCTCAATCATGACAACTCCCTTGGTCTATAATGCTTTATTATAGTCAAGAGTAGTCTTAAGTCTGTTGCACATTAAGAGGGAGAATATTAAAACTAAACTTGGTGAGATGCACCCTATGGGAATGCTTGTAAATTCATCCTACATATTTGTTAGCCAAGTAGCCATTCCAAATCTTTTCATTGGAGTTTCTTAGATTCTGTTGCCTCTCTTTAGTTTACCTAAAGAAAATAAAGAGGATTTTGTTTTTCCAGTCAGGAGCTTAGTCCGAGATGCATACGTGAAATATTATAAATTACTCACCGTAGTCCCCTTTCCTCCATATTGCATGGGCGTCCCTTCCAATGGACATGAAACAACCTTTTTCACCAGAAAAAACCTTCCCCTCTAAATTGCCCCGATTCCCCCCCCCCCCCCCCGGCGCTGCACCTCAGTCCCCATTGACACGTCAACAATAGATTTAACATTGCCTAATGACGCCAGTATTATTAAGGGGAGGATGGTGGGACGTATGGAGGAAAGGGGAGTAAGGGTATGTTAGTCACTATAGTGAGTAACTTACAATTACTCTTATATCCCGTCCCCTTTCCTCCATATGGGCGATTACAACTGAATGTAGTCCCAGGGTGGAGAGGTGACCCTCCTTAAGCAAATAGGTTCCTGAGAACTGCCTGTCTGAAAGCTGCATCAGATCTAGAGCCGGCACCCAAACAGTAATGTTTGCAGAAAGCCGAGGGAGTGGCCCAAGTGGCCGCCCTGCTTATGACTTGCCAAGGGACATGGCGCAGGAATGCAATGGCCGTTGCCTTGGCCCTGACTGCGTGGGCATGCATGTTGGCAGGAAGCGGCTTGTGCTGGCCCACAAATACGCTTCTTTGATGGCCGAGACCATCCACCGGTATCTGGAGCCCTTGGAGGCCTGATAGCGTGGTCTTGATCCTCCGAAAGTGAGGAACAAGGCGTCCGATTTGCAGAAACCCTTGGTCCTGCCCAAGTTGAATTGAAGGGCACGCCTGACATCTAGGCAGTGCAGCACTCTCTGTGCCTCCTCCTTAGGATCGGGAAAGAACGTAGGAAGGACCATTTCCTCGTTCAAGTGGAAAGCAGATGGCACCTTGGGCAGAAATGCTGGGTTTGTCGGCAAGACTACTTTGTCCCTGTGAAAGGTAGTATATGGTTCTGAGGCGACCAGCGCCTGGATTTCGCTGACTCTGCGAGCCGAGGTGAGACCTACTAGTAAGGCCGTCTTGATGGTGACCAGCCTGATGTCCGTGGACGCCATTGGCTCAAACAGTTTGGGCATGAGGGCTCCCCAGACTATGTTAAGGTCCCACACAGGGTGCAGCCTCTTGATGGGCCGGTAGAGCCTTGCGAGCCCCGTCAAATGTTTCTTGATGATAGGATAGGAGAAGGTCCCCTGCTCCGAGTTCCTATAAGCCCCGATGGTTGCGAGGTATATACGGCAGGTGTCCACCTGCACACCAGAGTGGGCGAGGTGCGCTGAGCAGGAGAGCACGTGGTCCAAAGTACATGCCAGCAGGTCGATTTCCTTGCCCAGTGGCAGAACCTGGTCCATTTACTTTTATACTGGGCCCTGGTAGCCTTGCTCCTTGCGCCCTGTATGATTTCCAGATTAACCTGGGAGAGGCTGAGGTGCTGCAGCGTTACCGGCTCAGGCACCACACTGAGTGCTGGTTTCTGAGCTGCGGGGTGGATGACCTTGCCCCCTGCTGCACCAGAAGATGTGCTGGCCCGTCGGGAGGTGAATCAGAGGAATCTCCGAGAGGCTGAGCAGCTCTGAAAACCATGGCCTGGGCAGCTATCGTGGAGCTATTAGAGTGATGTTGAGGTGGTGAGACTCCTTGATCTTGCAAATCACTCTGAATCAGCGGAGTGGGCGGGAAGGCGTAAGCGGACATGGCATTCCACTGAAGCCATAATGCGTCGCCTAGGGAGCCGGGGCCCTGTCCCTGTAAGGAGGTAAACTGAGGACACTTCTTGTTGTGCCAGGTGGCAAAGAGATCCAACTGGGGATGACCCCACCTCTTGAAGATCCCCTGAATAACAAGTTAATTTAGCTGACACTCGTTATTGTACGCTCCCAACCTGCTGAGCCTGTCCGCCTCCAGGTTGGATTCCCCCGGGGAGTGGTCTGTCATGAGGTAGATGTCGTTTTCCAGGGCCCACTCCCACATGATTATTGCCAGTCTGCACAGAGGAGGGGATCTGGTGCCTCCCTGCTTTTTGACGTAGTACATGCTGGTCGAGTTGTCTGGATGAGGACAACCTTGCCCCTGAGAAGTGGTGGGAATGCTCTGAGCGCTAGCCAGATGGGGTTAATCTCTAACCAATTTATGTATTCCTGCTCCTGTCGAGTCCAGGTGCCGTGGACCAGGAGGTCGTCCAGGGTGGCTCCCCAGCCCTCGAGCAAGGAGTCTGTGGTGATGGGGGCCAGCGGGGTGGGCGGCCGAAAGGGCTTGCCTGTCCATAGGTTGCAGTCCCTGTACCACAAGGTTAGGTCCGGGTGGAGAGATGGAGGAACGCTGATCATCTCAGATTGAGAGATGATCAATCCTAGTTCCATGAGGCCGCGAAGTGCAGCTGAATCCTCCTCATCCTCAATCTCAATCTCATCTGTGGGACGGCTAATAGGACCGCTGCCAAGAGGCCCAGGAGATGCTGTTACCATCATACCGAGCTCACCTCTCTGCCGAGGAAGTGGGTGGTGGCCCTCTTGATGGCCAAGATCTTGTCCTCCGGTGGGAACACCTTCTCAGAGCACGTGTCCCAGATGAGGCCCAAGAATGTCAGCTGCGACTTCTTGAGATTGAGCGAGAAGCCCAGATTGTGCAGTGTGTTCATAAGGGCATGGGAAGAGTGGCAAAATGCTTCCAGAGATGTAGCCTTGACGAGCCAGTCATCGAGGTAAGGGTAGATGTGGAGGCCCTGCGCCCCGAGGAGGGCAGCCACCCTATTCATGAGCCTGGTAACGACCCCAGGGGCCGAGTTGAGGCCAAAAGGGAGGACCTTGTATTGGGAATGGTAGCCCATGATCCTGAACCGTAGGAAAGAATGATGGGGCTGTCAAATCGGGACGTGTAGGTACGTGTCCTTCAGATCCAGGGAGCACATCCAGTCTCCCTTGCACAATGTTTCCGCTATAAAAGCTGGCGTAACCATCTTGAATTTTTGTAGAGGCAAGGAGAGGTTGAGGGTTGAAAGGTCCAGCACAACTCTCAGGCCCGCCTGGTTCTTCTTCTGAATGGCAAAAATCCTGGAGTAAAGGTCCAAGCCTCGCTAGGAGGCTGGGACTTCCTCCACTGCCTAACTTTCTACGAGTGACCGGATCTCCGCCAGAAGAGTTGCTGTCCCAACCTGAGGGAGTGGAGGAGAGGCTGGGATGGGTAGGCAGTACCCCATGGATACTACGGAGAGGACCCAGGGGTCCGCAAAATTCTGCCACCAGAAATGTGCATGGAGAGAAAGCCTGCCCCCCACTGGAGACACGTGGACCCGAAGAGGCGTGTTACACCTTCTTTCCCTCGGAGGCTGTTGCGAAGGAGGAGGACTGAAAAAAGCCCTTACTACCCCATCCCCTTTTTGTTGCTTGCGTCGGTTCTGAGACAGCGAGTGGTCCGGCTGCCTGCCTCTCGGTTCCTGGAAGCTGCTGAAGCCTCCATAAGTATACCCCTGTCGTAGCGCTGCTGTGACTGGGTGTACGACTTGGGTGTGGTATTGGTCAAGATGGATAAAGACTTGGCCGTTTGTGAGCTGTTTTTCTTTTTGTACAGCTCTTCGTCCATGGTGGAGTGGAAGAGGTCCCCCCCCACCCTCGAACAGTAGATCTAATATGCGTTCCTCGACATCCAGGTTGAATTTCGTTGTCTGGAGCCAGGCTGTCCTTCTGGCTGTGCCATCTGTATCGCCACGGGCATAAGAGGTGTCAATATGGGCCATGGTTGATTCCACAAGGTCCTGCGCCGCCAGTTTGGCCTCTGCCAGTCCCGCCTTAAAACATGATTGGCTCTGCGTAGGGAGTTCCGGGAGGAAGTCTGCAATTTCCCGCCATAACCTCTGGTTAGTGGCAGCCAGCATGGCATCAGCGCTGGCCTGACGAAGATGCAAGGACGCGTTGGAATACAGCTTCTTCCCATACGCCTCCAAGATCTTCTCCTCCTTGCCTAGTAGCGTCGCTGCTTTGGGGGTTGATGATGACTGAGGCTTGGAGTATAGTGATGCCGCAGCAATCACTGAGAAGCGTGGCTGAGGATGGGCAGATTGCATGAGTGTATCCCCCTCCATCTGCCTGTACTTGGCGTCCAGGTGTCGATTGACCGGCTGGTCCGAGTGGGGCTTGAGCCAACCCTTCTAGGCCAGGAAGACTACATTGGTTTGCAGTGGAATCCCCGTTTTGGGAGAGGGGCGTCATAGGACTTCAGCCAGAAGCCCCTCTGCCGACTGTTCAGCCTCAGATTGGGGTAAGCCCAGGTACTTCGCCAGCCCTGTTAAGTCGTTTGTGGAAGGTCCTGGCTGAGGATGGTGTGTCCGGATCCTCCTCCTCATCCGTATCCTGTGGATCAGGAGGATTCTGTGGAGGTGGAGGAGTAGTTGGAGCTGGAGGGTGGGGCACAGTGACCGCAGCCGGATGCTGAGGAGGAGGCTGTGGCTGGTGCGAAACCGCCTGAGGAATCGGCTGGGGAGCCAGAGGCGGCGGCTGCGCCGGGATGGGGATGCCGGCGGAGGAGCTTGTGGTGCTGGTAGCCTCATAGGAAGGACCTCCATGATGGTGTCCTTGAGGATAACCCCATCTGAGGTGACTTCATGAGCCTGAGGAACCTCTCAAAGAACTCCTCTTTACTGGCCGGAGAGGTGCTAGGGTGTACTGACAGGGTAGCCGGGAGCTGCTGGAGCCGCTGCATACCCTGCTCGTATGGACGCAGTGGGAAACTGCCCTGCGCATAAGAAGAATAGGCTGTAGGCCACGTACCTGGTTGAGGCCAGTCCCACCTTGACTTTCGTTCTTTGCCGTACTCCTGGAATGGCGTCAGACGGGTGCCTCTGTCTGGTGCAGCGTCCATCTTGTCGAGCTGCCTGCCATGTGCCTGCAACGTGTTTCTCGGCTCGCTGGGCCCAGCCTCCTATGTGTGGATCACGAGGCCTACGCTGCTCCTCGGGCCTAGACCCGGTAGGTGTGACAGACCTCGACCCGGGGGTCGGTAGAGCTGCATTTAGGCACCCTGTCGGACGTATTGGTGGTACTAGGGCGTAGCACCTCGGCCATATTGCCGGTACAAGGCAGAGCCCCTCAGATGACAATCCGGAACAAGAACCTTCCGGTTCCTCAACAATGCCACTGGAAGGATCCAAGGATCCCTCCGCCCCATGGCCGGTAGCTTCAGCAGCCTTAGTGCACATGCTGGTACAAGTACCTGAACGGTCCCTCCCACGCGGGGAGTCCTTGGGAAGGAGGCTCCTTTGCGGGGTGCGATGGAGAATAGCGACCCTACCTTGAGCCTGGCTCTGTGTTCCATGAAGTTTTTGAGGTCCTCTGGAGGCGACTTCCGGAAGAGCTCCCTCCAATTGGCTAGTCTGTTCTTCAGCGATTTCGATGACAGCAAGGCACAGGCTGTACAAGCTTGCCAACCGTGGTCTGGGCCAAAGCAACGTAGGCAGAGCGCGTGGGCGTCTGACGTTGGGAAGAGATTGTTGCAGGATGGACACCTGCTTGCTGAACCCTGTGGAAGTCGACATGCGCCGGGGAGGAGCGCGACACCTGAGGACCGAGTACATGAATGATAAAAAGACAAAGATAAGTATCCACGCGTGGAATTAATTGGCCGAAGCCAAACCCTGGAGCGCTGGTGATTTCGGCTTGTTCCCGTCAACACGGAAAGGGGGACTGAGGTATGGCACCGGGGGCAGAGGGGGGGAGTCGGGGCAGCGCATGCTCCCAGGGCCACACCCCCACGCGCCTCTAAATTTAGAGGGGAAGAAGGTTTTTTCCTGGTGAAAAGGTTCCGTCTCCCATCCCTTCGAAGGGACGCCCATGCAGTATGGAGGAAAGGGGACGGGGCGCAAGAGAAACAGGAGAAAGACCACGCTGTTATATTTTGTGTCCAACATAGGCTAACCAGGGAAATGAGGTAAACCTATCACATAATTAAAGTCTCCTTGATTATGGCCACTGAAAGCTATACAAAACCGCGGAATGTCTAACAATATTGGCGAGCTCAACCCTTTCCAAATGTGGTTGGCAGCTGGGAAGCAGGTGCAAGTGGATCTGGGTCACCTGGCCTAAGCCCTGCCCCTCTGGTGCCTTCCTGGTTGCTGCTCTTTTCCCTACTTAAGGAGCCCTCCAGCCTCGTTTCCTTTGCAGCTGGGGAGCAGGGGCAAGTGGATCTAGGCACCACCCACCTTCTTAGCCCTGCCTCTTCCTTCCTGCTCTTAACTCTTACATCAAGGGCGTCTCTCGCCCGTGCGTCCGAAGCAAAAGGCAAACAAAGAAAAGGGCAATTCCTGTTTGGACCTGTTCGAACCAGGAGCCGACCCACTGCTCAGACAGCAGGTTAGCATGCACCAACATGTGTTTACTCCTTCTGTCCCCACAGGCTATCCTCACCCCCTTTGGTACCCCTGTGATGTTCCGTTGTGCCCCCCCAGGTGTTGCCTGTCTTGCTCGATTCTTCTACCCGGATTCCCCCCTCCTGCGTACTTCTGCAGGAGTCTGTCCTGATACATTCTGGTTTCACCATCACCGTCTTGTGGCCAATGCTGGATTTTACTTTTATGGACTTCATTGATTCATGGTGCGTCACCCTTTCTCAACTCTCATGCTGGACTTCTTTTGCATCTTGTACTCATGGTGGCCCTGAATAATGCTGTGCCCGTCTTCATCTTGTATCCTGGCTTGTAACATGATGCGTTACTACGGACTTCTGCAATTGTATTCGCTCTTCCCTCGTGCTTCTCAACTCTTTTTTGACTGCTTACTCTGTTCTCCCCTCCTGTCCTATCTCCTCCCCTTACTTTCTTCTATGCACTTACTCTATCAGAATTGTCCCTGGACCTAGCATGATAGCAACCTCGTCTGTCTCCTCCCCCCTCCCCTTACTGGTTTTTTCCTCCCCACTCACCTGCAGCACTATCTGAAATGTCGTCAGGCTTTGTACGATAGTTGCTTGTTTTGTTCCTCCCCACCCTTTCTGCACCCCTCTCCCTCACCTTTTGTTTTTCTCCAGCTCTAACAGAAATGTCGTCATGCCTAGTATGGTAGTCGCCTATCTGTTTCCATTTACTTCGCACTCTCCCCCTGCCTTCCTTATCTATGTCTTAGCTCTTGCACTGTCTGAAATGTCGCCAGGCCGAGTACGATAGTTAATTTCACATCCTTACTGTTCATGGACTGTTAGAATGTCATTGTATTTCCCCTTGTTCCCTCCCCTTGCCTTGAAGCGCTTTGAAACACATTGTGTATAGGCGCTATATAAATACACTATCATATCATATAACATTTCTCATGCATTGTTCTTTGTTTCATACCTTCTTTGTATTTCCATTTCATCCAGCGACGGCCCATTCTGAATATTTTGAACCGGGCGCTGAGTTGCTGGACCTGCAATGCATGAAAAGTCACAATTAGGCACAGCCAGTTCCCCAGGATAAACAGGCATTTCCACAACAAGTTTAAGCATCGGAATACTGGGGCATTCAATTTCTGCACTACTAATCTTGACTTCATGGAGATAACTTTAAAGCACTTTGTAAGAAACAGAAAAAGCACCACAAGATCCCCAGCTCATTGGAAGAGAGCAAGCAAGTGGCTGATTAGTAGGTCTGCACCATCTACTGCGATTTCCGGGGTCAACGAACTCGGGGGCCTTGAAACAACCTATTTATGAGGGAAGTTCAATATCATATTTGCAGAACATCAGTTACCATTTTGCGAGAACTCATAACATTCAATGTCTACAAGTCTGGAATTTTCATGAGAAGCCATCCTTGTATTAGGTCGTAGAACATAGCAAAAGAGGCAAGGCATCCAATGGGATGTGTTATTTCTGCACAGGGAGTGGAGGAACGACTGTAGAGAGGAAATGAAGGAAATTACTTGTTTTCTGAGGAATTAAGAGTTCTTCTGAGAGACCACAGTTGAAAGGGAGATTTTAAACATGCTGCAAAAAAATGGTAGTCATTGACGTCACTGCTTCGATTTCATTTTTCTGATTTTTTCAGGCCGTAAACTTTTACAAAAAATGGCTTCACTAAAACATAGTCTGTTTGTGTTTATTTCCTAGAATGTTACAAGACTTTTGTTTGCTCGGTCTTCTGTTTCCTCCATATGTGTTGTCACTTTCTACTGCACATCTCAAATGGTAAGACTTGTATTTATTTTGTTTTGTATAGCGCTTTTGACATAGCACTGTACATGCAGAGGCTGTACAATAAAATTAACAAATTCAGAGTTACATAGTCAAATTAAGGGCGTAAAGAGGTTGACAGAGATACAAGATATCTCTTTAGGTGCAGAGGTCGAAGTGGGCAGGAGCGGTTGGGAGCAGTGTTCCCATACTTTTTATTTTTAAGTTTCACTGTTCCTATACAAGGAAACCGTTCTGGAATGGTTTCGTTTTAAAATAAAAGTGTAAGAAGAAGTTGAAGCTTGCACTTCACTGCACTGCACATTCCCACAAATAGCAGGTGTGTTTGGGAGTTTGTATTGTGTGTGGGAGGGGGTGCAGGAATGGGGTTTGTGAGGAGCGGGGCAGACCAGCAGGGAACATAGTCCCACTAATTCTTTTGGTACACTTCGACCACTGTTTAGGTGAGAGCAGAAGAGAGAAAGAGAGGACAGAGCAAGTGGCCAGTAGAAGATTACTCGAGTGTTTGAGGGCTAATGAAACGAACGAGAAAAAGAGACTGAGCACAAAGCGGCAGGGAACCGTCCACAGAATCTGGGAATGAGATCTCACGGTATGTGGAGGGGATAGGGAGAGCGGAGATAGGGGTGCGGGGAGCGAGAGCAGGAAGGGGCACATGTTCTATGTGGAACACACTGGAAGTCCCTGCAAACAACATTTTATTTCAGTGGTGTGGGGCTGCCATTTTAATGACTGCAGTAGCTGGCCTACATCTAGCTTTCCGAAAGAAAAAAAAATGAATAAAATAACACGCCTCATTTGTGTGTGAAATATCCAGATTTGGGAAAGCTAAAGATGGAGGATGCACACATCCATGAAGATCCACGATTGACATTGTTATGGACGACACATATCATAGCGTGAACGTCTGCCTACATTTTATATAACCGGTATTTTAATGTTACTCAATATTGTAACTACTTTTATTATTTTCACTGCATCGATGAATCGATGTGTGAAACATTTTCTTTATGTTTAATGTACTTACCACTTGTTCAAATGGTAAGTAGAGTGTATTACAAAGTTACCATACACTACGTATTGCTGTGTTCATCACTGGCTCCCGTTTCCAGCTGCACCCCAGCACGATGCTCAGCATCTACAGTTGTTGCGACTCTTGCAAGTATCCTCGAAAGTCCGACCATAGGTCTTTAGGACAACACTTAGCAGGTAATACAGTTAAGCACCATTCTTCATAGTATGCACTCTTTATAACGAATCCTTTATGCAGACATACTTTTACATCGAAACTTTTGTAACGAAAACACATTGAGAATATATGTGTGGGTGGGGTAAGGGGGTTAAATCTTTTCGAAAACGGAGGTGGGCTTTTAGGGGGTGGGAAACAAGGGTTTTGTGGGGGGACCCCTGCACCCTCCCAAAAAAAAAAAAATATTATGTGTTTTTTCGTTATAACAGTTTCAGCATAAAAAGCATTCAATATAAAAGTGTTTCTTCATTTGCACAAATAATATCATTCAACCACATTTCCGCCTATGGCGTCTGCTTCCGTTTCCATGTGCTCAATACGCATCTCTTAGCCAAAAGTAAGCACATGTTTAAAAATCTCCGGTTAGTCTCCTACATCTTGTCAAGATAATCCAATAGCAAAAACAAAGAGGTGATGGCTGGAAGGTTTAGACTGAATCTTAACCACTGGCATTGCTCGGGGCAACCCTCCAGACCATCGTTCTTCGCCTGCCAAGCCATTACAGAAGGGGAAAGACCATATGCAAATCCGGCTTGGCCCCACCCCTTCTGTAATGGCTTGGCAGGCGAAGAACGGTGGTCTGGAGGGTGCCCAGAGCATTGCCAGTGGTTAAGATTAATTCTAAACCTTCCAGCCATCACCTCTTTGTTTTTGCTATGTGACCCCGAGTGGGACGGGTATGCCCAGACGTGGGTCCCGTGCCTGCTGGGCCTAGAGACCCAAGCTACTTCTCACTGATGAGCCCCAACAAGGGCGAAACATGTTTGGGGATGCTTGTGGTCTCGTGCAGAAGGGATGTGGCCTAGCAGTTCGGGCTGGACTGCCCCTTTTGGGGTGGGGCCAAGCCTGATTTGCATATGGTCTTTCCCTTCTGTAATGGCTTGGCAGGCGAAGAACGGTGGTCTGGAGGGTGCCCAGAGCATTGCCAGTGGTTAAGATTAATTCTAAACCTTCCAGCCATCACCTCTTTGTTTTTGCTAAGATAATCCAATATACATGCCCAAGGAGACAACGCAACCTGCTGCTTCTTTATTTTAGCGTGACTGGCAAACACTGGTCCAATAGGGTACAAGCTGAGGACATTCCCAACACACATGAAATAAATCGGCGTTTTCCAATCAGCACCTGGGGCAATGGCCCTCACATTCTTCATTGCGATGGGGGACAGTGTAGCCCATTAAGAACCTTAAACTGAAATAAGCGAAATCTATGGTTGCAAGATACCATCCTAGTCAGGCCCAGTGGTGGAAATGGAAAAAATGTGGTGGGGGATCCAACAACACAAGGGCCGGGTGGGGGAGGAGGGGCGGTGCTCGAGGGACGTGGTCTAGAGGGGGCGTTGCTCGTAGTGTGCATGCAGAAATGCTGGAATCCATAAAAAAAATTCCAAAAAAATAAAAGAAAGGCCTTTTTTTAAATTAAGTATTCCAGCGCGGTTCGTGTTGGCAGCTGACTCTGGCTGGATCCCGAGATCCGGCTCCATTTCTGGTGCCGGATTTCGGATCCGTCAAGAGCCGGCCCAACGACCACCACTGGTCAGGCCACATATTGCCCTCCGTTGTTCATCCGAGAATTCCATCGGGAAATCTCTACCCCATTTGTTCCTACTCTCTGGGTTCCCCGGTTTCGCGCTACACAGTCCCAGACTGTATACAATGCGGATATGCCTTTTTGCCCTCTTTATTATTAACTATATATGATGTACATCAATGCATTGATGGTTATGCAGGGAAAGGACCAACAATTCGATTTGAAGACAGAGCCCATCCGCCTGTAATCGAGTAGCTGAATCAGCGTTTCTCCCACAATAGTTCTATATTCCAGTTAATGAATTGACC
Source organism: Ambystoma mexicanum (assembly GCF_040938575.1). Lineage (NCBI taxonomy): Eukaryota > Metazoa > Chordata > Amphibia > Caudata > Ambystomatidae > Ambystoma > Ambystoma mexicanum. The sequence continues at coordinate 539,241,014 of NC_090940.1, forward strand.
ACTAACATACAAGCCCCCAGGGTCCGTATATTTGCCGCTCGCCAGTTTATTTTTTATATCTGTAGTCAGCGGAAGCCCTTGCATTCCCCAGAGGGGAGTACCTTTATCATATGGTGAGCTAACACCTTGCCATCTAAGAAGTCACTTCCACGCTCCCAATGTCGCACTCAAGGGATCCAGTGGGTTGTCTGAAAAGTATCCTCTCCCACCTAGAATGCCCCGAGAGAGCCCTTATCTGTCGCCATTTGTTCCCATCGGACGTGGGTCCGGCAGCCATTTCCAACAAACCAGTAAATTGCAAAGTGAATTTGTGACATCAAGTAGTACATTTAAAGGTTCAGAGCTACAATGCCCCCCTCCTCGTAAGGGACTGTCATTGACAGCCTTTTTATCCGTACTTGTTCATTAGCCCATGCCAAAGCAGTGCACAGTGTGTTGAGCTCTTTGAAGAAGGAATGTCCCGGCCACACTGGTATATTTTGAAACATGTATAAAAGCTTTGTTAATATCGTCAACCTAATAAACGAGAGCCTCCCCATCATCTAGATCAGTATCCTACCCCATCTTTGCAATTTAGACTTTAAGTGATTCATGTACTGTGTAGTTTTGTTCCAACGTTAACACATGCAAGCATGCTATTATAATTCCCAAGTATTTAATCATGACCACCGTCCATTTAAGACAATCTGTTGTTTGGTTCCACCATCCCACCAGTCAGTGGGTATAGCACAGATATACTTCTATTTAGATGAAGGCCTGAATATTTCCCATAAGCCACTACTGCTCCCATTAGCCTCTCTACATTGATCTACAGGACACAGACACATAGCAGGATATCATCGGCCTATAAGGAGATTACCTCTGGAGTGCCCCCCAGCCAGATCCCAGTCCTTTTATATTGATCAGGTATTAGATCTTCCAATGGTTCTATAACCATAGCAAATAGAGGTGACAGCACACAACCCTACCTCGTACTGCCCTCCAATAGGAGCCCCCGAGATAGCGTACCATTCGTGCAGACTCACAACTGGTTTTGCATACAAAAGTTTAATCCACGCTATAAAATATGGTCCAAATCTCTAATTTATCAGTACTTAGAATAGGAATAGCCATGATACTGTGTCAAATACTTTCTGCATATCTAATGATATTTGTACCGCTTGTACCTACCTCTGGGTCAATCCTAGCCATGACATTGTACAACCTGCGTATGTTTAAAGCTGCAGAGCACCCCGAATAAATCCCCCCTGGCCTGGATGGGGCATCAAAGGCAACTATCTATTCGCTATGGCTTTCGCAATCGTTTTTGCATCAACTTTTATAAGTGACGGATGTTGATAGGAACCACAGTCTTCAGCTGGTTTATCAGAAGTAGTATTAACCAGGTTACTCACCGTAGTGACCACCTTACTCCTAGTCCATAGTCCCCTTTCCTCCATACTTATGGGACATCTCTCCGTCCTGTGGGATGGGACCGGAGAACTTTGTAAAAAGCATCGAAAAATGTTTCCAAAAATGTGTCCTTCCTCTCTTTCTTGCGAGGGGCCCAGCACGCTGCCGTAACCCCACCCACCTTGGCTGCGCATCGCCCATCAGTCCCTTTCTATCGCCAGGTCAGAGACCTAGTAGCAATAACAGAGGAACCTTATTAGAGGGGACGGCAGGCGGGCGTATGGAGGAAAGGGGACTATGGACTAGGAGTAAGGTGGTCACTATGGTGAGTAACCTGGTTATACTCCCACGTCCCGTCCCCTTTCCTCCATACTTATGGGAGATTCCAAAGCACTCCTAACAGGAACTACGGGTGGGTGGAAATACCCCTAACTGAAAAAGGTTCTTCAGCACAGCCTGACCAAACTGAGCATCAGCTCTTGAGTTCATGTCAAGACAATAAGGCTTACAAAAAGCAGATGGGGAGGCCCAAGTAGCTGCCCTAGCGATGGACTCCGAGGGGACATATTTCTGAAAAGCAACCGCGGGTGCCTTGCCCTGCACCAGGTGTGCATGAATACCCTTAGGAGGTTTCAGCCCTTGGATGGTGAAAGAATTTGTGATGCAGGCGGCGATCCACTGAGAAATAGTCACCTTAGACGCCTGCTTACCCTGAGGGTTACCGAAGGTCACAAAAAGTTGAGAAGAACTCCTAAGCTCGGAAGTCCTGTCAAGGTAGAACTTAAGGGCCCTTCCGACATCAAGACAGTGCAGAACCCTTTCAGCTTCTGAGGCAGGGTTCGGAAAAAAGACCGTTAGGTAGATCGACTGATTCAGATGGAATTCAGTTACCACCTTCGGTAGGAAAGCCGGGTTTGTACGTAGGACTACCCTGTCCTTGTGAAAGACCAAGAATGGATGCTCCACTGACAAGGCCTGGAGCTCACTCACTCTCCTCGCTGTCGTAACGGCGACCAGAAAGGACACTTTCCATGATAGGTACTTGAGGTCCACCGTGGCCATTGGTTCAAAAGCTTTATGGCACAGCGCTGTCAGGACTACATTTAGGTCCCACGGCGGGTGCGGAATACCAACCGGAGGGTAGAGGCGTGTCAAGCCTGCAAAATGCCTCTTAACCACTGGGTTACTCAGAGAATAAGAGCATTGTTCCGTAGAAAGGTAAGTGGAAACCGCTGAAAGGTAAGTTCTGCATGACAGAACGTGAACACCCGACTCTGCTAGGGAGGACACGAAGGACAGCACCGTGTCATTTGTAGCCACCCTTGGATCCAACTGCTTTTCTAAACACCAATGACAGAACCTGAGCCATTTACTCCTGCATTGGGATCTTGTAGAGGGTTTCCTGGCTGTCTGGATAATACGCATGTTATCCGAAGACAAGTTAAGATGCTCTAAAGACTTGAACTCAGGCACCATGCCGCCAAGCTGAGCGATTGTGGGGAAGGGTGCCACATCTGCTGTTCCCCTTGCTGGAGAAGATCGGGGGTCACTGGTAACCTGATCGGCGGATACACCGACAGGTGTTGAAGTTCTGAGAACCAAAACCTGGCGGGCCACCACAGGGCTATGAGTAGAAGGGAACAGTTTACAGAGTTCTTCAGCTTCCAAATTGCTTGATGAACTAGAGGCAGAGGCGGGAAGGTGTAAGCTCTCATGTTGTGGCATGGAATCTCGAGAGCATCCCCCAGAGAGGAGGCTGCCAACCCCCCTCTGGAGGCATACTGAGGAAGCTTCTTGTTTACCGCCATAGCAAAGAGGTCCACCTCCGGTGTGCCCCAACGCAGAAAAATCCATGAGAGGACCTCCGCCTTCAACTCCCACTCGTAGCTGACCACTGTCTGCCGGCTGAGGGCATCCGCTGTGACATTCAGCTGGCCTGGGATATGTACTGCAAGCAGCCAGACACCATGAAGCACGGCCCACTCCCATATCTGGATGGACAGGTCCACGAGGGGGGGGGGAGACTTTGTTCCCCCTTGCTTGTTGATGTAATACATTGACACCACATTGTCCGTGCGTATGCGGACCACCTTGTTGGCAATGAGCGGTCTGAATGCCCAGAGTGCTAGGAAGATCGCCAGAAGCTCCAAATGATTAATGTGCAGGAGCTTGTCCTGAGGCGACCAGAGGTCCGAGACCTGAAGAAGATCTAACGTCGCACCCCACCCCAGAAGGGAGGAGTCCGTTGTGATCGTCACTGTGGGGGCTGGGTCCTGAAACCCTGCACCCACTGACAGGTTGCTGAGAGATGACCACCAATCAAGGTCCACTCTCATGGAATCCGGAATCATTATCAGCTTGGAATCCGGGTCCACAGCCTGACGCCAGGAACTCCGAAGAGCCATCTGGGTCTGTCTCATCTTGAGACGAGCAAGAGGAAGAGCCAGCACACACGAGGCCATGAGGCCCAGAAGCCTCTGAAACCACCAGGCCGACATGCTCTCCGACTGCGCAAACATCTAACACGTGGCTAAGAGATCCGCCATTCTGTCCCCGGTCAGGTACACTCGGCAGTCGATCGTGTTCCAGCGAAAACCCAGGAAAATCAGGTCCTGCGAGACCGTCATGGAAGATTTCCGCCAGTTCACAGACAGCCCAAGATGGAACAGGAGCTGAAGGAGAGTCTGGAGATTGCCCGCTGCTGTCAGCGGACAAGGGCTGCGTAAGAGCCAGTCGTCCAAATATGGATACACATGGATACCCTGGAGACGAAGATAGGCCGCAATCACCGACATCATCTTCGTGAAGACACGCAGCGCTGAGCTGAGGCCAAAAGGAAGCACTCGAAACTGGAAGTGCTCCTCTCCCAAAGAGAAGCGGAGATATCTCCTGTGTGGGTTCCAAATCAGGATATGCATGTACGCATCCTGAAGATCCACAACGCTGAGCCAATCGCCCATCTGCAAGGAGGACCGTATCTGGCTGGGCGTGATCATCTTGAATTTCTCTTGGGGTGGGAAAAGATTGAACTGGGAAAGGTCTAGGATGGTGCGCAGGCCAGCCTGGTTGGGTTTGGGCACTATAAACAGCTGGGAGTAAAAGCCCTCCCCTCGCTCCCCAAGGGGAACGGGTTCCACAGCTCTGAGGTCCAGAAGTTTCTGAACCTCGGCTTTGAGGGAGGGCGAGCCCGACAGCTGAAAAGGAGGGTTGAGGGGTGGGGTAGAGGGTAGAGGTAAGCGGAAGCCCGCTCGAGCGACTGACAAGACCCATCTGTCTTCTGTGATGGCCTGCCACGCCTCCCAATGAGACGCAATGCATCTTCCCACCGGGGTCTCGTGAAAGCGCAGAAAACCCTCATTTAGCAGGTTTATCGGTGGCGATGCCACCTGAACCTGAGGAGGAGCCTGAAGAATGGGAGAAAAACTGCGTGCGTTGTTGCCTGCGGTGGTTATTCCAAGCAGGGGTATCCTCTCTGCGAGACCTGCGGTCGATGAAGCCCCTAAAGCCAGAGGAAGGTCGACTTTGCGACAACGGTCTCTGGGTTTTGAAAGGAGCCTTAACCAGGGCAGACAAGGACTTAGCTGTCTGGGTGCTATCCTTCGTCATGGCGAGTGCTACATCTGTTGTAGCATGAAAGAGCTCCTTCCCATCGAACGGAAAGGTCCAGCACCTTGTCCTGCACTTCTTTTGAAAATTTAGTTGCATGCAACCACGCCTGCCGTGAGGCATCAATCCCCAGCATAAGGCCCCGAGCCAAGGTGTCTACGTGATGACCCGCAGCCTGCAGGAGATCCTGGGCCAAGACCCTGGTGTCGGAAAGGCCTCCTCTAAAGTCTTCGAGCTTCTGACCAGGATAAACTCCTGAAACTCCAACAGACCTTGAAACATCCGCATGTTAGCTCCCGCTAATATCAATTCAGCGTTGGCCTGCCTGAGCTGCAAGGCCGAGTTGGCGAAGATTTTCCTCCCGGGGGAGTCGAGGAGCTTGTCCTCCTTTCCCAGAACCCGAGTAGCCGTCGTGGAAGAGGTTGCTGCAGGCCTGGACTGCAAAGTGGCCGCAGCCACCACTGTGGAGGAGGGGGGCGGACAAGATGACAGGGCCACCTCTTCCGTAGAATGCAGCCTGTATCTAGCGTCAATTTTCTTATTGACAAAAAGTCCAGAGTGTGGCTTTTCCGAGACTCTGCGGACCTCGGCCAAAACGTCCTTATGCAAGAACAGGCCAGTAAGCTCCAAGGGAGACAGGGTGAACGCCCCAGAAAGCATGCCCTCCTGTGGAGCGGGTGCCTCGGGCACTGCAACATCTAAGAAGTTCATCATGTCCAGTGCCCGGTCATGAAAAGCTCTGATAGAGTGCGGGAGGTCCTCGCTGTCCTGATCGCCTTGTGAGTCATCCGACAGATAAGGGTCCTGCTGAACCGTGTCAGGCGCTGCCTTGTCCACAGGGGACAATGGGTGCAAAGGCGGAAGAGTCGGGGGAGGCACTGTAGGCAAGGGAGGTGCCGGCGGAACCACCGGAGGAACAGGTGGAGCCGGAGGCGCGGGAGGACATATCTCCCTAAAAAGCCCTTTGAACTACTCCCTCATGGGGTCGGTACGCATAAGCGTTTAAAATTTACCGAAAAAGGCTTCCTGCAGGGACTGCTTCGAAACCTGAGGAGGCCTCTCATGAGGTGGACAAATCCAGGGACATAACGGGGACGGGTGCCACACAGGCTCCTCCACCGACGTATCCACATACATCAACGGTGCCGATCCCGCAGGCAGCGAAATATTGTGCGGAAGAGGCATCCAAGCGTTCCAGTCATAAACTGGCCGATAAGGATGCGCACAAGGGACTATGTTCACCCAAGGGGCCAAGCACTGCACCTGAGGCCGATGGCATAGTTGTAGGGGTAGCACCCAAAAAGGCTGCCGCGGTCGTGGTGGGAACGGGCGCCATTTTGTCATCATCTGAGGGGAACTGCGGCACGTGAGGCAGGGGTCCCCGGTCGATGAATCAGGGGTCTTAACTTTAGCCTTAACATAAGGGACCTCGGCAGAGCCGGTACTGTGAGGCCTGGAATGTTTTTGTGACATACCAAACGCCAAATTAGCCTTCGAAGAAAAGACCTTGGCACTGCCGGTAAAAGAAGAATTTTGCTTCTTTGCCCCCTCAACAGGTCTGGTGTCACCGCAAGAGCGGGAACGGCGAGAAACAGCTTTCACCGACAAGGCCTTGTCAGGCCTCTCAGAACTGCTGGTAGCTTTAGCCTCTGAACGAGGGACCTCGGACCCAGGTCCGGTAACAGCCTTATCTGTTTGGTAACAGCAAGCCCACCCAAGGCCTCGTGGTGCACCCCGGTCTTATTTTTGAGGGAAGCCGACAGAACGGTCTCAGAGCGAGCTCCGGTACCCTACGACTCAATAGAACTGGGTCTACAAACAGCCCCCAAAGGAGGGGCCTCGGAGCGCACTCCGGTATCTACAGGCCCCTTACGGAGACCCTCGGAGAAAACTCCGGTACAATTATTAAGCCCAACGGGCACCTCAGGCGAACCCTGGTGGCAGAGCGATCAACGCCCCTCCCCGCCCGAGAGGAACCCGGAAAGGTATCCCCCGGCCGGGGTGCTCTGAAAAGTAAAGAACGTACCAGGCGTTTCTTCTTCTCGTCGATGAACGCCTGAAAAATGCAAAGGAGGAGTTTGTCGGAACACCTCCTCCCACTGCTCCAACCGACGTTGAAGTGCCTGAACCGAAAGGGAGTCGCAGTAAAAACAGGAGTCCCACCGGTGATCCGGACCCAAGCACTCTAAACAAAGAGAATGGGGATCCGCCCTCGCGAAACGACTGACACGATGAACAATCTGGAAAATCTAGTTTGAACAACATAGAAAGACCAGCACACGATCGCTAGCGAGAGCCAGAGAGGAAAAAAGGGAAGAAACTCTTCCGAAGATGCAAGTGCGTTTAGTCCCGAAAGAGCGGAGAAAAGGACTGATGGGGGATGCGCGGGGCAGAGCCAAGGTGGGCGGGGATAAGGCCGCGTGCCGGGCCCCGCGCAAGAAAGAGAAGAATGACACATTTTTGGAAAGGGGATGGGACGTAGGAGTAAATGGCTTGCCTCACCGATTCCGGAAGAGTCTCTCTCAGTAAAGCCTCCTCCCACATCTGAAGCAGGTATGGGGAGATGATCTCCTGATATTCCATGAACAACTCGGCTACCAACACCTTTGATCCAGGTGCTTTGCCCTTAGGCAGATGTGTCGATCCTCCAGGTGATGTCACTTCTCCCCAGAAGGGAGCCCCTTTCCATTAGGCTATCGAGGTGAGGCCTCTAACCGATAGTCCCCCTAGAGGTGGTAACATGCAGGAGGATCTCATGGGGAGGGACTTCCCTCCTGGGACAAGGACGCACATCTGGGACACGGCCCCTTTATCTCCCACCCCCACAGGGTGAAAACACCCAACACTTTCTTTTCTATGTTAAAGTCTGAGACATTGGGCCTCATTATGAGTGTGGCGGTCCAGAAACAAGGGTGCTAGTAAACTTACCGGCAACCATGTTTCTGGGCCGCCACACTACAAGACTGCCAGCAGGGGCTGTTACCCTGGCAGGTTCAGACCAGCCAGGGTAACAGCGCAATAGCCCATGCAGGCAGTCTTGTCAGGGAAGCACCGGCACCATTAGCAATGGTGCTGGTGCTTCCGAGTCCCCATTCCTATTGGACTCCACAGGAATGGGGACTTCAAATCTGACGCCTGACTTCCCACGCTGCCGGGACTTGTAATGGTTACTGCCAACCTCATAATGAGGCCTAATGTGCTATTGTAATGTGTCAGACAGTCTCACTATGATAGGATGAAGAAGAATCATTCGGTATGTTACTACTCTCCGCCACCCTCAGGTATGGAAAGTGTTCCACCAGCTATTGTCTATCAAACTGATGTTACGCCGGGGCAGAGTCCTAGCTACTTAAGCTAAACAGAAAAGAACGTCAAGCCGATCCTTTCCTCAGCCCGATTTATTCTCTGGGATTCTTTTTCCAGTTGGTTGCTGCAAGTTTGATTTTTCAGGCATGGCCTGGTCCAGCTGGACAAACGTGGTATATTCGCTGGATTGCCCATCACAGCCTTTAGGAGTTGCTTTAGTAAAGCGGTCCATGCTGCCAGTCTTCTTGCTCCCTGCCCACTTTGTCACGCTAGTTGTGTGTCAGAGCCCACCAGACCCTTCCCCCACTCCACACACATTGTGTGGCTTCGGGCAGCAGTGACTGTGTAGAAGTAGATGAGGATAATCAGGAAGTTCAATCTCACCTAAACTTATATTGCTGTGCCGATCCTTTTGCTGTATGTGTCTCGCCTACACCATCATCGTGATTCAGGCCCTAAGCGTATTCCTTATGTCTCCCCCACGCGAAACACTCCTGCTGTCCCGTTGCACCGGCCGCAACAGACTGCAGCGGATGCACGCCAGATCAACGCCCATGGCTCCGTGACAACAGGCATGCTTTCTCTGCCCTTCCAGAGGCCCAATGCCACATCCAGAACGCTGTCCAGGAGCGCTAGGCTGTCGCACAGCCATGCCTAACTCTACGCCTACCTCTACTCCACAGTCGGGCCTGAGATGTCACAAGACATTGGCAGGACAAATAGGACTCGCTAATCAAACAGAAGTGACAGAGGCACTTTGTCTTTATGGGGAACAACAGACATAAGAGATGAACTAGGATATAGATCAGCAAACTTTACCTCATCCATTGGCCCAGTGGAGACCCTGGCAGCGCATCTCCTGCTCTATAGAAGCTTTAGAGAGTGGGGGGATGCCAAACCAGCAAAACGTTGTACCTTCCTTCTACAGATCTGATCCACCTTGAGTTACACAGTGCATCAAAGAAGGATCTGGGATGTGGTGCTGGCCTTTTGCCTCAGGGGCACAGCTTGTAATTCAAAGACTGCTGTGCTCAGAAGATGGCTGGTCACCTAAGGGAGAGTTGGGGTTGCATACAAAGGGTCTTCCACAGTTGAGATTAAGGCCCAGACTCACTCAGCTTCTCAGCCAATCCGTTTCTAAGAATGTACTCCTAAAGTGGATCCCATGCAGCAGTCGGCTGCACAGCTTATCCTACAGAGAACAGGCATGTGCACAGCTGATCCCACACTGAACACACCATTCACAAACATGGTCCCACGGAAAGACACTCCTGTTCCTTAGCTGGTTGGTGTGCCCAGGTTCTAAGCAGCTCTAGATCACACATCTGATGTCATACTCATGTAGCTGAGCTACTACCTGACACACAGATACATGGACACTACACATGATGTAGATGTGCAACTCAATCTACACACAATATATATGCACAGCCGATCTTGGGCAAGACACACATGCAGCTGAATCATGTAACCCAGCAAGACAAGCTAATCCATCTGATCCCAGGCAAAACACACTCAAGCAGTTCATCTCCATGTGCTCATGCCATACAGAACAGGCATGCACCAGATTCTTTATAGAATGCTCATGCGGATCCTGTTTACCATATATGCATGCAGCTTATCCTAGACAGACCACATGTATACAGAGCAATTGCTCACTGTTACAGCAAATAAATTCAACTGATTCCACGCACCACACATGATCCTGCAAAAAACATACTACGCAAGCAGCTGATCTCGCTAAAAATACACACATGAAGCTGATCCTGTGCAGAACACACTCATGCAGCTGGTCCTGCACACACAGCATCCTGACAGCTGGTACTGAACAGTAGCAATATATTAAAGCATGGGCAATGTTGGCATCTTAGAGGTCTTTTAGGGCCATACCAGTGGTGCAACACCTGCAACAAAGGGGTTGAAGTTGTCTGGGCATTTCAGAATCACATGTTCCCCAAGTACCCAACAGCTAGCCAAAAGGTCTACAAGAAGCCACAGGCCCCTATTCTGTCACTGGTGGGCAGATACTTGGGGTGGCTGATGGATTTGATATTCGCAAATAACTGTCAGTGACAAGCTACACGGCAGGGTCAGAGGTCCACTGCAAAATGTGAAAGTCAAGCACAGTAAGATCCACTGTCAGTGAAGGGACATCAGTATCAGCTCACACATCAGCAACAAAGCACGTACAGTTACTACTCTCTGCAAATTAAGGATGACGGAACAAGTTACTTACCTGTAACTGTTGTTCTCCAGCATGGGTCTGGCATGGATTCACATGCTCATGAATATTCCCCGTCATCAGGCTGGGAATCCTCGGTAAAGAAAAATCAGTATCAGTTTTGTTTCTGATCTGTCTTTCGTAGTAGTAACCAATCACTGATCTCTGCGTCATACTGATCACAGCCAATGACTGCCATCTCCCTAAGCCCCGCCTCTGGCAGCCATCTTCAGATTTGGTAGCATGTTAAGTGGCAGTATGACCAAGTGAAGAGGGTTTGCATGTGAATCCATGCCAGACCCATGCTGGAGAACAAGTTACAGGTAAGTAACTTGTTCCTTCTCCAGCATGGGGTCTGGCATGGATTCACATGCTCATGAATATAAGAATACATAGCAGTACACACATGCACAACCACGGGGGGTGGCAAAAGGCTCAACATTAAGCAATACAAAAACTCAACATTAAGCATATCTTACCTCCTCACCAGGCTCACCTTCAGCGAACAGGTTGCGCAGCACTGCTTGGCCGACCCTGGACTCCTCCCTGGAATCCCGATCGACGCAGTAGAATCTCGTGAAGGTGTGCGTCGACCTCCAGGAAGCAGCCCTGCAGATGTCCAGCAGGGGCACACCAGATAGGAACGCCGTAGTAGCAGCGATCGCTCTGGTCGAATGGGCTCTCGGACGGCCTGGCAGCGGTCGGTTAGCCAACCGGTGGCAGTGCATGATGAAGCCGGAGAGCCATCTGGAAATAGAAGACTTCGAGAGAGCCTTCCCTTGATTCACAGGTCCAAAGTTCACGAAGAGCTGTGATGTCCTCCGAAAACTCTTTGTGCGGTCCACGTAGAACTTCAGCGCTCTAGCCACATCCAGCGAGTGCAAAGTCCTCTCGGCCTGCGACAAAGGAGACGGGAAGAAAACAGGTAACACCAGGGGCTCGTTAAGATGGAAGTCAGACGGCACCTTGGGCATAAAGGAGGGGTGCGTCCTAAGCACCACCCTCGAGGCATGGAAAGTCAAGTACGGTGCTTTGCAGGATAGGGCCTGGATCTCTCCCACTCGTCGTGCGGAGGTAATGGCCACCAGGAATGCAGTCTTCCACGACACAAACTTCATCGGTGCAGAGTGCATCGGCTCGAATGGGGGCCCCATGAGCCTGGTCAGCACCACGTTAAGTTCCCACGCCGGGGCCGGGGCCTTCACCGGCAGGAACGACCGGAACAGTCCTTTCATAAACTCTTTTACCAGTCGATGGGACCACAGGGACGTCCGTCCTGTGGTTCTGGTATATCTGGAGATCGCCGCCAGATGAATCTTAATGGAGACATGGGCTAGCCCAGCCTTTGCCAGCGATAGCAGGTATGGCAGCACTTGAGGGGCCGTAATCCGTAGGGGGTTGATCTTCTGTGCTCGGCACCAGATAGAGAACCTCTTCCACTTGTGACCATAGCACTTGAGAGTCGAGGTTGCCCTGGCCTTTGCAAGAACCTCTCTGCAGTCGGCCGGTATATCGTACCCTCCAAACTCTAGCGCTGCAGGAGCCAAGCCTGCAGGTTCAGCGATGCCGGGTCGTGGTGGAAGATGGCGCCTCCTTCTCTGGAGAGAAGATCCGCGTCCGCCGACAGCTTGATGGGAGGGGACGTTGACAAGTCCAGAAGGTCCGGGAACCAGATCTGCCTCGGCCACGCCGGTGCGACGAGGATCATCCTGCACCGGGACCTCTTGAGCTGGTTGATGAGTCGAAGCAGCAACGGCAACGGAGGGAACGCATGCAGGTATAGGCCGTCCCAGGGGAACGAGAACGCATCGCCCATGCTTCTCGGCTGGGGAAACCTGCTGGCGAACCTCTGGCACTTCGAGTTCGTCGCTGTTGCGAACAGGTCGATTTGGGGTTTGCCCCATCGTCGGAAGAGTTGATCCACCTGATCCTGGCGCAGTTCCCACTCGTGACACGCGCGCAGCTCCCTGCCGAGCGAGTCAGCGATGGTGTTTCTTTCTCCTGCCAGGTGGAAGGGAACCAGGAACATGCCCTAGGCGACCGCCCAGGGCCACAGATCCTGTGCCTCCTTGGATAGGGCTGGGGATCTGGTGCCTCCCTGCTTCTGTATGTAAAACATTGTCGTGGTGTTGTCCGTGAAGATCCGCACCACATTGCCCTTGAGCGACGGGAGGAACGATTTGAGAGCCCAGAACACGGCTCGGAGTTCCAGGATGCTGATGTGCAGGAGCCTCTCCTCCGGGAGCCAGAGGCCTCTTGCGTGGAGATCTCCGGTGTGGGCGCCCCAACCTTCCAGGGAGGCGTCAGTCGTCACCGTCTCCTGGTACGCCAGCATCTGAAAGTCCTTGCCCGCCGTGAGGTGCGCTCGCACGCCCCACCACTGAATCGCCCGCCGAAATACCTCGTTGAGGGGGACCCTGTCTTCGAAGGTGCCCGTCGCCTGCATCCAACGGGCGTCGAGAAATTCTTGAAGAAGGCGCATCCGTAGTCTGCAGAGGCGCACCAGGTAGATGCAAGAGGACATCATCCCCCGGAGGGACTTGATGGACCTCACCCTGGCCACGTCCGTGGCTAGCAGGCGCTGCACTTTGCCCAGAATGGTCTTCGTCCGTTCTTCCGACGGTGCCGCCAGGCGCCTCACTGTATCGAGCTTCGCTCCCAGAAACAGGGCCACCTGCGACGGCACCAGGTGGGACTTTGGGTAATTTATGGCGAATCCCAGGTCTGTGAGTAGCTGGACGGTCCTCGCAGTGTGTTTGACGGCGAGTTCCCTCGTCCTTGAGCGGATGAGCCAGACGTCCAGGTAGGGGTAGACGTGAATCCCCTGCAGGCGCAGCCACGCCGCCACAGGTGCTAGGCACTTGGTAAAGACCCTGGGGGCCGACTTCAATCCGAACGGCAGTGCTCTGAATTGGTAGTGGTGTCCCTGGATGACGAACCTGAGGAACTTTCGGTGACTTTTGAGGATGGGAACGTGGAAGTATGCATCCTCCAGGTCCAACGACGATAGAAAGTCGCCTTCCTCCAGCTGTCCCAGCATGTGCTGGAGGGTGACCATCCTGAACTTTTGTGACCGGATGTATTTGTTCAAACGACGAAGGTCCAGGATGGGGCGCCAGCCGCCCGTCTTCTTCCTGACGAGGAAGTACCTTGAGTACACCCCGGAGCCTCTTCGGGACGAGCTCGATGGCGCCTTTCCTGAGCATCGCCCGTACTTCCAACAGCAGTTGCGGGACGCGATTTTCCTTCCTGGCCACAGGTGGAACGTGAGGGCACTTCAGGAATTAGTGTCCTCTTGCCAGGGTATCCAGCACCCAACGGTCGGTGGAGATGGACTTCCACACGCCGACGAAATTCGTCAGCCGGCCTCCCACCGGGGTGCTTCTGTAGGGGCCCGAGGCCACGGCCGGTTCAGTCCTGCTTGGAGGTGGTGGCCTTGCCGCCCTGGCCACCTTGCCGATGGCGGCGAGGCGTTCCCTGCTTGCCGCGACCCCTGTAGGCCTCCTGAGACGAGGAGCGTGCCGCCTGGCGGTAGGACGACGAGCCACCGCTGGATCCCTTGGAGGCCCCCTGTCTGCCTCCAGAGCTCCGAAAGGGCCGTCGTTGCTGAAGGGCTCCTAGGGCGCGGGCCGTCTCCGTCTTTATGGCTTGGAGGGATTCGTCCACCGCCTTCCCGAACAAGTTGCTGCCGTCGAACGGCATGTCCAACACCCTGGTCTGGACGTCCTGACGGAAGTCGGTCGCCCGGAGCCAACCCCGTCGTCGTAGGCAAACTCCGTTGCCCAGCTGGCGGAACCCAGGATCGGCAATATCGGTTGCCACCGTTAAGGCGTGGTCCAACGCCACCTCGCCCTCTTGAAGTATTTCCAGGGCCTCGGACCTCTTGTCGTCCGGTAGGAAGTCCAATATGGGGGCCAGCTTAAACCAGAGCTCCCTGTCGTAACGGGCCACGATTGTCAGGGCGTTGGCCACTTTGATCGTCGCCGCCGACGAAATGACGCGTCGCCCCATGGCGTCCAACTTCCTACCCTCGCCGACCGGAGGGGAATTTGACGTTGAGGCTCCTGACCCCGCCGATTTCTTCTTCGCCGCCGCTGAGACGACCGAGTCTGGCGTTGGCTGGGCCCTGAGGCACAGGGGAGCGGTCTCGGGGATCCGGTACTTCTTCTCGTACCGGTCCCGTTTGGCTGGTGCAGTGGAGGGGTTCTTGAGTACCGACAGGCCCTCCTCCCAGATGTCATCGATTAGAGGCACCGCGATGACAGTCTTCCTCTTGGCCTCCCGGTGCTGATAGAGGAAACCTTCCTTTTTCTGCTCCTCCGGGCAGAGCTGGAACAATTCGGACGCCCTGGCGATCATGGCGTGCAATGAGCCAATCTCGTCGGGCGGAGAGGCCCGTGCGACGGGAGACCCGTTCCGTCGTCGTCGCCCTCAGAACCCGTCGTCGAGCCCACCGCACCGTCATCTCCCGACTCGTGGGAGGATGAGGAGGGAACTGTAGGCCTTACGGGGGCGAGTGGAGGAGAGGGTTGGGTCCTCCGTCGTTTGTTCTGAGGACTTCCCGACGGGCCAGGTTGCGGGTCCTCCGGCCTGGGCCGTGGTAATCTCGTCCTTATCTCAGAGCATAAGGACTGGATCGCAGACAAAATGGCCGCCGAGCTATCCTGAGGCCTAGGTTCCGGCTGCGCCGGAAGGGAAGGCTGCTCTTCCTCGCCATCGTCGGCTTCCTCGGTTATCTCCCGAGGATCTTCCTTACGGTATCGAACCTTCTCGAATTGGACTTCGAGATTCCTCACGGCCTCGGTCAGTTCCTCCTCCGAGGCTGACTCCGAGCTCGAGGAGGCTACCGTGCCCCCCCTCGCTTCTTCCATCATGGTGGCCATGACGATGGGCTGAAAAGAGGATTCCCTCCTTGGCGGCAGGGAAACTCTAGTCCCGGAGGCAGTCTCCGCTGGCGGGGTCTCTGCCGGCTTGGCCAGAGTCGCCGCGATCGCCTCGATAGAGGCCTTTGCCTGCTGGGTAGGGGCCTTCACCACCTTAGGTGCGTCCCGGGCCTTCTCCTTAGGGGGAGGGGCGACGCCTCGCTCCCCCTCTCCCGAGATCGGACGGGGCTTCTCCCGAAGCTTACCCAGGGTCTCGGACTTCCTCTTCCCTGAACCGAAGCGCTGGCTCGTGGTTGACGGTGCCGGGAAGGTGCGAACCGCCTGGCGACCGAAGAGCCCGACCTTTCGGCGCTCCCGGAGCCAGCGGACTTGCGGCGCTTGGCCTGGTGTTGGGCCCCCGTCGCCGGGGCGCCCTCACAGGACTTAGAAGCCCGCTCGGACCCTTTCTTCTTCTTCTCACCCGTTGAGCCCTTCTCCAACCAGCTGGCGAGACGGGATCGACGGTCCCTCATGCTCCGCTCCAACAAGTTCTTGCAGAACTGGCAGTCCTTCTCTACATGAGTCTTGTCCCCATGAAGACAGTAGAGGCATTGCGAATGTTCGTCCTCCTTAAACACATTCTGCAGCCCGCATCCAGGGCAGCTGCGAAACAGCTTCGGTCCGGGTGACGAACTCGCATCCTGGGCCATCTCGAAGTAGGCCGCAAATCTTCTGGAATCTTCCAAAAGGTTGATTCGACGAAATATTCACCCTTGAGGGGCGTAGGAAAATCCCGCAACGGGTACCCGTTAACAGGAGTAGAAAAGGTGGAGCTTGAGGCTTGATTAACTGAAAAATGTGAAAATTCACCTGAAAAAGCGCGAAAACGCAGCAAAAGCTCGAGAGCTAAGCACGAGGACTCCCAACACTTGAACGTGCGGTAAAAATCTGAAGATGGCTGCCAGAGGCGGGGCTTAGGGAGACGGCAGTCATTGGCTGTGGTCAGTATGACGCAGAGATCAGTGATTGGTTACTACTACGAAAGACAGATCAGAAACAAAACTGATACTGATTTTTCTTTACCGAGGATTCCCAGCCTGACGATGGGGAATATTCATGAGCATGTGAATCCATGCCAGACCCCATGCTGGAGAATGTGTGGTGCCTCCCAATACAAAAAGTAGCAACTGAATGACGTGAAAGTTCCTTGGAGAGTGAAATGAAGACGGCTATGGTGCAAGTCGATCTGGCACAAAAGCCTACATTCGGAAGGCACTGGCTTATTGTAGCCAAGCCAAAGCTTCAGCTATCTTACCACGACCATGTGGTCCCAGCATAAAGGAGTCAGAGATCAAAGGGCTATCCAACAAACACACAGGTCTAAGTGATGAATTCATCCATAACTTATACCTGCCACATCCCTCCGCCAAAGCCAGACAGAGGGTCAGGCGCCTCCTGCATTTTCATTGCTGAACTAGGAACCATGCGGGAAAAGTAGCATGTGTCTCAGAAATAGCATTTTTACAACCCCAAGTGTGGTTCACTCATTTGCTACATCCCTTTCCTGCACAGCACCCCTGTCTTGATCATGTGCTCCAGCCGCTCCCGCAGGTTCACCCCCAAAGGCCGTAGTCAATGGAGTTTGCCTTGGGTGACTGGCATTGGGTCTTGCTTCGCATTCACTTTTGCCCGCCTGCCAAGCTCAACCTAACGTAGACATTCTGGCATCAAGCATTGGCTCTGGCCCTTCTAGGATATGTGATAGTGAGGAATGATGGAAGCTGGAGCATGACAAGCAGCCGGCCAGATTACAGCCTCTCTCTTCAATTGGATATCTAGAGTTGCATGCCAGCAGCAGGCACACAGACTGTGCCTGTGAAGCATATACACGTGCAGGTTGCAGGCTCTCCATGTGCACACCATTTCTTAATTGCCCTGATGAAATTCAACCTTTCCAATGGCAAATGAAGAGTATGGACATTTCACTCTGATAATATCCGTTTTTTATATAGCATGTCCTGCCACATTCTTCCCACTTCTAAATGCAGAAAACATTGTTTATGCAATCACCCAATTCAGCAGTACTAAATATATTGTCCTTGGAAGGATGAAGTACTGACTTATCTTTCGGACTACAGATGGACCAATGAAAGGAGGCAAGGCTGTCCATTGGCATCCTTCCTCTTCAAGAGATACCAGTTAGTCTTGCCGGACTTCCGGAGGAAGCCAACCCATTTCCCTCAAAAGATCAGAAGAGATGATGACATGGTCACCATGGACGAGACACAAACAGGAATAGAGTAGTAGCCAAATACCTACGAGGCATTCTGTAAAAGGGGACAGTGCCTATTGGCTAATGGTCCAATTGGCCCAAAATGAGTTTGATAGATCACTAAAGTGGGTGCAGTGTCTTGATATTCCATTGAAATTGCTTTATCAATGGATAGAGGATTTGCAGCCTGTCGACGGGGAACATTCAATAGCATGTGAATCTATTAAAGAGCCAATGCTGGAGAAAGAAATTAATTAAGGAAACACGTTTGTTAAAAGTCTACTAGACGCCAATGAATTGGCAATGAGAAAGCTGTACATTCCCTATTAATAAGCCACATTTTAAATCACATTATCTCCGTTTGAAGTGCATCAATTGGGTAGGCGACCTGATTGATGGAGAAGTGTAAACAGAGAGGTGGGGGGATGGATAAGTGCAGGTAATCAAAAGTGCAGACAGCAGATGGCTAAGTGCAGGTAATCAGGAAGTGCAGCCAATGGGCGGCTCATGTTTTGAGTTTGTGTGCAATTAAGTTTTTATCATATTTGTAAGGCACAACAGGAAACAAATCAAATTCAAATTGAATTCAGAGACAAATAGCCACTATAAGGAAACAATATTAATGTACTCCTCTCTAGCTGAACAAACTAATGAGCCAGTTCAAGGGGTTTTCACGTACACATATTTTAATATTAAATTGGTAATACAAATGCATGGCTTCACCTGCAAGTGAGCACAAACGAAACAGAGTTTGACGTGACTGAAACATGTATGTAAATGCCACTAGGACCTGTGATGAAGTCCCATGGCCAGCTTTTGCGGTAGAAGCTGGGGTGGCCACAGAGTCCGAAGGTGGTGGGGGGAGGGTCCCTGACCAGCTCCCCTTTTCCTGGCAATCTGTGAGGGCCTGGTCACACTTGGCAAAAACATGCTCAAGAGGACTTTTAAGAAGCTCCAAGTATGTGTAATGGAGCTGAACTACAAGCACCCCTGTTGCACAACCGTTCCCAAAAGCCTTCCCATAAAGTAGCTGTGGGACCTCCACCACCCACAAGATATTTCTGCATATAATCTTTAAACCAAGGGCGGGTAATATGAAGACCTTCAAATGAAGGAAGAGTTGCCGAGTCCTGGGGACACGGCGGACCAGGTCAAAGTAATGCCAGAACCTTGAAACCACAAGTTTATTTTTCTAACAAATATTGTTCCCCCCCAAGTCACGCAGCGAATGCTGGCAACTGTGCATCAAGAAACCTCTATTCGACTAAATTAAATTCACAGCTGACCAATACCTTATGAAGAAATGAACCACAGGCTCCATGGTAACATCCCCACTCCAGGCATGCCCCCGTTGTGGCCCAAGTCTTACTTAAAGCTCGATCCTATCTTGAAACACCACTCTGCGAGCCAATAGACTCCAAAGCCTAATAATGACCAACATCTGAGCATAGTTAAGTGTGTGCAGCCCCCAGGCTATATCGCCAACAAGCTTTTTGAGAATAATGAGGATGTTTTGTGACGGACTAGGAGCTTTGAGAAGAGTTGGAAGCCGAAAGAGAAGGAAAATTGGGTGGAGCAGGAGGAAGGAGTCTAGTCAAGAGGGAGAGTGGCTTAAGGGGGAGAAAAGGGAGATGGTGTTAAGGGGAAATCAGAAAGAGTAGGCTAACTGGAGGGAGCTACAAAAAGGAGGAGAGTAAGGAGCGTAGAGGAGTATGAGCCACTACTGCTGCTTTTGCGCAGCTCTATGGTGACCTTTTCCCACTGTTTCTGTTCCTCTATCACTAGACTCCTCTCCTTGAGCAGGAGCTTTCTAGCCACTAACTCATTAGCAGCCTGAACAATTACTGGCCACTTAGAGACTGTTCTGATGCCTGGTACCTGCGGGATGCTACACTAGACCCTGTCCTCACTGACACTCTCGTGTTCAAAAACTACACTTGCCCCCCTGGCGGGATGATTGGTGAGAAACACTGCTCATGCGGTCGTACTCGTCATTTTCCTGCTACGGAAGGTCCTGTCCGTTCGGGTACATGGGGACTAGCCCACCCCTTGGGTCTTCTCCCCAACTGCCCTTGCTTCTTCCCAAGCTTGGAGGCTGGTAATCAACTCGGGTTTATTAACCTTAGTGCTGTGGGGAAGTCCCCTCACTTGACATCAGATGCGCAGGACATCCTTTGTCTTGCCTTTTACAGTCTCCATCTCAAGATCCATGACTATTACTAATAGCTAGCAGTGACTAAACATTGCCTGCAACAGTACTTTTATCGTTGGGTGACTAAGCTTTGCTCAAGGCTCCAATTGATCCAACCACTTGCCACAAATGTGACAAATCAACTTCCGGGGCACCAGTGGTCCAGGGATGAATATTAGTTTCTAAACCATCAAACAGCCTTACACCTCTATTACACCAGAAGGGATCCAAACAGATTGGAAACACAAGTAAATTATAAACCTCCTAGTCCAATTTTGGTAACATGGGCGGAATAGCAGGATTATCTCCTCAAGGTCGTGGATAGTTGGTTAGTTGTAACACAGCGAAAAATATAATTATTACCCAATGATAAAAAGGGACTGTCCAGTCAAGATTGTATAAAAATATGACTTTATACAACCCATTCTATAAAGGAACGCAGAGGACAGTTTCACAAAGGAAAGGGATGCACTCTGGATACTGGCTAATCGGTAAAGCTAATCAGTCTTAACTGTTCAAGCTTATTTGGTTTGAGCTCCAAGGGCGCATGATGTCGTAAATGTCACTAGGGGCCTTCAGCGAAGGACCAGGGGGGCCGAACCACAATGTACATGGTGCTTGAGATGATATTGATGCTTGGCAGCATCGAGTCAGTTCCAGGACACTTTGCAGCTTCTGCGACAGAGTTCAAGACTGGAGACAGCTGCGGGTATCAGGCGGCAGGCAGTTCGGCAGGCGAGGCTGGACGGACGGCTGCAGGATTGCCTACACCGAGGCTCATGGTCAAGGATCGTTGTCTTTGTGCTGGTTGACGACAGATCTGGAATGCTGGTCGAGGCATATCAGACAGCTTTAGTGACTGCAGCGTGACAACAGTCAGTGGTGCAGCCGGTCGTGGTTCGAGGGCTCGACTGCCTTGAAAATGTCCTTAAAAGATGGACGCTGGTTGGTGCTTGTTGTGGCACTCCTAGCTTCTTCTCAGGGCTCGTGCCATCCTTCAAGGCGGACAGTCCAAAGCTGAGGAGAGTGTTTGCAGGCAACAGCCTTGTCATTTGTTCGTCAGAGACTCTCTGGCACTTCCCACCTAGGAAGCTTTCTGGTAGAACCTAGCAGGGCACGCTGTGTACTGGCTGAGTACCGGTTCTGGAGCTGCTGGACAGGTCCTCTGAGCCCGGTATCTCCCTCTGTTCTGTGGGAGATATTTAGGGGAGAGATTGTGCTCCCCACTTGGAAATCCTGGCCTTCCTTCACTGGCGGAAGCTGTAAGGCAGATTGTCCCTTCAGGCAGGGCCGAAATGAGTCCTCCTTACTACTTTGTAAGTCGTTGGATGATCTGCTAAGTTAGGTGCTCAGCCCTCCTTTAAAGCCAAATGGGCCCCAGTGATTGGTGTAGGCTAAGCCTACCTTAATGAACCAATCCTGGGTCCCACACCAACAATTTTCTGTTATGCGTTCGGTCATAACAAGAGTGCTTTGCAACAGGAAAGGTAAGGGGTGACAGCATGTACTACTAAATCCCAACAATCGTCCTGTCTGTTGTGGATTAAAGTGTCTCTCTGGTTAATTGAGCTCTCTGTGACTCTTGATCAAAGCGCATGTCTGCCTTGAAGTTTGTGGTAAGAACAGACTTCCGTCTGCCTCAAATCATTCTTTGTCCCTCTGAAAGGGGGTCTCCCACCAAAGGTTGCCTACTGTAATAATTGTCCCATGTCATTCACTGTCCTTCATATAGAGGGGTGAGAGCTAGCTTCAAGTTTGGAAACATTGCATATCAAAGAGGTATTACTGTTCTGCCCCCTTCTGTCAGTTCTGCACTCAGGCCTATTGCAGGCCTGTACCAATTAACTCTCACCAGTATGCGCTGCCACTAGCAGAACTTTAGACAATAGAGAGGCAGATCCATGGGGCCTTTGCTACTTTAATTAGGCTGGCCATGGCCGGCGGAAGGTGTTGCCTTGCCCCTTCCTGAGACGCTTTGATGTACCTGTGGCTGTCACATTCCAGCTAAATGTGACAGGGAGGACTGTGCCTGTAGGCTGTGTCCCCCCAGAGTACACTTGACTATGCCCCCAGAGTACACTTGACTATGTGTTAGTTGTGTGGTGAGCAGCAGAAAATGTGTGCAGATTAGCCCCACACATTTTCTGAGCTGATCTCCCATCATTCATTTTAACTACTAAACTTAAAAGAGGAGCGAACATCAGGGAGGAGTTATTCAGGAAGAGATTTGCAGTTACACTGAAGGGAGAGAAGGGTGGAGCGAGTGAAGGCGGTCAGAGGAGGAGAGGAGGAAGAAGGAAGAAAGGAGCAGAAACACACTAAAGGTAAGGGGTGCGAGTGGAGGAGGAGGAGTTGGAGGTAGGAGCATATGGTGAAGCAACAAGGAGTTAGGAGGGAAATAGAAGGACAAGGAAGTAATTGGTACAAAGAAGGTCCCTTTAGGCATGAGATTGCTGCTACTCATCGAGGAAGTTTTTGAGAATGGTGGTTTCGGGAAAAGGGCCCAAAAGGTACGGTGGTGGTGAAGGCACTGTGGTCAACCCTGCAGAGCCATCACTAATCCCCAGCCTAAAGTCTCCTGACATTTGGCCAGGGAAAGGCAGCCGCTACCCGATCCTGACCCTGGGGTGGTATTCTGATGGTGGGTCACATGGGAGGAGATGGCCGTCAGGGGAGAGCGGTGGCTCCAGCAGGAGAGAAACAGTATTATTCTCTTTCTTGCAAGGAAGATTCTTTAAGTCTGGAGGTTTTGATGGCATGCTATTATTCAGAACCATTTAAATATAAAACTCTGAAATCTACTTTGGCCAAACAAAACCCAATTCAGTCTTCGTGTGTGCATGATACGCCTAGAACAAATCTAACATCTAATGTTTATTATGATGGATGTTGTCTGTATAAAAATGCCCAACAATGTAACTTGAAATTATTTGGAACTTCCCAGAAAGACTCAAGTACTGAGCCGAGGAAGAGGAGCAAGGAGTCAAAGTGGGGGGAATGTGCCATTAAGTGTAATGTGCAGTCTAGTTGTCAGGATCCAAGTCAGCTGCGCAGGACATTTAAACCTGGGGATTACCTGCAGCTAAAAGATCGAAGAAGGAGAGAGGAGAAAGGCTGCAGAGTGCGTGGCGCGGGGAGCGAGACCGGTTGCAGACGCAATCCCACAGAGAAGAGTCATAGGGAGAACAGGAAACACTCGCCCAAAGCAGTGTGGAAGCGTTTGGCACCGGAGAAGAGGAACTCCGGTGAAGAGAAGGCAAATATAGTACAATTCTCCTAATATGAGATGTCAGTTGGGGGGACACCTGGATCCAGCATTGCCTAAGCCAAAAGACATTACCAAAAGATAACAAAGGGGCACATATGGTACAATTCTCCAGACATGAGATGTCAGTTGGGGGAAACCTGGAACCAACATTGCTAAGCCAAAAGACATTGTAAGAGAAATAAAGTGGCAAATGTTGTCCAATTCTACTGAGATGAGATGTCAGTTGATGCAAGTTCTCCTGCACTTGAGCGTTCTTAATGTCACTGGGCCTAGTAAGAACGTTTTGTCCTGCCTTGTACCCCTCCCTTGCCTCGTCGTGTTCTGAAACACTTGAGTATGGGCGCGATATAAATACACTATCATATCATAAAGGTTGACAGAGTTTGAACAAATCTTCATATATGGGATGTCAGTATGGGGGAAATTGGTACAAGTAATAACTGAAGTCAACAAAGTTGTGCTATTGAAGAAGTACAAATGTGTAATACCTAAGGAGAAGCTGAATGTTACAGACAGACCTGATAAGAGCATCGGGTAGAGAACCTTTTTGGAAAGAGATACCTGGCAGGAGAGTTCAACAGGCGGTCTTTGTGAGACAAATGGGGAGATATTCCTGGCAGGAGAGTAAACCAGGATATCAAGCATTTCAGGCAGAAGAGTGTACTGGGAAACCAACTTTGAATTGGTGTGTTGAAAAAAAACATTGTCATATTAAGTTGTTGTTTCAATTGAACATTGACATTTTTTAACCTTCCAGAAAAGTAGCAAAGACTTTTCTTTGCCATATTCTAACCAGTGTTGTGGAAAAGACATTTTGTTTTGTAATCCTGAATGACTAGAAGAGACGTCTTCTTTGTTATATTCCAACCAGGGTTGTGCAAGGAACATTTGTTTTGCCATCCTGAGGAGTGTATTAGGAAAAAGAGACATGTGAATTGCCTTTAAGAGACTGGTCGTAAAACAGGACACTATGGACAATTTTCCTGAAATAATCCAGGGGCAGGGAACCAACCCCTGGACACAAGGACTGTTTTAGTTAAAGCTATATGTTTCAGTTTTTGCACATTTCTGTTGAGTTGCAATTTCGAAACAATTGCCTTGCACTTTGATTGTATATGTTGGTGTGAGGGTCAGATTTAGAGCGGACACAAGGTCAGCCTGCTTTAGTTTTAGTTTCATAGAAAGGGACATTCACGTTAGGATAGGTTAAGATAGGCCTTTACCTAAACACCTTTCTGTTAATAAAATGGCTAATGTTGAGAACATTCCCACTTTGTGTCTGCCTCTCATTTCTGACCCATCACAGCACCCTGACCCAATCTGTATCAAAGATCCACTGTCCAGATTTCTGGTGGATGCTTTGGAGCTTACCACAGTGTCACCGAGCCCTACATTCTAGCACACTCCAGGCCTAACTACAAAGTCATTTGGAGGCCGAAGAACCAGCTGAGGGGTCTAAAAGGAATCAAGGTTGAGAATCAGGGGACCTAAAACTGCAGAGGAAAGAAGAGCCAAAAAACAAGTATGGGGACTCTCAAACCTCCAAGGCTGTGACAGACTGAGAAGGGAAGATAACCACCAGTGGGTGACACCCTGGAATGCATATTACAGAACCCAGAGACTTTGTTTATTCCAGAGGCTTTGTTTTCAAACTTCCAAGTGAAGACGCTCAATTGTTGAGTTAGTTTGCTTAGCTAGCCGATCCCTAATAAATGTTCACATTTCAAACCCTTGTGTTGGTTCCACTCACCTTTGTGGCAGAGCACAAAAGTAAGTTAAAGTAATACTATATAAAGTTATAGAAACTGTATCCAAACAAGGCATATTCTAATTTCTAACTTTATTTTTTATTGTAGAATTTAAAAGAATTATGAATTGTACATTTAAGCATGCAACTAATAAAGTAATGTTCTCTCATTGCCGGAGAACATGCATTGTATTAATGTGCAATGCATGTCAGAAAAGAAGACTGATTTGATCATTCTAGCCAATCAGAAAGCAGAAAGTGATGAGACAGCACTCGATTATGCCTGCTGGTGAGCGAGATAATGTTCTTCCCAACAAGGTATTCCCTCAGTCAGAGGTAACTTGAGGGGAGAGAAGATTCTGCCTTGCACATGCAGATGCCCTAGTCTGGTTAGTGAGTAAAACATGATTTCTCTGGGCGGCTAAGCTTCGCAATCTTCTCCCAGACCTGAATGTGAACGTGTGAGTTGGCTCCCCCAGGATTCATGCTTTTGGCAATCTTGCTGTTAAATGTCCCTCCCTCTCTTACCATCTCCTTGCAACCCCCCCCCCCACTAACCTTCTTGTGAGGGAAAAATCCTTGGGGTCATCTTTGACTCTTCTCTCTCTCCTTCTCCCTGCACATCACAGAGCTTGCCAAGAAGTCCAACTTTTAGCATCACCTCCTCAGAAGCATTCTCCCTTTCCTCACTTTCCCCTGGAAGCTCAATGTATCCAGAGCTCTAGTTCTCTCTAGGCAGGACTACTGCAACAGCCTCTTTCTCAATCTGCCTCTTTCTTCCCTCAGCCCTCTTCAACTAATCCAGAATAAGGCTGCAAGACATATCCATGGCCTCAAGCCCAGGGACTGCATCTCTCCAGCCCAAAAATGTCTCCACTGGCTCCCGGTGACCGCAAGGATCAAATTCAAGATCCTTTGCATCATCCACAAGGCTGCCTGGGGCCTGGGACCTCTCTACGTCCAGCTTTCTCTCCCTAAATACCTCCCTACTAGAGTTCTTTGGTCCTCTAGCTCCAACTCTCTGCAGGTCAGATGCTTTTCCAAGCAGAGAGTAGGAGGTAGATCTCTTTCCTCGGCAGGAGCCTCCCTCTGGCATGGCCTCCCTGCCCCCTCCGACTTGAGCCAGATCTTTTAAGTTCCGGAAAACTTCTCAAGACTTTCTTCTTCTTCTCCTTCCCTCTCCCACACTAACTTCCCTCTGCTGCTGAGACTTGTGCCTGGGTCCTTTAAAGTCTAACCGCGGCCAGGACCTCCTTGACTAGTCTCCCCCATTATCGCTAACGATACTTGCCTTCAGGCTCCCTTCCTGGACCAGCCCGAGTCTGGTCCTCCCTGTCCACCACACTTATCCTCCCTCTGCCACTTTCCCCTGGCACTTGCCCTTGTGGTTCCCCTTGCACTTGCTCATCCCACTGGGCTCTCACTCTTGCACTCCACCCCCTCTCACCCTCCTCCTTCCAAGCCCTTTCCCCCTACTTCCACCATGCCCTGAACTTCTTTACCTTTACACTTGCACTGTAAGAATGTCACAGGGCCTAGTACGACTGTTACTGCTGTTTTTCCCTTGCTGCCTGTGAGGGACCGGGGGGGGGGGGTAGGGGGTCTGTACTTCCGCTCTCTATTTGGTAGAGGAGAGGCACAGAGGACCCCTGCCAAGATTCTCAATATTGGTACGTGGTTGAGAGCAATCAAGGCCTAGCATCTCGGGAGGTGATGCAGGCTGGTTCTTAAGTACAGTGTAGTCCCCAAGCACCCACAAACACACTGTATCGGTTAAAACACAGTCTTTATATAATTAATATTCACGGTTATATACAATATCACGATAACGCACTTTGTACTCGGTTATCTATAATGGCAAATATATACAGTTCTACATGGTACCACAATAACTATTAGATCTCTTTAAAGTGCATCAACTGTACGGTTAAATGGCACACAAATCAAGTCGTAAAGGAAAACAGTAGAGAAAAGAGGAAAGCAGTTGAGAAGAACAATTGGCAGAAATACTGGTCACTACCGTTAAACACAGTTCTGTGTGGAGATCCCCCCCCCCCACCTGGGCAACCTGTAGAATAAAGATACAGGCCAAGTCCATATATTTATTCACAAGAGACTTCCCAATAGTTCTGCAACCCCAAAGTACGTGGCGTTGTAGCTTTCCTTGTCGGGGAATAACCAGGTTACTCACCGTAGTGACCACCTTACTCCTAGTCCATAGTCCCCTTTCCTCCATACTTATAGGACATCTCTCCGTCCTGTGGGACGGGGCCAGAGAACTTTCTAAAAAGCATCCAAAAAATGTTTTTCAAAAATGTGTCCTTCCTCTCTTTCTTGCATGGGGCCCGGCAAGCAGCCGTAACCCCGCCCACCTAGGCTCCGCCCTGCGCATCACCCATCAGTTCTTTTCTATCGCCAGGTCAGAGACCTATTAGCAACAATAGAGGAACCTTATTAGAGGGGACGGCGGGCGGGCGTATGGAGGAAAGGGGACTATGGACTACGAGTAAGGTGATCACTACGGTGAGTAACCTGGTTATACTCCTACGTCTCGTCCCCTTTCCTCCATACTTATGGGAGATTCCCAAGCACTCCTAACAGGAACTACGGGTGGATGGAAATACTCCTTACTGAAAAAGGTTCTTCAGCACAGCCTGACCAAACTGAGCATCAGCTCTTGAGAGCTAATAAAGACAATAATGCTTACAAAAAGCAGATGGGGAGGCCCAGGTAGCTGCCCTAGCGATGGACTCCTGGGGGACATATTTCTGAAAAAGCAACCACAGCTGCCTTGCCCCGCACCAGGTGTGCATGAATACCTTTAGGAGGTTTCAGCCCTTGGATGGTGAAAGACTCCGTAATGCAGGCGGCGAGCCACAGAGAAATAGTCGCCTTAGATGCCTGCTTACCCTGAGGGTTACCAAAAGTCACAAACAGTTGAGAACTCCTAAGCTCGGAAGTTCTGTCCAGATAGAATTTAAGAGGCCTTCTGACATCGAGACAATGCAGAACCCTTTCTGCCTCTGAGGTATTGGGTTCGGAAAAAAGACCGGCAGGGAGATCGACTGATTCAGATGGAATTCAGTTACCATTTTCGGCAGGAAAGCAGGATTCGTCCGTAGGACTACCTTATCCTTGTGAAAGACCAAAAAGGGATGCACCACCGACAAGGCTTGGAGCTCACTCACCCGCCTTGCTGACGTAACGGCGACCAAAAAGGACACTTTCCAGTATAGGTACTTGAGGTCCACCGTGGCCATTGGTTCAAAAGGCTTATGGCACAACGCCGTCAGGACTACATTTAGATCCCATGGCGGGTGCGGACTACGAATTGGAGAGTATAGGCGGGTCAAGCCTGCAAAATGCCTCTTAACCAATGGATTACACAGAGAGTAAGAACATTGGTCCGTAGAAAGATAAGCGGAGACCGCTGAAAGGTAAGTTCTGCATGACAGAACGTAAACACCTGACTCTGCTAGGAAGGATACAAAGGACAGCACCATGTCAATCGTAGCACCCCTTGGGTACAACTGTTTTTCCAAACACCAATGACAGAACCTGAGCCATTTACTTCTGTATTGGGATCTAGTTGAGGGTTTCCTGGCTGCCTGGATAATACGCATCTTATCCGTAGACAAGTTAAGATGTTCTAAAGACTTGAACTCAGGCACCATGCAGCCAAGCTGAGCGATTGTGGGGTGGGGTGCCACATCTGCTGTTCCCCCTGATGAAGATCGGGGGTCACTGGTAACCTGATCGGCGGATACACCGACAGGTGTTGAAGTTCTGAGAACCAAAACCTGGCCGGCCACCACAGGGCTATGAGTAGAAGGGAACAGTTCACCGAGTTCTACAGCTTCCAAATTGCTTGATGGACTAGAGGCAGAGGCGGGAAGGCGTTCGCTCTCATGTTGTGCCATGGAATCTCGAGAGCATCCCCCAGAGAGGAGGCTCCCAGCCCTCCTCTGGAGGCATACCGAGGAAGCTTGTTGTTTACTGCCGTAGCGAAGAGGTCCACCTCCGGTGTGCCCCAACGCAAGAAAATCCACGACAGGACCTCCGCCTTCAACTCCCACTCATAGCTGACCACTGTCCACCAGCTGAGGGCATCCGCTGTGACATTCAGCTGGCCCGGGATGTGCACTGCAAGCAGCCAAACACCATGAAGCACAGCCCACTCCCAAATCTGGATTGACAGGTCCACGAGAGGGGGAGACTTGGTTCCCCCTTGCTTGTTGATGTAATACAATGGACACCACATTGTCCGTGCGTATGCGGACCACCTTGTTGGCTATGATCGGTCTGAACGCCCCGAGTGCTAGGAAGATCGCCAGAAGTTCTAAATGATTAATGTGGAGGAGCTTGTCCTGAGGCGACCAAAGATCTGAGACCTGAAGAGGATGTAATGTCGCACCCCACCCCAGGAGGGAGGAGTCAGTCGTGATTGTCACCAAAGGGGCTGGGTCCTGAAACCCCGCACCCACCGACAGGTTGCTGAGATGACCACCATTCCAGGTCCACTCATGGACTCCGGAACCATTATCAGCTTGGAATCCAGGTCCACAGCCGGATGCCAAAAACTCCGAAGAGCCATCTGGGTCCGTCTCATCTTGAGACGAGCAAGAAGAAAAGCCAACACGCACGAGGCCATGAGGCCCAGAAGCCTCTGGAACCACCAGGCCGACATGCTCTCCCACTGCGCAAACATCTGACATGTGGCTAACAGATCTGCCATTCTGTCCCCGGTCAGGTACACTCGGCAGTCAATCGTGTTCCAGCGAAAGCCCAGGAAAATCAAGTTCTGCGAGACCGTCATGGAAGATTTCTGCCAGTTCACCGACAGCCCAAGATGGAACAGGAACTGAAGGAGAGACTGAAGATTGCCCGCTGCTTTCAACGGACAAGGGCTGCGTAAGAGCCAGTCGTCCAAATACGGATACACATGGATACCCTGCAGACGAAGATAGGCCGCAATCATCGACATCATCTTCGTGAAGACATGCGGCGCCGAGCTGAGGCCAAAAGGAAGCACTCGAAACTGGAAGTGCTCCTCTCCCAAAGAGAAACGGAGATATCTCCTGTGTGGATTCCAAATCAGAATATGCATGTACGCATCCTGAAGATCCACCACACTGAGCCAATCACCCATCTGCAAGGAGCACCGTATCTGGCTGGGCGTGATCATCTTGAATTTCTCTTGGGATAGGAAAAGATTGAACTGGGAAAGGTCTAAGATGGTGCGCAGGCCAGCCTGGTTGGGTTTGGGCACCATGAACAGCCGGGAGTAGAAGCCCTCCCCTCATTCCCCGAGGGGAACGGGTTCCACAGCTCTGAGGTCCAGAAGTTTCTGAACCTCTGCGAGCCCGACAGCTGAAAAGGTGGGGTAGGGGTAAGCGGAAGCCCGCCCGAGCGTCTGAGAAGACCCATCTGTCTTTGGTGATGGTCTGCCACGCCTCCCAATGAGACGCAATGCGTCCTCCCTCCGGGGTCTTGTGCGAGCGCGGAGAACCCTCATTTTGTAGGTTTTTCGGTGGTGTTGCCACCTGAACCTGAGGAGGAGGCTGAAGAGTGGGAGAAAAAACGAGTCCGTTGTTGTCTACGGCAGTTATTCCCCGCAGGGGTATCCACTCTGCGAGATTTCCAGTTAAGGAAGCCACTAAAGCCAGAGGAGGGTCGGCTTTCCAACAACAGTCTCTGAGTTTTGTAAGGGGTCTTAACAAGGACCGACAAGGACTTGGCTGTCTGAGTGCTATCCTTCGTCTTGGTGAGCTCTACATCTGTTGTAGAATGAAAGAGCTCCTTACCATCGAACGGAAGGTCCAACACCTTGTCCTGCACTTCTTTTGAGAATTTAGTGGCATGCAGCCACGCCTGCCGTGAGGTATCAACCCCCAGCATAAGGACCCGTGCCGAGGTGTCTACGTGATGAGCCGCAGCCTCCAGGAGATCCTGGGCCAAGACCCTGGCATCGGATAATCCGCCTTAAAGTCTTCCAGCTTTTCGACCGGGATGAACTCCTCAAACTCTGACAGACCTTTCCACATCCGCATATTAGCTCCCGCTAACACCAGTTCGGCATTGGCCTGCCTGAGCTGCAAGGCCGAGTTGGCAAAAATGTTTCTCCCAAGAGAGTCAAGGAGCTTATCCTCCTTTTCCAGAACCTAAGTAGCCGTCGTGGAAGAGGATGCTGCAGGCCTGGACTGCAAAGTGGCCGCAGCCACCACTGTGGAGGAGGGGGGCGGACAAGACGACAGGGCCACCTCTTCCGAAGAATGCAGCCTGTATCGCGCGTCAATTTTCTTATTGATGAAAAGTCCAGAGTGTGGCTTTTCCCAGACCCTGCGTACCTTGTCCAGAATGTCCTTCTGCAAGAACAGGCCGGTACGCTCCAAAGGAGACAGGGTGAACGCTCCAGAGAGCACGCCCTCCTGCGGAGTGGGTGCCTCGGGCACCGGAACATCTAGGAAGCACATCATGTCCAGTACCCGGTCATGAAAAGCTCTAATAGAGCGGGGCAGGTCCTTGTTGTCCTGATCGCCTTGCAAGTCATCCGACAGGTCAGGATCCTGCTGAGCCCTGTCGGGCGCTGCCTTGTCCACGGGGGACAATGGGGGCAAAGGCGGATGAGTTGGGGAAGGCACCGTAGGCAAGGGAGGCGCCGGCGGAACCACCGGAGGAACAGGTGGAGCCGGAGGCGCGGGCAGACATATCTCCCTAAAAAGCCCTTTAAAATAATCCCTCATGGGGTCGGTACGCATGAGCGTTTGAAATTTACCGAAAAAGGCTTCCTCCGGGGACTGCTTTGGGACCTGAGGAGGCCTCTCATGAGGAGGATAATTCCAGGGACGTAACGGGGAAGGGTTCCAGACCGGCCCCTCCACCAACGTATCCACATAAATCAAAGGTGCCGACCCCGCAGGCAATGAAACATTGTGCGGAAGGGGCAATCGGGCGTTCCAATCAAACTGGCCGATAAGGATGCGCACATGGAACTCTATGCTCACCCACGGAACCAAGCCCTACACCTGAGGCCGATGGCGTAGTTGTAGGGGTAGCACCCAAAATGGCCGCCACGGTCTTGGCGGGAACGGGCACCATTTTGTCATCGCCTGAGGGGAACTGCGGCACGCGAGGAAGTGAGGCAGGGGTCCCCATCAATGGATCAGGGGTCTTAACTTTAGCCTTAACATAAGGAATCTCGGCAGAGCCGGTGCTATGAGGCCTGGAATGTTTTTGCGACATACCAACCGACAAATTAGCCTTCCCAGGAAGGACCTCGGCACCGCCGGTAAAAGAAGAACTTTCCGTCTTTGCCCCTCAAAAGAACTGGTGTCGCTGCAAGAGCGGGAATGGTGAGAAACAGCCTTCACCGATAAGGCCTTGTCAGGCCTCTCAGAAATGTTGGTAACTTTAGCCACTGTACGAGGGACCTCGGACCCAGGTCCGGTAACGGCCTTATCCGTGCGGGCCTCGAACATTGGTGACACCAAGCCCAACCAAGGCCTCGGGGCGCACCCCGGTCTTATTCTTGAGGGAAGCCGATAGAGAGGCCTCAGAGCGAGCTCCGGTACCCCATGATACAGTAGAACTGGGTCTACAAACAGCCCCCACAGGAGGGGCCTCAGAGCGTGCTCCGGTATCCACAGGCCCCTTACGGAGAACCTCGGAGAAAACTCTGGTACAATTATTAGGCCCAACGGGCACCTCAGGGCAATCCCCGGTGACAGAGCGATCAACGCTCCTCCCGGCCCGGGAGGAACCTGGAAAGGTATCCCCCGGCTGGGGTGCTCTGAAAAGTAAAGAACTTACCGGGCATTTCTTCTTCTCGTCGATGAACGCCTGAAAATGCGAAGGAGGAGTTTGTCGGAACACCTCCTCCCACCGCTCCAACCGACGTTGAAGTGCCCGGACCAAAAGGGAGTCACAGTAAAAACAGGAGTCCCAACGGTGATCCAGATCCAAACACTCTAAACAAAGAGGATGGGGATCCACCCTCGCGAAGCATCAGTGACACGATGAACAATCTGGAAAGTCTAGTTTGAACGACAGACTAGTACACGATCGTAGCGAGAGCCAGAGAGGAAAAAAGGGAAGAAAATCTTCCGAGGATACAAGTGCGTCCAGTCCCGAACGAGCAGAGAAAAGGACTGATGGGCGAGGTTACGGCCGCATGCCGGGCCCCGCACAAGAAAGAGAGGAAGGACACATTTTTGGAAAAAAAAATGTGGATGCTTTTTACAAAGTACTCCGGTCCCGTCCCACAGGACGGAGAGATGTCTTATAAGTATGGAGGAAAGGGGACGGGACGTAGGAGTATCGACGGCCCTTATTGAGTGTCCTCCCTTTAAGGCAGAAGTCACGGATCGTAGAACATCCGACAGAGAACAGGGTGAACTACGGCGGTGAAGTGGCAGCTTCGTTCCTAGCAGTGCTCCATGACGGAGAAGCCTAAACATCCGGCAAGGAAGAGGCGTGCGGGGAACCTCGATGTCGATAGTTCTGGACCGTAAAGAGTTTGAAGAACTGTGGCCCAGCAAGGGCATCGAGTCGTCGGCGTGTCTGTGGTCTTTGGGTGGCGGGAAACCCACCGGCGGATGCTCCTCGGCGCGTCGATGGTCAGGCCTTCTCCAGCAGGATACAGCGGCGATGATGTGGACGAGAGCGTCCTTGAATTCGAAAGTTCTTAGGCAAACTGGAGCACGACGGCTCCGGTCGGCGACGGCGGTCGTCGACAGTGGCGAACAACAGTCCGGGCGCTTCTCTTTGGGATTCTGCGGCAGTCCCCGTCTCAGGTCGGCAACCTGTCGAAGGTCTGTCTACCAGGGAGCTTTGGCAAAGATCTGCTGGTGCACGATGGTCCCTGGTAGCTTGGGAAGAGGGCGCCTTACCAGGTCCTCTCTGGGTCAGTCCTTGGAGACACAGCAGCTTTCAGATTGTTAAGGAGAGCAACAGCAATTCTTCTCGTCCAGCAGGGCTTCAAGATCAAGCTTCAGTTACTCGTCGTGGTGGATTTACGCTTCTGAACACAATTCCTAGCAGTAAGAGGTCCCCAGATATACTGTTGATCTCCCATTCATTCCGCTGGGAAATCCTCAAGCATCCAATCACGGTGAAAGGCATTCATGCAGGCAGGCAGCCAATCAGGCACACAGTGCATTCAGGCCATTCACTTCTCTCCAGACACTCACAACAAGTTATGTGTATTGGGACAAGTACCCAGCCATTCAACACTCCACACTGCATTCATACCGGTTTCGGGCAGGGCTGTCTCAGTCATTGTGTCAAACACCAGATACTAGACATCCACAACATAGAATGCGTATTCGTCACACACTCCATTCACCCAGGTCCCACCCAGAGGCATACCCACAACATACGGTCGTTGGGAAGGCTGCAGTCAGTCTGGTCAGAACTTCCCCACACTACCATATATGGAACTTCCACCAAACAGCCAGTCAGGGGGAAGGGACAGAGTCAGGGCTTCCCGGGACTTCGGGAAGATCAAGGTAACAGGCGATGGAAATCAAGAGGCCATGGGGGCCATCTTGTCTCCATTAGGAAACCACCGATTCCAATGACAGGGCCTGGGCATCCCAACATGGAGGACGCTCAGGGCACCAGTCAATTCAGCATGGAGCTGCCACCAGCCCATACCCTGCTCTGTGGCTCACCCACAGGTGCCCAAAAACATACACTAGGGGCACAGGGTTGCACCCCTACCCATGGGTGCCATAAGGGTATCCCACGGGTCTGTTCACCAAAACCAAAGGAGAGAGCTGCACCGCTAGGAGTCCCACATGAACTCCTGCACGGAAAACACGACAGAACACACAATAAAAAGCAGTAAAGGACAAGGATACAGATGCCCTGTCCCTCCGATGCATTTCCAGCATCACACCGCCGCCACTATTTTATCTTGTAGCGCCTGGAAACACTTGTGTATAGAATTGCCATTGAGA
The DNA here is from genome assembly GCF_040938575.1 of Ambystoma mexicanum. NCBI lineage: Eukaryota > Metazoa > Chordata > Amphibia > Caudata > Ambystomatidae > Ambystoma > Ambystoma mexicanum. Next base: position 539,275,838 of record NC_090940.1, read on the forward strand.
TAAGATAATAAACCAACAAATAATAATATCACTAATAACAGTAACTAAATATACAGCACACACGGCATCACCTTGTTGCCATGGCGAGCGCGTTACCTCAGACCTAACCTTCTGGCTCACGTTGAGAAAATTCCTAGGTCTCCCTGTGCCACTGTCAATTTTCAGCCAAAGTTGTTACGAGTTTGGCGGTGTGGGAACAAAGTGGAGGTAATACCGTTTACCTCCAATTTTTGGAGGTAAAGTGGAGGAGTTACCTACAGCTTCAACCTCCACTTTACCTTCAAAAATCACTGGTATAACCATCCGGTAATACCGGCAAAAATCCTAAATGGAGTCTTATGGAATCCATTAAATGGGGATTAACATTGGCAAACCACTACTTGTAATCAGGTCGTATTACTGCCCAAAGTAATACCTCCAGTGGTATTACCACCTGACCAAGTGGCAGTATCAGTAATTCTGTTTGTCAGTGTTTTGGGGGATTTTCTGCCAGAATAACGGCAAACTCGTAATGAGTCTCAATGTTATTATGCAAGCGAAGGGAGTAGTTTCTTACCTCTAACTCCATTTCTCCAGCGTTGGCATCTTTCATGGATTCACATGCTTTGAATATTCCCTGTCGTCAGGCTGGGAACCTCGGTCCTTTTTAAAATAGTGTTTTCACTTGGAAAACTTTGACACTTTAGTGTCCTATCGATGTCCTTTTGGGTGCTTCGCTACCACCCAATAGGACGTAGGGTATAAATAGACCCGCCCCCGCGGCTTCCCTTCAGATTTTTTTTTTTTTTTTAAATTTCACTTTTATTGATTTTTAAAGGCTTGTCAATCACATAAATGCAGTTTACATCTCTTGGTTACAAAGAAAGCGAGCATGTAAGTAGTATAACAATCACTTATTTCGCATACCTAAAGAAAACCAAACCATTGTTTCCGAACATATCCCACCCCTAATTCCCACCCCCCGCACATGATATCAGACCCGAAATTAGAGAGAGCATTAAACAACACCAAAAAACCGTCATTTCAGTCATGGCAGTGGGCATAAAAGTCGCGCATTGGTTCAACAGACACGTACTCGAGTCAATCCAAGCGTTAAACCTTAATAGCTTTAGATATAGCGTGAGTCAGACACATTTCACAAAGCATATACGGAGCGAAACTCCGACCAGGTGTTCTCTACCGTGGGACGATCCCCATGCAATGCCGCAGTCAGGCACTCCATTCTGTAGATGCTCAATGCGACTGCTCGCCATTCACTCTTGCTAGGGAGCGTGGGTCTCTTCCATGTCATAGTAAGGCATGCCCGAGCAGCCATCAATAGGCCCTGCACCATTTTGCATGCCACCACTATCTTATCCCCGTCCTCAGTTAAGGAAAACAAAACGAGCAGTGGATGCGTCTCTTTCCCTTCAGATTTTAACCTCCAAGAACCAGCTAGGCTTGCATGCAGGGGAGGCCGGTGGGCGCATGTGAATCCATGAAAGATACCAACGCTGGAGAAATAGAGTTACAGGTAAGAAACGGCACTCCTCGATCCAGATTGTCTGAGAGCTGCCACCATAGAAGAGCTTCCTGTAAGTCGCTGTTGACCACCACATTGTCGGACCACGATCCACGACTCAGAGCCCACCGGTCCGCCAGAAACTCCTGCACCGGCCTCATGAAGAGACAACAGTTCTTCAACAACGGAATGCATGACACCATGGCTCCCAACAGGGACATGTACTTTCTGACCGACACTCTCGTTCCGACTTTCCACTCTGCCGCTTTCTGCTTGAGTTTTTGAATTCTCTTGACGGAGGGCTTCACCAGGCCTTGCTGAGTTTGAAATTCTGTGCCCAGAAATTCCAAGCTCCTGGAGGGAGATAGATATGACTTTTCGAAGTTGACGGCGAAGACTAGTCGTAACAGCCGCATGGTAATGTTGAGACTTGCCTGCATTGCCGCTGGCGACGAGCTGCATGTCAGCCAGTCGTCCAGGTAAGGGTAGACGTGATGACCTTCTCGTCGGAGCCACGCCGCCACCGGCGCTAAATGTTTCGTAAATGTCCTGGTGGACGATTTCAGACCGAACGGGAGCACTGAATGATTTGATCCACTACAAATCACAGGAATTTTCGGTGTCGTCGACGCATAGGTATGTAGAAATATGCGTCTTGCAAATCCAACAACACCAGAAATTCCCCCGGCTGTACGGCCACATTACTTCTTGAAGTGTGAGCATCTTGAACTTCAGGCGTTGCAGAGTCTTGTTCAGCACCCAAAGGTCCAGAATGGGTCGCCACTTGCTGTTGGGTTTCTTCACCACGAAGTAACGGGAGTTAATCCCCCTGACCTATTTCCGCCAGTGGAACCAATTCTATAGCCCCTTTCTGTAGCATAAGTACAACCTCCTGCTGTAAAATGTGAAGATGAGGTTGCACAGAATACACGGGAGGAATGGGAACCGGTGAGCCCTTGAATTTCAGAGAGTGGCCCAACCGTACCGTGTCCAATACCCAATGGTCTTATGTAATTTTGTTCCATTAGTCGACGTGTAGAGCAACTCTGTCCCCCAGCACATTTCCTCGAAGACCGTCATTGTTGTGATTTTTTTTGTTTACCTTTGGTGGAAGAGAGCTGTCCTACTCTCCTTCTGGATACCTGAAAGTCTCGGCTTCTTCGCGTTGACTGTACTGCCAGTCTATATCCTTGTGAGGAGTATCCAGACCGACCGTAACTCCGGTCTCTGGAGGCAGCAAACCGGGTGTTTCCTGAAGCTCCACGGAAGGGGGAAACGACCTCCCGCTTTGCAAAGCTCCCAATGATCTCACTGTATCGGAGTCCTCTTTCATGCCCTTGAGGGCTTCATCTATTTTCTCCCCAAACAATTGTTCTCCCCTCACAGGGCATGTCCAGTACCTTGTAATGAACCTCCGGCCTAAAGTCTGTGCACTTCAGCCAGGCCTGCCGACGTAGTACCACCACATTATTAATCTGTTTGAAACCAGATTCCGCTAAATCTACAGCGATGTTAATGCTGTGATTTGACGCTTCCTCACCTTCACGCACCAGCAACATGGCAGCCTTTCGGTGTCCTCGGGTTGCCACATCTCGCGGTCGTAGCACGCCACAATCGCCAACGAGTTGGCGGCTTTAAATGTCCTCGCCCCCACTGTTAAAACCTTTTTTCCGAAGGCATCTTGTCTTCTAGTGTCGCTGTCAGGAGGTGTAGTGAATTTGTGCTCTGTTCTGGCTTTCCAGCTAGCCACCGCTGACACCACTGATTCAGGGGTGGGTTGTGAAATCAAACACTTTGGTGTAGAGTCCGGGGCCTTACATTTTTCTCTAACCTGCCTTTGACTGCAGGCTCTGAAAATGGGTGGCGCATGGTGCGTAGGCCTTCTTGCCAGACATGGTCCAGGATTGGAACGGAGAAAAACGCCTTCCTTCTCTTTCCCATGTGGTCAAATAGGAAGCGTTCTTTTCTTTCTTCCTCTGGGGTCAGACCAAACTCAACACATGCTTTTACCATCATGGCAGGAAATGCCCCAATGTCATCCGGGGGCAACGGTTGCGCCGGACACCTAGGAGCTTCTATTTCCACATCAGACTCCCATGTCGGGTCTCTCGATGGCGACAAGGAGATATCAGAGATAGAGTCCCTGGGCCCCTGGTCAGAATCAGAGTCCTGCAGCTCACCCTCCTCCAGATGGGAACGAGGAGGCTCTGTGCTCATCAGCCGGGTAACCAGCAACTGAGCCGTAAACGCTGAACGCGGAGGGACACCTGCCGCGTCGACGATAGGTGTGTTACTGGGGGTGTACCCACGGGAGGCAATCTTGAATCCAGTTGACTTAATAGGGACTGCAGTGTAGATAAGACCTGGAGGGACAGCACCGACTGCGGGTTCAGCAGAGGAGACACAGATGGAAAATTCTGTACTCCTGCCGTCGCCGAAGGGCCAACACACTGTAAGCCGAGGCTTTCACCACAGGCTCTCGTTCCTCCTCCATCGATGACACTGAAAGGGCCGACTCCTGCTGTAGTAAGGTATCTGGTAGAAGGGCGTCATACGCCGAAGGCTGCCATGCTCCACTCGCTGGTAGCACATTGTCCGTCGACGACGAAAACCTCGGGCCCTCGTCGACCGCTGTCACTGGAGCCGACAACACCATCGTGGAGGCAGACACCATAGCCGACAGTTAAACCGTTGATGACGGGACTCCCGTCGACGGCGCTGACCGGTGTGGCGCAGATTTTTCAGGCGATCCCACCTTTTTTGACTCCCTCGATAGATGCTTCAAAGACTCTCTACTCGAGAATGACCTACGATGGTCTCCTGAAGAGGAGCATTTCGAAGAGCCCTTTTTCGAAGAAGAGGAAGTTTTCCCAGGCCTTCGGGACTGGTCAGACTGACCATGTTTAGACAACAAAAGAGTCCCGTTCATCAGGTGTTTTCCCGAAGAGGGGCGGCTGCTCTTGTCCGCAGGACAAGACTTCTTAGCTGGCAGTTCAGCCGACGCAGACCGGCGAGGAACTGTAGGAGCAGGTCTCTCAGACGCTAGGCTGCGCACCGATCCCACCTCCGATGGAAGGTAAGCCCCATCGTTTAGCCACCATATCAACCGCCGATTGCGGTCCTTCAGTGTTTTCTGAGAGAAACCCTTGCAGATGTCGCAGGAATTAGCGGAGTGATGAGGGTAGAGGCAATAGGGGCAGTCCATGTGCCCGTCCCCTTCATATACCTTTTTCATTCCGCAAGTAGCGCAGGGCCGAAACAAAGCTTTTCCCGAAGACATTGGGAAAAAATGACCACAACACACCAAATGTGTAGAATGAAAACGAGCACGAGGTGATCCCGACACTTGAGACGGTTGAAATATCAAGGGAAGCCGCGGGGGCGTGTCTATTTATACCCTACATCCTATTGGGTGGTAGCTAAAAGGACGTCGATAGGACACTAAAGTGTGGAAGTTTTCCAAGTGAAAACGCTATTTGAAAGGGGACCGAGGATCCTAGCCTGCCGACAGGGAATATTCAAAGCATGTGAATCCATGAAAGATCCAATGCTGGAGAAATTGATGAATCAGGCTTATTTTTTCCCAGTATTCGCCAATTTACCCAAACAGAGTATTTCGGCCGTTTCCTCCACCATAATCATTAAAGGGGGCCCATTTTCTGTTTGAAGCAGAAGTATAACAGAAAGCAGCAATTGAGGAGGTGAAGATTTGGGATTTTCAATTCGACGTAAGGTGCCCACCAGTAAGACACATTGAGGCGGATTCAGAAAGAACACTACTTTCATGATAAAGGTAGGTCTGTTGTATGCTGCGACAGCCTCTGCTCATCACATTTGCCTGAAAACAGGATTCCCAAATTTTGCAAAGGAATCTCGGTGCACCCGACAGCAGGTGTGTAAGGTGCACCTGATTCTCAAACAAAAAGTCATGTAGGGCTGTTTTAGTGGTGGCCTATCAGGTGCACACTGTGCGGCACAGTCTGAAGTCTTAAACCTTCTTTTCCCCAGTTAATATCTTTTCCTTTCACTGAAAAAATGTTTCCAGGGCATTTCCACACATCCCCCTTTTTAGTAATGCAACATTTCCAGTTTAACACGCCTCACTCCACGTTTACATCGCATCTAGATGGAAGAGAAGCAACATAAGATGGCATGTAGCCAGTAGCAGCATTGTTTTGTGAATACTTTCGCATGTAGCCAGTAGCAGCATTGTTTTGTGAATACTTTCTAAGTCCCACCTTTGTGGATGCCGATTTCTTTTCAAATGACACCTTTGCACAATCACTACAGAGGACTCTCTCTATTTGCTGCATAGATTACATGCGTGCAATTTGCACCTTTTCCTGGGTGGAAGGTACATATGAAAAGTCAGACATGAATTTGCAACTCAGGCAAACGGCCGTCAATGAATCGCAGGTACCCTGTGTTGGAGCAGGTTGCATCTTTTTTCCAGGCACAAGATACTCTTGTATCTGTGACATATCTTGTGACTTAGCTCCTTAACTATTTAGCTGTTAAATCTGAACTTCGTTATTTTAGAAGACCGATTTTTACTTTGGGTTGTGTTTTGCACTGTTGCAGAGTGCCATTTGGATTTGGCACTTGGTTCCCCACTTTCTTCGCATTATGTGGGAAGTGGGGGTTTTGTCCACTGGGTGACATCTTTTCAACATATTCATAAGATTAGGGGAAGTGGACATTAATCTCTTCAATGACATCATAGGAAGGGATCTAGCATGATCTTTGACTCGAATGATGGGTCTCACACTTTATCAAAATCTTATGGTTGCAATACTACAATGAACAACAATTGTTGTCAGGCACAAACACCCACCCGGAGCAGATAAGCATTGTCTACTCTAGACTATCTAAAAATTACACCAACCGTCTTTTACCCGTATTAACAAGATTCAAAATATCTAGCAGGGGAGTAAACAGACATGCCCAGAGCGTCGCAGTTTACATCAACTATCCATGGTGCTGGAAAATAGCTCAGCGGAAGCACGTTTGTCTTGGATGCAAGACAACGCACAGCAACACAGGGTCGAATCCCAGATACAGTGCTTAGAGACTGGTCTCCGATAATGAGCGTGTTACAAAAGATGAATTAATTATCCTAAAAGTACTTAAAGTATTATATCAAGTTGCTATTAGCCCACAAAGCCTCTGTGATTTGCATTGCTAAATTATGAAATTACCAAACCAATCGCAATGTAAATTGAACTGAACACATTTAACAAAAAATATAATATCCTACCAGAAATTATGGGAAAGATCTTAGGGTTTCTCTAAATATTTGGATTTGAATTAACACAGCAGCAAAAACAAATGTAAAACCGTACTTAAAACACCTAGTCTGGTTTGTGAGTGGGTGTGAGTGCATTTATTAGAGTGAAAAGCATATAGCTTTGCTTTTTCATTAGGCATGTTCCAGTATTCGCCATTTGCCAGACATTGCCATCGTATATGCCCAGGTTCTACCATTCTTAGCACAGACACTCACCATATCTGGATGTGTTATTCCAATAAGCTCTTTTAGGAAAACAATAGGCGTTATCCTGGATTCCGGATTGGCAACTTAATTCCATACCTGTCCTGTGAACATCTTTCTTCCCTGGCTACAGCACTTGTTAACTCTTGGCTCGACTACCGTAATAGTCTCCTTGCAGGTACATCTAAACATAATTTAGAAAGTCTTCAAACAGCCCAGAATGGGGCTGTAAGAGTTGTCTGCAATCTTGGTCCATGAGACCATGTCTCGGATTCATGGAGAGCACTGCATTGGCTTACTTTTAGCCAAAGCATCTCACATAAAATCCTCACTCTAACATACAAATGTATGACTGATAAGGCTCCTAGGTAACCTTAAGAACCGGTTGTATAAAGGCAACAACTGGGGGCATTCTTCGCTCTAGTAGTGCCAACACACTTTTTGTACAAAGACACAATTTGAAGAATTTTGGTGGCACCTGTTTTCAAGTATTCGCCCCAAATTTATGGAATTCTCTTCCCCCGGATCTAGGGAACCTTCCGAGTCCCTCTAGTTTTAAGAGAGCCCTAAACGCACATCTCTTTAATTCTAATGATTAGTTCTTTCTCTCAGTCCATTTAACCTATGGGTCTGACCTCCTTTCTCTCTCTGACCAGCTGTTGTCTTCATGCACACTGAGGTCTTCGGGCGTATTGCGCAATACAAAAATTAAATAATCATATGGAAGGTAGAACTTCCACATACAAACAACTGCCATCAAAAGCTCAGACACACACACACCATTCATAGATTTTTCAATACACATTTGAAGTTCTCATGACATTGAGAGGAATGTCATCAAATGCCCAGGTACTTACTCCAACTGAAAAACAGCTTTCAAGACCGCAGTGTTCCTTTACTCTTTACACTGTACGTAAAAGCCCTGATTTCTTGGGAAGCATGCTCTCAGAGCATTCTTTTCTGTAAGTATCATTCTGCAATGCATTACTTTGCATCAGAAGCATATTCTGTTTAATTTAATAATGTTTTTATTAGCATTTTGCATAATGACAAAACAAAGAGCGTCGAACATCCCACGCCCCCCATTTCCATCCAAGCCCTACATATATGAACCGGCATGTCTGCTCGTGTGGTGGTGTACGCTCTGGCCCCATGGTCCCTTTTCTCCTCTTGTTCTACTCTGCAGGCTCTACTCCATTGCCAGTCACCCTTTTATGATAGTGAAAGGGCCCCTGAGGGACCCTCGTTTGTGGAAACAAGGCACCATCACCACACACGAACTGATACGCCAGACACGAGGTTATATTCCCAAAATTTAGGGTTTATTGCAAAGCAAATAGTCTCAGTTGGCCAACTGGTCCCACGCCCTGTGACGTGTGTCTACCAGACCTCAAGAGACGCAAGCAAGAGAAATTCGTACAACAGTTACATATATACAAAACAAGCATCTAGTAATCAGTAGTGTCATAACTTATACCGCCCCTATTACATCTCCTTGAATGGTGACGAGTACGACACCTTCAAACATACATTTAGTAACAGTTTGCAATTTTGTAAGCCCACAGACATAAGTCTTTGTTTTAAAGAACACAATGCTTCTGTTTCTGCAAGCAAGCTGTGCGTAGGGAGAGACACATTCAAGGCCTTGCTATCTCCTAATTTCTATTTGTGTGCTGGGGGTCAACTTCCTCTCCAGGGCTCTACCGGGCTCAGGAAAGGGGGGCCGCAAAGAAGAGCATAATTCAAGTCATCTAATGTTCGCTCCTAGCATTTCTACTGTGCTACCGAGACTAGCTGGCACCTGCTGTACTGATTAGAATGCCTTGCTGCTCACTCTCCAAGGATATGTGAGGGAGGAGACCGGGCATTTCTGTCTGGGTTACTACGTTATGTTTCAACATGCCTCTCACGGCCTTGCATTGTGCACCAGTGAAGCAAAATAATATTTCAGCAAAGCAGTTTAACAGAAGGCAAAAAGCAAACGTTAGAGAAAACAAAATGGCTATTTCAGTCGCTTTAAAATGGCCGCACCTTAGCCAAGCTCATGGCTATATATTTCTAATACTAAATGCATGAGACGGTTGGTCTTCGGCCAACATAGTACATAGCCTTATGATCGAGGGGTGTCTACTTTTTCTAGATCGACATTTAAATAATAATAATCATATGGAAGGTAGAACTTCCACATACCAACTTCTGCCATCAAAAGCTCAGACACACACACACACACACACCATTAATAGATTTTTCAAAACACATTTGAAGTTCTCATGACATTGAGAGGAATGTCATCAAATGCCCAGGTACTTACTCCAACTGAAAAACAGCTTTCAAGACCGCAGTGTTCCTTTACTCTTTACACTGTACGTAAAAGCCCTGATTTCTTGGGAAGCATGCTCTCAGAGCATTCTCTTCTGTAAATATCATTCTGCAATGCATTACTTTGCATCAGAAGCATATTTTGTTTAATTTAATAATGTTTTTATTAGCATTTTGCATAATGACAAAACAAAGAGCGTCGAACATCCCACGCCCCCCATTTCCATCCAAGCCCTACATATATCAACTGGCATGTCTGCCCTAGTGTGGTGGTGTACGGTCTGGCCCCATGGTCCCTTTTTTCCTCTTGTTCTACTCTGCAGGCTCTACTCTGTTGCCAGTCCCCCCTTTTATGATAGTAACTCATATAGTTCCGTCATCTATCTTCATGGTGGTAAGTCAGGGAGAGAGGATCGCAACTCGTTGAGGATTGTTTCCCAGTTCAGCTCTATTTCACATATGCTCTCTTTCCTCCTTTGTTCATTTTAGTACCAGTTTCTCTGCTGCCACCTACCTCTGCAGGTCATGTGACCAATGATCCACAGGGGGGTCTTCAAGCACTTATTTCCAAGAAATAGTCAGGTGGTGTCTTGCCAACATTAGAAGAAAGGCGGCTATTTTCTTTCTGCGTACCCCCTTTCCCCCTGGGAAGAATCCCTAGTTGGCATATCTTAGGAGAGCCAAGTCTCTCAGTCATCCTGTGGCAGCAGCATTGAATTACTGGACAGTCGCAGACCATGTGCGGGAACCCTGCTGACTCATGTCAGCACCTGGGGCATCAGACGGAATTATCTGGATTTAATGTCTGCCCTTTCTGAGGAGTCATAAAAGCAATGTAGGATATTTAACTGTATTAAATTGAATCAGGCATTTTGGGATACCTTGCTAACCTGTCATATTTTGTACCATGTGTTATCCTCTATTGGTTCTTCAGTATCCTTCTCCCACTTCTCTTTCACTTTCAGTTGTGGCAGGGTCTCACTATATAACCTGAATATTGTGTGTTTTTTCATACCTATGGTCGGTATGGTGTGGGTATTGAAGTGGTTGGAGGTTCTTCTGGTATAGCCTCACTTTGATGTCAGAACTTTAGCCAATCGAGTGAAGTTTAAGAAATGTCCCTTGATCCTCCGTAATTACTCTGCCCTTTCAGTGAGAGGCAATAACCGGTCACCAAACAGGTCCCGCACTACCAGGCACCCCTCGCTAGTGCATTTAGTGTCCCCAATCTCTTTGATTATTGTCGCTATCTTGCCATCTGCCCTCAATGGAATTTCAGGGCTGTAACCCTCCCCTCACAGTCTTTTCCACGCCTATTGGACCACCTGTATAATGCATGACGTGCCAATTGTTCCTATCTCTCTTCAAAGGAACTCCATCCTGGATTTTTGCTTGGGGAGGGTAAGCCCACCCCATCTTGATATTTTCTGCGTAATGTGTTGAGTGCTACCCTGCGTCTTACTCCCGCCCAAAGGTATTCCAATAGTTTGCTACAGGGGTGGCTTGTCCATAATGGGCAAGGGGCCGTCGACCCACCGGGTCTTGGCCCCCTCTCACCCGTTAAGGAGGAGCCAGCCCATTGAAATACAGAGCTCTCCCTCTACTGTTTTGTTCAGCTGAGGGAGCGCTCTGAACTGTGTTGACAGTTATAGTTCCCCAACCGTGCATCTCAATGAGACATGCAAGGCTGGGGCATTTTGCTTCCTCAGCCTTAATGCTGGCTGGGGAACTGACTGTCTGTATGTGCAAGAGAGGCACTCCTGCGCCTCCTCCACATACACACAGAGTAGGCTGGAGTGGGGCGTCTCATCACCCACGCGCCAGATTCCTGTTCATGCTAGCAGAGGCTGGAGAAGAAAAGCCTGTGGCAGAAGGTATGTTTGTTTATTTTCATGTATTTTTCAAATTAAATCATGTTCATGGCTGTGTGCATGCTTGTGTTAGGTGAATGTATGATGATGGATGCTGGTGTAAAGAGAGCGTGCTTACTGTGAGCATGTTGTGTATGGAATCCCCAAAACAAAAATGCTTGTTCAAAGTGTATACATGCTGCTACTGTAACTAACCTTTGCTCACCTATGTAACAAGCACCACAATGCCTAAGGGCCGATGTGCGCTCTACACATGTGAATCAATAAATGTGTGTGTTTGTATGTTCATTTACTTATTATTTAAATATGTGTATGGATATGTGTATGCTTGTGTTATGAGTGAAAGCATGATGGATGCTCATGTGAATGAAACCAAGTGCTTGCTGTGTGCATATTGTGTAAATGTGTGATTGCATGTTAATTTATTTATTATTTAAATATGTGTAGGGATGCATGTATGCTTGTTTTATGAGTGAAGTCTGTGTGTGCGTGTATGGATGCATGTATACTTGTTTTATGAGGTGTGTGTGTGTGCACGTGTATGGATGCATGTATACTTGTTTTATGAGGTGTGCGTGTGTGTATGGATGCATGTATACTTGTTTTATGAGGTGTGCGTGTGCGCGTCGGCCCGAGCTTATTTTGGCAAGTAGAGGGGAGGAGGTTTGTAAGACAAAGGCATTTTAAAAATGCCTTTGTTGCCCAATCCCCCTCCCTACAAGCCAAAATCAGCTCACTCAGAGGTGCTGTGGGGCCCAGGGAACAGGGATGTTAGACTGGACATCTATGATTGATGTCTAGTAAAAAAAAAAATACCATGTCTGTCCCCACTGATCCCCAGCACCTTGCATACACACATAATCACTTTGATTGTGTGCGTGTTTGGCGCTGTGCCTGGCATACACACATAACCACATTGTGAAAAGTACAGTGAGCTAAAACCGATGGCTGCGGTCTCTCAAAGTAGGAAAAAACCACAGAACATGTTATCATGCCATGTTCATTCTAGAGAGGGGGCGCTTGCTACCTTTTTTGCACATAACCACATTGTGTGCATGTGTGAGGAGCTTGGGACCGAGGGGACAGGCGTGTCATTTTTTTTTACTGGGCATTATTGATAGATGTCCAGTACAAAATACCATACCTGCCCCCTGTGCCCCCCAGTGCCTCGCATACACACAATCACATTCATCGTCTGCGCGTGAGGCACTGGGGCCCATGGGGCAGGCATGACATTTTTTACTGAGTATGCCCAGTAAAGAATGCCAGCCCAGTCCAATGGGATTCCTAGCACCTAACATGCAATGTCAAGCCTGACCCCTGGGCCCCCCAGCGCCTCGCATGTACACATAGCTATCTGTACACGTGAGGCTCTGAAGGGCAATGAGGGAAGGAATGCCATTTATTAACGGGCATCTGATAGATGCCCAGTAATAAATACAATGACTGGGCTCCCAAGCACCTTGCACGTACACAATTCATTTGATTCCCATTTTCCCCCTTTTTATCTGCAACAATGACTAAAGCTTTGCTAAATTGAGCAAAAAAGTGACGATTTGCATTGGTTCTGTAATAATTTAGTGGTTAAGCACCAGCACAGAAAGTCTAGTAGGAGACGCTGCATGAAACTCCCATTTGTATACATGCCAACATTCTCAATGCCAATTAGGAGATGCCCACTCAGTCCTGTTTTATCTTTGAACTCTGGGTCTTGCAGATTTGCTTTTCCCACTAAAAATCCGGGACTAGAAGTCGAGGAAGGCAAAGAAAGAAATAGGACTGATGATCTTCTCCAAAATGACCAGTGGTTTGGTGGCATGCAATGGTAGCTGTTGAATTTTTTAATTAGAGGGGTGTAAACCTTTCCTACGAAAATGCAGAAGCGACTGAGCGTAGCGAGGGAGCCCTAGACAACAGGATATATGATATAATATGATAAGGCATTTATAACGCACCTATACACAAGTGTTTCAAGGCGCGACGAGGCAAGGGAGAGGAACAAAAGGATGGCAAAGACAACGATCTTACTAGGCAATTGACATTGAGATTGCGCAAGTGCATGGGAGATTGGAGGGGAAAAGTGCCAGTGGAAGCGGATGAAGGTCAAGTGCCAGACAAAGGATCAAAAAACAGTAAGCAGTGCGGCCAGCAGGTGGCAAGTGCGAGGGTTGCAAGTGCAGACAACAGGTGTCTAATAAGTGCAGGTAAGGGGGCTGAAGGGTTTGCAGATTCAGACCCAAGTGCAGGGATTGCCAGGGGGGCAGTGCAAGTGTGCAACTGGGCAGGCAGGTACCTGGGCCCGAATTCAAAGGGTAGTCAGGTGATCAGTGCAGTAACAGACAGGCGATCAGTAGGAGAGAGGAAGAGAGAAGACCGAAGCAAATAGGACGGTCTTGAGGTGCTTCTGGAACTGGAGATGGTTCTGCTCAAGTTTCAGAGATGCAGGGAGGCTGTTCCAGAGGGAGGTGCCAGCCGAAGAAAGATCTGCCCCCAACTCGTTGGTTGGAGAAGCGACTGACTCTAAGGGAGTTGGAGGTGGAGGAGCGAAGAGCTCGAGTAGGAAGATATTTCCGAAGAGAGAGTTGGAGGTATTGCGGTCCCAGGCCCCAGAAGGCCTTGTGTACAATGCAGAGGGTCTTAGGCAAAGGATGGTTTTAGAGTTGGGGGGGTGGGGTCTCCCCCTGAGAAAATATATTAATTAATGGGTTAAAATGGTGCCTCTTACAGAAAACTTTCTGGGAAAAATGTTTTGATGAGTAACACAAAAATCCAAACAATGCAAGTCGAGAACCGCACACAGAGCATTTCATGAGGATTTTGCTTCCAATATAGGCCAGTATAAGCAAGCTGGCTGTGCCCATACAGGTCCATGGAGGGTGCACCAATGCACACCAGAATTACCATACTCGGATTGAGCCCTTTAGATTCAATTAAGTTAAATGCATGCTAAATTCAGCTCTGCTCACAGGCTCATTCTTGAACAAGACAAAGTTTGAATGCGGCAAAACATTGAAGTGTAAAACCACTGGTGCCAAGATCTTCAAGCCCTTAGTAAAAAAAAAAATAAATAAAAAAAAAAAAAGAGTCATTTCAATGGGGGGTGGTGAAGGGGGGTCTGCCACGTTTGCACTTTCCTGCAATACTGTAGTTTGTGTAATTTTCATCATTTGCACCATGAAGGGCAAAGAAAGTATGGGAACAGGCGAAATTGTCTTAACACCTTAATTTTGTACTCCATTTTGCAAAAATTATAAACGTCATTGTCATTAACACTTGTTAGACAACGTTTACAATGGATTACTATGGGATCTAGCTACTTTTACAAGGTTTAAAAAAGATTCGATAGCAATCTATTGCTTTCATGCACATGAAAATGTCATACTGGTGTAAAACTAGGCAGAGTGGAAAATGGAGCTGCAAACGTTCATCAGGTTCTGTGCACCCACTGTGCCTGCAAAACGTTTGTAAACCCACCGCACTGTAGAAGTAATTAAAGCTGGCATGCCCCTTTTGCGTCAGATTTTAATATTTTTTGTTACCCTCCATGGGATTTAAAAATAATCTTCCTTATTTTCGATTGCCCATTTTACATTATACCTTATAAACGTTTTGTGCAGCCAAGTTTAAGCAAGTGACCGTATCAAGTAGCAGATGGTCTACAAAATACATGTCTTCATACACAAATAGGTCTTAGAATGGGGGTCTGCAACCTGCGACTCAGATGTTTTGGACCATGCCTCCTATGATCACCCCCACCCTCCCCCTGACTATGCTGATTAGGGCTCATGGGAGTTGTAGTCTAAAACATCTGGAGAGCCAAAGGTTGCAGACCCCTGTTTTAGAACAGCACATTTATTTAACAAACATTCCCGGAAAAGGAAACATACTTCCAGTTGCTAAGAAAAGGTGTGAGCCTCAGAAACAAAATATTTCCATTAAGGAAATCAATGTACAATAATCACCGTTTCATTCCATAATCTTGCGTAACAAAATAAAGATTACTCTCATATTAAACCTAGGATATCTTCCTAGTCAGTATATTGCACCAGGTACACCGATATTGCCTCTATCATTTAATTGGGGTTCTATGTAAAATATTGACTGGCCCATATTTTTTCCACAAATGGCTCCGTATAAAAAAGGGGCGAGAGCCTGCATATCCCTACTTTTTCTGCCACTCACAGCCTTGTATCCTCGCTCTCCCTCTCACCCCTAAAACACTGTCCAAGTCAATAATTTATTTTTTGCTTTATTTTTTACTTTATTTTTATCTTCTTTATTTTCTACTCAATATTCTCGCCTATCTGATTGTTTTATACTTTGCACCCTTATGTTGGTGCAACCAGTGGAATATTAATCTGATAGAGCATGGAGTGTCATCTTACTCCCCACCATTTTTCACAGACTTGTATTTTTAGCAGTCTAGTAACGTTTGAATTAATCAATAAGAAACATCTCCAAATGAATACAATTTTAATACAAGTCATTAAATGTATTGTCAAAATACTTTTGTTAAAACAATGGTCACTTTAATATCTACCAACAATACTGCAAACTGATATATACAAATCACACAAAAAATCTTTCACATATATAAACCAATAGGATATTGTTTGAATATTTAAATCTAATTAGAGCCTCTTCCACAACCTCCCTTCTTCTGCCCTGATCCCTCTGCAACTCATCCAGAACAGAACCGCAAGACTTATTCTTGCCTCAAGCAGGGGGACTGCATCTCTCCGAAGTCCCTCCACTGGCTCCCCATGGCTGCAAGGATCAAATTCAAGACCCTCTGCATTGTCCACAAGGCTTTCTGGGGCCTGGGACTTAACTATCTGCAACGCTGCCTACCTAAATACTGTCCCTCACGAGCCCTCTGCTAATCTTCCTCCAACCTTCTTCGAGTGAGCCGGGTCTCAACAGATTTGGTGGGAGATGCTTATCCTCAGCAGGTGCCTCCCTCTGGAATAGCCTCCCTGCCGCCCTATTTCTTGAGCTGGATCTCCTGAAATTCCAGAAACTCCTAAAGACCTTCCTCTTCTCCTCTTCCTTCTCTCTCTCCCTCTACCCTGCTAACCTACCTCTTTCTCCTTTCCTCTCACTTCTTTTCCTTACAGCCTGCTGGCTGGTCGCCTGGAGTACCTCAAACTCTCACTGGTCCCCAGCCCGGCAACCCTGCCAGTCCTCTCACACTTGCTGCAGGGCCCTACACCCCACCCTCACTCAACACACTGAGAAATTAATCCAAGAGAGTGGCTCTCTCTGCACTTATCCCAGTCACAACCGACTGGGTGCACTTGACCCTCCCCTCCCTTGACCCTCTGTGCACTTCTCAATCCGTACGCACCATGCCTGAAGATCATCTTGTCTATTTCTCCCGTCTTCACCCCAATTGTACTGTTAAAATTGCAGAATCGCTGTCAGGACCATTTCCTATATCCCACTATGTTAAATGCATTTTAAGCACTTACTCTGCCTGTGCAGACTATTATCGTCTCAAGAGTTCCAAGGGCTCTGAGCGTCGTTGTTTACCGCCCCCAATCCCCCCCATATTCCCACTCTCCTTGAACGCTTTGAAACACTTGTCTGTGTATAGGCGCTATATAAATAAACAATACAATACAATACAATACAGGAAGCCTCACTAGATGTACAGTGGGCTGTACTGACGTCTAGTCCCTACATGTATATGTTTCTGTCCCTTGTGCTAATCTGTGCTGGACATTCTTCAGGGGAAAACACCTCTTGCATCCACGAGCCATTTACAAATTTTAATATGGAATGTTTTTCATGCGTCATAATGGCATTATCTCCTTTATTTCCAGTAGTAGCCAAGTGAAGTCATGTCTGGAAGACATCTCGAGTTAATACTGGTGTATAGTGTAGTGTTTAAATTTAGAAAAACTACAAGTCGCAGAAACAAAAACAGGACTAATGACAATCTCGCGCATGGCGGGGGGCTGGGCGGCACTTACGAACTCTCGAAGTGTTTCATATATTATTCACGCCTGCTGATTATAAGCAAGACTCTCACTCTGCTTTGAGCTGCTTGGTGGCCCGGTTCCCACCCTCCTCTGGCAGATATGTATCCCAAATATGCACATACAGCTGTCTTTCCTCGTTTGCACAGTCAATCACTTCTGCAAACTAACACACAGTTGTGCAAGTCAGCGCCTCTGATGCGCATACAAATCAGTAGTTGGCAGAGGACTTCTGACACTTGGGATCAGCGAGCTTACATGCATAAGGGGCTCACGCTTCTGAAGGGTGCAGTTGACGCAGGCAGACTGCCACACTGTCTGCAAGCAGACGTGCAGAGAGGCACAAACATGTAAGGTCTCTGGTTTCAAATGGGGCAAAGATTACTGCAAGAAGCCAGGTGCGAGTAAATGCAGACAGGGCAGGCCCACACACACAGAGCTTCCTTGTAGTGCCTGGCTTAGTTCATGAATAGGCTAAAAAGGGACTGTCACCGGGTCACCCGCTTCCATCTAAGAAGTCATTTGTATTTCTTTATCGGGTGCTTGAGTCCTATTTGCTCAGATGAAGTTAACCTGGACTAACACTCCCAGAATGCACTTGTGTTCATTAAAATGGTGGGACTGGAAAACCGCAGCCCTGTGTTCTACAATTATTTAACCTCTTTAATTTGGCAATCTCTATGATACTGCTGACCATATCAGAAAAAAATGTAAATAGCACGAGCCTAAATGCCCTTACCTACTAAGTGCCTGTACGTTTGCCCTGAATTACATCGGAAATAAGTGCCGTCCACTCCAGCACATTAGTTAAGAGAAAGATAGTAACATAACACCCCAACTGCACCCCTGTCTCCCTAGGGAATGAGTCACACACTGGTGACATCATTGCTTGCAGCCTGTATTCATTTCCCTGCACCGAACGTAAGCATGTTTCCATCACGTGTGTTTCATCTATGCTCTGTACTGCAACATGTGATTGCTGTTGTGTCATATTTTATGTTCAAAAACAGCAGTATTCTAATAACGTCCATCAATATAGAATTGAAGCATAAACGAGCATTTCATTGTGACAATTGTGATAGCAACAGAATATATATATATATATATATATATATATATATATAATCCCATAATCACATTTGTGTTGATGTTAATTGTTAATGTTGGTCAAACCATGTAAAAGGTGAACTGTAAATATTTGCAGCTGTCCCAGAAGAAATCTGTTGGCCCACAAATATTGCCAGGACATTTGGGGGACACCGAATCTCAAGACAGCATTGTGGGGTGATAGGAAACTTGTGAACTACTTACTGGGTTCCATGTCATTTCATCTATAAGGATTTCTTCGTGGTAATTTACTACTAAGTAATTCCTAAGAAATGTTAGATCGTTTTTATTTTTTAAAATGTTGGCAGTCCTTCCCCTTTATTATTACACCTCCACAAGACTCGCTCCACCCCTTTTTTACCCTCAATCCTTAAATACCCATATTTTTCTAGGTCATTTTCGAAGGAATTACTTCGTAGTAAATTACGACCATCCTGACGAAGTAATAGGATACCACTTAAGTGTATTGTGAAAACCATTGGTTGGCTGGGATCTTGTCATGGCGGAGCACTGGCAGGGAGAGAGCCAAGGGAAGCAGAAGCACATCACCTCATCTCCTATCTTACTTTCCCACTGTAACCTGTAACATTAAAGAAGACTTACCTTTTCTACAATACTGGCTCTGGTGTGGTTCCTGAGTATTCCTGCCTCTGTCATACCACACCAAGATACATCACTAGTGCTTTATTAATATCAAATCAAGGCAGTTTTAAAACAACTGATCGATCATGAAGAGGTTTACTTTTAAGTGCTTTGAAGTGGCATGCATACAATGAAGTGTTTTATAAAGCACCGATAAATGAATACATACATTTACACCAAATGTTTTGTGGCTACTACTTATGGGTGACATTTTTCCATCACAGAAGTAATGTACTCCCAACAATTTATTTTACTTACGTAAAACTAACTAAACCTTAAGAAATTCACTTTTATATTTTCCTCTCAACGAGTGATTTTCATCTGTTAAAAGAAACTTCCAATTTTCACAAAACGTTTACCCATGTGAACGTATTTTCCTTGAAAGTAGGGTCTGCTCCGCAGTATAACATTCATGAAGTGCCCATTGCCTTTAAACTTTGTGTTAGGGGTTTGCATCCAGGTGTGCACGATGATCCATACGGTGCGGATAGGAATCGAGAGAGAAAATGTTAGGCAGGGAGCCTACCTGTCAGGAAAGTTACAGAAAAGAAACACTCTGCACATACCCTGCAGAAAACTGCATCAATGCACTTCCCTTGAAATCCCTAATGGCCTTAGGAAAGCAAATTGATATTGCACAATTGTCAATTGGCGAACCCTGATGGTAGATGCACCAAAGCCACTACTAAGAAAAAGTATATCATTCATTAAAATGAATTCTAGTTAAACAAAAACATCATACAAAACTAAATGCGATGTATTTTAAACTTGCCCTGAATTAAGAACACAAGTAGCCTCATTACGAGTCAGCCGGTCCCGAAACAGTGGCGGTAAACCCGCCACCACCGTTGTTTCCGGACCGGCTGGTCTCGAGTTCTGCAGGCAGGAGGTGTCACTCCTGCAGACGGACGTGGAAACACCGGCACCATTACAGCATGGTTCCGGTGTTTGCATTTCCCCATTCCCATGGAGTCGTATGCGACTCCATGGGAATGGGACTAACAGAATTCTGCTTCCGGAATTCCAGGGTCACCGGGGTCTTAATGCCCCACTGATTCCGGGAATCACGGAGGCAGAATGGTAATACGGGTCCGGCGGTAGCCTGCCAGTTTTTCCGGCACGGTTACCGCCGGACTCGTATGTTTTTCTGTCAAACCTGGGCGTGTCTTTAAAGCCTCAGAAAGGGATGCTAGACACATACAAACATACCACAGCGTATCCCCATAGGGTTTTACTTTGGTATGCACAGAAATAAAGTTATGACATTTTGTTTGCATTTACGTTTATAACGTGCAAAACCTTGCCAGGCGGTTATTGCACCTGGCTTAGTGTGCTAATAAGCTGTTCTGTAGACCCTTCGCACAGTAAGCCCACCGCCTGGTGGGGCAGAGCCTAGGAAGACTGTTTTTCAGTAATTAACCTTTACACGTCATCCTCGCATGAGGCTGAGAATGTGAAAGTCTGTCCTTAAACGAGGAGCTCTTTGGTTCTATATTGCTTAACGTTCACACTCATTGACATGGGCGTCTTGTAACCTCTTTGGGTTGTGCTGGGCCCACAAGAGCCCATTGGACAACAGGGGGATTGAATTTAATTTCATGCATAGGCCATTTTATCCCATGAAGCAGGACACAGGCTGAGCTACATGTCAAAGAAGCCCTTATGAATATCCAGTTTTCAAGTTTCATTTCAAGGGATTTTATTTCTTTGAAGAACTCAAGAAGAGCTGATTGTTCAATGTTAATATGGGCGCACTGTTTGATGATATCGACTGTTCTGTCTAATGTCAAGAGCGGGGGATGGCTCTAGTGGTAATTGGTGTGCTAGGTCTCTCCCTCTCCCTCCCCCGCCCCCCAACTAAGGCTTCCATTCACTCACCTTATGTACTGTGCTCTTCCGAATTCATACCCCCTGCTCCCTTCCATTTGTTCCAGAGTTCACCTGGTTCTGTAGTCCAATCTGTACCTGTCTTTCCCCTGTGACTATGTTACACAGGTGAAAAGCTTTGGAAAAAAACCTCTACGCTTATCCCCCTTTTCTAGCACATTTGTTTTTGTAATCTCTGACTGTGGGGTAGTAGCCAAGGGTTCAGGCTGCTCATTTTCCCTGTGGCTTTCCTCAGTTGTTGGTGAGGTTTTCTGTTGTTGCCAATTCAGTTTTAAATGGGGGTCGGGGTGCAGGGGCATCTGCATCTCTCCTATCCCCCTGCAGTCTCTCCTCACTCCCAGGCCTTGTTCTGATGCTCCACCATCACCTGGGACTAGCAGGTCAGTTGGGTGTCTTTTTGGCAAGGACATTCCCAGTCCATTACCTGTCTGTTCTCAGTTTTGTTATCTTTGCTCCGGTCTGGGTTTCCTTGGTTGCTCCTATTTTCACTCTGGGAGTAGGAATCCGAGACGGAAAAGACAGAACACTGTCCAGAGAAGGTGCTGGGAGGCATCATGTGATAGAGGGCGGTACCCACATAAATACACAGAGCACATTTAAGAACTGAGCACCCCCCACCAACTCTTTGTGCATCTGGGCCCCCGAACCTATCACATAAGGCAGCCTCATAGGTCTAACTAATGCGTGACTAACCACTACTTTGTTCATTCTTGTTGGAGAGGTTGAGTTGACTTCGTGTACCCATCTGTGGTGTCCAGTCAAATGGTCGAAAATAAAAGATCGAATGACCATTTGATCGACAGTCAAATGGTCGGAAAAAAAGGTCGATTTTTTTATTTATTTATATATATTTTTTTAGTTTTGATTGGTTAAAGAATATTTTTAATAAAGAAAACGGAGGGTTGGGGGGGGAACCCCCCCATAAAAAAATAAATAAATAAAATCGACCATTTTTTTCGACCATTTCACTGTCGATCAAATGGCATTCGATCCTTTGGTTTTCGACCAAATGACTGGTAACCCCCATCTGTGTGTTTCCACACTTACCATGGAGAAGAAAGCAGAGTCGAGAGCTTCAGCTCAGTAAAGGTCTTGTTTTAGGCCCACTGTGATCTTTTAAGCCAAGAGGCATAAGGTATGGGACTACTGTTGCTCAGCATTTCATCTTTAATATTCAAGACAGTTATAAGCCAGTGAGCAGCATGCTGGCTCATGGTTGATCCTCCTGATGTTTCATGCAAGTAATCACGTTCTGCACCTGGAGCCCTGCAGGCTAAACAGGCATATTTAGCCTACTGGTAGAGGCAGTGGAGCCATCCTTAATCAATGCCATCCCTACCAATCAACCCTTTCTGAGCTTCTTGAAATATCAAGATGCCTGGACCAAGTTTTCCGCTTCTACTGCATTGATAAACACTGAGAAGGCCTGCTCTACACTGCCAAGCCACTTGAAGAGACTAAAATAATGAAATGTGTTTCCTAAACAGAATTCCCACACCTCTTGAATTTGACACGTGACAATTTAACTGTACTTTTGCGCATTTAGAGTTAGTCTGGTATATCAGAGGTTTTATTAGCAATAAGTGAATTAAAGGATGGGAAATCCCCAGGTATGGATGGATTATCTACAAAATTTTATAAACGTTTTGATGAACAACTGGCACCAGTATTATGTGAGCTGTATAATCGATTCTTAATGGAGGGGAATTTATGTCAATCAATGAGAGAGGCTATTGTTACCGTTATTCCGAAACCGGGGAAAGATATGATTAAGTGCTGCAATTATCACCCTATATAGTTGTTAAATGTGGATATGAAGATTTTCTCTAAGATTTGGCAAGTAGGTTAGATAGACATATAGGTGGACTGATTGACAGAACGCAAACAGGTTTTTTGAGACAGCGATATGGATATGATAATATTAGAACTCTTTTGGACATCATGAGTTTGCCGGATCTGAAAATAAGAGATACTTTGTTCATTTTTTTAGAAGCCGAAAAGGCTTTCGATAGAGTAGATTGGACATTTCTGAATTACACTCTTGAAGATGGGATTTGGGTCACTGTTTATCAATGCCATAGGGGCTTTGCAATCTGGTATCTCAGCCAGTGTCTTGGTAAATGGAGGATTTTCAGATCCTTTTCAATTATTTAGGGGTACAAGACAGGGCTGCCCCTTATCTCCCTTCCTTTTTAATCTGGCACTAGAACCTCTGTTAGCATATATCCGACAGAATATGAATATTCAGGGGTTGTGTGTGGGAGGTGGTGAAGTTAAGCTATTAGCTTACGCAGATGATGTTGTGGTGGTCTTGAATAACCCGACAGAGGGTGGTCCTGTTTTAAAAAATATGATTGAAGAAGTGGGAAGGTTGTCAGGATATAAGATCAATTGGGGAAAGTCGGTTGTTTTTCCGGCAAGATTTGATCCTAATCAAACTCACTTGTTAGGTTGGGACTGTAAGTGGGAAAGTGAATGCATGAAATACTTGGGAATTTATTTGGTTTGTGACATTAATAATATTGTCCAATACAATGTGAATAAAATAATTGAGACTCTCCAAAAAGATATTAGGAAATGGCATAGTATTATCTTAAGTGTCTGGGCGAAAGTTAATGCTATTAAAATGATGTTGCTTCTGAAGGTATTATATGTTTTGCAATCAATCCCTCTGAAGTTCACGAAGAAAGTTTTAGGGCGAATTGATAAGGTCTTTCAAGAATTTCTGTGGGGTGTTGGGAAAAGAGCTAGAATTCCATGACATATTATGGTCCAAATTGTTCAAGGTGGTGGATTTAGTTATCGCATTCTAGGGAATTATTGTAAGGGTTTTCTGCTGAAAAAATGTTTATCTTCTCAAATGATGATTGGGACCCGGTGCCTTGGTGGGTGCAAATAGAAAAGAAAGCGTTGGAACCATATCATGTAAAGAGCTTATACTCCCTTGGGAAGTTATCGTGTCAAGCTATGAATCTAAAATCAATTGCTGTCACAAAGGATGCATTAGTGTCACTGATATTGGACAGTGGTCAAGGAATTCATTTATATAAAGATCCTTCGCTCTGGGGTAACCCGGGATCACAGGTGAATAATAGGAGGTTGTCTTGGAGGAGTTGGAGTAATAGAGGTATTCTAGTGATTGAAGATGTCTGGAATAACGATGAAATGATTTCCTTTGAGTCTCAGAGATAAATACGGGCTGAATAGGCGGGAATTTGGAAGGTATGTGATTTTGAAAGATTTGATTTTGGAAAGGCGTCAGATGTTAGGCAATTGCACAGAAACCGGATATTTGTGTACTATTTTCTGCAATGCAACAGAAGGCGTCTAGTTTTATGAACCTTATGCCTTTGGAAAGCCATTGGTTGGAATCGTGGGAGAAGTTAAGAAGGACCTGGTCTGAAGAATTGGGTAAAGACATTTTGGAGGCAGAATGGCAACAGCTCTGGAGAGTACCTTTAAAGGCAAAGATTGACCTCAACCTACGCTACATCCACCAAAGAGTTTTCGGTAGAGTTTATTGGACCCCTTACCATATGTGTGGCTTAGGTCTGGTGGATAATGATTATTGTTGGGGTTGTTGGAAATAAAAGGGGACTCTGTTACACATGCTAGGGAGTTGTGATAGGGTGATGGACTACTGGAAAGATGTGATGGACAGAATTGATGCGATTTGGAACGTCAGCTTTCCACAAAACTCTTCATCAGTGATATTACAGTCACCAAGATGCGGCCGAAATATTGACTATGAAACAAGAACCTGGATTAATAGAGGCGTACCTGTGGCAATTAAGTAGATATTGAAAGTGTGGAAGACGAGGAAAAAGCCTCTGGTTGAGGAATGGCTTTTTGATATGAAGATTCTTTCAAAGTATGAGAAATGTTTATTATGTAAGCAACACAAGGAAATGGTATGTGAAGACCTTTAGGGGCCTTTCAATGATTTTTATGGAAATTGATGAATGTGTATTGGGGTGTGGGTGTGTATTTGTTGTCCTTTGTCTTGTCTTTTTTGTCATTGGTTTTGTTGTGTTGAATTGTACCCTTCGAGATTATGAGTTTTGTTTTTGCAAGAATGATAATATACAGTTGTGATTCATGTTATACTGCTTGTACAAGAAATTATTGTATCTGTACATAGTTGAAATTCTATATTGTTTGCTATATGATTTAATTGTTTGGTTGAAATTATAAATAAAGAATTTAAAAAAAAGATAATGAAATGTGTGGACTTGTTCATGGGTGGGTTATGCATAGATGTTCAACCTTGCTTGGATATTCCTTTTAATTTAGCAGATACCATTAGTGACAAGGTTGGTAAATTGACTATTGCAAAGATGGGAGGGCCACACGTTTGTTACTTGGCACGTTGCAGCAGCCCCAAACCTCAGCAGCCAAGTCTCAACTGCCTTGTCAATCTAAAACACAACATTCTCCACAGACACTGGATGACATGCCTAGTGCTCCATTGTGGAATGTACATGAGGTTAACAATGCTACATAATATGAGCAGCAATTATACACTACACCTACTATATACATTTCCTCCACAACTACAAATGGTGATGGCCTATCCTAATGACAGCCCAAAAGAATGCACATAATGTTCATCATACTTACAACACACCACCTTCCATTTACCAGGTGAGGAAACATTTAACTTGATCCTCCTGGTGTGTGCCCCAAAACATGAGCACAACCAAAGAGGTTAGCAATGGTGGCCAATGTCTCAACCTTTCACAATGGACACTCTTGTTACCTCATTATTCTCCATTGCTCAACAGTACTGCATTACCAAAATCCTTAACCACCTTCAAAGGTGGTGAGAATTTCTCAAACACTTTACCTACTCTTCTACCTCTATTCACCTTCACCAACATGCCCTCTCTCAATACACATTCCTACATGCAATTCTTCTCATTATATCTCTCCTTGGACCTTCTCTGCACATCCTGAATCCTGTTGTGCCATACTCCCACTGGTACATCTTCATGAGCTCTAACAAATTTCTTCATCCAGCTTGCATGCAACCTGGAATTCGGCACCCTCTTCCTGAAAGCTTCAAATGGGGAAACCCCTGTTAGCTGGTGTGGTGCGATCCTGTATTGAATTACCCGCTCCATCACTGCACATTCCCAATCTCCACCTGTCGCACAAGCAATTCTGATAACCTCCATCAACGTGCAATTAAATATCTCTACCGTGGCATTCCCCTGGGAATTTTACAAAACTGTAGTGGAATGACCAATCCCATTGTACTCCAAAAACTCCTCCATATCTTTTCCTACAAACTGGGGGCCATCATCCGACACTATCTTACTAGGCAACTCCTCTCTCCAGAACACTGACTCCAGAAATGTTATGATCCTGCGAAAACTTATGTCCCTCAAAATGCACACCTCTGGCCACTTGGACAAAAAAGATCTACTAACACCACCAGATACACATTCTGGGTTCCCCTAAAGGATATGGGACCCAACATATCCATGGCTACAACATCTCAGACTGAACTGGGCGGCTCCATGATCTTCATCTGAGGCACCCTGGAACTCAGCACCTTATCGCTATTTCTGCACACCTCACATTCCTTCAAGTATACCTCCACATCATGATCCATACCCGGCCACCAAAAATCTTGACGCAATAGATGCTTCATCTTGCTTACTCCAAAATGACCCTCATGCGCTATCCCAAGCACAATATGCTACATGCCCTCCGGCACAACCATCCACTCACCCCGGGGCAGAATTCCTCTCCGGACACTCAATTCTTGCTTCACCTTCTTGTAGCCCTTGGATGCAACCTGGAATTCGTCACCCTCTTCCACAATGGAGCACTAGCTAGGTCATTCGGTGTCTGTGGAGAATGTTATGATTTAGATTGGCAAGTCAGTTGAGACTTGGCTACTGAGGGTTGGGGCTGCTGCAACGTGACAAGTAATAAAAGCCTTCAAAACATATCCGTGTGTGGTCCTCCCACCTTTGTAATACTGGCGACAAGGATGGGATGCAAATGAGGTTAACAATGCTACATAATATGAGCAACTATACATAAGGCTATATACATTTCCTACACAACTACAAATGGTGATGGCCCATCCAAATGACAGCCCAACTGAATGCACATAACGTTCATCATACTTACAACACTGACCTTGTCAAGAGGGGATTGGAGCACCCCTCAGCCTGAGGTGGGAGGACTACTAAGATGGAAGCCATAACCAGTCCAACCCCAGAGGAGGGCGGTGAGAGCTAAGAGGTCCCCAACTCCTGTCCCCTGCCGAGGTGCCTGCTTATACCTAGGCCGTAGTCAACTACCCCATGCCTCCTATCATAAATGTCTACCAGGTTCTTTCTTTTTGTTCCTGCCCTGAAACCAACATGGTAACTGGAGTGAGAGCCGAAAAGAAGAAGTACAACCCAGCAGTGCCCCATGCATTACGATGTACAGCGGTGAACCGGCAAAGTTAGAGGTGGGACACATCAGAGAGGCTACATGACCGCCTGACATGCGGGCACTGCTCCCCAGCACTAAAGTGAGCAGCAGTGGAAAAGCTGATTACCCCCACACTACCAGAGACTAAAATTATTTAACTAAATATCCACATAGGTTGCACTTACTTGGTGGGAGACCAGGCTAGCCCTAACACGAACATTGTACAAAATGAACTGCCATTGTGTTCTGAAGTGGCTTTGCACAGAGAAGAGGGGTGAGGCTTAACATGCTATATGTAACATTGGTTACATTATTCAGGAAATACGAAGTTGTTTGTTGGTCAGCAAACACAAAGTTGTTCGAGTGCGATCATTGGAGGAGGAGGTGGCAGATCAAGAGACCAACAGGACGAAGGCTGATGGAGAAGAGCATCATGGCGAATTGTAGAGCAGGTGAGGTAGTGGTTGGTGAGTGAAAGTGGTAGGTTGTTGTGAGTGTGCATGTGAGAATAGCGAGTGAGATTACTGGATGGAGTGATGTCAAGTGGTACTGAGAGAGAAAGGAGTGCGACTGGGAAGAAGGTTGGGTGGAGTTGTAGCAGTGTGGAGGAGGGAATAGTAATGTAGTATGGAAGAAGAGTGGTTGTGTGGAGGAAGGAAAAGATTTGTGGAGGATCGAGTAGTAGTCTGGAGAAGGGAGTAGTAACAACAAAGGGTGGAGGTAAGGCATAGAAGGATAGAGAGACATCAGAGTGGCAGAGGTGGTACATTGCATACAATGAAGGGGTAGAGTTGGAAGCAGCAGAGTAGTGAGAGGAAGAAGAGCCAAGCAGCCAGCATGTGTGAAAAGGAACATGCTATAATCGCTTTTCATCAACTAACGACATCAGCAATGTAGGGCGAGTCCCTCTAAATATAAAAGGCCTTTGCCTTTAGGTAACCCTAACCAACTAGACCTGAAATTAGCCAATAGGGTGATTATTATACTAACTCAGGAATAGGAACGCTGGTGTTAAGAGTGGGAAACGCTTTCTAGACGAGAGAGAAGGGGCAGCCCTTGATCCCTGCTCAAACTCATTAAAATCCCTCGCCCCAGCTCTGTGAGTTGAGATGTTTGTGTAGAGCCATCCGTGATACATACTATTGTTTGGGGGCTTGCAGAGCTGACTCACATCTCTGAAAAGTATTTGCCTTCCCTTGATCTATGCTACCAATATAGAGGTGTAGGAAGTATACTATTCTCTTTATTTCTGCTTTTCCCTTTTGACTCAAATACCACGGATCCAAATTGTGGCATAGCACACAGGCGCCTTTTCTCTCCCTTCTACTCTTCTGTTTATAATCAGTTTTTGTCACACTCATAAAAATGTGTTTACTGAAGCTTTGAGATTTGTTTTTAGTTATTATGTAAAAAAACACTCAGAAAGAAACAGCAGTACCTCAATTGGGCCAGACCCTGCACAAGGGCATGATCCCAAGATCACTTGTCTCGTAGAAAGGGACTTCAATAGTGGTGTCCTGCACCACTGCCATTACTAAGTTAGGCAGAGAAAGGACACCCACCCCAGGCATTAGGAAATCATGTTTCATAGAGGCCTGTAGTAAGGGACCCGGGAAATTGGCTGAGAAATATGATGCATGCATACAAGTGCATATAAGTGTAAATGTGCGGCTCACACACATGAGAATAGTAGTCAGCTAGGAGTGGTATAGTCAGCGAGGAAAGGTAGACCGGAAACTCTGCTGCACGCGCCTTGAGAGAACCTGGCATATGGTGCTGGAAGTGTTTGTTCAAAAGTGAACACATACAGACATGTAAAAGCACACAGAATGTAGCCATGCAGAAGCATTCCCACACTACTGTGTGCAGGGGTGCATAGGCAGCAGTGCAACATTCTGGAGGAACCTGCACAGACCATACCAGAGACTTATGACCCCTCATAGGTGTAGTGTGTCAGTTGGTAGTTCCTGTTCACATCAGCTCAACTCATCCATGGCTAGGCACCTCCTGACCAACACATCTCATCCAGACTCAGCATTATAGGGAGGGATCACTATTGGTCAAAGAGCAAGCCAGTGCAGCATTGGCCAAATCTATTAGACCCAGAGGAGGACTCACCACTCGGATGACGGACAAATGGCTGAACATATGTCGGGGCTTGTGGGGGCCTATTTCAATAGGATTGGGCCCCACCTTGCGTACAGTTAGGAAAGGTGGACACAGTCTGTGGCACCCTTGGGTTGCTTAAATATCTTCACTGTGGGTGTGTTTTCGTGTGACATATGCAAAGTCTTTGTTCTGAATGCACGTTAATGAATAAATAAATAAAGAAAGGATGCAAAGGAATTCCCTCTAATCTAATGGGGGCAGGCAGCCAGAGGGGAGCTGAAACACTAAACTGTACTGAAAAGTTAGTAATTACTCTGTCAGCAAGGTGCTAACGCAGATGAAACCAGAGTAAAAAGCAAAGAGGTGTAAACACTTCTGGATGCCATCAAAGGCAATCTGTAACCTGCTGCCAAGCACACATTTAAAGTCTTCAATAAAAACGATTAAGGTGACTGCTTGTAATAGAAAATATAAGCAGTAGAAAATCTGCTTTTATAAGAGCCTGGGCACTCCTGGACATACTTTGGGCCCCCTAGGGTGGACCAACACCTGGGTAGAGGGGCTCTGAAACATTTGTTTTACGGGGGGGGGGAGGGGGCAAAGTAGGATTGGTATGAAAATGTTTGAATAATACTGAGTTAAGGTGACAACAGCCAGAAAAGGGCAGTCTGTAATATGCACACAAGTCAAAGGGTATCACGTTCCTTCATCGACAGGCGTTTTTTTCAAAGTAATTTTGAATGAAACCATTACTTTTCGAAAAAACGAACCAAAATATATGGGGTGGGCTAAGGGGTTAAAAGAAAGTGTGGGGTGAAGGTGGGGAAGGGATTATAGCATTATGAAGGTGGGGTTTGGGGGGGGGGGTCCTCCAAAATAAAAAAAATAATGTGATGAGTTTTTTCGAGAAAAAAAAAAACTGTTGTCGATGTAGGAACACAGAACCAGGCAAAGTGCACATTTAATGCAATAAAAGTAATATGTTGCTGTGTAGTAAGACAGACAAAATAGGTGCCGCTGCATGCCCCCCCCCCCGCCTGAGGGTCTTAGAGCACTTATAATATAATATGATATATGGCTTTTGTAACGCGCCTATACACAAGTGTTTCAAGGCGCGACGAGGCAAGGGAGGGGGAACAGAGGGAGGACAGAAACAATCCTACTAGGCCAGGTGTCATTCAGATCGCACAAGTGCGTGGGAAGGGGGCAGGGACAGTGCAGTACATAGTACAAGATAATAAATAAGTAACAGCCAGCAAGTGGCAAGTGCGGGGGTAAGTGCGGACAACAGGTGTCGAGATCCGGTAGGGGGACTGTAGCGTTACAGAAACAGTTCCCAAGTGCGGGTGTTGCCTGGTGGGCAGTGCAGGTGAGTGACGCTGGCGGGGTGTGGGGGGGGGGACATGGCCCGAGATCGGGGGATGTCCAGGTAGACAGTCCAGTTCCGGTTACAGCCAGGAGGTCAGCAGAGGAGAGAAGGAGAAAAAGCAGAAGCAAAGAGAAAGGTTTTGTTGTGCTTCCGGAATCGAAGATGGTTCTCCTCAAGTTTATGGGAGGCTGTTCCAGAGGGAGGCACCAGCCGAAGAAAGAGATCTACCAACAACTCGTTGCTTGGTGAAGCGACTGACCCTGAGGGAGTTGGAGACGGAGGAGCGAAGAGCTTGAGAAGGAAGATATTTAGGAATAAAGAGTTGGAGGTATTGAGGCCCCAGAAGGCCTTGTGGATGATGCAGAGGGTTTTGAACTTAACCAGAGATTTCAGTCCTGGAGAGATACGATCCCAGGGCTTGAGGCCCAGGACAAGTCGTGCAGGCCTTGTCCTTGAATAAGTTACATATGGCGGAGAGTAGAGGCAAGCAGATTTAGAAAGAGGCTGTTGCAATAGTCCAGCCTAGAGAGAACCAGAGCTCTGGAGACAGTGAGCTTCTGGGGGAAGGAGAGGAAAGGAAGAATACCTCTGAGGAGGTGCAGCTGATAGTGTGACTTCTTAGAGACGTCAGAGATGTGAGGAGAGGAGGAGTGTGGAAACGAAGATGACCAAGATTTTTAGCCTTGCAGGTGGGAGTAGGAAGAGGGCCAAGAGAGGCCGGCCAGAGAGCTACAGGAAAGGAGGGAGCAGGTGTGCCGATGAGGAGAATCTCAAGTCTTACTGGCATTAAGGCAGAGGTCATTGGCTGCACACCACTCCTGGATAGCAGACAGACAGTCAGATGAGGGAAGAAGAGGAGGAGGCCGAGTGTAGCCTGAAGATGAGCTGGGTGTCATCTGCATAGCACTGAAAGTTGGGGCAGAGAGCAGCGATGCGGTGGTCTAGTGCCAGGTATTGGTTGAACAGCCAGGAGGAGAGGTTAGACCCCTGGGGGACACCACAGGAAGGAAAAAGGATAGCGGAGAGGAAGGACCCAGGGTTGGACCTGGGAGGGTCGTCGGTGAGGAAGGAAGTCAGCCACGCCAGAGCCTGACCTGTGATACCCAGGTTATCACGGAGACGGTTGAGCAGGATGGCATGGTTGACAGTGTCAAAGGCAGAAGAGCGATCAGGAGGATGAGGACGCAGGGGGTGTTAGAGTCAAGGTTGGAGAGCATGTCCTCCCGGATGTTCAGAAGAGCAATTCCCATGCTTCTGGCAGCTCTGAAGCCAGACTGATGGTCATGGAGACAACCAACAGATTCAGTGTGGGGATTAAGCCGGGAGATGTTCAGTTTCTCCAGTAGCTTGCCCAGGAAGGGTGTGATGGCGATTGGGTAGTAGGGGTCAGCTGTAACGCTCACCTGGTTCCCTCGGTGGCGCTGGTCTTGACTGGGCGGTGAAAACGTCTTCAACGTTAGGCGTAGGATTCGTTTGGCTCCCGGATTTGACCCCTTCCTCACCGAAAGCTTGACCTGCAGAGTGAGGTGTCTGC
Source organism: Ambystoma mexicanum (assembly GCF_040938575.1). Taxonomy (NCBI): domain Eukaryota; kingdom Metazoa; phylum Chordata; class Amphibia; order Caudata; family Ambystomatidae; genus Ambystoma; species Ambystoma mexicanum. The sequence continues at coordinate 539,308,084 of NC_090940.1, forward strand.
AAGTGGAAAATCAAGGTATTAGTGGCTGGAAGGTTGGGAGAAGTTCTTAGCCCCTCTCTCCCTCTCTTCCCGTGGTACTCGGGTGATTGTTGTGCTCACCTTAAGTAAGTGAATGCTGAGCTCTCCATCCTGCGTCTTGTGCAGGGGCGCTGGATCCAGTTACTTCACTGGATGTGAGTTCCGCCTCTTGATTGCAGAGGGTAGTTGAGAGCGAAGCCGCCGTTTGCTGCACGAGCGTGACTTGTAAGTATTAAAGTTCTCTTTAGATTGCTCTCTTCAAATGTCTTTTTCCCTAATGTCTATGTCTTTTACTTTTCAGATGCTGTCGATGCCAAAGAAGATGCTCTCCCCGATTCGTGGCAGAGAGCGTAACAAGAAGATGATGAATTCGAAGGCACGTAAGTAGGAAGGCTGTTTTGGGGCCGTACAATGCACCTTAATGTCCCCTTTTGTCTCTACAGGTGCCGGAATGCAGTGCGAGCAAGGTTGGAGCAAGCGCAACACAGGTAAGCAGTATTGTAACCAAGCGTTACTAACCAATGTTCTTTGTCTTTGCAGGCCCGATGCCGGACGAGAAATGCAGAAAAAACGTCTTGGATGCTGCCGATGGATCGGGTGAGTTGAAGCGCTAACTTTGCCTTTGTCTAACCTGTGCCTTTTGTTTCGCAGGAGCCGCTGAAGATTGAAGATTGGTTCCCAGCAGGTAATTTTCGTAATTACAGGATCCGGAGCTGAAGATTCGCTGGAGCCGACACGGTGAGCGTCCTGCTGCAGATGCAGAATAACGCGAAGCATTTGGTACCAATCGGGTGTGGTTTAAATAGCCCATAGGAGTGCTTAGGTGTCTTCTTCCACAGCAGCCTCGCCCAGGTAAAATAGTTCCTGCTTCCAGAAGGGTTCCAGCAGCAATGATCCAGGGAGTGGTGCCTGCCCCACCCAGAAGGAAAAGTAGTCCCTACCAGAAGAGAGTAAAGCCTCATCTTGCTGGTAAGTAAGCAGCATGGTCTGCTCCAGGTAGGTTCACCCAAGCACCTTTACACTTGATATGAGCCCGGCGCTTCCTGTGCCGGGACGGATCCTTACTATGAGCCTGGCACCACGGGTGCCAGGACAAGGTCCAAAAGGTCCCTATTGGGACTTGCTGGTGCCGATAAGACATGTTATGAGCCTGCTTCCAAAGATGTTGGGTAGGTCCTGACTCCTTGAAAGCAGTGGTCATGACAGCACCCCCCCCTCAAGGCCCCTCCCAAATTCGTCTTCTCCGGGGGTTTTGGTTTATCAGGAAAAGTTCGATGAAACTTCTTAACCAGACGGGGTGCATGAACATTTTCCGACGGTTCCCAAGATCGTTCCTGGGGGCCATAACCTTTCCAGTCAATCAGATAGTATAATTTAGATTTGGAAATCTTGGAGTCTAATATGTCTTGTATTTCGAATTCTAGTTCTCCGTCCACAAGAATAGGGTCTGGAGATTTTGTCAAACGGGTTCCAGGTTGCATGGGTTTCAGTAGTGAGACGTGGAAAACTGGATGTATCTTCATATGGGCAGGTAGGCCCAATTTAACCGCCACTGGATTGATTATGGCAGTGATTGGGTAAGGCCCCAGGTATCGTGGATTGAAAGTACGCGGTCCTTTTAGGGGTAAATGTTTGGTGGATAGCCAGACCTGATCTCCCACAAGATATTGAGGAGCGTCCTTTCGATGTAGATCCGCACACTTCTTGTATTTCTCCTTGGCCTGCTTGAGGTGAGATGTGGCCTCTTTAAAGGCTTGAGTGATTGTCGAATGCAGATGATCTACAGCGGGTGTTCCAAGAGTCTGAGGTGGGTCAAGATTTGAGGTGCGAGGGTGGATTCCATATGAAAGAAAAAACAGAGTTTTTCCAGTTCCGGCGTGGACTGAATTATTATAAGCGTACTCCCCAATCCAGAGAATGTCTTTCCAAGTGCCCTCTGATTGTTGTAACATGCAGCGTAGATACTGTTCCAAGGTTTGGTTGGTCCTCTCGGTCTGCCCGTCGGTCTGGGGATGGTGGCTGGTCGAAAGCCTGATGTCAATTTGGGCTAGGCGACAACAACTCCGCCAGAAGTGGGAAATAAATTGACTCCCTCTATCTGAGATTAAAACTGAAGGAAAGCCGTGCAACCGAACGATGTTTTCGAGGAATTCTCGGGCCAAAATTGGAGCTGTAGGTAACCCTTTCAATGGGATGAAATGAGCCATTTTCGAGAATAGGTCCACAATCACTAAGATTGTATTAAATCCGGAGCATGGTGGTAAATCCGTGATGAAGTCCATGGAGAGAGTATGCCATGGGTGTGGAGCAATGTCTATTGGATGTAGGAGGCCTGCTGGTTTCTCCTTCTGGCTTTTGCTTTGAGCGCACACACCACAGGAATTAATGAAATTCTTAATGTCCTTTCTCCAAGACGGCCACCAAAAATGTCTTTTTATCTTTTCCAACGTTTTGGTAATGCCGGGATGTCCTTCCATTAAGGAGTCATGGTAACAAGAGATCACCTGTCTTTGTAAATCGGTACATGGTAGATATAATCTTCCTCGAAAGTATAGTAGGTTCTTATCCATTGTGAAATCATTTCCCTTGCGTTGCCAGTCTTGCACTTCTGCTGGAGTCAGAAGATCTTTAACTTTAGCTTCAATGTCTTCAATGGATTGTGCATCTATCAAACCCAGGATTCTCTGTTCCGGAATTATGGGTACAGGTTCAGGATTGGTCGTGAGTTCATCTACTCCAATTCGGGAGAGAGCATCTGCTTTTCCATTCTTGTTGCCTGGTCGGTAAAGTTATCACAAAGTCGAATTCGGCGAAAAACAATGCCCAGCCGATTTAAGGTACTGTAAATTACGATGATCCGTGATGACGGTGACTTTGTGTCGGGCTCCCAAGAGATAATGCCGCCAAGCTTTAAAGGCGGACTTGATAGCCAAAAGTTCCTTATCTGTAATGGTATAGTTGATTTCAGGAGCTGAAAATTTGCGGGACCAAAATGCCACTGGGTGTAACTGATTTGTTTCCGGGTCTCTTTGCGAAAGTACTGCTCCCATTGCGAGACTGGAAGCATCAGTCTCTACTATATAGGAAAGTTCCGGGCGAGGATGTTTTAGAACTGGAGCCGAGGTGAATTTTGTTTTTAGTTCCTGAAAAGCTTGTTCAGCCTCTGTAGACCATTCGAAACGTTTATTCTTTCTGAGGAGGGCTGTAATGGGTTGGACTACTTGAGAAAACTCTGGGATAAATCTTCGATAAAAGTTGGCGAAGCCCAACATGCTTTGAACTCCTTTCACTGACGTTGGTGAGGGCCACTTAACGATAGCGTCCACTTTTCTTGAGTCCATGTGGACTCCATTAGGTGACAAAATAAATCCCAAAAATTCGACCTCCGTGACGTGAAAAACGCATTTTTCCAATTTTGCAAAGAGTCTGTGTTTTCGGAGCCGCTCCAATACTGCGGTGACATGTTTTCGATGTTCCGCCTCAGAGGACGAGTAGACCAGAATGTCATCAATATAGACAACTACACATACGTCAATGAGCTCTCTGAGGACGTCATTCATAAAATACTGAAAGGCTGCCGGAGCGTTGCAAAGCCCAAAGGGCATTACTTGATACTCGAACAGTCCATATTTAGTACGAAATGCCGTCTTCCATTCATCGCCCTCTTTTATTCGTACTAAATGGTAAGCTCCTCTGAGGTCCAGCTTTGTGTAGATACAGGCACTTTTAACCTGGTCAAGAAGTCCAGGGATCAATGGTAACGGATATCTGTTCTTAATCGTAATCTGGTTCAGGGCACGGTAATCTATGCATGTTCTTAGGTCTCCCTCTTTTTTTGGCACGAAGAACAAAGCTGAAGAGGCTGGGGACTTCGAGGGACGGATAAATCCATTAGTCAAGTACTGGTCCAAATACTGCCTTAGGTGAAGATTTTCAGGTTCTGTGAGGGCATAAATTCGACTGCATGGAGGAGTGGATCCTGGAACCAAGTCTATTTGGCAGTCGTATGATCTGTGAGGAGGCAGCGAATTAGCTTCATCTTTCCGAAAGACACCCTGAAATTCCCGGTATTCAGGAGGCAGGTGAGGACTCTCAGAAGCAGTTGCAGCTAGCTTCGTGCGGGGCTGCGGATAACAGGTAGGTGCGCATTCTGGAAACCGGATTGTCTTTGCTCGCCAATCAATTTGAGGATTGTGTTTCTCCAGCCAAGGGATTCCCAGGATAACTTGAAACTGTGGAGCCTTGATCACGTCAAACACGATTTTCTCTTGATGTCCATCTTGGCTTACCAACGTCTCTTCCATGGTGGTGTGAGTAACTGGTCCGGAAGCTATTTCCGTACCATCCACAGTGGTGATAACGTCTTTCACCGACTAAGGACAAAGAGATAGATTCATCCTGGCGGCCAATTCACAGTCCACGTAATTGCCGATTGCACCACTATCTATGTATGCTTTAATGGCATGCATACGATTGGGTTGTTCCGGACTCTCGAGGACCATGGGCATGGTAAAATGCGAGGTCAAAGAACTGGTTTTAACGCTCGGCAAGCGGACCTCTACACTTGTCGGGCGAGGTCGTTTTCCGACTCTGAACTTTTGGCTCCCTTATCGGAAGCTCCTACTGTCTTCTTCTTTGGTTTCACTGGGCAATCTTGGAGGAAGTGCCCTGAGTTACCGCAATAGAGGCACAATTGCAGTTGTCTTCTCCTTTCTCTTTCCTTTTGGGTTAGAGGTCCTTTCACCACCCCAATCTGCATGGGTTCCACAGTATCATTTCCTTTAACGGAGCTCTGTGGTCTTGAAAAAACTCGATTCTCAAACATGGAACGATCGGCTTTTCGATTTTGTATTCTATGATCAAGTTGCACCACCAGATCAATGTATTCGGAACAGTCTTGTGGAGGATTCACCACCTGGGCCAGAACGTCTTTAAGTTCTCCACGAAGGCCTCTATAGAAAAGGGTGATTCTCTTATCCTCAGGCCACCCGGTTTCAACCACTAGTCTGTTAAATGATGCAATGTAGGCCAGAAGATCTTGATTGCCCTGTCGTAGTGAAAGAAGTTCATTGTCCAGGGCCTGTCCCTGAGAATGTCTTGCGAACAATCTTTCCATACTAGCTTGGAAGTCCTGGAAATTATATAGAATAGGGTTATCTTGAGTCACTAAAGGAATAGACCAATCTGCGGCACTGCCGCTAAGATATGAGAGCACGAAGGCCACCTTAGCCTGGTCCGTTGGAAAAGCGGCAGGTCTACACAGAAAGTGCAAACGACACTGATTGATGAACACAGCAAATCTTTTCGGATCACCTGAAAAGCGTTCGGGCGGAGCCAAAGGTACATTTCCTGGTAGATTAATTTGCACCGGATTAGAGGAAGCTGTTGGGGCATGGCTTCCACCAGGGGTAGGCAGAGGAGTCTGTCCCGCTTGGGCTTGTAACAATTGTCTAGCCAAGTCGTCTGTTCGCTCCTTAGAAACCACTAGCTCTCTCCTTAGGGCATTTGTTTCCTGGCGAGCTGCGTGTACTTCTGCTCTCAACTCCCTGAGCAACTGGGCCAATTGGTCTGTGTCCGAAGTCTCCATTGCGCCTGGGCGGGAAATGTATGGTGATGCTTCGCGTTCTGTAACGCTCACCTGGTTCCCTCGGAGGCGCTGGTCTTGACTGGGCGGTGAAAACGTCTTCAACGTTAGGCGCAGGATTCGTTTGGCTCCCGGATTTGACCCCTTCCTCACCGAAAGCTTGACCTGCAGAGTGAGGTGTCTGCAAGTGGAAAATCAAGGTATTAGTGGCTGGAAGGTTGGGAGAAGTTCTTAGCCCCTCTCTCCCTCTCTTCCCGTGGTACTCGGGTGATTGTTGTGCTCACCTTAAGTAAGTGAATGCTGAGCTCTCCATCCTGCGTCTTGTGCAGGGGCGCTGGATCCAGTTACTTCACTGGATGTGAGTTCCGCCTCTTGATTGCAGAGGGTAGTTGAGAGCGAAGCCGCCGTTTGCTGCACGAGCGTGACTTGTAAGTATTAAAGTTCTCTTTAGATTGCTCTCTTCAAATGTCTTTTTCCCTAATGTCTATGTCTTTTACTTTTCAGATGCTGTCTATGCCAAAGAAGATGCTCTCCCCGATTCGTGGCAGAGAGCGTAACAAGAAGATGATGAATTCGAAGGCACGTAAGTAGGAAGGCTGTTTTGGGGCCGTACAATGCACCTTAATGTCCCCTTTTGTCTCTACAGGTGCCGGAATGCAGTGCGAGCAAGGTTGGAGCAAGCGCAACACAGGTAAGCAGTATTGTAACCAAGCGTTACTAACCAATGTTCTTTGTCTTTGCAGGCCCGATGCCGGACGAGAAATGCAGAAAAAACGTCTTGGATGCTGCCGATGGATCGGGTGAGTTGAAGCGCTAACTTTGCCTTTGTCTAACCTGTGCCTTTTGTTTCGCAGGAGCCGCTGAAGATTGGTTCCCAGCAGGTAATTTTCGTAATTACAGGATCCGGAGCTGAAGATTCGCTGGAGCCGACACGGTGAGCGTCCTGCTGCAGATGTAGAATAACGCGAAGCATGTGGTACCAATCGGGTGTGGTTTAAATAGCCCATAGGAGTGCTTAGGTGTCTTCTTCCACAGCAGCCTCGCCCAGGTAAAAGAGTTCCTGCTTCCAGAAGGGTTCCAGCAGCAATGATCCAGGGAGTGGTGCCTGCCCCACCCAGAAGGAAAAGTAGTCCCTGCCAGAAGAGAGTAAAGCCTCATCTTGCTGGTAAGTAAGCAGCATGGTCTGCTCCAGGTAGGTTCACCCAAGCACCTTTACACTTGATATGAGCCCGGCGCTTCCTGTGCCGGGACGGATCCTTACTATGAGCCTGGCACCACCGGTGCCAGGACAAGGTCCAAAAGGTCCCTATTGGGACTTGCTGGTGCCGATAAGACATGTTATGAGCCTGCTTCCAAGGATGTTGGGTAGGTCCTGACTCCTTGAAAGCAGTGGTCATGACATCAGCAGAGGGTTTAAGAAGGGGGTGCACAAGGGAGTGCTTCAGGGGTGATGGGAAGACACTAGTGGCGAAGGAGTGATGGCAGAAATCAGCCAGGGCAGGAGCCAGGAAGTCGATATGATCCTTGATAGTTTGAGGAACAGGGGTGAACCTGTTTCGACAAGACTTTCATAGATCGGACTTGTCTAGAAACCTTGTTTGCAGAGAACAGGGGAAAGGCAGAGAATGAGGGATGAGAGGTGACTGTAGAAGGGCCAGCACAACACATTTACAACACTGAGGGAATGTTAGGCATACAAGGCATTGCTATGTTGCAATTTATCTTCCAGACCTGTCCACCAAAAGATATGCAGAACCTTAATTTGCACAATATGGATTGATATCATCGGTAGCGACATCACAGTAACTAACATTACAAGCAATGACATCAGTCTTCAATACTCTAGGACACCTTTGGGAACGACATTAAAATAAGTTTTCACGTGTAAGCCAAGAAAATAATATGCAGTCCAATATAGAAATATTCGCCATTTTAAATGCACACAAATTCAATAGTTTAGTAAACCATGAGGATTTTTCATCATAGCAAACATTTCAAACTAAATCACTTCTAGCTACACCCAATGTCAGAAGATCAAGCACAGTGAGATTAAATGATTGGCACAGGATCACAACTTTCGTTAAAGTGGTTAATCAGTTTTTGGACGAGGATGTGATTTAAGCACTTGACTACATAGCATCCCAGTGATAGGTCACATACATATTTACATATTTTTTAAGGTGCAAGTTTCCAAAAACGAAGTAATTCATTTTTCCATCCATTCCTTGAAAAGTACATAAAACACATAAGAGACCCAACCTGACATTGCATACATTGTTCTAGATATAGGTCAAGCAAAAATACATGCATAGCTTTATTTTCACCATCTTAAATACATAATTGCAGTAGCAGCCTTCAGAGGAATGTGGACCTTAAACAATATCATTTGGTCTTAAAAAGGTATTCACAGTGAAGTAAAATTCAATATAAGGTAATCTGCTTGAGCCATTATTTTACACAGCATGCAGCGTTATACTCCTCTCCCATTCATCATCAACCACCCATCACACCTTTTAAGGGACAACAGTCCTTAACCAGCCATCCTTGTGTCTGGATCAACCACCACTAATCAGTTTATTGTAATGAGGTTGACGCAAAGCTGAAACTGGGAGTGATTGTGGAGCATACATTCTTCTCTAAGTGGCTGCATTTTAATTGTTTACATGTTCATTTCACTGCATCTATGTGGGCAGCTAGGGAAAGCCCCTTCCCACATCGCGTCACAAACATGCTCCCCTTTTACTCCTTTCCCTCCTGCTTCCTTTTCCTCCCATACAGCATCTTTTTGCCTTCCTTTTTACTTTATTAATTTTCTCTCTACTATCCCACTCTTTCCTGCTCTTTTTGAACACTACGTCATCTCCTGTTCTTGCCTCATTCCCTTAATCCTCCTCTCGCCTTTTCTTTCTCCATTTCTGTCAAAGGTTCTTTGCTATAAAGATACCACTCTCTTCCACAATGTGTTGCTATTCGCACACTCACCTGCTTTCCTTCACTCAATGTTTCCCTCACCCGGTTACCCACATCACACACCATTTGCCTACATCAATGCCCCTCCGTTCCCTAATCCTCACTCACCTGCCTCCCTTTCCTCCCTTTCTCCTGCCCTCCTCACTCTTCATTTCTCCCCGACTCTTTAGACCTCCATTATTCCACATTCCCATTATTCCACATTCTCCTTACACTCCCGAATCCCCTGCCCTCTATTTCCCTGCCCTTTAATCCACTTCACTCTGCATTTCCCCTCACTCGTGTCTTATCAAATATTGCCCCATTCTTCTGTCCTCGTCCATTCTGTGTACCCATTCATCCTTTTACCCTCAGCTGGCTCCGTTCAATAACTATCTCCTGCCTTCCCTCACTCTCAGTCTCTTCCCTCACACTTCTGCCCTCCTTCATTCTACACTCTCCTGTCCCATCAGTGTTCATGTTACCTGCCCCTTCTATACTTTTCTCCCTCACTATCGTGCCCTTATTCCCTCTCTATTTGCATTCACTGCCCTATGGATCTGGACGAGATATAGGACTTAGTGGGTTGGATTCAAGGAGGCTTTCAAGTGCCACAAGACAGCACCCACAAACAAGGTAACCCCTGGTATGTTTTGTGATTAAAAGGTGAACTCCTTTAAATGTGTGATGTTTAATGAGATTTCAAGTGTGTGGGGTGAGAACACCGGGGACATGCACAAAATGGTTCTTCATGCTGTAGGAATGATCCTGTGATATCACCTCCTGTAATGTACCGTCCCATTGCTTTGAACCCTATAATTTCCAGCATTAGCTTCCATTGAGAGCAAAACAGGGCAATGAGGCCCAGCTGCTTCTAGCTAGAGTCACTCGCCCCCCCCAACACAGAAAATTGTGAAAAACACAACTTTAAAACAGTATAATTTGTCCCTAAAGTTCATCATTGTGCAAACCTGCCCACTCTAGGCTCCGCCTCCATGACGCACCCACCTGGGGCCCATTGTCACCTTAAATCTACCACTGATTAGACCCCTTCACCATACAGAGGAGGGCATGCCAATGTCCCTACGGAACAGTCACACATCACACACCAATGCAAAAGTAATAGCACAAATATTGATAGTCTTAACCAAACAACAATATACTTAAAGTGCAAGAAAAAGCAACAACATGGAGTACCGGCCTCTTGCAGGTGACAAAAATACACAACGCTTGAATTAGAGCGAAAAACGTTACATCAAAAATAAAGAGAGGTGCTACAGTTTCTATTTTTTTAAAAGGGAAAGCCTTGACGTCTATTGAGGTTATAGAAACTCATTGAGGATGTGTTGCAACCACAGTGCCATTGGTGGAGTGTACAGAAGGAGGTCTGAATGTGGCATGAAGTGCTTAACCGCGGGTGAGCATGTAAGCTTATTTAGCCATTGAACATCCTTTAAATCAGCATAACCAGAGTGGAATACGTTTCCATGACTCCTGAGGAATTTTGCTGACATCTTCACATACACATTCGAGCCTAGGTCTGCCAGAAACCCGCACAAATTAACCAAGCCTGGAGATGGGAAAGAGGATTGCCTTAGCGTACATGCAAAGTCCCCCATGTAATTCGGAAGATGCTCACCCAGTCATGTTTTTTTCTTTTCACTCTGGGACCTGTAGTCCTGGGTTTATCATGGGAAAAGCAAAAGTACAAGTCCAGAATGCACAGTAGATGAATCAAGCATTGGCAAAGCACCTAGTTTGGGCTTTTGTGTAGGTAAGGCATCAGCATTTTCCAGGATCTGCCATAGTGTTTCTATGTTGCCATAAAATGGCAACAGCTGGAAAATGGTGTTAGTACCTAGGCATATTATGCCAGCGTCTGGCAAATACCTGCCTAATGTCTATACAAGTGTCAAAACCATTGACTTTACCAATGCTTATTTTTAGGCAGTACCTCAGTACAAGGAAGAAATGCAAGGACACGCATATTGAATCAAGTAGCTTAAGGCAAACTTGATTGAGCTGTTTCATTACACCTGGAGCAGGTTTATATCTTCAATTAAGCTAGTACCTTGCAGGATACTACTCAGAAAACAGAGCCAGCTCAAAGAGATCGTAGGGGTGTGTGTTTTGGATGGAAAGATGGAGTTAGTGGGTGGAAATGGCCATGGGTGGTCAATGAGTGGGTAAAAGACAGGCTGTTTGCCCCTCCTCACATCCCATTCCTCTCCTATTTTCCCTTCCCAGGATAATTATGTTTACATATAGGCAGCCCTCTAAGTATCACATCACAGCCAAAACTAAAAACAGGACTGGATAAGCATTTAGGGTAGATAGCTCACGAGTCAAGAGCTCGCCTTTTACATAGAGCAATTCTCTACCGTGTAAGTTCGAACACTGCAGCAGAGCTCACTTAACCGTCCAAGGTCAGTAAATGGGGTACTTTTGATAGGGGTTATAACACCAGGTACTACAGCACATAAGAGCACAATCTATTCTCATCTCCAAAATGACACGCAGGGGTCTGCAACCTGTGGCTCTCCAGATATTATGGACTACAACTCTCAGTATCCCACACCAGTGGCTAATGCTGGATAGGGCTGATGCCAAATGTAGTTCAAAGCATCCAGAGAGCCAGAGGTTGGGGACCCCGAGTGATAGAGCGTGTTGCCATTAATATTATCAACCACTACAAGAAGGAAGTAATCGGTGGTTACGAGCCACACATTTATCCCGCACTAAAGTAGAAGCAGTGGCATGTGCTAAAACAATTCAGACACAATTTCATGATCAGCTTTGACTGTCGGTTAATGTACCACACTTAGATGGAATGTTAGGGGTAGTACATGTACCACACAGATGGATTCTATGGCATGACAAGGAGGCTTTAGATTATTCAAAATGTGTCTACTACTGACACAAAGCAGCAAAGAAACTTTTGTAAAACCAATACATTTTTGAGAAAACAGAAAAAATATAATATATCATAGGAACACACAGGGCAGAAACCCAGTCCCAGATGGAGCTCAGAACTAGCCCATGTAACCAATCAGGATGGACCCACCCCCATAAAAGTCCCTTCCTCTAAACACAACTCCTCTTTCTTTGCTGCTGACGCATGAGATAAGTTCTTTTCGTTGTACGATACGTACTTATTTGTGTGAAGTGCGTTTGTGATACAAAGTATCAGTTATTCAATTGTATTTTCATTGTTGGTTACCGCGGCTGCGGTCGCTTACTAGAACGTCTTGTGAACGTTCCATTTATCCCTCAGGCCTCTCGGTGTGAGGCGGAGACTTGGCCTCAGCGACGCCCTGTGTTCGGCCCTTCCCCCCTTTTCCGTCCCTCGCCCCGTAGTGTCTGATTTTGTTTCGCCGGCTCGGTGACTTGGGAATTTGTTCCCTTTGTTTAATGTATGCGTTGTGTGCGCTGGCCCTTCCCCCTCCATTAACATGGCCTGCTCGGCGGCATTTCATCTTGCCCAGTGGAGCGCTCACCTGCTCGGGAGCGGCTCAAGCACGTCGCTGCTCTCCCTGCACCTTCCGTGTGGAGGTTTTCCTTTTGGTCTAGGAGGGTTTCGCCTGCTCAGCCCCCACACAGGTTTTGCTGTATTTTAAGACACCTGAATATTCATAAATTTGCATTGCACACGCGTTTTCAAGGCTCTGTGTGACCACGTTTCCTTTTGTTTTCTATGGCCACTGGGGCCTGGCCTGCTTGGTTTCCAAGCTGAGCCTGGTCTAGGTTCAAAAGCTCTATAGGAGCGGTTTCTTTGTCTGCTTGACCTGTTCTCCCCCCCCCACCCCTTACATTTTAATTTACCATTACTGCTGGGGTCCATTGTTATATTTATTACATTCATTAAGGACCATGCAGTCAGCCAAAGGGGCGGAGGGGGTCCCATTAGCTGATGCTAGCACCCAAGTTTGGCCTGCTTCTGTTGCAGAGGATGGTATGAGGGGGTTGGTTGGAGGCATCCCTGGTTCCACCCCCATCTGTCTCGAAGGCTATTAGGCACTCTATGGTCTCTGCCCTACTGAATTTAAATTCCACTTTGGCCTCTGCATTTCATAGACTCAACAAGATTGCCGACTTTCACCCCAATTCTGATCAGGGTCCATCTGTAATGACCAGAAAGTGTACGGCCAAGTCTAAACATTTGCAAGGCAACTAAGCCCTGTTAATAGCTCTCCCTCTTCTCCCAATTCCCCATTTAGGGCCTTGAAACGTAGGTTTGGAGAGGGTCTTTCGCAGTCTTCCGCTCCGATTCGTATTACCTCTACTCCCCTATCCTCGCCTGATTCTTCTGAGGATTCTGATTCCCCCCCCCCAAGAGGAGTAAAAAAGGAAGGGGTCCTCTGTAGGTTTACCCCAAGGAACTCGATGACAGTGGGGTCCCTTTTTTTCGACCCCTCACCCAACATCCGAGGTCGGAGTAATGGCGCCCTTCCGAGGCGGTTTCCTCATTCCTGCATCATTGGATCAGGAAACCGCTTCCAAAGGAGGACAGGAATAAGTTGAGATCTGATAGCCCTCGCCCTATCATTCCTGATAAAATGGCCTCAACTCCGGAGATAGACCAATCTATGGAGGCTTTCTTGTCACAAAAGGGGAATGATCCAAAAAAGGGGGTTGACAGGGCGTTCCGGGGCTGTTAAGATAGATTGTTGGATATGTTGGGGCCCTTGACCCAAATCTTGAAGTTGGCTGAGGAGGCTGCTCTTAATAATTCACAGATTGATGTCCAAGCACTTAGAGGGTGGGTGCAGCATTCCGTTTGCCTGCTCGGCAATGCCAATACCAGCATATCTAGAGAGGTGCAAAGCTCTCCTTAGGCGCATAGACCCTAAACTGCAGAATATGGCTAAGGGTGAGGCTGGCCCCAAAGCCCAGAGGAACCTGTTTGGCGACAAATTTATTAAGGACCTCTCGCATATGTCAATACCTTTACTGCCCTGGACAAAGCCCAGGCAAACATCCGGAAGGTGTTTGCACCTAGAGTTTTTGACAAGGCCGGACGAGGAAGAGCCCGCTCTTCTGACTGCTCCTCTTTCAGGGGCTCTGCCCGCCCACAGCAGTCCGCCTCCTGGGGAGCTCATAACTCTTCCTCTGCTCGAGGTTCCCAGACGTCCTTCTACCCCCAGAGAGGATTGCAGTGGAGAGGTTTCAATGGCAGAGGTGCAAATAGAGCAAGAACCGCTCCAGGTATTGTCACGTCTCGTAAATGGTTCTTCCCACAGAGGTTTGGGGGGCAGGTTAGCAAGGTTTCTTCATCGGTGGAAGGAGCTCACCTCGGATCCATGGGTGTTACAGACAGTTCATGGATTTCAGATAGACTTCTACTCCTCTCCCTGTCAGCTCTCTCCGCCTCCTCCTCTTGTGTTCGATCAAGAGAATCAGAAGCTGGTTCGACGCTGAGATTGGAGATCTCATTTTCAAGGGTGCGGTGGTTCCAGCCACTTTCATGGCCTCCCAGTTCCTCAGCAGGATATTTCTACTTCCAAAGCCCGGAAAAGGATTTCGTCCTGTGATAAATTTCAGAGCCCTCAACTAGTTTATAGTTTACCAGCATTTCAAAATGGAGGGCATTCACCTTCTCAGGGACACCCTCCTCCTGAGGGATTGGATGGTCAAGCTGGACCTCAAGGACGCGCACCTGGTGGTTCCAGTCTTCCCCCCGCATCAGGAGTTTCTCCAGTTCTCTTGGGAGGCGGGGGGTCACCTTTGGCAGTTTGCCTCTCTCCTGTTCGGTCTGTTATCAGCCCTGTGGTGTTTCAACAAGCTAATGAAGCCAGTGATGGCATTTCTCAGATCGGAAGGGGTCCGGATTATCATTTACCTAGACAATATGCTTCTTCTGGCACAGGATCTCCAGGTTCTGCAGGGTCACTTGGATGTGACGATTTCCCTACTACAAGACCTAGGCTTTGTAATCAATGCCAAGAATTACATTTTCCATCCTACTCAATGCATCCAGTTTCTGGGCTTCAGTATAGATTGATGGCAGTGCATCCTCCTTCTTCCAGACAGTAGACTTTCAAGAATTCGGAAAGAAAGGTTCTTTATTGTAAGGAAAGGGATAGTGTCTCTCCGTCAGTTAGCGAGGGTTGTGGGGATGTTGTCTGCCTCCATTCAGGCTATCTTTCCGGTGCCGCTGCACTACAGGGCGCTTCGGCGCCTCGAGGGGAGGCATCTGCGCAAAGGTTTGTCATTCTCAGATGGTGGTGTAGTCTCCCGACTCAGGTTGGAGCTTCTATGGTGGCTCAAGCATATGGACGCCTGGAATGGCAAGGCGATTTTTGGGCCATCTCCAGATGTGGTTCTAGAGTCCGATGCCAGCATAGCCGGTTAGGGGCCCAGGGTAGGTCAGACTACCACTGGAGGGAAATGGTCCGATCAAGAGAGATTACTTCATATAAATTGTCTGGAGTTGCTAGCGGGTTCCTTCACCTTCAAGAGCCTTCTCAAAGACCAGGGGAACTGCTGTGTCCTCCTTCGAATGGACAGTGTTTCAGCGGTTCGATATATCAACCACCTGGGGGGGACCCACTCGATGGCCCTAGCGGACATAGCAAGGGAGTTTTGTTTGACATTATTGCCTGACACAGGAACATTCTTTTGCAGGCGGAGTATCTACCGGGAGCCAGTAATGTGGTGGCAGACTGGAATTCCTGTTACCTTCAGGACAGGAGCGATTGGATGCTGAACAAGGTGGCCTTTGCCTTGATTCAGTCTCTTTGGGGTCCCATTCAGGTAGACCTTTTCGCCTCTTTCTCAACTGTCAGGTTCCTCAGTTTTACAGTTGGAGGTCGGACCCCCGAGCTCTTGCGACCGATGCGTTTCTCCAGGATTGGACAGGTCCTCTGTCCTATGCCTTTCCTCCATTCACCATGATAGCCAGAACACTGGTGCAGACATGCAGGCAGTTTGCTACTCTGGTAATAGGACCCTGTTTTGGCCCTCTCAGGTGTGGTTTCCTGCTCTCCTGGAGTTAGCAGTAGATGTCCCTCATCTTCTCCCTCTCCACCCTCGGCTCCTCACGGATCCGGCAGGACTCCCTCACGACCTGTTCCTTCAGGGGCATTTCTCCCTTATGGCCTTGAAGATTTCAGCTCTTCCTGGTGCTTCAGAGGCCTTTCGCAGAACTCTTAATGTCAGCAAGGATTCCTGGGCGTCCTCCACCAAGGCGGGATATTCCTCAGCATGGAGTCGCTGGGTGGGTTTGTGTGTGGCTAGGCACCTCAATCCCATTTCTGCCCCTCCAGTAGACATAGTAAATTTCTTGGTTGAACTGTTCAAGGAGGGCAAGGCTTATAGGACAATTAATGGGTTCAGGTCGGCAATCTCGGCCGGCCATGTTTTGGTTAAAGGGGAACTGGTTGGCAGGCATTTCCTTGTGAGGAAAGCCCTTAAGTCTATCAGGGTCAAGGTTCCTCCTAAAGCCAGGTACTCAGTTCTTTGGGATGTTAATAAAGTTCTTAATTTGTTCTTCACTTGGCCTCATAATCAGGAATTCTCTCTACAACAACTTTTTTTCAAAGCTAGCCATGCTTCTTTGTCTTGTTTCCATTAAAAAAAAGAAATTAAAAAAAACAAAAAATAAAAACAAAAAAAAATAGAGTTGTCTGACATCAGGGCTCTTGACGTAGTCAACAAGATTCTCTCTCCTCAGGGGGTGACTTTCTTTGTGTCCAAAAGAACTAAATGCATGCTGTCTTCTGTTTCTTATCCAGCATTTCCTGAGAATGTTAAATTAAGTATTGTATTGTTTATTTATTTATAGAGCGCACCGAGCGCTTGTGATCATCTTAGGTTACATTTACACAGATATCTTACATTTCTTATGTTACAGATGCAAGTTAGTGTTGCATGAATATCTTACATTTCAAGCCTTATATTACTTATGTTACAGTTGTATTATCTTTCTTATGTACAGTTGCAGACATATCTTACAAGTTGCATACAGGATATTAATACATATATACCTTTAATAGAGAGTAAAAAAAAAGAAGGAGGAGAGGTGTCTAGGAGATAGGTCGATCATAGGAGAGGAGTCAGCAATCGTTGGTTTGTAGCCAAAGTTTAACATTAGTTTTGAACTGGTGAAAGGAGGGGATGGCTCTAAGTGGGTCCGGAATGGAGTTCCATAGATTAGCAGCCAATACTGGAAAACTTGAGCCTCCTGTTCTTTTCAGTTTGAAGTTTGGATTCTGATGCTGTTGGATTGGGCCTTCCCGATGATGCGTTCAGAGGTGTACCTAGTAAATTTCTCAGTGAGCTAAGCGGGTGCATTGTTATTAAGACAGTTATGTGTAATGTTCAGGGTTTTGAATTTGATACAGTCATTGATGGACAGCCAGTTAACAGCTCTTCGGTGGTCGGAGATATGTTGGCCTTTGGGAATGCCTAATACTGTTCTGAGTGCGTTGTTTTGCAGGGTTTGGAGTTTATGGGTGTTGTGTTTGCTGGTGCCTAGATAGAGTGTGTTACAGTAGTCTAATTTAGATAGGATAAGGACTTGTGCGATGGTGATGCAGCTTTCCATGGATAGGAATGACTTGCATGCATGAATAAGCTTGCAAGTGTAGCTAGTTGCTGAGGCTGTGGCATTTACCTGTTTGTTAAGGTTGAGCGTTGAGTCTAAGTAGAATCCTAGCGTTTTAACTTCCTTGGCTACATTCATTTTGATACCATCGATAGCAAAGAATTTGTATAGATGGGAAAGTTTGTTTAATTTGCTGGTGGATCCAACAATTAGAAGCTCGGTTTTATCGTCATTAAGACATAATCCATGTGTGGCCATCTGAATTTGAATAATTTGGTAGATTTTGTTTATGTGGGTGGTGTCTTTGTCGTAATCTCCTTGGATTGGAATGAGGATGTGTGTGTCGTCAGCATAGTTGGTATATGAGACCCAGTTTATCCAAGATATTGAAGAGGGGCTTTGTAAAAATATTATACAAAGTGGGGGATACGCAGGATCCCTGGAGGACCCCATAGGTGATGGGGACTGGGACAGCGGCTGAGGTTGGTGAAAAGACTAATATAGTTATGTTGTCAAGGAAAGAGTTTATCCACGCCGTGGCCGTGGTGGAGAAGTTGGCAGCCGACTTAAGGTGGTTACACAATACTTTTTGATCTACCAGGTCGAATGCAGCTGATAGATCTAGGAGTAGGAGAATAGAAGTGTCTCCTTTGTCTTTATGCTCGTCTAATTGGTTTCTGTTTGTTTATTTAGTATTGCGCACCAAACCCTTGGGTAGCTGGGCGCAGAAGGATAAGATAAATTAAGCTTTGTTTACAGAATGTGTACAGTCAATGCATATACATACAGATAGAGAGTTACTGCCGGTCCGGTTACAGTGGAATGGTACATTACAGTTTTGTATATAAATATGATAAGATACTGGCAATAGGACATGGTAAGAGTCGAAAACAGTGGTAGTGCAGGGTACAGATAGGGCAAGCTATCAGTCATTAGTTTGTAGCCATTTAAGTACATCAAGTCTGAATTTGGGATACGGTTGTTCCTTTCTGAGGTCAGGCGGGAGTGCATTCCAAGTTTGTGCTGCTATACCTGGGAAGCTAGATCCACCAGCTGTGACTCGTTCAAATCTAGGCATCTCTAGGGTGTGGGCATTGGCTGCTCTCATTGGACGGGTAGTAGATCTTCTGTTTATACTTTCGGCAAGGTAGGGTGGTGCTAAGTTGTTCAGGCATTTGGAGGTAACAGACTGTTTTCAAGAGGATCCTGTCAGATATTTTTAACCAATGAACCTCTCTTCTAGCGTTGGAGATGTGTTCTTTGATCGGGAGATTCGGAGCTGCTCTTAGGGCATTATTTTGCATTTTATGAATTTTATCAGTGACATATTTGTTGGCACCTGAGTACAGGGCATTACAATAGTCTAATCTAGACATTACGAGGGCGTTGGCCAAGGTGATACAGCTCAAAGTAGAGAGGAACGGGCTACATGCTCGGATGAGCTTGCAAGTGTAGGCTGTTGAAGATGCAAGTGAGTTAACTTGTTTCTTGAGAGAGAGGGTAGCGTCAAGATAGAAGCCTAATATCTTGACCACAGGCATCACCTTAATGAGATTGTTGTGGATATTAAAGGCGGTATAGCTAGGGCTGAGTTTTTTAATATTGGTTTCAGAGCCTAGGATTAGTATCTCAGTTTTATCGTCGTTCAGGCAGAGGCCATGGGATGCCATGCATGCCTGAATGAGGAGGTATACCCTGTTTACTAAGGCTGTGTCCTCTAAAAAGTTGCCCGAAAGGGGGATGAGGATCTGGGTATCGTCTGCATAATTTGTGTAGGTGATACCCAGTCTGCCCAATTTATCAAACAGAGGCTTAGTAAAAATGTTGTACATAGTGGGTGAGACACAGGATCCTTGGGGTACTCAACATGATATTTGAATTGGGTCAGCCGCCGCTGATGGGGAAAAGACTTGCATTGTCCTGTTGGCCAGGAAGGATTGGACCCAGGCTATGGCTTCCCCTGAAAAGTGAGCCGCCGACCTAAGGTGGTTGCATAAGACTGCATGATCCACTAGGTCAAAAGCTGCAGAAAGGTCCAGGAGAAGTAGCATGGCTGTTTGTCCATTGTCCTTCAGCTCGTCAATTTGGGTCTTAAGGTCTAGCAGGGCAGTTTCCGTTCCGTGAAGTGGGCGGAAGCCAGACTGTCGTGATCCTAGTAGATGATTAGCTTCTAGGTATTCCTGAATTTGAATCTAGGCTACTCTGTCAATAATTCTGAGTAGAAAGGGGACAGTGTTAATAGGTCTATAGTTGGTGGGGATGGTAGGGTCTAGCGTTTGTTTTTTGAGCAGGGGGAGGACCCAAGATTCTTGGAGGTTATTGGGCACTGTATTTGTTTTAAAAGATGCGTTAATGAGCTTGGAGATAAACGGGGCTCTAGCAGCGTCCTTTATAATTTGAGCAGGGCAGCTGTCACCCTTGCAATTTGCTGGTTTTAGAGAGAGTATGATTTTCTCTGCGTCAGGGATGGAGATTCCTTTAAATGTAAATGGTAATGTCATATTGTTCCCTGTGTGAGGGGAAAGTTGTTGCTCTGGGGGAGGCAGCAAGGCCTTTTTAATCGCTATTTTCTGATGGAGCAATGTAATTTTATTCGAGAGGGCATTTTGAATTGCTGTGCACCATGACTTGTCCTTTGGGAGAGTGTCTGCCAACGGAGTTGGGGATTTCATTTCACGAAGGATAGTGAAAAGTGGCCTTTGCAATTCTCTCATTGAATATATTCTTTTTAGTATTGATTATTTCTTTTTTGTAATGTTTGGAGAGTTCTGTTAATTTAGCCTTCTTGCCGGTGGTCGGGGAGTGGCGCCAGATAGATTGTAGCTTTCTTTTCTGTAATCTTAGTTCTTTAAGTTGAGGTGTGAACCACGCATTGAGGTGAGGTTTCTGTCTAGCTTTGCACATTTTAAGCGGGGCAGTAATGTCCAAGGCCTTGGTCATGGTATTATTAAAAATCTCAACCAATGATTTAGGGTCAGCATTATTGTTAGCGTTGTTAAGAGATGGAAGGAGGTGAGGGAGTAGTTTTTCTGCTGTAATATCCTTTTTACTTCTGGTGGGGAGTGGAGGTGCCATGTCAATAGTTTTGGGACTAAGGAGGTCAAGCGTGGCTGAGAAAGTAATAAAGTGATGGTCAGTCCATGATTGTGGTGCATTATCTGTAATATTAATGTTACAGCTCAAATTGGCCATCCAATCGAGGGTCCTACCTTTGATATGGGTGGGGGAGGGGACTTTTTATAAGAGTCCATGGTCTTTGAGAAGCGCGGCTATAGATTGGGCATGTTTGTTGCAGACTTCGTTGAAGCCAAGGTTAAAGTCCCCCAGCAGCAGGGTTTGTGAGTGGTCTTTGGTATTGTTGGCTATGAGGTTAGTTAGGTCCTCCTCAAAGGTTCCGAGTGGACCAGGTGGTCTGTATACCAGGTAGATAGTGAATGTGCGGTTGTTAGATAGAGGAAGTTTAGCCATGAGCACCTCACATGACGGACATGGAGGTGAGGTGGCAAGTCCAATGGGATGGTTAGTTTTAGAGCTAATGGCTAGGCCACCAGCTCTAGAGTTAGGCCCGTCTACTCGGAGGATCTGATAGCTATCAGGTATCACTACCATAAGGGCTGGTCCTGCTGCCTCATGGAGCCAGGTTTCAGTTAAGGCTAGTAGGTCTAGATTCTCATTGTGTAGGGTGTCAGCAATTTCAGTAGCATGGGCCACAAGGGATCTGGCGTTGATGAGTGATCCAGATAGAGTCAACGAGCCCTTAATTGTGGCGTTGGTTGGAGGTTTAGTTGCTAATTTATTGGAGCTCGCAGAATTTTTGGCAACTGCATGTGTAGGGTTCCGGTTATTAGGATTGGACATCAATGTTCGGTTTTTGTGTTAGTATTTTTAGTTTCATAGAGTCAGGGCAGTCTAGATCTAAGTCTCGTATTACTGTCCTGAGGAGGGCATGTTAGGGGGGTGGCCAGAGCCATAATGGCTAGGAAGCTAAGTATAGGTACAGTGGGTTGGGTCCTCTGGTTGTCAAACATATTCAGTGAGCTGCACCGTTGTATCTAGACTATCAGACTAGATCAGTTGCACATAAGGGCGAGTGTCAGGCTAGAATCAATTGCACATGTAGGCTAGAATGAATTGCACATGTAGGCTAGTATCAGGCTATAATCAATTGCACATGTAGGCTAGAATCAATTGCACATGTGGGCTAGAATCAGGCTAGAATCAATTGCGCATATGGCTAGTATCAGACTAGATCTAGAATCAATTGCACATGTAGACAAGTGTCAGAGTTACATGGGCAGGTAAGGTAATTCACATAAGGAGGCATACAAAAATTGCACATATAGGCCAGTATCAGGTTAAGAAAGCGAGTATCTAGTTGCACAGGCAAGTAGAATCGGTTTCGCTGGAGGGCTAGAGTCGGACAGGAGCAGGCTGACCAGTCCACGGGTTTGCCTTGTAGTCTAAGGGCTTTGCTTGCAATATGGGCATTGGGCGCCCGCACAAGGGAGGGGCGGGAAGAAGTCCAAGTCTGTATCTGCGCCTTAGTTTGTACAGCTAACAAGTAGGAGGTGTTAGCTTGGTAGGGGGCAGTGGGCTGAGGTAGCTAGACAATTCTCAATCATGCGTGCAGTGGTACATCCGAAAAACGGCTACAGGAAGCAATACAAGAGTCGAGGTAGGTTCAGGGGTCGTACCTTATGAACTCATTGAAGAGGGAGCTGTGCGCATTCAAGCACATAACAGGGGCACAACAGGGCCTTATCAGTGCGGGCCTTGCAGGATGCGGGCCGGATTCCGCCTGCCGGCGGGAATAAGAGATTTAAATCCCTGTCACGTTGCTAAGCGACATGACGCTTCTTGTGGTGGAGGTGAGATCAAGGAGGGATGTCTCAGTTCCATGTCTCAGTCTGAAACCAGATTGTCTGGTGCCTAGTAGATTATTAATCTTTAGGTAGGATTGGATCTGTAGATAGGCAGCTTTATCTAGGAGTTTAAGAAGGAACAGTACTGTCTTTATTAGTCTGTAATTAGTTGGGGTGTTAGGGTCTAGGTTAGGTTTTTTTAGGAGGGGTAGTATCCAGGCATCTTTGGAGGTTAGTAGGCACAGAGCAGGATTTGAAGGATGAGTTGATAAAGGAGGTGAAGAAAGGGGCTGGTTCCTGAGCCGCTTCTTTGATAATAGGTGCTGGGCAGGTGTCACCAAGACAGTGAGAAGGTTTAAGGGATGCAATGATGTTTTTTTGCTTCTGCAATGGAGATGTCTCTGAAATTGAATTGGTTGTGAGGTTTAGTTTGGTTGGCGGAGAGTTCCTGCAGGATGGCTTCTTGGGTAGAGAATGCGATGTTATGGAGTGCAGATTTTTTGGCAGAGATTTTGTCTTGTAGCAAAGTGATTTTATTGCATAATGTGTTTTGTATTTTGGTGCACCACATTTTATCTTTGGTGCAGGACTCTATAGGTGTGATGGGTGATTCTAATTCTCCAAGGATGGTGAAGATTTCCCTCATGTTAGAGTTGGCTTTTTTGATTCTGTCATTGAAGGACTCTTTTTTAGCCTGAATGATTTGTTTCTTATAGTTATTGGTGAGGAGATTTTTGTTAAGGGGGAGGGGTTTGAAGTGTTTTGAGCTAAAGACGGAGGGCTCTGTCCCCCAGGTACCTCTCAGCTGCTTAGTTACTAGCGGAAACCCTATAATCCAGTGTCCTCAGCTACTTTGGTTAGATGGGTTAGGTGGGTGAAGAAGCAGGGATTGACATCTCTTAATTTGGGGCTCACTCTGTAAGGGGAGCTATGGCCTCAAAAGCAGCCTTCCTTGGGGGAGGTCTGGAGCAGATTTTAAAAGCAGCTGACGGGTCCAGGGAGTCTACTTTTAAAACATTCTTTCATAAGTGTATTGATCATGTGGCATTTAATGTGATGCAAGGTTTTTGAACTTGCATAATATGAAGCCTCCTTGTCATGCTATAGAATAACTAATCCCCCGCACTATCGTGAGTTGGGGTTTAGATTCTATTAAAGACAAGGAGGCGAGTATTAGCCCACCCACCCACTGCTAATTTATTTCTCATTTACAGCTTCGGGTTGAGGAGTTTGAAGGCGATGGACTGGTGAAGGATCTCTGGATGTCATGCCTCAAGAAGATGGCTGAGCTGTTCTTCATTTGGAATGTTGGCCTTTACTGTTTAGCTTGTTAGGGAGTCAGACTGCAGCTTCAGAAGAGGAGTTGTGTTTAGAGGAAGGGGCTTTTATGGGGGTGGGTCCTTCCTGATTCGTTACATGGGCTAGTTCTGAGCCCCATCTTTGACTTGGCTTCTGCCCTGTATGTTCCTATGATATATTGCATGTTTTCTGTTTTGCAAAAAATGTATTGGTTTTATAAGTTTCTTTGCTGCTATGTGTCAGTAGTGAAGATTGTTTTGCACAATACTCGCTTCCTTGTCTTTAATAGAATGTAAACTCCCACTCACGATAGTGCGGGGATTAGTTATTTTTGGGGGAAGGAAATGTACCACACTTAGATGGAATGTTGAGAACATTTATGGGTGAATTGCTGGGGGTAAGAAATGTATTGCTACCAATTACCCATTCTAATAACTCACCACTCAGCATACTGACCCTCAAACTCTCAACTAAACTCAAACATACCTCTACCGCACCACAAACCACACACACTTCACAACACCTAACATGAAACCAAATTATACACAAGACCTCAATAGCACATCACAGCTACTGACCAAAAACGCACCAACGCTCAGTGACCGGTTTCTACAAACTGAATCTGCCAACAGCACATCAGCTCTCTCCCTCTAAACGCCACTAACAAACCAACAACCCCCTCCCATTGCAGATCTGCCAGAGCGCCAAGAGACCACGCAAATGGCGACAGCGCGCATTACATACAAGACCCATTAACATCAACATTAATATGTGCTCTTCCGCACATGGCTAATATATGGAAACCACCAATTGAATAAATCCAATTCAAAACAGGGGCCATTGTGCCAGCAACAGCCGAGTAGCGAGGTGTACAAGGCAGCCCTCTCCCAGCACAGAAGATTGAAAGAGAAAATGTACACGAGCAGGCAATGCTTTCATCTCTTCAGCTCAATAGAAGGTGAATGAAAGGGGGAACTTTGTAATTACACTGTAATGCAATGCAGTGGGGGTGGGTGGGCAAGCTGCCACCTGTCCTTGAAACACAATACGGCTCTACACTATCGTCACAAGCACGTGGGAACAACACACTCTCTCCCTCCAGTGGGGCTGTTTTGCCTCTGGCTTTCAGAAGCGAACATACTGCTGAATACGGTTTCATCAATGACTGACCTTATGCGCGTGTACCCATTACCTTTGAACTCAAAATAAAATATACCCTAATGAAAAATGGTTTTCCGTGTTAAAAGTGTGTTGATGGTAACCTTTTTAAAACATTGCAGTTCAGTGTAGGGGAAAGGTTTTTTAAAAGTACTAGTGATTAGCAATGTGCTGTTAAGTATCCAAGCTGAGCATTCAATGGGTTCATTTCAGACAATTAATGATTACATTTTACACGACTTTCCCTCCCAAAAACCGGATGACATTTTATGTCGCCAAAAATGAATTGATTACATGTTACACCACTTTTCAAAAAAATAATTGTTCCAAGACACTCAAGAAGCAGCGTTACTACCAAACTCCACAATATGTAAACTCCCCATTATTTAGTGGCCCCCTGTCTGAAATGATGTTCCCTTTCTGAACAAGTCAAATGTCCCCAATAGACTTGAAGGGGACCACCAGCACAGAAGTAATGGAAATAAGCGAAATCTCCCTTGACACGAATGGGGTCCCGCCTCTGAAAACATGACCCTCCTTTGAGAGCTGTGGAACTCAGATGCACTCACGTTACAGCTGCAGAGGAATGTGAAGCTGAGTGGGCCCGCTGGGCATCGAGTAAGTGACCGTCAGGTTACATAGAGGAAAGGCATTCTCCCGCTGAGCTATCTCACCAAGGTGTATCGCAGACGCATGCACAGTTTTACCAAAACATATGGGGTGCTACTGCAGAAACTTTGCACCAGTACAAATGCTAATAGCCTGAGGGCTAAAACTGCCCAAAAGCAAAAAACACGTTCTTTAAATGCATGTATGCACAAGGGTAAAGTTTGTCCTGGTCCTAGCAGTGCTGTGAGGTGCTAGAACTAGGCATGGTGTTTGCACTTATGCAATGTCTGCCCTCGCACTAATTGCCCGTGTACCGTTATTGCAAAGGCCCTGCAAAAATGGCCGATACACTCTGGTGGAGATATGCATGTCCCTTTAACCGACAAAATTACAAAACCCTCTTCACACATATATATATATATATATAAATATATATATATATATGTATATATTCTTCCTAATTTCATACGTCTTTCCCTTAAACATATTTTTTTTGCATTTACAGAAAGATCTATACTTAACCAACTAAAAGGAGACACTTTGATGAGACAGGTAAGCTCCATACAATGTTAACTGATGTCCTCACATATTGCACATATAGCAAATTAAATTCGCATTTTTATATATCAATATAACACCATCATGCCAAACAGGAGTAACATGCATACGCACTCGACAGTGATAACCATTCCTACGCTTGAAAGCTAAGGCTCAGTGTCACCTGGCAACGTGTTTAGGCGCCACCAATATTGTCTCCGAGATAAAGCAACTCCGACATAAGCAAAAAGTCAAACAGAAAAGAAATCCCCCCCCCCCCCCCCCCCCCCCCCATGCACCATCACCTACAGGACATTCTGCAGAGGACGACGCAGTCGAAGTGGCAAAAGCAGAAGCAATGGCACATGCACTCCCTGCTGACCATAGTATGCCGGGGCCCTTCCTCGGCTCTGGCCTGCTCATGGCGCGCGCTGCAGGCCGAGTTACGCCAGGAGTAATCAATACTCGGCCCCGGCAGCCAAGTCTGCCTCCGACTGTAAATATTTCATCAGCACCTCGAACTAACATTTCCAAAACCTGCACGCGGCACCCACGGCTGCAAAGGACCAATACACGTCATTTTGGGCAAGGAAGAATGCAATATAAACGCCTGCGTGGGTTCGGTCAATTGGCCTGGCGCCCCTGCTAGCAGTCAGAAATTCACTCTACAAATCCAAGTTTCTGGTGTGGAACAAAACTCGCAAACATTAAGGGAAAATGCAACAGTTCATTAGGTTGAAACTACAGCTGAAATAGCAGGCACGTGATATTAAAAATTTAACGTTAAACTCCCATCTGTCCCTTTACAATGACCTTTTTCTCCAGTCACATGCAAATACTCCCTTTTCAGTTTTTCTAGTTTTTACTTTGTATCCCCTTCTGCTGTCCAGGTGACCTTTCTTGTCCGCGACCGAGTGCTTCAGAGATGATTTGGAATTGAGTTTTTTACTCGCAATTTCTTTTAATTTTGAGTGTAAAATGATTTTTTAGGGAGTAAAAAAGTAAGGACCATTTCAAATGGCAGTATTTTATAAGTGAGTTAAAATGTTTTTAACAGGAAAAAATAAATGTTTTTGTAATATTTCTTTGCACCTAGCTAATCATCCATGTTGACAGATACATTTTTATCTTTTTAGATGACGCAGTAATAATCACACTGTTTCTTCATCTGGCTCTATGTGTACTACTACTCCATGCAAATTCATGGAGCTCTGGGGTAAAGCACAGGCTCAGGATTCTATAGTCCGTTTTCAATTTTTTGTTGGGAGTATTTGTATTCACTATATTTATTTTTTGGGAGTCTTTGCCTATTTTTAGGGCGTAAAAGGGGCCGATTTATTTATCCATTTGTATAGCGTCAAAGCCCGTAGGCATCAAGCCACTACATGAACACACAGATAGATCAGTTAGATGGGATACAACAAAGAGAACAACTTCTCGACTAGCTTTATTTGAATAGATGAGTTTTTTTTTTAACTCTTTATTTCTCATTTTCAACAAGGTACAATAAATAACAGAATGAACATCCTAGGTCATTGAATTACAAATACATAACAGTGGAAAACAAAGTAGCACAAAATTCCAACCATATCTCAGTATTCCACCATATGAACTTAAGACGATCCCAAACAAAGCCAGATGTACCGAACAAACGACGACAAATAAGATCACACAAAGACAACCACAAAGACAACACAAACCCCCTCCACATATATTAACGTTTCTCGAAAAAAGACCAAAGAACTCCATTCTTGAACCCAATCTAGCATCATCCATAAAGGTCACTAAAGTTTCCCCACATATCTTCATAAAGGGTGTCCCTGTTTTGTTGAATCTGGATAAAACTCTAACATCTAAAATCCATTCCTCCACCATCGGCTTCTTCCGTGTCTTCCAGACCCTCAACACCTGTTTAGCCGCCACCAATAGATGAGTTTTTAAATGTCTCCTGAAAGTCAGATGTATTTGTTCTAGGCGCAGGTCCTAGAGTAGATCCTTCCAGACTTGGGCAGCCAGCACTGGCAAAGATCTTTCACCCTCTCGTTCTTTTAACCCGAGGGATTATAAGCCACTGGGCAGTACGGAACAGGACGAAATGTCTGTATAAAATTACCAACCCCGCCAAAAGACCTAAAACGCACACTATGAAAAGCTCTAACTACCAAAAGTTTGAACGTTTCGTGGTATGTGTTTAGGTGTTTTGGTGAGATGGGGTATGACTTATTTTTTTTATGTATTTTTTTTTTTTTTTTTTTTAGGTGGCAGGGGGCTGCCGGGGACACCCCGAGCTCTCCCAAAAGAACATAAAAAAAACAGGGGCTACGGGGTGTCCCATGCAACATTCCACTCACTATACTGCACAGTGTAGTGAGTGGGGGTTGCAGGGCAAACCCCTGCATGTTCGCATGGGAAATGTACAAACATTTTGTGTTCCAGCATTTCCCATGCAAACATTTCAGTCGCGGGAAATGCAGCCGTGGTAATAGGACGTAGATCCGGGCAGTCCTAGGTCGCAGAGATCGTTTTGGCTTGTACTTAGCCATATTTTCTTTTAGATAGCTGGGAGCTTCCCCGAAAACAAATTCATGGACCAAGGTAAGAACCTTAAAGCAAATCCTCGCAGCCACTGGTAACCAATGAAGCTCTCTTCGGGTCATGGTTATATGCTCCTTCACGAGTATATTGCCTACAATCCTGACCGCATTCTTTTCGATTTTTAGCAATTTTTGTTTACACAATCCTTACTGGCTCCAGCAAGCAGGGAGTTACAGTAGTCCAGTCTTGGCATGATAATCGCACAAATAGAGTTTTGCAGTTTTTCTGAGTAACCAGATGACTTATCTGTTGCAGAACTTTTAGTGATGGAGAGTTTTTCACCAGAGCGTTTACATGGGCCTCAGCACCAAGGAAGACTTCCATGTAGACCCCCTAAGGTCTTGACTTTTGCTGATACTGGGATATGACAGCCTTCCACTTCAAACCCCATATATTCTTGACCTTGCCTGACTGGATCCATAGATCATAAACTCAGTTTTTGAGTTATTTAGGCATAACCAATTTTCGGTCATCCAATTTTTGACACTACTGTATATACACACTGTTTAGTTTTTCTAAGTCCTGAGTAGTTTACACTAATTTCCATCATCAGCTGGACATCGTCCGCATAATTTGTGAACTGCAGGCCCATCTGTTTCATTTGGACGTATATGGGTTTTTATACACATTGAATAGCACTGGAGATAGGCAAGGGCCTTGTGGTACACCATAGTGTATCAAAAGATTCAGGAGAGGCGTACCCCCAGCAAATCCTGGATCTTCTGTTACTAAGAAATGATTCTATCCATTCAACAGCATTCATTGAACAGGTGCCAGTATCGGCCAAGGTATGTAGCAGGCGTTTGTGGTCCAATAAATCAAAGACTGCCAATAAATCCAATAAACTCAGCAGCCCTCTCTTACTATTCTCCAAGGTGCCCAACATCTGGGTTAGTGAGTCCAGGAGAGCACTCTCGGTTTCATGAATCCTGTGAAAGTCCGATTGTTTCATGTGCATAGATTGTGATAGAGACGTCTTTTGGTTTAGTCTCAAACCAAGGTGCTCTCCTTTTTTACAACAACCTTGTCACCCACACCCCGATCTCCTTCTCTCATGCCCATACTGACATTCTCACTATCATTCTTGTCAGGTTTTCGGTCCTCACATACCCAAATCCTCTCAACATTCCAGACCCTTCCATCCTGACAGCATGTCGAAATGACTATGACTCTGACTGGCCTAGACCACTTACATGGGCCCACTATAAGTGCGGGAGGGAGTCGAATCCTAACCAGCTTCCCCACAACAGAACCCATATCGTACCTGTCATTGCGTCCTTTATTATCGAAGACAGTTTTTTTCTTCCTTTGGACTCCTCTAATCTTATCGCATACTGTACCAAAATCCTTCTCCACCCCATTGCCTTTGTTGTCTAGCCACACAGGAGCCAATTTGGTATTGGCCTTCCTTCCTCTACTGAGTTCAAAAGGTGAAAGACCTGTGCTGGAATGTGGTGTAAAGCGATGAGCGGTCACTCTTTCCCTGACCACTTCCTCCCAGTTCATACCATTGGACCAAGCCATTCTAATTGTCTCCTTCAATATCTTATTGAAACATTCAACCATCCCATTGGTCTGGGGATGGTAAATAGAACTTGTTTTATGCTCAATAGAATATTTATTACAGAAATCTGCCACCTCCTTGGATTTAAATTGTGTACCATTATCAGAGAGAATGCTCCCTGGGTATCCTTCCCTCTCACAGATAGCAGATAAAAAAATAATTCACAGTTTTCCCGGTAATACTAGATGCAATCAACACTTCTACCCACCTAGTGAGGAGAACAATAATCACTAAACAGTATTTCTGCACACCATTACTACTCACTGGACCAAGGATATCCATGCCCACATCCTTCCATACTTTGCTAGGAATCTCAGTCATCACCATGGGTTGTTTCACACCCACACCGTTTTTATCACTATTACAGCAAAGGATACAGTCCCTGATGTAGCATTCTATCTGTAAATCAAATCCCAGGCACCAGAAGTCATTCCTTATCCTTTGTTTGGTCTTTATAATAACCTGATGGCCTTCATGTCCGAGTTTAATTACCCTCTGGCGTAGACTTGAAGGAGGAATTATCTTATCTCCTCTCATAATGAATTTGTCATGTACATGCAACTCATCTGCGATAGACCAGAATGCCATCAGATTTGCATCTTCAAAATTCGACTTGCTCCAAAGACTGACGATTTAGTAATTATTTCAAACATTTGAGATTCTCATCTTCTCGTTCAGCATTGTCCCATTCAGTCTTTGAAATAGATGCCGCCTCGATGCTCTAAACGACTTCCATGTCATCTTCCCCATCTCCAATTTCTGAAATGTTTGTTAGGCGAGACAAACAGTCAGCCGTGACATTCTTAGAACCAGGCACATATATTACTGTGTAATTGAATTCCTGTAGGAGCATCACCCATCTCCTGATTCTATTGGAAACTTTGTCAAGACCTTTTGACATAAATACATGAGTCAATGGTTTGTGGTCTGTACGAAATTCAACTTCATTACCCCATATAAAACTCCTGAATTTTTCAGCTGCCCATTTTATCGCCAAGGCCACTTTTTCAATTGCAGCATATGACAACTCAGCCCCTTTCAGTAACCTTGAAGCAAATGCAATTAAAACTTCACACCCTTTATCCTCTTGGGTGACAACTCCTAAGACAACATTACTAGCATCAGTCGTTATGATTACTTTCTTGCCAGTGCAGAAGTTCTTCAGAGCAGGAGGTGAGCATATAGAAATTGTAATGAAATGAACTCCTCTTCACAATCATTGTTCCACTCAAAACCCTTACTTTTGAGTAATTCCCGTAGAGGAACTGTGTGAATTGCAAAATCGTTAACAAACTTGGAGTAATACTCTACCATTCCAATAAATGTACAAACTTCATCCTTGTTGCGCGGTGTTGGCATCTTATTGATCGTATCAACTAATTGTGGCCTGGGAGAAATTCCTTCGGCAGAGATCTTGTGCCCCAAATACTCTATTTCAGAACAGTTGATTTTACATTTATCCTTACTTAAAGTAATTCCTGCTCTGTATAACTTCTCACATACATACCGCAGCCCCTCATCATGCAAATCTTGATTGTCTGCATGAACCAAAATGTCATCTTGGAAGCAAATCACACTAGCTACACCATTGAACAAGTTGTGCATCACCTTCTGGAACACGGAAGCTGCCGACACCAACCCAAATGGCATCCTCTTGAATTGGTAAAGCCCATCCGGTGTAATGAATGCAATAAGATTCCTAGAACGTTTATTCAATTTAATCTGGTGATATGCAGAAGTCAAATCCAAAGTGGAGAAGAACTTTGAAGGTCCAATAGTGGAGATTATTTCTTGTATGTTGGGAAAGGGGGGTCGATCTGGAACAACACACTTATTCAATTCACGCATATCAACACAAATTCTGAGTTTACCAGATTTCTTTCTTATGACTACAAGTGGCGAGACCCATTCACTAGCATGCTTTCAATAATGCCCAGTTCTTCCATCCTTCTCATCTCCTTTCTGACCTCATCTCGCATGGATAAAGGAACGTTCCTCAATTTCTGGGCTACTGGATTATGGTTTGGTTTCAACTGTATTTCATGCACATAGCCTTGAAGACATCCCACACCTTCGCGAAAGACGGCTTGCATGATCTCCATGTTGGTCATTTTATTCATAAGAAGGCCATTACTCAGTTTGCTCTCATCATTACTAACTGCAAACACGGAGCCCTCAATGGTAGAGTCTAACTTGACCTGCAATTTACTCTGATGGGTTCAACTCAGGAATGGTGTCCTGCCCACATTGGTAATGTAAACCTTACCCTTGGCTCTTCTATCTTTACACTTCAATTTCACCCAATACCAACCTATGGTGTCAATTTTCACTCCACCATAAGCTCTGGGATTGAGATCGGTCTTGTGCAGATATTCATGTTTTTCTTTATTCCATAAGTGTCATGGCAACAGCGTGTACTTAGCACCAGTATCAATCATCATATTGAATTCTACTCCATCGACCGAAACCAAGGCTTTCGGACTCTCCAGGACTTCTTTGTCATCATCTCCAGATATGACATACACATTCTTCACCTTGTTCTCCACAACTATGGCTACTATCCGAGTTACCTCCTATCCAATTAGTAGAAGTACTTCGGAATCTGCAGCACTTTCTATAATGACCTTTGCCTTTGCACTTGCTGCAGATGATCTTCAAGGCCGGACAATCTGGGTCATCCGCCCAGTGATTGACACTATCGCATCTGTAACACTTTCCTTGGCGTCTCCTTCTAAAGTTCATGGATTGCTTGTCAGGGCTATCTTTCCTGTTACAATCACTGGCAGCCCCTCTATCACTAGGCTTGTATTTCCCTTTATCGGTTTGTGATGACCCATACTGCTTATTTGGCACCTTCCGTCTCACAGAAGTATTGTTGATCATAGATATGGACTCATTTTCTTCATCGTTATTACAGGACACTTTTATGGGTTTAATATGGCTATTCTCAATTTTTATATGTTTCATTTTATTTTCCAATTCCTTCACACATTCTTCAGTATGTTCTATCTCCTTTGCCACTCTAAGTACTGTATCCAGCGGTGGGTCATTTTCCGACCAGAGTTTCTCCCTCACTTTAGCACTGCGGCATTCCAGCAAAAACTGCTCCCTTAGTCTCTCATCAAGCTGCTCATTGAAATTACACGACTTGGCAAGCTTTCTCAGGGCCGTAATACATTTCTCAGCATCTTCTCCCTCCTATGTTCTCTTCCCAAATTTGTACCTTTCCAAAATAATACTTATTTTTTTTCTCAAAGTGTTTGTCAATCTTTTTGACAGCACGCTCATATTCACTGATGTCAGCACCTTCTTCTATCGACAGTTCCGGCAGGGTTTCATATTTCTCCTGACCAGCTGGGCCCAAACAATGCAGCAACAACGATTTTCTTTTTTCTGCACTACAATTAGGGCCACAGACCACTCCAGCATAGTGCTCAAATGACTATCCATCTCTTCCATGGAATGTTAGGTTCATCAGTACTTGGCATAAAAAACACAGGCTGGGGAACACTGCTAAAAGCCATGATGCACTATGGTAGCCTGTTGATGAGTGAATTACAACTGTCTTACAGATAGCATGTGTTAATTTCCTTTTTTAATACTCCTGAACAGTCTATAACATTGTTAAATAATTTTCTTCCTTAGGAAATTGCTGTGAATATTGAGCTGGTATTAGAATTTCATGTGCAGCAATCTTCAAATATGATTGAAAACTGCTATGGGTAGCGCAGCCTGTGTAGAATTACTGTGAAATTGTAAGCTTAATTTGCCCAAAATTTGTCTTATTCCATCAATTGGGCGTGCGCTCTATCACATCCCATGTAATACTACTGGCGAGCAGCAATAGCGTGTGTATGCCTTTAAAAGGCGTTGCATATGTAATCCGAGGGCAACGAAGCAAGGCGCATGCGCGCGTGGCTAAACAGGAAGCGTGAATGAAGACTGCAGCAGATTAGCCGGTCCAGCCAACAACGCGAAAGTTGCGATCGTGAGGAAATCATCAAAGGTTACAAGCCCATAAAACAAATGCGCAGGGCGAAGAGCGTTACCTTCAGGAAATACACTCTGGGCTGCTGCAAAGCTTGGGCATGAGCGGAGCGGCTCCGTGTGGAACAGCTGGCAGGTTAAGCCTCGTCGCCAATTGTAGTGTATGGATATAGATAAGGACGCTACACGGGGTAAGTTACTAGTGAATGTATCTTTTATTATTAGTTAAGTATAATTATAATACAGATGGGAATAGAGGAGGGAGACTGCTCACACCTGCAGTAGATGGAAAACTGTTCACTTTCAAGACGGGTTCCATATTCCAGAACACAGCAGGGAGCCAGTGCTAACTCCGCCACCAACACATTTTGACACGTAGAACCATGGTGGAGTCAGGCAAGTCTCTCTTCCGCCAGGCAAGCTTCCTTGCCCTTAGCTAAGATGTTACATGATAGTTCAAGATGCTTTTGTAATCGACACACCACTTATCTGTAGGACTGACCTCACTGTTTGGTAAATTTTTTTTTATTGTATTGACCAAAAGAAGGGTAACAATTGTTGCTTTTTTGAAGCACTTACT
Source organism: Ambystoma mexicanum (assembly GCF_040938575.1). NCBI lineage: Eukaryota > Metazoa > Chordata > Amphibia > Caudata > Ambystomatidae > Ambystoma > Ambystoma mexicanum. Next base: position 539,342,371 of record NC_090940.1, read on the forward strand.
GCTAGACCTTTTAGAAGTCAATGCATTTTACAGAAGCAATAGCAGGTGAGTGTGTGGATGCTCTCTGAAATAAAATAATCCAATATATTCCTGTCCAAAGGCTTTTTTCTCAAAATATGATAGATTTCATAAAAATATTTTTTCTCAATCAGACCAAGGGACACTTTTACAGCTTTTCCAAATACGCCTTTGCTTTCTTTTGGGATGTATGGTCTTCCCTTTCTGGAAGCCACTATGTCAAAAGCTAAAGGAACAGCTGGAAGACGAGCATGCTCTAGAATAAGGGCCAACACACAGAGGAAAATAGCCCAAGAGTTTGGATAGCTCATAAAAGACTTTAGGAAGGCTGCACAAAAACAAACGTTGAAAAAAAGGAGAGAACAGATGAGGCACAATGGAGATGGAAACGGCTTGCTGCTTACTCTCCACATCGGAATTCCTCCCTGGAAGGAAAGGATACTAGAAGAGTAAAAGGGGTTGGGGTTGGAAGGACAAGCGAAGGACGTGAAACAGAACAGCAGCTGAAAATGAAGAGGAGGATCTGAAGAAGATGAAAGTTGAGAGGGGGTAATGATAAGTGTAGGGAGAAAACAGATTTGGTAACAAAGAAAACAGTAGTGTCAAAGAAAAGACTCAACAAACCTCCTCTCCCCTATATTGGAGCGGGGGAGGCTGTGGTCTCAATGGACCCCTAGACGACTACTTAAACAGTGGGAAATATTTCCACTGCTGCTCAAACAGAGGACATAAAAGAAGTGAAGAAGCTGGAACCTATATTTCTCGGAAGTAAGATCAACCAATTTCAACTTTACCCGATTCCATAATTTCTGTGGCTGAAGCTAAAGATTCTTTACTTTCGTACGGAACTCGTGCTGAGGGCCAAAGGGCTGTGATGGGCCCCAGAGAGAAGGGGATCGCAGCACAAAAGTGGGAACCTATTTTCAAGCAAGAAGACTGTTGGGTACTACGTCTCAGCCCTTTACCCAAGGGAGCCCGGAGAGAACTTCAGGAGCTGGCACTGAGGGTGGGCTGCTTGTAATAAAATTGACAATAAGTCAGAAATCGCCAGGGAATCGAGTCTCAATTTCAACAAGGAGAGATAGTCAAACTCCGAGGGTTGAAAGTGAGTTTATTTGCAAGCTTACCTCCTTTTACAATTCTAAGGTTGTGGTTGTACCAATTTTAGAGAGGGAAGGAATTTAGGGCTCTAAATAAGAGCACAATTCTTCTTGCATAGAAGAGGATTCCAAATGTATATCTATTTACATTTGATGATATTGAGTTTACTCGCTTCCCTCACCCAAATTGTACATACTTAGCAGAGTTGGGTTTGAAAGCAGGATTTGAGGCCGAAGCCCTCATTCCGGCAGATAATTAATTACTTGCATGCCTTGGCATTGGAAATATCTGCTCAGGTAATAAATGACAGGGAACAGTGTTCCGCTCTTGGTGATGAGGTTGTGGTAAATAATGCAACATCAAATGGGGAAGGCTCTCCCTCCACAGCAATATCCCACTAAACATCTCAGCGGTATGGGTTAGGGAGACCGGTTTGAGAGCCACCAAAGTGAGTATGTAGCAAATATTGCCTGCAATAAAAATCAAGTATGTGAGAAATTGAGGGGAAAATGAAGATTCACTTTAGCAAAGAGAAATGTGAGACTATAAGGTTGGAATCGGCAGGGTTCCAATTAATTCAAAGTTAAACAAATGAAGGAAGAAATTGTTGGCAACTACGATCTTGTTTTATTTCAAGAAATATGGTGGAGGATCCATTTATATCTGGATGAATTTGTCACAATAGGGCAATTGGCTGTCAGAGGCCTCTGCGGCCATTCTTCGACAGGCCTGCAGGGGGACTTGTGATCTCTATTCAGGCCTCTATATGTTAATCTATAGAATCACTGTCTTCGAACCTTCCAGGGCTGTTGGCAGCCCTTCTAACATTAAAGTGCTCCCCATTTCCGATACATTTAATAGTGATTAATATCTATTGGAATCTCTCCTGTGCCAACTTATTATATTTTTCATCTCACATGCTTTGGATGGGATACCTATAATGGGGATCTCAATGCCGAGTGCATTTCCCTGAAGAGGGAAGAGGGGATGTCTCTAAAGGAAAAATTGATAACGTACGAAAAGAAATAGTCAATATTCTTTGATAATTGCAATTTGAGGGTGGTAAATGGAAGTGTGAAAGGTGATAAGCTGCCCTCGACCATATGGTCCATAGGGTCCACTGCCTTAATTTTGGATTATGTGGTATTGGAAGAATTACTCCCTTTGAGCCTATTCAAGGTATTTTACAAAGGTACGAGTGATCATAATCGTCTGTGACGAGGAGTCTGGAGTATAGCTACAAAGAGTCATCCACTCACTCAAATCAAATGGTAAATAACTCTAAGAATCGGAATGTTAAGTATAAAAGTAACGGTAAAGTCTTAAATGACAGGCTGATAAGAACTATGAGGGAGACCTCTGATGAGGAAATGGCAAACTCTGCAATCCTTCCCTCTCTGTGAATTTTATGTGGGAGGCCAATCAACCGAACCCTCTTAATTCGGGTGTGAACAAGAAATGTAAACACGCTTTTGATGAAGAAACTTCGGTTAGAAAGAGATCCTAAAACACACTATCAGAAACTAACTTGAATTTTCCAGACTTATGCCGGTCTGTCTAAGGCATCAGGAGTCTTGTAAGCATGGGACTGGATCCTAATGTATTGAGTATCACAGCATTTCCAGGGAGTGGCCTCTAAGCACTCATATGGGGAAAATACCATGCAGAATAATTTGCTGTACTTCTACGCAAACGATGCATTCCTTCCATGTCCATTTGCTGCACAGGCCCTTAATAGTGTACCCTTCTATTCCGAGACTGTGCTTCATTCTAGTTATTGAACATGAATATATGAAACACGAAAGCACACCAATCTTTAAGAAGGGTGGTGTGTTGGATAAAAGTTTGGGAAATTCTGGTGGCTGAGAAAATCACGGCGGCAAAGGAGGGAGCCTTACGCCGCTTCACTGACTGCTGGTGCCCAGTACTGGAATACCATAGCCGGTTCCCGGCATTGACCTTTAACCGCTGTTGATGACGAATTTCTTGCGACCGTAGAGGCCCTCGCCCCACCTTCTGGTACTGATGACCCACAAACCCCGGAGGTCCACAGGCAGACTGAATATGGTTAGGGAAGGGGCAAAAGCTGCGTTAATCGATTCCACAGTATGTAAGGGGCAGGTTTATCTCATGTGTTCAACTGTATACTTATGCTGCCACCAAATTAAATAAAGTTGTTAAAAAAAGAAGGGTGGTGTGTTACAAGGCATACTAAAGGTGAAGGTGCTCATTTAATAAACATACCCTGTCAATGTGACTAACTTTTAAATGGTAACCTAGTGGCTGTACTGAGGGCTGTTCGATGGGGTTTGGTGAGGCCCTGGGCAAAACATTTGGTGGGCCCCCTTTGCCATCTTTTTGCACTATGCCAGGGGAACAGTGAAAAGAGGACACACATATTCTCCCTTTCAGTTTGTGTGGAGAGCTCTCTAGATGAAGCTGGGATAAGCCAAAATTCTGCAGTTGGTCTCAAGTGGCACCTGGCAGAGCTAGCTTTAACTCACTGAGCTATCCAATTAGGACACAAGCATGCTGTTTAATGAACTCTGTAGTTAAAAAGAACTTATACTAGGATACCTACTCACAATCCTCTCCTGTCCGCTTCAATCCTTTAAAGAAAATATATATATAACCCTATTATCTCATTTACTAGTAAACCACGACCTATTCCTTTGATTCTGAGCACTGTAATAATAAGTGTTATATTGATAAGAAATGTAATGCACCGAGCAGGGCATTACCATGCACTATGTTCTGCACAATTGAATGAGAAAAAAACTGGTAAAATAGCTCAGTGGCTTAAGTGCTCACTGCTGGAATATATGTATGATCTGCAAATAAGGGGTTATAAGACTAGCAATGTCTTTCCTTCTGAGGTTGACCAATGAGTATTAATTTTAGTTGTCAGGTAATATTTTTATATGAGTGTTTTATGTATTCGGTGAAAGCGCTATATAAAGATATGGATTATTATAACCACCTAAATGTTTCCATCAATCAAAGCACAGGCTCAGAATATTGCCATAGTCTTAAATTAGTGTTGCTCTGTGATTCGGCATGGAATTGTATAGGGAACATATGCTTTGCCACAAACCCACACATTTTCACTTTTATACATATAGAAGAAAGATAGATAGGGGTATACAGTCTTTATCACAAACATTGTATGTAGAATACAATTATAACGAACATTTTATAACAAAAAACATAACGAAAATGTGTGGGTGGGATAAAGGGTTAAATCTTGTGGGGAAACCATTGGGTTGAGTTTTTAGTGGTGGGAAAGAGTGGTTTGGGGGATGGTTATGTTTTGTCGTTATACAATTTTCATTATATATGTGCATTCGTTATACATTTAGTCATCATAAGGAAATGTAACCATATATATATAGTATGTCTCCTTTTATTTTTTTAGATGAAAATGTGATAAAGCAATGTATTGCACCAATGCTGATCAATTGATGGAAATAAGCATTGTTGTGTGGATTTTACATTTGGTTTGCACATTCATGTTTGTTTTATGCATTGGATTAGGGAGCTCTATATTCAATGATTTGTTTAGGAGTCTCATTTCCCATAAAAAATGTGTTGCTATTTTTAACACTACATTGCTGTTTTCCGTGTGTTTTAATTGACAAGCATATTTTAATATTTTTATTTATTGATTTATAAGGTGCCTTACACCAAAGCGCTGATCATATCTATCTGTCGTTTTAATGGTGGTTTGGGGCCTATGGTCGGGGGTGTCTGGGGGCGCTGCACCGTGGTCCATAACTGGGAGGGCTGCTGTTGGGCTGTAAATGGGCCACCAAGTTGTCCTCCCCCCCCCTTGGCCAAAAGTTACCAGTCCTCCCCTGTAAGAGTAGAACTCCATTCCTCAGAAGTGAGAGGGGAAAGTGTGCTATATCCCCAACACTGTGGCAGAGCAAACATGATTATATATATATATATATATAACGCTGGGGAATGAGAAGTGGGCTGGAGACTATATCCCTTTAAGGCAAGATTGGCACTATATACCTTGCAAGTGAGTGGGGGATGTGACAAATCCAGGGAATTTGCATCCTGTACCCAAAATGGAGCGACCCTTTTTTGGGTCTAAGGAGGTGAGCTCACTAAGCTTAACACTCCCTTGGTGACCGGGCAAGCGGGATCCCATTTGGGGTGACACCCCCTCCCACCACTTACAGGTATTCCTTTCTAGGGATTTCCTGTCCTCTCACGCAGCTGGAGAAGCCTGGGAGCCTCTTCCTGGGTGGTGCTGCAGGACTACGGGAGCATACGCCAAGCGTGGCAGACCAAAATGCAGTGCAGCCAGTGGAACGGTTACTACCCCTGCCTGGCTAGGAGTCAGAAGTGCCCGGCCCAGAAGAGACGCCGACCAAGAAACGAACAACTGGTGTACAGAGAAGCCACAGCTGAAGTCCCGCCGGAAGCCAGTTGGAAGAGAGGGCAAGCCGCGCCTGCTATGGAACACCATGGAGAGGCAAAAGAAGCAGCGCCACACTGGACGAACTCACTGACTCTCTCAAGCAGCACTGCCTGGAAACCAGAGGTATGTGGCTGCTCTGTTTAACCGTGAGGAAGGCAGATAGGCCCTACAAGATCCCAAGGCAGGGAGAGAGAATCAAGACCCCAAGGCAGGGAGAGAGAGAATCAAGATCCCAAGGAGGGGTGAAAGGAACCAGACACCCAAAGCAGAGTGAGGGAAACAAGACCCCAAGGCTGTGTGAGAGAACGTGGGGGGAGGGGGGATTCAGGGAGGGGGGGGGGTAGACACCAGCCTCCGTTCTTTGGTTTTGGGCAAAGGCCCTAATTGTACCTTTGTTGAATTTATGTTTTTCCTTTTGGTGGGGGTAGGGACAGAACTCAGGTTAGCATAGGATTCTGGACAGAGTACTTTTCTTGTTTTGTAAGACATCCTGAAGAGCATCATTTTTTATAGAGTAGGGCAGAGAAAAGTAGACTTAGAAACAAATTAGAACTTGTGTGTTCTAATAAAGAAACGTTCAGTCAAAATGCCACCCTCTCAGTCTCTTGATTTACCAAAATGGACTACATCCCTTAAAAGTCAGAAGGCTACTAAAACTCTTAGAAATTAATCTAGCACTATATCCTTAAAGGTGAGCTGGGCGCCCTGTCCCTGGGAGCAGGAAGACCCGAGCCAGGCATTATAGCAAAGGAAGGATTACAAGTATGAGCTGGGCTCCATATCGATGAGACTGTGATTAGTGCCAAGAAACATACTTGTGTTATCCCTGAGACTAGGATTCAATTGATAGGACTATCATTGAAAGTCAAAAACCTAGGGGTGCTCAACACTATCCCTGAAATCTCAGGTGCCTAAGGTAGTTAAGATGGATTTTTCCATTTGTAATACCTGCGAAAACTTTTTCCATATCTGGAATTCCAGCAGAGACTACATAAAATCATTGCTCTAGTCCAATCCAGATGAGACTCAGAGGTGGTTCGTCTAATGGGCGAGGGTGTGTTGACCCACCGGGTCTTGGCCCCTCCCGCCCATTTTGTAGGAGCCATCCCAGTGAATTGCTGAACGCTCCCTCAGCTCCTTTTTAAAGCTGAGGGAGCACTCTGAACTGTCAAAAGGAAACACGGTTTCCCTTGACAGTTACAGTTCCCCAGCCGTCCATCTCAATTAGCCATGCGGTATATGCCAAAAAGACAGACGTCATTTAGGGGTTGCAACTGCGACCCCCAGGGACTACCTTGCTACCCCTTTAGTCCCCCTAACTACCCCTAAAAAAATAGGTAATTTTCTTTTTACATGCAAAATCCTGGGCTGTGGCCAGCACCGTGTGGCTCCTTGCTTCTGGAGTGGCTGGCTTTCTTGGTTAGGCCTCTTAAAATATATATATTTTTTAAAGGAACAGGGGTTCCACAAGTCTAACACTTTCAGCAGTGACCCTAAATAAGAAAGAATGGGAACACAAAATGATTTTTCTTTCTACAATTCTATACAATAATTGCTTAACTCATGAAAGGTTTATTTCAGGAACACTTCAGGGGACGAGTTACTGATTTAGTCTGTTCTTAAACACCTCAACCCAGCCTTTCATCCTTCTGAGATCGCTAAATGAGTACAAACATAGATTTTATGTATATTTGTTATATATAAAGTGCTTAGTTTAAGTGCTATATAATAGCACATTATTATCATTTGGCCATGGACGTCTGCTTGCATTCACAGTAATATGGTAATATGGGCCTATACACACTGATATTAATGATTCATAGGGTGATCCATTCTTGTATGATCCATTCTTGTATGAAATGTATATCACATTATAGTGATATTGTAACCATATTCGTAGTGTGCTTAGAAACAATGCTATGCAATACCACTTCCTGTTTTGTCAAGGGGTGAAAGGTCGTGTTCCATTGTTTCCCGTGATATCACTTCGTGGTGGGGACAAATGACATCACTGCCTGTGAAGTCAACAGAGGTCAAGGGTCGTGTGATGCCACTTCCACTACTCCTGGCATTTTGATGAATTGACGTCCCTGCAAAAAGACCAAGTACCAAATGTCCCTCCCCATTTGTTTGCATAGGTATATGTGGGGGAGGGGGGTTGTACAGGTAATGGAAAATGTATAGGCGTAAGGTGTGGGGGGGGGTCTCCCCCCATATATATATATATATTTCACATATCTTTTTTCTCCAAAAAGCCTTTCATCCTTCTTAGGTAGATAAATGAGTACCAACACAGGTTGTGTGATATTGTAAGAATATTTGTTCTATAAAAAAGCGCTTGAGCGTAAGTGCTATACAATAACCTATTATCGTTTTGGCTTGGAAGTCTGCTTGGATTCACAGTAATTTAGTGTAGTTAGGGGCAATGCTATTTGATGCCACTTCCTGTTTTGTCAAGGGTTGAAAGGTCGTGTTTCATCGCTTCCTGGGATGTCACTTTGGGGTGGGGTCAAATTACATCACTGCTGGTGATGTCATCAGAGGTCACGGGTCCTGAGGCAAGGGGTGGGCCACGTTTTTTTGGGTGACCGGGCCTATTTCTTGTCCCAGTCCGACCCTGAACCAGGAAGCTTCCTAATTCCGGTTCACGCTAGCAGCGGCTGGAGCGCTGGAGAGGAAACACCCAGGACAGAAGGTACCTTTATTTATTTTCATGTATTTTTGTATTTCAATTATGTGTATGGATGCGTGCATGCTTGTGTTAGGTGAATGTATGATGATGGATGCTAGTGTGAATCAGAGCGTGCTTGTGCTTACTTTGTGCATGTTGTGTAAATGTGTGTGTTTGTATGTTCATTATTTAATATTTAAATATGTGTATGGATGCGTGTATGCTTGTGTTATGAGTGAGTGCATGATGGATGCTTGTGTGAATGAAACCGAGTACTTGCAGTGTAAAAGTGTGTTTGCATGTTCATTTATTATTTAAATATGTGTATGGATGCATGCATGCTTCTGTTATAAGTGAGCGCATAATGGGTGCTCGTGTGAATGAGAGTGCTTGATGTGTGTATGTTGTGTAAATGTGTGTGTTTGTGCTGGTCCGAGCGGATTTTGGAGAGTGGGTTTGTACAACAAAGGCATTTTAAAAAGGCCTTTGTTGCACAATCCCCTCCTCACCGGCCAAAATCAGCTCTCCTTCTGAGGTGCTGTGGGGCCCAGAGGACAAGGATCGTATTTTTTTACTGGACATATATGATAGATACACAATTTGAAACACCTTGAAACACAATTTACTTGATGTAAAAGCACCTTACAAATGCCCAATACAATAAATAAAAATAAATACCTGCACGCCTGGTTCCCCAGCGCCATGCATAAACACGCAATCACTTTCATTGTGTGAGTGTGTTTGGTGTTGTAGGGCCCAGGGGCAGGGGTGGCATTTTTTTACTGGACATCTATGACAGATGTCCAGTAAAAAATACCATGCCGGCCCCCTGGACTCTCAGTGCCTGGCATACACACATAACCACATTGATTGTGTGCGTGTGTGAGGAGCTAGGAACACATAGGATGGGCATGTCTTTTTTACTTGGCCTCTATGATAGATGTCCAGTAAAATATACCATGCCCGAGCGCTGTGCCCCCCAGTGCCTCGCATACACACAATCACATTCAGCATGTGCGTGTGAGGCAGTGGGGCCCATGGGGCAGGCATGGCATTTTTTACTGAGTATGCCCAGTAAAGAATGCCAGCCCAGTCCGCTGGGATTCCTAGCGCCTCACATGCAATGTCAAGCCTGATCCCCAGCACCTTGCATGTACACACAACTGATTATCTCTGCATGTGAGGCACTGGAGGGCATTGAGGGAAGGAATGCCATTTATTAAGGGGCATCTGATAGATTCCTAGCAATAAATACTGTGACTGGCCCCCCCAGCACCTAGCACGTACACAATTAATGTGTGCCTGTGAGGCACTCAGGGCCTTAGGGGGCGGGCAAGGCAGTTTTTACTGGGCATGTAAGCCCAGTAAAAAATGCCATGGCTGTACAATGGGACCAGAGCTCCCGACACACATGGCTCCTGGGCCCCCAGCACCTCACAATCACAAATAATCACATTCATCATTAATGTGATTATGTCTGAATGTAAGGCCCTGGCACACCATGGAGCAGGCATGACTTTTTTTACTGGGCATGGTTGATAAAGCCAGCATGATAAGTGGCATTTTATAGCTAGACTAGCTTTTTAATGCAGCCTAGCCTTTTCTTATTGTGGTATGACACATGCTAGTGGTTTTATTCTTTCTGTGGCATGAAATTTTATATTGGGCATGATAAGTGTTAATATGTAACTAGACTGGCATTTCAATGTATATTTTTCACACACGGCCAAACCAGAAGGTGTTGTATGCGTCGGTTAATTAAAAGATCAAAACTAGAGAGGACAGATAACCTCATCAAACCATTTTTTCAGGGAACAGAACCCTACACATATATACTTTTGCACCCCCTGGGGAGAGCCCTTCTATGACAGCCATATCAGATGCGTGAAAATTAGAAGGTATACATTAACTTGAATGATATTTATATAATTTGTGATAGAGATTAATGTGTAACAATTGAAGGATTCTTTTGATGAAATTATAAGACTAGTTTTTCTCTGATTATTTATAAAATTAACGTCCTACTTGGAGCCCTGATGAAGAAAAGTTTTCAAAAACGTGTTGGTCACATTATTTAAATATTATGAATTTTATTTTCACACATTTCGCATTATGTATTCATAGTGAAATGAGTAATGTGTATACAATGACTTTGGAATGCTTAATTGACCTTACTTGGAACATTTCCGAATTTTTCTAATACTTTCTTGGCTATTCATTGGCCTATGATAGTGTGCAGGGGACGGGAGTTTCCTAGTTATGGACATTTTTTCTAATTTGCTAGCATTATTCAGTCCATGTGCCAGGACTGATTTTTCTTCCCCACACATGAAGTAATAACAATTTCTATTATTATTAATAAACTACCACCCGCACTAAGAACTGACCCAATATGCCTCTCTTTCCGGAACAAAGTAAAAACCTGGTTGTTTGAGCAAACTAACTTTCGCCTGCCCTTTGTGACTCTATGATCTAATTTAGAGGCTATGCCCATGGTCCAAGAGCACCTACTAGTTAGCCGTCTCTGGCCTCTTGTATAGTCTGCCCTTGAGCCGTGTCATGACCCTATATATCTTGAATACTCTACTATTGTGTATATTCTGTATTTCTACTTTTCTGGAGTGTATATATATATATGTATATATATATATTTCTGTATATTACGGTATATTTGACTGTTTATATTTCTGTACCATTGTAACAACTGTTGTATACTAAAATAAGCGCCAAGATACCTCTGGGTTTGGTGCGCTCTGTATAATAAATAAAAAAATAAAAAAACTCAATATCCCACACACCTTATATCAAGGAGTGCAATTTGTTATACTTTGAATCTTTGATAAAGCCAGCAGGATCAGTGGTATTTTTCTTACTGTGGCATGACATTTTGTATTGGGCATCTTCAATAAAAACAAGCATAAGTAGCTAGACTGGCATTTCAATTCACCCAGTCTAGTCATTTGTTATTGTGGTATGACATTTTATATTGGGCATTATATTTTATATTTTGCCACGCTCTTTGCTTCAGATGACATTTAAGCCAAGTCAGGATTGAGGCAAGGAGGCTCTCTGGGTTTTCCCAGAACTCACTGGCTTTCAGGTTGATCAATAGATTTTTTACATATGATATCCATTTGAAACTTTTGCCTCCATCAAGGGACATAATGTGTAGCAATGCATCCCTACACTGCTTTAGGCAAGGCTGGGTCCACAGTCTTTTTTTTTTTTAAACTTTTGTTTATTCAGCTTGGTACAACAGGCACAGGCAGGTTACAATAAAGCATGTAGATACAACGGAAATGCAAAGGGGATCGCGTTCATCGCAGATCAGTATGGTACAATTAAAGAAATCACGTAGGGTAATACAGGGAACAACGTATACCGATGGGGGGCACATGCGAGGACAGACCTAAGACAGTTGGGAGAGAATCAAGAGTCATCTGGAGCTGAGGCGAGAGAAGGGTCTGGGGATGCAGGGACAGAGTCGGTGACGATGGAGGACATGTATGAGCGGAATTTTTGCCATATGTTCCTAGGTCTGGAGTGGGCGGGCTGTTGCATCGACCAGGACTCCTCCGTGTCAGAGGCCCACGTGGCTGCCCTGAGCCACTGTGCGTGAGTAGGGGCGTTCGGCCGAAGCCAGCAGAGTAGGATTGTACGCACAGCTGGTAGCATACAGAGGCTAGCCAGCCTCCTGGAGTCACGGTGAAGTTCCGGGAAATCATGAAATAGACACTGCATTGGGGCCGGGGAGATGGGGCACTCGAGGATAGATGAGATAGTCGAGCATACTGAGGTCCAAAATTGGGTGAGTCGAGAGCAAGACCAGATCATGTGTATATACCCCGCCTCTTCACTGCCACATCTCGGGCACCTAGGGGAGGAGTCACTTGACATACGGTGTAATCTAGCCGGGGTATAATGGAATCTGTGGAGCACCTTAAATTGAATTAGTTTGAATCGGGAGTTAAAGGAGATCAACTGAGTGCGTGCACACATACGGGTCCACAGCTCATCAGATATTTCGGAGCCGAGATCTGATTCCCAGGCGTGCCTTAGCTTGGAGAATGCGGGGGGTGATCTGGTTTGGAGCAGGGTGTATAGCCTGGAGGTTTTTCCCCTCATAGGAGAAGGCGAGGATAGTTCGGTAATTGCCGGTTCATCTGGTGGCAATGCCGGAAAACTTATGTATTTGCGCTTAAGTACCCCACGGAGAGATGAGTATTGGAGCCAAACGGAGGGTCTCCGCCTAAGGGAGGCCGGGAGGTCGGGCCATTCTATAAAGTTTCCCTGTTTGAATACGTCACGTAGTAGTTCGTATCCCGCCTCGGCCCATGTGCGGACCACCGAGGGTGGGACATGTGGGACTTCTGGAAGGAAGTTCCATATTGGAAAGTTGCCGTGAAAGGGGTGAATAATACCCAGTATTCGCCAAAATTTATGTAAGGCTAGAGATGTGCAGGTCGTAGGATCCAGCGATTCCGACACCACCGGCATGGGTGTGACCACTAGAGATCGGATATCACGGTCACTGATCGATAACCTTTCCAGTCTGACGTGGGGGGGGGGGATCCGTTACATTGAACCAGTGTGCAGTGTGTTGGAGTTGTGCCGCCAGCCAATAATTAAGGAAGTCCGGAGCTCCAAATCCTCCAGCCTCCATGGGGGTGGCAAGGGTCTTGAGCTTTAGACGGACCGCGCCTGAGTGCCAAAGGAAGGAGTTGAGGCTACGTGTCAATGATTGAAAGAATTCGGTTCCCGGCCATAGCGGGACATTCGCAAATCTATACAGGAGTTGGGGAAGTACCACCATCTTCAGTACCCCTATCCTGCCCGCCAGCGAAATCGGCAACTTGGCCCAGCCCTGTAGTTTGGTGGTGAGGTTTGTGAGGTATGACTGATAATTCTCCTCGCGGACCCGTTCGACGTGACGAGCCACCACTATACCCAAGTAAATAATTTTAAATTGGGCCCAAGCGAACCCCATGGTATCCGGGGGGGGGAAGTGTGCTGGGAGTAAGCGGGAAGAGAGTTGATTTAGAGCAATTAACCGTGAGACCGGAGATGTGCCCGAAGAAGGCGATGTCCTTCAATATTGGGGCCAGGTTGGTCTCGGGGGAACGGATGAAAAGAAGAGCATCGTCAGCGTACAGGGAAACTATGTCCGAGATACCAGAAGTACGTAGACCCCTATGTGCATGGTTTTGGCGAAGCATGTCCGCAAATGGCTCCATTGCTACAGCGAATATTAAGGGAGAGAAGGGGCATCCCTGTCTAGTGCCCCTGGCTATATGGAACAGAGGGGAGCAACGGTCCTCTGTGCGGACTCTGGCAACAGGATTAGAGTAAAGAAGCCTGACCCAGGAGACAAAGGTGGGACCGAATTTACATTTGTCAAGTACCCGCCAGAGATATCTCCACGACACCGAATCAAATGCCTTTTGCATGTCAAGTGTTGCGGCCACTGCGTGTACATTCGGGCTCACCCTACTTATAATGTTGAATAGCCGTCTCAAATTCAAGGATGTGGAGCGGCCTGGGATGAACCCAGCTTGATCTGGGTGAATAATATGTGGCATGAAAGGGACAAGTCGAAGAGCAAGTGTTTTGGCGTAGATCTTGGCATCGCAATTGATCAGGGAGAGTGGACGGTACGAATCGCATAGAGTAGGAGGTTTATTGGATTTTAGTAGGACTGTTATGGTGGCTTCGCGCAACGAGGGGGGAAATTGGCCCAGTTCCACCGATTCGTCCCATAGCGCAACTAGACGGGGGAGTAGGAGTGACTTGAAGTGTTTATAGAACTCCACAGGTATACCGTCTGATCCCGGGGATTTGCCTGAAGAAAGGGAGTCTATAGCCTCCGAAAGCTCCTCAGGGGTGACTGGATTCTCAAGAGCTCCGGCGGTCTCAGGAGAGAGAGCCGAGAGGGGAAGATTATCGAGATAGGCATCGATTTCTGCATCAGTGGCTTTATCTGATTGAGTATATAGAGATTGATAGAAGGAGAGGAATTCAGAATTGACATCTCCAGGCAAGGTGGCCAGGGAGCCATCAGGTCTCTCGATTCCAGGAATGGGTGGGACACCAAGCTCACAGCGGAGGAGTCTAGCCAGCAGGCGGCTTGGGCGTTCACCCTCCCCGTATCTCCTTGCATGTCCAGGGTTATCCAGAAACTTCAGCTCACGGTCCGCAAGCGAGCGGAATGTATCCAGCTCCGAGCCAATTAGCGCGAGGGCTTCTGGGGTTTGGTCTAACGTGTATTGGGTCTCCAATGCCGATAATTTGGCTTCGCTAGCTGCAATCTCCCTCCGAATAGTCTTAAGGATACCATTTTCCTTGGAGAGGGCGATGCCTCTGATGTAGGCCTTAAAGGATTCCCAGAGGGTGGCTTGGGAGGAGACGGAGTTGGTGTTAATTTCAAAAAACTCCTCGATGGCCGACTCCAACCCGGAGCTGAAGACCGGGTCGAGGAGAGAGAGTGGTTTCATCCTCCAGTGCCTGGTTCGGCCGCCGTCCGGGCCCCAGACCAGGGTGACTGTCACCGGGGAATGATCGGAAAGGGTCCTGGGGAGGATGGTCAGTCCAGACACGCTCCTCATCAGCACACCAGATACCAACCACCTGTCTATTCGCGAGAAGGAATCATGAACCGAGGAATAAAAAGAGTAAGATCGGGAGTCAGGGTAAAGGAACCTCCATGCGTCATATAGGGCCAATCGAGGAAGGGAGGACAGTGCAGCATATGCCGCTCTGGAGAGCTGACGGGGTCTGGACCCAGATCTATCTAGGTTTACGTCGAATATCGTATTAAAATCACCTCCCCAGAGAATCGGTATCAGCGGGAAGCTCTCCAAGATGGTCACCAATTGTAGATAGAAATCGGGATCATCGACGTTGGGGCCATAGATGTTGAGGAGGACCACCTCCCTATTCTGCAGGACGCCATGAAGTAGAACATATCTGCCCAGGGGATCGATTAACGTAGCGATGGGAATGAATTTGAGGGTTCTGTGGATCAGGGTCATAACTCCACGGCTCTGGGTGGAGTAGGTGGTGAAGTACCTCTGAGGGCCCCATGATTTCGCGAATTTTTCACAATACTCGGAACATGCATGTGTCTCCTGCAGAAATAGGATTTTAGACCCATGTCTCTCAGCCTGAAGCTGTAACAGTCTCATTTTTTTGTGGTTACCTAGACCTCGAACATTCCAACTCATGAATGTCAATGTCTCCTCACCCCGTACTTCAGAGTCGGCCATAGAGGAATACGGGTGGATGGAAGTGTGCTCCCCATGGATGTTGACCAATATGGTCAGGACCGCGATGCCCCTGGGGCCATAGTGTACCGAACTCTACCCCTCCTGTCGCCTCCAAGCTTTTTTTAACATTTAACCCCTTCCCCCCTCCCCCTCCCACATCCCTCCCCCAACCAGAGGGATGAAGACCCTACAACCAATTAACCAGAACCAGAACAGTGGCATCGACGCCCGGGGGGTCTGCGAGTTGGCCCGGCGACAATGCTCCGAACCGTGAGGCAATTTTAGGATAAACATGATGCCCGACATTAATGTCGTTTCCCGTCCAGGGGAGGACCCGCGGAGGGGAAGGGAAAGGCGGGCATGGTCAGTAGATAATGAGCCAAGAAACGAGGGGTGCAAGGATGTGAATTCCCGAGCAACCGGACCGGGGTGGTGTGTGCACGCGGCCACAGGTGCTCCGGGGGTGTCACAGTGACGGGGGGGGAACCGGGACGTGGGCCCAAGAGGGCGCGAAAGGGAGGAAGCATGACCCAACCGCCCAACAGGGGTCTGACAAGTGTACATCATAGACGCCCAAAGGGGCAACAATAGCGTTCAATAGGACAACGGGGTCTAGCTGACCAGGAGGATCGCCCAAACAAGAATGAGTGCATGCAGGACCATGACTTGAGCAAACCAGCAATAGAGAACAGTTAGCATGTAAAGTAGTGCTGTCTAATACCACCATGTCGCTGTGGGATCCAAGGGGTTATCCCAGGACCCCTGGGCGACCAAGAAAGCAAGGAATATGTGTGGTAAGCCTCTGGGGTGGAATGGTGGGGAGCAGACCACAGCATAGTCTGCCCACAAGCCCATTCAATTCCTGCCATATCAGTGGGTCCCTGAAAAGAGCAATCATGAGTGAGGATAGGAACAATCACACAATCTGACATCAGTGTGGCCTGGTCGCTTTCAATAAAAGGGGGGCCCCCTCCAGCGCCGGGAGATCACAATGGGACACAGCGGTGTCCATTTCCACGAATTGTCAATGCCTTGGCTAGCCAGTGACACATCACCCGCTCCAATGCGCCGGCGGGGGGAGCCCACAGCGGTGTCTGATGAAGGTGCAGTTCAGCCGGGAAAGTGTTCATCTATGAACCTGGAGGCCTCCTCAGGCAGTGTGAAAAAATAGACTCGGTTTGCGTGTTCAATCCGCAATTTGGCGGGGTATAGCATGGCATATTTGACCTGATGGTCCCGCAATCTTCTCTTGACCGCCAGAAAGGTCCTGCGATCCCGTTGTACCGCCACCGAGAAGTCCGGATATAGGTGGATCCTAGCTGCGCCCAGGAGAAGGTCTCCCTTGAGTCTCGCCGCCCTGAGGAGGGCATCTCGGTCGCGAAAATTTAAGACCCTTGCAATGATGGGACGTGGGGGTGCCCCCGGTTTGGGTTTCGTCGTGAGCGCACGGTGGGCCCTTTCAATCGCAAACTGAGGTGAGAGTTTAGGGGAATCCAGGATTTGGTTCAGTAGGCCCTCGACGTATTCCTCCATAGGCTCATGTATCCCATCCTCCGGTACCCCAATAATGCGAAGATTATTACGCCTCGAGCGAGACTCAAGGTCCTCGTTTTTCTTCTCCACCTCAGTGACGCGGGCGGATAGTGTAGAGACCTCCGCCCGGAGGGAGCCCAGGCCGTCCTCAGTAGTGCTCACACGCGTCTCGATCTCAGCCACACGGCCATCCGTTCTCTCCATGTGCGCCTTGATGGAGGATATCGTGCCATTCATGTCGTCTAACTTACAATGAATTGTGGTGAATCCATCCCGGATGAACTCCATCATTTTCTGAGGGTCGAACGGCTCCTGCGCCACTGGGGCAGAAGGCTCCTGCGTGGACATCTCCGGTCCATTGCTTCCTGAGGGCTTGGTGAAGATGTTGATGGAGGATTGTTTCTTGCCAGTGCGTGTCGACATGATGTCGATGGAAGGGCGAATTTAAGGACAGCGGACCCACCAAGGAATTGGGTGAAATCAGAAGGTAAGGCACCAGGATCCACCTAGGCTCGTAGGCGAAGACCGAGCCGCGCGCCAGAAGAGCCCACGACGACCCCGCTCCCAGCGGGAGGGCCCAGAGAGGGGCGACGCCGGCCAGGTAACATATGCAGGGACCAGTGAGCAGCAATCGGTCTCAGTGAACACTGTTAAGGGGGGGCACCCCAATATCGGGGCTGAAGTGGGAAAGACTTGATCCGAATGGCGGGGGGCGTTGGAGGAGGTGGAGGGAAGCGGAGCCCCGGAGCAAGACCGGCCAAGGATCAGGAATATGGGTGGTCCAGAAAAGTAGACAGTTCAGGTTGCCCTCATGCTCGTGAACAGGGTGGTAGGGTCGCTGTATCGCCCTCAGCAGCAATATCCGGGAAGAAGCTGATTGTGGGATCCAGGTAGGGTTCCCTGCTGGGCACAAGGCATAGATGGTGGGTGCCACGGCCTGAGGAGAGAGCCGTCCCCAATGGAGGGGCAGCGGGACCACCAGTATCCGACAGAACCACAGGCGGCGCCCCCAGTCACGCAGGGAGCGGAGCACCCCCAGGCCCCACCGTGTGTCTGAAGCCAATCACTCGCAAGGGTGGAGAAGTCCGGTAGTTGATGGGCAGGGACCGCCACCGAGGGGTGGACGTGAAGGTGGTCGGGGGTCAGGATCACTCACCACGCGGGAGTCGGGGCGATGTTTCCCTTATGTGGTCTGCACTAAAGAGTGGCAGCACACCGCCCAGGACGGGGCAGCGGAGCAGGTCGCTCTGGGGTCCCTTGCAGCGGAGGAAAAGTAGACTGGGGGGCCAGGGCCGACCCCCCCCAAATTCCACCGAGGTGAGGCGGTTCCAAGGAGCTCACCGCACGGCGCCGGATCGGCGCGACAGCACACCGCCCAGGACGGGGCAGCGGAGCAGTTCGCTCTAGAATCCCGGCTCCTGTGTTGACAAGGAGGATTGAGGAAGGGTAGTGCGGGCAGGGCCTCCGACACAACGCGGGCGAATGCCACCGTGGCTGCAGGGCAGGACGCCCCTCCCCCACAGTAGGCCACGAGCCGCGGGGCTCAGGCAGGATCGTCTGGAGCCGGGAGCCGGCTCGGGCCAGGCACCCGCCCCCGCCGCACTCTCGGCGGAATGTAGCTTGGCCGCTGGGGCGGCCCGGAAGGCGGCACTCGGCCCACAGGCGCTCGGTCCCGTCATCTGTCCGAGTAGCGGGTCTGTAGTGTGGGATGTCGAAGGCAACCGGATGAATTTTCGGATGTCTTATGCCTCACGGGACGGAGCTGGAACTCAGGCGGCCATCTTAACCAAGCGCAACAGCGCCCCCCGTACTTATGTCCACAGTCTTTAACCAAAAAAGTACTGGTCTAAATACTACTTTTGCAGACAGAGGTGGTGCCATATTCTAGGTGGACAAGGGCAGTTGATGCGCTAGCGGGTAGTAATAGTAGGTTTTTCATAAAAGAATTCTCCCTGACAAGCAACCTCCCCACATTTGCAAACCCACAGAGTTCTGCTCCATAAAGTGCTGCTGACTTTGATTGTTTCTGATGTAATTCCACTGCTGATGAGAAGTGTTATTATGAAGCAAGACTGGCACTTTTATGCAACCAGGCCAGCCTTTTCATATTGTGGTATGACAGTTTGTATTGGGCATCTTTGATAAAGCAAGCATGATCAGTGTTATTATGTAGCTCGACTGGCATTTTAGTGCAGCCAGTTTGGTCACGTTTTCAGACTTTGGCATGCATTTTTAATGGTAAAGCCATCTGGAGTATGTTTTTATGGTAAAACATTGTTTCATTGACAGTCATTTTTATGACTGCCTTTTAAACGAGTACAAAATTACGAAAAAGGTTGACTTTTTTTGGGGGGTGGGAATGGTTAGATAAGGGCTTGGGGGTGTCTGGAATAGTTAAATAGGTTGGGGAGAGGGGTTTCGATCACTTTTTTCGTAATGTTGTACTCATTTAAAAGGCAGTCGTAAAAATGACTGACGATGAAACAACATTGAACCGTTCTTACATGGGGATACTGCCATATATTGGTAGAACAAACATGGGCATGTTTTCTTATAGCATCATTACTGGCATTATGCACAAAGCAAACTGGCATTATGCACAAAGCAATTATACTAGGGTATAATGGTGCAGTCAGCATGGACATGTATGGGCACAGCCAGTGTGAAAATGTTTATACTGGCACAAATGTGTTGGAGAAATGCTCCTGTACACTGTTGGTGACGAGCATCCATTGGATTTTTTCATGTGTTACCCTACAAAACCAATTGCAAACT
Source organism: Ambystoma mexicanum (assembly GCF_040938575.1). Classification (NCBI taxonomy): domain Eukaryota; kingdom Metazoa; phylum Chordata; class Amphibia; order Caudata; family Ambystomatidae; genus Ambystoma; species Ambystoma mexicanum. The sequence goes on from NC_090940.1 coordinate 539,362,163, forward strand.
GTTTGGCTTTTTACCCAATCTTTCTAAAAAAGTGTGCTCTGTAATATACCATTTTAACCCCTCTCCGAATCCTCTTTTATTGGTGTGAGCTCCCTCGCTACGCTCAGTCGCTGTGGCATATCTGAGACATATATTACGCCTCTACAGTTAATAAATTCACCAGCTGCCACTGATTAGACTATTCCAATGGTACAAACAGTGGCCTGCACTATTACCTTAAAAAACAACTGTAGAGACTCTGAAACACAGCAGCATGGCTGCTTTCTAATATGGGCCGCAAGTCAATATAGGAGTTTTTAAAGGTGTAGTGCATCGCTACAGGTCCCTCTTTTTTGCCCTCCAAATTCAAATGTTACTTGCCCAATAAACAATCGCCATCCACGCTCCACTTATGGCCATGCCTCTTAAATTGCCAACATCCCTTTCATTTGCATATTAGGGCCTACGTATATGTGCCATACAGTACTCAAAGGGTTAAGCAGAATGGGGGGGGAGAATTACACTGTTGAGGCATCTCCATACAGTTAATACGCAGAGAATTCATTCCCAAACTACTTTCTTTTCACAGATACTTGAAGAGTTGGGTGTTGCGCAACTGGTCACTCACAGTACACCACCTTTGTAGTCTTGCAGTCGGAGCCAGAGAGGCAACTATTTGGTGTTACGAAGCTATACAAGAATCCATAACAAAACCATAATTAAATGCCACCCAATTTAACAAGGAATGGAAAAGTGAGCGGCTCCCCATCAACAGCAGCAGTGTTTCCCACTGAGGCGCTTGAGCATGCCACAGAGGATGAGATCAGAGCTCAAGATGCAGCGCATGGTTTGTCAATGCCATAGTCGGAACACAGCGCAGGTGCAAAAGTAGAGCCATCCAGAAGGTTAGCTTGTGTATTTCCATCACACCTAGTCAGCTACTTCCCACCTGAAATGTACCCACTTAAAAGCAGTACGGCCATGGCAGAGCCATCCATTAAAAAAAAATAAACATGGATGCAGCGCCTTTTCAGTTTCATGCACTTTGATCACGACATCTGCGACGTCACTCCAGGAGAATAATACTTCCTCCTCATTGCCCATTCTCATCCTTCCAGAAAAAAATACTTGGTCCGTCCTACAGAAATCTCCAGATCCCTTATACAATCTTTCGATAACTCTACAAAAAACTAAAAGCAGCCAATCCGGTATCCCGTCACTCTTACTGACTTTCAATCTGAAGATATACTCGCCTGTTCTCCCCAGCTCTCCACGTTTGACTCCCTTCTGGATCACTGCAACATATGAAAATAGGCCCTGCATGCTGAGATCCCAATGGTCCTCATAATAATGATTATCAGAAGTATGACAACTGTTACTCTTAGGCAATGTAAGGGTACTCCCATGTATCCATCAACCCAAACACGCCTACGCTCCTACCCACGCCCCTCTTTCAAGGATCTGCTCTCTCCTTCTGTCTTATATCGCCTCACTCGTGCCACTCCCACCACTGTAGACAATCACATCGCTAATTCCGTGCCCATTTCCGTTGAGATTACTGCTCACCCGGCAGTCATTTTTGCCGTATTGGTATTGTGTACATCTGGTGGTATTGAGTTATGTGCGAAGGTAGACCTTTCTGGTTGGGATTTTTTTTTTTTACAAGGGGATATCCGGAGGGAATTTAAATCACATCCAGAGCTAATTTTGCCCATGTGCTGACATTTTTGGAATCGTACAAAAATGTCGACCTGAGAATTGCGACAGCCGAAAATCCCGACTTTTTTTTAAAACCGTCTTACACCACACATATATGTGTGGGGGTATGGGATATTATAATAGTCTGTAAGGGTGTGGGGGGGGTCTCCCCCCGCATATCTATGTGGTGCAAAGAGGGTTTAATTAAAAAAAAAAGTCAGCATTTTCGGCCGTGGCAATTATGTGTGGTCTCAGTGATCACATAGATCCAAATTTTTCCTTGGTCTAATGCGTGATATTTTACAACCTTATCTGATGGGTTCTGGATCCTTTTAAGGTGTTCTAATTGAGCATCCCAGGTCCACCGACTTGCTATGTTCTACTGTAGATGTATCTGTATTTAATAAACTTCTAAAGTGTTTTTCACCAAGACGCTGTTCATAATTGAGATAGTACAAAAAACAGATATGACGACAATTCCAATGCAGAAAAGAACAGTAAGAAATGCGTGACAGGGCCTCCATTCAAGCCCTGTCAAGGGGTCGGGGGGTGGGGTGGGGGGGCAGGCCAACACACCACAACACCCCGGCCAGTGCCGGATTGACAGCAGACCCCCCCTACACCTTATTACCTCAAGGTAATAATGCAAGCGGCGGGCCCAAGAAGGACCACGCAAACCGCCAGAGCAGCGATGCAGCACGAGGAGATGGCGGAGACCATGCATCAGTCTACTGCAAGGGGTGCCGCGAAGGCGATAACATCGGGCGCAGGACGTGGCAATGTGGTACGCGACACCAGGGGTTGCGGGGCAACCACAACACCTCCGGAACATTGTCTGCTGGAGCCCGTGCAAATAAGGGCCCGCTAGGCCACGAGGGAATTTCTATTAATTAAACAAAGGCCTCTCAAGGCCTTAGTCCTCTATCCCACCAGGGATTGCATTATATTAAAAGCCCCAATGGAGGCCTTTCATATCTAGCGTCTCCGGACCCCATCAGGGTGCATGTTGGAAAGGAGTGGGGCTTACAAGCCCTCTTAAACCCTCCCATTGTCTTTCCCTGTCATATCCACTGGAGACAGGTGCGTGGTTGGAAAGGTATGTGGCCAATCCTGGGAGGGGGTGGGGTATGTATGCAGGTGTGAGAGAGCGAGCAAGTGTGGGTTCATTGGGTGAGGATCCAAGAGACGAGAGGAGGCCAGAATGAAAGGAGTGTGGAGGTTTTTAAAGGAGGGGTCTGTGGAGCATGTGAGTAAGGAGTAGAGGTAGAGTAGGAGAAGCAGGTGGTAGTAGGAGCAGAGGCAGTAGAAATAGTTGTGAGTAGAGATAGTAGGTAGATGGAGTAGCAGGGTAGCAAGTGAAAGAAGCAGGCAATAGAGTGGTAGTTGATATTAGAGGGCAATAGTGCACACTAGTGCGTAGAAAGATAAATAGATTGATAGTGGTAGTCGGAGGTAAAGGAAGTAAAGGGATAGTTTTAGTAACAGAGCAAGAATAGATAGAGGAAAAGTAGTAGGAGTGACAGAGTGGGAGAATAGCGGTAGTGGTAGGAGCAGACGGAGCAAGAGAGCATCTATAACAAGAAGAATAGCAAGAGGCAAGGAAGTAGATTGGGAGAAAGGAGGAAGGGACAACAGAGGTAACAGGTGGTAGCGACAGTAAGAAGTGAAGGAGTTGAGAAGTAAAAGGAGAAGTCGGATCAAAGGGTGGCGGTGGAAAGACAGAGTGAGATCGGAGGGACAGTAGTACGGTGTGAGGAGAGTATCTTGGGTCAGGGAAGGGTCAGATGAGACAGTGTGTGAAAGACGTGCAGGTGGACCTGGGTGGAAAGAGGCACCACCCCTTTAAACCCCTAAAACACTAAGTGCATCTTGGAGAGGGAGAGTTAGAAGACCCCAGGGAGTAAGGCAGCCAACGCATTAGGGAAGCTGCACTTAGTCTTAAAAAGAACAATGGACAGTAGGGGCCATCGGGCGCTAGCTACTAACCTCCCGCTATGGATGTCTGGGTTAGGGAGATGGGGAAGACCGGTGAAGTTGAGAGAGAGGCAGGGAACAAGGGTCAAATTCTTCAAGAACCCATTTGCCCTGAGGCCTACCCGAGAATCCCTAGCCCACAGTGATTTTAAAATCCCAATAAAGACCTGTGGACTTACTTTACGAGTCAGCGTGGTTCTATGTGGTGGGCCACCCGTCACGCATGGAAAAAGATAAACGAAAACCATAAGAAACATGAAATGTAAAGATGGTCCAGTAAGCTGTCAATATGATGGCGTAGCAAACAGATAAAATTAGCAAGACGAAAAAGGAACATTTAACTACAATAGTCAGCTAAAAGGAAGTCTACAGAGTTATAGATTGAACAAGGAGAAGACCCGCTGATGTAAGCAATCACTGCAGTAAACTGGTGACTAAAGGAAATGAAGGAGCTTTCTGAAAGAGTGGAGCTGAACAAAACAGGACTGAATGACTTTCTGAATCTGCGGAATAAGGGAGAATTGGACATCAAAATAGATACCCAGATTGCGGACCAATAACTCTGTTGAGGTGGATAATCCTAAAAGCAAAAGCCACGGGAGATCGCTCCATGTGAAGCTCTGTTGAGCACACACCAGATCCTCTGTTTTAGAAGATAAACGTTAAGAAGTTTACATTCCTACACTCATTTACTTCCGACATACAAGATGCAAATATGGAAGCTACATTAATGGCATTATCAGGTTTTCACAAGGCCCGAGCCTCATCAGGGTAGGTGGACAATTTCCTTGCAAGACGACGTAGATGGGTCTTCAGGTTAATGTTCAAAAGTACAGTCTATCGTGTTGAGTGCTGGAGAATGCTTTAGGCTATCGGATATCTCCTCGACTCAAATGCTCAAAAAACTTTTATTTGATTATGAATAGCGAAGAACTAATGTATGTATTCTAGTGCCCAGAGAGTGAGTTGGTCAACGGTCTCAAAAGACATGTAGAGATCTGATAGTATAGAAGCACAGGCATAATAATCATCCACTGATAGAAATATCTTACACTGTTTAAGCTTTCATCAACCAAGTCTTATTAGAAATCTACCATATAGCCAAATGTTAATGCTAAGAGTTAAAAGAATTGTCAGCAATCCAAATGATTACGAGAAAAACATTTCCATTATGGAGCAGAAGTTTATGATGAGAGGTTACAAACCTGAGGATGTGAAGGCATCAAGGGAACGGCTGGAGAGAATAGAAGTAGCTAACACAAACACCCAAACAGTTAAAACAACTAATAAAGCATCAGAGTTGGTGTTTGTATCTAAACACTCAACACAGAGTAAAAAGGTCAAATCAGTGATCCAAGAAAATTGGCGCACACTAACGTGTGACTCAAGAGTTGAACGTTTGTTTTCGGGAACTAACGGTCTTTGCTTATCAAAGAAGCGCTAATATAAAAGACCAACTGGTGAAAACAAGGAAAGTCAGAAAATTCAAACTGACTCAAAGAACGGGACGTTCCTGTGTTTGCACTGCACAAACTGCGGGTTTGCAACAAAAGGAAATATGATACAAGAACCCTAGAATTGGTGAACAAATTAAAATACGTTGTTTTGCTAACTGCAACATAAAAAATGTGATTTATACAATTAAATGCCTCTGTGGTCTATACTATGTAGGGCAATGTTAGAGAGTGAGCAAATTAAGGTGGAACGAACACAGATCATGTATTCGGATATGCAACACGAATTCAGCTGTGGCAAGACATCGGATGCAACAAAGACTTGACATTTCACAGATCCGCTTTAAAGTGGTGGAAGTGGTAACCCAGCGAGGACCCTATGATGGCTTACCACTGAGACTAGAACAAAGAAACATTTTGGATAGAGTGTTTATACTCTTTAACACCTAACTGAATAAATAAGAGATTAACTACCAATGTTACCTGTGATAACTTAGAGTAAAAGTTGCTAAGTAGTAGAATGTATCAAAGGCAACTAATGTATGAATTTCTTTACTGTCACAAACCATACAGCACATGTAATTTTTCCATAAGAAAAAGGAATCCTATAATGCTAAATAACTCAAAAGAATAAATACTTACTCTAGAAAAATTACAGATAATTAACAATGCATGCCCATGGAGGCGCAGTTTATGTGCAAATTGGCAGTGCTAGATGCGACCACGCCAACGGTGTCCTACCGCAGTGACGTGAGAGACATCACAAGCTATGCCGGTAACTGGTGACAATCATTTGAGAAAACAAAAGTGCACATGAATAAGAGCAAGGTATGATGACTTAAGCATTTGCCAAAAAAATAATTTAAATGTTTTTATGTTTATCGGAAAAGAACTTAAAATGCACGCTCAAGAGCCGCATTGTTGATATTTACATGGGCAATGCGTGACGTCACCATGCCAATGACGTCAGGGACGTCAGAACGTGGATGATGTCACGCAGCATGCCAGAAAAGAAACAAAAAGGCACAGGTAAGCATGCATCTCCCTGTTAGAAGAGCAGTTGATCTGCAATTTTGAGGCAATACATCGCTTCAAAAATAGGGATAGATTTGTTAAACATTACTTTTTCAAACAGGAGCATTTGATTTGTAAGAAATGAAACGTTACTGAAAGAAGCACAGGTAATGGGCACAATGTTTAACAATTTCGAGATGAAAGTATCAAGAAAGGCCATTTAAGCTGATGAGTGTGCATGTACATTTTTTCACAGTCAACTCAGAAAACAAGTACACAAAAAGGTATTTTATAATTTGTATTTAAACATTTTGTAAAAGCGTAACCTAAATGGAAAGACTAATTAGGTTTTCGTTTTTCTTGTTTCCTTTACATATGGTATGTATATCTAATTTCACTTGATTTTGATATGTGTGTTTTCATTAATTGGTGTAATTCAATTATGTTAATTTCATGTGAAGTGACTTTCTGAATCTGCGGCATAAGGGAGAATTGGTCATCAAAATTGATACCCAGATCACGGACCAATGACACTCTGGGGGTGGATGATCGTAAAAGCAAGAGCCAGGGGAGGTCCCTCCATGCGAAGCTCTGTTGACCACACACCAGAGCCTCTGTTTTAGAAGCCTTGAACTTTAAGAAGTTCGCATTCATACACTTATTTACTTCCAACGCACAGGATGCAAATATGGAGCTACATTAATGTGATTATCAGGTTTTCTCAAGGCATGTGCCTCATCAGGGTAGGTGTACCATTTCCTTGCATGACGATGATGTACACGGGTCTTCAGGTTAATCTTAAAAAGTAGAGGGAATCGTGTTGAGCGCTGGGGAATGCTGCAGGCTATCGGATACCTCGACTCAATTGCTGAAAAAACCTTGATTTGATTATGAATAGCAAATAACTAATGTATGTATTCTAGTGCTCAGAGAGTGGGCTGATCACCAGTATCAAAAGCCATGGAGAGATCCGATCGTATACAATCACAGGCATAATAATGATCATCCGCCCTCCTCCTAATGTCATGCAGCATCATATGTAAAGCCGGCCTGAAAAAGGTACAGGACGTAATTGGATGTGCTTGCTGGAACTTGCAAAAGAAGCCACATTGCTTTTGGCTAATGTGCCAGGACAGGCTGAGTTTGCCACCCATAACATCTAGTCATTGAGCTGCTTTGCGAATTAAAGCAATTTCACTTAACTGGCAATTGGCCTTCCGCCCAATCGCCCTCAGCCTTCCGCCCCTTGCAAGCACTTGCCTTTGGGCACCCACCGCGTGTGTTGCCACAGGATTGCACTTATTATTGGCAGGTTATCACTTCTTACCAAGCGATCTCTGCCAGGCTCTTACTATTGCACACTACTAACTCCTAAGCACTTCCTTCTGTGGAACTCCTAGCACGTACCCCATTCTTTCCCTTCCCTCTCCCTGCACTCGCACGTTCTGAATGCTCACAAGGCCTAGTAGGGCCGCCCCTTCCTGGTCATCAGTTTCTAGATGCCTTTGTTCCCATGTCCCTTCCCCTTTGCCCTGTGGCTGCTTTGAAACACAATTTCTTGATGTATAAATGCACAACACATAAATAAACTCTTGAGGCAACGCAGCTAAGATAGTAAATGTCTTCCATATTATTGGTACATGAGAGACTCGGCTGGCTTTGTTTCTTGATTAATATTTGTGCATTTCAACTGCTTTCGGCAATATATATTTTTTCATGGCAGAGGAGAACTGTGTTGCAATTTTACTTAAGAATTCTGCATTAACCCTTTGTGAAACCGGCATGAGGCCATTCTGCACATGTCAGAGATTCATCATGCGTGTCAGTTGGGTGCTAATGTAATATTCATGCCACCCAACTACTCGAACGAAAAACAAAGCACGCATGCTTCAAGTATTTTACATACTTGCCTCTCGCTCTGCTAACGTACAACCATCCACAAGCCCAGAAAAATGACCCGGGAAGTGACAGCACATGATAGAGAGAGGGGGCGTGCTGAGAGAGAAAGGGTTACTTCATACCGTGCCATGCTGGTGTCTTCTAAATCTTAAGCAACTATTTGCTGACAACGCGTGAACCCTCACCAGAAATAACAGGGGTATCCGGTGGATTTAGCTGTTGAAAATCATTTCCATGTAATTTATCTAAACAAGACGGATCTTCTAAAACCACAATATGTCTCCCCTTGGAACTCCCTCCTAATACTAAAAGATTACTAATACTTAAATACTAATGACATGTATCACTGATGTACTACTCGACTTTTTGCAGTCCTTTATTTTAGATAAGAGTGTTAGTCCAGAGATTATTTTGAGAAACTGTTCCATGTAAATGTTATACACTTATGTTCTGTGACCGGACGATAACACAGGGGCAATGTGCTGGTCTTGGTAACAATACCATGCAAGGCAACAAAGATTCGAATCTCGGATCCACGCTTAGAAAACGAACTCAGGTACGGTATTAGGCACGTTATAAAAAAGAAATTAAAGTGTTTCTCTTTTAAATAAGACAAAATAAATTCTAAAAAACAGTTTAAAGAAATCAATGCTTACAAGAGTGGCCCTGATAAACATCATTACCAACAGCCTATTATTATAAGACCAACATCTATCAAAAGGGATTTTTACTTGCTAGTCAATGTAACACCTTGGATTAAAATATTACAGTACATTGTATTGTTATATCCTTTGCACTTAAATTGTTTTCCTAGACCCCCAATATGAAGATTGAAAATATTGTTTGCTAGAACCGCAATATGGAAAAAGATTGAACATAGTCTTCTCAGTGCTAAGCTGCGGTTGTTCTCTCATACACTACTTTGCTATAGTTCTATGTAAAGGCATATTTCCCACCCGCTTAGTGTTTAATGAAGTACAACTTCAGCTCTTGCATGCACATTATTAATACACAACTGTATTCTATAGATATGTATAAATAGATATTTGAAATGTTTTTGTGTCATTTCATTAGCCAGTGACCTCCATTTAGTGATGCTTAAAGTAGTGGAGCAATTAATGTAAAGAAAGGGTATGGCTTGGGTGTTTTACTCACAAAGCAATGCCGAACACTCTTGAAAAATGTGCTTGTTCTAGTTTTTGGTAATCCAAGAGCCAAGCAGAAACTTAGGTCCTGTCTGGTCGTGGAGGTGTGCTGATTTTGGCCAAGGTATCTTGGGTGCCATCTTGGACTAGGTTCAATTTACTGGGCTCTCAACTACAAATGGGAGACGTGCGCAGATGCTCCTCTGGGTAATGGTGGGAGGGCAACGTGTTCCACACAAGACCGAAGGTGAGTCCAGGTGAGGCAGAGAGTACTGGGGAGGCTGCAATATCGCTTAGGAAAAAGATGGTGAATTGCATTGCTGGCCCTTGCTTTTGAAGGTGTACTGTGAAAATGGCGCAGTGGAGTGGGGTTTGGATCTTCTTCCTGTCACATTAGGTCCACAGTAAAAATCAAGTGGAAAGGGGTTCACGGCTGATTGTTCCTTGTGCAATGATAGTGGAGCACACAGGTGAAGAGAAAAGAGGTCTAGGGGGACCAGTTGGCTATAACTCACAAATATGCTGTTAAATGTGCATGATTTTGACGTTGCTATGAATTTCTGATCTCAAAGCGTTTCAAAAATACAAATGTTCCAACTATTTCCACTACCATCTGTGTGGGAATGAGGGGCCAGTAGGCCTCCCGCCCCTCCTCTCCTTAGTAAAAACTTGGACCATGTGCCTCCAATGGTGGGGGGGTGCCCCCGTTGCCCTTATGCAATGTCAGCATTGGCTGGCATCTGTGTAGATGGGACCATCGTGCAGGACACAAGGCATCCATCTTTGTGCCCCCTTGATGCCATCTTGGTAACTAGTCCTCACTGCGATAATACGAAAAGTCTTCTCTCCCCTTGGCAGCGCTGCGCACGCAGAACACATGGCCCCACCTTTTCTCTCACTGTGTCTGGAAAACTCTGCGGCTCCATTCTCACGCTGAAGCCAGAGGTAATTGCAACAAAGAAATAATGTAACAACTCACTCTTCCTCTGAGATCACTGCCCTGTGTGTGAACCGGCTTGAACCAAGAGTCCATCTCCACAAATCTGTCCATGCCCCCTCACCCTCGCAATTGGAAAATTACTGCTAGTGTAACCCCGTGTCCCTTCAAGGTATTCACTTGATGTACCAAATATGTGACCGCACCATGAGACCTGCCGAGTAGACCCCCCGACTAACATTAGGTCCCTGTCACAGTATATCGCCATCTAATACTAACAAATGCCAACGTGCCTTCGAGTTTTTACGAGTCCAGACCCAAGCTTCAAACAATGTTATCATGATGGACAACGTAGCCCTTTAACCTGATGTTCAGTATAAACCTGTTATTAACAATGTAAATACATAGACATTTATAGGTGTATATTGATTTGTTCAAACGCAGTGCAAAGTAATGATTTAGTGCATGCTTCATAGAGATGTATTATGTTAGCTTAGTTAGTGATCACCCCACCTCACAGCAACCTGACCTTCACCCCTCCAGGACATTGGCAACGAGTCACGTGAAGTCCATCCTCCGGGCGAAAGAGCAACCAATCCTGACGGAACTGTATCGTCATCGCCATATGTCCCTATACTTGTTGACCAATCATGTACCACTTTGACACCCTACACTAATTACGTCATGTATGACGAAATTCACCTTTATAATATGATGTAACTGTGATTATTGGGAGAGCGCTCGCAGGCAGCAGAGTTCTGTGGATGCCAAATATATAATCTATTTTTGAACTCACGCAACCTATTAGCCTTATTCCCCGTCTAGGGAGTCTCTCATTTATTCTTTTGCACGTCTAAAGACGGGGTGGGTGCCTTCACATCATAAAAGAGTGCACAAAACATACAGGCTGTATTTTATTGTCCCGTACCTTGTATTGTATTGTATTGGGGACTTTGCTTATATCTGCCGTAGTATTCAAAGTGTTAGTCTAGCATGAATGCATGTTGAAAGAGTACTTTTTAAGCACTCTGAGCATGACCTTTGTGTTGCTGAAAAGACATTATTTCCAGGGGGACATACAATGGATGACTAAGACTAACAGCTAGGCAACGGATTATTTTTCTATATTTTGAGCAATATTGCTAATTTAACTCGTAATTGGAGATTGCCTGCAATTGCATGCCCCCAAAGATAATATTGTTAGTTATGAATGCCTCTGGAAACAAAAAGAGGATTTCCTTGTATCCCTTAGCTGATAATGCTTATGTGTCGGAAAGCGATTGTCAGACCCATCTCGCCCACTTTTTCTTCGTCTGCCTTCATGTCCTGCCCACGGTCCACCCTTCAACATTATTAGTCATGAACCCTCTGTCATTTGCTCTGCTGACCTATCCTCTTGAGCCCTAATATTTTCTGTGCCATTTCATTACTGATTATCTAGAAACAGGGTTCGCAATTGAGGGGAGCTGGGAGCATTTAACTCCTGCTTGTAACCTAGAAGGGCCTGGTTGACTTGACACCCATAGCTACCTTTGACTACCCAGGCCAACTGATACTGAAAATAACTCAGCTAGGAGAATTTAACTGTGAATTTTATTTGGGAGAATCTATAAATATGCACTATAACATCTCTATACAACATTTAAAGCATAAGGTATCATAAATAATAGACAAAGTTATAAGTGTGTATCTTATGTGGATATTAGATTTTCAGAATGCCATGTACTAGTTCCACATTCCCCAGTGGTAGCTCCTGGTCAATGGTTAACCCCGGATACCGAGGAGCGGCTTTTAGATCCTGCTTACCCAATTTAAATTTCGATCCGTGAGTAATCTTCTGTTAATACCCACCTTTAACTTTTCAGCATTTGTGGGCTTTATCCACATTTATACGCCTTGCTCTTTGTACAAAAGTAATGTGAAGTGGTGGCAAGGTTGGCCGACACAAAAAAAGTAATGAAATAAAATAAGTGTGAATCTTGGAGTGCTTTAGTCAAATCATTTGTCTTTTTTTATTTTTTTATTAATAATGTTATCATTTCGAGAATAAAACATACAAGACAAAAGTTACATGTAGATATCCATTACTGAGATATGCATTCAATTTGTATAATACTAATAATTACAATTGACTGAACCCAACCAAACCTAAATCCAAAATTTAAAACCCAAACACACTACCACAAATCCCTATTTTATAGTAGAAAACCAAACATCTCAAGACAAAAGACAATACAACACCAACAAATACAACACACAACATTGAGTACGAAAGTAATAACCCAGTCAGCATACAATCATTAACTTCCACTGTATAAATCATTGAAGGAACCCCAAGTTCTAAGGTAATGCTCCTCCCTCTTCTGTTTCGCTAACATAATTCTCTCATAATCAGACAAAGTACGGACATCACTCAGCCATTCATCCACAACCGTCTTTTTCCTTGACTTCCAAGCTTTTAATATTTGTTTAGCCGCTACCACGAATACCCTATTAATCCATCCCGTTCTCACACTGCCCCCTCTCTCTCTGTCCCTCTCCCTCTCACACTGTCCCCTCTCTCTCTACTCGATAATAATATCGTTGGGTAAGGTGTTCGCGGTAGGGAGTCCCCTATCGCAATATCTAAACTGTTCAAAACATCCCTCCAAAAGATGGACACCCTTGAGCATGACCAAAGCATATGAAGCAGGGAGCCCCCAATAAGACCACAACCCCAACTGAGATCATTATCCAACAATCCTAGCTTGGCCATTCGAGTAGGGGTCCAATATAATCTGCATAAAATTCTCTAACATACCTCAACCCTACCTCAACCCTAAATCCGATTTGGACTGCACTCCTATACCAAGCAGACTTTCCCCAGTAGGAATATCTATTCCAAGTTCCTCTACCCAATCCCGGTGCAATTTTTCCCATGACTCAACATGCGAGTTATCCATCGGCAGAAGTCTCATGTATGTTGACACTGCGCATGGAAGAGAACGCATAACATCACAAACCATAGGCC